>NC_141699.1:1036921907-1038348157 GCF_964263255.1 Lissotriton vulgaris | reverse complement strand
ATTAAACGTAATGCTCTGATCTGGCCAAGTCCTGGCTCACATTTGTGATTTCAGAAAGGCAGACACCTATCGAAAGAAGCCACAGGGTTCTTGATTATTCACTGTCTCCCTTGGCAAATTAAGACTCCACATTGTTCTGTGACAGAACATTCTATTTTGTTCTGGCAGGCAGCCAAGTCATGCATTTGACATCTTGTCGTCAAGGAAACCTATTTACTGGCCTTAGGAGAATACACTTCCAGAAATTATGTGTACTGTACTAAAAATAAAAAACATTAGGCAATTAAATCATTGTCAGAAAGAACAAATTATACCAGATAATTGGTCTGTAACTAAATATGCGCCAGAGGTAATTATTACATTTACTTTAGACCATCTATAGACACAGTTGTTTGAGTTTTATTTTTATGTCCTGCCATGAACCATTCCAGAGGGAAGCTAGAATCTGATAAGGGTCATGGTAATTTTAGCTGGTGTGGTTGATGGCAAAATCATTTGATGTATTTAATTGTACTAATGCCCATTAGGGGGGACTTTGCTCCCCCTATGTGGAGCATAAGTGGGGCAAAAGGTGAGTGTCCAGCTATTTATTTCAATCAGATGCAAAGGACGGAGGGAAAGAGAAAGTGTGTGGTGTGCGTTGTAGGCAAAAGAGTCAGACTAAGGGCCTTACACACAGACACATACACTGAAAAAACAAAGGTTTCAGAGATGTTATAGCCAGGCTCATATTTCACTCGTACAAAATCAGCTAAACTCAGCAGTTATAGTTACCTGAGCTAATTATAAATTACTCCCCACAATGCACTGCTTATGGCCTCACATATTACATCACTCATGACATGGTCAGTGACATCACTGATAACATCACTCATTACATCACTGATGACATCATCCAGTGATTGTGAGTGTTTTCAAAATGTGTTTATGTTAAATGCATATACTAAGGTACCACAAAAATGTAATTAGTATACTTTGTGTGCTACTAATGAGTGATTAATTTTATTAACAAAGCTTATGTGAGTTGCTGTCTTACTGTGTGAATCTGTGTGTGAGTGGGTGTCTGAGTGGCTGTATGGGTATATAAATAGGTGTGTGAGTAGCTGTGTGGGTGGTGCAGTGGCTGTGTGAGTGACTGCATTTGTGAGTGAGTGGGTGTGTCAGTGGTTGTATGGGTGAGTGAACGTGTGGCTGTGCGAGTGGCTGCATGGGTGGGTGGGTATGTCAGTAACTAAGGGTGAGTGACTAGGAGTCTGAACGGTGGTATGAGTGAGTGACTGGGTGTGTAAGTGGCTTTTTGAGTGACTGTTTGGTTAAGTGAATGGTGTGTGAGTGGTTGTATGAAACAGGGAGTGTCTGTGGGATTGGCTGTATGGGGGAGTGAGTGGTTGTATGGATGGCTGAATGGGTATGTAAGTGGTTATGTAAGTGAATGCTTGTATGGGTGAGTGAGTGGCACTGGTGAGAGGTTGTATGGGTGAGTGAGTGGGTGTGTGAGTAGATGTAGAAGGGAATAACTGGGTGTGGCAGTAACTGTATGGGTGAGTTTGTGGCTGTGTGAGTGGCTGGGCTGTATGGGTGAGTGACTGGTTATATGATCAGGCTCTAGGAGCGAGTGAGTAGGTGTGTGAGTGGCTCTATGGATAAGTAAGTAGTTGTGTAAGTACTTGTATGGGTTTGTGAATGGGTATGTCAGTGATTATGTGGGTGTGTGAGTAGGCGTATGAGAGGTTGTATGGGGTGGTTCTGTAGAAGATGTCATCAGTGATGTCACTGACCATGTATTGAGTGATGAAATATGTGAGGCCATAAGCAGTGCATTGCGGGAAACATAAGTTAAAGTTAGCGCAGGTACCTATAAGTGCTGAATTTCTGAACCTAACCTTTAACCTTCATTTTTTTCAGTAAATTTCCAAGGTTATTTTAAATTCTTTTTCCTAACTCTAATGTCCCTATAACCTGTGCTTTTTTCAGTGGATTTGTAAGCTTTTTAAAATGTCATTTCCTAACTTTAACCACTAACCTTTGTTACAGAGTTCATGAGTGTCCCAGAGGGAGTATGTGTGTCTCAGTAGGTTTCTAAGTGGGTGTGATAGAGTATGAGTGGGGCTGTAAGTGGGTATATTAGTATAAGTGGGTCCGTGAGTGGGCTGAGAGATTCAGTTAGTCAGTGTGAGTCTCTGGGTAGATCTGTGAATGGGTGAGTGATTCTATAAGTGGGTGCATAAATGTCTGTGTCAGTGAGTGGGTGTACATGGCTGAGTTCATCTGTAAGTGGGTGCATGAGTAAAAGGGTCTTCGAGCGGCTGTGAGAGTGTCTGCATGTTCTCTGAGTGGGTGTGTGAGTGCCTGAGTGGGTTCAGCTAATTTTCTGCCTTTTTACTGCTCATTTCTTACCTTTATTTTGCCTCTTTCTGCTTGTTGCTAAGCTTTATTTTTCTTCTTGCTATTCGTTTTTGGCATTTATTTGCCTCTTTCTGTTTGTTTCTAGCCTTTAACTTGCCTCTTTCTGCTCGTTTCTGATCTCTATTTTGCCTCTCTATGATTATTTCTGATATATATTTTGCCTCTTTCTGCTCGGTTTTGACCTTTATTCTGCCTCTTGCTGCTCATTTCTGACCTCCATTATGCCTCTTTCTGCTTGTTTCCTACCTCTATTGTGCCTCTTGCTGTTCATTTCTAATCTCTAATTTGCCTCTTGTTGCTAGCCTTTATTTTGCTTTTTCTCGTTTTCGACCTGTATTTTGCCTCTTTCTTCTCGCTTCTGGGCTTTATATTTAGCCTTTTTCTGCTTGTTTCTGATCTCTATTTTGCCTCTTACTGGTTCTTTCTGGCCTTCATTTTGCATCTTTCTGTTTATTTCTAATCTCTATTTTTCCTCATCCTGCTCGTTTCTGGTCTTTACTTTGCCTCGTTCACCTCATTTCTGATCTAGTCGAATCTCTATTTTGCCTCTTTCTGCTCATTTTTGACACCTCTATTGGCTTGTTTCTGATCTCTATGTTGCTACTTTCCGATCATTTCTGGTCTCTTTATTACCTGTTTATGCTTGTTTCTGACCTTTATTTTGCCTCTTTCTGCTCATTTCTGATCTCTATTCTGCCTCTTTCCGATCATATCTAATCTCAATTGTGCCTCTCTCTGCTCGGTTCCGATCTTTATTCTGCCTCTTGCTGCTCATTTCTGACCTCTAATATGCTCGTTTCCTACCTCTATTCTGCCTCTATCTGCTCATTTCTTACCTTTTTCGTGCCTCTTTCTACTCGTTGCTGACCTTTATTCTGCTCTTTCTGCTTGTTTCTCTCCTTTATTTTGCCTCTTTCCGCTTGTTACTTACCTTTATTTTGCCTCTTTCTAATTTTTTCTAACCTCTATTCTGGCTCTTTCTGCTTGTGTTACAACTTTATTTTGCCTCTTTCTTCACATTGCTGATCTGTATTCTGCCTCTTTCTGCAAGTTTCTGACCTTCATTTTGCCTCTTTCTGCTCGTTGCTGACCTTTATGTAGCCTCTTTCTGCTCATTGCACACCTTTATTTTGCTTCTTTCTGCTTATTCTAATATTTATTTAACCTCTTTCTGCTAGTTTCCATGATGTAAATAAAGCCCCGGAGAGGTGGTGGTCCCCGGGTCTCTAAGACCCTTAGTAGGGGGCCCGTGTGCCCCCCTACTTTAGTTAAAAATTAACCCTAAGACCCGGCCTTCCCGTTAACCCTTTTCAAAACAAGCACAGGAGACAGTGCTTGTTTTTTTTTTCAATTTTGCCATAGATCCACCCGTGATTTCATGGCAAATTTGAAAAAACTGTTTTTAAACCCCAGTGTGGTCCCTCTGGGACCACACATTTTTTTGAGGGACTAGGTTAAAGCCGTGTCCCAAGATAGCTGCCAACACTCCGTAGTGGAAGTGCAGCCAATCAAATTCCAGCACGTTCATAGATATACAAATTTGGATTTTGGTAAATGTCTCTAAAACTACTGAACTGATTTATACCAAGCTACCAAAATGCACTACTCTGGACCAATATCTACCTTTCTGCAATTTTTTGCTGTAGTCATGTCTAAAGTCCCTATGGGAATTAACATGGGGAAAATGTTTTTGGGGACCCTCCTTTCCAGATAACAGCTGAAGTATATATATATATATATATATATATATATATATATATATTCACTGAAAAAACCACAGGTTTCACACCAGTTATAGTTAGGAATTAGCATTTAAAAAACCTTTGAAATTCACTGAAAAAACCATAGGTTTCACACCAGTTATAGTTAGGAATTAGCATTTAAAAAACCTATTAAATTCACTGACAAAACCAGTTATAGTTAGCTGGAAATTTTACTGATATAAAACCAATGAAATTCCACGTTATAGTTAGTTGGACTCACTATAACTTGCGCGTGCAATGCACTGCTGATGACGTCACATATTACATCACTCATGACATGGTCAGTGACATCACTCATGACATCACTGATGACACCATCCAGTGAATATGTGTCTTTCTGAAAAATAAATATTAGTGAGTAATGTTTAAATATTTAAATATATATATTATTGTTTCACTTTGTTTATAAGTGGCTACATGTGTTGGTAAGTAGCTACATGCGTATGTATATGGGTTATTAGATGTTTCTCTTAGTATCAGTATGAGTGTCTATATGGTTTGGTGGGGGTATTACTTAGCACATAGATGCATGAGTGACTGACTCGCTGTTTGTATGTGTTTTGAAGACAGCATATGTGCAGGACTGTATGGATGGATGAGTGTGTATATGTGTTTGTTAGTGAGTGAATGACTGTCTCACTAGTGTCTTTATCAGTAACTACATATGTTTTAATCTAGTATATGTGAATATTGATGTATATAAGTGAGTATATGTGAGAGTAAGAGATTGTAAGAGTTCCTGTTTAAATAAGTATGTGTTTCTATAAGTGATTGTTTAAGAGAATAAATATGTGTAATTTTCAATACAAGTAAGGTGGAAGTGTGTGTATAACTCTATATTCAAATAAATGGATGTTCAATAGTTTATTTGCACGTGTGAGTATGTGTGTGAGTAACTTTTGGATGACTGTCGGTGTGTAACAGGATGTATAGGTGTATCACTTCATATGATAAGTGAGTATATGTATGAGTGACTATATAGAACTGTTGGTGAATGACTGGATGTGCATATAGATGGTGGAATTACTGAATTGCTTGTTGTAACTGATATGGGTATCTCCATTTTTTTTTAAATTTCAGTTTCTATTTTTGAATATGTGTTTCAAGGGTTACATTACAGTGAAAGGAGGTCTGTCACTATGTCACAAGGATGGTGTCATCAGTGATGTCATGAGTGATGTCACTGACCATGTCATGAGTGATGTAATATGTGACGTCATCAGCAGTGCATTGCACGCGCAAGTTATAGTGAGTCCAACTAACTATAACGTGGAATTTCATTGGTTTTATATCAGTAAAATTTCCAGCTAACTATAACTGGTTTTGTCAGTGAATTTAATAGGTTTTTTAAATGCTAATTCCTAACTATAACTGGTGTGAAACCTATGGTTTTTTCAGTGAATTTCAAAGGTTTTTTAAATGCTAATTCCTAACTATAACTGGTGTGAAACCTGTGGTTTTTTCAGTGAATTTCAAAGGTTTTTTTAATGCTAATTCCTAACTATATAAGACCTGAAAGCCCACCAGGAATCTCCAGTATGCGCCAGGGGACTGCATTGCAGAGAGGTGTAATGAAGCCACAACCCTTTTTACACCTCTCTGCAACGCAGCCCCCGTGCATGTTTGAAGAGGGGAAACTAATTCCCCTTGCATACTGGGGCCCCTGGGGGCCTATTAGCCCACCTGGAACCTCCAGTATGCGCCTGGGGCTGCATTGCAGAGGTGTAATGAGACTATGCCCCTTGTTACACCTCTCTGCAACGCAGCCCACTGCCGCGTTTGCAGAGGGGGAACTAATTCCCCTTGCATACTGGGGGTCCCTGGGGTCAACTAGTCCACCAGGAGCCTCCAGTATGCACGAGGGAGCTGCATTGCAGAGAAGTGTAATGAGGCCACACCCTTGTTACACCTCTCTGCAATGCAGGCCACTGGCGCCTTTGCAGAGGGGGGACTAATTCCCCTTGCATACTGGGGGTCCCTGGATCATATCTGCCCAAACACCGATATTCCGAACGATTGTAAATGACTTTTCTTGAGAAACATTTGGATTTGGATTATCATGTCCTATACTTTGGAATTTTTGAAAGACTGACTTTGAGGATGCTATAAATTACTCAACTCTGCCCGAATTGTGTGGGTAAAATTGATACCTAGTCACTTTTAATAAGAATATACTTATGTCTCGTCTAACATTTGGAAGAAATATCTAGTTATATGACAACGGGATACCGACATAACTTGAAGGAAATAAGAACGCCCTGAAGAAGTTCTGTTGTACAGAACGAAACGTTTCGGCTGGCTGTGGTACATAAACTTAAGGAAAATAAAAGCATTTGAATATACACCAAGATTCAGCGCTTCAATAAGTACTCTAAGTGATATGGTTTGATTGGACTCATTGTGAAAGTGGTGCTGTGCCAAACTTTGGAATATTCTCCACTACTCTCTACTACTTACTCTCTCCCACTCTCTACTACTCACTCTCTACTGCTCTCTACTACTCACTCTACTACTTACTCTCTACTACTCTCTACTACTCAGTCTCTACTACTCACTCTCTACTACTCTCTACTACTCACTCTACTATTCACTATACTACTCTCTACTACTCACTCTGCTACTCTCTCTACTGCTCTCTACTACTCTCTACTACTCACTCTCTACTCTCTATTACTCACTCTCTACTCTCTACCTCTCTACCTCTCTACCTCTACACCTCTACCTCTCTACCTCTCTCTACACGCACACATATAGACATATATGCATATATATATGTGCATATGCATTTATATATATGTATGTGTATATATAAAAAAACAACTAAACATTTTTTTTTCTAATCAGCTACTTTTAAAACTGTCATTCTTTTTCCCCATGGTACACTCCCCGGTACGCTTACCGGTGCGCGTACCGGGCGCTCACCCCGCGAAAATCAAAAAAAAAATTTTTTTTTTTTTTGCCCCGTGGGGCCCTTTTATGGCCCCCACATCAAACCTAGGGGGTCAAGGGGGGTCTACTCTGCCCCCTTATGGTCATTTCCCCCTTTGTTTTGGCCACCTCTTGTGTCTCGATCCTACCGAGACACAAGATGGCGGCCGCTCCGGACTGTTTAGAATGTTTACAGACCCCCCAGAGCCAATCAGCTTTCTCCGCGCAAGTCGCGTGACGCGCCCGGTGCGCGTACCGGGCGCTCACCCCGCAAAAATCAAAATTTTTTTTAATTTTTTTTTTGCCCCGTGGGGCCCTTTTATGGCCCCCACATCAAACCTAGGGGGTCAAGGGGGGTCTACTCTGCCCCCTTATGGTCATTTCCCCCTTTGTTTTGGCCACCTCTTGTGTCTCGATCCTACCGAGACACAAGATGGCGGCCGCTCCGGACTGTTTAGAATGTTTACAGACACCCCAGAGCCAATCAGCTTTCTCCGCGCAAGTCGCGTGACGCGCCCGGTGCGCGTACCGGTGCGCTTACCGGAGCGCTGCTATAGATATATATATTTTTTTGAACCTTAATTACTCAAAATCCACTGGAGCACATATCTTGAGACATAGCAAAGGCACATCGGGCTACCAGTCCCTACAATTTTGCCAAGTTTGGTGGAAATCCATTCAGCCGTTCGGGCTAAAAGTGAAATCGACCGCCCTATGGAAATTAACATGGGGAAAACGCGTTTTGGGACCCCCCTTTTATCTCGGCCCCCGCTTGACGAATCCCCCCCAAACTTTCAGGGAAGGACCGGACCACCATGAGACCATTTTCCTGAAAATTTCAGGCAGATTCGTCAACCGGCGCCAAAGTTATTCAAAATAGAATGTTGAGATTTAACATTGAAAATTATCCTAACTATAACTACCTACTGGCGACCGCCAGTAGGTAATATCTATCTATCTATCTATCTATCTATCTATCTATCTATCTATCTATCTATCTATCTATCTATCTATCTATCTATCTATCTATCTATCTATCTATCTATCTATCGCCAGTAGGTAGTTATGGGTAAGTTCATGTTTCCATAGGAAGAGTGTTTTTTTGACTTGCCTATATCTTTGGCGCCTTTTGATGAATCTTCATGAACTTTTCCCAAAAAGCGTTGTAGTGAGTCTTGCTCTGCATGGAAAGTTTCAGGGTGATCTGCCAAGCAGGGACCAAGAAAAAAGTGGGGATTAAAAAAAGTGGGTTTCCCATGTCTATTCCCATAGACTCTTTAGACACCGCTGCAGCCTGAACCACTGAACAGAATTACACCACATTTGGTAGAAAGCTAGCTTTTTGTCCGCGGATTGTGCTTTTTGTTAATTGGAACAAATCCATTCAATAGTTGTTGAGAAATTTAAAAGGACATCCAAATAGAGATATCTGCGATCGTGGCTAATTCACGAATAATAACGAGCTCAAGCAGAGCTCTGATAACCAGCCATCTTGGGACTTGGCTTCAGCTAAGTCCCAAAAGAAAATGCAAAAAATAAAATAAAAGGGGCATGGTAGGAATACCCTGACCCCCAGTCCTTAGTCTTGGGGTCCTAGAGGGACCCGGAAGGAGCAAAAGAGCATATGTATGTTAATTTTTGCAGTGAATTCATGAAATTCCAGGTCCAAGGGGCATGTGCAAAAGGAGGGGGCACTCAGAGCCCCCTCTTGGGCGTTTTTATGCCCTGGGGGCCACTATCTCCTTATGGCTTATGAATTAATCATTGTGGGAGGGGCTCTCTCCCCCTGGGTCCTGCGACCACCACTTCCTCAGGCCTAGGAATAAAAGAATAGAGAGAGCCAAAGGTCCTCCCTGAGCCTGAGGGGACTACCACCTCCCTGGGGCTATCATAAAGATTGAGGAGGGGGTCCACGAGTTCCCCGGCCCAGGACCATATCGCTTAAAATACTGGAAGTCACCCACCTAGGCCATTCTCGGTCTCGGGCCCACCACCTCCCCAAGGGAGGCCCTTGAAATTCAAATGAACGGGGTAGCATGGCCCCTGTCCTGGAGCCATACATTGCCCTGGAGACTGCTAACCCCCCGGGCCAGCTTCTGCTATGTCCTGGGTTGCCCACCCCAGTAACATAGCTGTTTGCTTTTGTTTGGTTGGAGCTGTCAGCTCCTGCCAAGCAAAAGCAAACACTGATTCCAGTGGGTGGGAGCTGTTAAAGTGCCCCCGCCTGCTGGAATCAGAGTTTTGAACTCTTTCCCAACCTGCAGACATGCTGACAGCTAAAGAGATGAAAGTATTGCTCCTGCACGGAGGGAGCTGCATTTCCAGAAGCTCCCTGCATGCAGCAGCAATGCCGGCTGGGACCACAGTGGCCATGAGGCTTCCCCTGCAGTCCCCATCCTGCACATCGGTTGCCCTGGCTAGGACCAGGACACCCATAGGCACATGGCCGGGACCCAGGGAATAGGGTCCCAGGGGCCAAAATCGGACTGGGGAGGTGGGTCATGCATTAATGCCAGACCCCAGGGGATGGGATCCCTGGGGCTGAAATCAGCACAGGAGGGGGGTTGAGTGCCCCCCCAATCAGGGTCGAGTTAAGCACTGTTGGCGCCAGGTGTAACAATTCTCCTCACCCTTCCCTTCTAAACAGCAGCTCACTGAGCTTGCCACACAAAAACAGTTCTATGATCTGTAATGGTAAACGTTCTTTGCAGCAGGCATATTACCTTTCTGAACTACTTTATCATGAACGGAAACTGCGACTAGACAAATCTCCGATCTCGTGTCAGCTGGAACATTAATCACCAGCGTTATCTTGACATTTTTATTGTTGCTTCAAACCTGGTGGACACACAATGAACTCTGCAGTAGGTGCTTTTAAACTGATAAGTTATCTCCTAACACCACAGAGGCCCCCAACTCTGCGATAGGTGTGGCTTTACCAGTTGCACCGCCATAAAGCCGACCCTGTCCCCCATTGAGTTTCGGTCATTCCCCGGGGTCAAAATTGTCTTGGGGAAGCTAGGTCTATAGTAGCACTAAGTGGGAAGGGTTGGCCCAGACATGGGACTCTTGCTCACTATGCCACTGGATTCAAGCTAGCCTGGTTGATGAAGGGTGATACCCCAAAATTGGTCTTGGGATGCTTATTTCTGGTCTAAGGAGAACCTGGCTTGATAGTTCGGGCTGGACTGTGAGCAGGGTCAAGACTGATTTGCATGTGGATGAATCCAAACTGGAATGGGGAGCAAAAAAACTATGGATGGCTGTACTGTGGTGAAGGTTTGACAATGTTCAGCATTTCGTCCATCATCTTTTTGTGTTGCTATAGTCACCCTAAGTGGTAAGGGTATGCCCAGACGTGTTGCTCTAAGCAGAAGATTAGTCAAGGGTATACTGCCACATCTTGACAAATAGGACTATTCAGAAACCAAAAAATGGTTACCTTAATCAGAATGAGTCATGAGCTGCATGAATCCATAGCTAACCACAGGGTCAAATTTATGGATGCTATATTGAAAAATAGGCTTAATTCGCAAGGCTCACACTGCAGTACCTATAACACTGGTCAACTGCCAGAAAGGGAAAGTATCTGTGCAACGTGAGGTGTGCAACCTCGAATCCTGCCCTCATCTCACACTCACTCAAATCCAGGCCAACAACAGCACCACACCACTCTCTGCTCTACTCTCTACGAAGCTCACAGCAGAAAGCGTGGAGTGCTCGACACAACAGCACAGCAGCGTAGGGTAACATATATATCACAGTGATAGACTCTACTGGGAAGTTATAGTTAGATCAGCTGTTCCATAGGAAAGCTTTTTATGTGTTGCTAACAACTTTGGCCCGGTTAGACAAATCTTTACAAACTTTCCAAAAAGGTCCTACTTTTTTATTAGTTTGGCATGGAAAGATTTGGGGTGGTCCATCAAGCAGGGACAGAGAAAAAAGGGGGCTCCCAAAACATAAAATCCCCATGCATTTTACATAGACTTCTTTAAGCGCTCTGATTGTCTGCCAGCAACATCTGAAGGATGCTGTTTCTGTTCGAGGGGGGCTGGAGAGAGGGAGGGAGTGGGTGTAAATGGAAGGGGAAAAAAAGAACAATAAAAGGGAAAAAAAAATGTATTTTCATCACATGCTCTCCTATGCATCATTGCTACTATGAGCCTTGACAATAGAGTTGTCAAATTGGTGCATGTAGGCAGTCTTGCATGTTTCCAGTCCGTGCTTTTTACAAATCATTTTATCAACTGACTGATGGCCTATGTACTAAGCCCAAGTCATAAATAGAGGTTGGAATGCTAGCAAATTAATAGGGCAATTGGCTGATTCAAACTGAGCCAAGGGCCTGGTTTGGCTCTAAGGGTCCATGCACAAGCCAAGTCATGAAAACGTTTAGCATGTATATCATGCAACAAACTCGATGTAAAATATGATACAATCACTTCAAAATTAAAAAAGGTGAACTTATTTTAACATGTGGAAGTTTCACCTTAGTACATCAGATTATATCACTGCATAGACGGACATTTATTAAAAGTTATAATTTTTAAACATGAACTCAGAAACATTTATGGCTTGCCCCCAACAACAATGCCATTAGTGAACTAAGATGCAATCTGAAGTAATGTATACCCTAAACATGGTCTATATTCTTAATATTATTAATGAAGCAACAATACAGAATATTAAATCAAACAAAAGAAGTTATTGTGCAGCTCAAATTCTGAACTCAAGTATCTAAAATTGCTCTCATAAGTGATAATAAATAAAATGGAGGATTTGTGAGATAAAATGTTTGCCAGGATCACACCATTTGGACAAGCAGGGAACCATGCATATATTCCAGGTTATCTGGTTTCACATTTTGAAATTCAGCCACCAGATGTACTTCTGTGTGCCTCTCTTTCCCCTGTTTTACATCAAAGATCATTGTTATGGCTTTTATTCTTGGACCACGACAGGAAAAGCCTACACAGTCATAGCAGACTTGACACAGGGCCCCCAGACCCAACTACCAACCAAAGAATGCATTTAATTGTGGGAATGGGGTGTCACACCACAAACACCCCCAATTAGATGTCATTTTAAATGTTTCAGAGCACTTTACTTTGAGGTTTATGATGATTGTACATGGGTGAAGTGTCATATAGCTTCTCACAAGAGCCATGACTTTCTTTCGGTAAAGTCGCTCTGGGTTGGCCGAAAGGACAGTAGCGGGAGGTGGTAGGGCAAGGGTGCACTCTAGTGCCGCAGTGATAAACGCCGCTTTTTTAATGTTCTGCTGCAATTCCAATTGAGTGGTGTACAAATGTTTATTGCATATGCTAAATCTAACTTGTATCCAGATTATTCACTTAAATATAATTTTCTGAGTTTTTTACTTTTCCTATGTCTTCACCCTGGCCAGTTTAGTGCTAACTAATGCTGAAAATGGAGGTGACATTGTTCTTGCAACTTCGGAAATATATGGATGTTGTCAATCAGTTTTTTCATGAAAAAAACAAAACAAGAGGTGCAGCATTTCTGATTTTAACAAGAAAACACACGTACAGAAAACGTAAGGAAGTAGGGATAATAATCACTATTCGCAAAAATGACAGGATCCTAGGGCCAGATGTATCAACATTCCCTTTTGCGATTCCTAAATAGCAATTTTTAAGGAATCACTATTTAGAAATCGCAAAATGGTATGTAGGTAGAAATTCGCTTTTTTTTAGCGATTCCTTAAAATTCCTTAATTGTGATTAGCAAATTGCTAATCGCAAGTAAGGAATAATTTCCCATTCATTTCTATGTGCCAGGAGGCCCATAGGAATGAATGTGAAATGATTCTCAATTTGTGATTCGCAATTTGCTAATCGCAAATTGAGAATAATTTCAAGGGTGCGGGGTGTCTCAAGAACACCCTGTTGCACCCCTGAAAATGACATGTGTGCGCATATGGCGCACATACATGGCCTAAGGGCATGTATAAGCATCACATGGCACCTTTACAAATTACATAAAGTGCATTTGTAAAAGAAATCGCAAATTTCCACCAACTACAAGTTGGTGGTAATTTGCGATTCCTTATGGGCATTTTGGATTTTTTTTTGCTTCATACATTTCATTTAAGGAATCGCAATATTTGCGATTCTTTACATGCAATCGCAAAATAAGGAATGGCAAATTTTGCGATTCCTTATTTTGCACCTAGATTCTTTCATACATACCATTTTGCGAAAATGGGTTCAGAAACGCCGAAATTCGCAGAATTTCGGCGTTTGCGAACCCATTTGGCCTTGATACATATGGCCCTTAGAGAGAAAAAGCCTTGCGACTTTTCACTCTTGTATATCAAATTCTGTTGTGAAAAGGAATAAACTAATTTTCATGAAAAAGATCAGTGTATGGCAGTATATTATAAAACTGAGAACACCCAGGGTTTACAAATACAATAAAACACTTTCTATGAATGTTTTTATATCAAAATGCATCTATCTTCATTGAAATGAATACGTATTTCCAGTCTGCCCCTACTCTGGAAAGCAGTCACGTTTTGAACTTTTGATTAGCAGACACTGGACTATTTTGAGAGATAGAGTCATTTTCTAATAATATGCAGTGGAATGCAAATTCAAAATTAATTTGCTGCAGCATCCAAACAGATCAGTCACAACTAAGACACATGATACATAGAGCACAGGGAGTTTGATCATATTTAACAGCCCATGCATTAATAAGGGGTTGTTCATCAGCTGACATGTTTCCAGGATTCTTTAATATTTTTGAGCAGGCATAAAAGGATTAAGGCTTCATCAATTCTTCCTTACATAAACATGACAACAACTGCTGTCTCCAAGTCTCTAATTAAGTGGATTTCTCCAAAGAGTAAGAATAATTAAGATTTACTTCAACATTAACCCACTGTCTTAGGAAACAGTTGCCTTTCTTTGCATCTGCTGTATTTGTTATCAAAAATCAAATACAACTAGCAACAGATTACAGAGTATCAACATCCCTGCTGTGTTTCTCTGCAGGTTGGTGGTTCCTGGCACGTTCTACAAGACAGTGGTCATGGCTCACCTTTGACTGAACATTATTCCAAGGTTATGCAATGAAATGATAAGCATTTAAATACCTGTTTCGCAAAATATTGAATTACAAAGAACAAATCATAATGACCCCACTATATCAGACCTTCATGTAATTATGGAGGATAGATAATTCAATAATGTTGAGATAACATATGTCTTCTGTTGATAATATTTCTTTTTATCCATACAGACCCCCCCTTTCTACCTTGTTCAATCCAAGTCATAATTGGTGGGGGAAGGGTGTGTGTGTGTCAATTTCCATGTATTTTACTTGACATTTAAATATTAATGAATTCTAAAATACATTTCTTTTGTATTAAGTATTATTTTATGTACTCTTTATTTCAAATTGATATGTAGGCATTCTGCATTTATTACTCAGTTATCTATTACCTATATATACTTGTAGAATGATTTGCCTTCCCAGTACTCAAGGTGTGGAAAGAAAGCATGGCACAATCTTTTATTTCCATACAATTCATATATTTTGGTCCTTAACTCAGCCTTATGGACCCTCTGTTTCCCTGTCCACACTGATGCAGCATGGAAACAGATATTGCTCCCACCTGGCGGGAACAAGCATAAGCAGCTGCTTCCTCTGGGCAGGAGAAAAGTAAGCTCCTGTATATGCAGGGAGCAGGGGGCTCCTCTTGTGGCTCTCAGTGGAATGCTTTGTGGATGCCCCAAGTGGCCACCGGGGGCACCAGCCTCGAATTTACAGAGGCCCCAAGGGATTGGGTCCCTGAGGCCACAATAAACTTTGGGAGGGGGCCATGTTATACATGTGGATGATTACAGTGATGTAAAGGCTGCTCTAGAAAGGGTACAGGACATAAATCACTAACAAGAAGAGGAATGTTTGTGTGGAAGAGTGGAATGTTTGTGTGGAACTCACTCCCCACCTACCTTCGCCTTACCCAGAACCACTTAGCATTCAGAAAGCAACTTAAAACGTGGATATTTGACAAGTAATCCTCCTCCCCTTCCTAAGCGCCTTGAGACCCTCTGGGTATGTAGTGCGCTATACAAATTCTCTGACTTGACTTGACTTGACTATAGTCCAAAAAGTGAATTGAGTGCTAGAAGACACAAGCATATACATACATAGCTGCCATGTTTCCCAGGTCCATGAGTAAATGTGCTGCTCCAGTCTATATTTTTCTTTGAATTCTGGGTCTTTTGGTCTTATTTTGTAGAAGACTGCTAGTCCCAGAATTCAAAGAGAAAACATAAACTGCAGAAGCACATCAAGCATAGACCTGGGAAAATTGGCAGGGCTGTCCCTATTTGAATAAATGGTATTGAAATTGAAGGATTTTATCCGACCAAGGCTGGGTACAATTCAATTAAAACATAACATTATAATATTCGGAGACAAATACATTTTGGAACCATTATTAAAAGTATAAAACTTGATTATATGTGTGTAAAAATCAGCATATACCTTTGGAACACGTGAGACATTGCAACTGTGCACAATTTGCATTGAAATTAATATATGTGGAAGACATCATTTCTTACTAGACACATAGGGGGAAAAGGTAAGTAATTTTTGCTGTAGCACACTGCAGAATCTTATTTAAAAAGAAGTGTTGTTATTTACAATTACAGTATGTAAATACTGAAGTTATGTATAGGACAACAAGTTTGTTTTCATGACATACCACAATCCATTTGCTTTAATATTATCAATTGGAAGAACATTAATCTATATAATTCTACAGCAACATAGCATCAAAGATGTCAGGGAAACAACAACATGTATGCCCCTAAATGTAAGAATACAGCTCCACGTTGCCAATCACAATGTCCAGTTGATGAGCAGGGTGGTGAATAGGTTGTCAGAAGTAATTGACTTGTAAAATCTGTACAGGATGTTTTGCAATTTGCATCATAGGTCAAGAATAAATATTCAGGAATTAATTATTATGCAATCTGCTATTAAAGGAACATTGTGGGATTCTCAGTGAAGAACTCCTAAATGAAAAATGCATTACACAGGAAGCTAAAGGGCACATGCAGGACGAGGGTTGACTTAACAGTGTATCATGAATTACTGACGAATACAATTGTCCCAACAGAAATAGTGGACAAAGGGGCAGATTTACTAAGATTTACACTGTGTTTGCATCCCAAAAGTGACGCAAATCAGCACAAAATCTTGTTGTCCAATTTTCTTTCTGCTGGAAATAATGTGAAAGTAATGCTGCTTTGCATTACTTAGCACCAATGGGTGTACCATGGGTGATGCATGGCTGTTCCCATGCAACCACCAAAGGACTGACGCTACACCCAATGTACTAAATAAAGTAGACAGTGTTTAGCTTTAGATCAAAAGTGCACTCTTCAACCAGGCACTATAAAGGAGAATTTTTTTTTTCTTATTTATTTTCTGACTTAGCATGTGTGCTGCACTGTACAGCACACAAAGTGGGAAAATTAGTCTAAGCATAGTATTTTGTACTGGAAGGGTTCCTGTCCAGTACAAAACCTATGCTTGACTCACGGAGACACCCTTGCATTATGGGGCAAATGTGTCTCTTTGGTGCACTGCAGTTAATTTCAGCACCGGCTCTAGGGAGAGGGGAGGAGAGTGCCATATGTCAGTAAATTCAGCACTCTCATTCTCTTTCCTCATGCAGTGCAGCAGTTGTGGCTGCTGCACTGTGCTGCGTGAGAAATTGGTATATCTTGCCCATAATTTAAACATAAGCACAATGTAAGCATTTGGCATAGTATAAGACTATCCATGATACATGTAGAGTGTAACCAGGTTCACATAAGAAGGACATGTGAATCAAGGGACATATTTAATACACTTTCAGGCAACGCAGAATGGCAACTTGCTGTGCTGCTTTGAGATAAGGGAGAGAGGAAAATGCACCATATATATAAAGAGATGGAGACCCTTTTCTCTCTCTTAAAGCGCTAGTGCACTTCAGGCAGCCTAGTGGCAACACGGGCACCATTGCACCATGGTGAAAGGGTGTCTGTATTATGGGAAGGATTGCTTTTTGAGCAGGAAGGGATACCTTCCTGCACAAAAACAATCCTTAGAGTCATAGTCAGCTTTCTGTGTGTTCTGCAGAATGCAGCACACGTGGAAAGAGGATGTAATGAGGAGAAATTATAATTTTTCTCCTTGTTATGCCTCTCTCAGATAGGTGCACAATTTTGGCACAAACCCAGGTCTGCTGCCTTTAGTAAATCTGGGGTTGCGTCAAAATATGCGGTGGTGTCATACATCGAACCCTTGCAAAAACAACAGTTGATGGACAGAATGCAGAACAATGTCATACATTCACCCCAGTACAGAGATCTGGGCCTAAATCCATTTTTTTTTTACATCGCACCCTTGGCGCATATATTGAGGAAAGACGAACAGATAACTCCTATAGACCTACTCCCTTCCTGCAGTAAAATAGTTCTATATGCGGTTGGTTTGATTATCTATACTTCTGACCTGGCACGTACAATACCTAGGGTGGTACAGCTGACAAAAGATTATGGGGCAGTACCCAGTTACTTAGTGAACACCACTAAGACAGAGGTTTGGGGAGGTAGAGAGTGTGAGGTGATAAAATATTTAGGAATTATGATAGTCAACCAAATAGATGAGATCCCAGTACGCAAGTCGAAGAGGGTGGCCAGGGAGGTCGACAGGTCATTGTCCAGGTGGAAGATCGATTTATGGGAGAGTTAATCTAGTGAAAATGTCCATACTCCCGAAGTTGACATACTTATTCAACTGCATTTCACTCAGATTTCGAAATGATGAAATAAAAAGAAAATACAGGGGAAAATAATTAGTTTTATCTGGGCTTCCCACTTGGTACAGCTTTCTTGGAAAAAGTTAAAACGTCAACTTAAGAAAGAGGGGCTGACCCTGCCGGATCTTGGCGTTTATTGTATGGCATTCAAATTAAAAAATCTCTGTATGCTTATCGTGGAGCCCGATCTTTCTATGTGCGGCTCACTGCTGAGGAAAATGACCAAAGAGCTTGGACCAGTCGCTCTTCTATACAAATTTGGTGCCCAAAAATTCTTCAAAAAAGTAAGAAGAAACATTTTGAAAACTGTTCAGTATCTGTGGTGTGGAATAAGAAAGATGCTAAACATTGGGTACTATTCAGCATTTGCACCAATCTGGGATTCCCCTGGGACACCAGAAGGCCTGAGGGACAGACTAAGTCTCCCTTTAAAGCAGGCCGAAATAGTCAAGTGGGGAGATTTGATATCCAAGAAAGGCATGTTACCATGGTAGGTGTTGAGCACAAAGACAGGCAACAGATTGTCTAGATTTAAATACATGCAGCTTACATCATGGCTTGCAACAGCCTCTAGGGAGACATGGGGACAATGGGACTTAGAGAGTCTTCTTCAAGATGTCAGCCCGAAAAGTAAAGAAGTGGCTAAGTGGTATGCCTGCTACTTCTGGCTCAGCAGGAAATTTGTAAACATTAGTTATATCCAGATACCCCACATTCAACGGAGTGGTTAAAGGTGGTCAAGTGGACTGATAATATGGACATTAAATGCAAATCACCAAGGTCGGGGGAAATCTGGAAGGATTTTATGAAATGAGCAGGCTAGCATTCATGGCGATAAGTAGGGTTGCCGGAAAAACATCCAAATATGGTCCTATGATTACACCAGGCCATGGAGGTGGGTTTTGTCCTCTGCCGATAAGACCAGAGCCTGGGTGGCCCTGCGGCAAGTGAATGCAATGGACTGCGAGACGGACTGAGGGTGCCAAATGGTCTAAGAGTTGCTGACGCCATGGTGAAATGAGGACAAAAAAATATGCGGCGGTGTGCGGCATGGGAATGACCATGTTCCAACTCCTACCTGACACAGTGTAGCGCAATGCACTGGGTTGGAATACTTTTTTCATGAAGCCATGTAAGGCAATGCAAATTGGTCCTTGTGTGGCTTTGTAAATCTCAAATACCATTGTGCATTGTGGCTGCGCCAAAAAAAGTGTAACAACCACAACGTAATTGCTTTGTCTTCATAGTTTAGGCAAGCAATCATTCTGCCATACTATTCTAGTATATAGTTGAATGTTAAATATGTTTCTACACCAAACGCTAAAAGCATCTGCAAGGATTTTGAAAGGGATATAGCAAACAGTGCTAATGATAATCATGTGGAATTTGCTGTGCAGCACATGATGGAAATTTTTGTCATCGTAGGGTGATAAACAGGTTTACATCCCATTACATCATCCATATGAAGACTTGGCAATACACATACTACCAACATGTGTGTTCCACGATACTGTCTCGCTTTACCAATCCCCTGGTGAAGAGTGAATTTCACATAGTGTAATAAAAGATGAGCTTGAAACCCCGGTGGATTTCCACGCCTTGTGTTGTGGCTCTGTGAAGAAGTCAGCAGGCTTTTTGTCATGCCTGCTGAACATCAGCTGTGTTTTGAGAACCGGTAAGCGTGGGTCTTAGTGGGTGCTCGGCAAAAACCCCAATCCCTCACAATGGCATTTCCCACCACATTTCTGTCTCAGACATTAAATAATGTTTTGAAGTTGGCAGTCTTTATGTGATATGATATGATATGCTTGTGCATGACACACTGCAGTCGTACAAAATAACACCAAGGTTTGTCAATGGTTGTACTCCGTTTTAATCGTTGACAGAGGTTCCCACTAAGATCCTGTTTTGTAGTTACTTAGGAGGCTGTCAAAGTGAAGGAATGAAAGGTGTGGCCTAACCTGATGAATAAACTCAACAAGATGTATTTAATTGGAAAAGGTAACAGTAGGGAAGTAGATGAATTATGGGATCAAAGTAAAAACTGAAGACATGATACAACTTCTTGAATCAATTTTAGCTAATAAGATGGATGGGGTGAGAATTGTGTCCATAGATGGTAAAAAACTGCCTTTGGATAGGATTGCTCTGTATGGTGATGAAAACCATCCAACAGGTGTGGATAAATCTGAAGCAAAAGTTGAATTAATTATTGAAAGGAAATGAGGAGCATGCTTTAAAATGTAATGTATCGCCTTTGCGGATGTTTCTGAACAAAATATAATTATACGTAATGTAAATGAGTGCTTGGTGTAAGAAGAGTGCATTTTTGTGACTTCTTTGTAAATAAAAAATTACAATAATTTGGGTGCTTTACATTTACATTACTTTTTCGTCATGCTTTTGTAAGTCAGTGAGTGCATGCTTATGTTTGTGTGAAAGAGAGTGAGAGAATGAGAGTTCAAAACAGTGTGCTTTAAGTTCCTAGTAGAATGTGAGTGAGCCCAAGTTTATTTAGCGTGTGAGTGTAACTGTTAGAGACTGTGAAATTAGAGTTCAATAAATTTGGTGTCTTGATGGATGTGAATGGGGATGTATATTATTCTGTTTCAATTAGAATAATAGCTACTGCCATCTACTTCTGTGGATTTCCTCTCTGCCTCCCATCTCTGTGGATTTTATCTATGGTCACAACATTGAATTTTTAGAAACTCTCAGTGTTCTGCTAATTTTGACTTTATGTCCTGCTATGGGTTTATTGTCATCAAAGATAACTTCTTCTTCCAATACCGCATTACAGTATCCTCCCTTGTAAACACTGAGAAAAAAAGCAGGAGCATCAGCTGAAGAGCAATTGCTGGTGCTACATGAAAGTGAAGGGGCAAACTGTGGTAAAGAATATACTTTGATATATTTTATGTGATATGGTATATGAGATCTAGCGAAATACTCATAAAACAAAGTTTTCGAGCCAATTAAAAAATGTGCACATATTGTTCCTTTGTGGGCGCACACTCTGTCTTGTGAAATAATTAACAGTGATGAGTCTTCAGCAAATAAATAGTGAGTCTACAGCAAATAAAGCCAGTTAACACAATTCAAATAGTTTGGCAGCCCATGAGATCTTATGTAAAAACATAATACACTTACATGTCCAAGAGGAAGCAATTGTATTGAGAACTACCTTCCTTACACATTTCTTTCATTTCCACATTTGTAATTGTAAGTTGCATCTGATTACATTGAATCAGTTTACTTATGGGAGTAAACAAGATGAAATACTAGAAATGATGTATCTGAAATAATGTGTCACAAGGGTGTCAGGTTAATGAAAGTGAAATGTGTATAACTAAGGTAAAAATATAGATTCACACAGACACATATGTACAGTAATAGAGATGCTTGACACGTATCACTATAAAGACTGCACTTGGAAACTGACATATGTATTCTGTATTTCTGTAAAACTATTAGTTCATTAACTTCAAAATTTACGTAATTAAAATGTTTGTAACTTCATGAAGTTAGCAAACCCTACAGTTCTGGATATGTTAAAGTTTTGAAACTGAAATGCTAAAACAATAACCACTGCTCATAGTAGGCTGAATTTATTCATTTTGTCAGTTCTGTAATGATGCTGTGGAAATGACATGCCTTTGACTCAGATCACACAACATTGTGTGTGGTTCTCCAACAGATTGACATATGCCAGCTTCCTAGAGTCCTCCTAACATTCAGCCCACCTGTGATGTCATAGTAAGGAGGGGCTTCCCTTCAGCAGACTCCTTTCTTGGTATCTCCTTCATCACCATGGCAACAGCCTTATCTGCCGCCCTAGAGCCTTTCCCCTACAACAGTGAAATCAACAATGGTTTGCGTCAGGAAATTTGCCTTTGTCACCTGTTTTTAATATGCAGTCTTTGTTTTTAGAAGCACTACATCATGTTATCATTCCCTCATTGAGTGATTCCTTGATCACTTTAGATGTTCTGAAATTATGAAATATGAAAAATGGCTAATAGTTACTTTTAGTAACAATTCTGATGTAACACTGGAAACATGGATTCCTTGGCCCTTATAACTGAATTGAATGTTCAATGGTTTCATATGTTGTGCAATTTTCATTTTTTCCACATAGCATTGCAGGTATATTTGTCATGGCTCCCTGCTGTTGATTCTGATATACTACTTTGGGCTGTTGTGTCTGGTATTCCTATTGCACAACTATGTCTCCTTTGATGGGAGCAGTAAACTACACATAACACATGATAAAATCTTGTGAGTGAAGTTGTATTCAGTTTAGAGGAGCTGGCCCCAAGTGGCCGGCATTGCAATATTGTGCTGACTGACCCTAAAACCATTTGAAGGAATACTAATCAGCAGTTGAAGAGGGCTCTCAGTGAGGTAGTGATGTAAAACAGCTGGTGTTCACTGTTCATGAAAATGGAGAACTCTTTTTGTTCCCCATCTAACAGACATACAACAAACTTTATTATGATTTCTCTTTTCCTACATGTGCTGGTTTATCTGTAATAAATCTTAACTGCTTTTTCAATTTACATAAAATGGAATTTCAGACAAACTAATGATCAGATGGGCACATTTCGGCAAACTATACTATGCCAGAGACAATGGGGCAGATGTACAAGCCCCTTGCGCCACTTTTGTGTCACTTTTAACATGAGAAAAGTGACATGAAAGTGGCGCAAGGGGCTTGTAAATCTGCCCCAATGTATTTTGCAAAGTCGAAAAGTTCTGTTTTTTGCCCACATTTTCCTGCAATGGAAATTTCTTGTAGGAACATTTTTTGAATGGAGAGTTAAATCTTTTAGCGGAGAATGTTTCCACAAAAACATTTTTGAAAAATGATTACCCAACAAAAGTAGATGTTGCTATTTTTTATACCAATAAAGTCTTCCAATAGAAGATATTTTCCCCACTCCCTTTCTAGAAACTTTTGGAACTTCATGCACTTGACAATGGTAGCAAGGTTTGAAAAAACGATGATGAAGTTGGGGGAGGTGACATTTTCAAGTCAGTTCACTCTATACATTAAAAAAGTATGTGCTTGATTTGTGGGGGCTAAGTCACAATAAGAGTTGCTTTAAACTGCAATTTTGCCCCCCACGGATGCACAATGCATACCTGTATAAAATTAATCTCAATCACAAAATAAGAGAAAAAACACAAAAACAAATAATGTGTCTAGCTGCATATGCTTATTATACTCTATGAATACATATGTATTGCACACTAAAAGTGAGTGAACACAAAGGAATGTCAAGCAATGACAAAGTATAGTGAATGCAAATGATGGTCTATTTCATCATAGATTTAAGTGTCACAGCATGTTTTGTTATTGAAAAATGGAGGCTCATGGTTAGTGTTTCATTGATGTTTTTAAATTAGCTTTTTCTACATGAGTGCTACATGGAATTTAGATACGGACTAAGCTACTCAAATATTCCAGAATCTTTTTGAATCTATTCTGTGTTTATTAGATAATGTTATTAGACATCTCAAGCTCAGTAGCTCCTGTTTCAATCTAACACAAGATATTTATAGACCTCCAGCCTAGTACACAAAACAACTAGTAAGTTTAATGGGAAACCTTAACTCAAGGATTCTGATGCAAAAGGAAAAATGATTTCACTTTTTATTTACTAACCAAGTGCCTAATAACTCAGTATGATTGTTTTAATGATACATAGGCACCCTTTTATCTGGCTCTTTAAAAATGCTTTCATCTAATTTCCTGTTCCTTTTAAATTTTCACCTAAAGCAAAGTTGTTTTGATTATTGCAATTAGAAATGTTTGCCTGTTTAGTGAATAATCCCTTTATATCTGCTGATTTTGTTTTAATCAGAATGATAACATGCTTGATGTGTGATTTACAATTACAGTTCACCTGCCATTTTTCACTTGAAAATTGAATGTTGCCCTTTTCCTAGATGGACATCATGTTCATTATTACTGGTGAATTGTAATACAAATCATGCATCAGTTACATAAGGCTAATTTGTAAAAAACAAACTTAAAAAACAAAACAACTTTATATGAGTATTGTAAAAATAGAAATTTGAAAGTAAACACACTAAATAGTTACTAAATGGTCTACATCAACAGTTTTACATTTTATAAATGCTTTTCATAATGCAATTTGATGCCAAAAAATGCATTAACTTGTTGTGCAAAAGCTAAACAATTTTGTAGATTTTAATGTATATTTATATCGCATTAGTCAAACAAGGTGATCATGTACTTGACTGTACATGTGTCGATTATTTTTTAAGATCCCTATTTTATAGTTAAACGTTATTGAAATGGTACAGATTAAAATGTGCCAATAGAATGTTTGAAACACACTGAGACTATTGCAAGCTCTGAAGCAAATGACTGATTCTCTTTTCTTAACCATCAATACAAATTTATAGAGTTGCAAAACTGGTATTCAACAAACAATTTGAAACATTTAGCCCGAAAAGCATTTAGCTTGAAACTATTTGGTACAAATATATTTAGTGTGATAATATCTAGTTTCAAAAAACAAGTTTTAAATTTGAAATTTTGACCGCAATTTGCCATTATGGCCAGTTGTCTCTAGTATGCTTGTTACTTATGACTGAAATATAGATGAGTAAATATGCTCATCTCTGGCAATGGAAAAGCAATGTAATGATCAAGATAAAAGTTAGGTCAAGGCTCTAAAATGAAGAGTCTTATAACTCTTTTTTCAAACTTTTAAAAATTAAATGTTCTCAAAGAAATGTATAACACTTATACAGGTAACAATTTTGAACTACATATTTTTCATTAATTGTGTAAAATTGAAGTATTGACACTATTCACCAATGTTGCAGAAAACATACAGCTGTTGTGAAACAGTAGGCACAAATGAAGTGTGTGTTATTGTACTGATAACAGTAAATGAAGAAAATAATGCAATGGATTATCATTTGGATCACAAATTTCAGTGGGGTGGGTACAACATTTGCTAACTGCACATTACACATTTTGCTCATTGGTATAGCAGTGCTGACAAACTCTGACTCACATTCAGAAAGAAGATACCCAGGACAAGATAAGGAATAGCAGAGTTTATTGCTAACCCTCACAACGATGTCCCACAAATTACTGATTTTCTTTAAGGAAACATCTCATTCATCTCATCCATTTTACATTATAATAAAGAAATATGGTTTCCCTTTCAGGTGACTACCATGTCAACACATCTGTTAGACCTTAATTGCAAAAATTCTTAATATACATCAGGATTGGCCCTCCAGGATCATCCCAGGGTACCCATTAAATAAAACATCTATCTTAAAAATTGGAATACAAACATTAATGTGCTAAGACAGATAATATTAAATACAAGTATATCAATAAACTCATTGCAGACAGGTGATATGATTTCACCTCAAATGTCTCAGGATCGCTTTTTAGCATATTTTATTAAGACAAAAGTATAAGACAACCCCACAATACATAAATCTGAATGAATGTATATATCCACCAATAGTTCTAAAACTAGGGAAAGGAATATGGATAAAGCAATTTATAACATTAGGCAGAGTAATGAAAATGTCAGGTTACTACATTAGCCAAAGACAGGCATGCTATTTACAAAGGTAAGTAACTATCATAGTTTCTGAAAATTCTGAAACGGATCAAAGAGGGACTTAAAAGAATGAGAAAGCAGGGACGGGTCACTATCTAAAACAGATGTTTATCGATTAGTATCCAAGAATCTTAGTGACAACATATATGGTGGTTTCCTAAAAAGCAACAGTTATTTTCAGCTTATTGGTGTTTTATGTTCAAAAAGATATATGCACTTGCCCATCTATGACATAATATATAGTGCAATAATATTATATGGCCACAAATTATACAAAAGCATGTGTTGCATATGGTCTAAAGCACCATAATCAGGACTAGGGGCAATTCTCTTATTTGTTGTAAAGCACCAAAGTAACTGGAAACTTAGGGGTGGATTCCGATTTAGATATTCAAATCTGTCTGCAATTTTCACTTACTATGACCGCGCATAGACATTATAAGCTTTCGAAGAGAATCTAAAAATATAATATGGAATTTAGAATGTTTTATGCACAGTCTTGATTAAGTGTGAATAATAAGGCATAGTATGTAGAACATTTTCTTGCAGAATCAGCTTTTAAAGTTTGAAGCTAAAGTGTGCAGAGATGTTTAAGCTGCCTTGAGCAAATGAATGGTTTATCCAGTTTGCTATTATGATATAGAGGACAAATATTATTCACTGTGGCCCCAATTTAGACCTTGGCAGAAGGAGGTGGACTGCCACTTGAACTCCAGTTACCTACTACAACGCGTGCCAGAACCCTGTCA
Source organism: Lissotriton vulgaris (assembly GCF_964263255.1). Classification (NCBI taxonomy): domain Eukaryota; kingdom Metazoa; phylum Chordata; class Amphibia; order Caudata; family Salamandridae; genus Lissotriton; species Lissotriton vulgaris. Next base: position 1,038,321,840 of record NC_141699.1, on the reverse strand, counting down.
TGTAGGAATCGGTTAGCAGTATAGGATGGATTGCACAGCCATGATTTTCTCCAGCACTTCTATGCCAATCTACCACCATCGTTCGGCCACCCATGTAATTCATGCTATTTATTGTTCAAAGCTGTGCAGGGGAGATGGTGGAGAGGTGGCATGCAAAAGGCTTGAGCGAAGGAAGTAACTTTGCATAGGTGTGGAGAAATTGTCTTAAGGTGGAACTCAATACCTTTTTTCCTTTAAACACATCTCTCCTTGTACTATTTAGGTACTTCCCAGTACTTTAATCTAAATGGTAATTCTAGTGGATGAGCAAGTATATATATTGAATTTTTAAGATGTGAAGAACTATAAGAATGCAACATAGTATCACATTTTTGAAAACTTTAATATTACTACTATGGGGCCGATTCCGATCTGGGTCGGAATGACACGGAACGCGATCCGGCCGAAAAAACCACGAGCTGTAGGCGTGTTTTCCACCCGACTCGTACAGCTGTACAAGCGAGCAAGTACGATGCGAGTTACGTGAAAATCACAGATCGAGTCGTTTCCGGGTCCAAACCGCTCCGTACGTCTCGGTCGTAAGCTAATCGTGGTGTGCAATGGATGCGATTTATGACTGAGTCAGTACGATGCACGCGTCGGACAGCCGGTGCGAGCCAAAGTGTCCGGCTCACAAAACGTCCGGGAAGTTGCCTTTAGGGGTCCGCGTCGGACCCCCTGTCACTCACAGCCCTACGACTCAGACACAGGGTGAGACCCAAGGGTCTCCCGAACACAGGCCTGTACGGCGCAGATGGCACCAACACGTACCCACTGTAGGGGGCGCCCTTGCACGAGACATACCCATTCAGCCAATGGGAGCCCATGTACGCGTCGTATGACCGGCTCCCATTGACTTTTATGGGAGTCCGACCGAACCGAGTCCGGCAGCATACGGCCGCATGGTACCCGCTCGGTCGGACTGCAGGACTCCGGCTCGGTCAGGAAACACTCCAGATCCAGCTCGGTAAGAGTGCTTTCCGACCCAGATCGAAATCGGCCCTATAGTTGTAAATTGTAAACATTGTTGAATTTAAAGTGTTTAAACTCATTGGTGTTATATATTTAAACAATGATAATGTTATATTTGTTTTTTCTTTTAATGAAAAATGGTTGTCATGTTTTAATGTAAGTAAAGAGAAACAAAAAACCCTGTTAACCTTCAGTTTTTAAGTCCGCTAGTACATTTTCCATCAGAATAGAAATATAAGTCTAGCTCAGAGAGAATGAATCTTCATTTGCATTCTTTATTTACATTCTTTATTTTTCCTAAAAAAAATATTTTCTCATCTTTGATGTCTTTCATAGATACAATATTAATACAATACCCCATCAGAATCAGGCAGTATGACATGACTGTCTTAAGCACAGGTTTCAGTGAAAGCATACATTTTATTTTGTATAAAACAACATATTAACTCATCTTCAAACATGCACAACCCATCCAAATTCATACTTCCATACATAAATACAGAAAAAAAATTCTATTAGTATATTTATATTCATGACAACACACGTTGCTTAAATTATGTCTCAACATATCAATTCATTGATTGCATTAGTCTAAAGCTAGTATTCTCATTTCTGAACATAGTCAAATACTTTATATACAACTTCTTGTTTTTTGTATTACTGTGGCTTCTGAAAAACATTTTTCAATGTGTGTTTCAGCACTAAACACCTTCATCAGTAACGCCCGGGTCGCAGAGATGGTGCGCACTGTTGATATCCTCTGAGGGTTAAGGAGGAGAGTGTGCCACCTGTTCATAAAAGGTGAAAGTGTTGCCTTCTCTTTTGAATCTTGTCAATATATCTCTGTAAATAAATCCTTGCTGTTTAAGATGCCATGTTCAACAGTGAGTATCCTCCCTGTGACCCCGACTTGTTTCCCCTTAGGATTTTGGGAATAAAGTTGTTTCCTTCTGGCCCGGCTTTAACCATTTCCTTCTTGGTGGCTGAAAAAGAGGTCTTGAATATGTGGTGTTCCCGAGGAAGGCATTTAATGGTGAAAAGTGTGTTTAATACATTTTTGCAAAAGCCACAGTAATACAAAAAGCAGGAAAAAAGTTGTATAAAAAGTATCTGAATATAAATATATGAATAATAGAATAGGTATTTATGTATAAGTACGGTTGTACGGAATTATGAATGTGGATCGGATGTGCATGTTTGAAGATGAGGTAATTTCTTCTTATATACAAGATAAAATGTCTGCTTTCACTGAGACCTGCACTTAAGATAGTCGGGACACAATGTCTGACTATAATGGACTATTGAATTAATGTCATATGTATGAATGATGTCAAAGATGAGAAAATATTTTTGTAGGAAAAATAAAGAATACAAATGAAGATTCATTCTCTGAGCTCAGCGGCACATATATTTGTATTCTGGTTGAAGGTGTACAAGCTGAATTTAAATTTGAGGTTTGACATGGTTTTCTGTTTTTATTGACTGTTGTCCCTGTCCCAGTAACCCTATTCAAGCAGTGGGTCTCGAGATTTTGAAACTTTAATGGAAGTTAGCCTGTTTGTGAAATCTCTTCTATTTATGTCACTAAACATAAAACACCACATCCTGTTGAAGCATGTCTATTTAACAACTTACTTCTGAGACAGAATATGGTACCACCAGTGGTAGTACAAAAATTGCAATACTTCTGATAGTATGGGACAGCAGAGTGCTATTATTAGTAATATAGGAATTTTCCAACTTTGGTATTGCTACTAATGTTTTGGTAGTATGACTGAATTTGTACCATACTACCCAAAGCTATCTTGGTGGGGGATTCATTATGTAGAGTAAAATTGTGTTAAGAATAACATAGAAAAGTCCTGACCCGGTAAGTAATATGAATCCCTTTACAGAGGGGGCTGTCCATGCCTCAAGACCATCTTACTTTTTCAATTTTCATAAAGTACAACCAAACATGAACAATGTGCTCTCCTTTATAAAACCTCATATTAACACAGTTTTCAGCATCATCATCTGTAACACAGTAGCATCTACATTATTACCGCTTGTAAAAATATGGGCTTTCTTTAAATTGTGAATTACAAACACAACTATTTTGATTCTATTTTACATGTGCAGGATCTGCATAAGATATTATGTACTATGGATAAATCAAGCAAATCATTATCTCATTTTTATTTTAATAATGTGGGATGCTACATAATACTAGCTGTTGCACATTTTTCTGTTTAAATATAACAACATTTATCAGTGGCCAACTTAAGGTGTGCCTGCCAATCTTAGCATAAGGTCAGAGAAAGCCCTACAGGACCATGAAGCATGTGACCAGGATTACAGAGCAACATCAGTATCAAACACCATCAAACACATTGAGCTATCTTGCATGCATATGAAGATAGTGTTTACATAAACTGCTGCCTTCATCTTCATATGCCTGAAGCGAAACCAAAAGAAAACAGTAACTGTGTTGCTCAGTCAAAGCTACTCAGTAAAATAATATAATGGCAGTATGATAATCAGCAAGTTCATCCTTATATATATTATTTAAATTGTGTATATTGCATATTTTGACATGACGTAGCTATGTGTGAATTATGGTGACAAATTATTTATTTATTTATTCAATTTGTAAAGCGCACTATCACCTAGCAGGCATCCTGGCGCTAAAGTTGCTCAAGGGGGGAGAGAGGGAGCAGGAACCGGCCACTAAGTCTTGGGGAACAGCCAGGTTTTTACACTTTTTCTGAAGGGAAGGAGCTCCCTGATTTGCCTAAATTCCCAAGGGAGTCTGTTTCACAATTTAGGCGCTGCCACCCCAAAGGATCTACCCCTGACCTGACCTTTCGAAATCTAAGAACATTCACCAATCTCGCTGACGAGGTGCGCGGAGTTCTTGCCGGGACGTACCAGTCGAATTATGTCTGCATACGTACAGGTCCTATCCCGTGAAGGGCTTTAAAAACAAGGTAGAGAGATTTAAATTGCAATCTCTGTCTCAGGGGAAGTTCTGCCAAGGCTGCAGAGACAGAAGAGCTTCTCGGCCACCCTAAGACTATTTTGGCAGCTGCTGACTGGCTCCTTTGCAGTCTGTCCAACCGGAAGTTCGAGGATTCCAGCAAGAGAGCGTTACAGTAGTCAAGCCTACTGAGAATCATACATCTTGCTACTTGTGCGCGTACCTGAGAAGGTAGTAGAGGAATTTTTCGGAGGGATCTGATGATCGCAAAACAAGAGGCAGTTGTTTTTGAGACCTGGGCTTCCAGAGTAAGCTTATCTTCAAATATAATGAACAGATTGCAGACCGTAGTTGCAGGCTGAAATTAAGAAGCAATTTTATATATACAAAAACAATAATGCTATGTCGATATAAAAGTTTTCATGGCATTTGCTATACAAGGTTCCTAATGCATAATAGAATCCAGGGCCAGCTTTAGCATTGGTTGCACCAAATGACCACCTCCAAAATGAATTCCCTCACTACTACCCTTTAACATTCTATGGAACCAATCTCTCCCAGATGCATTCAATTAGTTATTTATAGCACCACTCATACCAGTGTAGGGTTTTAGAGCACTTTACATCACACACACATTACAAAGTGGCAATCAATCATACATGTGAAAATCACTGTATAGGAAATGTTACATAAGACCGAGGACTACAAGGTGTAAGAGTCACATGTCATCCATACTGGTAGGCAGTATCGTTTAAGAGTGCTTGGTCCGGAGAGGCACAAACTCAGAATTTTAAAACGTAACACCATGGTTGGAGGTTTCACCCTTTTTGCCATATTAGGATAATGAAAGATGGCAAAAAAATCATAATGCTCTAATCTATACCTTGCAGTTTGCATGTAGCTCTTTGATGACAGTTAATAGCTCACTGTTCTATGTTAGGATTTTAACTTGTAAACTGCAAGTAACAAAGGTAGCTCTCTGACAAAAGCAGTAACCAACTGCATGACTGCATGGTACACATTCTTTGCAGCAGGCATATTAACCCTCTGTGCTACTTTATGATGAGTCAACATTTCCACTAGGAAAAACTCTGATATCCCTCCTGCAAGAACATTGATCACCGGAGTTATCTTGACATTTTTATTGTTGCCTAAAAATTGCTGGAAGCAGGGAACGTGGCAGCAGGTGCTTTTAAAACCATAATGTACTTGCAAATAAGGCACCCCCCACCTGAAGGCAGCACCTGGTGGGGTGGCACTGGTTGCACCACCCTAAAGCCGGCCCTGATCAAATAAATGCCATCTGACAGCTTTTCTTTTCATTTGCGGTTCCTATAACAGGGTCTCCCACCGTCGAGGTCAGTACACTTTGGATTGTACAAATGATTGACCTTTTGCCACTCACTCATAAATTCATTTTGTTGAGTTGAACATAGATACTGGATAGGAAACTGAAGAGATAACATGTAGCTACATGTCATAACTAAATAAAGCATGATGTAAAATTATATCTAGACCAAAGCTGGTAGATTCATTTGCACTTCATTCTGTTTCTCTCCAGTATGTACATCAGATATTATACAGGCTCCACCTGGAGCAAAAGGGTGACTCACTACCCACTCCACTCACTAAGACACAGCATGAGAACCTACACCACATGATCAGACATCCCAGGAGTTTGCGGTTTCTATTGGCAAATTTAAGGCCCAAAAGTAGCAAAGAATGCAGCCTGAAACTTCAACATTGGCCGTATTTTTGCAGTAGTCACCAAAAATACTGTACGGCCTATGCTCTGTCACAGCTGGAAGCTGTAGTTGGTCACAGTCTGTAACCTTGCAGGGTCTTCTGCAGAACACTGTGAAACTGGAGGATGTCTGGTGCCACAGAGTGCAGCTTGCAAAATGAAACCTCTGCACTCGCTAGCAGCACTGGGCACAGGAGCGAGGGTGGGCTGGTGGGCAGGGCAGAAGGGGGATTGGAGGACAGCCGAGCCCTGTGAGGTCTGCCCCCCGGGCAGTTTGGGAGGGGAGGGGTGGGTGCACCAGCCATTTTGTATGTTTGGACTGCATGGGGAATAGCCCAAATGTAGCCCAAGGAATTTTGTAGCCAAAAGGCTTTAAGGGGTTGTCACAGTATTTCTCAGCCACCATTTTAGGTTCTGGTGACCTGATGGCTGGGTGTGTAGTGCCTTCCGGGTGTCGGAAGTGTTGGGACAGTAACACTCTGGGGGTCTTGCCTGGGGAGACGTGGTTCTGCTGTGGGAGAGGGTTTGCATATGGCTTTGTAAATCCAAGATGGACCAGTGCGGCGTGGGTAAATGGGTATCCTTGCAAGCAGCGGACCCCTCTTTAACTTGTCCTTGTAGTTGGGAAGCTTGATGGAGGGAGCTTTCCGGGGGTCATTAAGGTGGGGTTTTCACACACAGAGATGGGTGCAGAGTGCCTGCGTTTCAGTTATTGTCGGTTTTACGTAAAACGCTTGCTGCACTTGGGCTGCCTAGCAAAGGGTTTGAGACGCATTCCTTCAGGATTGGGGCGGCATCTGAGGCCAGGAACAGGGGATGGGGGAGAGGGAACATTATGAGGTTGGAGAGATGGTCTTCGGACTGCTACTGGAGATATGTGTGCGTCGCTTCTGGAGAGATATACTGCGGTTATGTGTTTTTCTTCTGTTCACGCATTTTGTTCTGTTTCAGGTTCGGTTCCGACCCCCTCGCCAGGGAGATGTCAATATGGATAGTGGGACATTCATTTGTGAAGTGGGCCCAGGTCCAGGCATGGGCCAGCTATTTTGGGGAAAGTTTGGGTTTCAATAAAGATTTATTCAAAGTTTGTTGGAGGGGGCGGGGGCATGCTTTGGAATGTTCTCTTGTGTACACTGAATGGTATGTTGGTTGCTGGCAGGTGACCCGACATTTTGTTGATTCACTTGGGGGAAAATGACATGGTTCGGGGAAAGGGTTTGGTCCTGATGAGAAGCATGAAGAGGGATTTGGCCTTGTGGAAGCTCCAGTGGCCGGGGTGTTCTGTCTTTTGGACAGAGTTTGTTCCACGCAGGGTTTGGAGGGGTGCCGTCAACCCTGGGGCGGTGGACAGGGCTAGGAGGAAGCTGAATACAGAGATGGTTTTGCAGAGAATTAGGTTTTTCCAGAATTGCACATCGGGAGATCAAGTTTGACATTGTGGAATTTTCTAGGAGTGATGGGGTCCATCTGTCCCGTTTGGGGAATGACCTGTATTTGCTGGAGATTAGGGAGTTTCTGGCTAGGATGCTGCATATTTACGTGGTTTCAGAAACTCTCTTATCAGGGCGGGGGGGCAGAAAAAAGGGGGAGGCGGCGTCACCACTTTTTCCTCAGTGCCGATGTTGTTAAAAAGTTGGCCACATTGGCAGAAGATTTTAGTTAAATGTGGGAAGTTTTGTGGGCAGGGACAGGTCAGCAGGTAGGCTACGTTTAGAATAGAGGTTAGGTAGTTACAGTTGCATGAAGACAGGTAGGGGGTAGGTTTTATTAGAGGGCAGGAGTTGGGAACTGCAATACTGTGTATTGGGATTGTAATGTAATGTTATGTTATCGGCAGGGTGGGGAATTTATGTGGGGATCGTAGGGGTGGGGGCGAAATGGAAGTTCAGTGAATTTATGTATAGTGAGATTTTAGTTTGTAAGGCAAGAGCCTAGGTTGGACATTGTGATATGCAGCTGTTTTCAATAAAGCTGCCCTTTTCACACACAAAATGGGGTCCCTGTGTTTGGCTTGCCCCCCTCCCTCCCAAAGGTCTAAGGGGTGGTGAGAGGGACAGATGAGCCATACAAAGAGTCGGGCACAATAGACCGGGGGAGGGGAGCGAGCTAGGAATCCCTGGGCATCAGGGCTGTGGGGGGCAGAGGAGACATGGGGGGAGGTGCTGGGTAACAGGAGATAGAGGAGAGGACAATGGAGGAAGGTGGGCCAAGGGAGGGAGAGGAAGGCAAAGTGCAGTGGTGGGTGGTGGCAGGAGTTAGATCCAAGGGCCTGAATGTTCACAGGTGCCACACTGAGACATGTGAGCCGGGCCACAGTATAATTGCTCAGGAGGGGGCTCTGTGCATTTACAAGGCAGTTGACAGAGGAAGAAAACACCTCTGCTGCCTGCTAGCCTTTTGCTCATCCTCCTTTTAACTGGTTCAGTGGCAGCAAATTCAAATTTTTGCAGGTACTTCTGTGGGGAAATGTTCACAAAAACTGTATGGGAACATTGTCTTACAAATCTTTTCATCAAAATGATTTGCAGTCAGGCTAAGTTGGCACAAGAGCTCAAATGTCATAACTTTAAAAAGTCCTTAGTTTGCGCACTTTGGCCAACTTTACCAGTGAAAATATATATTTGTACACTTGTAGTGGAAACACAACAAATAGATCAGCTGGGTTCAACATGACACATGAAAAAAGTGTTGAATGTAGATCACCACTTCACAGGTTTTATTTTGTCATTCACTAAATAAAACTCCCATCAACTTTAAGCTAAGTAATGCTGATGTCTAAAGATACATTTCCATTGAGGCCTCAATTTTGGAAGTCATCACTTCTCAGGCATTACGTTGGGAGTCACTAAAGCACAAGTGAATTTTACTACATTTAATAATATTAACACAAGCATTGTCGGGCCAATAGGCCTTGTCTTTTGATGGTGTTACCCAACCTTTCAGCTTTGCCAATGCTTTTTTGCAATGCGGAACAGCGCCAGCAAAAACAAAAATAAAAGATTGCCGCAGTGTGATGATGTACACACATAAATGCATCACCACACAAAGGTGTCATGACAAGGAAGCTCTTGCCCTAACTTTTAATTTAGTATTCCAAGATGGCAGACGCCATTTTTGAAGCAATAAACAAAATGCACGAAAACGCATCAAAGAAACAGGAGTGACCAAGTAGCAAATTGCACATGCTGAGCTTTCAAGAAAATCAATTAAAATAAAAAGAATGCAATGGGTAGCCAGTGAGCAACATGACTGAAGAAACAGGAAGCGGGAGTGATGCAATTCAGGAAGTGGGCAGGAGTTAAACAAACAAATAAAAATTAAGCACAGAAATGACAGACTGCTTGGGGTGGTGGAAACAATGGATAAGCTTCAGGGGATGGGTGGAACAGTACACAAAACACGGCGGGCCAGGATTTAAGGGGGGAAACAGCTTACAATGGAGAGTGCAAGAAAACACATGCACTCCCATTGAGTGCAGAAAGAAAAAGAAAAAAGTAGTTCCATGAATGTGAACAATGGAAGGATATGAGTCATCCAATCAAAAGCATGGTAAAAAGACTCTATTGCATGGGAGGGACAGGCTCAAGAAGAGTAAAGAAAGCCATCACATAGGAATGCCACACATCACATTCAATAATGGTGTAAATAGCACATTCTATGGATTATTGCATGCTGCTTATTTGTTATAAACAAAATGTATCTAGCCAGTGCAAGGGTTTGTGCGAAGGGGACAATTAGCTGTATATCTAAAGTGATTTTTTTGATGGAATATGCAAGGCAATAAGCATTCATTTCTCCATCCTTGCACCCCCACCTTTCACACACTACTTTAAACAAAAGTAAATGTATGTAGGTCTCCAAAATACCAAACTACCTGAAAAGGGCATCTGAATAACCAAAAACTTGCATGTTATGAGTGTTCACCTGTTTTGCAGGAGGACACTCATAAATGCATCCAAACTTCTCCTAACCCAAACTTTCTGAATGCTGGCATTCTAGAATTTCCAAAGTCACAAATCCCTTTTACAAGGATAATGGTCTTATGTGCACACATGTTTACAGAGGAGTGTATATACCTTGGTGACTAATCCCTCTGCTACATAGACTTACCCTTCCATATTCACACTGACAGATCTATAAAACATTTAGGGCCACATGTACAACGTTTTTTGCATGCGCAAATGGGTTTGCAAACCCATTTCCGCATGCAAAATCAGCATGGGGTATGTTCAAACCCTATTTTGCGAGTTACAATTTTTTGCGGCTCAACAAATAGGATTTTGTGACTCGCTATTAGGAAGGGCTGTTCCCTTCCTTATAGAGTGCGCAACCCTATGTACAAATGTTTTGTGTCCGCAATTGCGGGCGCAAAACACTCGCAAATTACCACCCTTTTCAAGAGGGTGGTAATGGGGTTGCAAAAGCGAAAAGGTCCCCTGTACATCTGGCCCTTAAATTCTGCTTAAATGTTCCATTTAAATCTGAATGTATCATTGTCCAGAATGGATTTTGAATACCGGGTTCTACAGGTACCTACATTCACAGCCAAAACTTCTGTCTGTTATTTCAGTAGTGTAAAAATGAATGTATGAGAAAAAAATGGTTGACTCCCATATTTCATGTGTATGAAAAGGGGTCTCCACCAGGAAACTTGTTATTTTTAGTGGTCAAAAAAAGATAAAAAGTAATTCTCCTCTCCCTCCATTTTTTTTCTTTTGTTTTCTTTCCTCTCCATAAAAATACAAAACCTATCAAATGCCATCTGTATAATATTGCAAGATTGTCTTTTTAGTTTCCATTGAGAAATGTTCTATTTCTACAACATTCATATTACCTTGTTGCATATATATTTGATTTTTTATCATTATGGTTACGGATTTCTTAACAATATGTCTCAATAATAACGCTTGCTCACATATGCTTAATAAAGCTATTTACATTGTGCAAACATCTATTCTCAGGCAAAAGCACCTGAAAGCAATGTCAATTCCTAATGCATTGGTCAAGCCCAAAGAAAGGCTGGTGTCCTTTTACTTGATGGAGTGTCTCCTCAAACACTGTCTTTAACTTCTAAGTCACCCTGGCTAAACATCTGCTCTATTGAATGAGATAAAGCAGCTTAGCATGGAAATTAGTAAGGCTGACCCTAGTCGGTTATTTAGGTGAATTAAGGGAGGGTCTATAAAAAAAGCTTGAAAATATTTACAGGTTCCTGTCTTCAAATCTTGAGTAGCTATATATTTTAATGAAAAGATTTAGGAGACCTTGAAATACTGGGACTATTTGGGCAAATTTGGGTCTTATGATCACTGTATAAATCAGTCTATTACACCGATGGTCGGAGTAATGAAAGTTGATCAGTATGAGAGAATGGGATTGTGGTCATCTGCCATTGCCACTATGCAACTCTCCAACTGTATACAAAAAATAAATCACATAAACACACCCAAGAATAATAGTAATAAGTCATATAATGATAAGTTAGACTGCAAAATAGACTAGTTTCCCAATGAGACGATTAAACTTCTATTCTGCAAAATGTTTTCTCTGAAGCGGTAATCTTGGTACAAATGCACACCCAGGGGTATTGGATATTTTCTCATCTTAAAAAGGTAAGTCACATGATAGGCACATCTATAATTTCAATCTTTTTATCTGCTTTTCAATTAAATGTTATCTCCTATAGGGCAGACATTCATTACTGCAGGAGACTCATGAATAACCTGGAATGATAACAAAGTACCAGCTTGTTATTTACTTTCATGGAAATATTTTAGAGCTTGCTTTGAATAGTATCGATGCTGAGGACTCCATAGGAGATCTGGCAGGTAGAATGGATGCCAGACGGACACCCATCGCTTTTTAGATTAGAGTCAAGAAAGTACTAAAAGCAGTATCCAGCACTATTTTCAGACCATGCCACTTTGTTTCATAATCATGACTTTTAGGGCCCTATTGAGGGATTTTGGTGGCGCGCTGGTTCGGTGGTGCAAACCTCCGCACCACCGCTCTGCCAAAGCTTGCACTGCTCGCCCACCTGCCAGATTGCAACTTGTTCGTAGTCTGACAGGCACGCGGCATGATGGTTCCCCTTGTTGTGCGCTTTAGAGGCGGCTGTACCTTTTAAAAAGGGCACCGCAAAGGGAACACCTCACAAGGTTCCTGCACGGCATGGACTTGTAAGTCCATGCCGTGCAGGAACCTATGTGCATGCACACAGGAGGGCACATGCTATGACCCCTTGTGTGCATCCACACATGTCTGAGGCAGAGGGGGGCTCTGTCGGACCCCTTTTGTTTCCTCTCCGCCAGTCTTTTCACGGCGGTTCACCTGGCTGAGAGGAAACTCGTAATATGCTTGGCAGGACTGTGGCGGTCCCACCAGGCATATTGCGGCCTCTGACTGCCGTTCCTCTGCAGAGCTGGCAGTCCAAGTGCGGACCGACTGCCGAGTCGTAATCGGGGGTCAGACCGCGGGTGTGGTCTTGGCTGGATCCACAGCTCCACCACGAGTCTAGCGGTCCAACAACTGCCAGACTCTTAATCTGGCCCTAAGTGTCTGCATTCAGTTGTTGAGGAAATTATGCTATGGCTAAAATGAAAGTACTGTGATTAAAATGTTAGAACTTATTGGACTGTTCTAATATAATTGACGGGACTGAAATTAAGCCAACTTGCTATACCACTTTCTTCCTCGATCATTAGCTTTGCCCTGTGTCCATTTACACTGAGGCTCAGCAATTGAAAGCTGCATCTGTTTTGCAATTGGCCACAGTTTTGTTGTAGCATGCATGCAATAATGGGAAAAAAATCATCCAAGCCAAAACAAGCAAGTTAGTATTCTGCACAAATTTTACACTATAGAGAACTTTAACCCCTCTATTCCCATTATGTGGTTCCTGTATTGCGGAGTCTAGCAATGAGCCAGGTATTGGAGCTGAGAAGCTATTAAATCTGTTCCTCAAGTTTATGTAAAGCGGCAAGCATGTAGTCAAAGATGGCAAGCTTATCACACAGCCAGACAACGAATCACAGGAATCAACACTGAGTATATGCCTGGGCGTTCTCATCACTTAGACCATACCAGTGCTTCTGTGGTCACCAAGAGAGGTGCCCTCAAGACATGTGACGAGTGTCTCATGACAATAACAAGGGTAGGATTGGGGAGTTCCGCACTGGACAAGAGATTTCAAACTTCTTTGTTTGCCTTTGGAAGAAAGGGGTATGAATAAACCTTTTGAAAAGTCCTTTTCAAGATGGTGGTCTATCCATGAAGTACTATGTAAGCTTGCTAATAAATGACAAAGTTGATTCTTCCTGTAATCTCAGTTCAGTGTGTTGAGTGGCAGTGTAGATAGTAGGATAATTCACCTGGCAAGAACTAAACCTGGCCTAGATCTTTTATTACTAGATTCTAATTTACTGATTTAGAGAATGACCTTTAAAAATATATACAGCTGTGAATTATGTAGCATTGAAAATGTGAATGCTGGTATGACCTCATATTCATGAGGCATTCTATAGAATGTAATTTGTCACACTTGTTTGTCAACACCTGTAGGAAGGCAGAATATTATGAAGTGATGCTGATTAGGATTTACCATGCAATTCTCTCACAATACCCCAAAGATGGTCCTTAAATTCATAATAATAAATCCTTAACTCAGCCCTAGTAGAGTGGCAAAGAGAAGTCTGGCTTTACTAGAGGAGCATGTGTTACGCATTTCAGAGTACCAACGTGGACGATAAGTAACTGATACGACGCAAAACAAATCCAACATCATTTTATAAAAATAAAGCAGATAATTATATAAATGTAGACACCAAAACTAAGTCAATCAGATAAATATAACTGGAGGTATGGATTTGAGAAGCAAAATTGAATCAGTGCAAATCAATTCTGAAAAACTTTATCATTGTGGTTAATAGTAAAAAGCACTAGTGACAATCGGCTGCTTGCAGATTGAGTTGCGTGGCACTCAAGGAGCGTTAAGGTGAAGCCAAGACAGTCAGTTCGATCTTACTTGGCTCAAGAAGCCTGGGTGCAGAGTTGTTCTGGCGGCCTGAGGTACTGAAGCAAGAGCCACGGGGGAGCAGGTTTTACCACTTACATGGTTCTGGTGAGGAAATGGGTACAAAAGGTCAACAATGAAGACACTGCTCACTTTGGATGAAGGTTTTGCAAAGTTCCCTCGAGGGGCAGTGTTGAGTAAAGGTGGTGGTTGCAAGACTGGCGACCAACAAGCCTTGGCAGCTCAACAGAAAGTTATTTAGATGTCCGGAGCTCCAGAGGAAGATCGTAGCCCCTAAAGATCAGAACTATGTTTCCAACAATGCATGGGACCATACACTTTTGGGCAATCCCTCGGAGGACCCGATGGCTAGCGATTCTTTGGTTCGGGTACTCTGCTTTTACCTGCGGTGAGCAGGGGACTAGTGCCACTAGTCGAGGGGAGTCTGGAGTTGACTTTGTCTCTGAGACGGATCCCACTTTCTGGGGGAACCGGTCCTTGGTCCAGGACGAGTCACAGTTGTGCAGTTCTAGGAAGTTTGTGCCAGGTAAAGAGTATCATGCCTTAGCGTTGTGCAGGCCCTGTTGTCGCAGACATGAGTCTCTTCTTAGTCCTTTATTGCAAGTCAGATTAGAACTGAGGTTATGGAAGTGGCCTTTGGGCTACTAACCCTAGCGGCTAATCAGTTGATGAGGTGACCACATCCGGGTGTGTGTGTCACCTTTTCTACCCAGAACCATCTATTCTGCCAGTTTTCAAAATGGCAGACACCTTCCTTAGCTGTACAGACCAGGAAGCCCACCCTAGAGGTGTGGCTAGCCTTCTGGGGTGTACACCTCATGACTACATAATTATCCTGCATGCCAGGGTGCAAATGTCCCTAGGGGAAAGGGGGCTGGTGTTCCTTCTTTTGGGAGGCAGCCTGGATACAAATCATAGGTGGTGGAAGCTTTGAAGTTCATCACCTTGATGTGCCACTTCACTAGCTGTCCTGTCAAGGAGGGAGATGTCACCTCCTTCCCGGGCCAGGCCATTGTTTCTGACTCCTGCAAGAGTTCGCACCTCCTGGCAGGGCGTCAGATTCCTGTCTGTCCTGTGTGTTAAGCAGGAATAAGATTGGAGTTTGGTCTCCAGAGACAGAGCCTGGTACCAAAAGGAGCTTTTTTAAATGCATGGTCGCATTGTCAACATCAGCACCAGCATCCTTAGGGAACATTTGATGGCAAGAAATAGACAAGTCTGTCTATACAGCTAAATGGAGATCTTATATTTTTACTTCCCTAAGAGATATCGGCCTGCAAATTGCACTGCAAGATCTGAAAATGCCCAATTACAAGTTAATTTTAAAAAAGCTAATCAAAACTGAATTGCTTAAATTGGATGCAATTGAATTAGCAGAGAAAAATTATGCATGGTATGTGATTAACTCATACCAATCCCTGTGTATTCAACAGTATTTGAATGCTATTTTCTCAGCAAAGTTTGAAAATAAGTTTTTAAGGTTAAATATGGGATTAAACCCAACAAAGGAGAGCACGCAATCGTGGATCAAGCAGTGGCGTGACTCTAACTGTAGACTTTGTGGTAGGCCACAGGAAACACTAGTCCATTTGGTGTGTATGTGCCCCAAGTTGATTAAGCTTCAACGTACAGCTTTGAGACCACATTTCTTTAAGAGCAGGGTGAGATTTGCTCCTCAGGCTTTAATCATGTCACTTTCTGGCAAATTGATTTTTATGTTGTGTCATTTGGTAAAAATTGTATTGGCAGTTGAAAAATGTTTGATACAATAAAGTAGATCTCCAGTATTTCTATGGCTGTGTTGACTAATAGTATTATCCGGGTTATAATCTTTACTACTTAATAATCATCTTGCAAGGGTGACAACTTGAAATGTCAAAACAGACGTGCCACTGCTACCGTAAATTGATGCACTTTATTATTGTTTTAATGTGATGGTAATTGTAATAATCACACATTAGCACTTTACAGTAAATTAATGCACTTTGTATTATTGCTTTGATATGATATTCGCTGCAATAATTCACATTAGCACATTGATATGTAATGTGTGCATGAAATGTACATTAAGAACTTTTTTGTTTCAGGTAATTATGCACCTTAGCATTAATGCTTTGAATTACAACATGTGTAAAGTTTTTCAGCTGAAATTAATGGTTATTTGTTAGAATATTTTTCCATATCTATAAAATGTGCAATATTATTCAGTAATTATTGATGTTATGTGATTGGATTGGATTTTATTGATACGTTTTAAATTGTATATATAGGACAGTTTCTTATTTTATGTTTTGAGAAGATGTTTTGCTTGTAATTAATTTTTTAATGATTAATCTAGTTTTTAAGATTGAGATGTGAAGTTGTTGTGATTGCAATGATTTTAAGTAATCAAGCAATAAAGATTATTACTACCACACTGTCTTGGCAGCAGCAGCAGTGGGCTGTCAGCCAGAGCACAGGAAAGGTTGGGGCAATCAGGTCGGTAACCTTTAAGGTAGCCACCTGGGTGCATGCCACATTGCCTCTGGCATGAGAATCGTGTAAGTGGTGAGGAGGCAAGTTCTTTGATACCAAACATGACCCATTTTAATGGTACCATAAAGGAGCTGGCTACCTTAAGGGTGCCCAGGTGCCAACCCACGTTATCCTATGGAACTCTGATCACTTACAGTAGCCCCTAATAGAAAAGGCTATCATTGGGTCATATAAGCTTGCACTAATATGTCCTTGTCTTTAATATTAAGAACCCTGCTTCCTGGGCTTAGGACACCTAACTTAGGGTGTGACTGACACATATTAAATATAGTGCATTGATTTTGCCTCACATGAGGAGGGCAAAGTCAAGTTTAAGCAGTTTGCACTGCTCCTGCAGTCTGCAATGGCAGGTCTGCTGTCAGTACTTTACTTGGGTCACTCAGGGTGGCACAACCAGCACTTCAGGCCCTGGTGGCCCTTCTAAAACCCATGCCCTGGGTACTTCTGGTACAATATACTGGGGTCTAATGAGGGGGTTAAATTCCTTGCCTAATGGGGTTATAAATTCCACATGTCAGTTTTAGGGAGAGAGCACTGGCACTGGGGGCTGGGCAGCAGGCTAAAGTGCACATTCAAAGTCATAGCCATCAGCACTGGAGCAAAAAGGGCACTTTCCTACAACACCATTTAATAATATATAACCGGTTTAGATGAAAGGAAAAACACATATTATCCTTTATAAGACACCTCTAAAATGTAATATGGTGCCCCTTCAGCAATTTCCACATACATAATAATTTACTGAACCTGTCACATCAGCCCTAATCTGCTGTTAATTTGTAGATTTTACCAAAAACAATCTAGCTCAAATGGTCGGACATAGAGCAATGGCATCCCAGATACATTAAAATGTTAACTGTCCACCTTCTAGTATAGATTGCTGTAATTATCAATTTAAAGATGTGACAATGTTGCTTAAGTTGTGTAAATGTACCCATCCCATAGGCTGGGAGATGTATTTTGTCTGCAACAGGAAACAAAAATCATAAAGACTTCAATGTAGTCCAATAATAATGACTAGAATAATTCACTCTATGTCAGATTTCTATGTTATTATTTATCTTAAAGTCATGTTTACATCATAAACACTTTTCTTAACCGTACGAAATTCTGGAGAACCATGAATATGAATCTCTATATAAGGTCCGGTGACAAGAATCTTAAACTGCTTTTCAGTGAGACACATGCATAATGACTATGAAATGTAGTTTTTAATTCAAAGAGGTGCTGCATAATTTGCCTTTCCCTGCTGCATAATTCAGTCAATGCTTCTGTACACTTTGGGCCTCCGCTGTCTCCTAATTCCACTGGCACTTAATATAGTTGATGCAATTTTGGCAAGCCCATTGACATGATTTTTGATAACCTTAAAATGTTAAATAGTTTATCAGGCCATTTCTGTAGGCCCTGGGTCAGCTAATGTGCACTCCTTGGGGGATTAGGAGGCTTCCCACTAAAACTGAAGGTCCTTTGATACTGCAATTGAGTTAACAAAGACTTCATATATATATATAATTAAGAAGACTTACTCAAGGAGATTGTATAGAGTTAGAACTCAAATTTCTTAGGATGCAGCAATCACCACTTTCAAGGTTCTGGCTAGTTAGAGCAATATCAAGCAGGAGGCATACCCTGCCCGCACTCTCCCACGCAGAGAACTCGACTGTGCACCTGCCTGGCGGAGGAAGTAAAAAAACATGCTGTCCCTTCCTGGCGGGGGCAAGGGAAAATACTGTATTAAAATATATGATGGAACCTAAGCTTAAAATAGTGAAACAGTTAAAAGTAGAAATAAATCACACTTGTAATTTGGTGAGAAGGGCTTTGCCTCAAATATTGACTACTAAGTAATTACAATAATTTTAGCCTAACTAGAAGGTTAATAGGTTTGAAATATGAGAGCCCTAAAGCCAGTCCCCAACCACTTGTCGAAGGCTATCCATCATTCTTTGCTATAGTTAGGCCAGCCTCTGGTCAGTTGCCCACAATCAAAGGGGCTTTCAAGTGTAGAAAACAATCACCAACAACAGGCATTCTAGAATGTTGCTTTGTTTGATGATGTCCGCTGGGTTTTTGAGGTATCTTGTGACATAATTTACCCGATGGCCACTTTAAAATCACAGCTACTGAAAACTTCCTAAGTCTCCACTTAGGCTGTTTTATAATTAGGAAATATTTCACCCAGAGCAACACTACTGGGCGTATCCCTTTAAGAAATGACACTCAGACAATTTTAGATCCCCAGTTACACGTTGTGTGTTACATGTATGCTATGATGCACTATTACAGACACACTTCCGCAGTAGCAAAAATATAAGATTGTGAGTGAAGAGCATGTTTATCAGTCTGATTTTCTACAGTGACACAGGAAGGAAGTTATGGGCCCGATTCACAGAACTAACTTAAGACAAAATCCTAAACTTACTACATTTGGTATTCACAGAAGTTAGGATTTTGTCTTAAGTTTGTCTTAAGACAAACTTAAGACAGACTTAAGTTAGGATTTTGTCTTAAGTCTGTCTTAAGTTTGTCTTAAGACAAAATCCTAACTTCTGTGAATACCAAAAGTAGTAAGTTTAGGATTGTTGTCTTAAGTTAGTTCTGTGAATCGGGCCCTCTATGCTGAATAACATTTAACCAGAAATGACAAGAAGCCAAAAGGCTGCTCAAGAACAGGCATGGATATCCCACAGGCAGGCAGCACGCGTTCAGTGCATGCGGGTATGAACTGGTGTCTTTGGTGCGTCGGGCAAAACACTTATGAGTCCATTTAGACCCAAATGAGTGGTGAACTGAGGCTGTCGACGTGGCAAAGCCCTGGCCTCATCTGTCCTTTCACTGTTGTTTACTCCATGAAGGGTTTCCAATAGCACAGCAGGGGCATTGTCACGCATGCCAACCCTCCCGATTCATGCTTATGTAGTTTTCTCCATGCTTGTAGTTGCTATATTTGTATTCTCTGCTGTGGGTTGTCACTGGCGGGGAAATTATGAATTGGGAGGACACCTCAAATTATGGAGGACCTGCTGATGTTTGAAAGGCGGTGACCCTATGACAGATAGGTCACCTCCTTTGATTGACCACCGGCATAGATGACGAATGCGTCTCCAGTGGTGAGTCAGGGTTTCCTCACCTCCAAATGACAGGGGAATCACAAACTTGACAGGGTCAGAGAACAATTGATTTTCTATAGCAGGTCTCACCCTCAAGCTCTAAACAACACTTTTAGGGTGGCACAAAGTTTCAACCAGGAATGAGTGAATAGAAGGGGGAACCACTGTTCAGTGATGAATTCTTAAGAAATGTAATATCACCCTTAACAAAAATATACAAACTCCCAATCAATTTTTGGAGACACATCCACATAGCCATTTCCAGTTCTTATCACAAAAAAAATGCAGCATTCTGGCTTCAAGGCTCTGTGACATCAATTCTAATTTTAACAATGTACCACTTTCCATTACATTCATTTTTATGTCATACAAATGTAATGCCATTTCACCATATTCCTGGAGGAGGAGGGGTATGTATACATTCTATTACAAACCAAGAATTTCTGCCAGGCAGTGCCAGAATGCCCCAAGATTTTGTGACATGATGGATGCTATGTTGCAGTTTTTCTACAAAATCCAATAAAGATGACTTTTTACAAACAAAAAGTCGTAAAAACAATAATCTGCAGATACAAAAAATACAAAAATGCGTACTCATGATTACATAGTGAAACATACAATTTTACAATCCAACATAGGAGAGACTCATATTCAGAAGTTTGACCATTAACTGTGGAAACTGTAAAAACCTTTTCAGGACTAGAGGATGTCAATACTAATTCCCTCCCCAGCACTCCGACCCCACCAAAACGTGCTACTTGCATTTCAATTTTCAAATAAGCAAAAAGACAAGAGAGCCTCTATTTTAGTTTCTGAATCTCACAACCCACTTCTATGATGTAGCAACAGTTGATAACTGAACTGGTTACCCAGTGTTGCGATGTTATAAAGACCTTCCAGGCTAGGCTGGCAAAACTCTTTCAGAGCATGCCAGTGCAGTTCTGCTTGTCAAAGCAGGTAGCACAGCTGTAGGAGGGGGGAGGAAGGCAGTGAACTTGGTGGGGTTAGATCAAGAGTGGCATTTAAGACTTTTTTCACTTTTGGTATACAGATACACAACAGAAACCATGTTATGTATGGTTCCCTGGAGTGTTAAAAGGCTTTTCTCATTTTACAGCTCAGCATGGATAGCACTGTGCTAGTCCTATGCTTAAAAACGTTGCTTTAGAAACGGTAAAAGACCTTGATTGAAAAGCAGACATTTGAGGTGAGCAAATTTATAGTGTCGCTGGTTTTGAGGGTGCTCTGTATTGGAGCTGCTTTCCACCTAAACTTGAGAACTACCCAGAGTTCTCTGCTTCTTTTTTGCATAATTCATGCACCACTCTAAGCCTGCAAGGGTATTGCTTTGATATATCCATACTAATATAATAAAGAGAGAGAGCCCAAACCTTTGAGGCGGGTAATCTCAGGAACCACAGCACCAATCACAACACCCAATACAGCGTTGGAAAGGGCAGTTGCAGCAGAAGGACATAGGCTATGCAGACGCCCACCATATACATTTAAAAGGTAAAAGAACCGTGCCAGCAAAGTAGTCCCTTGGGGGCGTGTCTGCGTTGTGCTGTGGGCGTGACTAACGCTGGGGGCGTGTGGTACGTTCCGCCCTTCATACCATGTCTCATATCGTGTGCTAATCCCACCCTGCTCCATTTAAATACCCCTGTACCCCATGATCATAACCCACCCTTACTCCTTAAAATACCCCAACACCCTTAAACACTTACCCATCTTAACCCTATAAATATACACTGTACCTCAAAACCCAAACCTATCCCTAAACCCTAAAAATACCCCTGTACCCCAAAACCCTAACCTAGCCCTGAACCCTATAAATACCCCTGTACCTCAAAACCCAAATCTACCCCTGAACCATAAAAATACCCCTGTACCCCAAAACCCAAACCTAGCCCTGAACCCTAAAAATACCACTGTACCCCAAAACCCTAACCTACCCCTGAACCCTAAAATACCCCTGTACCCCAAAACCCAAACCTAGCCCTGAACCCTTAAAATACCCCTGTACCCCAAAACCCAAACCTACCCCTGAACCCTCAAAATAACCCTGTACCCCAAAACCCAAACCTTCCCCTGAACCCTAAAATACCCCTGTACCCCAAAAACAAAACCTAGCCCTGAACCCTAAAAATACCTCTGTACCCCAAACCCCAAACCTAGCCCTGAACCCTTAAAATACCCCTGTACCCCAAAACCCAAACCTAGCCCTGAACCCTAAAAATACCCCTATACCCCAAAACCCAAACCTAGCACTGAACCCTAAAAATACCCCTGTACCCCAAAACCCATACCTATCCCTAAACCCTAAAACGACCCCTTTACCCCTTAACCCAAAACTATATCTGAACCCTTAAAATACCCAAACACCCCAAAACATATATCTTAGTACCCCAAAACATATACCCCTATACCCATACTTACCTTATGCAAACATTAAAAAAAAAACATGCTTTTACCATTCATGCATTTACAACGAATTTCGTTGTAAATGTATGCCTGGTAAATGCATATAAAATGTAATGCCATGCGTTATAATGGTATTGCGGAGTCATGGTACTTTCGTAATGAAAGAATGCGGAGTGATGGTATGCGGAAAGAAAGTGGCGGAATAATGGGTGTTTACCCTCCCCCGGTAAGTACATTGGTGGCACGGCGGCCCACATCTCCAGCAACATACTCATATTTTTCCACCACCCATTTGAAAAATGCACAGGTCTCTCTCATTGATGGCCAGCACCGACATACACTTTTAGACACACCTCCCGCCACAAGTTCTAGAATTGCGAACTTTAGAGCTGGGAAGCTACGTTCGAATCTCGGCATCAGCTCAACATCCTGTGATCCCAGGCAAATCGCTTTGTCTCCCCATGCCTACCACAAATGAATGTGTTCTTCTGTATTGTAAATTGTGCTCATGCCATGTTGTCCAGTTCGCGCTATATAATATTGCAAGGAAAAATAAAGTAGGGAAACTCGAGTTCACACACTACTGAACACGCACTCTTCAGTGCATCAGCAGTGCACTGTGAATCGGAGCGTTTCACAGGCCTGTCACGGATAAGAAATGCTATCAAAACAAAATCCTACAAAACAATATACTACTGGCCGGCAGCAATTCATACCCGGACAACGTAGGGACGGGCTGCTATCAACAATGAAATCATAAACCAAGGACTTATAGAAATTGAAGACTCGCTATATCTATTAAGCGAGAAGTCCTTACAAGATTTCAGCCTGCCGCCAGCGGTCCGAACTAACCTAACTGGATACCACAATATCGCTACCGCACACAATATTCCAGAGCTAAATAACTACCTTGCTCAACACTTGCCCAACTTAGTTCCCGATCAACAACTCGCCTACAACACCATAGTTGATAGTGTTGAAAAGAAGCAAGGCAAACTATTGTTCATAGACGCCCCCTGTGGCACAGGAAAGACTTACCTAATCAACCTCATACTTGCCAAAGTTCGATCTTCTGGGAAATTGGCTCTAGCTGTTGCTTCATCTGGAATAGCTGCCACTTTGCTAACAGCTGGGAAAACTGCACATTCTACCTTGAAACTGCCTCTAACAGTTTCCCTTGAAGCTCTATTCCGAAAAACGGACCTTTGGGGACACTGCTTCAAAATGTGTCTCTTATCTTGTGGGACGAATGTACAATGACACACCGCTCACATATTGAGGCAGTTGACAGAACTCTCAAAGACATTAGAAATTCATCCAACATAATGGGAGGTGTTACTTTTGTGTTTGCTGGTGACTTCCGACAAACTCTACCTGTGGTGCCTAGAGGACGCGGGCTGATATACTAAAAGCATGCTTAAAAGCATCACACCTATGGAACTCTGTACAATCTATTACCTTGCGCACTAACATGAGGACACATTTAGGAGGTGGAGATACACATTTGCAGATCTTCTAAAAGAAGTGGGTAATGGAGACATACCTGACACAAATGGCTTTATCAACATACAAAACTTAGGTAAGCGTCTCTGTACCCTACATGAACTCATACAACATGTTTACCCAGACATCCAGCATCTTCTCAGCAAAGATTACACATGGATTTGCGAAAGGTCTATAGTTGCCGCCAGAAACTCTGCAGTGCATCATATTAATGAACACATACTACAACTATTCCCAGGTGAAACCACAATATATAATTCCATTGATACAGTATTAGATACACATGACGCTGTGCATAATCCCCAAGTATTCCTCCACTCACTTAACCCTTCAGGGCTTCCCCCTCATTCACTCCAAATGAAAGTAGGTGTTCCTATCATGTTATTACGAAACCTACATCCACCAAATCTCTGCAATGGGATGCGCCTACAAGTTAAATCTCTTTTACCTTATGTAATAGAGACTACTATTCTCACTGGCCCTGCTGCAGGACAGTTAGCCCATGTTCCCCGGATACCCATGATCCCTACTGATCTACCATTTCAATTCAAACGCTTACAATTTCCGATTAACATTGCTTTTGCATCCACCATCAACAAATCACAAGGTCAGACATACAAAGTCATTGGGATAGACTTACGAGAGGACTGCTTCACTCATGGACAGTTATATGTCGTGCTATCGAGGTCTGGGAATTCCAACAACCAATTTATTCTACTTCCTGATTCTCATGAAACACGAAATGTGGTGTACCATGAAGTTTTGAAGTAAATGTTATTTTCAATACTAAAACCATTGCTGCCTAGCCTTTTTTTACTCGGACAACGTCGGGACGGGCCGCTAGTATATATATATATATATATATATATATATATATATATATATATATATATATATATATATATATATATATATATATATATATATATATATATATATATATAGCATGTTAAGAGGACCCGTTCCATGAAGTGTCCTGTGAATGTTGGCATTGTTGCAGTTGTTCACCCGAGGGATCGGATATCGCAGGACCTCCATAGAATCAAGACAGGTGAGCGGCCACTGTCAGACAAAGCCCGTGACTTCGCGGGGAAACGGGATCACTGTATCCCAGTTTCATGGCCCCGTTTTGACTTTGGTAATGCGGCTGGAACGTTGGGTACCCAAGGGAATGCTGGACTGTCATTCGCGGGAGATTTGAACATTTACAATATCCCCACTCCTTGCCAGGATTTACAGCTTTCACCCCCACATGGTACTTACAAGAACAGTGTACCATGGGAGCTGTGCTTCGTTCAATATCGAACTGCAGCTGAAAGTGATCAAGAGGCAGAGCGAGCTGACCTCCCCTGATTGGGAGGACCTGAGAATATCAAGGGTACAAGGAGGTGTGTTCCCGGTCAAGCTATCGGCATCCGAGGAAGGCTAACGCCGAAATGCATTATGCCACACCAAGCTTTTATTAAAGCGTTCCCAAAAGCTCCCGGCTGTGTCCTCTGGCTTTCTTCACGAAGGGGTCTTCGGTTGGATATATATATATATTTTTTCCAGTGATTGTAAAAATGGAATAGGAAAATAAATCTGTGCATACCTATATGATGCTACTTTATAATATTATGGGGATCAATATTCTGTCAGGACACTATAAATATTTCATCATCCTATAGTGAATGCTTAATATAAACAATTACAGTAACAGCTCCTTGGAATATAAACTCCACTGGTGTTTTATAATTTGTTAAACATTCCCTGTACTTGGTGCCTTTTATTACAAAATTAAGCATTTGCATGCTGACTGGAAACTCTACTCACCTTCCTTTTCCTTCAGTCTTCTGCCTAAATCTCACCTTAATTTTTAGTGAGAACTACCACTGAGACAAATTAATTCAGCGCTTACAGTACTTATGAATGTCAGCAAAGACAGCCCATCTTCCTCCAGCTAGGCTGGAAGCAATTAAAGAAAATCAGCCAGATGCTAGAAAATATATAATTAAGGGATAAACGCATATGAGAGTGGGAGTTTAAATGAAAAAATACACATATCTTACCAGCGTGCAGTAATTATATCCTACATTAAGCATAAATTTATAAAGCTGGTGGGGGGGGGGGGGTAAAATACCAACATCTGCATTACCATCTGGTCCTCTGATTGTTCTCAAGAACTATGCCTCCTTGAAAAGTCATTCATCATTTCTCCTCCAATGCAACCAGGAGAAGGTACAGGGGATATTTAGGGAAATACACAGGTACCGTGCAAACAAAAACTACCAGGTATGATTGCATTATGACCAACTGTTTTGTACCTCCATTTACACTAAACATCTTCCTAAAATGTCGGTGTATTGCATGGAACAGTGTGGAAAGATGCCTACATTCCTAGAAAGTACTGTAAAGGAAGGGCATTCCTACACTTTAATAAAAACAATTTCTGAATAAATCCTGAATTAATCTGAGCCACTGGTAATTACTCTAGGTCACATTCTAGTCAATCATGCTACTTGTGATCAAATAGCCAGAGCTTAGCTATCATTGTACACCCTTTTGCCTATATTTTCACTCTCCCAGAGAACTTGTGAAGCTTAGGACACCTACCCATATGTAACAAATGTTGGGTAAACCTACTTCGTCCTTTGTGCTTTTTTGATTCTTTTCCTCAAAAGGCTGACACACTGCCCCTGCTCTCCTCTCTTGACCACTCACATGATTAGATAGCCTCCTGTTTAAACTGCTATTTTGACCTGGCAACATACCTTTTCGCCAACCCCAAACCTTCCATTTTATAAATACATATAATTCACCCTGAGGGGAGGCCATAAACAGCCAATAGAGCAGCCTGCAGTGTATTTAAAAAGTTGGATAATACTTTTAAGTTTTACATGTCTTGGTAGTGACAAAACTCTTGAATTGTTTTTTCACTTCAGCAAGGCCTATCTTTCCCATAAGGTAAAACTGGGTTACCTTATTACATTAATAAGTGTAAACTTACAATTCAGAAGAAGTAGGAATGTCAAGTTTGATGTCTAAAGAATTGTAATTCAAAACTCTTGTCCTAATAATTTGGTGCCTGCAGCTTGTATCCTGCGTCACATGACTCGTTGCAGCTGGCTATTGGACTTTGTGTATTGCTCCCAGACAGTGAGATAACAAAGAATAGGTGTTGACAGGATGGGCCATCTCTGACATGATGATGGGGAGGTGCTGTCACCTAAAAACATATGCACATCACAAAGGATCTGCCGGTGCACACTCACAAAGGGTTTGATACTAGTCTTCTGTGACCACAGATAAACTGAGGCCAGGGAAGTGAGCAAGGAATTTACAAGCACCTCTGGGAGTGGAAACCTCCAGAACCTTCTCCTACTTCAAAGTGGACACCAGGTATGAATAACAGGTCCGCAGACCCAACTCTTCAGTACACCTCTGGGCATGTGGAAGACTTAGAAAGACTGCTGTGTTGCTCAGCCAGCGGAACTGCTACTCTGTTGCCAAGCTGCCTGAGTGAGAAAAACTGGACCTGCATCTTGAACCCAGACCCTAGAGTGAGGCAAAGGGCTAGTTGGCTAGACAACTGTTAAGAGCTTGAGGGACAGAAAAAGCTCCAACCACCTTGAACCCAGCACCTGGACTCAGTCTGATGTGAGTCTTGCCCTCAAGTGGTGCCACCCAGTCCTTGGAAGTTAGCCTGAAGGTGCACTGCCAGCCTACCTGTGGAGCTATGGCCACATTCGAAGCAGCGCGACGATCTCCATAGAGCCCAGCTTTGGAATCACCGTTGTGCGATGCATCCCCAAAACAGGGTCTCCTATCGCCGGCAATATCTTCCTTGGAGCCGCACTGTGCGAATCATCTGCGATGAATGCCTTTGCATCCCAAGCACTTCATTGATGTCATCCTTGATGACGACACCAGAGCTTGCGTCTCAGTTTTCTGGAACCGCTGCAGCGCAACGCATTCTCAAAGCCGGACTACGCATTGTAAGCCCATCATTGATGGCATTTTCAACGACGATGCAAGATTCCACATTGGTCACCCAACACCCAACTTCCTCTGAACTGCCATTGTGAGAAGCATCCTCAACATGGAGTCTTGCAACGCACCACAACAAGGATGTAAAGTACTTTGTTCAACTGGCCTAACCTGGTCCCTGTAATGTTAAGGTTTTGTGCAATGAAGTATATCAAAGGTAGGGGTAAACCTTGAGGAGGGGCTACAGGACTTTTGAAACCCGGCCTTGTGAATCAGGCGTTTGAATATGTCCTCAAACCAGCCATGCACTTCTGTTCTTGTGCAGTATCTTTTAGTTCATGATTTGGCCTTCATTTTTTGAGATGGCATTTCAATTTTGAGGATGACCTAGAAATGTTCACGCTGACATCTTTACTGCTGGAGGTAGAGGCAGTGGCGGCTCTTCTGTTTGCGTGGAGGAGCGTCGCCCCACTTAAACCACCGCCCGCCAAGGCCCCAGAGATGAAAAATAAAACGGCAGTTTATTACCATTTGACTTTTCATGCCCCGAGAAGAGCGTCAGGACGGTGGCGAGGCCGCTGCTGAGTGACAGCAGCATGTCACTCAGCAGGGATGAGGGTGAGCTGGGAAAGCACTGTTTAAAGTCGGCATGTATTTTTGGCCGGCCATCTTGAAACGGCAGCCACACATGCGCACTTTAAACATCTCCAGCCCAGCCGTCCTCAACCAGCTGGGTTAGAGCAAACCAAAGCCTCCAGGGTGCTGTGGCGCGTTGAGTGAGGCCGCTCCCACCAATCCTAGGGCAGCTCTCATGCTGGTGAGGGCAGCCCTAGGATTGGTTAGGGGAGTTGGCTGCATCCGGTTCTAGTTCCTGTCAGAAAAGAGGTCAGGAACGGAGGACATTGTGTGTGTGTCAGGTACAATTTTTTTTAATATGTTATTTGCACGCTTTTTATATATATAATTTGTGAATTTGTGTGCGCCCCCCCCACTTCCCCATAGATGCCAGCCGCCATTGGTTAAAAGTCACTGACGTAAAACATGAATTAGAATGTTATTTCAGACTGTAGAACTTATATTAACCGAAGCAGTATCCCCTAACATAGGACAAACTTACTGTGCTTGCTAACGTTTACTAATCTATAACAATACACAATTTTATTTTCACTGGCTTTAAATACATATCAAGGTTAGGTGCGAGTATACGTTCCTTTCCTTTGAATGAACGAATTGGTTACTTGGTAAGGATAAATCCTTTTAGTCTTTATTTTATCTTAGCAAGAGCCGTTGCGATGTCCATTCTAGTCTTAAATAATTCATTTAATTTTCATTCGGGTTATTCAAAGGGTTAATTTTTTTATTGAACAGAGAGCAAAGACAGCCGACACGTGTTTCACCCTATGTGGCGAATAGCGCCAGGGCTTTCTCAAGGCTAAATACATTTGATCACATCATTGTCTAGCTTTTTTTCAGGTTTTCCAATGCACAGTAACCCAATGGTTTTGTTCCATATTCAATTTTTCAATAAGGATGAATATCCAGATGATACAGGGTCCTCCGGATAATCCGGTGTGCGACGCAAGTGCCATTTATCCTTATTGAAAAATTGAATGTGGAACAAAACCAAAAACATTGTGAGAAATACAGGTGTAGTGGGTGATAACTAACGCCATCTGCACCCACAGGCACTTACATGTATTGATTGTTTTAATGTAAGTCAAGAAGCGCTTGTGTTGTGAAATTCTACCCTGTGTGAATCACAACACAACTTTTGTATGGTACGACATAACAAGACCATATCTTTCCTACAATTGTAGTTATACTCAGGAAGGTGATATTTAGCATTTGGACTATTAGGGGTCCTTTCTTTCCAAAATTATTGTACATATTGTACTAATATTTTGACTTTTTCAAAGGCTATGTCCTTACCTCGGATGGATTGTAAAGTTCACAGAGTGAACCCTTTGGGGAGACTGTCAGAGGCTATGCCTATACTTGGTGACTATTATGTGGCATTGCATTATACGGTTAACTGATGCCAGTGTGTAATGAATTTAAAGAAATGTGACTGAAGCATGCACTGTGACTTGTCAGTGAGAAAGCCTTGCGTTTCTCTAGGGCAGGGGTCTCCAAACCGGTCCTGAAGGGCCGGATCCATGCCATATTTTTAAAATTACTACATGTATCTCAATGGGGATATCCAAAAAATCTGGCATGGATCTAGCCCTCCAAGACCGGTTTGGGGACTCCTGCTCTAGGGTATAAGAAGCATGGCTGAGGCCCTTGGAGCGACCCAACACTTTTAGACTGTAGGTGTTATCACAGGTGAGAGAGCGCAATTTGAATAAAACGTATATCCGAGTCATATTTAGGAGTATATTGTATAAACGTAGGAATGAAATGTATATCAAACGTGAAGTTGACTCTTATTGCATAAAGTTAACAGATGTGACCAAAGTAAAGTAGGGAACATAACTATATTTACGCTTGAGAATGTATTAGATTTAGAAGGCCCGTATACGTAATGGGCTAATGTAGAAATGCTTACGAACAGAAGAACGTGCAAAGTAGAATTCATGTACGTGTGTAACTTTAAATGCAGAAACGGCGAGAAATGTAACATGGAGAAATGTGTAGAGAGCATACATATGTAACGATGTAACAAATAAGAATATAAAATTATATTCTACGTAATTTATATTCTATGTAAAAATGTATTCACATACAAGCAAAGGATTTGCTAAATGCGATCATATATAAATGTGTGTTAAAGGTTATACTGTGTAGAAGAAGTTTGTAGGAATGCTAGAAGAGTTTAGGTCATTTGTGATTGTAACCTGATTGACCAAGAGTTCGCAGGAGTGTAGTCCGCTGTTGGTAATTTAGTGGGCTCACAGGAGTCGTGAATAGCCTTCACTTGAATGTGAGAGCCAAAGAGTCTAGTTCATGTTAGATTTAAGGTGACAAATGTCAGACGAAGTTTATTGCCTAAACATGAGGGGAGACAATAGGAATTTGAGTCTTGTTTTGAAATGACCATTCACAGGACCAAATGAGGTTAAAAGTATAGCCGTAAAGAATAAAAGTTCTGATAAGGTGATAGATTTCGTTCCGAAAGTGTCAAAGGTAAAGTTGAATGAAGTCACCAGCAAGAAGACGAAGATGGCGTCTAAGGAGAAAGGTCAACTTAACAGATGGCGAAGAGACGGAGCCATGGAAAAAGCTAGAAGATGACCTCACGGGGAAAGTCCGTAGTGGGCGTCAAAGGGGCGTTCCACCCACACTGTGATTGTGTATTTTAGGGACAGCACCCCGGGGAGAAGATAGCGATTAGCGGGAACAGCGAAGAGCTCAGGGCAAGCAAGAGAGCAGATGACTTGAGCAGATGCGCTGAGAGAGATCAGAGCGCAAGGGAGCAGTAGGCCGAGGACCCTTAGAGAGCGGATGGGTAGGCAGAGAGAGGATACTGCTTCTTAAACTTAAGTTACCTTTAGAGGCTAAGAGAGTTTGAACTTCTTTGGGAGTCAAACTGCTGACACCTTTTTAGGAAAGGAACTTGCGAAGTAGGGATGTCACCTAGTATAGAGTAGGGACAGATTTAACTTGATTATTTTTCTCTTCCTGTAGATGACGCAGAAGAACCACTTCATATCGATGCTTTTTAATTTACTGATTTTGGAACTGACTTTAATTGTATTCGTTTGTAGACTGAGGTTCTTTAGGGAATATATGTTCCTATTAGTTCCTGTATATTTGATGAATTTGATCCTGAGAGGATTATATATGCAACTTTTCTTGATTTTATATAAAACCTTTTAAACTTTATCAGTTGTAAGTGGTTCTTCAGAGTGGCGTCAGTTAATGGGGTTTATCTAAACTTATATGGGGTTGTCTTTTACTCAATGACAGATAAAGATCGATCCAAAATTGTCGAATGAGATAAGTTATCAAATTGATCATAAAGGATATTAAAATCTCATTCCCCGCACAGGCTAACACTTGCTTCTCCTTTTTAGCACTTTTCCTAAATTCTACTTCACAAAAGCCTCCTTGCAACTTAGATGTTGCCACTTAATTTACCAAGAAGGCTTTTTTGCACGTATAGCGGAAAAGTATGTTGTTTTTCTGAAACTGTTCTGATGTTCACAAACGTAATGAATGTAGCAACTAAAAAATGCGCAATTACCAAGAAAAATACAATACTTGTTAATATTAAAAAATATTTGTGAAGTGATGAGCTTACTCTACTTACAATTTTACCTTATATCACATATCTTTGATCTACTGTACACTATTTGGCTGTTTTTTTGGCATATTAATGTACTCAGTAAATACCGATGTCACAGCTTGCAGTATTTACTATTCTTGATGTTTTCTGCTTGTGGTGAAAGTTGCCATGCGGAAGGTGTGTTCTGCACACTAATTGGCGCTTGTTTTGCATATTTCCTAGCAGTTTTGCTTGTTCACTTTTCACTAGTTTTTTCCTTGCAAAATTCCTGAAGGGGGAGAAATCCCCTTAAGCGCAGGGGCGTAGCTTAATCAGGAACATTTGTGGGGCGTGAATCTGAAATTTCCCAACTAAAAAAACAGCTGGCTATTAAAAAAGGCATTTTCTCTGAGTATATACATTAGATTTTCCCTTTTTGGGATTTCTATTTCTCCTCACAATTCTCAATTATTTTGTATTTTATCATTCCTCCAATTTTCCTTCATGTTGAATTGTGATGTTTTACTAATGTTTTACTTGGCATATTTATTCAATAAAGCTTTCTAAACTTTAAAAAAAAACAGCGGGCTTCAGGGTGGAGGGGTGAGATGACCAAGGTTTGGGACGGACTGTTTCCATGACGACCAGCTTCCATCTCCTATGGAGTGATGGCTTTGCAATGGGCAAGGAACTTTTTTACATCTGAATTGTCACAAAAAGCAATTCGCCTTTTGTTTTGCTTTCCATTGGCAGCAGTGTAGTATTTTTATATGTTTTAGTCTGGCTCAAAAATGCAAGCCAGGCCTATTGGCTTTTACAAAGCTTCGTTTTGTCTGATATTGTGACATATTGTTTGGGAAATATAGTAGTTAACAAACTGTATTCCTAAATAAGATGTTTCTCTAATAGGAGCTTAATGGATATACCGGTTTAACAATCTGTGTACTCTGTTTTAAATAAAGAACACAGGGGCATATTAGCAAGAACCTCGTTCGAATGATCGCAATTTTAGCGGCAGGAAACTGCTGCTAAAACGACGATAATGGGCTTGCTAATATGCGTCATAGAATTTCAATAGAAGCCCAGGTTAGATGTCCTGCACATCTAACCTGGGCTTCTATTGGAATTTTATAATGCATATTAGCAAGCCCATCATCGCCGTTTTAGCGTCAGTTTCCTGCCACTAAAATGGCGATAGTTTTAACTAAGTTCTTGCTAATATGCCCCTTGGTTTGCTTTTAAAAGCCATTTGATCACCTAAGCTCCGTTTATGTATACAAGTTCCACAAATTAAAAGTGCAAGTACAAATTTGATATTCAACAAAATGTGAATTTATGCTTCTAAACAGATTTAATTCCATATAATATAAAACCATGTTTTGAGACTTTATGTGGAAGTAAATGGGCACCAGGGCACGTGGCATGGGTAGTCCAGTGCAGAACTGCCATGTTAATTTGATATGAAACACACAAATGGTGATGGAAGGCTGCTTGCAGTAGGTCTAAAAACTGGCAATAGTTCAGGGTAGCATTCCAACCCATTGTTCTTTTGCTCACCACGTCATCTCAGTTTGGACCCAGTCATACGCAAATCAATCTTGACCCTGCTCCTCATGGGAACAGTCCAGATCGAACTGCCAGTCCAGGTCCTCCCTCAACAGAAACACAGGTAACACAGGACCAGTTTTATCCTAGTTATGGGCTCATCAGCTGGGTACAGCTTGGTTCCAGTGACAGTGGGCATGGGGCCCACATTTAGGCATACCCATCCCATATAGGGCGACACAATAAGTATACAAAACTGTGATGGATGTAATGCTTGTATTAATCTTAGCCACTGGTAATCACTCGTGACGCATCCCATTCCGTCGTTAATTTGCACACCATGCCACCTCAGTTTGGGCCCCGATATATGCAAATCTGTCTTGAAGGCTGTGCCAGGCGGATCACCCCCAGCAAATCTAGGGGTGAATTATTCCCTTTCTCATCCTGGAAAGGTGGTGATGACACTTAGGGGCCGATTATGATCGCGGATAATCCGCATCCTCCGGGCCGGCGGAAGCCACCGCCGGCCCGGAGGATGCGGATTAACCGCTGCGGACTGGAAAAAGACCCCCCCCGTCAGATCAGGATGGCTGGAGGATATTTTTTCCGTCCGCAGCTTTTCCGTCACGGTCGCCTTCCGACCGCGGCGGAAAAGCTCTAACATGGCTGGCGGTGTCTATCAGACACCGCCAGGTATATTAGGATGGCGGCGGTCCTATGCCTTTCCACGGCGGCATTTCTGCCGTGGAAAGGCATACGGTCATTTCTTTGGGGGTCCGTTGCCGGCCCCCAGGGGTGATGGGAGGGTGGGGGTTGCACATGGGGGGTACCTATGGTACCCCGTGCCTTTGCGTGCACGAAGCGGCAGGCACCACGCGGTGCCTGCCGCTTCGTGCATGCAAAGGTAAACATGCACTTTTTAACCTTGCGGCGGGTGCTGCTTGAAGCAGCATCCGCCGCAATGGTAAATGTAGGGGATGTGACCGCCAGGGTGGCGGTCACATCCTAATTTGCATGGAGGGACCGCCGCTGCCCATGCGGGCGGTCCCTCTTCCTCAGGGGTGGCGGACGGACGCAGGTCCGTCCGCCATCCAAATGACCCCCTTATTTTGGATCAGAAAAGATTAGATTATAGCTTGAGAATGGGCACAAATTAATGTTGATGTGCGTTCACTGACATATTGCCTTATTACGTCTACTATCCACCTCTTAGGTTAAGGCTACCGTTTTTATATAGCACAACTCTCACCCAGGAAAGGGTATCAAGATGCTCCAAGAAACCAAGCTTCAACCAACTTTTTTTTTTTTTTTTTTTGGTGCAAGACGTTTATTGGAGTTTTGTATAGTTACACAGCGCCACGCCGACATCCCTGAGGCTGGCCGCTATCAGAACAAATTTCACCATGGTCAAGATGTCATAACAGACGTGTACAGTGCATTATCATTATTCATAAGCTTCAACCAACTTTAAGTTACATTATAAAGTGGTATGAAAAGGCTAGTAAGACTTTATCAATAGCTAAAGGCAAGTTGCCTTGTCTTCAATAATTTCCTAAAGTCCCGCAGATTAGATATTGATGGAGATGGACGGGTAACAACTTCCACCTGGAAGCTGCAGCAACGGAGAAAGCTCTTTAATGGGATTTCCTATTGCTAATTTCTCCGAACACGTGGTGTGAAAAACTGCAGTAGCAAATCCATTTACCGCCTGCTAAGAATCTATTTTTGAAAGGAGGTATTTCCAGCCATACACTCAAGTCTACAGACAAAAATACCTGTGCTACAAGGGCCCATTTTTTTTATAAACATGCCTCCTACACGGATGTAGCTATTGATAGTGCAGCAGGTGCAGTGGCACCAGGGCCCAGGAGTCTGACTTTATTGCCTACTGCTACACTCCAAAGTAATTGTGTATTTACTATTCTTAACTCCACATCAAGTTACAATAAACTTTAAATGTGATTTAATTGTTAGGTTGATGAATCATGCAAGGCTTGATAAACACGGCATATCTACGCAGATAAGGCTATACCTTTTATTTGCCGCATTCTTTTATTTTTTGTTATATGCATTTGTCTAATGTAATGTCAATTCACTGGAAGGCTCCCACTGCAATCTGACAATGCATTAACATTCATTATACCACTGGAATGTTGAGCGCTCCACTGAAGACCACAGAGTGGCTCCGGGTTTATAATGACTGTTATAAGCCTTTTTCTCAATCACTCCAATGTTTGTGTATCCGTTTCTGCCTTTTAATTGGGAACATTCTACCCTTAGTGGGTGGAATGTTCTAAAAGCCTTATAGTTCTTTTGCTTCGTGCTATACTGGTTGTTAAAGGCCCTCCCCCTCGTTATAGGCCCTCGCCTGAGGCTCGGTCCTATAACTCGGGTTCAGGGGCATTAACAACCAGTATAGCCCTCGGCAGTGCCTATAAGGCTATAATAGTTGGAGGAGTTACATATTTAAACAAATACTCAAAGCAATCCCCTAACTTTCCAGTTTAAAATTATATTTCACCTCACATGTTTTCTGATAAAATATTGGTTTACTTTTGGAGATTAAGGGCCATATGTATCATACTTCCGTTTTGCGAATTTTAAATAGCGAATCTTAAGGAATCACTATTTAGAATTCGCAAAACGGTATGTATGTAGGTAATCTAGGAATTTTAGCGATTCCTTACTATTCCTTGTTTGCGAATTCTTAAATTGCGAATTCGCAAATAAGGAATAGTTCCCATTCATTTCTATGGGCCAGGAGGCCCATAGGAATGAAGGGGAAATTTGCTAATCGCTATTTGCTAATCGCAAATTGTGCGAATTTTCAAGGGTGCAGGGGGTGTCTCAAGAACACCCTGCTGCACCCCTGAAAATGACATGTGTGTGCATATGGCGCACATACATGCCCTAAGGGCATGCATGTGCGTCACATGCCACAATGAAAAATGCCAATTTGTGCTTATTAAAAAAGGAATCGCAATTTACCACCAACTTTCAGTTGGTGGTAAATTGCGATTCCTTAAACCAAATTCGCAAGAGAAAAAAGCTTCTTACATAGCAATTAAGGAATCGCAGATTTGCGATTCCTTAAATGCAATGGCAAAATAAGGAATGGCAAAATTTTGCATTTCCTTATTTTGCTACTTTTTCATACATTGCAAATGTGCAAAAATGGCCGTTTCCGATTCGCAAAGGCCGAAATTCGGCGAATTTTGGCCTTTGCGAATTGAAAATAGCTTCATACATATGGCCCTAAGAAATAAAATGCAAACGTAAAATGTAGAAAAAATGTACAAGGGAAGTAGTCGATAGAAAGGTATTATTCGTGGGAAGAAAGAAACTGCCAACCATAGAGGAATGTGCAGAAAGCAGGTTTTGAAGGAAATTTTAAACTTTACATGACTGATGGTAAAAATAAATACAGCCAGTAAGCTAAAAATGGATCTGACTTCTCATGTGGAAAGGTGAACAATAGTTCAGATGAAGCTGCCAGGTTAGTATTATCTGTCTGCCTCCAGAGAAGCCCATGGAAGCAACTAGAAGCCACTGTGAGGTTAAGATGAAATAAAGGTTATAACATAAACCCTGAAAAGGAGAAGATACAATAGAAACATATCCTTACAGAGTAATGAGCTTTGCAGATGGAATAAAGTAAGAGGGAACATCATTTGTCAGTGCCAGTGAGCCCACTCATGGCTTCTGGGTCAAAACTGGAAGGGATCACAGAACTTGACATCAGCTGACCCTCTCTGAGCAGTGCAGGAGAATCCCTTGTAGAGGAGTATTTGCAGGGTTGCCAATTTGTGTATTTATGTAAAGAACTAGCAGCCCACCCCAGCGTTGCCTGGGGCAGAAAGGGGCTGGGGGCAGCATTTGAGGCTTGCGCGCACTTCTGCTCCCGGTCCCCTCCCGCCCCCTCCCGCCCCGGCCCCTCCCGTCCCTGCCCCCTCCCGCCTGTGTCCTGGAGAGCCTGATCCTTACCTGAGCCGCCGTCCCACTCCAGGCGCCCCGCCCGCACAGGCCGCCACTCTCCAGGCGCCCCGCCCGCACAGGCCGCCACTCTCCAGGCGCCCCGCCCGCACAGGCCGCCACTCTCCAGGCGCCCCGCCCGCACAGGCCGCCACTCTCCAGGCGCCCCGCCCGCACAGGCCGCCACTCTCCAGGCGCCCCGCCCGCACAGGCCGCCACTTCGCCCAGCAGCAAGCAGGGCCGCGGCAGTCCTCCCAGCAGGTCGCGATCTTCGGCGCCATTTCCGGAAGTGGTGCCAGGGAGCGCAAACGCAAATGATGCCATCACACAGACGTCGCGGCCGGCGCTACTTGCAAGGGACTACTTCATTTTTATTTCGAAATTTTTTAAACAACGTATATTTTGTATTTTTAATAGCCTATGTCCTTCTGCTTGCCCTGAGGTTTTCAAAGATGTCTTGGGTGTTTTGATTGGTGGTGTACTTTTCGAGTTTACTTGGCTCAAAGGTTTGTGTTCACTCTTTATAATAGTAGTATAGATGGGCAGTAATGGGCTTATGCGTCCCAATCTAATGGTATTTAACTTGTTGACTTCAGAAGGATGAAAGGCAGAGGTGTGGTGCTGAAGTTGCAACCAGTTACCTACAGGCCATACGCTGATGGCAGCAGTCTAAGAAAATCCATATCCATTTTTTTTGCCATGTTTAGCTTTTTTCTGATCTCATCGTCAGGAGTTTTGACATCTGCAGCCTCTGAGGCCTGATCAACAGACCCAGGGACTCTCGCTACATTTGAAAGGATTGGCATTTTAACTCCAAATTTCCATCCTTATCACTCTAAAAAGGGAACTGTGGTGGACCTCTCCATAATTGCAGTAAAGGTAAGAAATGTTGGACCACCTGCCTCTAAATGATGTTTTCCTGAAAGCTTCCACTGCTGAACATATTAACAAAAATATACAATTTATATGAAAATAGATTAATACTTTTTGATCGAAAAATGCTGTCAAATCAAAACTGCAGTGTGTTGATAACCTTGGGACTGTTGCTTGAGAAACTGTAACTATGCTTTGGATTTTGAACAGTTTTCCCTTACCACATATTTCTTTTAGGCATATTAACAGAATATCGAGTTTTTCATTTTGATCCACAAAAATATCGACTCCAGATATTGACTACCACTTTATCGTCAAAGTAAGAACATATTTAAAAAATGAATTGACTATTCTAGAAACCACATCTATGCACCTTGATGATGTCAAGGTGCATTAATGTGGATTTGGGATTAGTAAATGTATACCTGTGTATATAGTGCAGAATTAATATTTTTGTAGATTGATATCTTTGACCGTGATATTTTGACATTCAACTGCTGGCATGAATTAAACTTTTGCCCGATGTGTTAGTTGATTAGCATTTAATAGTCCAGCCTTGTACCCAGTGGTTAATTTGCAAAAAACATAAGTGCCGGGGCTCTCGTCAGGAGGGAGCTTGCGCCACCTGATTCTCCTGTTAGGGCCACCTAAAACAGAACCAACTACTAACCATGAAAGTGGGGGTAGGATGTGGCGCAATGGCCAGAGCTGCCAAGTTCAGAGCTGAGGAACCTGGTTCAAGTCTTGTCGTCAGCTTAACATCAGGTGACTCTGGGCAAATCATTTAATCTCCCCTTAAATGAATATGTCCTTAGCTGGTGCTCACGAAAAGCGCCGGTGTTGATGATTAAGTGCCATTGCTGAGCACCGCAAACCACTGGCTCAAATTAAGCACTGCTTGTACCAGTACTGCTCCCTAAATATGCCCAGAGAGATTGAACAGCTTGACATAGTTTTGTTGACCATTGACCACTATACAATGCAACCAGCAGTCAGAACGCTTTGTTACCCCTGAAGTGAGACTTGCGTATAGTCTTGAAACCCATGCAGCAAAGTCAGTCTAACAATGCCCTGATCCTAGATTTCTCGACGGTCCCCAGTGTTCATGCTTTTCTACTTTTTTACAAGAATCACCTATTATGTTTAAGTGTACTGTCAATATTGTTCAGCACTGTACCTCAATTGCTGATTTTTTTTTTACCTTGTGATCCAAATGCACAATCATTGTACGGAATGATATTGTAATGTGTATATATTCATGACAATTAGATTTTTCAATGACTTCTCAGTCTTACATTTGGCACATCCTATATATTTTTCCAGAACACAAATATCTGCCTTTCTTTTTCTTCTAAAAAACCTGCTCCTGAAACAAGGGTGCCACCAAGAGCAAAAGGTTGTTGTGAGTACAGCTTGCCTGCCATTTAGAAATTTAAAAAAGAAATTTGTAAAGGTGTCACCCAGCAAGCACCAGTGTGAGTATCAGAGGAAACTGAACTCTGAGCTCACAGTACTGTAATCCAAGCAATGCCCACAGATGTCTGACAGGTGTGAAAGGATGATGTACCTTTTCAGCTCCCCTGAGATGCATCTGCTGGAGGGTTTTGCCTGAGTTTGCTGAACTACAAAATAATTGTTCTCACATCAGCATCTTGAATAAACTGACTCCCTTTGTATCTGGATGCTTAAGGCCTTTTTCGAGGGGAGTTCAAGCGTGGCAAATCAGTTTTTTTCATAGAAACTCTCTATAAATTAGAAAGGTTAGGTTATTTTTACAGAGGTAGCTCGTGCAGCTAGTTTAAAAGATTGTACAAAAAAGGTGTTCTTTGGGAAGGATTATACAAAAAGTCCAGGTGTTGCTAATACATTTGTGGATTCTATTTTTGACTAAATCATTTTTTTTGGAGTCACACCACACATACACAAATGAAAGTCCTGCAAACCCATACTAATGGCTATAGAATGCAAAACAAAACCCATATTAATGTCATATCATTTAACCATCAACATTGTTTCGTGGCAGCAAACAATTGTCTGTATATATGTCTTCATAGACTAAATAAGTTAACTTTGAACAATTAGTATGAATCAGAAATGGGGGTACTCATAGTGAATGTGGTATTTTACATTTATTTTTAAGTATTTAATATTTGTGTTAAAAATGGATAAACACAATTGAATAATTAGTCAATCTCTAATATTTCCCTTTGAATTCAAGAAGACATCTTCATCACTACACTATGTGAAAGTTAGTTCAACAGTCAACATTTTTCATTAGCTCTTCTAGTGATGGGGTTTTTATGTTATATTTGCATATAATGCAAACTTTAATGCATGAGATTCAATCATATTTTGTCATCAGAGATTTGTTGTTATATTTGGTAATATGTGTATTGTTTTCTATTGATTTTAAAGGGCCAGTTTCACAACAGTAATCTGAGACAAAATCCTAACTTTACGACTTTTGGCATTGACAAAAGGCATTTAGGAGTAGTAAAGTTAGGATTCCTTACTTTACTACTACTAAACTGAGACAAACTACTAACTTTATGACTTTTGGTGTTCACAAAAGGCATTTAGGAGTAGTAAAATTAGGAATCCTAACTTTACTACTCCTAAATGCTTTTTGTGAATACCAAAAGTTGTAAAGTTAGGATTTTGTCTCAGTTTAGGATTAGTAAAGTTAGCAATCCTAACTTTACTACTCCTAAATGCCTTTTGTGATTACCGAATGTCGTAAAGTTAGGATTTTGTCGAATATGTGACGTTACAACGCATGCCATTATATCGCATGCCGTTGCAACACCAAACTTTACCCCGACTTTCTGTCGGGGGTGTGCTGGAAGTTGGAATAGTTTAATTTTCTATTCCAACTGTAGTGTGTGTAACAGTAGGGAAGGTGTTGGAGTTAAACCCAACACCTTCTACCCACTGCTGCACACCTTTTTTGTTGCAACGGCATGCGATGTAATGGCATGTGTTGTAACGGTTGCGGTGTAAAGGCTGTTTCCCAATTTGGTCTTAGTTTAGGAGTAGTAAAAAAAGGAATCCTAACTTTACTACTCCTAAACGCCTTTTGTGAATACTGAAAGTCATAAAGTTAGGATTTTGTCTCAGATTACTCTTGTGAATCAGGCCAAAGTTCTTGAACCTGAATAAACTACAAAATAGATACAAATTAAATCAATTTGTAGCAAAGTCTGATGAGACAAAAACTATATTACTAGTTTGTATCAACAAGAATCAAGGCATCAGTTTCTTAGTAGTGCCAAAATTGGGGCATCCTTTGTGCCTCGCTTAAGTGCACTTACAATTGCTGTATACTCTGCATTTTCTTCATATGCACCCTTCCCCTTTCAGTGTTTGATACTTAGCCTTATCAACCATATAGGAAACCATGGGGCATATTATCAAGACAGGCGATAAAATTATTGCCGCTTTAGCGGCAGAAAATTGCTGCCAAAATGGCGATAATAGGCTTG
Organism: Lissotriton vulgaris; assembly: GCF_964263255.1. Taxonomy (NCBI): domain Eukaryota; kingdom Metazoa; phylum Chordata; class Amphibia; order Caudata; family Salamandridae; genus Lissotriton; species Lissotriton vulgaris. The sequence continues at coordinate 1,038,280,474 of NC_141699.1, read as the reverse complement.
ATACTATGCTATATGGAATTCCAATTGAAGCCCATGTTAGATGTGAAGGACATCTAACATGGTCTTCAATTGGAGGGGGGGGGGATAAAACCAGGGGAGGAAAAGAGCGCTCATAGATGGATTCGAAGAAATGATCAGGAGGACCCGGGGCGGGGGAATCCCTGGGATCAGATCTGATTGCCTTCACACACCCAGGAGGGTGTGATGCTCAATCATAGTGCGCTCCTTGTCAAACCAGCACTGTAATGTTCGACGGACCCCTCAGTGGGGGCTTTTTAGCGGAGATCTTTTGATCTAGCTGTATGGTGAATGCAATAATTTACTGAGATGTTGAAAGGTCAACATGTTTCCTGCCTAGGTGCCAGGACCAGCTCACCTACACCTGCTGCGGTGCAGGAAGGAGGATACAACCCTTCAGTAGCGAGAGAGATAACCCCTAGGTAAGGTAGATGCACCTACTGGTCGGCAAAAGAGACTAGATCCCGGCAAACACACAGCGTGGTTCATTTGGTTTCCCGCAGCAAGGCGCGGTCCTCTGCCTTCCCTAGGGTGTATCTCTCTATCTCTACTGAAGGGTTGGATCCTCCTTCCTGCACCACAGCAGGTGCAGCTGAACTGGATTGGTTACCTGTAAGTATCTTTCGGTTCCAATCCGTAGTAGGGTAGGTACAGTTACCTGGCCCTGAAGAAATGCCACTGACTCTCCTGGCGTCTAGGCATGAAACCTGTTTACCTTTTAGCTATCTCAGTATATTATTGTAAGAGATAGCCCCCCTGTTTTTTTACTGTGTCAAGGGAGCCTTCGTATGAAAGCCTTACTTGTTCTCCCTTAGAGTTTTCTAATCACTGGAGCACCACTCTACACCGATACCCTCTCACTTGCATGCACCATATGGCTAGATCAAAAGATCGCTGCTAAAGAGCCCCTATTGAGGGGCCCATCAAGCATTGCCGCGTTGGCTCGACGAAGAGCACCCTATGGCGAAGCATGACACCCTCTTGGGTGTGTGAGGCCATTCAGATCTGATCACTGGGATCCCTCCCCCCCAGGTCCTCCTGATCATGTCTTCGGATCTATTCATGAGTGCCCTTTTCCTCCCCCAGTCTTCTCCCCCCTGCCCCACCCCCCCGGGAACTGTCCCTCTCCTTGCTTACTAATTCCTGTCCTAACCCATCACTAAAATAGTCTTTAAATCCTATAAAGCTTTTATCTATCTAACTGTTCTACAGTCCTTATAAATGCACAATTGGCAGCAATATCTCTAAAACCAATCCTTAAAGTAAACCCCTTAAAGCTCACATCAAATATTTCCTTGAAATCCTACAATGTTTTAATAAAAGTCATTGGTCAATTTTGCTTAGAAATGCCCCAAATGCCCTTATTTTTACCCCAGCTCATCCATACTGAAAAACACTATGGCTTTTTTTTTTAGACGACCCACTACTTATACCATTCATACAATAACCCTGATATCATTCAATGGTTTATGAGTACAAGAGTGGAATACTACAGAACTATTCAAATGGGTGCCATCTTTCACACACGATGAAGAGCAGAATGAGCAGAAACATCTCAATAGTGGTTTGACAGAGACTACAGTATTCATTGCATAGTAAGTAATCTTTCTGAGTACAGCATGTCTTCAGAAAGACAGATAACACAACATTTTAATTTTAAAATATGAAACACAAGCAATGTCTTTGTGATGGTGTTGGTAAACAAAGCATGATGCACTTTATGTTGTTCTGCGACCAATATTCCCAGTGTAGGCAATATTATCTTAACCCCTCCCCTGCTGGTGACGGAACCACTCCGTCATCAGCCGCAGTCGCACTGTACTGATGACGGAGCGGTTCAGTCACGGCCCGCTCGGAACGCCTGCGCAGCGCGTATTTCGCACCTGCGCTGAACGTTCTATTGAGCAGGCGGGGCCATGATGGAACGGCTCCGTCATGAGCACAGCGCAACCATGGCTGGAGACAGAGAGGTTCCGTCACCAGCATGCGCCCGCCGCTCTTCCGCCCCACCACCTGAGCACTGCGGCGGAATAGCCGCCGCAGTGAAGGGGTTAAACCAATGTTTAATGCACAGAATATCAGAACTCATAAAGATACCCTTGAGATTTTAATCGCACTGAACGATCACCATGAATGTTTTAAAGTGCTCTATTTATTTTGAAATCTATGAATCTGAAGAAACGCGTGATGTATTAGCTGCAACCATTTTTATATATTTATGAATGTATGGTATTTTATTATGTATGTATTATGCGGATTAACTGCATCGAATTTTATAATGTTTTATGTGGATGGTATATTTACTTTTGTGGCTGTTTTTACTGCCGAATAAAGTTTTTCGAACCGAACCGACTGAGTGACTACATAACTCATTTTATAGTAAGTAATCTTGCTGGGTACAGCATGACTTCAGAAAGAAAGATAACACGAAATTGAAATTTTAAATGATGAAATACAGGCAGTGTCTTTAGAGGTAATTTTCAGATAAGACTGAAATTCCAATTGAGCACCTGAACACTTTGATGCTTGTTAAAAAGCCTGACGCATGTAACACATAATTCCAGGAATTTAGAGCAGATTTACTGCATTTCTAAATTTAATAGTTTACACACGCAGCGCGATATAAATAGCTCCCCTTTCCACAAGCTCCCTATGCATGAAAGTGCAATTCACATGTTTGTAAAAAGTGTTTTTTAATAACTCAAAATCCTTGAACAAAACCAAATGTTTTATTATGTTTAGATTAGATCTCATTATACGCTTTTTAGACAGTTCTTAATACATTTGTAAAACAAAACTAACATGCTGGTAAAATATTGCAATGCCATTATTAGATGTTAATATTAAAAGGAGAGGACAACTCAGTTGAAATATGACAATGCAACATGCAATGCCTTTTGCAATGTTTAACAGTAATCACTCATACTGTTATGTTTCCTATTGTTTTTTTTTTATTCTGCAAAGAGAGCTCTTACCAGGGCTAGGAATGGATGCCTGGAACTCAGAGGTACTAGTATCAGTCAGAAATGTCATAACATCTGGAAGAAAAGGCCTGTATAGTTCCCACTCATCTTACAATTCAGATGCCAGTTTGATAATTGCCTCTGGTTTCATATGTACATGCCTTCCCTATCAATCTGGCCTGAACCAGGTAAACCTGCTGCAATAAATAGACTGTTCAATTCCCAGGAGTCATCCATTGTGCAGATCTACGCCTCCGAGGTCACTCCAATGGTAAAAATGACAAATTATGTTTATATAGCACTATTCAAGTAGCCAGAACTAATGTAGGCATAACAAAACAATTCTGCAACCCTTTTGACATCAATTTTACTAGGATATAGAAACAGAAGTTATATTTATGGCTGATTATTTTTCCAATAAAGCAGGCATTTTAAGACATTTCTGTTTAAGTGGGATAGCTCATCATGCGTTTTCTACAGGTAGTAGTTCTAGGGAATTAATTGCCTGTTTTATGGATTAGAGAACACTTGACATAAAAGCCTCATTTCAGATCATACTTAGAAACAGGCACTAGCAACTCTAAACGTTCTGGATTGCATTTTCAGGTTTACGTCAGACCTATTGGGTCGTTGTTTAAGCAAGTCCTTACTAGATGAGACTATAGTTGACCAAAGTTTTTGAAGATTCCATCACAACAGTGTAGTAGCCCTACAAGTATTCAATGTCCCTTTTGAGCTAAAAGCAAGTGCTTGAAACATTTTTTGTAAGCGTGCAGAAACGCAAGCCGTTATGAGATGGCTCCCTTACGTGAGGTACAAGTCTTTACAGTGGTGCAGTACTGCAAGCCGTTACTACAGGGACGGCTCCTCTGTAATGGTGGAGGAGCGTCTCCCCACTTTAAAAATAAAATTATAATAAAACCACTTTATTAGCATTTTATTTTTCATTACTCCCAGCCGAAGTTAGGGCGTAGGCGGGGCCATTCTGCCAAGCGTCACAGTCAGTAAGGAGTGTTTGGGCACTTGTAAGTGCGCATGTCTGTTTGGATGCCTGTCTCAGACTGGCCAGACATGCGCACTCATGTTTTTCCAACCCAGCTGTGTTGTGCAGCCAGGTTGGAAAAAAGCCCCAGGCTCCCTGTGCCTGAGCGAGTGTGAAGTTGGCCTGCTCTGGCCAATCACAGTCCTGCTCTCACGCTGGTGTTACCAGCATGAGAGCAGTGCTGTGATTACCCCCCTGAAAATCTGAGCAGCGTGACCCGCATCAGAAGAGGAGCACTGAGGCGGTGGCCACAGAAGGAGGTAAGTTTTAAAAAATATATATTTTACCCTCCCCCATCTCCCCTCCCACGTGTTGCCTCACAACCCCAAAATTGGAGAAGCCGCCCCTGCATTACTAAATGCCCTTTTGGGTCAGGCACCAGTGCTTGATGAATGTTTCACGAAGGTGCAGTAATGCAAGTCATTATTAGACGTCCCTCCTGAATCGAACACAAGTGCTTGTTATACCAGGATGCAGTACATTCGGTCGTTATTCAACGTACCCTGAGTCTGTTGTGGATGCATTACCTTAGGCCATTGCTAGAAGCTCATTGAGCCCAACTCAAATCCCTGCTATGGCAGGCTGCAGTATCTTAGGAAATTAATAGATGTACCAGAGGCATCCACTAAAACTAAGGATGCTAGAGAATTTAATGAAGAGAGCAAACCCTGTGTCTTTTGTTTTTTAAATGTAGAATGGTAGAGTGGAAAAACTGCTTTGTTTTCGGGAGAGTAGATCAAAGAGGTGGTGTGGTTTGAACATATAAATCTACATATTCACCATTACCAGGATTTTTGTTTTGCTCTACATGGGCTCAACATATATGTGAATGTTGGGTATCGATGGTGATACTCATTATTAAGCTATCAGTTCAACTCTGATATATTCCCAGGACAAATCGGTGAAGACCTGTAATATTCATAAGTATTACCTGTTATAGGTACTTCAATTAATCATAGCATTTATAAAGTGCACTACTCACCTGTGAGGGTCTCAAGGCACTAGAGGGGGCTGCTACTGCTCGAAGAGCCAGGTCTTGAGGCGTTTTCTGAAGGTCAGCAGGTCTTGGGTCAGTCGAAGATGGGTGGGGAGGGTGTTCCAGGACTTGATGGTGAGGTGGGAGAACGGTCTGCCGCCGGAGGTCGCTCTTGGGATGCGTGGGACTGTGTTGAGGGTGGAGCGGAGCTGGAGGGTGGGGGTGTAGAAGCAGAGCCGTCTGTTGAGGTACGCTGGTCTGGTGTTGTGGAGTGCCTTGTGCGCGTGGGTGAGGAGCTTGAAGGTTATCCTCTTGTTGACGAGGGCCAGTGAAGGTCTCTCAGGAGGGGTGTGATGTGGCTACGGTAAAGGATGTCGAGGATCAAGTCAAGTCAGAATTTATATAGCGCACTACATACCCAGAGGGTCTCAAGGCGCTTGAGGAAGGGGGGGAGGTTTACTTATCGAATATCCAGGTTTTAAGCTGTTTATCGAAGGCTAGGTGGTTTTGAGTAAGGTGGAGGTGGATGGGAAGGCAAATCCAGGTTTTGGCCACTAAGTAGGAGAAGGATCTTCCCCCATGGTGGCTTTGTGGATGCGCGGAACAGCGGCGAGGGCTTGGTTGGACGAACGCAGCTGGCGGGTGGGGGTGTAAAAGGAAAGGCGCGTGTTTAGACAATCAGGTCCAAGTTCGTATAGGGCTTTGTGTGCGTGGGTGAGGAGGCGGAACGTTATCCTCTTGTTGACGGGGAGCCAGTGAAGGTCTTTCAGGTGAACGGAAATGTGGTCTGTGCGGGGGATGTCTAGTATGAGTCTGGCTGAAGCATTTTGGATGCGTTGGAGTTTTTTCTGCAGTTTTGCGGTGGTACCGGCTTAAAGGGTGTTTCCGTAGTCCAGACGGCTTGTAACCAGTGCGTGGGTGACCGTTTTTCTTGTTTTGGTGGGGATCCAGCGAAATGTTTTTTTGAGCGTGCGTAGGATGTTGAAGCATGATGAAGAGACGGCGTTGACTTGTCTGGTCATCAATAGTGAGGAGTCCAGGATGATGCCCAGGTTCCGTGCGTGGTCCGTCGGTATGGGAGCTTTTCCTAGGGCCGTTGGCCACCAAGAGTCGTCCCAGGCGGAAGGGGATGCACCTAAGATGAGGACTTCCGTTTTGTCCGAGTTCAGTTTCAGACGGCTGTGCTTCATCCACTCGGCAACTTCTTTCATCCCTTCATGTAGGTTGGTTTTGGCGGTGATTGGGTCTTTGGTGAGTGAGAGGATCAGCTGAGTGTCATCAGCGTAGGAGATGATGTTGAGGTTGTGTTGACGTGCGATGGCTGCGAGGGGGCTCATGTAGACGTTGAAGAGGGTGGGGCTGAGTGATGATCCTTGCGAGACGCCACCGATAACTTCGGTGGCCTCTGACTTAAAAGGGGGGAGGCGGACTCTCTGAGTTCTTCCTGCAAGGAACGAGATGATCCATTCCAATGCTTTTCCTTGAATTCCGATGTTTCTGAGGCGTTGTATCAGGGTGCTATGACAGACTGTGTCGAAGGCTGCAGAGAGGTCAAGGAGGATGAGGGCGACTGTGTCTCCGGTGTGATCAGGCATGCGTAGGTGTTCTGGATGTGTTGGAGTAGGTTCAAGAGTTTGGATGAGGCTCTTGCATAGAGGGCGTTCCCATAGTCCAGCCTGCTGCTGGCGAGGGCCTGGGTGACCGTTCTCATTTTGTGAGGATCCACTTGTAGATCTTGCGGAGCATGCGGAGGGTGCTGAAGCAGGAGGAAGAGACGACGTTGACCTGCTTAGTCATGGAGAGGGTGGAGTCGAGGATGATCCCTAGGTTGTGTGCATGGTTGGTGGGCGTTGGAGCTGTTCCCAGTGCGGTCGGACACCAGGAGTCGTCCCAGGCTGAGGGGGTAGATTAGAGGATGAAGACCTCAATCTTGTCTGAGTTCAGTTTCTGCTGGCTGTTCCTCATCCTTTCGGCGAGGGTCTTCATTCCTTCGTGGAGGTTGGTTTTGGCGATGTGGGGGTCCTTGGTGAGGGAGAGGATCAGCTGAGTGTCAGCGGAGTAGGCGATGATGTTGAGATCGTGCAGTTGGTTGACATGGGCGAGCGGTGCCATGTAGATGTTGAACAGCGTTGGGCTGAGGGATGAGCCCTGGGGTACGCTGAAGATGATGTCGGTGGCTTCGGAGGCGGACGCTCTGTGTTCTGCCGGAGAGGAAGGAGGGGGTCCAGTCCGGGGCCTTCTCCTGCGTTCCGGCGTCATGGAGGTGTGTGCGAAGGATGCAGTGGCAAACTGTGTCGACGGCGGCTGACAGGTCCAGGAGGATGAGGGCCATGGTTTCTCTGTTGTCAAGCAGGGTCCTGATGTCATCGGTGACGGCGATGAGGGCGGTTTCGGTGCTGTGGTTGCTTCAAATCACCTATATCTTATATCTTGATCAGCTTGTAACTGTTTGTTTAGAAGGTGTTTGTTTTAGTGCACACACTGATTCATTCCACACAGCTTTTACCAAACAACTCCTGCCATTGCCTGCGCACAGCGGATCCACTGATCCATTTGCACTACTCCTTAGCTCTGTAAACTTTAAGATCCTGAATTCCTGGGCTGACTTTTGGAATTTATTTTAACTACAGTTAAACTCCAGAGACCACCTCAAGTGTACCTCATTGTGGATATATATTCATCACAATGATTTTATTTAAGCCTCTAATGAGGCCAACTGGAGTTGTTTTGAGGCATTGTGTCAAGGAGATAACTCCACCTTTTGTTGCTCCAGGCAGACAGCTTTTGATCTGATGAAGTCTGTGGAGTTCTTCTACCAAGGGTCGAAACGTCAAACCTTTTTCCGAGACCACCCTTAAAAGTACATTTTGTAATATCTTGTAGGCAGAGGGAATTTCTGCAATTACACTTTGTTGTCCACTCACTTTTTAATGTGCACTGCACTCGCTGCACTATATTTCTAAATGTATTTAGTGGATGAAAGTGAATATACAACTTTGACGCAATGATTCGGTCTCTTCATCAAATACTGAACTTATATCAAGTATTTGTTGGGACCCGCCACTGGGGCCCATATATTTATTTAATTAGATTGTATCCCTAAATCCTACATCAGAAGCCATTGTTTATGATATTGTACATACGCCAGGCTCTTTTTTGGTTTATGATGGTAACCCTGTGTCTTGCCTCCCACTCAGGGAGTGGTCAGTGAAGCTTCTTGGAGGATGACAGGAGCAGTGGGAAAGATAGAGGAATTTTGGGGGTGGGCGTATTAGTGGGAGAGTGACAGAAAGGAAGCTGCACTGAAAGCCAGATGGGCTGGGGAAGCCCCCCAGTGGTTGGGGGAGGGGCCATGGAGCCGCACTGCAAACAGGAGAGAGCGCAATGAAGCTGCACTGAGGAAGATACTGAGGGAAAAAGCTGAGATTTGGGGGATACCTGGGATGGAAAGAGAACCCTTAGACTAGTGGGAGAGAGGGTGTGTGAAAGATATGGAAACCATGCGGACAGAAAATCTGGGCAGACATGATACGGTCAGCGTCCTCTTGAGAGGTGAATAAACAATATAAAATCTACACTCCAATGAAAGCTATTTCTGTTGAAAATGAAACTCTTTTATAAAATAAAAAAATACACTGCTGATTACAGAACGTATCTTTTAAAAGTAAAATAGTTTCCTATTCATTCCAATGAAGACAGGATACATCAGAACAATCAATACAAAATGGTAAAACTAAAATGCTTGTGAGGGTTGATCCTAGTTGTGACTGGCAATGTCTCAAGCCTGTGGCCGAAGGGTCCTGGGACAAGGCATCCTGTGGCTGACTCAAAGCTCACTACATGTGCCTATGACATATTTTTAAAAACAAAAAGTTTTATTTATGCCAGACCTTGAATGTAGAAGAGAACATAGCTCCAATGTCATAGAATCACTGTTGAATTTCAGTTATTTATTGTTTATCACCCAATTAGGTTTTGAAGATTAGATTTTTTTATAAAGAACATAGATGATCCTGAAAAAGGTAAGCTTTTACGTAACGCGAATGCTTAACTTTAGAGCACAGCACCTATCTAGCTAGGGTTTCTTAAGGGCATATTTTACATGGAGAAAATTGTGGGGCTGATTTGGAAAGCCAGAACGCAATGGGTACTAATGCGCATGGCTCCATTATTCCTAGTACAAACATAACAGTGGACATACGGACAAGAGGTAGAGGTAAGACAGGCCTTATTTTGACAGCTATGTAATGAATTTTTCACACATGGATACAAAATATTCAAAATTAAGAGACAGTGGTGCAAATATGAACTTTTGGGGGGGGGCAGGGGGGGGGGGGGTTATAAAGTGCAAACTTGACCCAAAGGTATCAGAGCACTTTACATGAGCACCAGTGTGTTACAGACAGAGGGCCCGATTCACAGAATGAACTTAAGACTCAATCCTAAACTTACTACTATTTTGGTATTCACAGAATGCACTTACTCATTTCGGTATTCATAGAAGGCGCTTACTCATTTCGGTATTCACAGAAGTTAATAGTCCTAACTTTAGGACTCCTAAATGCCTTCTGTGAATACCGAAAGTCTTAAAATTAGGATTTTTCTCTGTTTAGGAGTCCTAAAGGTAGTATTACTAACTTTACTACTACTAAATTGAGAAAAATCCTAATTTTAAGACTTTCGGTATTCACAGAAGGCATTTAGGAGTCCTAAAGTTAGGTCTACTAACTTTACTACTCCTAAATTGAGAAAAATCCTAATTTTAAGACTTTCGGTATTCACAGAAGGCATTTAGGAGTCCTAAAGTTAGAAGTCCTAACTTTACTACTACTAAACTGAGAAAAATCCTAATTTTAAGACTTTCATTGTTCACAGAGGCATGTAGGAGTCCTAAAGTTAGGAGTCCTAACTTTACTAATACTAAACTGAGAAAAATCCTAATTTTAAGACTCATGGTATTCACAGAAGGCATTTAGGAGTCCTAAAGTTAGGACTACTAACTTCTGTGAATACCGAAATGAGTAAGCGCCTTCTGTGAATACCAAAATAGTAGTTAGGGTAGGATTGAGTCTTAAGTTCATTCTGTGAATCGGGCCCAGACACATTAAATGTAGTTCTGCACAAGGAGATTACTTGATTTGCTCAGAATAACAGGACATTGACCACCCCTGCCGAGACTCAAACCCAGTTCCTTAGCTTAAGGTCAACCGCTCTAGCCATTAGGCCACATCATTTCCTATGTTTTCCTTGGCTGGAAATGAACCACCACTGGAAGATATTTTGGGTGATTAGGTCATTCACATATTCTGGGGTATATTTTAGCTCACTTTTATGGACCATATTTCCTAATGTCCTGAGTGTACAATGGGCGGTTGTAAATGCTTTGCACCCTGGGGCACTTTTGTATTACAAAAGGGGTTCCAGACATTTATATATACCACTTTTTTACTCTTAACTTCTACATTTAATCATGTGACCCAGAATGACATAAACAAATTCCTCCCAGGTGTCGCATGACTTGGTGTCCGACCTACCCCTGGGAGTGAATCTAGAAAATGAATGTGCTAGTCTAAAGGCAGATGACATTCCCATACCTAGCATCAACTCTCATTGTGTTTGTCACACAGTAAGTTCTGTTTTAAGGTACCATCACAGATGTCGTATAAAAATAAGGGTGGGATACCTGCCAATCCCTGCTCTTCAAATTTTCGCTGCACCCTCAGTTTGTGGTCTAGTCAGAAAACATGTGTTTTCTTTTAGAGCGAACATGAATCATTAAAGTGCTGGCGAGTGATTTATATGGACAATTATAAAGAGGAACGGATGATTATGTGAGAGGATGCTTCCACAGGATTAAGCCTGCAATCACAGAGAAGGGGATTTACAAAAGTATAGATATTTGTGTGTTTCCAGTCAAACGGCGGCTGCTATTGACTGGAGGCGGCTGCGTGGCGGATTGGGGGTGTAAATGAAAATGAATAATTTAAAAAGAGTCACTTCCCTTCAGGCCAGCCACCTGTCTCGGCTGCTACTACTCGCTCCGCTCAACTCTCGATCCATGGAAGCAGGAATTAGGAAGCCCCCAGGCTCCTGACTCCCCTACCCAATCACAATGCTGCAATGCAACTTTGTGATTGGTCTGAGGGCCGTGGTTCGGCGCTCAGATGAGGAATTGGGGCCAGTGCATGTTCTGCACCCAGGCTGTAATGCAGTCTTGGTGCAAAATATACATAGTGCGCATGACTATTTGGCTGGCCCAAGAGGACCGGCCAAACAGTTATGCACACTTTAGAGTGGAGCAGCCACTACCATTCCTGGCCCCTGCTATTGCAGGCCAGCCCCGCCCGTACCAGGAAACTGAAAACTAAAATGCTAATAACGCTGGGTATTATCATTTTAGTTTTTCTTTAACTACTGCTGAGCAGTGGGGCGATGCTCCTCTGCCTTAGTGGAGGAGCTGCAACTGATTTCCGCTATGGTACTAGTTAGTGTGGTATGAGTGATGGAAGGTGTACCTGAAGGCTTACAACTAGGTCAGCTATGAGTGTATTTATTAATAAAATATTTGTGTTAAATCTGATATACTGTGCAGAATTATGCATGGTAATTTTGTGTCCACATACATAGCCCCCATTCAGAGGTCCTAACTCGTAACAGGTGGTATCCCATGTGGAAACACCGTCCGGTAACCATTATTCTAGCCACTCGGAATCCATACTTAACTCATATTCAGGACTGTAATGGAGTGAGCAGTGTGTCCATTGCTTTTTGGAAGATGTTCTGCATTCACCAAACTCTAAACCAGGCCTTAAACTTTACAAAAAATCCCTTTGTTGTGATAATGAAGCAAACACAGCTTGCCAAAATGAATAATCTTTGAAACTATTCATAGCACAATTTTCAGCTATTGAGAATAATCTTCAACATGAATCTTAAAGTTTTACTCTGACTTAAGAAAAGCAATGAGGGACAAAACTCCAATCACAATTCTAGAAATAGCCATTGCTTAAAGCTCTGGGGCAAACTCAATTATTGCAATTGTAATTAAGCCATGTTCTTAAACTGGGAATCTACATTCAAAGCAGAAAGTCCTTTTGATACACTCTTTGCTCAGCATTTCTATTAAAGTCAAGGACTGCTCTATATGCGGTTACAATGGCCACTCAGTCATCAAATTCACTTCATCACAATCCCACATTTTGAAGCATTTCAATGATATCCGAAAGTAGAGTATAGTCAATTATTCTTATAAAAAGGTCTAAATGTTTGAGACGTTTCTACATTTGATAATCAGACAGTATATATGCAGGTGAAAAAATAACATAAGAATGCTTGACTTAATAGTTTAGCATGCATTTAGCCAACTCAAGCGATCAATTTTTAAAAATCAAAGTGTCTTAAAACTTTTTTTGCAGTAACTTAAAATGTATAGGAACTATTCATCTTCAAAGGTGCTAACATTCTCACTTCCATTAATACCTAATTTAAAGGCACATACATTTTTTTGTTAAAGTTGTCTCTCTAATTCAGATAAAAAAAATTGAACACTATTTGGGTTTCTATCAGTGTATTCCTTAATAGCGAATCGCAAATTGTGATTCGGTATTAAGGAATATCTTCTCATTCATTCCTATGGGCCAAAGGGCCACCATGATGCACCCCCAAAACAGGTAAGTCTGCACATGTGGTGCACGTAAGGGTATGTGTGTGCGCCACATGGCACTTAGAAAAATGAAACAAAGTGAATTTTTCTAAGTATTTGCAATTTACTACCAACTTGAAGTTGGTGGTAAATTGTGATTCCTTAATGCAGGGTCACAGTTCTTTCATGCTTCCTGCATTGCATATAGGGAATTGGATATTGCGATTCCCTAAATGCATTTGCAAAATAAGTCATTAAAAAAATTGTGATTCCCTATTTTGCGATTTGCTTTGGGCTTGATGCATCCCAAATGGCAAAATACCAGTCGCAAAGGGGCCAATTCTGTGAATCGGCCCGTTTGTGACCAGTATTTTGCTTGGTGCATGTGCCCCATGATCTAGAAAGTTAGTGATTGTGAATGAAGAGTGTGTAGGGAGATATGTAGGGTAAATGGAAGTGCTTTGTTCTAGATAATTATGCAAAGACAAACATGTAGTTCTTTCATATGACCAGTTGGCAGCAACAATAAATTAATAAATGATTTCCAACAGATACAATCAATCAGATATGAGCTGCGGAGGTTCCCTTTAGGCATGGGTTTACCATCACTCCGGCTCCCATAGCCTGCCTTGCTTTCCCTGTGACTCCAGGTAGGAAAGCCTAAAGGACAGATGACAGCCACCAGGAAACATGGTTGAACCTCAGTTGGATAGACCATGCACTTGCCAGGATATGGGCTGGGACTGTGACAGACATGGTATGTTCCATGATAGATAGTCAGAAACAGACTCCCCGTCCTGCATAATCATTAGCAAAGTCCCCCGGCTTAAACTGGTCTTTGGCTCCTAAGATTTCAATATGTTCTTGTAGGCAAACACAAACTCTTGGACCCTCGGAGGCCAACTAGGACATCTGTTCCTTGATATGTGGAAGACAGATTGTGTATATCTTTTCCTGGCAGCCATTATCATGAACATGGTTTTCAAAATCAAGTTTTCTTTACTCTGATGTCAGCAGTGAAAAATAGCTTTTTGTTTTTCTAAGTTCTGATTTTTGCTCTCCAGGACATGATGATCTGCCAACTTCCACAGGCCTTCAGAGACCTGCGGGAGGCGGTGGAATGGCAGTTTGCAGACCACCATCTACTCATCCTTTTATAGTGTTTGCAGACGCAAGACAGGCTGTGGGAAAGTCAACCCCTGCCACTCTGTCAGACAAAGACCTGGATCAACCCATCGTTGGCAGGGGATTTGAGGTATCAGTGACAGCTGCTCTATCGCTGCTGCTGCCAGGAAGGTGCTGGCACTCTGATCAGGGAGCACAGCTGGTTTCAGGTGGTAAGTGGGAGGTTTCCTACAGAGTGTGGAGGGGTAGGGGTAGGGTAGCAGGATCCCCCATACAAAGTCTTCATATATTGGGAGGTGGTGAGAGTTACCAAAGTTGCTGTGGGAGGGCAACAGGAGGCCAGTTAATATTTATATAAACAGAGGAAGGGAGTGCAGAGGGTGATGCTGAAGTTGATGGGGGGGGGAGTTGGTGGGACACAATTTATAGATTTTCTTTTTGCGATACTTGCAGAGGGCGATATGTGAGGAGTGGTCAGATCACCTGGTATTTCTTTTTTAGAAACGTAGAGATATTACTCTAGAACCAAGGGTGATGGGAGATGTTGACAGGATGGCAGGTATTTTTGTACATTTGGGTGAAGGAGGAGAGGGTACCAATAACTATGTCTACTAGGGGTGCATGATGACAGGTTTTCTATTAAATATTTAGGCAGGAGTGGGAGGCAGCACCCCAAGCATTTACTAGTTTTGTTGTTCTGCTAGGGGAAGGGACATGGGAGAGATGAGGTCATGTTATGCATGACCCTCCCATGACTTCCTACCCCTTTGCAGCTGATCCATCAGATTAGCAGAGGAAGGGGAGAGAATGTGATAGCTACTCACAAAGCATAAATAAGTACCATGGGTAAATAGCAACAAAATGCTATTTTCCACCTCGCATTGCCATAATTGTCTATCAGATGTCGATTGGGAACCACCAGTAGAAAACAAACCTGTTACTGACAGCTACTCATCTATAATTCTGTATGACATACCATGATGATATGTTTTTTAACCCATAATACTGAAATAGAACTAGACCCAGTATGAAGATATTTGATTGTGAAATTTGGCTTGCTTATATTTTGGATTAAAAGTTTCCATCAACTGTAGAGTGGACACAGGTTGTCTTATGATCTTGTATTGGCCTCTTGCATCACTAAATGAAGCTGGGGGTTACAGAGACCAACTCTAAAGGTGACACCATGAACCTTACCCAGAATCACTAGCTGAAAAATATCTCTATTACTGACAGCTACCCATCTGTAGTTCTATGTGTTGCAAAAGGTTTCCAATGAAAGATACTATTGTGAGCTGGTTTTCTGTTCTCCATTATTCACAGATATGACATGATGGCAGTGAAAAGAGCCAGAGAAGCAGTGGAATGTGGGACCATGATGCTGCATCTCTACCTAGAAGTTCACCTTCTTTCTGCTGGTTTGTGCCGGCTCTCAGCAGTCAGCAGATGTCTGCCATGACCAGTGATAGCTCTGGCTGAAAGCGGCTGCTGGGAGTAAATTTCCTGCTGTCTGTTCTACAGAAAGAGCAGAGCAGCACACTCCATGATTGACGTTGAATAAAGGCCAGGAAGGTGAAGAAGGTAGGTTATACATAAATATATGGGAACATTGAAACAAGAGGGAGTTTAGGGGTAAGTGGGGAGTAGGGTACGACACCAGGTTTTTTATAAGTAGGTTTGAAGGGAAGGATGGAGAAAGCCATTAGAGAGGTTGGGAAGGACGACGGGTGGCACATATCAGTCAATCAATCAGCATTGGTAAAGCGCAACTCTGTCACCCCTAGGGGTATCTGGGTGCTGTACATATGCTTTCTTAGATTATTGAGCAGGGGTAAGAAAAATCTGGGTGTGGAATTGAATGGATCTTCCACAATCATCTCCTCACCACAGCTGGTTTCTAGGGTCATCTTGGAGGGGGAGGGGTTCGTACTGGAGCTTACACAGAATACAGTTGTACAAGATATCAACAAATAGGGTGTTTTTCACTTTCAGGTTCTGAGTGACACCACATATATTCATCACAAATATCACGTGGGATTCACTTGTGTAGACCTTTACACAAAAAATCTGAAAGCCCTGTTTTATTTTTGAATGAATTCTGTTCCGCAAAGTAATTGCAACAAACTAAAACTGTAGGATACCTGATGTTGGGAACACTGAAAAGAAGCTTCTGGACTCCCAAATGAATCACAATATATATCTATTAACTGTAATACTCAGCATGTATTAACATGCAGTATATTCAAGTGTGAAAAGTGAATAAAACAGGGCATGCGATGCAGTGCTCGAGGAATGTATGATGTTACAACGCATACATTTACAATGCATGCCTTTACAATGCAGTTTTTACATTGCAACATCCTTTACAATGCATTCTTTTACATTGCATGCCATTACATCGCATTTTCAGAAACTACCTTTACAACGCATTCCAGTACATCGCATTATACCTTTACAATGCATACCATTATAATGCATACCATTACGTCGAATTTAAGGTAAGGGTTGGATGGTATAGGGGTAATAATTACTATTCTAACTCTAATGAGTGCAACAGTAGGGTAAGTGTTGGATAGTGTAAGGGTACTATGCATTGTAATGGTATGCATTGTAATGACTTGCGGTGTAATGCCTGCGTTGTAGTGACATGCTTGGTAATGACATGCGTTGTAGTGACATTCAATGTAATGGCTGCGTTGTAATGGCATGCTATGTAAAGGATGTTGCGATATAATGACTGCTATGTAAAGGTAGTGCGATGTAATGACTGCATTGTAAAGGTTGTTTCCCCATTTGAATACATAAATACAAGCAAGACATATATATATAATGCTCTGTACACTGTATAATTCCCAATAATATTGTTGTTCATTCAAAAATCTTGAACCATACACACATCTCTTCAAAAGCAACCTGAGAGGATTGCAGACCCTCGGCATAGAGGGAGTATTTTTGCCCCTTGCTGTTTCCATTAGTGGTGATTATTCTACCTGGAGCAGATGGATACGTTTGTCACGTTTTGAATCGAGACAGCTCATATATGAAGGTGCGATTCCCTCAAGCTGTTTTTGAGGAGATGTGTGAATGGTAGATGATGAAGTCCTGAGGAGAACTCACAAGTGATTTAGAGGTCGAAACATCAACATACTTTCCCATAAGGTTCAAGAATTTAGAGTGAAACAATACCATTACATTTTGTACAAAGTATTATATGTCTTCCTTGTTTTTATGTATTTAAATGTGAGCGCTGTGTCACCTTCACTGTGCTATTCACTTTTTCACACTTGAATATACTGTATGTTGATACATGCTGAATATTGCATTTAATAAATATATATTGTAATTCATTTGGGAGTCCAGAAGCTGCTTTTCAGTGTTCCCAATGTCGGTACCCTACAGAGATTGATTGTTGCAATTAATTTGTGAAACAGAATTAATTCAGAAAATAATGCAGGGCGTTGCTGATACGCCATTAAAGGGACTGGAGCCGCTTCATGTAGCCCGCTCACATGTCACTGATAGAGTGCTAACAGCACTCTAAATTGTATGGGTGTATTATACTCATGGTCCAAACGCACTCACATGTATTTTTATGGATTGCAGTGTCTTATGCTTATTAAGATGCATTTATTCACGTTATATAAGTACTGAAATGTAGTGTGCACATTCAAGCAGGATTTTACATGTATTAGAGATACTTATAATTACTGTATGTGTAATATGCAGGATGAAATTATACTCATACAAATGTAATTATGTGTTGTTTAAGTTGTCTGCACTGTAGGCCCAAAACAGTAGATTGTTTTCAGTTTCGAATCTCCTCGAGAAATAATTAAATGAATCATTTTTGTACTTGTGGACAGCATGTTCCCATCCTACTGCAGGTGCAGGAATTCGACCTCGTTGTTCTTAGATTAAGGATATACCCGGAATGTCTTTGAAGAAGACTGGAAGGCGAAAAGGGAGGACGCCTTTCGTAAAATGGTGATCTGGAAACAAAGGCCACTGAGAAGAAGCTGAACAAGCACAGCTCCTGTGGAAACCTACAGAAATGTTGCAAGTGAAAAAAGTTCATCATGTGACGTATTGTAGGCAAAAGATTGTCTTTTTGTATGATATGCAGGGACAGAGAAACAGACTTTTGCATTTTTCGGAGGAGAAGCAGCCTTAAGCTATCAGACCCATTTGACGTGAGTACTTCTTAGGAAGTCAACATGTGCTGACACCTTTGGGGTATGATATAAGGGTGATAGACAGGACCCTCATAGAGAGCACTGTAGGGAAAGATCATTTTTGTTTTTCTTCTCAATGAAAAGAAAATTGGACTCTGTTTCTATTCTGTGTTGCATTTTGATTTTGGAGTTCATCACATTACGCCTTTTATACAGAATGAATTATATTCGTAGACTCGGCTTTGTATTGATTTTTATGAACCTATATACTCTGATATTAAGGTGTGTTTATTTTCAATTATTTTTGGTCTTATAATAAATCTTCAAAATTGGAGTTCGGACTCTGTGGTCTTTGATGCATGACTAGATTGTTAGTATAATCTTGCCGCTTCCTAATATCACTTAATAACCTGATGGTCTTCTTGAAACCCACCTATGTACAGTTCTGCATACAATGACATTGTATGCCATTATCCCTATGTGAAAGAGATGGCGTGCCCAATATTATGTAGTTGACGGTGTACTCAGACAGCATAGATATTTCAGTCGGCTAGTTTTCTCTGGTATTACTGGAATACAGGGAACACCACTCATTTCCTGGAAGCATTACATTTATCCTGACTCACCCAGATTTTATTAACTCAGTCACAGGTCAAAGTTATTTTTACCCCCCCAGACCAGACAGACATGTGCATGTACACATACACACACTAATCCACAGAAAACGCTAAACCAGTTAGGACTGCTAAAACCAATCTGGATTAAATGCAATCTGAGGGGATTTGGAATCACGCATTAGTTGTAAAGCAGTTTAAGATGTCATGCCATCGCTGGATTAAATATTGAATTGATGCCCAGGCTAAATATTGATAACAGCAAAACCAGCGAGTTTTAGTGCCATCAATCACTGGTGCTCTGAATGAGCACAATTAGATTTAAATGTCTTTTACAGGCCACTAATACAGAGTGGTCTGAGATTGGTTGAATTTGCATATGTACCACCTCCTCCCCTGAAACAAAAGGGCAAAGCTAGCTCCTTCATGTCCAAATGGAGCTATCTGTCTCACGTTAATAGCACTAGTCTCACTATGGCTATGTTATCCAGGGACAAATGTCCCAGGCCAGACCTGGAGGAAGTTTTTGCAGGAAAAAAGTCACCAGAATTACAGAATAATTGTCATTTCGAGCTGGTACACAAATTTCCCTGCATTCTCCCCCACAGGGCATACAAAGGCTGGTTGTAACCACGTAGTGATATCTCAATCTGGAATTGCTGATGTCCTCGGTATTGATAATGATGGATGCAGAGTTGGCATCCCTAAAGTAATAAAAACAACCAATTGGAGACTATATCAGAAGTGGCTCGTCCGTTAGAGTGGAGGAGCGTCACCCCACGTAAATGGCCCCCCAAAGCCCAGAGATGAAAAATAAAATAGTAATTCATTTCCATTTTATTTTTTTCTCATCCCGTCCTGAGCCGAGTATCAGGACAGGGCAGGTTCTGCTGAGTTGCAACAGTGGTAGGCGGCCCGTGTACTGTTTAAAGTGCGCATGTCTCTTTGGCCGGAAGTCTTCAGATGGCCAGCCAGACATGCACACTTTAATCCTCTCAACCAATCTGTCTTAAGACAGTTCTGTTGAGAGCAAGTGGAGGCCTCCAATGTGCAGGGGAGTGCAGAGAGAGGCTGATCCCTCCAATTAGGGCACTGCTCTTATGCTGGTTAACAGCATGTGAGCAGCGCCAGGATTGTTCAATGGAGTTTGCTGGTGCCAGCTCTGCAGTAGACAGTCCGAAGCAAGAAGAGGACCGAGGTCAGGAGCGAGGAGAACGTGTAAGGTAAATGGTTTAAAAAAAATAAATACATTTGCGAGCCTCACCCCTCCTCATAGATACCAACTGCCACTGAGATTATTTGCAGAAATTGAGTGCTCTAATGACAGTGCTGATGTGGGTTGGGGATGGTGCTTAATTTGTAACAGAATACGTGCCGGGCCCAATGTTTGGCTAGAAGCACGCAACCAGTGCTACTGAATGCTGGCATGTCGAATCGCAGTGTTGCGATGTTATAATTCCACCACATGTCTCTTTATTCCACCACCAGGCAGCCCCTTCCCTTTATCTCACACTTGCAGGCTCTTTTTCATCTCTGATTTCTCCCTTTGTCATGGTGTTTCTGTCCTTCTCTTCCTCTTTCTTTCCCCCTTATGTGTTTTTGTCTCTCTCTTTCCCTAGGACAAAGTATGATGAGGGAAAATAAGGGCAGTCCGCAAACATGAGTGCCAGAGGGCACAACCTACTCAAATAAAGAACTGAGCAGCAAGAGTTAATCTAGAAATACTTTAAGAAGACGGTGCAACAGGCAGGCCTTTGCGACTCGGATCCCGCAAACATATTGTGCAGGACAATCGCAACATATGGTTCAGGCTGCGGCACTGACTAACAGGAGAAGAAGAGGTAGTTTGATCCAGGGAGATTCTGGCTTTGCTGGCATCGCACATCTGCAGTTGGACATGTTGTAAGTGCTTAATTTGTCCTTGTGGTTTCCTGTGCTGGGCACCGGTACTTAATTGTCAACAACGCCAGTTGTGACAGTCCTTCACAAGGTGGTGCTGTCTGGATAATTTGACTATTACCTGCCGCCCAATCCATAGCCTTGGGGGGCTGAATTAGTCTGAATTGTCACACTTTTAGGACTGTGGTGGTTAGTAGTTGTGTTGCTACTATCACTAACAGCACCAAGTACGAGTAATGCGTGGTGCTTGCTGCAGTGACGTCCTGACGCGAACACTGGCACTTTTTTTTTTTAACAAATTAAGAACTGCCGTCCTCAAGCTGCCAGGAGTTAACCCCAGCAAATGTACAGAATGACTTGATAATGGGGGGCAGGGGTAGGGAGAAGATCCCCCCGGCATAGGCCTGTAACAGCTTTAAAATAACTGCAAAGTTTTGAGTGCTATGCAAAAACCGAATATAAATTAATATATAATAATAACATAAATAAAAGATCAGTAAATAAATAAAATAACAAATGATGGGGCATTGCACTAGGTAGACCCCCTAGTTATGCTCACTTATGCACAAATCATCAAGTGTGGGATTGCTCGCCATAGTACGCCATCCTAAGGTGATTACAACCATGGAAACAGATATCTGTCAGGATGTCAATCACAGATAAAGATAAGTGACAGGAAGTTCTACAAAGTGCCTCCTGTGTCCAAATGTAAGGCGCTATAAGTGATCAGCATCCTATGGCATCTTCCTGCGGGGTATATTAAATTGAAAATCCTTCTGTGCACTCTTTGATTAATTTTAACACAAAAAATACTCCTTCTATTTCTTGGTGCTACTCCATCCTAGCACCTTGTCGTGAGGTGTCAATTAATATATGGATACTATGTGGTGCAGAGAAATTCTGTTCCAATGGATGTGTGCACTTTTCAGAGAACATTAAAGTTTCATCAAAACTTCTCTGTGGTAATAATCAATTCTAACTCTTATTCAATTTTCAACAAAATATTTAACTCATATTTTGGTTTCCATTATTATTCATAGTTATTCGCGGTGCATTTTGTAATTATATCCTTATTCTTTGTAAAGATTACATTGGTTGTGCCACCCACATGAGTAGCCCTATAAATGTGACTTGGGCCTACCACTATAGTGTCTGCACACGCAGTTGTAAACTGCCATATTGTCCTGGCAAGTGCACCCACGTGCCAGGCCCAAACCTTCCCTTTCCTAACATGTAAAGCACCCTTAAGGTAGGCCCAAGGTACTCCCACGTGCAGGGTTCATTGTATATTAAAGGTAGGACATGTACTGGTGTGTGAAATGTCCTGTTAGTGAAATACTGTGTATTTCGTTTTTACTATTGAAAGGTTATCTGTCCCATAGGCGTATCATTGGGGCTGCACTGGAACCTATTTTTTCATGTGTAACTTTAAATAGGGACCAGAAAGCAAAATAGAGTTTAGGCTCTCTGGTTTCTAAATTCTGTGTTTGGGAATGCCACTTTTAGAAAGTGGGCATTTTCTTGCTTTACCATTCTTTGTGCCGCTTGCTGTTTGCGTATTCAATATCTGTTTTTTGAGTGACAGGAGCTGGGGATGTGCATTCACTCTAGACAGTCACTAGGTGGGTTGAGTTATGCCCTGCCTTACCTGGGTTATTCATCTCTGGGCTGAATAGACCTGGTCTGCATTTAGAGTGATGGGAGCAGCAGCGCCCTGCCCCTGTGGTCATGCTGCACCAGGGAGGACAGGACTGGTTTGGACTGGGTTCAGAGACTCTTACAGCAAAGAGTAAAATGACAACATGGGCTATAAAACCCCAGGACTTTAGATTACTTCTAGGAACAATAGTACCCTGCCAAGAATAAGTGCGGAGTGAGTGGTGGGTTGGCCAGCAGTTGCTACTTCTGTCAGTGGTGGAGGAAAAGGCCTGACTCTTTTTGCCCTGCTGTGGTATCCTGCTTGGAAAGGAACTCTCCAAGGGCTTGTGTGTGCTGGTCTCCTGTTGGAAGTCTCAGGGAAATCAAAGACTTCAAACCAAGTAACCTGTCTGGGAGGAGAGCTGGAAAAACCTTGTGAGGAGAGCTGCCCCTGATGAATGTGTGGGGTAGGATAGGCCTGCAGTTGATGCTCCTGTCTGGAGCAGAAGGACTGGATTGTTCTTCAACCTGCTGTGCTTGGGGAGCGCTGGTAATTGCCTGAAGAGCGCATCTCCCTTCATCTATTCTGGCTGGAAAAAAAGCCTGGCAGAAGCACTTTTTTGCATGCATGCATGATATTCTGAGGGGTGATGTTTTGCAGATGTCTGTACAGTGATATGTAGTGGCTTATGTGAGCCTAACTACTGAATGTTTGTTTCATGACTGGTTGTTTTTATGACAGGTGCAAACTATAAGTGATCGCCCCCATGGAGATGTTAGGCATAAATGTTTTCAGGATGATTTGGATGACATGTGCCACTTATGAGTATTTACTTCAGTGCACTACTTGTGATATTATGACAATTGCCTTATGGCAAAGTGGTTTATGATTCTGTGATTGTGGCCTAATTTGCTTTACATACTACAAAGTGATTTATGGTCTCTGTGATCCATGACAATTGCCAAGTTGGCAAAGTGATTTATGTAAGTGTGGTCTAAGAAGTTTTAAGTACAATACAAAGGATATTTTTGTATAACCTTCTGTGGAGTCTGTTTTTGCGGTGTGCCACGAAGAGCCATGCAAGGTGGCTTTGAGGGGTTCAGTAAATCTGACTTATGGACATGCCAGCCGCGGTCCGTGCAGGTAACAGCCTGTGGGGCTGCGTGGGAGGGGGGATTTCGAGGGACGATGCAGAGGGAAAATTATTTATTTATTTAATTTTCCCTCTGCATCGTCCCTCGAAATCCTTCCCACCTGACCCCACTGCCCCACCGCTGTTACCTGCACCGACTGCGGCATGCGTCACCTTGCGTGATGCAATGGCAACCTAAGCCCTTAGTAATTCTGGGGCATGTTTTAATTAACGTAATTGCAAGTATTCACAAAGTTAATCACAATGTTTTGTCTACAGTTTGTATTTACTTTGTGATTTAGATGTAAGATGGAAGTTGGCATGTTCAGGTTCTTTTAAACATCCACTTTGTTTAACAGTTCATAAAATGAGAAAGCAATCATTTTGATCAAAATTCTTTAATTCTGCTAAGAAATTAATATCCATTGGCGCAACAGAAATAAATAAAATCTGTCTTTAAAACGAATATGGACAGCTGGGGCCAAAGCTTAGAATTTAATGGATTTTACACTGGACAAAATCATAGCAAATAGGCTAGACAGATGGCAGCCAAAACCAATCCCACCTGACTCACTCCAATCCTGTTTTGCTTATTTATGATAAGACTTTGTCTACATTACAGTGATTAAGTAGCATCTACATCATGCTGTACTTTGAGTAAATATGCCAGATCCGGCATTTGAAATGCTTAAAGTTTTTCTGACACAGTAAAATATGTATTTCAGATCCATTTGCAGCAGTGGATCTAGTGAAGCCTTTTGCAGGTTCTCTACCTGTCTGCCTGTTCACACAAATGAAAATGATTTTTTGCTAATTTGTGTGAGGAGTTCGGCTCTTAGCAGAATAGAGCACATGGCCTTGGTCTATAGTGCCTCAGGCTTTGGAAGTGCAAAACTCTGTGACTAGTGTTGTCCTTATGCAGCTTAGGAAAATGCTTTATATTAGGTTTACACTCATTGAATTCTTGATTTTGGGATTGGCGGACTGCTTCTGCTCGCACAGAGAGTGCACACAGGAAAACATATTGTTATGTCGCCCGCTGCAATATGTGCAACAGCGAGCACACCTCTACATTGACACAGAGCTTGTCAAGGAGGAGATTTTTACGGGAAATGGGGTCTAAAATGTGGGCTGAGCCACAAGTGCTGTTTTGCCGCAAGTGGAACCAGGCTTGCCTTAACCATCCATAACCGTGCTTTTGCGTGGATAAGGCAGTGCACAGTCTAGATGTGTGGATGGGCAGGCACAGGCAGAGGAAGGATCGAGAGAGGGTCGTGGTCTGGTAAGTGGGGCTGACGCCGGGTTGTTGGATTAGTTTTTAGGAGTGGGGGTAGTTTTTAGCGCTATGGGGGGCTTAAGATTTTTTTCAGGGTTTGGGGTTGTTTTTAGGGCTCAGGTTTTTTAGGGCTGGGGGTTGTCTTTAGGGCTCAGGGGGGTCGGGTTGTTTTTAGGGCTGGGGGGTCGGAGTTGTTTTTGCAGCTCAAGGGGGGTCGGATTGTTTTTAAGGTTCATGGAGGGTCAGGTTTGTTTTTAGGGCTCAGGGGGGTCAGGATTATTTTTAAAGCTCGGGTAGTGTTGTGGTTGTTGTTAGGGCTCAGGTCGGGGGCTGGGGTGTGATCTTTACTACACATATCCATTTACCAGTCATATTTTTACCACAAAATTACATGGTAAAAGCATGCAATGTTTAGGAATGCATTGTTAAGATGCATACGTTGTTCGGGCTGCGTTGTAGAAGCACGCGTGGTTTAGCCATGCATTCCTCCGTCATACAACCGATTCTTACAGGGCCTTCAGGCTGACCATATAGGAGTCGCATCAGAGCATTCATATGAAGCTAACGTACATGCATCCTGAACATAAGCGAACAATATTATTATTCCGTTTACAAAAAATCTCCTCTGATCTTCTGTAGTTAAACCTCTAATGCTTGGCTGATTGTAGAAAGCATGTGTCTTGTACTGGTACTGATTCTTCGGTTAGCAGAAGAACCGGGAAGGGAAACGAGAGGAGGGTGACAATCAAAATATTCCCTAAAAATAAATGTTATTTTCTGCTGCCTTGTAGCCACACTTATGTTAGTTCTAAAAAAACACGATTACACATTGGTTAGACCATTTCATAAAACCTAACCCCTTTGAATTAAATAGTTACATTCATTCCGGTAGAATGGAGCCTACAATGTTAATAGTAAATGGCAAGGTTTCAGATAAATCTTATGATATTATATTTCTACATTTTAATTTTAAAAGGTTATATAATGTTAATTACAAATTAAACAAGCCTTTGAATATACTTAGTCTGCTGCTCAGCTGTCTTGTTCTTTGTTGAGATGCTGTAATACATTTTAATATATGCAAATGAGCTGTCAGAGAAGGATAAGCTTAGTTCACACTCCTTGGATTATCCTAGGAAAGACCAAACAAGTTCATTAAAAACCTCCATGCAAGTGCCACACAAAATACCAATACGTGCGGTAACTCCTACAAGCACGCATAGCGGAATTAATAATTTTTCAGCAAACACAGCACCTCCACAATTTTCCTCAAATACATTTCAGCGGGTTAAACCTGCTGAAACGTATCAGGAGAAAAATGACTGGTTATTATTATTTATTTATTTGATTTATTTATTGCATTTCTAGAGCGCGCTATCACCTGACAGGCATCCTGGCGCTAGTAGTAACTCAACATGACATACCTCCTTTAGACCCTACTAAAGCCAACCCCTAGATCTTGGGAAATAGCCTTGTTTTTAAATTCCTTCTAAATAGAAGGAGGTCACTGATTTATCTCAGCTCAAGAGGTAAGGTATTCCAGAGCTTTGCAGCAGCGACCCCAAAGGATCTACCACCTGATCTAACTTTTTTGAATCTGGTGATTTTATCAGTTTTGCCCCAGATGAGAGTAACGTTCGGGAAGGAACATACTACTCGAATTTGCTTTGAAGCGAGGTAGGACCCATTCCATACAGGGCCTTAAATACTAAGCAGAGTGATTAAAACTTGATTATTTGTTTCACAGGAAGCCAGCGCAGCTCCGCCAGGGCCAATGAGGCGGAGGACCTTCTAGACCAGCCTAATACTAATTTAGCTGCGGTTGACTGTAACCACTGCATCCTGTTCAGTAAAAACTTTGGGGACTCAAGGAGCAGGGCATTGCAGTAGTCAACTCTGCTAAGTACGGTACTCCGTGTTATCATTGAGCATGCCAAGGGGGGAAGCAAAGGAAAAATCTTCCGTAAGGAACGAATGATGGCCAGGCAGCAACCTACAACTTTCGTCACATGCGCCTCCAAAGTAAGATTACAATCAAATGTCACGCGAACTGACTTAACAGGCTGAACCAAATTGGGGGAATCAGAGGGCCAAAAATTACTAGGCAACCCAGAAGAAATCCGTTCCGTGGCACAGTAAAGCACCTCCGTTTTGGACGCATTAAATTGCAGTGAGTTATCCCATAGCCACAATGTCGTGTCCCGCAGGCAACTATGAAACCCCTCTAGAGAAGTTGACTGTGCTCCCTCCAGGGAGAGAATTAAATGCGTATCATCCGCATAATTAACGATCTTAATGTTATGACGGATGTACGTTGTTACAACTCATGCTTTTACCACGCATGCTGTCACAACGCAAGTTTTAAAACACATTCCATTACAAAGTATTACACTGGGGGGTGCTGGATAGTGAATAGTTTAATTTACTATTCCAACACCAGTCTCCGTGGACACTAGGGAAGGTGTTGGATAGTAAATTAAAACTATTCCCTATCCTAGAGCGCCCCCCAGTGTAATGCCTTGTAATGGTTTTCGTTTTAAAGTCTGCGTTGTAATAGCACTGCGTGCTAAAAGTTGCGTTATAAAGGTTGTTCCCCTGTTATGACGCTTGATGAGCGCCATCAGGGGTTTCATTTAGATATTAAAAAGAATAGGGCTGATGGCCGAGCCCTATGGCACGCCATGCGAGACACTAGTAAAAACAAATTGGTAGGGAGAGAGGAACACTGCCTGCTGCCTACCTGACAGAAAAGACTGGAACCACCTGAGGGCACAGCCCGTCACTCCCACCTCTTTAAGTCGTCTCAGCAAGATTACATGGTTAACCGTATCGAAGGCGGCAGACAGGTCAAGCAGAATAAGTACAGCTTATTGACCCCTGACAGCCCGCCCCCAAAGTTCGTCCATCACGGTCACCAAAGATAAATATCAGGACATCTGATTTTACAGTTGCATGCACCAAAATCCAAATGTTATGTCCTAGTTTAGGGTATAACTTTGAAAAGGCTATAATCATTATATATTCAGAACTCCTCGGTGTTAGATTTTATTGGGTTTGAAAATTATTGAGTCAATAATGAGCTGCTCTGCTATGTGAGACCCTTTATCCTGCCTGCATCACCCCAGTAAATGCATTTGATGCCATGGGCCAACTGAAACCAAGAGGTAAGGACATCCTACCCAAAACTCATCCTCAATGTATATTGAATTTATTGGAAGTTTTAAGGACAATGTCAGTTGCATTTGCTACAAAAAGAGGGAATACATTTGCTGATGTAAATGTTATTAGCAGTGTGTTTTAGTTCTGAATCTTGAAGACTCTTCCACTGAAGGAGAAAATTGTGACCAGAAATGTGGGCTAAATCCTGATTAACAGAGTTGGATCAGACAGCTCTCTAAAGTACCTTGGGCCTTTGTTACACAATCCCTTAAAAAAGGGGGGTGGCCCTCCTTGGAATCCAGATATTAAAATGCAAGAAGCCAACAAAAAAGCTATCATTAAAAAAAGGTTGTGCAGCCTCTTTATAATTGGGAGATGCAGAAGGCATTTTGAGAAATACAAGGTGGTGGGTCTCTGCATATCTTCTTCAAATGACCTGTGCCATACATTGACATTCAACCAAGGTACTATTGGCACGCCCTGCAGTCACTGGCTCTAGTTCCTGATCTAAAGGAGCCTACTCCAATTTACCTTCTTTTTTCATTTATGAGGTAACTCTCAAGATGTCTCTTCACTTCTCACTTTCAAGATCAAAAAGTCAGAATCAGCTGAGAAGTACAATACTGATATTGCTCGAAATAAGCAGTACAAATGAGGCTATGGGAGGCTATTTTGCTTTCCCTGGGTGAAGGCAGGAGCCTGCAACAACTGAGAAGGTGTGTACCAGAACATTGAGCAGATGGGAACATTATACACAAAGTTGTAGTAAAATGGAGTGGCTAGTGAAAGGACAGATTAGGCAACAGATGATCAGAAGTGTAACTCTATTAAAATAGGCTCATTTATCCAGACCTCTTGTCATTTATACAGTGGTAGTTACACAAATGCTACTATTTAGTCCCAAACATAAGATTGATTACTTGGCTAGAGGGGATACATTACATAGTTTGAAAAATAGTGTTAGACTTGGCATCTTTGGCGTGGTTTCCCCTGACTTTTTGCCTCTACCCCCTGTACTTTTGATGCTGTGTGGGGTATTATTATTTCTGGATAAGATGAGTTGGGCACTTTGACCCTGCTGATTAGTGTCAAAGTCTAATGGCTCCTTGTGTAAATTGATATTATAATTGGTTCTCCCTAATGGGCATATTTGATTTACTGGTAAGTTCCTAGTAAAGTGCACTGAGCATGCCAGGGCCTGTAAATCAAATGCCACTAGTGGGCTTGTAGCACTGATTGTGCCACCCACATGAGTGGCCTGAAAAGGTATCTTAGACCTGCCACTGCAGTGTCTGTGCGCACTTTTAAACTGCCATGTCGACCTGGCAAGCGCTCCCACTTTCCTGTGGGTGGTGGGGGGGTGGAGGTGTGCCTGGCCCTTCCTGGATGACTCAGAGCTGAGCTGAAAAGACCTTGGCTGTATTTAAAGTAGTGGGAGGAGTTTTCCTTACACCTGAATACTGTCTCCATCCCCTATGTTCATACAGCACCAGTGAGAACAGAACTGGTTTGGGCTGGGCTCAGAAAGCCTTACACAACGAAGAATGAAGACAAAATGGGGTATAAGTAGTGGACCTTAAACCCCAGAACTTTAGATTACTTCTGGACTCAAGAGGAACCTTTTCCAAGCAGAACATCTGGAGAGCTGTGTGGAGGAGTTCTGCCCCTTTGGTGTGTGATGTGTGGAGTTGGCCTGTCTTCTCCTTGCTTTTTCCCAAGTTTTTAAGTAATTTCCCCATGCTTTTACCTAGTTTTCACTCCTTTCTCCTGGCTTTTTTCCCCGGTTGTTGAGTGCCTTCTCTTTTCTTTTACCTCATTTTTACTACTTTCCCCTCGCTTCTTATCACTGTTTTAAGTGCCTTCTGCTTGCTTTCCCTTGTTTTCACTGCTTCCGCCTTGCTTTTTCCCCAGTTTTTTTTATTGCCTTTTTCTTGATCTTCCCTCATTTTCACTGGTTTCTTCTTGTCTTCCCCTTCTTATTCATAGCGTTCTCATTACCTTTCCCATTTTTTGAGTGCCTTCTACTTGCTTTCCCTTGGTTTTCACTGCTTTCTCTTTGTTTCCCCCCAGTTTATTGAGTGCCTTCTCTTTGCTTTTCCCTTATTTTCACTGTTTTCTCCTTGCTTTTTCTCAAGTTTTTTCAGTGCTTTTTCCTTGATTTTCCTTCATTTTCACAGTTTTCCCCTTGTTTTTTTCTCATTGCGACTGAGTGAAGAAATCACCACCAAGCAGTTAGCAACTCCAGCGCCTTGACACCCTCACGGGTGATTTGCCATACTTTATAAATCCTCAATTAATGGATTGTTAATTAAATCTGGGCCAACATGTCCATGGGACCTAGTATGACTAAGTGGGCCTGCAAGTGGTGGCATCAAATTAATATAAAGGCCCCAAATTGACTATTTTCACTCTATGGGGTG
Source organism: Lissotriton vulgaris (assembly GCF_964263255.1). Lineage (NCBI taxonomy): Eukaryota > Metazoa > Chordata > Amphibia > Caudata > Salamandridae > Lissotriton > Lissotriton vulgaris. The sequence goes on along the minus strand of NC_141699.1, from coordinate 1,038,250,397 downwards.
CACAGTGAGAGGCAAAATGGAGAGCTGAAAATCCTTGCACCATTCCAGCATCAGGTATGCAAAATACAAAAACTAGATATTGGCAGACACAATATCCAATCACTTGTGGCATCATCTCAAACATGCAGCCATTTAGAGAGCATGGAGGGACAATATACCTCCACTGAAACCCCACACTGTTTCATTAACTATTTCCTTGACAGTCTGTGTAGACATCCAACCAGAACAAAAGTATACTCATTCTCATAACTCACTGATACACTAGCCACAAGCCGGCCAGGGTCTTATTCATAAAGGGAACATGAATTTATCTAAAAGGCTAACAACGTTTTTACATTAGCAGAAGGGGACCTGTTTGCTAAAAGACTGCAAAACTATACTTCAACTACCAAATCATTGCTGTCAATCATGAATCTTGCTTGTGCAATAAACCAACAGATGTTAGATAACATTTCCACTTAAGTAAAATATATATTGAAGTAAACCAGAAACCACTTAACCAAAATAAAATTTATTTTATCAAGACAGGTTTAGGGAATATGTTATTCTAGATTGGTAGGTGAATGTCTTTTAGAAGATTTTAAAAAGTGAAGATCTTGTTTATATGGTATTTCTAAGTACTTTACTGTTAGTTCTTTGACTGCGTCAGCCATACATTACTGTGATGCGTCCCAACGCTGATAAAGACAAAGGTATCACTATGTATTACTATCTAAAAACAGCTTTCTTTGAAATCGTGGTCGGTCCCATATTGCATGCAAATAGTACAAAGATGGTGCAAAAAGTGTCTACTGCAAAGCCTCCACATGACAATATTAGAGGAAGAGGGGCAAGACCCTCAATACTGAAGAAGTGTGGCACTTTGTGTGCCAGTAAAATAGGGCTAGTGTGTTTCATATGTGTGCAAGGGTCATCTACTGACATATTCAGTGCCACAGTGTCGGGGTTGATGTCCTAAGACCACAGATGGGGAGGATTTAAATGCATGTCACTTTTCAATCACAGTCAGAATAGCTGGAAAGTAATAATCTAGTAGTACCAACATTAATGGTGGAGTCAGAAACTGCCTCCATTGGGTGGGCCCTTGACTTCCAAACAAAGCCAGCCAGTATTTGTTTTGTCTGTTATTGTTCTGACTTGTCCTTAATTCTGCAAATGCTAGTTGTTCGCTGATTAACAAACACTCCTTGAATCTTAACCTTCTGAAAACAGCATGCAAGCTTTGTGGGTAAATACCAGGTAAACCGTCGGGATATAGCATGGGTCTTGGTAATTATGAATTAAATTAAACAGAACATCTCAAGCAAGTCAGAAAATTGTGCCAGCCAAATCCATAATTAGGCAATAATTAGCCACATAAGGGACATATTTGTCCCCTTTCTGTAACGCGCCTTCCTTGTCGAGTTTTCAGATCTGGTTCAGGATGATTCAAGTGTTCGGAAAAACACTAGATGAATCATCCCTGTTTGAATCTTTAATGAATCTGCATTTGCTTGAGACATGCTATCACCTTTGCCAATTCCCTTTGCATAGATTCTGTGCCTGGCCAGTCATTGTGTGCACAATTGCACACATGCAGCACAACTCCCACAAATGCTCCTTGGGGATTTGCAGCTGCATGGGTGACACATTTGGAAGGGGAAGCCTTAGAGTGGGCTCATCATGCCAAGTAAGCCACCCTTTCTACTTCCCCACCCAAATAATTGCAGAGGCGAACCCAGCGGCTAAAAGGGTTGAGTGAGAACATCTCGTTACTAGGGCAGAATGTAGGGAGGGTCCGAAATTTTGTTGGACACTTTGTGGGCATCAGTGATGCAGTTACATGAGCAGCAGGAGAAATTGAACATAGTCTGGCTCTTTTTTATTATGTGCGCTTAAGGTTGGTTCCATGCTTTAGTGGGCTCTGTGCCCCAACCGAGTGAATGGTCAGCTTCACACTGGCTGTCATGAATCCAGGCACCTGTTTCCCTCTTGGCCCAGCATAACTTTCCATGCTGCCTTGTGCTTTAGCAAAAGACACACAATTGATGGTGAAATGCAGAAGAAATCAAAACATTCACCCCCAGTCAAGAGATCTGGGTTAAATCCATCATTCTTTTGCTCACCATGCCACCACAGTTTAGACCTGGCCATATGCAAATCAGTCTTGACCCTGTACCTCATGGGAACAGTCCAGCACAAACTGCCAGGTCAGGTCCTCCCTGGACTGGAAACAAGCATCCTAGGACCGGTTTCAGGGTTTCGCCCCTTATCAGCCAGGATAGCTTGAATCCAGTAGCACAGTGAGCCCGGGACCCAAGTCTGGGCATACCCGGCGCACTTAGGGCGAGAAAGCATAGGACACACAATTGATGGACGAAATGCAGAAGAAATCAAAACATTCGCCTCCAGCCAAGAGATCTGGGTTAAATCCATCATTCTTTTGCTCACCATGCCCAGTTTAGAACTGGCCATATGCAAATCAGTCTGGACCCTGTGCTTAATGAGAACAGTCCAGCTGGAACTGTCAAGCAAGGTCCTCCCTGGACGAATGTATGTCATCACAACGCATGCTTTAACTACGCTTGCCATTACAACGCAGTTTTTACAATGCAAGTCGTTACAACCACTTGTATTGGGGGGCGCTGGATAGTGGAATAGTTTAATTTTCTATTCCAACTCCATTCCCCGTGGATAGTAGGGAAGGTGTTGGATAGAAAATGAAACTATTCCCTATCCTACAGCGCCCTCCAGCGCAAGTTGTTGTAACAACTTGCGTTGTAATAGCAGCGTTGTAATGGTAGTGCGGAGTAAAAGTTGTGTTGTAAAGGATGTTTCCCTGCCTGGACCACAAACAAGCATCCTAGGACTGGTTTCGGGGTTTCACCGCTCATCAGCCAGGATAGCTTGAATCCAGTGGCACAGTGAGCCCGGGACCCATGTCTGGGCATACCCGGCACACTTAGGACGAGAAAGCAAAAGACACACAATTGATCAAGGGAATGCAGAACAAATCAAAACATTCACCCCCAGCCAAGAGATCTGGGTTAAATCCATCATTATTTTGCTCACCATGCCACCCCAGTTTAGACCTGGCCATATGCAAATCAGTCTTGATCCTGTGTCTCATGTGAACAGTCCAGCCCGAACTGCCAAGCAAGGTCCTCCCTGGATCGGAAACAAGCATGCTAGGACCGGTTTTAGGGTTTCACCCCTCATCAGCCAGGATAGCTTGAATCCAGTGGAACAGAGCATCCTGACTTCAACCACAGCTGCTTTCATCAATTCAGAATCACTAAGACGAGGCACAATTTCCTCTCCAAGGTGCTGTTATTAAGTCTACCATTAAGGGATTGATGTGGATCCCTTCAACCCAGCGCCCAAAGAACTCTCTACCCATCACTTCAACCCACTACCTTGCCCATATTATGTGATGATAGGCTGCAAGTGACCAGTCAGGTATATACCCTTGCCCCTCAGTTGGTGGTATACCACCAACACATTTGACTGCATCAGGAGTGGGTTCCAATAGTCCTTGTATAGGCCCACTACAACAGTTGTCACTTTATGCATCTTGGATTAGCCTCTGTTGTCAGACTCCCCCCCACTTTGCCTATGCCCTTTGCACAGAATATGCGCATTGCCACGTCCATGTGCAGACTGTGCATTTTACACATAAAAGTTGAAAAAGGCTTTTAGTAACCAGGCTCTAAAAATTAATAGTCCGATTCACAAAGGTAAATGTACATGTATAGATACACTCACAGGTACAATGTAGAGCATGCCATTTTTTTTTATAATTTGCGAACGTCTATATGCTGTTTCACCTCACATCGATATACCACTACAAAGTACCAAAACACCTTATGCTCTGTAATACATTACCTGGGTTCAAAAACCTTTACCTAATTTATAATAATATGGTTCTTGACCAGATGCTCACAAAGAGTAAGTTTAACTACACAACATAAACGTCTATGGTAATTATACGAAAACATATTATCGAATATTTCCATTACATTCCACGATTAAAGCAATATGCCAACAATCATTTCAATCTATCTTTTTCAATTTTAGAAAATGGGAAGTAATGTAAGGAAGAAAGAAGGAGGGCATTGGGGTCCACAGTCAAAAAGTAGATTTTACATTTGAATTTAAACATTTACGATGAATTTTTCTAAGTAAACATCCGTATGTTAGTATTATAAGTATTATATTCTCTAAGTGGTGGCTAATTTCAATGTAAGAATATATCCAAACATGTAAATAAATACATATGTTAAAAATATGTTTAGGAACTTCTTCAAGGCTAAATTGTCTGGAATTAGTTTAGATGATTGGTCAAGAACACATGATGAGGGATTTGAGTATGAGAAGTTCCACTACTGAGGTAATACTTCATGTACTCATAAATACTTTTGTTAACCAACCCCACTGTTATTAGATATTTAAATCAACATTTTGGAGTAGCACACTTTTTTGTTGACTTGACAGTGCAGCAATTTGCAAAACATATTGTTACCAATTCTTTAAAATATACTTTAATGGGTGTTGGCACCACCCAGAAGAGGCTAACCCTCTCACCTCTTGCTACTAGCTATTAGGTGTAACATTTCTCATTCAAGGAAATGCTTCTATTAAAAGGAATGAGGAACTACTTTATACCTGATAATTCCTATCAATCTGCATGTTATATGGCCCCTTAATTTTTTTTAACTTCTCTACAGGAAACAATCCTTTTTTCGTTATTTCAAATGTTGTGAAAGCCAACAGGGGATTTTTAAAGTGCTACACAGCATTCCTGCAGCCAAAGGATGAAAGTGAATTTCTACGTTTAAGTGTGTTGTCACACTGTCAGGCCAGTTGGCTTTGTAAAGGATTTTTTCGCCTTGAACTGATTACACGTTAGAAAATGCGCAATAAACACTCTCTCTTCTATCGTGGCCTTTCTTCCAAGGCACTGTTGTTGTTTTGCAGTGCCCCTGGCATTGTGCGGAAGCCCTCATTAGCATATCCATTCCTCTCTTCAGTTGGAGTCGGGTCCCGCGCGCTCTGTGCGGTTGAGTCGAGAGCGAGAAACGCGTCGCCGCATTTCAAATCACGGCCACCCTGCAGCTGCGGAGGTTAAACTGCACGACAGCTTCTGTCACAGTTATTAAACGTCACCAGCTCACGCGGCGCCCGGGGGCCTTGCCGCCAGTGTTTACCATGCACGTGCTGAACTCATGGCCCGAGCCAATCAGACAGCGACGTTTGTTTATTCTTGATTTTCCAGCAAATCAACCGCCTGGAAAAGGTGGCGCTGTCTATAAAGAGGCCAGATTAAGAGGGCTGGAGCTCTGTTTTCAGCTAAACACACCAGGCAGAGCAAGAATGGTTTCTTTCAGTTCGACTAATCCAATCTTTTAAAACCAATGTGTGCCAAGAGGCCTAGAGCTCGGGCGCAGTAGTGCTTTGTGAGGCAGTTAGGGCTGAATTCACTTTCTTTCTTTTGGATTTTTTTTTATTGAGTACCAGACTGTTTATCACCTGAGCTTTGAGAAATAAGTTGGTCAGCAACTTTAAATCAGCATGGGCACAACCGCTATCCATACAGAGAACACAGCTGAAAACAGGGAAACATATTTATGGGTCGAATTTAATGCCTGGCCTATTGCTCTGGACTAAACATCCTCGCTGAAATACAAAGCCTGGTGGCAGTCAAGGTCGGAATATACAATTCTTGTGAGCATGAACATTACTTTCTAGCCTCAATAAAGAATTATCCACCCACCACTCTCTTCCGCCAGTGTTTAATTTGTAAAAGAATAAGCACTCTCGTCATGAGGGGACTGCAGCTTGCCCTGTGCCATGCTGCCAGTGATAGTAACAAGACAACTACTAACCACCACACTCCTTCAAGTGTGACAATTCGACCTATTCCAGGCCCCCAAAGCTATATAGTTGGCTTGGGAGGCAGGTAATAATCATTTTTAATGTATATTAAATTAAAACTTGACTGTTGGAAGGTTATCTAAAGCAGCACCATCTTGTGGCAGACTGTACACAAGGTCTGGTGTTGACAGTTAAGTGCCGGTGCCTAGCATCGGAAAGCACTGGCTCCAATTAAGCACTGCTCCTCCCACCAATCCCTACCCGAGTTTCCAGTCCACAAATACATTAACTATAAGAAACTACGTAAATAGAGCCTGTTTCTTCCACAGCACCTCTTGAAGTATTAATAGTGGTACTATAAGTTAAATATCAACCATTGTAGAAGTGCCGATAATAAGGGGTGGTGGGAAAGGTGTCAGAATAACAAACAAATAATCTCTTGACACCCCATAGATTCTGGAAACATTCATGGGCCAAAAAACTTGATATGTCAATACCAAATCAATCAGTCAAGCAGCATTTGTATAGCGCAGCACTGTCACCCCTAGGGGTATCTGGGTGCTGAAGGTGCCACATCTCAGTCGGAAAGCCAGGTCTTGAGTTTCTTTCTGAAGTCCACCAGGGAGGGTGCTGTTCGGAGGTGGAGTGGCAGGTCCTTCCAGGTCTTGGCGGCGATGTACGAGAAGGAGCGGGCTGGCTGCAGCTGTGACGGATAAGGGGGGATGCATGAGGGCAAGAGAGAAGGCGCGTAGGTGCCTTATGGATAGCTGAAAGTTCAGTTCATGGTTGATGTAGGACAGTCCTTGATTGTGTAGAGCTTTGTAGGCGTGCATGAGGATCTTGAACTGACATCTCTTCTGGATGGAGAGCCAGTGGAGGTTTCTGAGGTGGGGGGTGATGTGGGTCCGTTTGGGGAAGTACAAGATGAGTCTGGCTGCCGCATTCTGTATGGATTGGAGTCTGTTGAGGAGCTGGGAGAAAATGCCTGCAAAGAGAATGTCGCCGGAATCGAGGCGGCTGGTGAGCCTGGCCTGGATGATGGTTTTTCTGGGGTAGATTGGGGTCCATCTGAAGATTCTGCGGAGCATGCGAAGGATGTGAAAGCAGGAGGAGGCAACTGTGTTAACTTGTTGTTTCATGTTCAGTTTACTGTTGAGGATGATTCCAAGGTTGTGTGCATGGTCTGAGGTATGGGGGATGGTCTGAGTTCTGCTGCATACCAGCGGTGGTCCCAGACAGAGGTGCTCTTCCCAGGGACTAGTAGTTCTGTTCTGTAAATGTCTCTTTCAGTGACATGGATTAATGTGGAAAAGTAAAGAAATCTAATTACCACACATTTCTGCATGGCTGGAAATTGAGATCTGTGGTAATTCCAGGTTGTATATTTATTATTTGGAGACAGGTTACCACTTGCGAATGGAAAATGGCAATTAAGGGCAAAACATGTATTTAAGATGTGGTACTTGCTGTACTGGAGGTTAATAAACCTTTATTTGCACTATACCAGAAATCATAAGGTAAAACTGTGAAGTAATTACCACTGGAATTACCACAGGACTCTACTGTCCTCAAAGAAGTGTCCTTGTCACACCCACATTAACTCTGCCCTCAGTTACTGATAACCAGGATACAGAAACTCCAGGGATAATTGAAGAGGGGATTATTAGTGGGGTCTTAAGTTTCCTGTGATAAATGAGGAATTATCATGAGAACTGGCAATTCCACATCTGATTGCCAAAGTTGTTTCTCATTTCTCTTTCGTTTTCCTCCCGGTGATTACGCCTGTTTGGAGCAAGCAAAATCATGGGTAAGCAACCTCAGGGTCGGCGGTAAATCCACAGACCTTGTAAGTCTGGTGGGACGGGTAAGACGATTTACCAGGCCCATCAGTATGATTAGTAAATCCATAATGAGGACCTAAATAGAACCCATTCCATCCTCTAGTATCAAAAACATTTACCTTTCCTACTCATATTGTTTTTAACTTCTTAATACTACTGTGTGATCCGCCTGTTCTTCCGTCTGACTGTCTGTCTGTCTGTCTGTCTATCCATCTATCTATCTATAGATTACTAGTTAAAATGTTGTGAAGGCCATCAGTTGTGGCGTCAAGACAATAGGTGCCAGATTTACCAACGTCACACGCAGCGCAGTACAGCAGCCGCAAATGCTGTGCTGCGTTAGACGGCGAGAGCAGGAGAGTGACACATATACTGAAATGTGGTACTCTCCTCCCAGCTCCCTAGGGTCGGCACTGAAATTAGTTGCTGTGTGCTAAAGAGTCACCTTTGCATCATAGTGCAAGGGTGTCTCCGTGAGTCAAGCATAGGTTTTGTACTGACAGGATACGCTTCCAGTACAAAATACTATGCTTAGACTAATTTGAGACATTTTCTTACTGTGCAGCACACACGTCAAGTCAGAAAATAAAGCATTTCTCCTTTATGGAGCCTGGTTGAAGGGTGAGCTATTTTCTGACGCTAAACCATGTCTTCTTTATTTGCTAAATTGGGTTGAGCATCAGAAATCTTTGGTGGCTTCATGGGAACGCCCGTGCGCCGCCCATGGTATGCCCCCTTGGCGCCAAGTAATGCAAAGCAGCGCATTAACATTATTTTCACAATATTTCCAACACTAAGCAAGTTTAGTGCTGGAAAGATAATCAGACAAAAAGACAAAAATATTTTGCGCCGATTTATGTAAAAAATGAAGTAAAATCTAAGTAAATCTGCCCCTTAGTGTCAGAATGTGAGGAAGATATGTTGATAGGGGTGGCGTGGGGGAGAATGTCAGTCTAATCAGTGCTGATTTCACGACAACAATGAGTGAATATACCACTATGTGCACTTTAAAACCATACTTATCCTATTGTTTGACTCTGCATTAACACTGTTGAAATTAGACCTCAGTGTTGGAATGAAACACATTTTAAGATTATGAACTGCTAATCCTTTTAACAACTGGAACACTAAATCCTACCCCCACCGCTCAGTCGTTGAGAAAAAGTGTTTTAGAATCAATATACCATTAAAATAGCCAATGGGTGACTTGCAGCTTTACAAAAGAAATCACAACAACAATTCTATTGTGGAAGTTAATTAGTTTGTTCTTTTCAGGCAAAATGCTCTTTATAGGTTTGCTTGGTATGAACAACTCTCTCTGTGGTGTATTTCCTGTGTGAAGAAGGCGCCATTGTTCAGCAACCGCGTTCTACGTGAAGCAGCCGCGCGCAGGTGCTTGAATCCAGGTCAATTTGGGAGGAGAAAAGCAACAGGTTTACATGTGGGGCAGTGTGTTCCCATTTCACTGTGCTTCAGAAAGCATCCCCAGGGGCTACCGCTGGACTCATCAATTGTCCCTGCATTTCATTTATCACTAGTGCCCCCACTGTTCACGGAAGGAAGGGACAGGCGCGTTTTGTACCTGCTGTGCTTGTTTTTATTTCAGCTGGGTCGCTCTGCACCTGGCTGTGTTAGTATTGTTTGTTTATTTTTGTATTTTTGCAATTTTATATAGCATGAACATGGCCAGACGGCATCAGAACGCAAGGGCACCGCCAGTTACAGTTACAATAATTACGTTCAGAGATATTGCATCGGTAGCTGCGACCAGGAAATAAGCAGCCATTGGACAGGGACATACACGGTTCAAGCATTGATTAAGATAGTGGGGACACAATGAAGGTAGTTTGTCTCCTGGATTGAGTACTTGGGTATGGTGGCGCTACCAGAAAATGACTGGCTCATGTGCCTTTCTCAACTGAAGGGGGGGGGAGGAAGGGGGGGGTTCAAGGAGCAGGAATTGGGCATTTCTGGAACCCCTATGTGCTCCAGAGATTGTCACCTAGGAGGGCAAATTTCTGAGTTAAGCTGCGTTTTTCCAGTGATACATGTTTGTTATGTGAGAGAAAGATTTTGGTACAAGGAAAAAGAAACTTACTACCCTGATTTACATCAAGGGCTTCTTAGTAAATGTAAATCCGTATTTGTAATGCACAAACTACTCACCCTTACAGAGCTCAAGGTTCTGGGGGCCATAGTGGAAATAAAGGGCCCGATGTAGGTAGCCAAATACCGGTCGGTAACGGCCGAAATTACCGAATTTCGGCCGTTACTGACCGGTATTGGGCTTTCCAGATGTAGGTGGCATTTTTTAAGGATTCGGTATTTTACTGAATCGGTAATTTACGGATTCGGTAAAATACCGAATTCTTAACATACCGATTCGGTAAAATACCGATTCCAGGATGTAGGAAGCACTCAAGCTAGTGCATTCCTCAGTTAAGGATTCGTTATTTACCACTGTTAGAAACGGGACCCTGGCTGGCCAAGGCTCACGCCAAGGTCAGTCAGGGATCACCATTCCTAAGGTCAGGGCAAGGGAGTCACACGCCAAGGTAACCCCTGCTCACCCTCTAGGTAACGTGGCGCGAGCAGTCAAGGCTAAACTTGGAGGCGGTATGAGTTAAGTATTTGCGCACGACCCCCACCAACAACACCCAAGGCCCACCACAAAGGAAACTCCACACAAGGTTATATATAAAAAATAGCCTTTGTATTATAATAAAAACACATTAGATAACACACAAACTTTACAATGTGCCAGAGGCACGGGCAGAATTTACAAGGGAATTATGTACAGGACAGGGCCACATGGACCACTGTCAGGGGTAGGCACTTGTTAGAAAATAATACTTGTAGGTATACACTTAGCACATAAACATATAATGATTAGCACCAAAATTGTAAATGCAGCACACATCCAGTAATCACTGGTTAAGAGTAAATACCTCCTACGCAACCCTAAAACACTGTAGGAAATCACGCAGGGAACTAGGACCTTATCATCAGGACCTAAGGAAGGAATACCAACACCTAAGCAGTTCACTCTTAGCAAAGGGAAGGAAACCTAAACATAAAATGGGACATCAACAATCCTCTATGCAGGGCACACCTAACAAAGGGGATAAACATAAAGTGGGATGCCAACAATCCGCTATGCAGGGCACACCTAACAAAGGGGATAAACATAAAGTGGGACATCAACAATTGCACATGAGGTATTAAACACATTCAGAGGTGCAGGTTAGAACATTTGCGCATGAATCACATACAAAGGGGCGTGGCTTGGGCGCCGATGGCGATGGTCGCCTGAGAGCTCGGCTCCGGGACTGAGCCCGTGATTATCCTGTAAATCGGAGGCTGCGGGGCACCCCGACCCCACCATTCTGCTGATCGGCCCGACGGAGACCTGCCGGGGCCCTTGGCGGAGTCCGAACGAGCGGTGACCCGGCAAAATTCGGAGTTTTGTGGACCTGCGGAGTGCGACCCAACATGGCGCCCGGACTTCGTTGTCCCCTTGGCCGGGTCCATTAGACTGATGGAACATCACTAGCAGCGACGCGCCCCCTGCTCTGCCGTCTCCCTGAGATGTGAGGAACTGGACATTGGTCGGATCGGACCCTTTCAACGAGGATCGCACTCGGACGGGCAACTGCCCCCGCTATAGTGGGTCGCGCACGCAGGCGCCTGGAAATCTAGACGGGGACCCCACTCCCTACACCGCACTTGGCTACTTTTTCCTGGCCGACCCACTTCCATGGGAGGCGCAACCCTTTGGCGCCGCAGATCATCCGGAGGAGTCGGTGACCTTCACTCCGGGACTTTATCGGCCGCACGGGCCTGCCCGACCTGGCGATGATTGTCTCCGCCTCCTCCTCGGTGTCCTCAGACGACGTGGTGGTGGCTCGAGCCGAAGCCGAGGAGGCCCAACAGACCCTGGAGACGGGGATTTCCAGCACTCGACCAGAGGGCCAGCGACCGGGAGAGTCATAGCCGGCGCTTGCACTCGGAGAAGCCTACTCCTGGACCCGCACGGTGTGCTCCCGGCGACATGGGGAAACCTAGAGGAGCCAAGGGGGCTACCCCAGCCGCCTCAGACTCGGAGTCCCAGGACAAAGAGGACCGTGGGGACCCGGAGAGTTCTGGTGGTGCATCAATGCAGCAGCAATTTGACCGCGTCTTGGAGGTGATTGCGACCACGCGCTCGGCCCTCCAACAGGACATTGCCCAGGTAGCGACGAGCCTCGGCCTCCTTAGAGCAGATCATGGCAAACTCTCGGACAGGGTCAAGGAAGTGGAGAGCTCGGTGAAAACCTTGGAGCCGGCGCAGCGAACCTTGGCTGCGACTATGAAGGATGCCCTATCCCGGATTACGGCCCTGGAGCAGAGAGCGGAGGATGCGGAAGGCCATAACAGGAGGAATAACATTCGGGTGGTGGGCCTGCCGGAAAAGATTGAGGATGGCGACATGGTGGCATACTTGGAAGCCTGGCTCCGAGACACGGTGGCCCCGGAGGGTCTCTCCTCCTTCTACACCCTGGAGCGCGCCCATAGAGTCCCAGCGAGGCCACCGCAACAGGGTCGGGCCCCGCGACCGGTGGTGGCAAGGTTGTTGCACTTTCGGGACAGGGACCTCATCCTCAATGCCGCCAGACACAATGGTCCATTCAAAGTGGCGAACAGCCAGGTGAACATCTTCCCGGACTACACTTATGAAACTCAACGTAGACGGTTTTCCTTCCTGGCGGTCAAGCGCGAGCTCAGGAGCGAGGGCATCCAATACTCGCTCCTATTTCCTGCGAGGCTCCGCATAATTATCGATGACAAGACTCAGTTCTTTGATGCCCCGGAGGACGTCTGCAACTGGCTCGAACTCTACAGAGCAGGGAAAGATGGCTTCGGCTCCTCATCACAGCAGGCGGCGGAGCCGGAGCAGAGACGGCGGTCCAAAAGAATTCGGAGTCGCCGTGGCCGCTCAGGCGGACCCTCAACTGCGGAGACGTCAACGGAGCGGAAGGGAGTGCTAGAGGTGTTGTCTGCGCTGTCCGGCTCGCGGGACGATGCCATTGAGGAGGAAGCGGACCCTGGTGACGAGGAGGTGCCAACGGACTCCGAGGAATCGGTGACTGATAGCGTCCATACGCCGGTGATCACACCGAAATCGGTGGAGGACCTTCTAGATGGACAGGGGTAACGGGGTGAGCTACTTCTTTTTGGGAGGGGGCCCGGCACGGGGGTGGTGGGTGCCGACACTTGATGCTGATTCCCGGAGGAGGGGGGGTGGGGTGCCTTGTTTTTGCCCCGAGCATGTTTGGCACTGTTTTGGGCTTGTCTTAGTCCTAGTGGCCTGAGCGTCGAGGGCCCACTGCCTCCGCCCGGCCCGCACCTGGCCCTTAAGGCCTTCCTACGGTGGCGACCGCAGGATTAGTAGGGGATAGTGGGTTTTTTGAGGGTATGGTTTGGATGGGAACTAGATGGTGCTATTTGGGTCCTGTTCTGGGGATGGCGGATGGGGGTTTGGTTCATGCTTGGGTTGTTAAGTTTTGGTTGGGGAAAATGGCCGCCATCAGTGCTGGGGTGATTGATGTCCTTTCCATATTGGGACCCAGATGGGGAGACTTTGCGAGAACGATCTGGGACAATGGCTAATGTGGCTAATCTGAAATGTGTTACTTGGAACGTGCGGGGGCTTCATACCATGTCTAGGCGGCACAAAGTCCACGCTTATTTAGTGCGTAGGGGGGTGCAAATGGCGCTGCTGCAGGAAACACATCTGAACAAGGCGGAAGGGGCGGCGCTACAGCGTAGATGGAGGGGGCAGGTCTTTTGCACTTCGTACTCCGCGTATGCCAGAGGGGCGCTGATTTGGGTTAGAGCTGGGGTTCCCTTCCAGGTCACGAAAACAGTGATAGATCCAGAGGGGCGTTACGTAGCCATTGCGGGCACTTTGGGAGGGAGAGACCTAAACGTTTGCTGTGTGTACGCTCCTAATGTGGACCAGACTGCCTTCCTTTCCAGGTTATCGAGCTCGTTAGCCCACTTTTTGTCCGGGCCCCTCCTGCTCGGTGGAGATTTCAACTCGGTAGTAGATGTAGACACTGACCGATCGCATCCACCCCTGCCCGATTCTCCGGTTCGCCGCGTGGCCAAGGGTCGTAGGGACTGGCAGACTCACTGGGGTTTAACGGATATCTGGAGGGCGCAACACCCCACGACTAGGGACTATTCCTACTTCTCGAGCCTCCATGAGCTGCACGTTAGACTGGACGGGTTCCTTGGCTCGCCAGAACTAGTTTCGGCAGCGGTCCGGTCTGAATATTTGACCAGGACCATATCAGACCATAACCCCCTCCTGCTGGACCTTCGTTGGTTCCCCGGGGTGCCTGCGGTGCCCACCTGGAAGTTACAGCCCGAGATCCTTGAGGACAGTGTTTTCAGGGCGGACCTAGGCGATAAGATCTCGGAGTACTTTGCGTCCAACGGTGGCACCGCGAGCTCGAGAGCGCTAGAGTGGGACGCTTTTAAGGTGGTGGTGAGGGGATACTGTATTTCTAAAAAGGTCGGAATGAGACGAATTATCCTCGCCGACCTGGATGCAGCGGACCGGAAACTCCGCGAGTTGGAACTCCGCCGCCCCGGGCACCCTGAATTACAGATACGCGCAGCGGAGGCGAAGGAGGCGGTAGCGGTGGAGGTCGAACGGCTTCGCTGTTTTGACTACAAGGCCTATACGGTTCGGTCCATCGCAGAGGGGGATAGGTCGAGCGCGCTGCTGGCATGGCTAGCCAACCCTACGCGCCAGTCCTCACTGACGACGTCCATGCGCAAAGCAGACGGGACTGTAGTGTGCACTCAGCCTGAGATTCTGAGTTGCTACCGGCAATATTACGAAAGTCTATACCGCAGTCGCTCTACTCGAGACCCTGATTCGCTTAATCATTATTTGCAGCCTCTAGAGCTCCGAACAGTGGAGCAGGACGTGGCGAAAGCCCTGGGGTCCGACATAGAATTGGGAGAGATCCGTGGCGCCATTAAAAAGATGGCGAGGAATAAGACCCCGGGCCTGGACGGCCTTCCGGTGGAGTTCTATGCAGCTTATGCTGATCTCCTAGCCCCTAGGTTGTTGATAGTCTACAGAGAGGCGAAGAGGCTTGGGCGACTCCCGAGCTCGATGTGTGAGGCCTTGATGGTTCCCCTCCTCAAGCCCGGGAGGGACTCATCTGATCCGGGATCTTACCGTCCCTTATCAATGCTGACGGTTGACTACAAAATACTGAGCAGCATCCTGGCCTCGAGGCTGCTGGGGCACATGAGCTCCTTGGTACATGAGGACCAGGCTGGATTCATCCCCAGGCGTAACACGACCATGAACATCCGCAGGTTGTTCCGCTTGCTGGGAGAACCGCTTGTGGACGCCCCGTTCCCGGTCGTCTTATCGGTGGACTTAGAGAAGGCTTTTGACAGCCTGGAATGGGACTACCTTGGTGCGGTGCTACGGAGGTTCGGCCTTGGCGAGGGCTTCATCGGATGGACCAAGGTTCTGTATGCCTCTGCATCGGCCAGGGTTCGGGCGGGGCCGCTCATTTCCTCACAATATCCGGTGGAGAGGGGCACGAGGCAGGGATGTTCATTATCCCCGCTTCTCTTTGCGCTGGCGGTGGAGCCACTGGCACTGCACATCCGGTCGGGAGCCCATTACACGGGCCTGTGGACTTCTTCGGGCCCGCACTACATTTCACTGTATGCAGATGACCTGCTGCTTTTCCTTGAAGACCCGTTCGCTGCCTTACATGGAGCTGCGACGGCGCTCACGGAGTTTGGGGAGGTCTCGGGCCTCCGGGTGAACTGGACTAAGACCTGTCTTTTCCCGGTTCGCAAGGGCACCCCTAGCCCTGCTCTCAGCAGAGAGATTAGATGGGAACCTGACTGCTTTAAATACCTAGGGGTGTACGTCTATCATGAACCATCTGACCTCCTGGATGGGAACATTGCCCGCGGCACCCGAGCACTTCGAGGCAGCATGGACCTCTGGGCCACGCTACCGCTCTCGGTGGCAGGACGGATCGCTTTGCTCAAAATGGTGGCGCTTCCCCGGTTGTTATACTATTTCCGGACGCTGCCAATCTGGGTCCCGCCGGCCACGTTTCGACTATTACGATCTATGATGGTCGGATTCCTCTGGGGCTCGGGCCGTCGACGGGTGGCCCTCAAGACCCTGATGAGGCCGAAGGATGAGGGTGGGCTTGCAGTGCCGGACTTTGAGAAGTATTATTTGGCGGCGCAGCTCCAGACCTTCACCCAGGAGATCGCCCGGGAATTCCGGGGCCCAGAGGACAAAAGGGGTACGGTTATGGCCAGGCATGTTCTCTCCTTCATAGCGCTGCGACAAAGTTTGGCCTTACAGGACTTATCGCTTGAGGAGCGGACCGTTCGCCTGTGTTGGAACCGAGCTCACGCCCGGGGCCACCTGAAAATACCGTATGCGCCCGAAATACCTTTGGGGATGCTGACGGCTTTGCCCCATGGCGGCGATTGGTCACGGTTGGCGAACTGGGAGGACGCAGGCTTACAGCTGATGGGTGACCTATACGAGGAAGGGGCGCTCTTACCCTTTCAGGAGCTCATCGGTCGCTTTGAGATTCCTCGCGGCGACTTCCTGTTGCACTCGGCCCTTATCCGAGCGATTCAGGCGCACTGGAAACATGGGCAGGAGGAACCCCCTTTATCTCCGGTGTGCCAATACGTGATGATGTCTGCGGGCACGGTGAAGGCGGTCACTTGCCTCTATGGCAGACTGATCAATGAGGGGCTGGCTCCCCTCACTACTCTGAGAACCCGTTGGGAGGTGGACATTGGCAAGGAGATCCCGGAGACGACCTGGTCCCAGCTGGTGCGGCGAGCCTGGAAGGGCACACGCCACGCCCGATTTCAATTGGTCCATTACTATGTGCTCCATAGAGCTTATTTGACCCCGGTGAAAATCAGGCCATATTTTGCTACGAATTCAGCGGACTGCCCCAGGTGCCCGGCCCAGGAGGCGGACCTCCTCCACATGTTGTGGACCTGCCCGGGATTATCATCCTATTGGGTGGAGGTGGGGAAGACCCTGGAGGAGGTGACGGGGAGATCCTTATCGATTGACGCGGCGGTGGGTCTCCTGCACTGGTTCCCTCATACCCCCAAGAACAAAATATCCAGCAAATTCATCGATTTGGGGCTGCTCCTTGCTAAGCGGGAGGTGACCAGGAACTGGAAGGCACGAGCTGGTCCGACGGGAAGCCGGTGGCACAGCGAACTTTTGAAGTGGGCGGCGGGGGAGAGCACACTGAGATACCAGCTAGCTTGGAGGCAGCGTAATGAGAAGGCACAGGAGGCAGCGCTGGAGTGGGAAACGTTAGTGCAGGCCCTGAGGGATTATTGCGCCCCCAGTGACTCTGACAGTGAGGAGGCGGCTCGCCCCATGTCCCGTTAGTTGATGGAACTTTTCAGCTCTGTTGCTTTCCCCATGGGTCCTTTAGCAGATCCTGTTGCGGTAGTTACCGTGCGCTGATGGCGGGGTTGGGTAGGGGTTACTTTGGTTCTTAGCGTTTTGAGGGTGGGGTTTTCTTTCTGGGTTTATAGGCTTGTTTAGAAAAGCAGATGACTGACTGTGGATTATCCGGACCAGCTTTGACACCCTGCTGAGCCCCCATTGACTTTCGCCGCCTGACCCCAGGGTTGTGGGCTGAATGGTTGTGTACGAGAAATACGGCGGGGGGGCGGAGGGTTGTGTTTCATTGATATCGCTTGTTTTATAATGCTGGTCGATTATGTAACGATTCACTGATTCCTGCAATAAAAATATATTTAAAAAAAAAAAAATGAATCACATACAAAGAAATCACAATGCGCAGGGTGCATGTAGCACAACACTCGAAATGTCCCTCAGGCCAACTGGCCTCGAAAGGGGCGGAATGCCCTGAGTCTCAATGTCAGGGGGTCTGCGCCGGCAGCACAGAACACAAAGCCTAAACGTAGCAACTGTCCACTAAGTGCTGGACAGTTGTTAAACAGAACTGGGCAAACGTTGGAGCCAGGTGGGCTCAAGAACAAAGGTGGGCAGGGAGCCTCTCAGGGGCTCGCCAAGCAAATGCGCAAATTAGAGCTTTAGCGCTCTCACAATGATGAATTGCCCCAGAGCCTCTCTCAGGGCTCTAAAACGATGTGGGCGATGAGCCTCGCTGGGCTCGTAGATCAACTATGGCGGTGAGCCTCTCTGGGCTCAAAAGCAAATGTGGCCGTCGTTGGAGCCTCGCCGGGCTCGAAATGCATAGATTGCCCCCAGGAGCCTCGGGGCTCCAATCTCAATCAATGCGGCACGGTGGAGTCCCTCACGGGGGACTCAAGAACAGGTAATGCCCCCAGGAGTCTATCGAGGCTCCACACAGCAGTGCGCGCGAGATCGCGCTACGGGGGAGGGGCAGACACCGGCAATGTGTCCCGCGGCCCCTCTCCCTCCTCGGCACTCACCGGGTGTCTCGTGGCGGGCGGGGCTCCTCTTCCTCACTCGTCCCGGGGCTCTCCCTTCGATCGGGAGCCTCGGGCAGGACACGCCAGCCGGCTTCCTTGGTGTCCTGCCTGGCCTCGTCACGGTGCACTTCTGCCTGACTTCCGCCGGGGCCGCCAATGGCAGTGCGGCCCTGGGGGTCAGGAGGCGGGACTTCCGGGTCGCGCTAGGCAGCGGCCCGGCAACGGCTTCCAGTGCTCCTGGGCTGCGGCGGTGATCTCCTGGGCAATGCCGGGTGGGCACCGGCTTTAAATAATAAAATCTCAACGGGGCAATGCCGGGTGGGCACCGGCCTCTAATTAAAATAGAAAGTGTGGTGGGCACTCGCTCGCCAAAAATCGGTAAATCGGCTTCAATGCCGGGTGGGCACCGGCAATGTCAATAAAGCGCTCCCAAGTGCTCTGGGAGCAAAGGAGAAGCGCGCTCAGCGCTAAAAGGAAAATAAAGCGTGCCTAGCGCTACAAGTCAAAAATAAGAGCGCTTCCAGGCACAGCAGAGATCCAGCAAGGTCTGGAGGCAGGCAGGGGGGCAAGGCAGGGCCAGAGCCAGCACACTGGGTCTCCAGGCAGGGAGACAGCCAAGTGGCGGTCCTCTTGGCCCCAGCAGCAGCAACAGCCCCCTCTGGCAAGGATCCTGGAAGAAAACCAAAGAACAAATTGTGTGGGGACACAGCCCCTTCTTATACTGTAAATTCCCTTTGTCTCATGGGTGCAGGGTGGGGGTAAACTAGTCGCAGCTGGTTTTGAAGTACTCTGTTTACCTCAATCACCCTCTCTATTCACTGGCAGGGCTAGGGACATCAGTCGCACTACAGGGGGTGGAGCCAGCATTGTCTGGGGAAAGTCCAGGCCCATCAGGGACTAGGTGCACTCCTCCCAAGCCATCAACATGCTAATCTCACACTCACCACCGGGCAGACCCATCCAGCCTTCCTGGAGCCAGGCTCACCAGCCAGCTCCAGCCAATCATACTGCAGGCATATTTTACATTAATATGCCAAGTCCTAGAAATGGCATTTCTACACATGACACACACATGCCACATACACCATTGCGAAGCATTCATTCCCACGAACTCGCACATACCAAATTCGAGCATGCACTCCCCACGCATCAGGAACTACTAGGGACACATACATTCCCCATGCATCCCTATGGGAGAGCAGGCCAGCCTAACTACATGCACGCACTTTACTCTGGGACACAGGGAAAAAGTGCGCACAGACCAGAAATCATCCACACAGATCACAGATCTAAAGCAAAAAGATTAGGGGTGAACCTGCCTTAAGGGCCAAGTCCAACACAACCCCCTTCCAGCCAAAACGCAGGGCAGACCAATCACCACCGTGATGGACTTCCCTGCTTGGGGCGATAAAACACGGACGCGGGCCCGCAACTGCAGGGACACCCTCCTGTTTTACGCCACAGTGAACCCCTGGGGTTCTTTCTAAAACTATGGTAGGGACTAACTGGACTACCCCACTGGTACTCTCCAGCTGCCCTCGGCCAGGACCAGGCCCTAGGCCACCCAGGTGCCACTGGATCCTGCCTACTCACAAAGTGGGGGGTAGTAACCCCTGGCACATAAAAGCCATGCTCCACTCTTCCTGTCTGCAAGACAGGGCTAGACTGCCACTGGTTCTACAGCCTAGGGTCTACAACCTTAGGTGGACCAGGAGTCTCAGGGAAGGCTCTCCTCCCCTTACCTCTTCTCCTAGGGTTCCTCCTCCTCCTGCGAGGGGTACCCTCTAAACACCACTCTCTCAACCTAGGGTTTAACCCCTCAGGTGGTACCGGGGTCAGAGGTGGGCTTTCCCACCCTCTGCACCCCCTTCCAGAGTCCTGCTCCCTTCCTACCGGGCGGTACCTCTGGAGAAAGAACTGGTCAGGACACTGATTACAGTATTCCCACCCTTTAGGTCAGGCAAACCCTGAACCTGGACCTCCAACCTCCGGTCTAGAACCTTTGGTGGAATCACTGCCTGGCACTCCAGGACTTCTGGGGACTCACATCCTATCCCCCAATCACTCCTTTCACTGAACTTCTGTACTCTCCCTACTGGAGCAGTACTGCTAGACTCCACAACTATAGAAGCTCCGTTCACAGATGCTCCAGGTCCCCCACACAATAGGAGATCTCCCTCAAGTGGACTAACAGGTAAGCATAGGTCCCCACCCTGGTGTTCCCTAAAGAAACCATCCAGGCTCTGAGGCAGCGCTTCAGGCATCTGGGGACTCTCGGTCTCACACACACTCCCGCTCCACTGAGACAGGCAGTAAGCCCCTACATCCTCCTCACTATACTGGGACCTAGCTGGGCTACTCTCACCCTCCTCCACCACGCTGGGCTGGAGAAAACCTGACCCACTATTGTTGGAATCACTCACAAGTGGCGCTAAGGAACCTCTTGCACCTTCCATCGGTCTGCTTCCTTGGCCAGCTCCCAAGGATCAAGGGTCAACCTCATCAGGTGTTGCCGCAACTCCGGCCGACAATGACTAAGCACCTGTTCCTTCAGAATAAGACAAAACAGTTTGTCATAATTATGTTCCGTGGGAACCTCTGACCACTCAATCAGTACACACTGACAGTCCTCTGTAAAGTCCTCCCAAGACTGGTGAGACAGCTTCTTGCTGTCCTTGAACTGCAACCTATACTCCTCTTCTAGGGAAACAGGCACTAGACTCGGGGAACTGGGAGAGGGACTGTCTACACTGACATTTAAAAAGCTGCCACCACTGGACTCCACCCTCCCTGGGGAATCCAGACAATTACAACCGCACTCAGGGGGTAACCTACTCTCTTGGGCTACCTTCTCCCTGAACAAGGCCCTCTCTTCCTTCCTATCCAACCACTCCTCTGGGGACAGGGAAAGGGATGGGGCGCTGGTACTGACAATGGACCCAGCAAGGGACTCCCTATCTATGGGGTCATCACTATCTGCTGACATCCATCCACTGTCATCCTCATACAACTCACATTCTTCATCAGAATCTCCAGGGCTCCCCACAGACTCACCACCCTCATGGCGTGCGGCCCGGGCCCTATCTCTCTCACTTTGCACAAGATCCCACTGACCCTTTTGCCACAGGATCAGGCTGTCCCTAAGCTGGGACTGAGTATCCAACTCACTCACCTCTATGCCTCCCTTTTCACAGAATCTGACCAGCTCTAATCTACTGTACCTAAAAAGACCACAGAGATCAAAAACTGGCTCCATTTTGGCGGACGTTCTCAAGAAAAGTTTGACACAGGGAACCTGGGGGCCTGAGCTAAACAGAAGAATACAATCAACAAAATTCAGCAAGATTCCTATCTCAGAGAACTTGCACTCCACTGTCCAGGTAAACACACACTCATTCACACACAACCCTCCCCTCGGACTGGTAAGGCAGTTTCTACCACCCCTGATTTTCTCAACCTGACCACAAGCGACACAGGTACCAAACTCTGGGAGCAGGGCGGGGGAACAAGGTACTGGACAAAATACAAAATGACACCTTTCAGGAGAAGCAATACTGATCTTCACCTAAAAAACAATAATCCCCAAAATGTGGTTATCTAAAAATGTAGAGCTTTGAAGTGTGGCCTGTCGCCACTGTGGTAGAGTGCAAACACAAATCCTTATCCTCACCGCTTGCCGCCAATGTTAGAAACGGGACCCTGGCTGGCCAAGGCTCACGCCAAGGTCAGTCAGGGATCGCCATTTCTAAGGTCAGGGCAAGGGAGTCACACGCCAAGGTAACCCCTGCTCACCCTCTAGGTAACATGGCGCGAGCAGTCAAGGCTAAACTTGGAGGCGGTATGAGTTAAGTATTTGCGCACGCACCCCAGCAACAACACCCAAGGCCCACCACAAAGGAAACTCCTCACAAGGTTATATATAAAAAATAGCCTTTGTATTATAATAAAAACACATTAGATAACACACAAACTTTACAATGTGCCAGAGGCATGGGCAGAATTTACAAGGGAATTATGTACAGGACAGGGCCACATGGACCACTGTCAGGGGTAGGCACTTGTTAGAAAATAATACTTGTAGGTATACACTTAGCACATAAACATATAATGATTAGCACCAAAATTGTAAATGCAGCTCACATCCAGTAATCACTGGTTAAGAGTAAATACCTCCTACGCAACCCTAAAACACTGTAGGAAATCACGCAGGGAACTAGGACCTTATCATCAGGACCTAAGGAAGGAATACCAACACCTAAGCAGTTCACTCTTAGCAAAGGGAAGGAAACCTAAACATAAAATGGGACATCAACAATCCTCTATGCAGGGCACACCTAACAAAGGGGATAAACATAAAGTGGGACGTCATCAATCCGCTATGCAGGGCACACCTAACAAAGGGGATAAACATAAAGTGGGACATCAACAATTGCACATGAGGTATTAAACAAATTCAGAGGTGCAGGTTAGAACATTTGCGCAAGAATCACATACAAAGAAATCACAATGCACAGGGTGTATGTAGCACAACACTCGAAATGTCCCTCAGGCCAACTGGCCTCGAAAGGGGCGGAATGCCCTGAGTCTCAATGTCAGGGGGTCTGCGCAGGCAGCACAGAACACAAAGCCTAAACGTAGCAACTGTCCACTAAGTGCTGGACAGTTGTTAAACAGAACTGGGCAAACGTTGGAGCCAGGTGGGCTCAAGAACAAAGGTGGGCAGGGAGCCTCTCAGGGGCTCGCCAAGCAAATGCGCAAATTAGAGCTTTAGCGCTCTCACAATAATGAATTGCCCCAGAGCCTCTCTCAGGGCTCTAAAACGATGTGGGCGATGAGCCTCGCTGGGCTCGTAGATCAACTATGGTGGTGAGCCTCTCTGGGCTCAAAAGCAAATGTGGCCGTCGTTGGAGCCTCGCCGGGCTCGAAATGCATAGATTGCCCCCAGGAGCCTCAGGGCTCCAATCTCAATCAATGCGGCACAGTGGAGTCCCTCACGGGGGACTCAAGAACAGGTAATGCCCCCAGGAGCCTATCGAGGCTCCACACAGCAGTGCACGCGAGATCACGCTATGGGGGAGGGGCGGACACCGGCAATGTGTCCCGCGGCCCCTCTCCCTCCTCGGCACTCACCGGGTGTCTCGTGGCGGGCGGGGCTCCTCTTCCTCACTCGTCCCGGGGCTCTCCCTTCGATCGGGAGCCTCGGGCAGGACACGCCAGCCGGCTTCCTTGGTCTCCCGCCTGGCCTCGTCACGGTGCACTTCTGCCTGACTTCCGCCTGGGCCGCCAATGGCAGAGCGGCCATGGGGGTCAGGAGGCGGGACTTCCGGGTCGTGCTAGGCAGCGGCCCGGCAACGGCTTCCAGTGCTCCTGGGCTGCGGCGGTGATCTCCTGGGCAATGCCGGGTGGGCACCGGCTTTAAATAATAAAATCTCAACGGGGCAATGCCGGGTGGGCACCGGCCTCTAATTAAAATAGAAAGCGAGGTGGGCACTCGCTCGGCAAAAATCGGCAAATCGGCTCCAATGCCGGGTGGGCACCGGCAATGTCAATAAAGCGCTCCCAAGCGCTCTGGGAGCAAAGGAGAAGCGCGCTCAGCGCTAAAGGGGAAATAAAGCGCGCCTAGCGCTACAAGTCAAAAATAAGAGCGCTTCCAGGCACAGCAGAGCTCCAGCAAGGTCTGGAGGCAGGCAGGGGGGCAAGGCAGGGCCAGAGCCAGCACACTGGGTCTCCAGGCAGGGAGACAGCCAAGTGGCGGTCCTCTTGGCCCCAGCAGCAGCAACAGCCCCCTCTGGCAAGGATCCTGGAAGAAAACCAAAGAACAAATTGTGTGGGGACACAGCCCCTACTTATACTGTAAATTCCCTTTGTCTCATGGGTGCAGGGTGGGGGAAAACCAGTCGCAGCTGGTTTTGAAGTACTCTGTTAACCTCAATCACCCTCTCTATTCACTGGCAGGGCTAGGGACATCAGTCGCACTACAGGGGGTGGAGCCAGCATTGTCTGGGGAAAGTCCAGGCCCATCAGGGACTAGGTGCACTCCTCCCAAGCCATCAACATGCTAATCTCACACTCACCACCGGGCAGACCCATCCAGCCTTCCTGGAGCCAGGCTCACCAGCCAGCTCCAGCCAATCATACTGCAGGCATATTTTACATTAATATGCCAAGTCCTAGAAATGGCATTTCTACACATGACACACACATGCCACATACACCATTGCGAAGCATTCATTCCCACGAACTCGCACATACCAAATTCGAGCATGCACTTCCCACGCATCAGGAACTACTAGGGACACATAAATTCCCCATGCATCCCTATGGGAGAGCAGGCCAGCCTAACTACATGCACGCACTTTACTCTGGGACACAGGGAAAAAGTGCGCACAGACCAGAAATCATCCACACAGATCACAGATCTAAAGCAAAAAGATTAGGGGTGAACCTGCCTTAAGGGCCAAGTCCAACAACCACCAACTAGAAGTTGGTGGTAAATGATGAAAACCCTTGAAAAAGCATTTTTTTTGCTTTTCGAACAGTGCCATGTTGCAGACATACATGCCCTTAGGGCATGTATGTCCGCAACATGTGCACCCATACACAATTGAGGGGTGCAACAGGGTGTCAAAGTGATGCCCTGCCACCCTTCAATGTTTCCCCCAATTACCGAATCGGTATTTACCGATTCGGTAATTGACATTCATTTTTATGGGCCTCCAGGCCCATAGGAATGAATGGCAATTACCGAATCTGTAAATAACGATTCGGTAATTACCGAAACTTACCGATTCGGTAATTTTTTCTGTAAAATTACCTACATCCCATTTGCCTGTTCATAAATACTGAATCGGTATTTAAGAATCGGTAATCTGGGATTACCTACTTCGGGCCTTTAAAGAGCTATTGCCCAGAGTCACATGGTGCTGAGCTGAGCTGCCACCAGAGCCAGGGATCGAACCGTGAACCCTGTGCTCCGAAGTGAGCTGCCCTGGCCACTGCATCACACCTCCCCACTAAAGTACTGAGCCCCTGTACCAATAATGAACATTTGCTTTGTGCACGCCACAAATCAAAGCGATTCTCGACTGTAGTAGTGGGTATCAACCTGACAATGATGAAAGATGGAGTCAGTAGAGCTAGGATTGAAATGTGTGACATTCAGTTTGTACATGACTGCAACGAGTACGCAACGCAATTTTCTGTCTCACCAGATATTCCACCTGTTTCTTCCTATCACCTGCTGACAAGAAACAGAGATACCCATCATCCTCCTTGCCACTTAAGACATGCAGCAAAGCACCCATTGCAGGGGTCTTAAAATGAAAAGCACACACAAATGCTTTAATATCGACGCACTGCTTTTAAACAACATTCAGAAGTCAATTTGCTTCAAATTTGGATCATTCCTGCTAGCTCTTTCTCAGGGCCCTGTGCAAACGGAGGGGGACTGAGTTAAGAGCAGAGAAAATTCATTTTTTATTTCCACAAATGGATCAGCTGGCCACATGTTTCGCCATTTACATAATGGGTGTCATTTCCATTGAAAAACGTCCCAAGTGCTGCACAGAAGGTAATTACACTTTGCAGCGTTATTATGTGTTCCTCACCGTGAATGGAGCTAGAAACCAGGAAATAAAGTGTGTTTAGAAGCGAGATTTATTTGTTGGAATCAACAGGAAGTCCTACAACCGGTGTATTGGTTCAGTCTTGGAAATGTCTTTATCGGGATAATTCCAGAAGGTCTTTTATTTTATTTCACAATTTTTATTTAATTCTAGACAAAAAGATGTAAGAGTCTAAGTTATGAGTTGGGTTATCAATACACATATAAATAGTTATCTGAATTGAATTTAGTCAAGCCAACAGTTCTAAGGAGAGAAGACGAGGTAGAGGACATAAAGTAAAGAAAAAGGAGAAACAAATAAAGGGAAACGTTGGAGAGAGTGTAGAGTTTGACATGTTAGATTAAGTTAATAACAATATCTTGATAGGCGCTCCTGGCAAGGGGTTGGCAGTTGTATCACTTGTCGAGAAGTGTAGAACATGGATTAATTGGTAATTCTTTTCACACTGAGAGTATCAGGGAATTTAGGGGCCCATTACGATGTCGGGCGGATTGCCCCAGCCAGGCTGGCGATAGCCACCGCCAGCTTGGCGGGGGCAATCCGCCCGACATCTTTGCACTAAAGACCCCCCCACCATATTAGGATGGCGGGGGGGACCTCGGCGGACGGAAAGACCGTCCGCCGCTTTTCCGCCCCGGTCGCCTTGCGGCCGGGGCGGAAAAGGAATAATATGGTGTCAGTGTCTATCAGACACTGCCAGCCATATTAGGATGGGCTTCTCTGAATGCCTTTCCGTGGTGGCATATGCGGAGAATCCCTGCGGGGGCCCGTTGCGGGGGTGCACATGGGGGGTACCTATGGTACCCCCCAGCAGTTCCACGCACAGCATGGCAGGCACCGCTCAGTGCCTGCCATGCCGTGCATGGAAGTGCACAGCATGCTTTCCTGCCATTGTGGCGGGCGGTGCTGAGTGCACCGCCCGCCACAATGGTATGAATCCCGTTGCCAGTATTAGGATGCGCCCGGCACTGTGGCAGGTGCATCCTAATACTGGCGACAAGACGGGCAGTCCATATTACCACGGGGATGGCGGGCGGGCAAAGTCCACCCGCCATCCTAATGAGGCCCTTAGTGCATGGAGATTTGGGTTTCTTTCTAGGAAGCGGTCTAAATGACCCTATATGGCTCTCCAGTCGCTTTTAGGTTTTTCATTCATTGAGGGGTATGTTGTCAAAGGCTTTAGTAAAGCAGATCTATGCCCATCAAGTAAGGAGAAAATTGTGATTTGCTGTCTTTCAGTCATGTAGAATTGTGCTACAGATGTACCCAGCACTTTCTTCAAAGTGCAACGCCACGTCTATCTAGGTATTTTTAAGGTATAATTGGATCCAAGTCCAAATAGGAAAAACAAATGTATTTTCCAAGATGACATGATACAATATATATGTCTCATTTAGATTCATGGTGATAGCAAAAGTGCAAACTGAATAACCGCCTGTAGGGTGTCCAGTAGCACTGTAGTAGTATGGAAATATTCATAACTAAGCCCAAGTATTTACGAAAATGGTTTAACTGTTTTTATGATAATAGATGTGGTAGACCCATGGCAAGTCAAGAATCATTTCATTTCTGTTGTGTTCCTAAGATATGGTGGAACACGAGATGGCCAGATATGGAGAGTCTTCCAATGGTCAGTGTGACATCTGGAGTGTGTATTTTATCTAGTGTAGATATAATAACTTTCAGTTTCAAGAAGTTCTAAATATCAATATTTTGAAGACATAATTTTAAATATAATTGGGAAAATCTGGGAGGACACTCAGGGGACACCCCCCCCCCCCCAATTAATAGTGCCTTTGAAACCCCATTTTTACAATAGTTGGTTTTCACTTCCCATTTCTTATGTTTGTTAGGCTATATCAAAGCACTTGTAAATTAGGTTACTGGTTGAGGGGGTGAAGCCTTACTCAAGCAGCAACATCTCTGTCAGGGTGAAACACAAGCCAACCCCCAAATTAACCTGTTCTTAACCTTCAGTCAGGCTGAACTTAGAGGAAATGTGTCAAGTATTTATGCCGCACACAAACAGTAATTAAGTGAAAAAGCCCCAAAAATAAAAGCCAAACAATTTAGAGAAAAATAGAGTAAAATATAAAACATTATTTGACACCAAACTGACAAAAAATCCAATCTGTATAACTGGTGATATGCAATTTTAAAGAAGTAAGTAAAAATTGCGCCTAAAAGCCAATTGTGCTTATCTGCATCGTACAGGACCAGGAAAAAGTCACGAGTTCAGGCCGACCACGATAGAGCTTGGGCCGGATACAGGGACCGAGTTAGGCCCCTTGAACAAAGTACCTTAAATCCTGTTTGCGGAACATTGCAAGATCCCACTTCAAGGATGTGTCACGCATCGGCGATTCCGAGCAGCTGCAAGC
Organism: Lissotriton vulgaris; assembly: GCF_964263255.1. Taxonomy (NCBI): domain Eukaryota; kingdom Metazoa; phylum Chordata; class Amphibia; order Caudata; family Salamandridae; genus Lissotriton; species Lissotriton vulgaris. The sequence continues at coordinate 1,038,222,188 of NC_141699.1, read as the reverse complement.
CTGCAATGGGAGGAATTGTATCATCGTCAAGGATGCTGTAGATGACGGCCTTGTGATGCGAAGTCCTCAAAGATGAGTCTCTCACTGGTTGTTCTGGAGAAACTGCAAGCTGCGGTGTGGAGTCCTGCGCCATCATCGAGGATGCTGTAGAAAGTGGCTTATGATGCGAAGGTCTGCGCCGAGGATGTGTCGCATAATGTTGGTTCAGAGGAGACTGTTGGCTATGACGAAAAATCTGGCATTGGGGCAGAATCATGTAGGGGGGATTCCGAGGCGGTACTGTGAGGAGATGCATCGCGCTGCATCAGATCTGCCCACAGGATCACAGCTGGGCTGGTAGAGCATCTTCAGGCCCACATCCAAGGGTCCAGGACTGAGTATGGCACCACTTGGGGGACAAGACTCACAGCAGGCTGAGTCCAGGTGTTGTGTTCAAAGTGGATGGAGCCTTTTCTGTCAATGAGGTTCTGATCAGGAGGCCAGCCAACTAGCCCTTGGAGTCACTCTGGAGATAATAGGTTCAAGATGCAGGTCCAATCCTTGAACACAGACAGCAGGGCAACAGGGAAGCAGTCCTACTCGAAGAGCAGTCTGTCTGAGTCTTCCACAAATCTAGAGGTCTACTGAAGAGATGGGTCTGAGGGTCCAATGTTTATACTTGCTGCCCACTTTGATGTAGAAGGTTCTGGAGGTTACCACCCCCAGAGGTGTTTGGAATTTCCTGCCTCCTGTCTTGGCTTCGGCTTGTCTGGGGAAACAATAGACAAGTGTCAGACCCTGTATGAGTTTGCTCAGGCAGAGCCTTTGTGATGTGAAAGTGTGGTAGGTGACAGCTCCCTTCCCTTATCAAGACAGAGATGGCCCGTCCTGCCGACACTTATGCTCCTTTGGCTCACTGTTTGGAGCAACACAAAGACCCAATTGCTACACATGTTGCAATGGAAGCCTGAGACTCGTTTTACAGGGTTGCTTAAGTGGCTGGCACTCAGTGCTGCAGGCCCACTAGTAGCATTTATTTGGCAGGGCCTGGGTACATGTAGTACCACTTTACTAGGATCTATTACATTAAATGTGGCAATTAGGTGTAAGCCAATGTTACCATTTTTACATGAGAGAGCATCTGCTCTTTAGTACCAGTTAGAAGTGGTAAAGTGCACAGAGTCCAAATTCTGATTAATACAGAAAACTAAAAATGAATGTCCATAAATGGTCAGGTCCAAACATAGGAAACCATTTCTATTTCTTTGCACACAACCCCCTGTGCTATGTTTGTTCTCTATAAACACTGGCTTTGGGCAAGCCTTTTCCAAGCACATGTATTTACCACTCATGCCTTTATCACGCATGCCTTTACTATCCATGGTAAGTATATATCATTTTTACATTTTAAATAAGTTAATCTTAATATTTATTTTTGAAAAGCCAACATCCCACTGTAGAGCGATCTCATCTGCACTATCAATGCCGGTGCTGGTCGGTAGGCTGCGAGTCCAATCTCCACTCTATTGCATTTCCACCATGACTTTATTCGGTCCCCGCATGACGCGTTTCGGCTACAAGCCTTTCTCAGAGTTTGCACAATGTACCCACAACCCATAAAAACTCATTATCACAATCATTTATCACTATCTGTTATCTGATATGTGAACCCCACCGGCACAGCATGAAGTGCTATCGTATCCAAAAAAAGCGATTACTACTTACTTCTGCTTATTTTCGCCCATGGACAAACGTTATATGTCTGTAATAAAATATTCACAGTTGAAACGATAAGTTATTTAACAACACTGTTTCCTGCCCAGCTTGAAAATATTCTCCCATTCATTCCCTGGGCATATGTAGATAAGTTTAAACTTTATATTCGCATTCATGGTGGGTGTTAACATAAAACATTGGCCAAATACAGATATGCTTCTATTTCCACCTGGGGGAGTCATTTATGCACAGCTGTTGTTTGCAGATCATGTACAGGCAGCACAAGCAGGGCTTTGTGCCCTAGTTAGATATCTGTTGGGACATTTTATCCTTCCACAGATGCACAGATGCTTGCAATTAAAACACACCGCCTGAAAACTGTTTACCAGCTTTGTGTGTTTTGAACACACATTTTATTTAGTTGCTTTTTCCTAATGTTGTCTGTAGGCAAGTGTGTTGTATCCTTTGTGTTTTCATTTATCTTGTTTGCCAGTGATTGGTGGTGGAATGCTTCACAGGGTTATTACTGCTTCCCAAGTGCTCTTTGTATCTGAAATCTTTTCTCTAATGGACAATCATTTTTTTTACACACCTCTGCCATAGTGCTTGTATAGTAAAATTATTTTTTTACCTGAATGTAGTAAATATTAAAGTATCTACTTAAATATTTATTAAAATTAAGGGATGTTAAAATTGAGCCCTCTGAAACCTATAGCGCCAGTTCACTGTAAAAACTCTCAAAGTCTGAGATATTAAGACTCAGGATTGAGAATTTCATTGAATACAGATTTTTGAATGACCACGATTACAGGATGCAAGGCTTTTTTTCTGAATGATGGACTTCTTGTATACAAAGGCCCTCATTTACCAAAATTTGTGCAGGAATTTACGCAACACTTTTTAGCACAGCGACACATAGACCAAGTAAATTGAAACTATCTTTTGGGGGAAACAGCTTTTTCAACATAGGGCCTTATTTACAGGGAATTAACGCAGCGCTGTGCCGCATGACAATTGGCTACGCCGTGCTGCGTTAATTCTGAAGCAAAGGGATGTGTCATATCTACAACGATATGACAGATCCCTTTGCTGTCCCCCTGTGCTAGCTCACAATTAGCTGCAATGCGCTGACGCAGGCACCCTTGCACCATGATACAAGGGTGCCTTCGTCACGGGGATGATTGTTTTGTGCAGGAAAGGACACCTTCCTGCACAAAAAGAATCACAAGAGGTGATTTCCTATTCCTATGTGTGATGCAGAATGCAGCACACATAGAAAAAGGAAAAAAAAACGAGGAAAAAAGAAAAAATTCTCCTCGTTGTGCCTCCCTACGTCTCCCCTGGGAAGGCGTAGCATTCGGACGCATTTCCAGGTTTACGATCTCTCATAAATCTGGAAATGCAGCAGAAGCCATGAGTGCTGCATGGAACATCCACAGAAACACTCCATGGCATGCTGTTGTGTGTAAAGGGGCCATTTTAACAAGGACAGGAAAAGCCACACAGGGTGGCTTTACGTGTCCTTGTAAACATAGGGCCGCAGGTTGCGCCGCCGATGCATCACAAAAAGTGACGCAGTAGCAGCGCAAGGGGCTTGTAAATAAACCCCAAAGTCTTTACCACACAATGCCTTCACCAGCAAGCCTTTACCATGCAGATAAGTATTTGTGCCTTTACCACGCATTCCTTAACAAGCAGGTACGTATTTAAAAAAAAATTAATATAACTATTATGTTATTTAAAGAAAAAAGTTGTTAGGTCCGGGTAGAGGTAAAGGGAGATAAGGGTCATTTTAGGGTTTAGGGGTGGGTAGTGCTAAAGGGAAGCAAATATCATTTTAGGTTTATGTTGTGGGCAGTAAAAAAAGAAGGTAAAGGTCATTTAGGGTTCAAAGCTGGGTAGTGGGAAAGAGTGTTAAGGGTATTTGTAGGGTTTAGGGATGGGTAGTGGTAAGTGGAGGTAGGGTTAATTTAGCGTTAAGGGGTGGGTAGTAGGAAAGAGCGGTTAGGAGTAATCATGGGGGGTTTGAGGGGCTCCCCAACCAAAATATAAAATTAAAATAAATATTAATCAAATATCTATGAGTAATGAGTAAATATAAATGAGTAGTGGTCTCAGTTTTATAGTTTCTTTTTCCAACTGTTGCATTTTTTGACATATGTTATCCATGTTTATTGAAAGGTTTATGAAAAAATAAAGCACAACTAGTGCAGTTTCCTATTTGTGTAACCAATAAAAGTATATTTGCAGTGGGATACCTAAATGGTTTTAGCCCAATAAGTAGTCAGAGCTGACACATCAATAAATGTGCATGAAACATTAGCATTGTAGTACTAATATAAGTGCATATCAGCAGTTTTAAACTGCATTAGTAAACCTCATACATTTTCTGCATTCCTAATTTGCCACTCTGTACTTCTTTTGGATATACAGTACTGGGAATCCTGTAAAGTTCATAAGGTAAATTTCCAATGTTGTCTGTATTTAACAATAAATACAGCAAAATTATAATAATGCAATGTTATTATCATTTTATTTTTACGTGCTGAAGCCAGTTTTGGGGCGGGACTTGGCTGTCATCACAGCCAGCAGGGGGAGGAATGACTGGTGCAATAAACTGCGCATGACAGTTTGGCCGGCCATCTTGGGCCGGCCAAACAGTCATGCACACTTAGCAGGTTCTCAACCTGGTTGTATTGCACAGCCTGGGAGTAGAACATGCACAGGCTCTCACGCCCTGTCTGAGCACCGAACCAAGCTGCTCAGACCAATCATGACGCTGCTGACATGCTGGTGACAGCTGCGTTGTGTTTGGCTTAGGTGAGCCTGTGCGCTTATTGCTTCCGGGAAGAGAAGCAGAGGAGAGACGGTGGCTGTGCAGAGGTAAATTACATTTTCTTTTTTCTTTTACCTCCCTGCCTCACCACTCCTGTTGCATACCAGCCGCCACTGAAATACAGACATGTAAACCAATTGTTTCCTGTTTTTATTTAGGAGTAAAAATTTAAAGCTGGGAGCCTTATGCAGGAAAATGACTAAAATTTCTAGGTGGTTTCCGTTACCATGGAAGGTACTGTCTCGGGGATGAAAAGTGTATTTGGTGATGTCCTGAGTGACAGGGTAGAATTGCTATCATCAGGGCCATATTGGGAATTTTTTTCATTGGGTATTTCCTTGCGGGGCTGGAGCCACTGGACGCCGGTATGGAAGGCACATGGACACTACTGACACCTCTGTCCCTTTCTCCAGCACCCTAAAGTTAATTGCCACAGGCACAACAGGGACTTTAAGGACCAGACAGAGAGATTAGAGAGGAGAAGAGACAGAGATAGATAGAAAATGAAAGGATGGAAAGAGCAAGAGACAGAGAGAAAGGTGGTAGGCGGCGCGGCTGGTTTGAATATTTTTGCTAGCGCTTCTTTTGGTTCCTAATCCTATCTTCGACTGAATCACAGCACCTTCGACGGACCAGCATCTCCCCCCCCCAGTGCCTCGAGAACCTTACGAGTGAGTAGTCACGCTTTAAAAGCCACCTGATTGATTGATTGATCCAAAAGCATCAGAATCAATGTGAGTGTTGAGTACTGAAATAAATAGTAAGTAAATCATGTCTTTGATGTGTGCAGGATTCCCTTCATATTTTCTATTGCTACTATTAATTATACTTTGTAGAGCACAGCTCTGCCACTAGTGCCATCTGGCAGCACTGTAGCCTTGCCCAGTTTGTTGCAGATGGCAAGCTTTTATCTTATTGGCTGCTTAAATGGCATACCCGCCTCCTCTAGGATTGGTTACAGACTGGGGCTTGAATGCATGAATGGCAATTTGTGTGAGCAAAAATAAGACAAAGAATCCTCTGGTCTTTGCAAGCGCACAAGATGCTGAAAGATAACGGACTAGTGTCTCACAAAATCTCCACTTGAGAGAGATCCCTCTTAGGACGAATATCCTCACCCACCATAGGTGGTATGGTTCATCATATGGGGTCCTCCTCCCACTGGCAAACCTGGTCCCACTGAAGGCTACAACCTCCTCAATTTGAGGAAGGAACTCGGGTTTATAAGATCGATTTTAGCATAATATTTATTTATATGTTTCATTTTGTACATACTATGAATAATCAACTACACATTGTACTATATGGATTAATTGAATTATTGTGCAATTATGAACTGTTTAGTATGTCTTTTATGATGAAATATTCGAAATAAAGACTTTTTTGACTGACTGACTGAGAGAGGGAGTGTTTATACACAAGCGTGTGTGTATGTGAGCATGTGTGTGAGTGAAAGTGGCAGTCAGTGATAGGACTGGCAATAAATAAGATTAAATGTCAGTAAGTGAGTGGAGTGAGTCCGGATGAGTAAGAATGATGGAGTGATGGTAGGGGTGAGTGCAAGTCAGTGTGAGTTAGCTGTGAGTTGCTCGGTGTAATAATGAGGGACAATGTGTGAGTGAGTGTAAGATTGAGTGCAAGAGAGTGAGAATGAAACAGTGCAAGTGGGTGACAATGGTTGAGTAAGAGTGAGTAGGTGAGAATGAGTGTGAGTTAGTGAATGTAAATTAACACAAGTGAGAATGTGGTATGCTTGCTATGTCTGCTTTTGGCCCTTGCAAAATAGTGAGGGAAATTGTGAACAGACTTGGACCTGGCATACTAGAGCTTGATATATAGGACACCCATGTCAAACGTCTGGAACAGGCATACTGGAGGTAATTCCTGGTATGGGACACTCCTGGCAAAATGATGATGCTAGCACGCTGAAAGTGAGTCTTGGCAGAAAGAATGACAGATGTGGCATATAGGAAGGGGACAAACATGAGAAAATGCTGGCCCTATCATCCTAGAGGTAAATTTTGACGTAAGGTTCACCCATGATACATGGACGACATTAATAACAAACTTCCAGAACTGGCATATTATCTGTAAATCTTGACATAAGATGGCACCCAGGCTTGTATGGGGCACCTATGGCTTATATGGGGCACACATGGCACAATGCTGGCCACGGCACAATGGATGCTATTTGTGGCATATGAGGGCATCATAGCACATTTTGAAAAATATGGGGTCAACTCTGGTGGTTCATTGGGTTTTATTGGCTTGGCATACCATAAAAAGGCTTATATAATTAACACCTGCCTTTCCATAGCCCATGGCTTCTAAGCAGTTTTATGTGACAAATCTATATGCTTTAAAATGCACTGTTTGACCCATTTAAAAAAATATCTTTTTTCAAAATATTTTTGTATTCTTGTTTACCCCTAAGCCCACTTAGAAAAGCTCTGGTTCATTTGCTTTGCTCAGTACAATTTAGGGCAAGTATTGTTTTAGGAATGAATGAATGAATTATTTATTTGTGTGGTTATTTAAAACCATTACAAAAATACAATTTATATAAAGACAGTATAAAATCTAAAAATCTTTGAAAAGCAAGTGTATATACAATACAATATTATTCTCTTTGCTTTGATGGGTAAAAACAGCCAAGTGTTGATCAGTCTTTTGTATTAAATCAGTCTATTTTGAGAAGGGGGCCGAACGGCAGTCCTGGAAGTGCCTGCCTAGCAGCCTAGGGCGAGGTGCCCATCAGTTTTAGGCGAGTGAGGTGGACCAATTGCCAAAGTTGTCCATGTGCTTCACTGTGTCCAACGTGTAAAGGCGAAGGACTGCCTCCTGTACCGTGCGAGTGCCCAGTTGGAGGAGAATTGGTCTAAGGTAGAGTCTGCGGGCTAGATGCAGGGCCGGGCAGCAGAGTAAAATATGGCCCAAAGACTCGCGTTTGTAGTTGCAAAGCGGCACTTCGTAATGGCTGACCTTACTTTCCCAGTTGGATATAGATCTTTAAGAGGGAGGGGATGTAGTCTCGCAGCTAGAATTCTGTTTAAGACTTGTCTCCCCACCGCCTGCGTAAGATGGAGTTTGAGGCTGGGAAATGTATGGGGGAGACTTTGAGCCTCGTGAAAAACTCTTGCTACTAAGGATTCCATGTCCATGGTACGAGACCATAGACTTACTCGTATTTTTATTGTTTTTTCAATAATGGAGTATTTGATTATGCTTGGGTCCCAATTCTCTGTTGCAAGTTGCAGCAGATCTTTAGCAGAGGCGAGACAAACGGACCAAGGATTGCCAGGTTGTTCAAATATGCACTTTATGACGGCTTTCATTGAGTTCTCCGGAGCCACCGTTGTTTGGTAGAAGTATTTACTCAGAGCCGCCATCTCTTCCAAGTATTGTATTACGTACACCCGGTCCAATTTCGAAGGTTAAGTCAGCACCCTAACATAGGTGGACCCAAAAATACAGAAATTTAAGTTGGCTGAGCCATCCCTCCTGTCGAAAGGCGAACTAAATATGGCCTGCAGAAGGGAGTCAAGATTGGTTGATATGGAGTATTTAGGGACCAAACCCTCAGCAAATTAAATGCCGGAATCATGGTGAAATAAGAGGGTGTTCCCGTACATATAAGATTTCTCTGATGCCCTCTTACGATCATTATTCTTAAAATTTGGGGTAGTTTAGAATGTCCGGTACATAAGGGCTGAGAAATGTAATGCTTTTCTGAAAATAGAGAATAACTGCACATGTGGGTTGAGGTTCCAGAATTGTAATGTTAATTTTTTGATTGATTGTCGTCATTTTTATAGGATTTATTGCCAGATTTTAAAACCACTTTTTATAAAATATGATATAAGACATCACGATAAAGCAATTACACTTTTGCTAAATGTGGAATTTTTAGGGTTGCGTGTGCATTGGCAACATTTTTAAAAATATGCTTGGACTAATGATATAAGGTGCCTCGCTGAAGATTATTAAGCTAGATATTCTAGAGTCCCGGGCAAAAAGGAAGAAGGGATTTGGACTGATGTCCGGCAAGCAAGGGTAATGTGTGCAGAGGTAGGACAAATAGATTGAGCCCTAGAAGGATTGGTAGGTTGGTGACTCGGCGGGATTTGACGTTTTGAAAATGATGTTGTCTCCAAAAAATCTTTTTTAAATTGCCACCAATGTCAAAATATTATGTATTTATGCTTTAAAGACATTACAATAATAAAATAATAATAAATTAAACTTGTAGAGCACACAGCTACCTCAGCTGAGGCGTCCCGGTCCCTGTGCTGGTCGCGGTTTCGGTGAGGGGGGTCGAGCGTGTCAATTAAGATTGGTTGAAAAGCCAAAACAAATAAACTTGAACTTAACTGACCTGTGCGAATAAAATAGGTGGATCCATGAGAGACATTTGTGATGCATTTTTTATAATAATGACATAGATACTTTTTGTGATGTCATCCGGGTAAAGGTCAAGTCACATCACTTCCTGGGAAGATTCAAAGGTCATATGATGTCAATTCCTTTGATGCCAATAAGGTCAAAGGGTATGCAATATCACTTCCGCTACCCCTGGTATTTTGGCGAATCAACACCCATGGAGAGAGGACCAACACATCTTCCTCCAGCACACCTTTCTCTCGAAGCATCAGTGCATGTAGGCAGCACACAGTAGATACAGGGGACCACCCACATATCACTGCCACATAGATCATACTCAGCCAAACTCATTAGTACTTAACATCATCTTGTATGCAAAAGAGAAACATGGACAATTATCATCCAGCCCCAGAATAAACAAGGGAGAAAACTTCAGGATGAGACATGGGCACAATATGCATCCAATTTTTACTGGTCTACAGATAACACTAAATGTGATTGAGCAATTAGGAGGTTCCCATTAGGAGACATCAAGAGTCAGCTGCTGCTTGTGCACACCGCCTGTTTGCGGGGGCTTAGCAATCATTATCCGGAGAATTAAAGTGCTAAAAATGAATTATCTGGCTTAGGCTCCGCGGTTCCTCGCAGTGAGCCAGCAGAAAAGCTGACTGCACAGGGATAACACAACGGGCTCGGGAATGTGCTTCAGCCGCAGATTCGCTGTAGACACGCACGGGCTCCTTTAAAAACTGACTCCAACATCCATGTCGTTTCCAATGGAAATATATAACACTTTCTGAAGTTATTATCCGTTCAGAAAATGGTTTAACCATCAACCCAAAGTGTGAATGGTTAAAAAGCCTAACTGCTCAAGCTGTTTTTTTTAATGCTATTAATCTTTTTGTTGAGATTGCAATTTCGAAATATAGGAGTATATAATTAGGGCTCCCGGTTTTATGGTATTTATTTTTTGGTCGTTTCCGCCTGCATTTTTCCATATTTTTTTTGGTCAACTTTATCTGTATTTATCCATATTTATTATGTGTTTTGTGAAAAAAGTAAAGCTGAAACTGGTATATTTCGACATTTATTGAACTAATAAATACACAGTCACGCTTGAATACCTGTCAGATTTCAGTGATATGAACACCTGCGGAAGAAAAATCAGTGCACGTATATGAAAATATGCACTTTTCAGTATCCGCCTTGTGCATACCTACTGCTGTTTAAGTGTCTACTAAAATTCCTTTATTTTTTAACCCCCTTACCTATCAATCCACACAGTTATTGGCAAGGTGTATTTATAATTACTCAAAAAGCAACCCAATTTCCGTTTTTATCCACATTTACAAATAAATACAGACAAGAAAATAAATAGTTTTCTGTATGTATTTATCTGTAAAAACGGAAAACAGGGAGCCTTATATATAATCTATATTTTTTTTACAGAGTTTTATATAGCGCAAACTTGGCCTGGTATTGGGTATCAGAGCGCTTTACATAGCACAGGATGCGTTACATGAGGACACACATTCATTTTTGTAAGGCACGGGAGATTAAGTGATTTGCCCAGAATCACAGGATGTTCTGCGTCAGTGCTAAGACTCGAACCCGGGTCCCCAGATTCGAAGTCCACCGCCCTAGCCGTTAGGCCAACTCCTCTCCCCAAATTGCTAAAAATTAATGCTTAAATTTATCAGTAAATGAATGGACTGACTGCACAAAGATTCATATGAGATATTTTAGACCAAGGAAATGTCATTGTAAGGCAAACAGCTTAGCTGCTACCTAATAAACTGAAAATGCACATTACCTATGGCAAAATGTCATGATATTTCGTTGGTGGTTACTCATATGTATCAGTGTGTTTCAATTAATATAGTGCTCCATGCCACAGTTGTCACTTTTAAGTATTATGAATCACAGTTTGTTGTGACTTATAAAATTTTTATTGCTGTCACGTCACTACTCTTGACTGTCTTGTGGGGCTCTTGTTGTGGGTAACATCAAATGTGAAGCTGGGCATTCGGTGTGAGCTAAGAAAGACCATGGCAGGAGACAGTTGATGGACCGAGCAGGCAAGGGAACCTCTGTGCTATGTTGCAGAATATAAAATACTATTCAACTTCATCCTCAGAGTACGCATTTTAATCATTACAATTTGGCGACGCTTGCCTGCTCCCCCATCATAGCGAGGTACGAAACTACGTTTGAAGCGCTATGTCCCGATGCGGAGATTTTAGCATCACATGACGGTTGGTGTTAATTTGTGGACGATTGTACCACGGCATACTGCAGTCCTTATAATAAGGTACTGATTTAATTTATGTGAACTTACTGGCCGCAGTTGGGATCTTCCACACCGTTCCGCTTGCACACATGGAACCTCCTCCTCGAGCATGTACAGCCTCCTCTGAGTATTGCATGAAACGCTACATGCAGCGTACTTAACATGATGCCATCTTGGTTCAGAATTTTACATGTCGACATCCACGGCTACGCTGCATATGCATTTAGTGCTTGCTGCCAGAGGCACAACTAGAGCCACATTTCGGGGGGGGGGTAAGAAAAAATTTCCGGGGGGGGGGGGGGCTGAAACTTTAATCAGTAGGCAGAGTGGAGCTGCAGGGCCTCCAACAAGGGGGGAAACAACAGTAAGGCCTAAATAACATTCAAATGGTCTTTTAACCCCTTCGCTGCGGCCGCGATTTTACCGCTGAGCAGTAAACAAAAGAACAGGGCGGGGCCGTGACGAACCCCAGCAGTCATCAGCACACGCACACCGCGGGGCGTGACGGCTGGGGTTTGTCACCAGCATGGGAGGGGTTAAAGACCTGTGAAACGTTCGGGTGCGGCTCTGTGTGTGCCCGGGATCTGTCTCATCCCGGGCTGCCACACACGACGGGGGGGGGGGGCTGAAGCCCGGTGAGTCCAATGGGTGTTGCGCGCCTGCATGCTGCAATACATTAGTGTATACTGCTATGGGAGATTGATACACTGTGATCTGCACACCTCAAACAGATGCAGATCACACTATGGTGATTTGCACACCTTTTGCTGCGTATTGGAATCTCGAGTGTGCACCGCTACTAGCCATTAATTCATGGTGATCTGCACACCTTATACTTTTGCAGGTCACAATACAGTGATGTGCACACCTTAATATTAGACCTCACCTCACCTGGCCACGGCTGAGCTCTTCGGGGAGGCTTGAGGTACTGACGGACAGAGCTGTGGCCAGGTGAGGTGAAGTCTGATCCTCGTGAATCATGGGTGTCATCAGCATCCAGTGATCTGGGGAGGATTAATACGCCTAGAGCTCAGGTTTATTGGTTGTATTTATTCCAACCTCTCTTGAAATTTTGATTTATAACACTACCAGTTCTTTCACACACGCAGTAGCAAAAGTTCCTGCAGTGGTCCTGAAGAAAGCCTTGGACGATTGTATATCTAGTTGGCTGAAACATGTAGACACATTTTCAGCAGTTATTTTGTTAAAAGTGCTCTTGCACTGTCTTTAGTTTGGATACCGAGAGATACCCATTAAATAACTTTTTCTCTTAGCATTCAATTTTAAAAATCACTTTCTACACATTTTTGATTTAGCACTGCACCCGTCACTCTGATAATAATTTTTGTTCATCATACTGGTTAGATACTAAAGATCTAGACAGAGCTCATTTGAAAACATCTACAAGCTCCCTTCTGGTAGACGGAAGGTTGTAGCCCTTGGTTACCTTAGAGTGTAACCAGGAGTAGATCCCAGATGATGAAGCATGTCACCTAGGGGAGTGATGGGAATCGGTCCTCTCTAAAGGATTTTTCTTCAGGGGGTTGGTTTTGTTTTTCATTTTTAGAAGAAATACTTTTCCTCCATTAGCTACTTTATCTGTGAGATCATTGCGCCTTTGTAAGGTTACCTGGACCTATAAGACCCGTGGACTTCTCTTGGTGTTTATTATGTTATAGATGGGGAATTGGCCCATGCTAAGTCTCTAAGTGGAGAAGTGTGGCTCAATGATTAGAGTGGCAGACCCTGATGCAGAGGTCTAGCCCGGGACCAGGGTACAATTCCCTGCCTCGGCGGGTCTTGGGCTCAAAATTCCACGGACCTGATAATTCTCGCCTCGGTGCCTATTCCAATCATGGACACTCTGCAACTCTGGGCAATAGCTTGCTTAATCTCCACAACGGCCCCAACAGCGCTAAGGATGCCAGGTCTCCACCTTGGGGGTGCCCAGGAGTGGACGCCTCACAGGGAAAGCCAGGATGGGTTCCACAGCGGTATTCGTACAAGTGCCGTAAGACCCTTGCGGGTGAGTAGTGCACTATACAAGTATCAATTTACAATTTTTTTTTAAATGTTCCCTTAGACTCTCCTTCTACGTAAGTATGTTACTGGACTTTATTGTTCTCATGAATTTCTTTTGTGAGAATAGAAGATTTGCAATGGGGGTAGAGGACGTTCATTCAAGGTGGGTTAATAGTAGAATTCATACGGAACATCACAACTGGAAATGTATTTAGAAATGTGAGACTTATTTTTGTGAGAGAAGGTTGTCCAGGTGTATTGATAACTGATACTGGTACACAATTGAAGTCTCACACCATGCAAAGTTTCTTGAAGTGAAATGGTATAAAACATGTATGCACCTCTCTATACAATCCTCAAGGAAACAGAATTATGGAGAGCATGAGTAGAGTACTAAAGGGTACCATACAAATGGAGTCACTGTAGAAACCCCTTTCGATAGAATTAGAGGGAGAGGAGAAAACGAAGTTGACCCATCAATGGTTAATTGAAAGTAAAAAGTACAAGAAAGTAAGAACAAATGTAAATGTGTGCAGGATAGATATTGGAGACTTGTTTAAAATAACATTTGGAAAGAAGGAGAATGGGGTGAATACTTTTTCGGACTCTGTAGAAGTAAAAGAGGTGCATGGATGGCATGTGGTATTGGAAAATGGACATAAATGGAACAAAAGAAGGGTAGCGTTGAACTGTAAAAAGAATTTGTTGGAGAATGATCAGGTGAAAATGTGGGTGCAGAGATGCAAGATGGTGAGTACATGTTGATGGGAGAGAGGGTGATTGCTGGCGGTGGAGGAGAAGCAGGAAGAGATATGGGCACGAGAAGGCTTTCAAGTGGTCAATAAGGGAAAAGAGGTGAATCTGAACCTTTTGTTAGAACTTTGGGTAGGCATTATCATTCACATCGCTTGTCTAACAAATTTTCTGATTATGTAATGAAACAGTTATTTGATTTTCTCCAACTTTAGTGAACATTTACAGGAATTGTATTGTGTTGACAGTACTGCATGGCATAGTCATTCACCTTGTAATCTTTCATTGTTTTGGGTGTTACGCATTTATTGTATTTGTTTCACTGCATTATTTTTCTTGTTCTGGGTTACTGTCATGTTTTTTTTATATAGTAAGGCGATATGTTGTGACTTGTAGATATGCTATTGCTGTCACGCCACTCCTCGTGACTCTTTTGTGGTGCTGCTGTCATGGGGCACATCAAATGTGAAGCTGGGCATTCGATGTGAGCTTAGAACGACCGCGGCAGGAGACGGGTGACGGACCTAGCAGGCGAGTGAACCTGTGTTATGTTGGGGGAAAAAACTACTATTCAACTTCATCTTCGGAGTACACATTGTAATCCTTACACAGTCTTTGCTGTTACATAGCTTAATGGTTCTGAATTTGCTGCCCACCTAGGGATGAAGAATTGAGCCATTTGAGGTTCGAATTTGGCACCAGCAGTCAGCATCAACTACTACTGAGCTCAAAAAGCCACATTGTCTATTTCCAACATTGCAATTTTTGGCCAAACTGCTTCTTACAACAAGGTGGAGAGTAGATAGATGGAACATGGTATCTCAGGGAATAGGTAAAGAGGATGCTGGTAAAATAGGGCATTTTGTTGTCATTGGAAGTTCGGACCTTCGCTGAGACCAATAGATGGTTAATTATGTTTGGAGACCATCTACAACATATACTTGAAAAACCCTTGATACTCAGAGCTCCAACAGGGCAAACTAGGCATGCTAGAAATGTTGTGGTGCTTGTGATAAAAACCTTGTTGACCCCATATATCAGTATCCGTCACTTTCTAGTGGTTTAAGCTGTGTTAGCTGCCTTAAATAGTCAGGGAGGGTTTTGCTTGAATATCTATAGATAGATGCTTCAGCACAAAAGCGGGGCCCTGAATCAGCGTGGGGCTTGGGGAACATTGCCCACTTTCACTCCACATTCTGACAATCCTCATTAAAGGGATTTGAAATATGCACCTGCACAACCTCTGTGATGGGGGCTTGAATGCTCTCCCACAGGTGAATGCAGTTTTCAGTCACCCCTCAATAGTGAAGACCACCTGTAGTATACCGTCACAGAAGGGTGGTTAAACCTTCACAGAATGGTGGTTAAAACCTCTGTTTTGGGACAGTGTGTCGAAGGACACTGAGGCCGAGTAAATATGTGCACTCCAGAGAGGGGAGTCCACAGCGGTTAACAATGTCACACACGCTATGCTTTAATTTAAGGAAATTTACAGGCATCCTCCATCTGATCATGGAAATGCAGAAGCTAAGTGGGAAACTGATTTGACCCAGACCCCACCCGAATCCAAGGAGAATCTGTGTGGCATCTCTATACCTACAGAGGAAATAGAGGGCTATGTGTGACATTTTCATAATTTCAATGTAATTATGAGTGACATTCAACGACTATGAGTGAAACATTCTCAATAGGAAAATCAAGCATTGAAGATGAGGGAAACATAAATATCAGAGATTACACCTATTTGAGCATTGAGAAACTATAAGATCATCTTAAAACTGCTGCAAAGCATCAGAAATGGAAGGGCACTGTGAGACCCAACTGTCCCAAACAGGATGTGAGAGGTCCCAGCCTGCAAGATCTCAGTTGCTTGCTAATAAATTATCATATTCACTCAATCTTGCTTTCAATCTGCAGCTGCCTGGTGTTCTGGAGGGCACCAGAATATTCTGCACATGGAAGCTTCCTGCACTCAACTGTCGAAGAAAAGCTAAGGAGTGTCCTGATTAAATGCACCCCAGCAGGGATGTATGTCGTTACAACGCATACTTTTACAAAGCATACCTTTACAACGCATTTTTTACACCGCAACATCCATTGCAATGCATTCCATTACAACGCATGCCATTACAACAAATTCTTTGAAACTACCTTTACAATGCATTCCACTACAACGCATACTACATTTACAACGCATACCATTACAACGCATACCATTACATTGCATGTATGGTAAGTATTGGATAGTGTGGGGGTAAAAATTACTATTCTAATTCCAGGGGGTAGAGCGGTAGGGTAAGTGTTGGATAGTGTAGGGGTAAAAATTACTATTCTAACTCCAGGGGGTGCAACAGTAGGGTACGTGTTGGATAGTGTAGGTATGCGTTGTAATGGTATGCGTTGTAATGACATGCGTAGTTTCGCTGTAAAGGTAGTGCGTTGTAAAAGTTGCGTTGTAAGTGTTGTTCCCCCCAGCAGTGTCAGCATCCAGTGCTGCGCTGTCAACAAAGTCAGTGAGGTCAGCACGAGGCTGTGCCTAGTGTGCCAATCACGCATGAGCCAGGCTCATGCGTTCACACTTTAGATGAAAAATATAATTAAATCCAAGATTATTGAGGCTCACCTGACCTCGATGGACCAGAGTCTTCCGGGGTCAGGCTTTGCGGGTGAGTAGCGCGCTCTACAAATGCGCTCTACAAATGCTTGATTGATTGATTGATTGTTTCTGTGCCAGCTAATCCGCACGAATGTGGCTGACAAGTTGCTCTGAGCACACCCCTTTGAAGGGTGGCTGACTCTCTGGCAGCGCGGTTGCTGGGCCTTCGTATTGTCACCAGCGCTGTGTACGTGTGTCCTCAAAACCACCAGTTTTATTTGCCTTTGCAGCATTTTAGTAGCAGCTGCAGCGGGTCCACGGGCAGGCAGTCCTCAGTCTCCAGCATGGCTGAGAGACCACAGCTGCAACGAGAAGCCTCCAAGCAGCCTGTTCAGGTCAATCACAGCATGGCATCACGATGGGAGGCACAGGCTTCGGTGCGAGCAGCGGCGGCTTAGAAAACGTACAAACATAACTTCCGCCCGCTTCCACCGCCCATTTAATGACTTCATTTTCTGTCTCGGGCAGCAAATGAACAATTTTGCAAATGCCTTGGTGCTGCAGCTCCAATCAAAGCACAGCTGAGCCAGCCTGTCCGGAGCGACCGGAACCACCCCCTGGCAGATGAAGATGTAAATTATAATTTAACACCTGAGCAGTGCAATTGTTGCACTGCACGGTGTAGTGCAGTCTGTAACACATTGTGGGCTGCCAGAGCAGGGTGTGGTTGTGCATTGTTAAATGAGCATAGCAGCGCTCCCTCTCCATTTGTCAACAACTTCAGAGGGTGCTATAGATGCATGACTTTGCCATTTGGTGCGGCGATGCGGACCATCACACCAAAATGCGTTACTCTAACACCTGATGCGTGGTACTTGGCAGGGCTGAGAGATGCAAATCAAAACAACAAGCATACTTTGCTTGTGTAGGTACACAGATAAAATTTGTCTAATTAAAAAAAAAGTTCTCATATAGATAAAGAAAAACATCCTCAAAGTTCCAGAGGATGAGGCTGTTGAAAGAGCAGTGGCTGGTACATAGTACTGAAGACTGCTTGATGTTCCAACAAGATCATGCAGAACGGACACTGTCACCTTCTCATTCCTCACTGCTTGTCTAGAGCCAACCTGAATAGGGCCTTAAACACTGCAGGGTCAGGGACAGCTTCCATGTGTGCCATGTCTTCCAATTCCAATAATTTGTAAGTGATGGCAATAGGTGGACAGATCAATGGTCTAAGTGGATAGCTTTTTAGCAAAGGATGTTCCAAGTGTTAGTTTCAAATTCCGGGAAATTAGAATGAGGCTAGGGTAATAATTAATCATGTGGTGTACATTAATAATGTTCCTTACATAATCTACTGAACATGAAGGCAGTAGTACCCTGGACAGCCACTAGTGGTAAAAAGTTTGTGAAAATCTGCCAGAATCTGAAATTGAGAAAACGAATGTTTCGTCAGTCTGGCACCAAAAATGCAGGCCAACAAGAGGTAGGAATTCGATCTTCTTTGTTATCACCACATATTCTTTCAGACTTACAGGTGAAACATTGGGACGAATCCATGCACAAGGAGAATAAAGCGTTTGGTAGCACAGGTGCTTTGCACACAATTAATCTAGCTCGAACTCATATACATAGTCACAGTTTATCTGGAAAATCTACCAGAGTTCCAGCCATGATGAGTCTGCACTTCACATCTCTGCACTAAGACTTTGAAGTGGTTTAGGAAAATAACTACTTAAAAAACTGCAATTTATTACAGTATTGTGCGTTGTCTTCAAGACTGCTATCTTGTATGCTGGGAGTCAACAAGCATGACTGTCATTTCGTTGGTCAACTACCTGCAGGAGAGGACCATTTATCTTGGTTCTGCTTCAGGTACAGTGTAAGACATTGGGCAACTGGATGAGGGGGGTGAAACCGTACTCAAGCATCAACCACACTCCTTGTCAGGGTGAGGCACAAGCAAACCCCAAATTAACATGTGCTCACCCTCTGGTAGCTTGGCAGAGAGCAGTCAGGAATAGCTTAAAGGCAATATGGAACGTATTTGTGCAACACTTCAAACAGTAACACAGTGAAAGCACACCACAAAAGGATCCCAGACTAGAAACACAGAGTACATTATAATAAATAAAACAAGACCAAAACATCAAAAGTCCAATCAGTAGATCCAGAGATATTCAATTTTAAAGATTTAAGTGGGAATACTGACAAAAAGCCAATGTACCACTCGCTGCTATCTTGTGTCGTGCTAGACCAGGAGAACGTCACAAGTTTAGGCTGATATCGATGGAGCAGGGGTCAGATACAGGGTAGTTCCACTGAAAGGTTACCATCTCAGTCCAGGGTAAAGAGGCCTGTTCCCGGTGGAGGGGGACTGCAAGGAGCAGGGAAGCATTGCTGACAGTAGGCAATGTATCGCGAAAAGCATGCCAGGCATGGTGGAAGGCGTTGCTGCAGTACGAACATCCTGTTGTCATCATGAACGATCACTCCGGTGCTCTCTGTGAGTGGTCGATGCTGTAACCTGAAGGGTCGGGCTGACAGAACTTCGCATTGGTGGGTTGTGTGAGTGACAAGGTTTTGGCACCAAGGAAACTTTATTTCAGCCAAGTAAACTTTATTTCAGCCTCTCTGAGCCCACAGCAAGGGTCCTGGACCTAAGGGGCACTATATGAAACCATTTTACGGAGGGCAGCCAAAACCTGGCTTTTTAACCAGGAGTAGCTCTGTGGACTCTCTGTGTAACGCAGGATGCCTGGCGCACCACCAGTTGCTATAGCACCGGGACACCTCTTAGGAGGTAGCTGTTCGCGCTCTACAAATGACAGTATTATTATTATTGTTATTATTTGGGGGTCAGAGAGTTGCTCCAGCTGGACCCTGGTGCAGGTTGAGGTGGTTGTGAGGTAGTTATGTGCCTGTGGCTCTGAACAGGAGGACAGGAGCCTAGCCCTTGGAGTCACTACAGGAGTCCTTGGGTTCAGGTGCAGGTCCAAATCCCTCTAACTCAGGCAGGCGGGTACAAGGGCAGAAATCCAGCAATGCAGCAGTCCAGCAAGGCAGTACTCCAGAAGGGCAGCAGTCCAGTGGAGTGGCAGTCCTTTCAGGAGTACAGCAGTCCTTCTTTCTTGCAGAGTTTCCACAGGTCCATAAGTGTACTGAAGAGTTTGTGTCTGAGGTCCAATATTTATACCTGGTTCTTCCTTTGAAGTGGAGAAGCTTCTATAGGTTTCCCTCTCAAGTCCACGCGCTTTCTGCTTTCTCTGTCCTGGCTAAGCATGGGCGAATTTTGCGAATCTGGCGTTCGCGAATTTGCGTATTTGCGAACTCGCAATCCGCAAAATCCGCGAATTCTCGCGAATTTGCAGATTATTTTTTTTTCGTGTTCGCAAGGGTTTCTGCCAGTTCGCAAGGGTTTGGTTCCAGTTCGCAATTGCGAACTTACTTGTCGGCTCGCAACGGTCGCGACTATGTTGTTTCTACGTCTGGTTCATCATCACAGGTTCCCAGCACCCTCTGTTTAACCACTGCCACCCTCTGTTTCACCCATGCCACCCTCTGGTACATCAATTCCACCCTCTGGTTCATCATCACTGTAGATTATGGGGGGGAAAAGCAAGCACACCTGCCCTGCTTCAACTGACATGAATTAATTTGGGGTTGGTTTATTAATGTGTCACTGTTTTAAAATTCCAGTCTGGCACCTGCTTCCTTATCTGTAATTTTCTTTCTGTTGCAGTGCAACTTTTTTTTTCCAGGACCTTTGTGGCCTACTTGTAGCTATTCTATGAGCCTGCTGTGAGGGTCAGAGCAGGGTCATACAATTGTTGCAACTAGCAACTGAACTCTGGAGGGGCCACAGTCAGGAAGCACTACAGGGAATGGTTACTATTACCAATGATGAGTTAGAACATTTGCACCTGCTGAGTGCTTTCATTTTTGAAAATTCGTTTTTCTGCAGAGCAGCAACTGTAATACCCCAAACAAACATAGGCAACTGAACTCTGGAGGGGGCCCTCAGGAAGTACTACAGGGAATGGTTACTAATGATGAGTGAACTTTTGCACCTGCTGAGTGCTTTCTGCAGAACAGCAACTGTAATGCCCCAAACAAACTTACTTATGAAAGTTGGTTTCTAATCCAAAAGTGATCCAAAGAGAGTCAAAAG
This sequence comes from Lissotriton vulgaris, assembly GCF_964263255.1. NCBI lineage: Eukaryota > Metazoa > Chordata > Amphibia > Caudata > Salamandridae > Lissotriton > Lissotriton vulgaris. Next base: position 1,038,201,442 of record NC_141699.1, on the reverse strand, counting down.
GCCTCAAATCCCAAAAAGTGGAGGCAAATGTCAACCTGAGGAGTTATTCTGATAAAAATCATCATTTTCAGAAGGTCTATGCTGCTTGCTAGTAGATTTCTTGTGCAGAATTGCAAATTTTGTAATTTCGCGAGCGCGAGATTGTTGCTGCCCGCCGCACCTACATGTTCGCAATTGCGAACTCTCGCGATGCGTCGCCAAACTCCCGCGGGATCCCGCAGCAAGATCCAAAATGGCGCAGCACTCGCAAAAATATCGAGAAAAACAACTCGGCAAACGCTGAATGACGGTAAGTGAACGCCGCACGCCGCAAAATTGTATCACCAAGAAAAAAAAATCCACTGCGTGCGAATTTGCGGATTTTGCGGGAAATTCGCAAATCTCGCGGATCGCGAATTTACCGAAAATACGCAAAATACGCGAGCGGAACGGATTTTCCGCCCATGCTTAGTCCTGGCTCCATGTTAACTGCAGGGAGTTTGCAGCTCTTTGTGTGAAGGCCAGTCACAGCCTATTCAAGTGTAGGTAGGGCCACCATCCCATCCTGCCAGTGATGGCCCATCAGGCAGACCTAAGCTTTCTATTGTGTGTGGCTGTCTAGGAGGAATACACAAAGCCCAACTGTAAGCTACACCCAGTAATGTGACCCGGATACAGGCCTCAGGCACTAAATGACTAAAGGAAGAAAATGGCAACTTTCTAACAGTGGCATTTTCAAAATTGTAATTTAAAATTCGACTTTAGTGTAAAAGAGGATTTTTCATTACAATGCCAAAGGCACCAAACAGGAATTGGTTACCTGGTCCCATTTGGAATTTACAGCTTATTAAATGTAATAAAGTAACTTCAATGTTATCCTATGGGAGAGGCAGGCCTTGCAGTAGTAACAAAATAATTTAAGATGTTTGCACAGGACATGAAAAACTCAAAACTACACGTCCAACATTTTATATACATTGCACCTTGCCCTGTGGGTTGTTAGGGCCTACCCTAGGGGTGTCTTATATGTATTACAAAGGAAGGTATGGGCCTGATTAAAGGTTTATTTTGCCAAATTGTCAGTTTAAAAGTACACACAAGCAGCAATGGCAGACCTGAGATGTGCCTAAAGGGCTACTTAAGTGGGTGGCACAATCAGTGCTGCAGGCTCACTAGTAGTTGCATTTAATTTTCAGGCCTTGGGTACAAGTAGTACCGCTTCACTAGGGACGTACAAGTAAATGAAATAGGCCAATTGGGGGCTAAGCCAATTCTACCATGTTTTAATGAGAGAGGACAAGCCCTTAGCACTGGCTAGCAGTAGTAACATGCACAGAGTCCTAATGCAAAAAACAAAACAGGTGAGGAAAATAGGAGGGGGGAGGCAAAAACGTTGGGGATGCCTCTGCAGTAAGGGCCAAGTCAACAACATCCAATTTGGGATCAACAGACGATATGTAGTGAGAGTCTTCGAGGATTAATTTTGGAAGGGGTGGGACGTCTATCAAAAAATGGCATCTCTCATCCTCTGTAATAAGATTGCATTGATGACACTGGGACTTTAAATATAACGAATGGGGCTTCCTCCCCTTCTTGTCAGATAACTATTTGAATAACAATGTGTCTGTGTCTTTAAAAAATGTTTGTAATATGTTTGCTAAAGTTTTATGCTCCTTAGCAAGATTAGGAGTTTAATGGTTGATTTAAGATGCATTTTTATTGGATATGTGTGCATACAAGTCTTAATCAACAATGGCAATTAGGGGTAGAAGTAGTAGCTTGCTAACCCTGGCTTGTACCTTCATACAAGTTGAACTATAATGCTACCCTTGATTTCAGCGATAATGAATACAGCAACCGAAAGTAGAAAAGGGCTCTTAAAGCCCTATTTACTTCCCCGAGTTGCCACGCCCTGGCTTTATCCTACCCAATTAGACGCAAAAAGCGGCCTTGTAAGGTGCTAAACTTAGCACATGGTGCCAACCCTGTGAATGTTATGGAGCGGTAAAGTGTGTGTGATGTCACTTCCGCTTCCCCAAGTATTTTGGTGAACGAAGTTCACGTTTCTCAATATCTTTTCTAAGCCTTAAAATAGTGTGGAGAGGGGGTTGTTGAGATGCATAGCTCCATATGATGTGGCACTTTTAATCGCAATAAAATATGAATAGCGTTCCAGGGCATGCATCTCTGAACCTACTTGAGAAAAAAACATACCACCTCGGAGAGAGCATTTTAACTGAACTGGTTCGCATGTTTCCATGCCAACTAATGGAGTGATTGGTGAACCACATTCGACCCAGTTTATGCTTTCCCACTCCGCGGACTACGCATGGGCATGGCGCGCGGTGTAATCAGGCCACAGAAGGCTACATAATTAAAATAAAATGTTGACGCAGCAGCTTTCTGGGTAAACATCCAGAACCATACACGCAGCAGATGCTTTGAGGGACAGGATTATGATTAAGCCAGTCAGTCACACACACACACAACCACCCACCCACACACTCACCCCTACACGTGTTACCATCCTTGTGCAATTTTTACAAAAGTTGTAAAAATCGGCACATATGCTTTTGAAGTCATTTCCAATCATTTAGAAGACTTTACCTTGTGGGGACTTGGGTTCAGGTCCCCACAGTGCAATCAAATCCCCACAGCGTGAGTGTGTTATCATTCTCAAGTCCCCACAAGGATAGTAACACAAACCCACACACACACACACACACACACAAAATGAGAAAGAAACAAGGGACAGCTTAAACACAAAACAGGTACAGCCATCCTGGACCATAGGAAAATGCTGCTTACCCTAGGTTCCCTTTGTATGGAGCTAATCCCAGGTCCTCAACCCCATGTTAAAATGGCTTTCTCTCATTCATTGGATATGGGTGGAGCTGGCGCAGACCTTGGGGGGTGGGGGAGGGGGGCTTCTTTAGAAATAACACAGGTTTAAAGAGCACCTGCTGCAGAGTTACTTGTGTGAGGACAGTTTTCAGGCAACAATAAAAATGTAAAGTTTTAATATTCCCGCTGGAGAGAGATCAGATTTTTGTCTAGCTGCAGTTTTGGCTCATAATAAAGTAGCACAGAGGGCTAATATGTCTGCTGAAGGAACATGTACAGCGCAAACCACCGAACTGTATTTTATGTGGATAGCTCAGTAGGTTACTGCTTTTGTCACAGAGATCCTTTTGTTACTTGCAGTTCATAAGTTACAATCTTGGTATAGCGCTGTGAGCTATGAACTGTCATCAAAGAGCTGCATGCAAACTGCATGGTATAAGTTAGAACGTCATGTCCCCCCCCCCCCCCCCCCCAGTTTTTCAATATCTTAATGTTGCTAAAAATGTTTCCTTTAGTTAAAAGGACATTTTTATCACTAAAGTCAAACTCAACCACTGTGGTATGCTTTAAATCCTGAGTTTGTGCTTCTACAGACCAAGCACTCTTAAAATATACTGTGTACTACTATGGAGGACATGTGACTCCTACACCTTGTAATCCTTGTTGTGTTAAGTAACATTTCCTGTTAGACTGATTTACACATGTATGATTCATTGGCTCTGTATAATGTCTGTGTGATGTAAAGTGCTCTGACGCCGTACACTGCCAAGAGTAGCACCATTAAGCAAATGAAATGCATGTGAGAGAGGGGGTATGGAGAGATGAGGGGCACTGGTGGAGAGGGGTAGTGAGGGAATTCGTGGAGGAGGTTTTAAGAGCGGCGTCAACAAAGACTGAGTCCTGCTGACACTTCCATACAGTTATAGCGGTGCACAGTGATGATGCCATATTACTGAAAAAAGGCCCTAAAATGTGCCTTTTTTTACATTTACAGTGAGTGCCCCAGCTGGTAAAATTTCATTTTGCTGAAAATCTTTGCATCGTTTCTGGCTCAGGTACAATGGACAGCGCTTCGAGAAAGAGCATTATATAACTGCGCTATTTAGTGCCACCCAAAATGCCATCTTGTTTATAACAAAGAAGTGCTTGGCTCGACCTCCTTCACTGTGCCACATCAGAGGATGCACCATCTAAGCTAATTGGGTCTCTTGGTACTACCTGCTTCTTGACTCTGGTCAGAATCCTTTCCAGGAAGCAGGAATCTGGGAGACTCAGGTGTTCTGTGGACTCTCCTGGGTCTCTGAGCTTACCTTTTAAAAGCCAAGTGTGTGAGTCTGCCTAATGGTTCTGTGCAATGCACGCCTGTGGGACCTATATGAAATTTCATCCCCTCAAGTCTTCGAGATTCTATAAATGTATACAATCGATGCAGCTCTGGAGCCTTTTCCTTTTCTGTGGAAACCTCTTAGAACAAGTCCTCATAATCACAGTACTGCACAGATATTTCATCACAATTACCTTCTTTATTAAACTAGACTTTCTTTTTTTACAATTTCGAGAGCTGTTACTTTCTAGAGGGAATATATCTACGAGGGAATAGCCAATCATTTTCAATTCGGCTCTGATTATACAACATTACGTTTATTTATGCTGAAATGAGACTGCATTTTGGAGAACATTGTAACTGAGATATGGAACTTACATGAAATTTACATACACACACACACACCCGAGCACACGCAAACACCCCTCACACACACACATTTCCCTCTCTCTCCCTCTCTCTTTCTCCTCTTGAACACCACCATACCCTGGGGCAGATTTACAAGCCCCTTCTGCCGCTGGTGCGTCACGTAGTGTGACACACTGACGGCGCAACCTGCTGTGTGATATTTACAAGCACAGGTAAAGCCACCCTGCGTGACTTTACCTGTGCTTGTAAATATCGCCCCTTTTTACGCAACACTTTGCGTGTTAGGGGCGTGACATGGGTGTTACTGTGGGTGTTCTCACACCACACCCATGTCCACTGATGCATTTCCAGATTTACGACGAGCAATCAGAAATCTGGAAATGCATTAGAATGCTACGCCATCCTAGGGGTGGCGTAGAGAGGTACTACGAGGAGAAATGTTTTTTTCCTCTTTCAATGCGTGCTGCATTCTACAGCATGCATTGGAAGTGGAAATCACCTCAATTGATTGTTTTTGCGCAGGAAGGTTCCCCTTCCTGCACAAAAACAATCTCCCCACAACGCAAGCATCCTTGCACGATGGTGCAAGGGTGCCTGAGCCGGCGCATGGCAGCAGTTTGTGTGCCAGCGCAGTGGGAAGCACATAGATGTGCCATATATATGTCATATCCCTGTGCTTCTAAACTAACGCAGTGTGGCAAAGCAAAATAACATGCAGCACCGTACTAAATTAGTTTCTTATAAATCCGCCCCCAAGTGTTTTGCAAATGTTAATAACATAATACATTCTATAGGTTGTTCCCTGCTTGACAGCTTTTCTAACCATGAGTATATGGACAAAAGCAAAGCAGCTACCAGTGTTTAATTTGTCAAAAAAATAGGTGTCAGAGCTCTAGTCAGCAGACCACTTCCGCTCGCACTGCCCATTGTCGCTGTCAATTACAGTAACAGCATAACTAAGTCACACTCCTACAAGTATGACATTTGGAATGGATTTGGCAGCAGGCATAAGTCATTCTTTATGTACACAGAATTAATAAACAACAGCTGCTGTGCTGATCTTTTAATAAAATAAAAAAAACAGCGCCACCATGTGGAAGACTGTCATAGTTACCAGTGCTGACAATTACGCACTAGTGCTGAGCACTGGAAACCACTGGCTCAAATTAAGCACTGTCAACTAGTACTTTGACATTCAGGTATTTAGTATTTATTATTGCCGCAATCCCAATCACGACTGTTGATTGGTGCCCTTGTTGATAATTGTAACCTCTGTGGAAACAGATGTTTGTGCAAAGGATGAAAAAATACTAGAAATTCATAAATGAGCCCAAAGACTTCAAAAGCCCTTTTTTGAGCCATTACAATACTTGTACTTTGTTGCAAATGTTTTCACATCATGCTATTAGATGCACTGGACCAAAATGCAACACTTGTTAAATGTTTCAAACGAAAGTAAGAGCCCAAGGTATGTGTCTTTCAAACCACTATATGTGCTATGTCCAGGTGTTCTTCTTCACAAAGTGTCAAAAGAAGTGAAGGTACTAATTTTACTTTTGATTACGTGACTTCACCCATAAAAAGTAAACCAGGGTGGTGAACTCCTGTAGCTCATGGAGTTCTGAAGAAGTACGGCGAGCGAAGATTTTTCCTTGCTCCCCCTCACCAATGGTAAGTTGGTGAGCGCGAGCGAGGAAAATCCAGTGCTATACCACTTCGCAGTGAGATTTCTCAGCGAGGGACGTCGCAGATGGTCTCTACCGCTCGCTTTGAGAAATCTGCCATTCGTGTTGAGGAAGTTGCCGCTCGAGTGGAACTTCTACTTGAGCAGCAGAAAGAAGCAGCGCCCTCTTGCATTGTGGAAGGAAATGCTGTGCGTGCTGATTTTACAGCACAGGAAAAACACCTGGCACAAAAAATCTCTGCGTAGCTTGGTGGAGTTTTTTTGTCACTTTGCAGAGTTCTGTGACTCCGTGAACTCTGCCCAGGCTTAAAACAATGAGCAAATTCCTTTTTCCAAAGGTAAGATAATAATTTACAATGTATTGAGATGTCTATTAAAAAAATGAAATTGAGTTTTAGGTGCTCAAAAATGAAAAACGAAATAATTTAAGTAAACAATGTTTCGCTTCATTTCCACAATCAAATAGCAATTCAGTAATTTCTAGTAAATGTGCTTCACAACAGACTCACTTTGCAAGATGGGAAATGTGCTGTGTTCATGTTGCGTACACCAATGGAACATGTGCAAACATTTCAGGAGCAATTGTTAATGTGCATTGGAACTGAGCGTTTCTTGTCATGCACAGGGATGGATTGGTGTCGTTACAACGCAGGCTATTACAACGCCTGCTGTTACAACGCGGTTTTTACATCGCATACCACTACAACGCATAGTGCTTTTAAGCGCTGGATAGTGATTTATTTAATTTACTATTCCAACTCCAGTCCCCGTGGATAGTAGGGAAGGTGTTGGATAGTAAATTAAATATATTCCCTATCCTAGAGCGCCCCCCCAGTGCAATGCGTTGTAATGGTTTGCGTTGTAATGGTTGCGTTGTAATGGTAGTGCGTTGTAATAAATGCGTTGTAAGTGATGTTTCCCACAGGGATGTGTTAAACCTGATATTTAAAAAAAAATATCCACCATAAACAGACTGGCAGGAGTACATACTCTGTGTGGTATTCAAGCCATAACAATGTGAAATGAACACAAATGTAATTGAGATTGAATACCCTCCTTTGTTGGCATGTGATAGTGGATGCTGCCTTAGGGGAAGGTCTGGCTGTGCACCCCAATTACACCAGCTGCACCTTTGTGATTGCTCTACACACATTCCTCAGTCCTTTTCGGATATATGTGAGTGGGAGTGCACTGCTGTTTGTGGGGTGGTCCCAGAGCAGGCATGTGTAAAGCCAAGTAGACAGATGGACACCATTGAGCGGGGCAAGGATTTCTCCAACGCCTGATTGTTGTATTTTTTTCTCTCAGGCAAACATATCTTAGATTTATGCTATATTCTTCTGTTAAGCGCTTAGAGACCGGCGGTGATAGGCGCTATACAAATAATCTATAACATAACATAACATAACATAATGACAATCAATTAGTACCCAGTGACTGGGAGAATTTAGATTCAGGTCTTGTGAGTAAAGTGGGTCATACCATGCTATGTGCCCCTCAAATTGTCTTTTGACCACTTGGCTCCTAAGACCCATAAGCCCCGTAGAGATTTCTCTATTCAGGGTCGGACAGGCCATAGCCGACACCAGGCATTTCCCTGGTGGGCTGGAGGGGTGGGAGCTGGTTTTGTACCTGTGGGAGCTGGTTTGGTTACCAGGCCGGCGTTTGCAGCAGTGTTGCAATATTTCCCCCCTGTAACAAAAGCAGGAGTGGTGCTTCTCACTAGCAATCCCCCCAGACTGCACGAGGACCAGTTGAGCAGCAATCTTCCAGGGCTGGTTGCTGTTCCCAGTCTGGTCATGCTCCTACCAGTCCTTTTACTGTATTGCTCCCTGTGATATATATGCAGATGCTGGCAGGGTTTAGATGCAGACATGCTGTGAGTCCTATGGCCTTGGCTGACTTTCACCACCAACCAATCTAGACCACCAAAAATACACATCCATGCAAAAGGGAGGACCTCCAGCTGTAATTAAAAGAAAATAAGTCTACCACCTTGACCTGCCATCTGCATATACTTAAATATGAGAAAGCTAGAAGGGAGGCTGTGGTTGTTATTGTGTATATGTGCCTGTATCTGTTGCAGATGTTGAGACTGCCTCTACATTTGTCTGTACTCTTTTATATGTATCTGCTTCTCCATGCAGGAGTGTCCCGTGATGGTAAGAGCAGTGGGGAGGGTTGGGGTGGAGTTAACAGACGACGATGAGGGGAAGAAAAAGAAAAAAGAAAACCACTTACTTTGCACTGAGCGATGCACTGAGTGCAAGGTGTTTTTTTTCTTCTTTTTCTCCCTCGTCTGTTGACTCCACCCCACCCCGCCCTACTACTCTTACCTGCACAGGCCGCTCCTTTATCCATGTAAATGTGTATGTCGACCTGTATGTGCGCCTATGTGGATCTGTATGAATGACTACAGGTATGTATATGTGTGTTTTCTTAGTGCGCCCATGCACGACAACATACATCCATTACAACAAAGAACATATGAAACTAAATCAAGCTAGACCTATTGACTCCCGAATTAAAAGAACCAACGAAGACACAAATACAGAACTCAACCTGCACACTGAAAACAGACAAAACACCACTATAGTTTAACCTCATCGCTGCTGCCGATGGCCAACGGCCGTCACGTGCACTACCTTTGGAGTGCGGCGCATGTCCGTTGGCCGTCGCGGCCCCGCCCGCGCAATAGAACGTTCTGCACTAGCGCGGAACGTTCGGCGCAGTTAAGAGATTAACATTAAACAGTTTATAGGCAAACACAGCACAGCAGACAACTGCATTGCATCCATTTTTCCGAACTTGCATGAAGAGCTACACCATTCTTATCTTAGTCCAGGATCTATATAAAAATCTAATCAAATGTAGCATAAACCAATAAAACTGATTGTGATATGACTCAAAAAAAGTTTGATAAATTATTTACTTATTATAGAAAAACCTGTTTGAGCCATGTCAAGGTTTAGACTAGGTCGCTCAACCATGGAGGAGTCCTGTATGCTTTGCCATTTCAAAATAAAACATATATTTTAAATCGGAATGTTTGCTTTCAGTGGCGGTTGCTAATTAATAGTACTGGGAGGGCGGGCAGGTGCCAGTGGGGTGGATTAGAAAAAATCCAAAATTTACTTACCTTCCTTTGCCTCTCCTCTGTCCTTCTTCTGTCGACAAAGCAGGAAGCACACAGGCTCCCAGACTCCCCTAGCTAATCCCGATGCTGCTACTACCAGCAAGACAGCTGCGTCGTGATTGGTCCGAGTGCCCTGGTTCGGCACTCAGACAGGGAGTGGGAGCCTGTGCATGTTCTCCATCCAGGCAGTGCAATACAACCGGCAGGAGAGGTGCTAAATACGCATGACTGTTTGGCTGGCCCAAGATGGCCGCCGAAACCGTCATGAGCGCTTAGAAAGTTACCACCACTCCTTCACCCCCGCAGGCTGTGATGACAGCCGAGCCCTGCCCTGCATCGCACCTAAAATGCAACTGATAAAGTAAAGTGACAATAACATCGTGATACTATCATTTAATTTTTGTTTTTGCACTGCTCACTTGCTTTGCTTCTGCTATTCTTGGAGAGATTTAGAAGAGGCAAACACACATTGGAACATCTGCACATTGATACCTGCATAAACGCTTTGAAGCCTTTCAAAATATAGGAAGAAAATACAGCATTTTGGTGGATCTAACTTCACATTAGATGTACTTATTTTGGAAGCAAAGTTCACAAAGGTTTCCAAGTGTGAGCAGGGAATCCTGCGACAGTCGCAGATTACCAGGTACTGCCTTGGAAAACCTTAGTGAATTTGCATTTGTGACTATGCACAGGCATTTTCACGCGTGCAATTGTAAACAGTGCACATTGCATTGGTGCAACCTCTTCCCCCATACCCACACATTTTGAGAGGAATTCTTGTCCTAGCCACCCCTGGAAGGGGTGGAGCAAACCCCCCACATTTCCAAGGGTGAGAACAACTCAGAGACGAGTTTCTCAATATATGTTTCTGGGAGAGCAACATTTTAGGGCATTAATGCTCTGCAACGGCCCTTGCTCACCCAAGGTAGTAAATATAATCATGTGAACATCTTTGAGTGAGTACATTATTTCACAAGCATAAAACCACGTTTTTTGAATCCCAAAAGTGGCATTACACTCATAAAAAAGGCTATTTGCATATGAAGCTGTGTTAATTGGGCCTGGGGTGCTGCTGGAAGTTCAACAAGTTTTATTGAAAAGACTCCAGTTTGCCTTTGGGGGACACGCCCGAGCCCACTACATTAGGATAAATGAGTATGAGTATGAGTATGAAAAAGGCTTTATTTCGATAAAAAACATATCTTAAAAGCACAAACAAAAAATCAACACTTTAAAATACCAGCTCATTCCATCAAAAATAGTACCCAAGTGTTAGCTTATTACGTCTTGTCTTTTTTTTAAAAAGATATACATTTCCACAACAGAGATAGTCACGTTTCAGAGAAATAAAAACTATTTACACCAACAAGTAAAACATTAAATTAAACATTAGGATAAATAGCAGAGGGACCAATGGGGTTGAAATACAAAATCAATTCCCTTTACTCCTAATTATTGCTACCAAAGACCACACCTGGAGGAAACAAATGAATATCACAGCCCCAATTTACACAACATACCTGCTTAACAATTTTAATCGCTATTACCCTGGACTTCATCTGAGTTCTGCTACGGCCAACCTAATGATTATCCCAAAGTTTCGACTGGCCACTAGAGGGGGAAAGTCTCTAGCGGTTAAAGGCTCTAAAGCATGGAACAAACTCCCACCCCAAATTCGAGAAATCTCTTGCGAGAGCAAATTCAGGAAAGCCATCAAAACCTGGAACTACAACCAAACAGACACTACCTGTAAAACCCTGGTTTAAAACTGAAACGCCTTCATGGGTTACTACATCTCCCACCTTTTGGAATACACAAGCCACAAATAAGCGCCAAGATGCTCCTCGGAGTGATAGAGCGCTATACAAATTCCCAATCAAAATCAAAAAATCTTTTGAAACAAAAATCACGATTTAAACGGGCCGTCTGTAAGTGTGATCTTGACTCTGCAGATTTACAAATGTTGAACTTAAACATTGTTAACTCACTGCTTTAACACATTGCTGATGATAAACCGCCTGAAAAACACAGCTTCTTCCTTGACTGCCTCCACTGTAGGCTATTAAATTCTCAGGATTACTTTCTTGCTGTTAGACCTGATAATAAAGTACTGTTTGTTGGCAAGTTGTTCATTTCTTTTTTGGATCTATTTTAGTAACTTCAGATGTTTGTAGTAGGCTCTATGAGGAACATAAAGGACAGCTGGGAATATAATCTGTCTGCGATAAGCGGAGGGCCTGATGTACAAGGCTTTTTTGCTAACACCTGAAAATTGGATTAGTAGATAGTGGGAAAACACTTTTTTTCTGTCTATAGAGACTTTTCAACCAGAGGCAACCAGGCTACTGTGCAGGGAATGGGGCAGTAGCGGTCGGTGGTGGGAGTAGCTGCCAGGCGGTGACGTGGGGAGGGGGAGGGGCAGGGTGGGGGGTAGTAATCTATGGACTACGGAGGATTACAGGTAAGTAAACATATAACACTGCATCGCATTTGGGGATGCAGCGCACGCAACAAAATTCGTTTTATTTATTTATATGTTTATTAACCTGTAATCCTCCGTAATCCATAGATTACTACCCCCCACCCTGCCCCTCCCCTCCACACCTCACCGCCCGGCAGCTACTTCCACCACCGACCGCTACTGGAATGGGGTAGTGCCAGGGGTGGTGGCCATGAAAAATATTGTGAACACAGTTGTGCAGTTAGAGCGAGCTCAGTGATTACAAATACTGCAAACATTTTTCATAAAGGTAGGGGTAAGTGTGTTCACGGCTGAGAAAAGGAGGGATCACCTTTTGGGAATTGTAGGGATACCCAGACAAGGCAAACATGGCAGACAATATATCAGAGGTCTTAGACGATGCAGCGGCGTTGCGAAACTTGAGGGGCCCCCCTGCACAGTTCAAGAAGCCCCTCCCATGCTCCGGACTCGGTCAGGAGCTATAAGGCCAGGGGCACCACCAGCCATGCACAGGGCCAGAGGGGGCCTCCTGGAGCTCGCCCCCCCCCCACACTGCAGGGGCTGTGGGGCTATTGTTACCCCACTGAGACAATATAATTTGGCAATGTTCACTGTGTTGCTGATGGTGGAGCCAGCAACACCTCAACTGTCTAACAAACATTGATACCCTATCTCTAAATGAGAAGGGAAGCCACAAGGACTTTGGGTGGGGCATCTTGTAGTTTTTGGGGGATCTCTTGATACTCTCCTCCTCTAAATGAGGGCCTCAGTGTCTTCCAGAGAGTTCACATACGTCTATGCACTCCTGTGCTTCAATGGGAGCCAATGGAGTGCTTTCTGGAGTTTGTGGAAGAATTTGCCAGTGTGATTTTATTAGTTCCATGTCAATAATACATTAAAAAATATATTTTTATGTAGTATAGACTGCAAGAGGCAGGGCATTCTGCAGCTTAGGAGGCAGGACAAATCGCCAGCTTCAGGTGCAAATTGTGAGGCCCACAAATCAAGAGCGGGTAGAACTAATGGAGTCTTCTATGCCCTACATTCTAAGTCCCGCTGGGAGTGCATACTGCAGACTAACCTACTTTTGCATGGTTTCCCTTCAATTCCTTCAGACAGGACCTGGAGAAACGCATGCAGGGAAACACTCCAGGTCAGTTGAAATTTGTGCTCAACTGAGAACATGAAACTAGGTGCACACAGCGGCGACCAACACAAACAAAAAGTGGTGAGGCACGGAGTGAAGCCAGTGGGACACCGCTTCTCCGCCATTGTTGAGGAGCCACCACTGGACGTGCACACCCTATGTCGAACATCCTACGTCGAAGGCGCAAACCCCGTTGCCACTTAATCTCAGATCTATTGTGTTCTTAAGAACGATCTCATTAAAAACACCGTCAGAGTTTCATAAGTAGACACTTACAAATTCCTTTAAAAATGTTTATTGTCTTTTGTCTTATAAATTCTATTGTAGCCACAATGCCCTTGAAGAGGCGTGCTTGACTCGACTGCAAAGGAGCTGAGAACATTTCCCATTTCCGAGCCCTTTGTAAGCAGTCATTAATCCTACTGTCGGCTGGCCCAGCAGTGCATAATAGCCACAATTTTCCTTTTTATGTAAAAATGTAATTCTGTATAAAAAAAAATTATCTTCAAAAGCCGAACATAGAAAACAATGACACCGTAATGGCCTCTAACAACTTGGATTTATTTTCTTCCATTCACAAGGACCAACCAACAGCGCATACAGAATGCAATCTATCAAGGGCAACCTTTAAGTGGGGTTACCTTTGAGTCTGAGAAAATGCCAATGAGCAAAAATACACACAGCTCAACAGGAGTTCTACAGCTAATTATGAGTCACATTGAATCTGAGTAGCTCTCACATTTTTCTCATAAAGTTAAAAAAAAGGTCCTATACATAATTTTTTCTGGCTTTCACTTCTTTGGCTAAAGTGTTTATTTTTTCTATTTCGCTTCTATATTGGTATTTCTATTTTTATTGTGAAACCTATTGTGTAATTTTCTATTCCTGGTGGTACAGTAGGTGTTCAATGCACCCTCCATCTCTATTCAACATGGTGTCAAGCAATCAAAGACAAATTCTGCTCAATTATCCCATATATGTAATGAATGGCCCGCGGCACTAACAGGTAGATTCATCAAGCCGAAATCGGCTCGCAAAGGGCCGGATTCTGAGAATCTGGCCCTTTGCGAGCGGTATTTTTGCATTTGGGATTCATCATCCCAAATGCAAAAATCGCAATTCTAGAAATCGCTAAATTGCGATTAATTGCATTTAAGGAATCTCAATTTGAGATTCCTTAAATGCAATTCATGAACCATTTAAAAACTGCGAATTCGCAATCTGGGGCCGCTATTTACAGCGAAGTCTAACTACGTGGTAAATAGCGAAAACTTGCACTTTAGTGCATTTTTCTAAGTTATATGTTACACATACACATGTCCTTTGGACATGTGTGTGCGCAACATCAGTGTACATTAGCATTTAGGGGATGCAAAAGGGTGTCCTTTGGACACCCTGGTACCCTTGAAATTGCTTCCTTATTTGCGATTCGCTAATTGCTAATCGCAAATAAGGAATGACTCCCCATTCATTCCTATGAGCCTTTAGGCCCATAGGAATGAATGGGAAAGCCCATTCCTTATTTGCAATTAGCAATTAGCAAATCGCAAATAAGGAAGCAGTAGAAATCGCATAAAATATTGCGATTTCTGCATGCATCCCGTTCTGCGAGTCTTTAATAGCAAATCCTTAAAATTCGCTAATAAGGACTCGCAAAACGTTACTTTTAATGAATCTGGGGGTAACCCTTTTGCAGGTTGGGAACCCTAAGATTCGGTAAATTGGACGGTTTCCAATCAGTAAAAAGCTTTTATAAATGTACTAAAAACATCTAAGGAGGCTGCATTGTAAGATGTGTTTAGACGTGGTTACCGTTTTGGGTTTTAGGCGTTCCATCCAAATGCCGAATCGCTTCCCTATGTATCAATGATTTGCAACCGTGAATCTGGTCACACGGATGAATGAATGAATATTAGTCTTATAAAGCGCAAACTTTGCCCAAAGGCGTCACAGCCTCAGTGATAAGTTACAGACTTTGAAGTTCAGGGAACAACTGTCCACTCTCAGGTGTTTCAAACTGAATATTTTTTTGCAGCATTTCCTTTAAGGAAATTAGGATGCTTTTTTTTATAAATACATTTTAAGTTTTGAAATGCAAAGACAAGCATGGATTTCTGCTGTCCCCCGCAGGCCACTATCCCTGTATTTTAAGCCAATCATAAGAGGACAATTTGTGACCTGCCTAATGAATATTTATTAGGCAGGTCTTTTTGCGACCCCCTTTGAATCGTTATTTTATTAAATGGCCTATTTGAACCTATATCAGTTTGCAAAATAATTTAGTGGTCAAAAATAGTTGGTACATTAATTAAGACTGATTTTTGCAACCACAGTTTTAGAACACATGGGCCTTAGTTTGGTGAAGCAATCTGTGGCTATAAAGTTGTTCATTTAGTCTCTGGGACATGTAAGCAAACTTATCCTAGACAGTAGTTTTGGTCTGTTGTTTTTGCCACTGCATCTTAAAGGTATATTTCATGAATTATGCCATGCAGGCTCAGCTCCATGGCTTCAGGGTTTGACCTGATATGTAATTAATTATTCAGATGCAAGGCACTCAATGTGCCAATGTGTCTGCTGTTGAGACATATATATGTTTGAGTAACTAGACTAAAACAATTTCCTGTCAAAGCCTTTGGAGTCAGACTTGCATCCTAGGGTTTAGCCATTATTTCAAGGCATATGAAGGTTCAATGAGGTGGCGGTAAGAGAAGCCTGAGGGGGGATGTATGACGTTACAACGCATACTTTTACAACGCCTACCTTTACAACCCAATTTTGACAGCGGAACATCCATTACAACGCATACCATTACAACGCATGCTGCATTTACAATGCATACCATTATAACACATAACATTACATTGCATGTAAGGTAAGTATTGGCTAGTGTAGTGGTAAAATATACTATTCTAACTCCAGGGGGTGTAACAGAAGGGTAAGTGTTGGATAGTGTAGGGGTTAAAATTACTATTCTAACTCCAGGGGGTGCAACCGTAGGGTAAGTGTTGGATAGTGTAGGGGTAAAAATTACTATTCTAACTCCAGGGGGTGCAACAGTAGGGTAAGTGTTGGATAGTGTTAGGGTACTATGTGTTGTAATGCTATGCGTTGTAATGATATGCGTTGTAATGACTGCGTTGTAATGGCATGTGTTGTAGTGGTGTGCGTTGTAGTGTCATGCGTTGTAATGGTTGCGTTGTAAATGCATGCGTTGTAATGGATGTTGCGTTGTAAAAGTTTAGTTGTAATGGTAGTGCGGTGTAAAAGTTGCGTTGTAAAGGTTGTTTCCCCTGAGCGGTCATTTAGAGTTTGGTGGAGCGGGAGAACCACTGTAAATTGGCACTTCTTCTGCTCCATCAAACCCATGGCTGCCCTCCCTCATTTAAAGATGGTGGAAGTATCAGATTTAATCAGCAGAGTATCAGCTGGTTCCACAGGTGCAAGTCTTTGATCAGTCACCAGACCACCTGGTCATATTGATGGTCATAACACCCAGTTTTGGGCCGGGTGACCATGACTAAATTACCCTGTCCAGGATTACCATGCGCAAGAAAGCAAATGAATGGTTGTGATGTTATGTTAAAAATATTTATAGAGCGCACATACACCATACGGGGTCTTGGCGCTAAGTGTATGAGGTAGTCTGCTGCTCGTTAGATCATTCATATGCCTGGGAGAACAACCACGTTTTTAATAGTCTCCTGAAATGAGGGTATCTTGTAGAGGATCTGATGTTGAAGGGAAGTGAGTACCAGAAATGAGGAGCCCAGACCGCAAATCAAGACCCGCCTGGTCTCTTCCGTTTCAAAGTGGGGATAAGCAAAAGGTTCTGATGGGATGACCTCAGGTTCCAGGTGGGGGGTACCTCTGGATAAGCATGGAAACAAATTCCGGGCATGAGGCGTGAAGGGATTTAAAACTGAGGCATCCAATCTTAAATGCACCGCATTGTGTAACGGGGAACCTGGATGAATGATTGGAAAAATCTCTGCGAGTCAGGGCCCTTAGAATTTTGGTTTCAATCAGCAGATCAAAACTTCAAGGATTTCTTGGATTTGTGAATTTGTTGTTGGAAAACAAAATACTTTCCTGAGCCGGTGCAACAACATATGACACCATCTGAGGGACAGGGTCAAGGCTGATTTGCATATAGCCATTGTCTGACCTAGGGTGGTGTGGAGTGCAAAAGAACGATGGATTTAGGCCCAGATCCTTGTACTGGGGTGAATGTAAGACATTGTTCTGCATTCTGTCCATCAACTGTGTTTTTTGCAATTTTCACCCCAACTGGGCTGGGTTTGCTCAGACGTGAGTCCCAGGCTCTCCACATCACTGGAGTCAAGCTATCCAGGCTGAAGAAGGCTGATAGCCAGAAACCGGTCCTTGGATGCTTGATTCCGGTCTAGGAAAGACATGGCTTGGTTGTTCGGGCTGGACTGTTCCCATGAGGCACAGGGTCAAACTGATTTGCATATAGCCATTGTCTGACCTAGGGTGGTGTGGAGTGCAAAAAAAACGATGGATTTAGGCCCAGATCCTTGTACTGGGGTGAATGTAAGACATTGTTCTGCATTCTGTCCATCAACTGTGTTTTTTGCACTTTTCACCCCGAGTGGGCTGGGTTTGCTCAGACGAGAGTCCCAGGCTCTCCACACCACTGGAGTCAAGCTATCCAGGCTGAAGAAGGCTGATAGCCAGAAACCGGTCCTTGGATGCTTGATTCCGGTCTAGGAAAGACATGTCTTGGACGTTCGGGCTGGACTGTTCCCATGAGGCACAGGGTCAAGGCTGATTTGCATATAGCCATTGTCTGACCTAGGGTGGTGTAGAGTGCAAAAAAACGATGGAATTAGGCCCAGTTCCTTGTACTGGGGTGAATGTAAGACATTGTTCTGCATTCTATCCATCAACTGTTTTTTTTGCAACCATCTCAGATCACAGCCTTCACTTGAACTGATGTAACAGCTGTTGCGCTGTATGCTTTCGACACTTTACCAGAATGCGGAGAGGTCTAACTATGGAAGGCTGTTTTGTGCTAGGGGAGTGGAGGCCCTTACCCTCAGCTAACCTGGTGGACTGCCTGCCAGGGTCTAAATGAATGCCGTAGACATAGAACCTTGCATTTGGTATCTTTCTAGTCCCATATCCCAACACAATTGAGCCTTTATAATCTCATGGCTTTCCTAACTTGGACCCCCTATCTTTTTACCTGGCATACTCATATCCCATTGATATGCAATGGCGTTTAGATTTGAAATCCTATAAAGATATATATATTCACATATTAGTGCAGACACTTTACAAACTATGCCCTTTTGTGCAGTATATGAATGTAGGAAGGTGGATATCTGACTATATGGTTACCCCAACTTTTTGCCTAGTGTTTAGCTGGTTTTTGACTTAGTTGGCCTGGGATCCTGCTATTTAGGGTCCCAGGCTATCTGCTCTCTCTGTAAAATGGACTCCATGTATTTTAGGTACATATCCAATTGGGTATTGGGTCACCTTGTGAGCCCCTGTATAGTGTACCATAGGTACCCAGGGCATAGGTGGATCCAAGGCCTACCAGGGGCTGCAGCATGAATTATGCTACCCCTGGCTGGCCATCCAAACTAACACCACAGGCTGAACTCTCAGCTTGGGCAAGGTGGTGTAATCACCTCTTGCTTAGATATAGTATTCCTATATCTACCCTTATATATAGACACATATATACCTATAAGTCACTCCTATGGCAGGCCTTGACAATCCTGAAGGCAGAGTGCTTGGTTTTATGTGAGATGGTGCTCTAGCATGAGCTGAGCCTGTCTGCAGCTTTCAGAACCATGTCATCATAGCTGTTCTATGATATAGCCATACCATATACTCTTAAGTGCATTATAATCCTCACGGTTAATGCTAACTTTGGTTTGGCTTTATCAAAACATGTCGTGTAAGGTGTCAAACACTTTGGAATAATACCGCCCACCAGTCCTGGCAGCGGGGGTAGCATTCCACCCTTCTAGAGGGAGAAGACATGTAGTTACTGCTTTACCCGGTTAAAGTTAAACAGAGCCTCAGCATCACAAAATGGATGCTGCTGCCACAAACACGAGTCTGACCTCCTGCTGCTGGACGAAACTCCGGCAGGGGAGGCCTGGACAATAGGTTTCCTGTCCAGGGAGGTGCTAGCACCTCCCCAGACATTCTGTAGTGGATTGGGGCAGGGTGGGTTAATGGAAAGATGCTTTTCCAGACACTGCCTGGGACACACAAGGTGCTCCATGCATAGCCCGGTTCAAACCAGTTGCTGGGGCACTCCAGCCCCAGCTCTGGCGCGAAACTGGACAAAGAGAAAGGGGTGTAACCACCCCCTTCTCAGGTTCCACCCATAGGAGGGACCTAGCAGGTAATCCAGCCCCTTAGTTTGGTATAAAGTTAGGAGCTGTGTCTAGAGACATTAGATTATCATGGAAAGAAACCCTGAAATGAACTCTTGGACCTTCCATGTTCCATTTTGACTGGAAGACTGAAGACATCTCCCTTGTGGTCAAGGAGTGACCACCCTGTGCAAACAGGCACCATCAGTAACTTGCCAGTTTGCTTTGTCGATGCTCCCGCCGGAACCCGAAGACTTAGCGACACAGGAACTGGACTTCCAGACTTTTCTGACTCCGACCCACATCCACAGCAAAGCTGAGACCCGTGGCGGACACGAGAGACGTGGGACCGGACATCTTGGACTACCTGCTTTTTTCTACCTGTGCAGTTCCTGAGGTACCCTCGAAGCTGTGCATTGGGGTTTGAGAAGCCCCAGACCTGAGCAGCATGTGCATCGAAGCTCAGTCCACCACACTCCACAATTGCCGTGTGGGGCCTGTGCCTGCATTTCAGCTCAACGAGTCTTTGCAGTTGCTAGCCCCTTGGCTAGTGGCCCCTCTGAAGACTTCTTTGTAAAACTACATCACTTGCCTGATTGCTTCGGGCTTTCTCCAGCTTCCCTGCGAAGGAGAAGCTCCCCATACCTTGCGGGTCTGAACAGAAGCCAATCTTCCCATCCTGCGTGGATTGCATTTGCCAAGGTTTGTTGGGTCCAATCAAGATACCGACACACCCAACAGCTAGATCTGTTGTGGGACAGCTGAACTCCAGCTCCTGGTCATCGTCGACGCCTCCTGGTCCTCGTGGCTGCAGAGACAAGCTTCACCTCTCCACCTGATTGCATCTCGACATCGCCTGGTTGCTTCCTAGTCACTGGCTAGTGACCCAGACTCTGTCCCCTCTGCTTTCAGGTTCTTCTTGACTCCGATCCACCCTTGGATCCACCCGGACACTTTCCTCCTGGTCGCCTGCAGCACTTTCTTGCAACTCTCCATAGGATTCAGCGACGAAACCCGACACGAAAGAACACCTATGCATCCGGCTTCCCTGGGTGAGGTAACTCGAGTACTCCGGTGCTCCCGTGGGTATTAACTATCCAAGTGTCCTAGTTTAACAGGGCTTTCCCGTAGTCCATACGGAAATGTCCGAAATCTACTACTTTGTAATTTTTACATTCCCATTATAACTCAATGGTAACTCGCGTGTGTGTTTAGACACTGCACACACATCCTGTGGGACTCCTACTTCCCAACCTTTGGTTGTCCAGTGTAGCCCCAGCGATTCTCTAGGCCCTAGGCCTATTGACCTTTCCTGAAGTGGTTCTTATACCACTTACTTAGTATGTGGTTCGTGAGGCCCCTAGGGCAGAATTGTATTTGTGCAACTTATGGTATGCTTATTGAGTAACTTGTGCTGTATCTCAAACTCTGACCTCATAAAGAGTGCAGAGGGGTTGTGTTAGTAATAAATACATATATATTTGATATATACCTTGTGTGGTGTCCTTTCATTTGATATTCAAGGGATTATTATTGGTAAAACAGCTGGCTTCACCTTCTCTTTAAAGTTTTAGCCTAAAACTGCTTTGTCCATGCTACCACTAGGATAGCTGGTCTATAAGGTTGACTTTACAACCATCACCATAAGGGCTGTTTGGACTGATACAGGGTGCCCACTAGAATAGTGGACATCATATACCAGGCCAACTTCTCACACTGAATACATTAACCCACTCCGAAAATAATATACACTTTTGGTAGACATCTCTGTTGTATATTTCCGTAATTGTTCATGTTTCCGAACTAATTGTAACATGACCTAGTCATATGCCTCATGCTGTGAAAAAATACTTTTTGCTAACACTAAGATGGCCACCACTGATCTGTTTACATCACAAGAATGTGCCTTAGAGTTATTCTTGAGCTATGTGACCCAACATGATGTGAAGTAACCCAACGTGATGCATTGTCGCATGATAACATACATGTAGCAGCCATCTGTTACATATCATGTAAGCCTAGTGTTATTCCTTTCAGACGATTCCAAGATAAACTGCATTAGGAAAGCTATGTAAAAGACCACATGAGGCATGCTCCCTATGCTATTTCTATATGTTTGGTAAATACTGATTGTTACCTTCCTTTTTCCCCTGAGTGTTTTTTTTACAATCTACCCTTACATGTTTTAACTCAGAGGACATCATTAGATCACCTTTAGGTCTGAGAATTATTCTCCCAAACGTGTTAAATAATATCTACAGCTCTGACCTTTTTTGATATGTATGATTTTATATTCTAGCACTATCCGGTTAGTACAACATGGATTGTATGCTACCTTTTTACTATGTTACTCTTTCATGTGATTTTCAGAAGATGTTTTTGAGTTTCTTTCAACTTCATGTGTGTCACTGTTTCATAGCCCCTAGAGTTTGTGGTGTGAAACCAGCTTGCTTGTCTCTAGAAAAGAACGATGGGCCCGATTCACAGAACTAACTTAAGACAAAATCCTAAACTTACTTCTTTTGGTATTCACAGAAGTTAGGATTTTGTCTTAAGTTTGTCTTAAGACAGACTTAAGTTAGGATTTTGTCTTAAGTCTGTCTTAAGTCTGTCTTAAGACAAACTTAAGACAAAATCCTAACTTCTGTGAATACCAAAAGTAGTAAGTTTAGTATTTTGTCTTTAGTTAGTTCTGTGAATCGGGCCCATGACTGTATGTTTTATGTTGTATGTATTGCATTGTATATAAAAAGAAAGACAATAAAAACATGTTGAAATAAAAAAAAATGCTGCATGTGTATATGCTGAATACAGGTTACTTTTTCCTTTATTTGTGCTTTCTTTTATCTTTCACACAAAGCCTTAAAATAGGCTCAGAAAAGCTACACATTGGGGCGTGAAACAGGTTTTAGCAGGACCATTATGATGTGAATTTCACACAAGATACCTATTGCAATGAAAGGAAAGCCTAGGTATTATTCTACCAAACAGGAATAATGTTTTTTCAATGGAACACACACCAATATAACAACTTTGAAAACCAGCATCTGAACTGTGGCAGCAAAAACTTTGTAGTCAGACAGATCTAATAAACAGGTGTTTCTGTTGAATGCTTTGAATGTTGTTTCTGCACAGCTGATAGAACTGTAATCCTAATAGGATCACACACAGTGAAAAAAGAAACATGAGGTGCTTTGTGAAGCTAATGTTGCATGATCCAAATCAACTGACACGTGTTTCGCAAACATATTGAGATTTTTCATAGCGGGAAGTATGGAAAGGGGCGACCAACTTGGTCCCCCCGAACGTATGGTTGAGTGCCTCGATCCCCCCGGGAAGCCATTTTTGGGCGGGAGGCGCGTCTCGGCTGGTATGCCCGAAGCGGCGTAGCCGGGGCGCGCCTGTTCCCGCCCTAGAGTGGGCTGGCCTAGACACTGACTCAGCCAGCCACGCCCTCGGGGCAGGCAGGGGCGGGTATACGCCCGCCCTGAAGACGAATAAAAAGGGACGCAAGACCAGAAGACATCCTCTTGTTCTTGTGCTCTGAAGCTGCACCTCCTCGCTGCACGTGAGCTCGGGACAGAACGAAGAGCAATTTTGAGCGTTTTAATCTTTCTTTTTTGTATTCTAGATACTTCGTTTGTAAGATGCCCAAGAAAGGCGCGAAGAGAATGTCGACTGACCAAATGGTCCGGGCTCTCATGAAGGAAATGTCCGAGATAAAGAAGCAGTTGGCGGGGCGAGACGGCGAGGAGGGATCGGGGCGTCCACCGGCCGGAGGAAGGCCTAAGAGGCCGAGAAAGGGGCCGGTCGGGGGAGACGTCCCGGTTCCCTGTTCTCCGCTCGAGTCGCCAGCCCCGGTACCGGCCCCGTGCCGCAGGAAGGGAACCCGATTCCGGTCGTAGTCACCCCGACATCCGCTGAGGATATGCCCCCCGAGTTGGCGGCGCAGCTAGCAGCATGGTTGGGGGACAGTACCGAGGGCGCCACAGCTGCCGAAGCGCAAGCACTCATGAAACAGTTGCGCGAGAAACGTGATGCAGCCAAGGTGCCCGCGCCGGATGCGGTGTTAAACAGGCCACGAGGGGCGGAAGTAGTGTCCGGTGCAGGTAAGCGGCCATTGCCGATCGCAAGGGATGAGTCAGTACCCTCTCGTAGAGAAAAGTTGGGGCAACATGTTCCTTTGGCAATAAAGGAAAAGATTTGGGGGGGGGAATACGTGAACATTTTCTCCTTGCTCGTTGATCACTATGAGGTTGAAACTGTTAAAGGTCAAAAGGATCTGATGCATCCGAGTGTTTGGCGCGCCAAAATGGCCGCATTTAAAGTGAATGAGAATATTGGCAACTGGGGTAATGCTTGGGGAATTTTTACGTCAATTTTGGGTGAACGTAGGCCTGAATTGCTCCCCGAATTTCCAGTATATCAGTCACGAATTATGGGGTACTCGACATCGCACCAAGGTAACCAATGGTTCTGTTATGACAACCTTTTCAGGAAAGCGATGGAGCATAACAAAAATTTAACCTGGGACTGTTACGATTCTTTGTCATGGAATAAAATGAAAGAGTCGGGGATGTTGAAAGTACCGTTGGTGGGGAGTACTGTTGGCGAGTCCTCCCGCCAAAATGGGGGGACGCCCTTTCGGTCGGGTACGGGTACAGACGATTACCCGAGACCTGCCGGCAATACAGGGAAGAGGGGTTTCTGTTACAATTTCAACAGAAGTAAATGTACTAGGCCCCCAGGAACTTGTAAATTCAAACACGAATGTAGTGGCTGTGGGGCACCCCATCCTGAGTCCTCGTGCAGAGCCAAATCGGGTGAGAATGGGGGTAGAGGAGGCGCCAAACAGGTCTAATATAGTCCGAGGGGCGCCTTTACCGACCCCGATTGATACCCTGGCAATGATCCCTTGGCTCAGCGAATACCCAGATTGTACTTCTGCTGGGGTGCTACGGAATGGTTTTTCATATGGTTTCCGCATCCCGGTGGGGAACTTTCAGGGAGTCGAGACGTGCAAAAACCAACTTTCCGTCTTTCAGCATGCAACTGTAGTTCAGGATAAGATCCGGAAAGAGGTCACCCGAGGTCGGGTTGCCGGCCCGTTTAGTGTTCCCCCGGTACCGAATTTTGTTTGTTCTCCTTTAGGGGTGGTCCCTAAGAAGGACCCAGGTGAGTTTCGACTGATTCACAATTTATCAGCTCCTCATGGCCTTTCTGTAAACGAGGCAATTGATCCAGAGATATGTTCGGTGCGGTACGCATCATTCGATGAGGCCGTAGCCATTTTGATTCGCCTGGGGCTAGGGACGCTGATGGCAAAATCAGATATCGAGTCAGCGTTCCGATTGCTCCCGGTATACCCGGAAGACCAACGTCTTTTGGGATTCATGTTTCAAGGTTCATATTACATGGATAGGTGTATGCCGATGGGGTGCTCAATATCTTGTGCATATTTCGAGAAATTCAGTAGTTTTCTACAATGGGTTTATACGAAGAAAACGGGTTTTCGAAATGTGATGCATTACCTTGATGACTTTCTGTTCCTTGGGGCCGCAGGGGATGATGAATGTGCCCGGGCCTTGACTGAATTTTGTGTTTTAATGGATCAATTTGGTGTGCCATTGGCACCAGGTAAAACTATGGGTCCCACGACTTGCCTCGAGTTTCTCGGGATCGAGTTGGACTCTAGTGAGGGTTGTTTTCGTTTACCAGCTGCCAAAGTGTCGAAATTCAGGGCAGCCCTGGAAATGTGTATTACTGCATCTAAAGTTACGCTGCATCAATTGCAGCAATTGGTGGGGAAGTTGAATTTTGCCCTAAGGGTGATCCCGATGGCTCGCCCCTTCTCCCGTTCAATTGCCCAGGCGATGGTCGGCCTAAAAGAGGGTCATCATCGCACGAGATTATCGGCCGAGGTCCGCCAAGACATGCGTATTTGGTTAGCATTTTTGGCGGATTTCAATGGTCGAATGGTCGTATCCCGGCCTTGTCCTCCGAAGAGCTGGGTCTGTGGACGGATTCAGCGGGAAGCATGGGTTTCGGCGCCATTTTCGGCACAAAATGGTCAGCACAAAGGTGGCCAACATGGTGGCACGCAGAGGGGCTGACGAGTAATATTGCTTTCCTTGAACTGTTTCCCATTCTTGTGGCCCTCAGAACCTGGCCCGATGGATTCAAAAATCACTCTGTCATATTTTGGTCTGACAATATGACCGTTGTAGAATGCATCAATAGTCAGGCAGCACGTTGTAAGATGATTTTAAGGTTGCTTAAGGAAATTGTCTTACTATGTATGCAACTGAACGTGGTATTCAGAGCAAAACATGTCCCAGGGGTAATGAATCAGGCTGCTGATGCACTGTCTCGTTTTCAAATGCAGGCTTTCTCGGGTTTCCTTCCCTCAGCGGACCCAGAACCAGCACCCTTTTCCGAAGCTCTCTGGTCTCTCGGTGCCCCGAACTTCGTTACCTCGTGGGAGAGAGTCTAGCACCAAGGACGAGGAAGGCATACGAAGGGGCGTTTCGGGCTTATTTAGCCTTTTTGGGGGCTGAGAGAGGGGGGCTTTGGGGGCATGAGGATTGGGTAGTACATTTTCTGATGTCCTTGCGTAAGGCTGGGAAGTCGGTGGCTACAGCCCAGAGGCATCGTGCTGCCATTTCTTTTGTTGCCAGGGCTCATAATATCCAGGACCCGACAGCGTCTTTTGTGGTACAGAAAGCGCTACGTGGGTGGCAACGCCTTGAGGGTCGCAAAGTGGATGAGAGGCGCCCGATAGGTCTGGATAGGTTGTCCCAGTTACTGGTCACACTCCCCACCACATGCTCGTCTCAGTTCGAGGCCCTTTTGTTCCGAGCTGCTTTTACGCTTGCATTTCACGGGGCGATGAGGATAAGTGAGCTGGTAGCAAGGAGCAAGCGGGATGTGGTGGGGGGTTTGTGCCGGGAGCACGTTCAGATCAGGGGTGAGACGATGACTGTATCCTTTGTCAAGTCAAAAACCGATCAAGGTGGTGTGGGTGACTGCATAGTCATTCGCAGGATTCCAGGGTCCTCCATGTGTCCGGTGAAGTGTTTAGAAGATTACCTAGCACGAAGGGTGGCATCATGGGGGGGGACATTGTTGAGACACGCGGACGCCACCCCACTGACGAAGTTTCAGTTTCAGCGGGTGCTTGCGATGTCAATTGCCGCTGCGGGCTTAAACCCGGGCGAGTTTGGGACCCATTCCTTTCGGATAGGGGCTGCTACGGAAGCTACAGCCAGGGGTCTTAATGTTGAACAAGTCAAACGAGTGGGGCGTTGGTCCTCCAATTGTTATAAGAGGTATGTGCGGTTGCACATGTTGTAAGGCTGTAATGACGTACTCACGCCTCTTGTTTTTTGTTTGGTTTACAGTTG
The DNA here is from genome assembly GCF_964263255.1 of Lissotriton vulgaris. NCBI lineage: Eukaryota > Metazoa > Chordata > Amphibia > Caudata > Salamandridae > Lissotriton > Lissotriton vulgaris. The sequence continues at coordinate 1,038,174,730 of NC_141699.1, read as the reverse complement.
CGCAAGCCTACGAGGCGGGGCGGACTATGCAGTCGACCCAACACCGGGCCAGCGGTCAGACATCACCGGCTGTGAAAAAGGAGGTGTGGGTCGTGGGCCACTCATACGTGAGGCGTGCCGCGGACGTATTCAAAGCAGGTGACATGATTCACGTAGCTGGGGAATACGGGTACAGGGTGTCCTTCTACGGAAGAGGCGGTCTCTGTATTGACCAGTTTCAAGCATATGTTGAGGATTTGTTAGGGCGGACGAGGTCACCGCCGTCTATAGTCATAGTGCATTTAGGGGGCAATGATTTGGTCTCCACCGGTAGACGACTTCTCCTGGAGGCAATGCTTTCCACTGTAAGTTGGTTGGCGAGGAGAGTTCCGGGGTGCATAATTGGGTGGTCTCATATGATCCCACGAAAAATGTGGCGGGGGGCTGTTTCGATTCCTGCATTGAACCATTCTGTTAGAAAACTTAATAACAAAGTGAGTAGGTTGTTTCGTACCGGGACATTGCATGCTATCTCGCACGGTTGTATTAATGATGACAGTATGTATCTTGGGGATGGTGTGCATTTGTCTCGGGTGGGGAATGAGTTACTCATAGGAGACTTCTTAGCATGGTTGAAAACGTTGAAACATGACCTTTAGCTAGGAGTTTGGTGGGGGGCCCGGATAGCCGGTCAACTATCCGGGCCTGTGGCGGTAAGGTCATGATCGGTGAGCACTAATTAGTAGATCCCTATGAGTGGGCGTCACCCAACACGGATGGGAGCGCTCGGGAGAGGTGGCCATTGGCCCCTCAGTGGGGAGGCGGTCCCTTCTAAGGATGGGTCGCCGGAAGTAAAGGAAAGGCGGTCAAGGCCCCTTCCTTTGTAGGAGGGGTTACAGCCCCCTCCTGGGGAATTTCCCGGGGCCAGTGACATCTGCGACGGCAGATGCGGTAAGTTGTGTGGGGTTGGGATAAGGGTCTACGGTACCTTATAGATACCTCACACGAGTATTCGAACGACCTTTAACTGGCGTCGAGTCTTTAGGTGCCCCCGTCAAGTCAAGGGAAATTGGTAATAGTTGCACTTGAGGTACGCCTCCGTGCTGTCGCCCAGCCCAAGTGGGAGGGGTAAGTCTGGTTAGGGATCTTGACATCGGTTATGACCTTGCCGTTGGCCCTTAAACGTTAGGTTGTACAATTTCAATATGTCAAGAAAATGTTTTGTTGGATGCTAGTTCGGCTAGGAGAACCTCTGTATTAGAGAATATGTTAAGGTTAGCCAAACATCGCAATATGGTAATGAAATTGTACATAACATGAAACGTTTAATGTTTTAATTTTTGTTTTAATAAATACGGCCGGGATGGTCACTCCATCCCACTTCCAAAAACTCAAGAACTGTTTCCGGTTTCCCTCCTTTGGGGATTGTGTTGAGAGGGGGTGGCGGGTATCTCGGCCATATGGAAAGGGGCGACCAACTTGGTCCCCCCGAACGTATGGTTGAGTGCCTCGATCCCCCCGGGAAGCCATTTTTGGGCGGGAGGCGCGTCTCGGCTGGTATGCCCGAAGCGGCGTAGCCGGGGCGCGCCTGTTCCCGCCCTAGAGTGGGCTGGCCTAGACACTGACTCAGCCAGCCACGCCCTCGGGGCAGGCAGGGGCGGGTATACGCCCGCCCTGAAGACGAATAAAAAGGGACGCAAGACCAGAAGACATCCTCTTGTTCTTGTGCTCTGAAGCTGCACCTCCTCGCTGCACGTGAGCTCGGGACAGAACGAAGAGCAATTTTGACCCACCCACCAGCCCCTGAAGACAGCCAGTTGTGTATAATAAAGTTGATTAATTTTGATTCGGTTTTCGTTTACAGGTTGTAGTGCCATGTTTATGAGTTAATAAAGAATGGTTGTTTTTAGTATGTTTACCATTAAAGATATCCAGTTTAAGGTTGAATTTTAATGCATGTTCTTTCGGTCATAGTGGCCAATGTATTCGTAGGTTAATTTGCACTGTCGTATTTATTTTGGTAGGCGGTAAGGTCATGATCGGTGAGCACTAATTAGTAGATCCCTATGAGTGGGCGTCACCCAACACGGATGGGAGCGCTCGGGAGAGGTGGCCATTGGCCCCTCAGTGGGGAGGCGGTCCCTTCTAAGGATGGGTCGCCGGAAGTAAAGGAAAGGCGGTCAAGGCCCCTTCCTTTGTAGGAGGGGTTACAGCCCCCTCCTGGGGAATTTCCCGGGGCCAGTGACATCTGCGACGGCAGATGCGGTAAGTTGTGTGGGGTTGGGATAAGGGTCTACGGTACCTTATAGATACCTCACACGAGTATTCGAACGACCTTTAACTGGCGTCGAGTCTTTAGGTGCCCCCGTCAAGTCAAGGGAAATTGGTAATAGTTGCACTTGAGGTACGCCTCCGTGCTGTCGCCCAGCCCAAGTGGGAGGGGTAAGTCTGGTTAGGGATCTTGACATCGGTTATGACCTTGCCGTTGGCCCTTAAACGTTAGGTTGTACAATTTCAATATGTCAAGAAAATGTTTTGTTGGATGCTAGTTCGGCTAGGAGAACCTCTGTATTAGAGAATATGTTAAGGTTAGCCAAACATCGCAATATGGTAATGAAATTGTACATAACATGAAACGTTTAATGTTTTAATTTTTGTTTTAATAAATACGGCCGGGATGGTCACTCCATCCCACTTCCAAAAACTCAAGAACTGTTTCCGGTTTCCCTCCTTTGGGGATTGTGTTGAGAGGGGGTGGCGGGTATCTCGGCCATATAATCATTCACCAACAGTAATGTTCAGCTGACTGTAAAAATAAAATGTTTAATATACAGTCACCCTTGTAATGTAATTTCTCTCTTCTCCGCTTCCATTCGGTTGTTTAACATAATTTTAATTACCTTTTCAATACATTATCAAATCTTAGTTCCTTTAGAAGCCTTTAGAATCAAAGTCAAACACTTATTTTCTTTCAAAGTCAATTAGTCCAATCTCCACCTCTTATTCTATTTTTTATCATTGTGAATGCCTGGTATTCCATTGTGGGTCCTAATGAAAACATCATACACTATAAAAAAAGCTAAGAAATGTGTGTTTAAATGTCTTAGTCAATTCTAGATTCTTTAGTATGACTATCATTCAAAATAATATATATAATCTTAGTAAAAAAATAAAAGATTCAACCATGGAATGACAGCACCTATTTGCAAGATTTCAATCATTGTGTTATTGTGGTTAGACCACTAAAGAAAATATGAATAGTGAAATTTCATGGTTGGTAACAGCAGCAAGCACTGTATTCTAGATGATGTCAGTTTGCACATAATTGTGCTTCAAAAAGGTGTTGTGTGCTAAAAACTGAGGGGCAGATTATCAAGGGGGTTTATCTCCACTTTTTTGGCTTTAAAAGCCAAGAAAGCGGAGATAAAATGATCTCCCTATTACCTAGCTGTCGCTAACACCAGTTAGCGACAGCTAGTAGGAGATAGCGACCATCTTGGGCCCCGCTTTGCATGTCAGTGATATTTATCACTAATGACATGCAAAGTGGGCGTGCCAAGATGTTAGCGACTGGAAACAATCGCTAACATCGCTATCTCCTATTACCAACTTAAGGAGATATACGCGCTAAGCGCGAATATCTCCAAAAGCTAACACCTGCCCTGAGCTGTTCTTAGCCATGTTATCCAATGGGAGGTGGATAACATGGTTAGGAGCATTAGCTCGGTAATGCATGAATATCGCTGACTTTTCAGCGATATTCATGAATTGCGGCCGATTTTTATCGCTTAGGAGATAAACCTTGATAATAGCAAGGTTCTTAAGCAATAAAAATCGCCGCAGTTCGGCGATAAAAATATCGATGCTAAACCAACATAGCGAAAATTATCGCTATTGCTTGGTAATATGCCCCTGACTTCTTTCAAGTACACCTCTAAATTAGCACCTCTAGACAGCCTTAGAATTCTGAAAATAAAGCAGATCTAGAAATAGGAAAACTGCCTACAGGCCATAAAGGGAAACTCATCATTGAAGGATGAAAAATACAAGGTTCGAACACATATTTAACATCCAGTCAAAAAATAAAAAGACAAAATTCCTTTGAAGGAAGGACAGTTGTCAATGACCTGTGGATGCTGTTTGACTGTTATCTCTCGTGTCTGCCTGCAATGTGTTTCTATTGAGGAACATGATAAGCTTGCAATGTGCAGCAGGGGAGAGCTGCTGTGCGTGGAGGGCATGGGGCTGCGACACAAAGGAGAACAGCATCTTTCTCTGTGACAAGAATCGAGAGGATGAACGAGGCATCTCAAAAGCGGGGCAGAGGACTAAACAAAATTGTGAATTTTTCACATGCATTAAATTCTGTTCCCTACTGATTTCACACAAACAGTACAAATAACATTTCATAAAGATTTCCCAAAAATCATATTAAAGAAATCTGACATTAAATTAGCATGCATACTAATGATGATGAGTCTGCAATTAGTAGGCATTGTCCACACATGGCTCTTGCAACAAAAGGTTCAGGGGAAAGTAATTTGCTGCATAACACACAGCCAGTAATTGAAAATGAAAATTATACTGGATAAAGTTCCCCCATTGTACATTGTATGGAGATTGCTAGTGATCAGCGGGTAGCGATATGGGCACATGGAGGACAAAAGTTTGTTTCTTTTTCAAAGTCACAAAACTCCAAGGCAAAATCATTTATAAAATAAAGCAGAGGTTATATTATGTCCTTACAATATACTGTTACTCGCCTGGCCGGACTGGCAGTAGCGGGTACCGTGGATTTCACCCAGGGGACTGGCAGGGTGAGGGACGGTTTTGCACCCCTGGGGGGCAGTTTGTGTTACCGGGGCTGGTTTCTAGCATATCTGCCCCTGTAACAAAAGCGCCCCTGTGAGACAGGAGTGGTACTTCCTACTAGCACCCAGGGCTGGAGTGGGAACAGAAACTGGCCCTGGCAAATTGCTCAGCCTCCCCCCCTGGGATGAGGGGGAGTGCAGCCGAGCAGTTTGCGAGGGCTGGTTTTGGCCGATTTTGTTACCGGGGGCCGATATTGCCGACCCCCGGCAACAAATACGGCCCCCAGGGGCCCAAAACCGGCCCCCACCCCAACGGCCTACCTGGAAAACGCCTGGTGCCAGTTATGGCCAGTCCAGCGTTGCTAGCACCTTCTTCCCGGGGGGGCGGCCGAGCTGTTTGCCAGGGTTCCCAGTCCCGGCATGGTTACATTAGCACTCCTCCCCTATCCCTAGTTGAAATACATGATCTGCTGTGCCGTTTGATTGAGAGAGATTCTATGGTTAAAAAGATGAAGACAAAATGTAGAACAAATGCCGGTTTGACCGTGTCATAGCGCATGGCTTAAAGTATGGCTTACCACTTGAGCACCGAATAGCAATACTCTGAAACTGCTCGCACTGAGTTCATCTCAGCATCTCAGCAAAGGAGACCACACTACACAACAGTACAGTAACAACGAACAACATTTCCAAGTGGGCCATAAACGTGTGCATTGTTTGAGAGGCAGCTGCCATTGTAGATATTTGGGTTAACTTTCCTAATGGGCCACACCAGCTTTGCTAGGAAATCATGATACAATGTTGCTGCAGCCAGATCTGGGTTCTTCTCCATTATTACTTGTTACATTAAAAAAGGGTGTATATGTATATGTATACACAACAGAGTCCTCAAGAGAATCACAGTGAAGAATGATTGCACTTTACCCTCACTATATGTTCTCAGTAATCAGATTTGAAATGCAAATGTATTCATAAAGTGGGATGTACAGGCAGCTGACCACGCGGTCAGAGTCTGAGATGGTAATGAATGGGAAATGATATTCTGCCCTAAATTTGGGTTGTTTGAATATTAGGTCATACCTTTCGGTTTCTGTAATACTCCTGCAGAGTATGCTATTGAAGAAGTATTGACAGGTTTTTGGATGTGTTCTGTTTTATATCAAACATTGTAAACAGCAAATACAGTGGATTGATACTCTAAATCTACTAGTTCTGAGTGCATTTTGGGTAAAGAATGTCTGTCAGCCCTAGAAGAGCGTCGGCGCTGTCTGGACTGAGGCATCATGTGGAGAACATACTAGAGAACAGTGCCCCAACGTCGAACTACATTTCCTATTAGGCCATGCACTCTCACATAGTTTAGAGACAGAACATCTATCTTGGAAATCTGCATATTACATCCCTCATGGGTTACAGAATCTTTACAAGGCAATCATGTTACAAGTTGCTGCAGCCAGGACCTGGTTAACAGGATTTCCTTTTCTCAACACTGTTGCTTTCTTTGGGGTTATTAGCAGAACCATGGAAAAACAGAGAAGCATTCTGAAGGTTGAGGTGTGTAGTGAAAATAACCTTTGCACTATTTCACACAAATAAATTAACTTTTCTAAAGGTTGCGGAATTGTCACAGTGCCCTTGAGGTTTGTGTTGTGATGCAACAGGAAGTATTCTTAGGTCTGGGCTATTTGAATCAAATGCTTCCTGTACATAGTTTGTCCTGGCTCACATGAGGCAGAGTGTATTAAATTATTGAAGTATAGTACTAGTGCAATTTTAATACTAAGCACGGGTAGTGATGTCACAAATGGATTGCAATTTGCAATACAAGAAATAGAGACAGGTTATTATATAGTTATTACAGACTTCATGCATTTCAGGGGGATTCCAAACATTTCCCTCAGCTAGACATAATAGCAGTGGAAACACCCTTTACAATGCAACTTTTACATCGCACTACCATTACAACGCAGTTATTCCATCGCATCATCCTTTACATCGCATGCCATTACAACGCAGGCATTACATTGCATGTCACTACAACGCATACCATTACAATGCATGTCACTATAACGCAGGCATTACATTGCAAGACATTACAAAGCATACCATTACAACGCATAGTACCCTTACACTATCCAACACTTACCCTACTGTTGCACTCACTGGAGTTAGAATAGTAATTATTACCCCTACACTATGCAACATTTACCTTAAATGTGATGTAATGGTATGCGTTGTAATGGTATGCGTTGTAAATGTATAATGGGATGTAATGGAATGCTTTGTAAAGGTAGTTTCTAAAAATGCGTTGTAGTGACATGAGATGTAAAATCATGAGATGTAAAGGATGTTGCGATGTAAAAACTGCGTTGGAAAGGCATGCGTTGTAAAAGTATGCGTTGTAACATCAGACGACCAGCAGCAGGTATTCCACATTCTATATGAGAAGAAGTATCCTGGGTCTACCCAAGATGTCACATAGTCCTCTCCTCCTAGGCTCATCCGTATATTAGACAGTCTAATTTATTGACACATTCTGTTGCCAGCTACCGTGCCTCAACCACAGAGTCCAGGGATTGATGTAACATTCCTCATGCCCAATATGGGAAGTACAATCTGATGTATAGCTAGTTAGATGATGGGAAGAAGGGCATCCCAGTCTGATACTTTGCTTCATTCAGTAGACCAGAGAAGAAAACTTTTGCTCACTCATATTCTCTATATCAACCTTGAATGGATGAAAGGTAAAGTGGGCCCTCTCTCCGCACTATAAACCTGAGGGCTGTAGAATGCACTGCAATAGGCGCGTCAATACCCTCTTTAGCAGCTTACAAGATGATAGTCAAATTTCCTTTGTAAATCTACCAGAAATAGTGACAAAAGGGAAGAGGGGAAAGGTACTTGCACAAGTCTCAGCCATTTGCCGTTTATAGGTCATGCTGACTCTGGTTTGTCTCTGATAGATGGTTTGCTATAGAGGGATTTTTTTCTACTACTCCACACACTATAATGACTTTTTGTGTACGGATCACTCCCCTCTGCATTTTCTACTATTGATTTTTAATCTATCTCATTTGCAATTAGGTCAATTCTGGCCTGCAGCATTCAGTTTTAAATGAAGGGCCACAGTGCTCAGCAGAACCTACTAGTCTAAACCATTTTCTAATTCCCTTGGGGAATACATCAATATGTCAACTCTTCTGAAGTAGATTTGAAGAAAGATGGAGGTCAAATGGAGTATATATTTTTCTCAAAAGGTGATGTGGAAACTACTCTTTTTGTCAAAAGGGTTTAGCATGTTACAGGTTTATTCTCATTAAATGCTCCTGCTTTTACTTTAAAGGAAGATAAAAATCCATATTTTTTTTCATTTGAGCTTTGAGAAATTGAAAAGGTACAAGTTAGAAACTTTACAATTTATAGTGGCATCACCAGCGCCCCGGAGGAACATGCGTTATATATATATAAGGCATAGATATGCATTTAAGTGGATTCAATCCTGAGATATGTCTGAGACTCCCTGTGTATGGAGCAGGCTGGTATGTATATTTATTGTAGGTGCTGTACATAGCAACAAGGCAGGACATAAAACAGTATCAGATGGTGTGGTCACCTGTAGGTAAGGTTATGGTGGGGTAATGAGACACAAACACACAGTTAATGTTAGATATTACAAAACAAAAAATGTAAAGAAAAGCAAAATCAATTCTAATGAATGACCGACTCAGAGCAGCCATGGTTTCAATGCAGATCTGAGTACATCACTCAGATGCACTGCAGAGTTGACATTTGTAAACCGCATTCAAAGCGGTTTCTTGAAACAATATTAATCTAATGGTTGACAACTTAAATCGGATTTTCTGCATCAAAGCCTTGAAAAAGCCCTGGGCCAGTAGCCCTATTGGGCGAAACGTGAACTGACTACTCTAACTCATTTCAAAGAATAATGTAACCCAAGTAAATTGAATACTTTATCAATGATGCCGTGTTTTTGATACAATTCTCACTTTACTTAGCACCTCTACTGGATCAAAGGGCTACCCAGTCCCTTAGCAAATAATTGTGCATAAGGACGTTTTCTCATTAATCAGGAAGAATGCAGCATTAAATAGGAAAAACAGCAATCTCATCAGCCTTTTGGATCAAACTTTGTGTTCCAGTCAAGCTCTGTCGACTCTGCCCATAGCGCAGTCCTGAAGTGTGTTCCCACTATCGCTCTCTGTTCTCACACGTTTTGGCAACATACCCACAGTCAATGAAGTGCATGCTTCTAAATGCCAGCATTTGTAAAGTGCACAGCTACCTCCGCCGGAGGTGTCCCGGCGCTGGGGGCCATCGGGAAGATTAAGCAAGCTATTGCCCAGAGTCACATGGTGCTGGGCTAACTTGCCGCCAGAGCCGGGGATCGAATCGTGAACGCTGTGGTCCGGAGTCAGGCACCCTGGCCGCTGCGCCACACCTCTTCAAGGTGGTACCTTTTGTTAGGGGAAGTTGTGCTATTTTCCACACTATTTCCTACTGTGTTACCATGCTCGGTGAGGAGATGCAGTGCCTTTACAAGGGCGTGATGGAACTGACACTTACGGCCTGCACTGCGCAGTCATGTACAGCAAGATGCCCACTAATTTCCCTAGTTGGCCCATGCCAAGCCATAGTGAATTTAGCATTGGGGGATTCGTAATAGGGGGAGTACAGTGACATGTTTTCACTTCGCTATGTCCTCGGATGTCTTGATTGGTACCCCATTGGCCATTGTTGGCTTTTCTCTCTGTACATTTCGCCTCTTGACAGGCAGTGTTGATATTTCATCTTGAGCTGTGCCACTTTCTGATTGTGTTATGCAGGAGCACAATGTTATTGCAGATGATGTTACATGTGGCTGTCTGGAGAGTTCTCTGCCATTAGACAGAAGGGCATTGCATTACCACATGATGTCCAATCCTCTGTGCAAGGAGACCATTTTGTGTTTGGTGAAGTAAGGCATCTTGCCACCTGCCTACTTCTTGCAGACTTCCAGATGCTGGTGGTCACTACTTGTTGAATGAAGGTGTTCTTTTTTGGCAGTAATGGCTACCCCCCTTAGATCTCCGAGAATAGTGTAGCAGATAGTGCTGTCTTGCATTGTCTGTGAATCCACTGGACGTCGGTGTTCAGGGAGTAAGTCCTGGGGCAGCTGCTGGCCTTTCAGACCACTGTTAGTGGACATGGGTGCTTTTCTCCAATTACCTGATATTACCTCAACAAGCTGGATTGCAACATGGTCTGCTTTGGCACACGCTGGTTGGTGTGCTACAGTTCCCTTACGTTGGGTGACTGTGGATACCCTCATGGTGTATTCCCTACTTGTTAGTCATGCCGTTATAAATAACTCATTATTTGCAGCTTTCAGTCTGGGCATTACTGGAATAGTATGACGAAAGTTGGTGGATGGGCCATCCTCTGTAAACCTTGGGCCTTGGTCCAGGATCTCTGGGGTGGCTACGGTTGTGTGCGTAGAATATTATAGTTTTCAGACTGTGGTAGAGAGGGCCTTCGTGAGGCACCTCCTAAAGGCATCCAGTGGTTGAAGAGCACTTGCGCTTCAACTACTGGGTGCACTCATGCTTCAGCCACAGAAAGTGTATTTGGGCATCCAGTCAGTGGCGGCTGTTCAGGATTCGTAGTGGTGGGCAGTGAATACAAAAATAAACACATACAAAAAAGAAATAAAAAATATAAAACTTTACTTACTTGCCTCTGCGGTCGGTGCATTGCTCCTGTCCCAATTCTTGACCCTGCGAAGTCTCCCAGATGCCAATCCTGACACTGCTCTCATGCTGGGAATACTAATCTCAAAACAAACAAGGAGTCAGCCCCATATGGTAGAGGACAGGGCTGGGCGTTTTAACTATGTAGGAACAAGAAAGTGCACCTAAACCTCAAATTTCTTTAGTGAGCTTAACTACTTTGCCTCAGAAGAAAAACAATTTTATGTTTTATCTCAGTATTTTATTTTACTGTTTCCTTTTCTTTGTTTTTTATGGAATTAATTTTGTATTTTTACACGGATAATAAAACATCATCAAGTCATAATCCAAACTTTTCCAAAAACATTTTAAATATACAAACAAATTGCTTGTGCTATACACCAAAGATATCACAAAAATGTGCTTTACATCTATGAAAAAACACTAAACAAAACGTGATACACAAACATAAATCTACAATAGATCTTCTATTTTATACAAATATTCCTTTTCTTTTTGGAAATCGATTTTAACCACAAATCCTGGATGTTTCCTGGAAATGTGCCGTCGCGTTTCGAGTTCAGGTATTTCTTTCACTGGACTCTCATCAGGGCTTTTTAATTTGTGTCTGGAAAAGATTTATGTAACATCAGGAAATGTTTTGAATTTCTTTGTATTATACTGACTCTCTTTTTTCTACCTACGTTAGTTTAAATGCTCTTCATACCTGAGTGTTGTTGTATTCACCCAGGGATCAGCTTGCAGTGCATAAAGCGCTATCTTTTCGTTCGTGTGGCAAAGCTAGAGGACCATTCTGCTGGTGTTACTTCTGTTGGTGCTCAGTACCCCTGGCAGTTCTTGCTTTTAGTAGTACCTCATGGAGAGAGCATGGTAATATGTGTAGATAGTTGACCTTTTATGCTAAGGTCATAATGGGTGTGTTGTTTGGTAATATGTTCAGAGGGATGTTTCATGAATTCATACTTGCTTAGACTTTGTTGTGTGTTTGAGATCTCCCTGTGTACATCACTAATAAGACCCTTTTACAAACTGTTGCTGATTTGTTTTTGAATTCGGATTCGTGGTTCCAGTTTGAAAACTCATCATCTCAAATTCCTATTGGCAGTGGCGGCTTGCAGAGGTAACGCTGTGGGGGCGGGGCTGGGTGGGGGGGATAGTGGTGTCCGACATACAACGGCAGATATTTTTTTATTTATTTACGTTCACCTTTGTCGTCATATGTCGGACTCCACTACCCCGACACCCTGCCCAGGCCCGGACTGGCCGTTGAGGGCACTGGGCAATTCCCCGGTGGGCCGCATGGTTGGGGGCCGGTTTTGGGCCCCTGGGGCCGTTTTTGTTACAGGTCCGTTATGCTGCAAAAACGGCCCTGTAACAAAAACGGCCGAAAACCGGCCCTGTCACAGAGCGCGGTCGCACCTCTCCCCCCTCCCCTCTCCTCCCGGAGGGGGGAGGGGGGCCGGCCGAGCACTTTGCCAGGGCCGGTTCTGGTTCCCAGTCCGGCCCTGACCCTGCCCCACCCCCGCATCGACCCACCGGCCCACCGCCCCACAACTTTACCTTTAGCCGCCACTGCCAGATGGTTTCTGGCACAAACTTTCTCCCAACTTCAACAGGCCTTACACATTTTTCGGTACTGCAGCTTTCAATAGACTAGTTTACAGAAACCAGCGGTTTAAGGCATTTCTTAGAATTATTGTAAAAGTGAGCCTACAGTGCCACTAAAGAACAGTAAACACCTCTACATTCCACCGAACAGCAAATAAATTGGTAACACTTTCACTACATACCGACTATGAAAATGTTCTGACTTACTATCATGCATAAGCAATGTAAATGATGCTTTGCATAGGACTTTTTACATCTTAGCAGCAGCTGTAAATCTGTAGAGGAATTATAGGGCCCACAACAATGTCAAATTAATTTAGGAATAAACCGTGTTATTCATCTGGCCCATGCTATGCCCTGCAGTAAATCTTATTAAACACCAACATTACTTCTGGAATGATTCTGCAATAAATCAATGCTTAACAAAACACCTGTCTCCTTATGTTTCCAGCCTCTAAAAATAAAACGAAGACTTTCGAGCAGGATGTGACTTATGATTGTCACCTAGAACATGATCTTGTTTCTGCCAGCAATGGTCTGTCAGTCTCAAGGTTTTTAATTCCTGCGGCTGTGTCACACAATGCACCATAAACCGAAGAGGCAGGGCCACAAGATTGGCTGAATCCTGATGAATGATAGCAAAGTGGTGTTGTGCCTTGAACATATCAAGATGATTTATTGAGAATCAGGTCGGCCCAGGGACCAGTCATTTTCCAGAATGCTGTGCAATGTTCTCAGTGTAGGGTCAAATTCCTGAGATGCTGATCTTTACTTAAATGCATTTATTTGATATATTTGATAAGCTTCAGACCTAGCACCAAGGAGCAGCAGACCATTTTATAGAGAACATTTGGATGGTAGAAGGAGCAACTAAAAATAAAATAGGTCAGAATAATGTGTGAGGTGTGGTCAGTGGTGGTTGGCAAACTGGGGTGTGAGGGGTAATTTCAACAGCCACTACTGCCAATTTTAAGAATATTCGGCCACATGCATCAAATTTCCGGTTTTGCGATTCCTAATTTGCGATTTTTACCGAATCGCAAATAAGGAATCGCAAAACGGGATGAAAGATTGAAAGTGCATAAAATTTGCGATTCGGTAAAAATCACAATTTTTTCCGAATCGCAAATATTATGTGAATTCTAATTTGCGAATTCGCAATTCCCATTGATTCCTATGGGCCAAAAGGCCCATAGGAATCAATGGGAATTGCGAATTCGCAAATTAGAATTCGCAAAATGTTGATGCATTCCATGGGTGCAGGGGGGGGAGTCCAAAGGACCCCCCCTGCAACCCTGAAATGTATTTTGAAGTGCATGTTTCAAACACACATGTCCTAAGGACATGTGTGTCTGTAACATGACAGTGTTTTGAAATGCAAATTAGAGCATTTTAACACATTTTCGCAAATTACCACGAGGTTCAACCTCGTGGTAATTTGCACCCCCTAATTGCGAATTCGCAATTTTAAAATTAATCATGCATTGCTTTTAAGGAATCTCAAATTTGCGATTCCTTAAAAGCAATCGCATTTTTGGAATTCGCTAAAAATAGCGATTTCACCAAAAATGCTTCATGCATCCCAAAAACCTATTTAGGAATCGCAAACGGCCGAATTTTGCGATTTGCACCGTTTGCACTTCCTAAATAGGTTGATGCATGTGGCCGTTAAGGCCTGATTTAGACTCTGCTGCCAAACAAATAGTCCTCCCACTCTCTTTAGAGTCGGATAGAGTTTCATGTTTCTTATGCCACCGCCCACATTAGCTCACTGGCTGAAACCCTACTCCGAAGGCCTGATGGAGGTTGAGTTGTTGGTGTAGGTGCACCAGACTATCTGCCCTATTTACAAAGGACCGCCCAATGTACTTAATTTGGGACTGCAAGGGAAACCCCGATGGTCCTGAACAAAAAAACTCTGCTTTGGGAGTTTGTTTTTGAAAAACAAAAAAGTTTTCTGAGAGGCCGCCTGAAGTATGGTGGACCCTCAGCACACTTTCAGTGATTTCAGAGGTGCCACACCTGGTGGAGGCTCCTTGGAGGGCACAGAGATCTCAGCAGGGCCAGGGTAGATCTCTAAATATGGTGGGTGGTAGACCAGCCAGGATGGTGGATGGTGTTTTGGGTCTTCTGACTGATGTCAGAAGGCCCGAAACACTCTAAATGAGGCCCATTGTGCCTTGGAAAAGATACCAACTGAAGCGTGGAAATCCAAGACTAATATGTGTTCGCTAATAGGAACATACCCAGGCAGTGACAGCTCACGCACTACGTCTACTGACCATCCCTTTATTTGTGCAGGAAAGTGCTTCTGTACTGTGACAGTATACCTATGATTAGGAAACAGACTGGGGCAGGTTTACAAGACACTAAAGCAGCGCGGTGCCGCAAGTCATTTTGCTGTGCCGTGCTGTGTTAGTTCCGAAGTACAGGGATGCAACATATTTACAACAAAATGTCACATCTCTGTGCTTCACCTGCGCTCAAACACAAACTGCTGCCATGCGCCGGCGCAGGCACCCTTGCATCATGGTGCAAGGATGCCTGCGTCGTGGGGAGATTGTTTTTGTGCAGGAAGGGACACATTCCTGCACAAAAACAATCAATTGAGGTGATTTCCTCTTCCAATGTGTGCTGTAGAATGCATCACGCATTGAAAGAGGAAAAAAACGAGGCGAAATTAAAACTTTTTCCTTGTTGCACCTCGCTACGCCACCCCTAGGGTGGCGTAGCGGTCTGACCAATTTCCAAATTAACTATTTCTCGTAAATCTAGAAATGCATCAGTGGATAAGTGTGTTGCGTGGGAACACCCACAACAACACTCATTTCACACCCCTAACATGCAAAGTGTTGCGTGAACAGGGGCGATATTTACAAGCACAGGTTAAGTCACGCAGGGTGACTTTACCTGTTCTTGTAAATATCACTTAGCAGGCTGCGCCACCGGTGCGTCACACAATGTGATGCACCGACGGCGCAGGGAGCTTGTAAATCTGCCCCACTGTATTTTGGGTCATAGTTGCCAGGGGTAACTGTTTGGTGAACTTATGCAACTGCTGCATAGAGCTGTGTTTGATCCCATGGTCAAAAGTTGAAATGATGGAAAGTCCTTTTAGCCTTTCATCCTCCAGAAGTCAATAAAATGAGGAATGTATGACGTTACAAAGCATACATTCACAACGCATACCATCAAAACGCAACTTTTACAACGCAAGATCCATTACAACGCATGCCATTTTAACGCAGATGCTATTACAACGCATACCATTACAACGTAAGTATAGGTAAGTATTTAATTTTATTAATATTACATTTTATTAATATTAATTTAATTTTAATATAATTACCAAAACGTTTATTAATTTATTTAAATTAATTATTAATTGTATTTAATATGTTTACATTTACTATTCTAACTCCTGGGGGGTGTAATAGTAGGGTAAGTGTTGGATAGATTAGGGGTTAAAATTACTATTTTACTCCAGGGGGGTGTAATAGTAGGGTAAGTGTTGGATAGAGTAGGGGTTAAAATTACTATTCTAACTCAAGGGTGGTGTAATAGTAGGGTAAGTGTTGGATAGAGTAGGGGTTAAAATTACTATTCTAACTCCAGAGGGGTGTAATAGTAGAGTAAGTGTTGGATAGAGTAGGGGTTAAAATTACTATTCTAACTCATGGGGTGGTGTAATAGTACTGTAAGTGTTGGATAGAATAGGGGTTTAAATTACTATTCTAACCCCTGGGGGGTGTAATAGTAGGGTAAGTGTTGGATAGAGTAGGGGTTAAAATTACTATTCTAACTCCAGGGGGGTGTAATAGTAGGGTAAGTGTTGGATAGAGTAGGGGTTAAAATTGCTATTCTAACTCCAGGGCGGTGTAATAGTAGGGTAAGTGTTGGATAGATTAGGGGTTAAAATTACTATTCTAACTCCATGGGGTTTAATTAAAATAAATTAAATTGAAATTAATTTAATTAAAATATGAAAATGTATTTATGCAAATTAAAATAAAATGTAAAAAATATGACATTTAAATAAAATATTATACTTATTTTAAGTAAATTAAATTAAAATTAAAATGAAATTTAGTTAAAATAATTAAGTAATTAAAATAATTTAGGTAAATTAAATTAAAATTAAATTAATATTATTTAAATTAAATACTCACCCATACTTCGTTGTAATGGCATGCGTTGTAATAGCATGCGTTGTAATGGATCTTGTAATAGCATCTGCGTTGTAATGGCATGCATTGCAATAGCATGCGTTGTAATGGATCTTGCATTGTAAAAGTTTCGTTGTAATGGTAGTGCGTTGTGAAAGTTGCGTTGTGATGGTTGTTTCCCTAAAATGAGCACTTTATGTTGAATAATAATAATGATCGTTTATCCGTCAGTATCACCAAGAGTCCCCTTTGGGGCTTATCACTTAGAGATCTCTTTGGGGCTTTAGATGCTATCCATACATATGCCCATCATCTTGCTAAACATAAAAAGTAATTGATAATGGGACATTTGATGCGTACAACATGTGCCCATTAAAACCATGACTGATACCACCAATTCATTTCACACTTGATTTTGATTTGTTTAAAACAAACAAAAAAAAAGAATTCACAACAGATATAACAAATTGCATTGACCGTTAGGGCTATCAACCCATGAAGATAATTATAATAAATATATTACACAGAAGCAGGACACTTGTAGATATAAGAGAAATGCTAGAAGTATTACAGTGAGAGGAGAGAGTATATAAAACAGATGAGTTTTTAATGAGGGAGAGAAATGCAAGAGGACGTAGCTTAAGCTTTAGGTGGGGGATTTAAAGCTCAACAAAACCGGAAGTTAAATGGCTCTACCACAGTTTAACACAAGCACTGATGATGGTTCACCTGATGTACCTGTACTCAGAAGCGAAGCTGGTGAAACATTTCAACCAGGAACCCTTTAACTACCAATGACAAGATAGACAGCCCTAGCTTCACCATTAGAAGACAGTGGTCAACTAACTTTCCTGCCCTGTTCCTGCGTGCCAATGGTAAGATTGTCGAAAAGTTCTGGCCCGCTGGCTTTCCAGGCCTTTGGAGGTGCGTCCTTTTGGATTCTTTCCAGCTAGGCTACGCCCAGCGAAGATGATCTAGACTATACTAGTCAGTAACCGTGAGCTGAGACTAAAGGAACCATTTAAAAATGCATATGTCCCATCCACCCTATGTGCATATACATGGAAAAACACTATAAATTGGGTGGACGGAGCATTGACAGTGTACAGCAACTTTCTTGAATCCACCAAAGTATGGACCTTGGCCATTCAATTACCATATTTAAATGGGTCTTTCATTTTCTTTTGATGTAGTAGACAGTGCTATAGGTTCATGGGTTGGTGGTGAGTGTTTTTCGACCTGTCTTGTATTGCTTTTCTATTTTATTTGGATGAAGTCAGGATGTTGTGGTGTTCCTTTTGTATTTTGATTCTTTCCCATTCAATTTCATAATTACATTGCAGTTATTAGGAACCATTAAAGACCTTTTTGTATGGGGTAAGTTTCCTTTGCTGACGGTCCAAGCACATTCTGTGTTTTGATTGCCACCCATCTGAGCTTCGACAGATTTTGCCATAACCCTCAAGCCCCCACTTTTTCACAGCGCAGGCATTGATGAGTAACAATGTGCTGAGGCTGAGACAGAGGTGCTGAGCCTGGGCAAGGATGGGCTGTGAATCCCTGATTTGTGAATTATGGAAGTGGTAAGATTCCTCACTTCTGATTCCCATTGTTAAGAACATAGGATTCCAATTTGATTTCTATTGTCACTTAGGCCTCCCCCCCGCGTCTTGAGACCCTCGCGGGTATGTAGTGCACTTTACAAATGCCATGAGTGATTGTTTGAAGTGAGCCCCTTGATTCCCAGCCATTTTCAGCAAATAAAGTTCCCTTGATATATGTAAAGTAAGTAAAAGGATCATTTTAATCTTGTACAAAGCTCTGATTGTTTAACATAAGCTTCTGCCATAAGGCAACATGATAACATCAGCCCAGTGGTTCTCATGGCTGAAGCCTCGATGATTATATACATATGTCTGAATTATAAATGTATTTACTGCCCTGAGATTGTTCAAAATCCATCATCCGTATGTATGTATATGGTATTCTATAGCACAAACCTAGCCAAAAGGAATTCATCCACCTAATCCCATTAACTTCTCTATGTATCCCACTCAAAATTACTACTGTCTTATTATATTGAGAGATACCACTGCTATGTTCAGAATTTCTTGATGAAATGCTTTGTTATGTGCCGATAAATGATCAAATTAATAAATACATTAAGATTAAGGCTCCCTGTTTTCCATTTTCACAGATTTGTACAGATAAATACATACAGAAAATTATTTATTTTCTTGTCTGTATTTATTTGTAAATGTGGATAAAAACGGAAATTGGGTTGCTTTTTGAGTAATTCTAAATACACCTTGCCATGACTGCCAGGCCAATAACTGTGTGGATTGATAGGTAAGGGGGTTAAAAAATAAAGGAATTTTAGTAGACACTTAAACAGCAGTGGGTATGCACAAGGCTGATACTGAAAAGTGCATATTTTCATGTAAGTGCACTGATTTATCTTCTGCGGCTGTTCATATCACTGAAATCTGACAGGCATTCAGGCGTGACTGCATATTTATTAGTTAAATAAATGTGGAAATATACCAGTTTCAGCTTTACTTTTTTCACAAAACACATAATAAATATGGATAAATACAGATAAAGTTGACAAAAAATAAATATGGATAAATGCAGACGGAAACGACAAAAAAATAAATTCCATAAAGCCGGGAGCCCTAATTAAGATCAATATAGCTAAGTGTGACCAGTTTTTTATATACCCCTCACCTCTTTAAGTACCCAGGGGACATTCTTCAAACAACCCCCACTTCAAAAGAGCAGATTGGCTCCCACAAGTCAATATAGCAGAAGTGAAAGGGAGTTGATCCTTTTCAGTTTGTCACAATCACCTTGTGAATTCTTCCTTCATTACTGTCAGTCAATGTATCAAATGACTAATAAAGAGCATTAGGTTTTTAGACACTTTAATCTGCCTGCAGGTCAGAGAGGTCCTTTCTCCAGAGACAAGAAGGCTTCTCTGGTGAGCAAGATTTTAATATGTATACTGTCTGGGAACATGTCAGAGTCTAACATCCTTTTCCACACCAAAGTCCCTAATGTCTTAGTACATCCTGTACAGGTTTTGAAAGGCCAAGGGGACAAAATCTATCCTGTGACACAAGCCAGCAAGCCAACTTCTTTCCCTTGAAATAAGGAATACATTTAAGTGGTCAGTGTCTCATTTAATTCACTGTGTGTGTTTTTGAGCTATTTGACCACAGGCACAAATATGGTGACAATCACATAGAGATGCTGCAACAGGCAGACAGAAGCACCACAGAACTGTGAGGAGAACATTTGTATTGGACGATGAACGTCTCAAACATGACGTAAAGAATATTGGGCCCAGTCGTTGCAGAATCCAGGATCTGATTAAGCTGGGGCACAGTGATTTTGACATCTAACTGTGGCAGTGCACTGTTCAGATGATTTTAACACTTAACAGTGCTTAATTTAAACCAGTGGTTGCCTGTGGGGGGCATCAGCACTTATTTTAGGGGACCGGCCCTCACTGGCAACTGGTACGGGATTGTGCCGGGGGCAAGGAAGTAGAAAAATAAATACTTTATCTGCGAATGCCAATGCCGTTGTTGCCTCTCCTCCGTCCTCTTCTCTGGAACGGAAGCACCCAGGCTCACAGCCTCTCCCAACCAATCACAACCCTGCCTTTCAGCAGCATTGTGATTGGTCTGAGCGCCGTGGTTCCACACTCAGAGAGGGGCTGGGAGGCTGGGCATGTTCTCCACCCAAACTGTACAATACAGCCTGTGGAGAACAAGCCCAGTGCGCATGACGGTTTGGCCGGCCCGAGACAGCCGGCCAAACTGTAATGCGCACTTACGGTGCAGCCACCACTCCTTCCTGTGCTGGCATCGCACAGCCCATCCCCGTCGCGCCCGCCCTAACATGGACCTTAAAGGCAGACTAAAAATAAAATGATAATAACGTCCTGTTATTAACATTTTATTTTTACTTTGCTCTGCTCTTAGAGCAGTGGGGCGACGCGCCTCCACGCTAGTGGAGGAGCAGTCCCTGCCGGCACTTATTTTTCTGCAAAAGAGGGCAAGAGATTAAAAATCGAACAAAGTGGAAAGACGCCGGAGAAGAAAGTTGGAAAAACCATAATAATGGCAGAAATTAGGAGCCTGCAAGAGTGATATAAAGGGTTAGTGAGTGTGTGGTAGTGGATTAAAGAGGTTTGAGGTGAATTCAAGACTATGCAGCCTTGGTATTCTGCGCACAGACAAATGTTTGCTCCGGGTGCAGGTTTCAGAGCAGAACTTAGGGCACCGGCACTCATTCCATTACAAATTAAGGTCTGACATTACACATTCATACAGTGTGATGTATAGTCCACACCACACAGTGGGTTTGACAGTCTTGGAGCGGGATGCAGGCTTTGTGGGCCACTCCATGCCCGCCAACCTCCAAATAGGGCCCAAATTCTTGGTGTGACGCTTGGATATTTCCCAATCCCCATGACTTCAGTGCTGTAACACCGCCAGGAGCACCCCAATCTAAAAATTGTTCCAGCTCCACTGGATGTTCCTGGGAGCAGAGGTGGGGATTCCGCAATGTGATTGGGATGGCCGCTACCTCTGCTGACACGTTGTAAGTAAAGGACCTTTCAAAATGGAGTCTATTCTTGCCTAGATCCACATTGAGGCCTTGGAGTTTAATTGACATATGTGCATCATATGGTAAGAACATTTCCATCATGCAATAATATTCAGTACTCCAAACATGCTCTTCAGAACCCTTTACTTCATGATAATCCTTGTTCGCACTATCCTGGCATTGTTGTTTTTATTCTCATCCAATCAGACAGTTTTCTTTCTGTCTCCTGCACTGCGACAATTTCCCTGGAGCGTTCCCTTCAAGAGTGGTCACAGTACACACACAGCGAGGTGCACAGTTGTCAAAACCAATGCAACGTAATTAGAAGTGATGCCAAATGGCTCTTCAGTTGACAGCCCAGACTCCTGAGAAATGAAATTAGCACTTAGCGAGAGAGTGTTTATTTCCAAAAATAAAAGTTAGATTTTTTTTCATATTTACAATGATTAGCAGCTTGCACTGTTGCTACCGCTGCACTACACTCTACGGGCCCAATTCACAGAACTAACTTAAGACAAAATCCTAAACTTACTACTTTTGGTATTCACAGAAGTTAGGATTTTGTCTTAAGTTTGTCGTAAGGCAACCTTAAGACAAACTTAAGACAGACTTAAATTAGGATTTTGTCTTAAATCTGTCTTAAGTCTGTCTTAAATTTGTCTTAAGTCAAAATCCTAACTTCTGTGAATACCAAAAGTAATAAGTTTAGGATTTTGTCTTAAGTTAGTTCTGTGAATCGGGCCCTACATCCCGAAATGCACACCCTCCTCAGAAAGCAACATAGACACAATGACCCTTCGAAGTACTTTTAAAGATTTAATGGCTAGCACGCTATTGTTTATCTCTGTTTCGGTCTCACTATAATCTTGAACCCCTTCCTCTCAATCTGCTTTTCTCTTTACAGTGAGATCTTCTTTACTTGATGCTCTCTCTCTCTCTCTCTTCACCCCTCTTTCTTCTATGTCAGCCCCTCTAACTCTTTTTCACACTTACAATGTCATTCTCTCCTAATCCTGATCTTGGGGTGCAATTTGATTTAGTTCTTTCCTGTTCATCCTTCTTTACCTCGGTCACAAACAACCGCCATCAAAAGTTAGCTATTCAGTCTTAGACACCTTCAACCCTTTCTGAATTCCTGATCTGCCAAACCAGTAACTTTCGTCTGTAATTAGCTTGTACAGGAACAAACTACTTAGCTTGTTTCTCCTCTTTATGTTCACCAAAACTCTGCTTCTCTATTTACCTAAAATGTTTCTTACTTTGCTCACTGTGATCCACTCCTCTCTCAACTCTGTTGACTTCCCAGATCTCTAGGAGCACAGACTATGTTTCTCTACATGGTCTCGAAACATATTAATTCTCACGCTAATATTGATCTTATCCTTCTATTTTCTAGTTATCATTTTCCCGGTTCTTACCTGCTCCTAGAAGGATTTACTGTCTTCTCTATTTGCTTCCTCCTGCTTTTGTTGTTAACAGCTAAACCCGGATTAGGGAGCCAAAACCAGCCTGAACAAAAATTCTCAAATCAGCCTGCTCCCTTTTTCTCTTTATGATCCATCCACCCACCCACCCACACTACCACTCATCCATCCATTCTCTCTTTCTCTTAGCTCTCTTCTTCCTTTCTTCTAAGATAGCGTTATTGCTTTCTCTCTACCTTCCCTCTCCTCTCCCCCCTTCCTCCCTCCCTTTTCTCTTTATCTTAAAGCCTCTCTTGCCTGATTCAATTAACCTTGGGGAGCTGAGGAAAGTGACAGGGGCACCAGGAGCGGCCCTGGGCTTTCAAAACCAGCTCCAAGGGCTCCGGCCCACTGTTGAAATCTCTGGTGGCAAAAACTGCCTGTCCGGCCATTTTAACAGCCTCATGAATCATATCCAAGATCTCAAGACAATTCTTCAGCCTTCTGTTGCTATCCAGCCAGGTTTGAGCTCTATGCGTACCATTACATATATACATACATAAATAAATCCATTCCTTCCATGTCGCAACCTGTCCTCAGTTCAACTCTCACCTTTTTAGAGAGCTGTCCTTCCCTATCTCTTTATGGTTTCTGTTCACATCTAAAATAACGCCTATTTCTTTGCTCTTGATAGATTCTGCTCGCTTGGCTATTTTCCATGTCCATGATTTTCTAGTTTTATTGCCATATGTTTATTTTACTGACCCATTTTGTGTTTTTCCTTCAGCATTGTTCATGAAAGTGCTTTGGATTAAGGAATTATAAACATGAAATAATAATAAATACATAATTGGTACCCTCAGAACATGCCTAAAACAGCTTAACTGTGGGTAAATGAGGGAAACTGAAGAGCTCTCTAAACCACATTGTACCTAATGCTATAAATATATTCAATCAACCCTTTGTGCCGTTGTGTGTGTGCGTGTATATATATATATATATATACATATATATATATATATATATATATATATATATATATATATATATATATATATATATATATATATATATATATATATATATATATATATATGTATATATATATATATATACACACACACACACACACAACTGTCCAAAAATGACATTAACTGACTATTAAGGCATGCAGCAGCACATGCTACTTTCACCTGCTAACCAATCAATAGTTGTTGAAGAAACATACATTTGGGGTCAAAGTATGACAACAAAAAGTGGGTGATGTCACGAGGCACAGAGTCATGGAATGCAGTTTGACAGTCAAATTATACATTTTTTTTAAAACTCTCCCGCAAAGAAGTTGGCAACAAGCAGAAATGTGACAGTTAATCGGTTCTGACTTAATTGGTTGCAAAGATTGCATTTTATAATATCTTATGGGGTTAAGACACCTGCTGCAGACAGTTGTGTGTGCCCAAGAAATTTCAGTGAATAACAATAACGGTAAGGTAGCTCTGGTGGTTAATGCACTTACTGGAGAGATCTGTGTTTTGTCTAGTGCAAACCTTTTAGAACCATAACCCACTTTTTAGAACAACAAATGTTTGCAACCGACCTACCTTTAATGAACATGAGTCAGGCACATTTTTAATGTAATGAAAGCATCGAGTGGTAGCGCATTGTCATTTACAGACATTTTCCATTGAAAAGGCCACTAAATTTGCACAGACATACAGTTTTATTGATAAAACGATATAGCATACACATGACAATGTATGGAAATTGGGTTTCTGCAAATATTTATAATTTGTATGTCACCAAGTAAGTGTCTTGATTATTTTGGTCCTATTTAAATCTCTGTTTCTAACACACTTCAGAATTACAACATAGTGCTTCATGTTTGCTTTCTTAACTGCAGGATGAATATAGTTCATTTACAGGTATTTACATTTTGTTATGTATTGCAAAAAACAACATCCTACATTATCACATAATTCACTTTAAAAACTCCTCTCACTCTGCAGTCAGAGAAACCAAAGTAAACACCAATCCCCATGGAAAAAGAATAAAGCAGTCTAACATTTGACCTCTGACATTGAATCACTACCAAATGCCAGAAGTGAAATACAGAATTTAAAGGCATCTTTATTTATTGCTCTGATTTTCACCACCCACCGCAAATCAACTCATGGCCCACCAGTGGGCCATATACACAGTATGGGAAACACTGGTCTCGTCACCGTTTTCACTCATAAAGTAGCATGAATCGTTAATGTGTCTCCTGCGAGGAACATTGTGTAACATGCAGATTACATATTTCTATTTTATGTGGATATGTAAATGGATTACTGCTTTTGACACAGATATCTTTTTTATTATTTGCAGTTCATTAATTGCAATTATCCTAATAAAGCACAATGAGCTATGAAATTGCATCAAGTTCCTGCATGCAAATTGTAAGTCATGGGTTTTAGGACCTTATTGTTTTCTCTCTGTCCTTTCTTTGCTATTCTGAGGCTGCTAAAATGGGATTCTTTGGGTGATAATAAAGTCTTGTTAGTACAGATAACCCCAAACACTGTGTTATATTTTAAATCCTGACTTTGTGTTTCTCATGGTCATACATTCTTAACATATTATACCAACAATGTGTGACCCCTACACCTGGAAAAACTCATTGTCTTATGTAACATCTTGTATAATGATTTGCACACTTCTATGATTTATTGCCAATATATAATATTTCTGTGTTATGTAAAGTGTTCTGATACCTCATTTTGGAATAAGCACTATAAAAGAAGTAAATAAACAAAATTAGTAAGCACAATTTAAATTGTTATTCGTGTAAATATTCATACAGGCTGTTACGTATGGCATTCTTCCAGTGCACTCATATCTGTTATATTCAGGGAACAAACATTGTTAAAAGACTGCCTTCAAGTGATAGTATCTTTCAGGTACAAGTGAAGTGATAAGGTGTGCGCCTCTGTGTCCCATACCACTGCAATGCGGTCTAGATTTTAGGCTCCAGATAGCTCCCAGCCAGGATTATACTGAAACAAAAGGAGGGCTGATGGCCCTTTAAGTTTGGCCTTTGCTTTAGACTCGGTTGAAATCTAAAATAAGAAAGGTCTCATGTCACCTGCACATTGCTGCTGTGACCAGAAAGCAGACAACATGCAGGCATTGCTGAATTGTATGTCAAGACAGGAGGCTAGCATTATGCATCAAAACTTTCGTTCACCACCTCTGCAGCACTTTAAAGAACTTCAGAACAGAACTTTAACACCAAACACCAAAATAGAACTCCAATTTCTCTTAAGATCCTGACATCCGCCATCTTCTTCCTCTTTTGTTTGCTGCTTCTGGAGCAGATAAGTACTCTTTGTTTTATTGGTATTTATGGTATTCTATGGTATGCTTGATAATTTAAAATAGGATTAAGTCCTATTTATGGGCAGAATCCTTGATTGCAGTTTGTGTTATTGTTTATTTGATATGTAATATTGGTAGATGAAGTTTTTTTAACCCTTTAAGTGCTGCCGTCGGCCAACGGTCGTCGCGAGCACTACCTTGCCAGTGCTGCGCACGACCGTTGGCCGACGGGGCCGCACCCGTTAGTCGAACGTTCAGCACTGGGCGCTGAACGTTGGATGCTCCTAAGGTGTTAAATGAATCTTAGGCTTGGAAAATATTTTTAATAGCGTTTTTGGTTGTGTGATAAAAGTAGGCTGTTTTAAAGATTAAAAATACTATTTGTAAATGGTTTGAGTTTAGGAGTAATAGATCATGTTGTTGATATTTTTAAAAATAAATAAGCCACTTACCGTTGTGAGCCAGCGATCTGAATGAAGGCTCAGGACGTCTCGGGAGTGCGTGGCCATTTTGCAGAGACAAATTGAGCTTCGCATGTCGATTTCAAAGGAGAGGTGCATTTAATGTACGCACATGCGCGGTCTAAGGACTACAAAGCGCCTGAGGGATCAGAGTCGCTTTGAGCTGCTCTAGCAAATACGCATGCATTCATTTCAAAAATTAGAAGGCGCATTACCCCAATAAAAGAATCGCAAGTAAATTAGGAAAGTTTATTTCATATGGAAAACTCCGGTGTTGACAATTAAGTGCCAGTGCCGAGCACTGGAAACCACTGGTTTAAATGAAGCACTGCGGTCCCAGTGTTGGCAAATGACACCAGGAAAAATTAACCATATTTCACTAGGGCCAGATGTACACATAATCAAGTTCAAAACTAGCTGCAAGGTCAGGGATCCTGTTGGATCCCCCTTCATTCCAGCACTGAACCATTCAACCTAATTTGTCAATCAAGACGACTAGTAAAGCTGGTTGAACCCGTAGAGCAAAAAATAAGTTGTGATCTTGGTGTAGTGTGGTAGAATGTCCCTGCCATTGTTGCCTGCATAGTGTTTCCATATTTTTGACAATTTGAACAAATTGCTAACACCCTATAAGGGCTTTTAGGGACAACATATAATAAAGTGAGATTCATTTCTTAACAACTGCTGAAGAAAATATATTGTATTTTTGATTTCTGAGATGCTATTCCAGGAAAGGTGAAAACGTTGTTTAGAAAAATGAACAGAATGGGTTTGGTTGTGAAGCTGAATGCATGACTGGTATTTTGAATTAGAGGGTAAAGCAGAGTAGAACTGTTAATTAAGGCTTCAACAGACTGTGGATAGGCAGCCCTGGGGAGATATTCAACTTTTTTGACAAGTAGCACACGAACTCTGTAAGAATGTTCAAGGATTTCCCTTAATATTTGTACATGAGAAAGGTGGAACAGATCAAACCTTATAAAAATGTGTACCAAATAAGTCTTTCTTTCAAACTTCCCAAAAGTGTTTTCATAACATTCTAAAATATTTAGTTCAATCCCCAACTCTTAGTTAACCACAGGTGTTTAAATGCAATAAGGGAGGTAATCCTCATTTGGTCGTTACCCGGAGTTACCTGATGAATCAGGATTGCAACTCCCTTGGGTAAAGGATGGATCCTGTTCATTTTTTCTTGCACAGTAGGCAACAAAATTGCAAGCAAAAACAGGCAAAGTAATAGATAAACCTGATAATTTCCCTTTTTCAAGTTACATACTCATAATAGAGTGGTAATCCTGATAGCATCAGTATGGATAAGCAATATTTGATTTGCTGCTTATGTGTTGCTATTTACTAATGTTGTATTCTTATACACAGTCATTTATTGCTACCAAATAGGACAACATGTTCAACTAAACACTGGGTACAATAGCAGTATAAACATAAAATATGACACCTGGCCTTGTTCCATGCACATCTGTGGTTGGACACAGGGTGTGGTATTTATTCAGGCCCAGTGGCAAGTCTCTTTACGCACATAAACCACAGTGCCTGACCATTGGGTGTGCTCAGTCTCAATACGGACACAGCGAGAGTGCTCCGCCTTTGGTAAAAGCAGAATAATTTGAGTGTATGGCCTATCCTTTAGACGGATACTATGCAAACTCCCCTATTTAGACCCAGGGCACATGCACAGTACACAAAGTGGGCTCTTCCCCCAGTCAAGCTTCAGTATATCCCTAATAAAGACATTGATGGTGTAATAGGTGAGGTTATATGTCTTAATGACAATGTTTCTTGTGTTCTCATCTGTGACATCACTTGTAATGTCGTATGTGCATTGGGCAGGTTACAGTTTGCTGGCCTCAAGGTTTGGCCACTGGGCAGGGCCTGCAAGAAGGCCCTAAGCCCAACTCACTACATCACCAACCCCCACTGGCATGGAAATCTGTTGTTGGCTGAAGGATTTTGTCTATGACCAGACCCTGTATCCAAACTCCCATGCAGCAAATCCAGGTAATGTAAGGTCATTTGTTGTAGTGTCTAGGTGAGGCCCGGAGCTAGCGGTGGTTGACACAGAAAAATACCAACGGGACGGGGGGAAGAGGGGGCCAGCAGGAAGCACATGGGGGGTGCGCGTAGGGGGGTTAATGGTAAAAATAACATTTTAAAGAACGCTTACTGGTACAGCAGTCCTCTGCTGCAGTTCCTGGTCCAGAAGTCCCTGGGGCAGCACCATGGCTCCCATTCAATCCCTGCGCTGCTCTCAAGTATGGGAGCAGTGTGTGGATGGGCCTGAGTTAGGAGGGTTGGAGAAACCTAAGTGCCTGAGGCGGCCGGCCAAACTGACATGCACACTTACAAGTGCACATACCACTCCTCCTCCCTCCCATGCCCGATCCTGCCCCTCCCTGCACACGCTGGCTCAGAGCCAGCAGCTACAAAATAAAATGATAGTAAGATATTGTTTTATTTTTCAGCTGCTGGCTCTGAGCCAATGGGGCGACGCTTCTCCACCAATGCGGAGAAGCCGCCGCTGCCCTGAGCCCATCCCACTGTGCAGGTAACCTACAGTGTGCATGGTTAGCCGCAGGGCCTGGAAAACATATGCCCACAACTGCACTCTATCCACTGTGCAAACATGGTTGACTGAAGGAGCTGCCCTGGACTATTTGCACAAGGGTGTTTTATAACCCCTATTTACATCTAGATCTTATTGAACCCATAAGTGAATGTATTGCTGAGTTTATAATTGATCTTTGTACAGAATTCTATTGTATTAAACACCCCACAAGAATTTGCAAACATGTTTGTGATAAAATCATTGGAAAAAGTGATTGTTTTGTTTCATCCATTTTTTCTTTACAGGTAAATTGATTATTTTGTCCACTTTAAGTGACGACAAATTCCATTTGCACCAGGCTCTCTTTAAATCCAAACCCTATGGCTTACTGATTTTAATTACACATGGCTGGGGTTTTCCTGGTCATAGATGGACGGTGTTGACCAGACCATGTCCCTTTTGAATTGAATGGCTGTAGCTCACATATCAAGCCAATTACTGTGCTGCTTTTTCGGTGCAATTTCAAAGATTTGCCCTTTGCATTTAACTAACCATCCTAATTAAACTGAGAACTATACCCTGGGGTACCAGGATTTCCTTACCTTTAAAACCGAGAAATACGTATAATTTTATAAATTATGCCTATTTTCCAGATGATGACCTTTAGCTCATTCTTACAGGATTTTAAGATCCTTTATTACTTAAACCACTTATTTATTATTTCTGCAATTATGTCTTATTAAAATGCTGAAACTTACTGGCCTCATACATCAACCTGGAATAAAATCAAGAAAAGGAATAGGCTGCTAGCCATGCAACAGCATTTTGAAGAACAAAAGGGATGATTGAAAAAGGCCTTAGAAAGGAAGATTGAAACCTCTTTCTGAGTTTTTAGGGATTTCCAGAAGATTCGAAGAGCACTCTGGCAAACCTTTGACATTTGTAGATTTCAAAGAGTAGTTTAATGCATACAATGTGCTAATGCATACGTTATACAAAGGGAGGACATTCTGCATGTGTTAATGTGGTGAAACATTGAGAAAGCAGAAGAGATGGGAGAGATGTGGGCCAACGGCCAGATTGGCTGAGAGGGGAACGAGGTTTGAGTCCCGGCCTCGGCTCAACATCGTGTGATTCTAGACAAATCACTTAGAGCCAGATGCATCAAAGGGTTTTACCCATTCTGTGTCTATGGGAAAATGTGTTCATACATATGGGCCTTAATCTCCCTGGGGCCGATTCACAGAACTAACTTAAGACAAAATCCTAAACTTACTATGTTTGGTATTCACAGAAGTTCGGATTTTGTCTTAAGTTTGTCTTAAGTTTGTCTTAAGTTTGTCTTAAGAAAGACTTTAGACAGACTTAAGACAAAATCCTAACTTGAGTCTGTCTTAAGTCTGTCTTAAGTTTGTCTTAAGACAAACTTAAGACAAAATCCTAACTTCTGTGAATACCAAAAGTAGTAAGTTCAGGATTTTGTCTTAAGTTAGTTCTGTGAATAGGGCCCACAGTGCCTAACAAATATATGTAATGTAATCTGGTACTCATGTAAGGTGCTCCAATGCCCTTGTGCCAAGTTCAGACTATACAAAACAGCAGAAAACTAGTAGGTTTTTGGACTTATAACTTCTTTTTGACCGGAGGAGAAATATTTCACTCCGTGGATAAATTCTTTCCCCGGCACACTAAGAGTCTTCCACAGTTCCCACCAACGAGCTGCATTTATTCCTATTTGAGACAGAAGCAAACCTGCTTGTGTCTAGAGTAGAGAACTATCTTGTAAAGAGGTGCCTATTTGTTTTACATGCAAACAAAACAGGTGATGGACAGAATGTGGATCAATGTCACACATTCACCCCAGTCCAAAGATCTGGGCCCAAATCCATCGTTTTTTTGCACTCCACACCACCCTGGGTTAGACAATGGCGATATGCAAATCAGCTCTGACCCTGTGCCCCATGGGAACAGTCCAGTCCGAACTACAAAAGCCAATGGATTTGGGCCCAGATCTTTGGACTGGGGTGAATATGTGACATTGATCCACATTCGGTCCATCACCTGTTTTGTTTGCAAATTCCGCCATAAGTGCGCTGGGGATGCTCAGGCGTGGGTCCCAGGCACTCCACACCACTGGAGTCAAGCTAGCCGGGCTTATGAGAGGTGTTACCTCGAAACCGGTCCGGTCCTCGGATGCTTGATTCCATTCTGGGAAGGACATGGCTTTTGTAGTTCGGACTGGACTGTTCCGATGGGGCACAGGGTCAGAGCTGATTTGCATATCGCCATTGTCTAACCCAGGGTGGTGTGGAGTGCAAAAAAACGATGGATTTGGGCCCAGATCTTTGGACTGGGGTGAATGTGTGACATTGATCCACATTCGGTCCATCACCTGTTTTGTTTGCAAATTCCGCCATAAGTGCGCTGGGGATGCTCAGACGTGGGTGCCAGGCACTCCACACCACTGGAGTCAAGCTAGCCGGGCTGATGAGAGGTGTTACCTCGAAACCGGTCCGGTCCTCGGATGCTTGATTCCGTTCTGGGAAGGACATGGCTTTTGTAGTTCGGACTGGACTGTTCCCATGGGGCACAGGGTCAGAGCTGATTTGCATATCGCCATTGTCTAACCCAGGGTGGTGTGGTGTGGAGTGCAAAAAAAACGATGGATTTGGGCCCAGATCTTTGGACTGGGGTGAATGAGTGACATTGATCCACATTCGGTCCATCACCTGTTTTGTTTGCAAATTCTGCCATAAGTGCGCTGGGGATGCTCAGACGTGGGTCCCACGCACTCCACACCACTGGAGTCAAGCTAGCCGGGCTGATGAGAGGTGTTACCTCGAAACCGGTCCGGTCCTCGGATGCTTGATTCCGTTCTGGGAAGGACATGGATTTTGTAGTTCGGACTGGACTGTTCCCATGGGGCACAGGGTTAGAGCTGATTTGCATATTGCCATTGTCTAACCCAGGGTGGTGTGGAGTGCAAAAAAACGATGGATTTGGGCCCAGATCTTTGGACTGGGGTGAATGTGTGACATTGATCCACATTCGGTCCATCACCTGTTTTGTTTGCATATTTACTTTACATGGCATCTCTCCCAGAAATAACAACAATACTGTCCCAACACTAAACTTATGATTGTAGTATTTCTGATATGTGCACATTTCAACACATAGGATTCTGTGGACCAGGAATAGTAATTTAGTTTGCAAAGTAATTATTTGCACACCTAAAGTTATATTTAGGTTGGGAAACAATCTGTGATCAGCCCCTATAGATCCATGCGTATTATGTGGTGATTTCAAAAATCGAATCCATCACCCTGCAGTTCAGACCAGCTATCTGAACAATGTGATATGTTAAAAGGGCAGATCACTCCAACAAGTTAAGCACAGACATAGGGATGTAGTATACCTTTTCAGGTTTTTAATTTTTATCTTAATGAAGTTATAGATATTTTTATTTTTTAACTCTGTATAAACCTACTTTTGGACCCACTAAAACTTTTACTGTAAATCCCACATTCATTTGTATCTTCTTCTAATAGACTAAACCCATGTAGTGATTCAGAAAGGTTTTTACAAATCACTACATAAGTTTAGAAATGATTACCAATGCAAAATTGGGAGGTGTATGCTTGAGACATCTCTTCCTAATTGTGAATCGATAACCTGTGTATCAATGGGTTGCAACCAGAATTCCAGCTGCAAATCAAGGACCAGTTGCCGACACGCAAGTTGGAGTGGTAACTGATTTGTAAAGAGAAAGGTCCCTGTTGGACCCTATCCCCTTTGGCAATCATGGTGGCAAGTTCGTGGGAAGCAGGTGGTGGTCCGAGTGACCGCTGTCTGCTCTCACTGTAGTTTTTGAAAATGATTTTTTTAAGCAGTGACAATTCCTTTAAAAAACAAAACTGGAGCTACTTTAAAAAATATCCATTTTGAAATATATAGTAATTAGGTAGGTCATTCTGAGACTCCCTCCTAGCCCTTATTTTGCAAGCCAACCAGTGCTTAATTTGGGCCGGTGTTTCCCGGTGCTCCGCACCGGTACTGACACTTAATTGTGGGCACCAGCACTTAATTGTCGACACTAGCACTTATGACAGCTGGCACATGGTGGCGCTCTTTGCATAAATTAGAAATTTACAGAACAGCAATTGTTTATGAATTCAGTATGCATTTAAAACATCTATTACCTGCTATGTTTATAGCTTTGGGGGCTAGGAATAGACTGAATTGTCACACTTGTAGTGTGTTGGTTAGCAGTAGTTGCAAAGGTACTGCCATTGGCAATGAAATCATTGGCAATGGGTGGTGCAAGCTGCATAGGCCTCCTGACTAGTGCCCTGGCACTTATTTATTTACACATTTATCACTAAAGCCAACCTATTCATGCATAAGTTAGTTCACAAAACAGATTACTCATTGCAAAAAAATTGGTGCACAATTTGTGCCCAATTTTTGCTACCAGACACAATAAATATCTGGCCCGGGGTCCTTTCCAAGAATATTAGAGGTATCATGAAGTGATGTACAAATATTTCCTCCATTTTCCTGCTTGTACCTTCCCTCTCTAAAACCTCCTGTCTTTCAGTATTTTTAAATAGAAACTCAGCGCATGACCCTGCGTTCTGAACCTCAGAACAAGCCGTGTCTCCTCTCTTCCCCTTCAGCTGCTGAAATAACTGAAAAAATGACCACAGCGATAAATCAAAGCGAGGTCGGAAAGGCCGTGAAGAAAGTAGTTCTAAATTCTTCTCAGTGATGCGTGCTCTGCAAGGAGTTACTGTTTCAAGACACAAGGACACACTAAGTGGAAAGTCATAAACTGCTTGTTAAATCGTCCCAGTGCATATTATAAATCCAAACACCATACAATGAACCCTATATTCACAACCCTTGCCTGTTGTGGTCAACAGAACGAAGTGACACTCTCATAAATTATATTTACAAGTGCACAAAAGAATGAATGTTCTACACAAATCTGAGTTCTCAGCCCCTTTAGAGTGTTACAGCACATTGACTCTCATTCGACCTTACCATGCAACTGCGGGTGGTAATTGGGCACCTGGAAAAAAACAATGCCGTCGGATGCAGTATTTGACATTGTGCACAATAACCACATAGTGTATAAAATTCTGGAATGAGGGATACAGTAGGAATGATCCATATTCTCCATTGTCCTGAGGTGCATCACATCACCACAACAGACACATCATCATGTATATGGTGGCATGTAGTGGTCATCTTGTATCTCTGGGTCCTTGAATACGTGTTTAAACCCTTCCATGCTTACATCAGCCAACACAGCCCCGCCCACCCTTAGAAACGCCCGCACCGCAGCGGAATGTTCGCCGCGGTAAACGGGTTAAACACCAAACAACAACAGTAGGGACTGTGATTATCGATTATTTACAACAACCACATACATGGGTGGGTGATAAATTATCCCCGTTGAATTAAAACATGCTTAAATGAATATCAGACACTAATGATTTAAAAACAAACATTGAAATTTGATTTATAAACTGATAGGCCATCTTCCCTCGCCTTGACAGGAATCTATCTTTTGAGGGACACGTTAACTCTATCACCTATGCATGCTTTTTCACTTTAAAACTTCCTAGGAAGATATTTCCTTTTATCCCTTCTGATCTTCAAAAAACAGTTAAATCAGTCTAATAGCGACAAAACGCCCTAGGGCACGAGACTGCACTTTATAAATCATTTTCATTTCACTTCACTTAGTACTTTCGAAAGTTGACTATTGCAATGCACTGTTTGTCAACATTAGGAAGAAATCCTTCACCAAAATTCAAATTGTTCAGAATGCTGCCGACACGCCTTCTTTTAGCTATTTCAAAACACAAATCTGCCTCTTCTGCAATTAGACATTTACACTGCCTTCCAGTCAAGAAGCGTATAGATTTTAAAGCCTTAAGTATTGCTTTCAAATCTCTTAATGGTACAAAAGGGGTGGTGATGGACGGAGCATCTGAACCAATCAAACACTCACACCCAGTCAACATATCTGGGTTTAATCCATCACCGTTCTTTAGCCCACTCTGCCACCCCAGTTCAGACATGGCCATACGCAAATCAGTCTTGACCCTGTGCCCCATGGGAACAGTCCAGCCCGAACTGCCACGCCATGCCTTCCCTGGACCGGATCAAGCATTCTAGGACCGGTTTCTGGCATTTCAGCGGTCATCGGCCAGGCTAGCTTGAATCCAGTGGCAAAGTGAGCAAGGGACTCACGTCTGAGCATACCCAGCCAACTTATGGCGAACAAAGCGGTACAAAAGGGGGTGGTGATGGACGGAGCATCTGAACCAATCAAACACTCACACCCAGTCACCAACCCCTTTTGTACCACTTCAAATCTCTTCATGGCAATGGCCATGAATATCTTAGGGAATGCTTCCAATGGTACATCCCTTCTAGACTGCTCCAGTCTGCATCAGAACACAATATAGTGCCAAAATTCAGGAAAGCCAACTGTGGCAGCATAGGCTTTACTGTGGGCACTATCAGATTATGAAACTCTCTTCCTTGTGACTTGAAAAAGATAACCAATTTGCTAGCTTTCAGGAAAGCCCTTAAAACGTGGCTATTTAATCAATAATTTCAATCCCTTTCTTTGTGCAGCTCACCTCTCTTAGACCAGCACCTTGGGCAGTAGCTGCGCTTTATAAATTATTTTTTCATTTCATTTCATTTTTCAATGACAAATCCTGTTCAAACTCAGAGAGGTAAGTTTAATGATAATGATGTGAGGAACACCTGGGTGTTTAAATGTGTAAGACTTTGATTTATGACTATCTGTGGGGTTTGTTACTGTAGCTCATAATGGTCTAAAAGAGAGGGGGACTCAATTTAAGCTTTTGACAAATATGACTGATAGCACTGTTAAGATTGGTTGATCCAGTGACAGAAGCATTAACCAATACCTTAAATGGGAAACTGAAATAATCAATATGTCTAAATATGTAATTACGTTTTTATAAATTCTCTGAACTCATAGTGCGTTCATTTTTTTTACAGATGTATCTTACACTTTTTTTGAACAAAAGGTTACTAGTTTTATATAACACTAAACCTTGATGAGGAATAAATTAAGTGCTGAAACTAATTCACTTTACTCCATACAGAGTATAATGCTACCTAAAACTGATATTTTATTTTTAATCATGCTCTAGAAAAGTTTCAATAAAGTATTTTCATTTATTGGGTGATTGGGAGTTCTTTTTAGGAAGCTGGTGTAACAGAGATATTAAGATGTACATGTACTCACTAGTAAGTGCTCTGTGAGAGATATTAAGAAGTGCCTGGGTCCAGATAATTATATTAATTTCACATATATAAAGCAGAAACTTATCACTTCTAAAGGTATCCATGTGCGGGGGTGCCATTAGGGAGATTAAGTGAGTTTTTGCCCAGACTAGTCACATGATGCTGAGCTGAGCTGCCACTGGCGATTGAACCGTGAGCCCCACGCTATGGAGTCAGCTGCTCTGGCAGCTGCGCCACACCTCTTCCACTTGCTAAATGAGATTGTGAGCAATACATACAGTGTATGACTTACGCTCTTATTTTCCTGGTAATAAAATAATCGAGGATTTAAATAAAATACAATTTTGCACTGCTCCATATCCTAGAGCAGGGGTCTCCAAACCAGTCCTGGAGGGCCGGATCCATGCCAGATTTTTAAAATTACTACATGTATCTCAATGGGGATATCAAAAAATCTGGCATGGATCCGGCCCTCCAGGACCGGTTTGGAGACCCCTGTCCTAGAGGTATGGTCTATTTTGCAAATATATCCCATGATAAGAACCCTCGATTGGGGATGATGGTCACAGTAGTTAACCCCTTGTATGCGGCACGAATTTTCACGCTGTGAGGGCGTTTTTAAATGTAGGGTGGATTCGGATTGCTCCCTGCCGTCCTCCGCACGCCCACCGCGACGAATTATGGCTGGGGGCCGTCATGAGCATGCAAAGGGTTAATAGAGCTATACACAGCAGGAGAGTGTTTTTTGTGTTCATTGCAGGATTCAATATGTTTTTCTGTAATCTACTTTCAATTGATACTCAGGGAAGTTATACATCTATCTCTGTTTCCCATGAGCTTCAGCTATTCATATATGTGCTTTATAACCCCTGGAGAAAAAATAGTTCAACCGAATTGGTTTCATGGATGGGAATGAAGGCTAGGTATCCAAGAATGAATTAGATTGTCCATTTGGTTCCAAGTGACATCAAGTGTTTATTAGGGGGGTGCAAAATGTGCGTAATTTGCTTCCAGATTATTTTTCAAACTTCTGTGAAATTTACATGTAATTAATCAAAATGCAAATCTGTCATTTTGCATTATATTTTAGTGCGAGGTGCATGCTTGAGTCAGTTCTTGCCATGAGGCTGCATTTAAACAAAAACACTCCAAACAACAGCTGTTCGTGTTCTGTTGTTTTCATCTGTAAATGTTTACCAAGAATGGCTTGTGATAATGCAAAGTGGTGTCTTGGCATAATTGCTTTAATATAGCATAAAGGAAACAAGTAGAATCATGTGAAGATATCATGAAAGTTATATATCAACCAAAGACACAATGGCAAAAATGAAAATCACCAAGAAAATACAAAAACAGAAAGGCCCTAATTGCGGTTTCGGTCGGACGAGCATCCATCCAGCATCGTGTCAGAATGGAAACCAACTGACTAGTAGTCAGGGGTTCTATCTGACAAATTTGGATGCGACCACCCATGAGGCAGTCATAACCATCCATTTCTCCATTGTGGCTTATGCAGCGGCCGGAAAAGGGCAGTGAGCAACCCGCATTTGAAAAATGGGTGATTACAAACATCCATGAACCGTGTGCCAGCACCACGTGGAGCCTGGTACGTGGGGTACAGATGATTAGGTGGCACAGGCCTCTAAGCGGAGGCCGCGGTGGGACAAGGGCCCTACTAGGGGCCCCCAAAGTCTGTTTCCGACAGCCTTTCAATGGCAAAAGGCTGCCTGAAAGGGAAATCATAATCCCTATGGTCAGGCACCGCCCCATTGTAGGGTATTACTTTCTGACGGCTGCCATGACAGGCTCCTTGAGCCCGTCAGAAAAGCAGCGGTCGGTCCTTCCGCTCTCTGTCTCTGACCACTGCATCATAATGAGGTGGTTGGACTGCATAGTTAGATGTTGGTTGGAAGGCAACCGACAGGCATAATGAAGGCATAGTTAATATATCATTCATCTTAATTAGTGCTCATATGATCACACACTAAAATATAAAATGAATTAGCTGAAAGTGTGTATAAAATTGGCATGGAACCATGTAAAGTCTATAGAATAATGTGAATTTCCAATAAACATTGATTTGAATGGAAGGATAAAAAGTAAGGGACCAAGTGCCAAGGTCGTTGAAGGCGTTTCAAGCAGAAATGATTATCAAGCCAGCATCAGGGCTAAAATAATTAAGCCTTGGCGGAGTTTGCAGAGTGCTACAAAAAATCTCTGCTACGCTACATGGAGTTCCGCGAGCAGCGGAGTGCGTTAGGGTCATGCCATTCGCAGTGATTTTCAGTGCCGGATGTTTGTCCCGTGCAGTAAAATCATTGCGAATGGCACTATGCGCAGCGCAAAAGGGCACAGCTTCCTTTCTGCTGCTCGAGTAGATTTTCTATTCGAGCATCAGCTTTCTCAGCGCGAACGGAAGGTTTCTCAACACAAGTGGTTGCGACCTGCCACGACCACTTGCATTGAGAAATCCGACCACCCACATAGAGAATTCTCGCCAGGAGGTTGATATTCCTCTCTAGCGCTCACCAACTAGACCTTGGCGAGCGTGTGTGAGGAAAAATCTCGCTAGGAGGTGGATATTTCTCGCTCGCGCTCGCCAACTTGAAGTTGATAAGCACGATTGAGGAAAAACCTCAGCTCCGTGGAGTGCAGTTTTTTGGGAACTATGTGAGCTCCATAGAGTGTGAAGTGGGGAAAACTCTGCAAACTCTGTGAACAGAGTGGAGTTCTCAACCCAGGGTTCAAAATAATTTGGAGAACACACCATCTTTGAGTTTAGCATATTCCATTTCACAGAGGTAATATTTTGTATGGCTATGTCAAAGAAAAAATTATTATACTTGCAAGATCAATCCGAAAGACTCCAGATCTATCTGAAAAACTATATATGCGGAGAACTGTGTGATCAAGATATTCCTACATGGAGTAATTTAGAGGCTCATTACTAGTAATGCATAGAGATACCTATTGAGGTTATCAATTTCACCTGGAAAAACAAATTAGTAAGGATTGAAATGTTGAAGCCCCTAGAGAAATGAATACACAACACAAAGTAAAAAAAAGTCCAGGTTGCTGGAAAACACTAAGGTATTTAGAAAAGCAGGGATGTTTACCATTAGCTGCCACAATCAAGGGGGCCAGGCAGGGCACCAGTCAATGTATTGTGATGCCTCTCTCCTGGTAGATTGATAGGCACTGCAACCAACAGACTCTGAAAGTAAGGTAATGCTAGTGCCAGCCAACAACCATCAGAAGAGACCCATTGAGAACGCAAGGAGGTCAGGTCTATCCTTCATATAACTTGGGGTCTGAACTAAATGCTACAAGTGGGCCTCCAGCACTTTTTGAGCCACACACTCAAGTAGCCCTCTAACCATGGCTCAGCACTATCAGTGCATAGCCTGTGTGAGCAGTTTACACTGTCATTTCGACCTCGGATAATAAGCCTCTTGCCAGGCCCAAACCTTCCCTTTTCATACATATAAGTCACTCCTATGGTAGGCCCTGGATAACACAGGGGTAAGTGTGCAATGCAGTTAAAGGCAGGACATGTACTTTTAGGTTTTGCATGTCCTGGCAGTGAAACACTCACAAATTCGTTCTTCACTACTACAAGGCCTATCTCTCCCAAAGCTTAACACTGGTATTACATTATTAGATTTTATAAGTGTAATTCCCAATACTGAAGTAATAGACTTTTCAAGTTTGGTGTCTCATTGAATCACAATTTAAAATCCAAACTTGTGGTTATGTTGGATTTTAAACTGCAATTCTGAAAATGCGACTTTTAGAAAGTTTTTAAAAAAAGAGAGCACTCCTCTTGGGCTCCCACTGCTGCACTGCGAACTTGAGATTCAATCCCACCAATATATGTCCTTAGACCAGGTATTCCAATGTAGACACTTTTTACCATATCATTTTTGTCATCCAATGTTATATCCATGCACTCTTAATCTTCATCACAGCGGAGGCAGTGTGATTAATTCGGCAAACTTCATTAATTCTTCCAATACCAAATGCTCACCATTCCAGGCTTTAAACAGAGGTACATCCAAATTAATCACAACTAGAAGTCGACAA
Organism: Lissotriton vulgaris; assembly: GCF_964263255.1. Classification (NCBI taxonomy): domain Eukaryota; kingdom Metazoa; phylum Chordata; class Amphibia; order Caudata; family Salamandridae; genus Lissotriton; species Lissotriton vulgaris. The sequence continues at coordinate 1,038,134,639 of NC_141699.1, read as the reverse complement.
GCCGTATAAATACTCAATGCATTTCGAGCCACTTTGACTCTTCATCAGGGGTTACTGAAACAAATGCGATAAATAACTTAGTCACGGATTTCATCATAAGCAATCTTTTGAATAGTGAAAGCAACATAAATTCCGCTAAACTCATAACCATCTCCATATACCCAACATATCATAAATTAAAAATGTGATGCTTAAAATACTGATAATTTCACCCACCAGTCCCTCCCCTGCTATGCCCAAAACTATAAATATCTTCAGTATGCTAGAGACTCATAAACGCTTACGTGCTCCCAACCCTGGTCTAACATGATTTTTACATATTTAGTATTTAATCCAATCCACCCTTCCTATTGGACCCTGTGCTGTACCTTTCCTCAGTGCATTGAAACCAGCTTGAATGCCTTTACTCAAACTGTTCATTACCCCATTCACCATCCTCCCATTTCCATTTTTTTCAATACGTGTGTATTGACCATGGTGAGTGACGATCCACGGACACTATTTGCACACAAAATAAAGTTTGTGGAGTTTGGATAACAATAAAAGGGAAGGAGTGCACGCTCCAACACATGTTTTTCTACTTTTAGAAAGTTGGCATTTTCTTACCTTGGCCACTTGGTGCCTGCTGCCTGTTTCTGATCACATGTCTGGGGTGGGTGACAGTTGGGCGTTGTGTATTCACCCTAGACAGCCACTCTCAATGGGAGCTTAGATGTGCCTTGATGGGCCATCCTGGCAGGATGGATGAGATGAGCTAAACCCAGCCTCATTTACACCTGAATAGGCTGTGTCCTGTCCTCACACAAAGGCCTGCATACCCCCTTGTAGTGAGTCTGGAGCCAGGGCAGAAAGGGAGGACCTCTGGACACTTCAGAGACATGTCCTTGCAGTCTTCTCCACTTCAAAGGCACAACTGGGTATAAGTACTGGACCTCAGACACCAACACTTCAGTACACTTCTGGACCTGTGGATACTCTGCCAGCGAGAAGGATTGCTGTGGTGCTAAAGGAGTGCCACGCTGCTGGACTCCGCGGCCAGATGGCTGGACTCCTTCTCCGAAGTCTCAGGGACATAAAAGACTTCCAACCAACCTGCTTCTTCACCTATGTACTGCAATCTGCGAGTCAGATCTGCTATGTCATGCCATTCCAGTCATGGACCATTGGAAGTGGGCCTAAGGTGTATCTTGGAACTGACACATTCCTAAGCAGAACTAATGCATCTCCTTGGCTGAGTGATGCTGTTGTGTTGATTTGACCCGCCAAAAAAGAATAGAAACACCGCGGCCTCCCGCATCTGGGACTAACCCATCACCTTCAGATCTACTGCTGCATGACGCTCTAACCGATATAATATCAAAAGTTCGCCTGATTTGATTTTTCTTTGTATTCATTAATGTCTACTCTATTTCTGTAATCCTGGTATGAGATAGTTTTGTGTGGTATTTTCACTGTTTTACTGTTTGAAGTGTTACACAAATACTTTACCCATTGCCTCTAAGTCTACTCTATTTTTCTAAACTTGGTGTGGAATCTTTTTGTGTGGTGTTTTCACTGTTTTACTGTTTGAATTATAGCACAAATACTTTACACATTGCCTCTAAGTTAAGCGTGACTGCTCTGTGCCAAGCTACCCGAAGGTGAGCACAGGTTAATTTATGGTTTTCCCGCCTCATACCCTGACTAGCATTGTCGTTGCTCTTTGACTAGGCCTCCTACCCCAGTCAATCAACAACTCAATTTCTAACAGCTGTGTACTGAAGCAAGGGAGGAATGAACTCCAGGATGGCACAGAGAAATAAAAAATGCCTGCCCTCCAATTACATAATCGGAACTATCTCTGCAGAGAAAACTTTTTACAATTTTTAAAAGGGGAATTATAAATATGAAGTAGAGTATCACATCACATAATAAAATAGTTACAAATATTGCACAAGGCAGGAAAACTAATATTGACCAAATACATATAAACTTTAGAAAATGGACTGACAAGGGTATTAGAAGAAATACTAATCACGATCAAATCAGCCCAGAAAATGGTAATAGCAATTACCAATGTAATTAACCAAGCAACCTCACATTGTATTCGCGATGGATGATATGTGCATTGGTGAAGATTGTGGTCTGTGATACAGTCATGAATACCAACTCAGGGGAAAGTCAGCAAATGAATAGCAGAAATCCAAAGACTGTCCATGAAAATATTATGCAGTCTCATTTTCCATCATATTTAATTCTTTATCAAATGTGTCGCATATGAGGATCCAGTGGTATTGAGCTAGGTTTAATAAAATAGTTGCATGTCTTCACCCTGAGTTGGTCATTGGATGACCTCATGATTTGCCACCTGATCCCTTTTTCTGAATGGTTCTTTTTTCCAACATGTGTAACCAAGGGTGACAACATGACTTTACATTCAATGCACCTGTGATGTTGGTGTCATCTTGTATTAACTTTTTCTCCTATGTACAATAATTAGCATGGACACCACACAGCATATATGACATTGCATGTATTACAATTAGATACATTTCTCCCAGTATATTTTGCCCGCTCATGTTGAAAAGTCCTTTGGGTTAGCAGTGAAAGGATATATACCACGGTTGCCACAATGGTAGCAGCCCACCAACTTGTCAAGGCCCCACGGATCTGTTATGTTTTTGTTTGAATGGAGATTCCTTTTGGGATGCTGGTAAGCACCAGATAATCACACAATTATTCCACTTTCTTGCATGAGTTTTAAAGTTTATTGCTCTGTGGACAGAATACGGCGACACATTCAATCTTTTCAGTGGTGTTTTATTCTTTTGGTACAGTAGACATTCCCAAGGGAAATATGGCTTGTTTGGTATTTTTTGAGGTATCCCCTGCCAAAATGTTTTTACTTTAGATTTCAAGTTCCCTGAAGTTATCCTGATGGAATTTGCAATTCTGACAGATGATGAGAAATTGTCCATAATGGAGGCCGTCTTTAAGGGTTTTTGGTTGGCAAGTAAAATATTGGAGACACTGGTTTTCTATATAAACAGTTCCTAAAAAGGTCATCTGCAGGAATGATAGTCATTTCCAAAAGGTCAATTGAGGTTTTAAATTATGTGAACGTGAATTTGTAATCAGCAGTCAGAGAGTCTAACCAGAGAAAATAATTAGTCAATTTGCTTTCACTACCACCCCAAATCATAAGAGTGCCATCGATTATTGTTTTCCAAAAAGAGATATGCTCATAGTATGGATTTTTGTCATTTTGAAAGATTAATTTAGATACAAAATTATCCACTAACAAAATAGCAAAGTAGGGGGCAAATCAAGATTCCTTTTGTTCACTATAAATTCCAAAAAGTTATTTTGTTTTATTGTCAGATCCATAGGATATGTAATAAAAATAGTGGGGATCATCATGGGGTTTTGTAAAGTGTAGAATAAGGCAGTGATTACTTTGATTCCTGGATCCTGGGAAAAGTTGGTATATATTTCTATTTCTAAACATTCCAAAAGGTCAGGATCAAATAATATCCTCTAGTTTGTTTATGAAGTCACCACTATTCAGTATATAACTGATAGTTGTTGAAGTAGAAGGTTTAATGACGGTATCTCTAAATTTGTGCAACATTTCTAACATTCATCCACAGCTAGAAACAATAGGGCAGCTGGGTGGATTTTGCAGATTTGTGTATTTAATTTTGTAAGTGTTACATTCATAAAAAGATATTCCTGATTACTTAAATAGCCCACATATAATAATTCAGGAAGAAAACCAGGTATTAATGGCTTTACATAACAATGACTCTATTATTAGTATTAAACCTGTAGACAATGGTGGGGGAAGTGTCATTTTGAACATACATCCATACAACGACAGCTCAATAATGCTGAACACTACTAACAACTACAGTGCGACCATCACCAGGTAATTAAAAAACAAAATCTTATCATCCCAAAAAGCAAAAGAAGTGGGCGTTTTAATTGATGAGGTCAGCAGAAAACACCGTAGTAGATAGATAAAAAAAACAATGTTCCTTTAGGAGACATTATTCAGTAAAGAAGTGAGTAATTCATAACGACATAAATAGGAGAAACAACGTCAACCTCAGCAGAGGTTTCTCCTTATTGACTTCTCTTTATCAAAGAACTGTGTTGGTGACTATTAATTTTAATATTGGTCCAGGTGAAGATCCCCTCCTATTTTTCTTTTGAGTCGAAATGGGGTTTAATTGCTCATAGATTGTCCGAAGCCCAACTTAACTTCAATATGTATGTACAATGTAATTCATCTTTATGTATGTAATTCTGTGATTTTAATTGCATATATTTTTCACACACTCTTTCACCACCTATTCACTTGTTTACGGCATCATTTTACATCATTGCATAGTGCCACCACCTAATTGCACTTCTTAACCACATGGCTGCTGGGCGTTTTCCCCCCCTGTGCAGGAAAATGCCATTTTAGTGGCACCATGACGAGCTCAGCTCGTCATCAGCACACGACACCTTTTGGTGATGACGAGCTGAGCTCGTCATCAGCATCGAAAGGGTTAAATCGAAAAAATTATTTCTTGTAGTTTTGCCCTTCTATTGAAATTTTCCCATCTCTCTATATGACTCTGAATTTTTAATATTATTGAAGAATTTATCCTAAGGGAGCATTGTTTAGTTCTATGACATGTGACACGTTCGATGTGTCAGACCATTTTAATTAACAGTTAAGAGCTGAAGACTCAAGCTTATAAAATGCCGTTCTCTACACATTCTGGGTGGGCTAGAGGTGTTATGATGACTCAGTGGGGTAATGCAATGTGATGGAGCTCGCATGCAAAGTGTTGCAAGTGACTGCAACAGTTGCAACATCAAACAAATATGCAAATGACTTAGGCTGTGTTACAGGGTCTTGAACTTGCGGGGTTCCCATGAATGTCAGTGTTGGTGGTTGGCATAGGGGCATTTGAAAGATATGCACATATGATTAAGAAGGGAAAGGGGATTATGGGAGTGTCCCACAGCAAGCCTGTTTGTCAATATGACAGAAAATATCTGTTTGTGTATATAAATATATATATATATGTGTGTGTATATATATATATATATATATATATATATATATATATATATATATATATATATATATATATATATATATATATATATATATATATATATATCTCTTTCTCTCTTCTGGGGAAGATGGCTAGTAGTTCTACTGTTAAGACTGCATCAGACTTTACAATAGAGCACACACACTTTTTACTTCCCTCTAACTTTTGAAATCTTCAATCTGCACAGTTTACAGTTCAATCCCAAAGAGTGCAGATCACGCTTGGTACAGTGGAGCACAATAAACAGTGGGCACTCACAGAACGTGTACTGCACCACAAGGTGTAAACATGTTCATCAGCAGAAGCTGTGGGCAATCCTCGAAGTTATCTGTGTGTTACATATAATTCATGATCACATGCCATGCACTGTTTTCACACTGCCCATGAATTATGTACAGTCCAAAGTCAAAGCCCTGGACTTCCACGCCTCTAGTCATAACATGTACTCAACATGCTGCCAGATTCATCAAAGACCCGTTTTACGAGTCTGTAATAGCGATTCATAAGGAATCGCTATTACAGACTCGCAAAACGGGATTCATGTAGGAATCGCAATATAAATTGCGATTCCTACACAGTCCTTATTTGCGATTAGCAAAATGCTAATCGCAAATAAGGAATAACTCTCCATTCATTCCTTATTTGCGATTAGCAATTTGCTAATCGCAAATAAGGATGCGATTTCAAGGGTGCTAGGGGTGTCCAAAGGACACCCTGTAGCACCCCTGAAAGGTAATCTACATTGGTGTTGCGCACACACATGTCCAAAGGACATGTGTGTGTGCAACATGCAACTTAGAAAAATCCTTTAAAAAGCATTTTTGTAAGTTTTCGCTATTTACCACGAGGTTTGACCTCGCAGTAATAGCGGCCCGAAAATGCGATTTCGCAATTTAAAAATGGATGATGAATTGCATTTAAGGAATCTCAAAAATAATGTTTATTTAGACCTTCGGTCATTAAACATGAAAAAGCATTTCCATCTTTCCATAATACAATATCTTTTATAAACAAAAAAATTCAAATAGCATAATAGTTATTTCATATCATAATCTAATTCTATTATCCTTAAATAAAATTAATAAAATCCAAAATGTATAAACACTTAAAGCTTTTTTAACTTCTAGCATAAATCCCCCCAGTGCACATGCTATGTCCAAATGTCAGTTAACAATTCTGCTGCCTGTGCACAGTTTCTAATACCATATGCATATATTATTTCAATTCCTCTGGCACAGATGGTCACTCGTTACTTATTTTACGTGCTTCTTAGTGTTGAAAGGCACGAAAGGCACACAGGCCTTCACAGACTGGCATATGAAGAGAGTCTGGCACTTCCAATATTTTATTAGAAATATGCTAACCTTCACATTAAGATGTATTCAAAATATGTTGACAAGCTATTATATCACATTTTTGAGTCATTGGGGCATATTTACTAATATTTAGCGCTGTGTTTGCATCACATAAGTGACGCAAATCATTGTAAAATCTTTTTTTTTACTAATTTACTTTCCAGAGCAAAACATGTTTTGCACTGAAAAACCACTTGAAAATGAGTGCAAAGCAGCGCATAGCGCTACTTTGCATTTCGAAGCGCCAAGGGGGCGTGCCATAGGAGGTGCATGGGCGTTCCCGTGCAACCCCGAAGGTTTCTGATGTTAATCCCTATTTACTAAAAAAAAAGTAGACAGGGATTGCGTCAAAAAACAGCACCCTTTTCAACCAGGCGCTATCACGGAGGAATGTTTTTATTTCTCCTTCCTTTTCCAAATTTCTATGTGTGCGGCACTGTACAGCACACATACAAGGTGGGAAAAGTTTTAAAGTTAGTCTGAGCATAGTATTTTGGAAAGGGGCGACCATTCGGTCCCCCCGAACGTATGGTGGAGTACCACGATCCCCCCGGGAAGCCATCTTGGGCGGGAGGCGAGTCTCGGCTGGTATGCCCGAAGCGGCGTAGCCGGGGCGCGCCTTTTTCCCGCCCTAGAGTGGGCTGGCCTAGACACCGACGCGGCCGGCCACGCCCTCGGAGGCAGGCGAGGGCGGGTTTACGCCCGCCCTGAAGACGGATAAAAGGAGCGGAAGCCAAGAAAGCATCCTCTTGTTCCTGTGCTCTGAAGCTGCACCTCCCCGCTGCACGTGAGCTCGAGACGGAACGAAGAGCCAATTTTGAGCGTTTTAATCTTTCTTTTGTCTTACAGATATCCCGTCTGAGAATGCCCAAGAAAGTCGGAAAGCGGGTCGGTACCGAGCAGATGCTCCGCATGCTCATGAAGGAGATAGCCGATCTGAAGAAAAAGGTGGAGGCTAAGGACGGGGCGGGAGGACCGAAACGGCCTTTGCAGGGAGCAGTCCCCGGTGGAAAAAGCAAGAGGCCCAGAAGGGGAGCACTTGGGGGAGACACCCCGGTTCCCGATACCCCACGTGAGGAGCCAATCCCGGTGCCGAAAGAGGGGAATCCAATTCCTGTGGTGGTCACCCCCGTGAACAGGGAGGATATGCCCCCCGAGTTAGCGGCACAATTGGCAGCGTGGTTGGGAAGAGACAGCGAGGGCGCCACGGCTGACGACGCCCGGGCAGTAATGAGGCAACTGCGGGAATCTAGGGAGGCTGCGAAGGCAACATCTTCTGTTCCCCCACAGGTTCCGGCGGCTGGAAGTATAGCAGGCCCAAGTTCGGCGACAAGCACGGGGTCTACTTCAGGTAAGCGGCCATTGCCGATTGCGGGGGAGGGGTCTGTACCTTCTCGAAGGGAGAAGATTGCCCAGCATGTCCCACTAGAAATTAAGGAATTGATTTGGGCGGATAAGTATGTAAACATGTTTTCATTGCTTACCGACCATTACGAGATAGAGCATGTGAAGAGCCAAAAGGAGCTCATGCATCCGAGTGTTTGGCGCGCAAAAATGGCCGCCTTTAAGGTTGACGAGAACATTGGTACTTGGGGCAGAGCGTGGGGCATATTTACCTCCATCATGGGCGAGCGCAGGCCGAGTTGCTGACCGAGTTACCCATTTATCAGTCACGTATTATGGAGTATTTTGTGGCATATGGGGGCAATCAGTGGTTCTGCTATGACAATCTTTTTAGAAAAGCTAAGGAACACAACCCATTGTTGACTTGGGATTGTTACGACTCCGTGTCATGGCAAAAAATGGAGAGTACAGGAATGTTGAAGGTACCATTGGTAGGGAGTAACGGAGGAGAATCTTCCCGCCAAAACTCTGGGACGCCCTTTCGGACGGGTGCAGGTAATGAGTACCACTCGAAACCGAGTGGCAACACAGGGAAAAGGGGGATCTGTTGGAATTTTAACAGAGGGAAATGTACGAGGCCCCAGGGGTCATGCAAATTCAGACATGAGTGTGGGGGGTGTGGGCAGCCATCCCATCCTGAGTCCTTGTGCAGAGCCAAAACGGGTGATAACGGTGGTAAGGGAGGCGCCAAACAGGTCTGATATAGTCCGAGGGGCGCCTTTACCTACCCCGATTGATACCATGGCAATGATTCCTTGGCTCAACGAATACCCGGATCATGCTTCCGCTGGGGTGTTGCGAAACGGGTTCTCATATGGTTTCCGCATCCCAGTGGGGGATTTTCAGGGTGTAGCAAACTGTAAGAATCAACTGTCGGTCTTGCAGCACGCGGCGGTGGTACAGGTAAAGATTGGGAAGGAGGTGACTCGAGGTCGTGTTGCCGGTCCATTCGATTTGCCACCGGTTGTTAACTTTGTTTGTTCCCCTCTAGGGGTGGTCCCCAAGAAGAACCCGGGTGAGTTTCGGCTGATACATAACTTGTCAGTCCCACGTGGTCTTTCCGTGAATGACGCGATAGACCCGGAAGTGTGTTCAGTGCGGTATGCATCTTTCGATGAGGCCGTAGCCATGTTGAATCGCCTGGGGCCCGGGGCGCTGATGGCGAAATCAGACATCGAGTCAGCGTTCCGGTTGCTCCCGGTACACCCAGACGATCAGCGTCTTCTTGGTTTCATGTTTCAGGGTCGCTATTACATGGATAGATGTATGCCAATGGGGTGCTCGATTTCATGTGCCTATTTCGAGAAGTTCAGTTGTTTTCTGCAGTGGGTATTCACAAGGAAGACAGGTTTTCAACATGTTATGCACTATCTCGATGACTTTCTGTTTTTGGGGGCAGCCGGGGATCCTGAGTGTGGACAGGCTTTACAGGAATTTTGTCTCTTAATGAATCGATTTGGTGTGCCATTGGCGCCAGGTAAGACTGTGGGGCCCTCGACCTTGATCGAGTTTCTGGGGATCGAGCTCGACTCGGTAGAAGGTTGTTTTCGATTACCCAAGGAGAAGGTGTTGAAATTCAGGTTATCCCTTGAGACATGTATTCGTGCAACAAAAGTAAACCTGCATCAATTGCAACGGGTGGTGGGTCAGTTGAATTTTGCCCTAAGAGTGATACCAATGGCGCGCCCCTTTTCCCGCTCGATTGCACAAGCCATGGTCGGCCTGAAGGAAGGACATCACCGCACGACACTCTCGGCAGAGGTTCGCCAGGACATGCGCATTTGGTTGGCATTTCTGGCGGATTTCAATGGTCGAATTGTCTGGAACAAACCAGCGGTGTCCTCCGAGGAGCTGGGCCTTTGGACAGATTCAGCGGGGAGTATAGGTTTTGGTGCCATATTTGGTACACAATGGTCGGCTCAAAAATGGCCGTCATGGTGGCATGAGTACGGGTTGACGAGTAACATTGCTTTTCTCGAACTTTTTCCTATTTTGGTGGCCCTGAAAACGTGGCCCGGGGGTTTCCGTGATCACTCTGTGGTGTTCTGGTCTGATAACATGACCGTGGTTGAGTGTATCAATAGTCAGGCAGCACGATACAGATTGATTCTGAGACTGCTCAAGGAGATTGTGTTGTTATGCATGCAACTGAATGTACTGTTTAGGGCAAGACATGTGCCGGGGGTGATGAACCAAGCGGCTGATGCGCTTTCTCGTTTCCATATGCAGGCCTTCTGGGGTTTTCTGCCCACAGCGGACCCGGTGGCGGCACCCTTTCCCGAAGCTCTCTGGTCTCTCGGTGCCCCGAACTACAAAACCTCGTGGGAGAGAGTTTAGCACCCAGGACGAGGAAGGCATATGAAGGGGCGTTCCGTTCCTATTGGGCCTTTTTGGGTACTGCTAGGGGAGAGTTTTGGGGTCAGGAAGAGTTTGTAGTACAATTTCTGCTCTCTTTACATCAGGCAGGCAAATCAGTAGCTACGGCACAGAGGCATCGGGCCGCCATTTCCTTTATGGCAAAGGCTCATGGGATACAGGACCCCACAGCGTCTTTCGTTGTGCAGAAAGCGCTACGTGGGTGGCAACGCCTTGAGGGTCGCAGAGTGGATGAGAGGCACCCGATAGGTCTGGATAGGTTGGCCCTGTTATCCTCCGTACTCCCTGCAACATGTTCATCCCAGTATGAAACTGTGTTATTCCGAGCCGCATTTGCGCTAGCATTCCATGGGGCTATGCGGGTAAGCGAACTAGTGGCGAAGAACAAGAGGGATACGATGGGGGGATTGTGCCGGGAGCACATTCAGGTCAGGGGGGAGACGATGACGGTCTCATTTGTTAGGTCCAAATCCGATCAAGGTGCAATCGGGGACTGTGTAATCATTCAGAGGATCCCCGGGTCTTCCATGTGCCCTGTGGTATGCATAGAGGAATATTTGGCGCAGAGGGTTGCAGCATGGGGGGGGGACCTTCTTGAGACACGCTGACGCCACCCCACTGACGAGGTTTCAGTTCCAGAGGGTGCTTGCGATGTCGATTTCGGCCGCGGGCTTGAACGCCGGCGAGTTCGGGACCCATTCCTTTCGGATAGGGGCTGCTACTGAGGCTACAGCCAGGGGTCTGAGTGTGGAACAAGTAAAACGTGTGGGGCGTTGGTCCTCGAACTGTTATAAAAGGTATGTGCGGTTGCACATGTTGTGAAGCTGTAATGATATACTCACGCTTCTTGTTTCTGTTTGATTTTCAGTTACGCAAGCTTACGAAGCGGGGCGGACTGTACAGTCGACCCGACTCCTGGGGATCAGCGGTCAGAAATCACCGTCTGCGAATAAGGAGGTGTGGGTCGTGGGCCACTCATATGTGAGGCGTGCCGCGGACGCATTCAAAGCAGGTGATATGATTCACGTGGCTGGGGAATACGGGTACAGGGTGTCCTTCTACGGAAAGGGCGGGCTCTGTATTGACCAGTTTCAATTCTTTTTTGAGGGTTTGTTAGAGCGGACAAGGTCACCGCCGTCTATAATCATAGTCCATCTTGGGGGTAACGATCTGGTGGCCACTGGTAGACGACTTCTTCTTGAGGCAATGCTTTCCACAGTAAGTTGGTTGGCAAGGAGAGTTCCAGGGTGCACAATTGCATGGTCCCATATGATCCCACGGAAAGTGTGGCGGGGGGCTATTTCGGTTACTGCATTAAATCATTCAGTAAGGAAGATAAATAACAAAGTGAGTAGATTGTTTCGTTCAAATACACTGCATTCTGTTTCGCATGGTTGTATCAAAGGGGACAGTATGTATTTGGGGGACGGTGTTCATTTGTCCCGGGTGGGGAACGAGTTACTCATAGGAGACTTCATAGCATGGTTAAGGAGTTTACAGCATGACCTTTAGGTAGGAGTGTTTTGTGGGGGGTCCGGATAGCCGGTCAACTATCCGGCCTGTGGCGGTAAGGTCATGATCGGTGAGCAGTAATTCGAAGATCCCTATGAGGGGGCGTCACCCATTACGGATGGGAGCGCTCGGGGGAGGTGGCCAATTGGCCCCTCAACGGGGAGGCGGTCCTGTCTAAGGAGAGGCCGCCGGAAGGAAAGGAAAGGTGGTCAAGGCCCCTTCCTGGATAGGAGGGGCTACGGCCCCTCCTGGGGAATTTCCCGGGGCCAGGACATCTGCGACGGCAGATGGGTAAGTTGTGTGGGGTGCGGGAGGGGGTTTACGCTACCTTTTAGACACCTCACACGAGTCCTCGAACGACCGTTAAATGGTGTCGAGTTTATTGCGGCCCCCGTCAAGTACAAAGGGAAATTGGTAGATGCACTTGAGGTACGCCTCTGTGCGGTCGCTCCTCTCACAAGTGAGGGGGGTATTTCTGGTTTAGGGATCTGACACCGGTTACGACCTTGCCGTTGGCCCTTAACGTTAGGATGTACAATTTCAAGTCAAATGTTTTGTAGGATGTTAGTTCGGCTAGGAGAACCTTTGTATTAGAGATCTGTTAAGGTTAGCCAAACATCGTAATGTGGAAATGAAATTGTACATAATATGAAACTGTTATTTTAATGTTTTAATTTTGTTTCATATTTTAATAAATACGGCCGGGAAGGGTAACTCCCTTCCCGCCTTCCAAAAGTTCAAGAACTGTTTCCGGTTTCCCAATTCTTGGGGATGATTGTGTTGAGAGGGGGTGGCGGGTATCTCAGCCATATGGAAAGGGGCGACCATTCGGTCCCCCCGAACGTATGGTGGAGTACCACGATCCCCCCGGGAAGCCATCTTGGGCGGGAGGCGAGTCTCGGCTGGTATGCCCGAAGCGGCGTAGCCGGGGCGCGCCTTTTTCCCGCCCTAGAGTGGGCTGGCCTAGACACCGACGCGGCCGGCCACGCCCTCGGAGGCAGGCGAGGGCGGGTTTACGCCCGCCCTGAAGACGGATAAAAGGAGCGGAAGCCAAGAAAGCATCCTCTTGTTCCTGTGCTCTGAAGCTGCACCTCCCCGCTGCACGTGAGCTCGAGACGGAACGAAGAGCCAATTTTGACCCACCCACCAGCCCCTGAGGACAGCGATTCGTTGTGAATACAGTTGACATAGTATCTTTTTTGTTTTCTCTGTTTTCTTACAGGTTGTGATGATTGTCGTGAAATTTCTTAAGATGCAATAAAGATTGGTTATTTTCAGTATGTTTTGCAAATAAAGTAATTTGGAACAAGGATTGATCAGTATTTACGCTTGGTAATAAGTGATGTTTGCTTTGTAATCTTAGTAACTTAGGTAGAACTGTCGTATTTATTTTGGTCGGGCGGTAAGGTCATGATCGGTGAGCAGTAATTCGAAGATCCCTATGAGGGGGCGTCACCCATTACGGATGGGAGCGCTCGGGGGAGGTGGCCAATTGGCCCCTCAACGGGGAGGCGGTCCTGTCTAAGGAGAGGCCGCCGGAAGGAAAGGAAAGGTGGTCAAGGCCCCTTCCTGGATAGGAGGGGCTATGGCCCCTCCTGAGGAATTTCCCGGGGCCAGGACATCTGCGACGGCAGATGGGTAAGTTGAGTGGGGTGCGGGAGGGGGTTTACGCTACCTTTTAGACACCTCACACGAGTCCTCGAACGACCGTTAAATGGCGTCGAGTTTATTGGGGCCCCCGTCAAGTACAAAGGGAAATTGGTAGATGCACTTGAGGTACGCCTCTGTGCGGTCGCTCCTCTCACAAGTGAGGGGGGTATTTCTGGTTTAGGGATCTGACACCGGTTACGACCTTGCCGTTGGCCCTTAACGTTAGGATGTACAATTTCAAGTCAAATGTTTTGTAGGATGTTAGTTCGGCTAGGAGAACCTTTGTATTAGAGATCTGTTAAGGTTAGCCAAACATCGTAATGTGGAAATGAAATTGTACATAATATGAAACTGTTATTTTAATGTTTTAATTTTGTTTCATATTTTAATAAATACGGCCGGGAAGGGTAACTCCCTTCCCGCCTTCCAAAAGTTCAAGAACTGTTTCCGGTTTCCCAATTCTTGGGGATGATTGTGTTGAGAGGGGTTGGCGGGTATCTCAGCCATATGTACTGGAAGGGTATCCTTCCAGTACAAATCCTATGCTAGACTTACGCAGACACCTGTGCACTATAGTGCAAAGGTGTGTGCGCGGCACACAGCAGCACATTTCGACGCGGGCGCTGGGGAGAGAGGAGGAGACTGACATATTTCTATGGCACTCTCCTGCTCTGTCCTTCTCGCGCACCACCGTGCAATATTTGCGGGTGCTGCACTGTGCTGCGTGATAATTTACAACAATGTTACACCACGTTTCCTTTACATGTCAAAAAAAGTTTTCACATGTTTTTATTTATATTTTTTACAAAAACGATCCTAAATTCAGTATAAATGTGCAACAATTATAACCCCAGTTTAGTTTTTTTTTAGTTTGTTGAAACACAACAGTCTGCTCCATCACCATTTTTTTATGAAACATTGAAAAAGCGAGGCCAAGATCAGACACTGCTTAGGAGATGATTCTGTATTTTTGTCGGAAGAGTAGGTTTAAAAGTTATGTAAATTTGCTGAAACTGAAGTAATAGCAGTTTGGAGAGAGTGCAGTGTTTGTGCAGCCATAGCACTTCATGAGCTGGCTTCGGTGGCCTCCTTTCCCGTCACTGAAGCAGAGTTTCTATTTCATCTGGGATTTCTTTACTAAGGGGTTACACAAACAGTCCACCTGCGTCCCAGAATAGCTGCCGGAGTCCCCAGCTTCAAGGGAAGGCGCCGCGCGCCGCCGTCACAGAGGCGGTAAACGCCTTCGGAAAATGTAATGGCCTCCCCGATGAATACCTCAACCGCCATCAATAAAGCGTTTGTTTAAATCCAGCTGCAGGACTCACCTTTTCCTTCTGGCCTCTCCTAACTGGCTCCATCTCCTTTCCCTTCCCTTCTTCCAAAAATAGGCTCTGCTTTCCACCCCTCCCCCCAAACACACTTTTTCTTTTCCTCTCCAATTGACCCCGGTTCTTCACTGGAAGATTCACGTATGTCCATGAGATATTATCAACATACACCAGCAGCACACATTAAAAATCTGAGAATTCTTAACTGCAAATTCCAATGATTCAGACATCAGGACCGAAGAGCAACTTTGATTGGGTGCCACGTGTGCGACTGGGATACTGCACTGGGACGTATGACGTTACAACGCATACTTTTACAACACATACTTTTACAACACATTTTTTACAACGCAACATCCATTACAAAGCATTCTATTACAATGAATGCCATTACAACGACATTTTTAAAACTACCTTTACAATGCATTCCATTACATTGCATACTACCTTTACAACGCATAACATACCATTGCATGTAAGGTAAGTATTGGATAGTGTAGGGGTAAAAATTACTATTCTAACTCCAGGGGGGTGCAACAGTAGGGTTAGTGTTGGATAGTGTAGGGGTAAAAATTACTATTCTAACTCCAGGGGGTGCATTAGTAGGGTAAGTGTCGGATAGTGTAGGGGTTAAAATTACTATTCTAACTCCAGGGGGTGCAACAGTAGGGTAAGTGTTGGATAGTGTAAGGGTACTATGTGTTGTAATGCTATGCGTTGTAATGGTATGCATTGTAATGACTGCGTTGTAATGACATGCTTTGTAGTGGTATGGGTTGTAGTGTCATGCGTTGTAATGGTTGTGTTGTAATGGCATGCGTTGTAATGGATGTTGCATTGTAAAAGTTTCTTTGTAATGGTAGTGCGTTGTTAAAGTTGCGTTGTAAAGGTTGTACCCCACTGCACTGTATCACTGCAAATGTTTCTAGAGCAGGCACACATTTGCATAATAGCCATAGCGCTCTGTGGTTCCAAAACATGAGTGCAAATATACAACCCTGCTAAGTACCACGAGTCAGGCGTTAGACCAACGCATTTCAGCGGAGTTGGACTGGGAACAGCAACCAACCCTGGCAGATCGCTGCTTGCCCGGGACTGGGAGCAGGTGGGGGGTGGGCGGTTGCTAGCAAGAAGCACCCCTCCTGCTTTTGTTACAGGGGGCCGACATTGCAGCAATAGCTGCGAAACCAGCCCCCAGTGACAAAACCGGCCCCAGCGGGCACAAAACCGGCCCTCACCCCTCTGGCCCACCAGGGAAATGCCCGGTGCCCGCTACGGCCAGTCTGGCAAAGTCACACATTTATGGATCCTTCTTAGCTGTCACAACGCTGTGTGAGCAGCGGCGGGAGTGGTTGGCCTGAGCTGTTTTTCGGAAATATTTTATTGCAGTACACATATATCCAGTGCACGGAAGAGCTACACATCATGTTGGCCATTATGTTTTACTTTTTATTTCTTTGTTTCTCACTAATATATATGTCACTTTTTAATCTTAAATGTACTTTAACCATATGTCTTTGAAAGGTTTTATCTAAAAGAGTTTAATACACTAGGGGGCAGATGTATCGAGATTCCGATTGGGGAATTCTAAATAGCGATTTTTTGCGAATCGCTATTTAGAATTCGCAAAATGGAATGTATGTACAAAATCGCTAATATTTAGCGATTCCTTAATATTCGCAAATAAGGAATAATTTCCAATGCATTCCTATGGGCCAGGAGGCCCATAGGAATGATAGTGCAATAATTCTCAAATTGCGAATTCGCAATTTGCTGATCGCAATTTGAGAATTATTTCAAGGGTGCAGAGGTGTCTCAAAGACACCCTGCTGCACCCCTGAAATTTACATGTGTGTGCATGTGGCGCACATATATGCCCTTATGGGCATGTATGTGCCTCACATGCCACCCTTACAAATGCCAAATAGGGCATTTTTTAAAGAAATCACAAATTACCACCAACTACAATTTCAAAAAGTACATACATATCATTTAAGGAATCCCAAAATTTGTGATTCCTTAAATGCTATGGCAAAATAAGGAATCGCAAATTATTGCGATTCCTTAAATTGCGATTTCTTCTTACATATGAAAAAATGCTAAAAGGCCGTTTGCGAGTCGCAAAGGCCGAAATTCTGCGAATTTCAGCCTTTGCGAGTCGCAAAAGCCTTGATACATCTGGCCCCAGCTCTTTTGCTGCAGTTCCTAGTTTTATGTAAAGAAATATAAGGTGTCTCTAAAGTTGTTCTCTGAATATTATTTTGTTTAATAATTATACAGAGGACAGCAGAACAAGATAACATTCGCCATAATTCTAGTTGGTGAAAAAAGCTGCTGTATCTCGGTCTTATGTCTTTCCTAATGTCAACAATGTGTTCTCTGCCCATGCTGAGAAAAAAGGCTGAAAAGCCACGTTTCTTCAGAGCTCTCAAGACAATGAGATGAATTGTATGACTTCTTTTAACTCCTTGCGTGCTGGTGACGGAACCACTCCGTCACCAGCCACGGACGCGCTGTGCTGGAATGGTTCCTTCACGGCCCGCGCGGCATCAATTCCGCGCCTGCGCGCCTCATTCTATTGGGCTGGCAGGGCCGTGACGGAACCACTCCGTCACAAGCACAGCGCGCCTGTGGCTCGTGACGGAACCACTCCGATACGTGCCGCGCGCCCCCCCAGGGCCGCGGCAGAATTACCGCCGCGGCCAAACAATGTAGGGGATACTGTATCCTTATTATATGATATTTTTTATTCAGTAATCTGTTTTGCAAATAAGCCAATGTTACAGACATTAAAGCATTCATGACACATAAATACAGACTCTTTACAGTGAAAAATAAAATAACAAGCATCCTGCAATGGCTTGCAAACAAATAGTTTACTGGTTAGTTTAGGTCCATTTTTAGGCTGGCTGACTGTTTTAAAGCATATCCCCTGATAACAGATTAGAATATTTCAGACGAAATTACATTTATGATACTAAGGTGTTGTCTGCTTTTATCAAACCTAAGATCTAAAAAATAATGAAACACAGTCATGGAGTCTGCTGCAAACACTGCCATGGCATTGGTGTCAGTTGGAGGATGCAGCTGACTGAGAGACAGGCTGTGGGGAGGACCTATCCTGCATCACAGTTTTTTTTATAAATGGTTCCTTCCCAGCAGGATAGACTGACCCATGCGAATTCTGCTGAATTACAAGGAGTGAATTATTAAAAGATTGACAGACCTCGCTGGCAGCCTCGCGCATTGACAGCGTCAGGGTAAGCCGTGGGAGTTGTAAAGAAGATGTAACGGTATTCCAAATTTACACGGCACATGAGTTCCAATAAAATAGGGGAGAGTCAAGCAATGTTGGCAGATTTCCCCGCAATTGCACAAGATACATTTCTTCTCCCATGCGGAAAACCAGCAGTGCACTAAATAAAAAGAAGGCCTTAAACGCAGGGCCGGCTTTAGCGCTGGTGGCGCCCGGTGCGACAATCATTTTTGGCGCTCCCACACCCCTTGCTGCCTCCTCTGATTCTCTCACTCCCACCTGGCAAAAGTGCCCCTCATCCCTCCAATCATGTTTTAGCTAAACACAGCGCTCCCCCATGAGTCCAGCGTCCCCTCCACGGGTCAGCGCCCAGTGCGGCCGCACCAGTTGCACTGCCCTAAAGCCGGCCCTGCTTAAACGTTTCTATTAAGGGGCTGATTACCGTACCTAAAATTACCAACTCTGTGTAGTGCAGCAATAACTGGGTCTTGCATTAGTGCACCATTACAAATTTTCACTGTCGGGATGATGGATAACCCTGGAAATTGGTCTTTCCACTCCAATTTCCACATTTGTTCTTCATTCTTGGCGGTGTTACCTGCTGGGTGTTTTCCACGTTTTTCTGTTGTAAAGCGAAGGTGAAAAATATTGCTTCACTGGATTTTCATGTTTGGCTCCTAATCCCAATTTGAGTATAAATCTGTTACATTTCTGAATGCAAATGGAAATGTGATTCTTAATAGGTGCCTCAGGGCCCTATTTAGAGTTTCGCAGACAGGATACTCCTTCACAAACGTGACAGATGTCCCATACGCTGTCTTACTAGTGCATTATAGCCTATGGTGCTTATCATACTGCAGATAGGATATCCGCCAAGATTTGCACCAAACTATAAATACGGCCCTCAGTGTCTGTGACTGTCTTAAGGTCCTTGTCCTGGCACACAGAGGGCTCGATTCACAGAACTAACTTAAGACAAAATCCTAAACTTACTACTTTTGGTATTCACAGAAGTTAGGATTTTGTCTTAAGTTTGTCTTAAGACAGACTTAAGACAGACTTAAGACAAAATCCTAACTTAAGTCTGTCTTAAGTCTGTTTTAAGACAAACTTAAGGCAAAATCCTAACTTCTGTGAATACCAAAAGTAGTAAGTTTAGGATTTTGTCTTAAGTTAGTTCTGTGAATCGGCCCCAGAGCTTTTATAACACCGACCCTTTATATCTGTTGAACAGACTTAACCACTATTGTACTGCCAGAGCCCTTCACTTAATGGATACAGGGCTACTTCTTATCCCCAAAATTGCACACAAGAAGCGGGGCGGGCTCCTCCTTTTCCTTTTTGGCAGCATAGGCTTGGAATCATCTCCCTCTGCAGCTCCAAAAGATCACAAATGAGCATCAATTCAAAAAGTATTTTAAATCCTGGCTTTTGGGCTAGTTTACAAAGTATGTTTTTTACTCCAGTCTTTCCTTTGGGTATTACGCGGGTCTGCTCTTGCACGGCTGGGACACTCTTTGGAGTAGCAGTGCACTTTACAAATGTGTTGGTTGATTGATTGATTGAAGGAAAGTTCACATTGATGGAATACCATAAGAGAACTCTCTTTAATTAACATTTAAAAAATGTTCAATGTTTTCTTTTACGTCTGAGGCATTGTAACATCAGAAACCAAGCCTTATTCATTTCATTTCATTTCATTTCATTCATTCATTCATTTCATTTCATTTATGGCTAATTATAGGTATTTCAGGTATCAGAACATGAAAACAATACATTGCCATAGGCAGGCTATGTGTGAATGTATTGCTGTCCACTATGTATCCTTTTAAATTACGTTAGTTTGTACTGTTAGGTATTTAGACAGAATATCGGAAACAAAAATATCGTGGACTGAAATAGCATGTCAAGAATGTTGAGGGCAAAAATATTGTGAATGTAAGTTTCCATGCGTAAGCAAAGTTTTAATATATTTAACTCCAGATATATGTACCTTGGTAATAAATATCTTCAAGGTATGTAGATGTGGAGTTAAGAATAGTAATTCTATACTTAATTATTTGAACGTACCTTCTATTTTTTATTTTTGTCCTTGATATTTTTGACACAATATTATATCCACACGATATTTCTGTTTCTGATATTCTGTCAGGGATCCGCACATTTAGGTACACAAACAGTGGTACATTTTCCCATAATTTATAGACAGAACCCAAAATGTATGTCAACTATGCTCTACCAATAACCACTTAGTACCCAGACAATTAGTTCATTCAAACATAGTCTGTGATCCATCAACAAAGTGTTTACAACAAGGGGTGGTGAGGGACAGAGTCTCTGAATTAAGCAGAAAGCTCTCACCCAGTCAAGAGATCAGGGCTAGATCCAACACCGTTTTTTAGCTCACTGCACCATCCCAGTTTCAGAACCTGGCTGTATGCAAATTTGTCTGTTCCTGTCCCAGTGCATGATGGGAACAGGGCAAACCAAACTACAAAAGCCAATTCTTACACTGGGAAGGAAACAAGCTCCCGGGGACCGGTTTCTGGCATTACAGCCGTCTTCGGCCCGGTTTGCTTGAATCCTGATGGTGCAATGAGCAAGGGTCTCACATCTGAGAATACCCTTCCACGCTTAGGGTGGACAAAAATATTTACAACAAGGGGTGGTGAGGGACAGAGTCTCTGAATTAAGCAGAAAGCTCTCACCCAGTCAAGAGATCAGGGCTAGATCCAACACCGTTTTTTAGCTCACTGCACCATCCCAGTTTCAGAACCTGGCTGTATGCAAATTAGTCTGTTCCTGTCCCAGTGCATGATGGGAACAGGGCAAACCAAACTACAAAAGCCAATTCTTACACTGGGAAGGAAACAAGCTCCCGGGGACCGGTTTCTGGCATTACAGCCGTCTTCGGCCCGGTTTGCTTGAATCCTGATGGTGCAATGAGCAAGGGTCTCACATCTGAGAATACCCTTCCACGCTTAGGGTGGACAAAAATATTTACAACAAGGGGTGGTGAGGGACAGAGTCTCTGAATTAAGCAGAAAGCTCTCACCCAGTCAAGAGATCAGGGCTAGATCCAACACCGTTTTTTAGCTCACTGCACCATCCCAGTTTCAGAACCTGGCTGTATGCAAATTAGTCTGTTCCTGTCCCAGTGCATGATGGGAACAGGGCAAACCAAACTACAAAAGCCAATTCTTACACTGGGAAGGAAACAAGCTCCCGGGGACCGGTTTCTGGCATTACAGCCGTCTTCGGCCCGGTTTGCTTGAATCCTGATGGTGCAATGAGCAAGGGTCTCACATCTGAGAATACCCTTCCACGCTTAGGGTGGACAAAAATATTTACAACAAGGGGTGGTGAGGGACAGAGTCTCTGAATTAAGCAGAAAGCTCTCACCCAGTCAAGAGATCAGGGCTAGATCCAACACCGTTTTTTAGCTCACTGCACCATCCCAGTTTCAGAACCTGGCTGTATGCAAATTAGTCTGTTCCTGTCCCAGTGCATGATGGCAACAGGGCAAACCAAACTACAAAAGCCAATTCTTACACTGGGAAGGAAACAAGCTCCCGGGGACCGGTTTCTGGCATTACAGCCGTCTTCGGCCCGGTTTGCTTGAATCCTGATGGTGCAATGAGCAAGGGTCTCACATCTGAGAATACCCTTCCACGCTTAGGGTGGACAAAAATATTTACAACAAGGGGTGGTGAGGGACAGAGTCTCTGAATTAAGCAGAAAGCTCTCACCCAGTCAAGAGATCAGGGCTAGATCCAACACCGTTTTTTAGCTCACTGCACCATCCCAGTTTCAGAACCTGGCTGTATGCAAATTAGTCTGTTCCTGTCCCAGTGCATGATGGGAACAGGGCAAACCAAACTACAAAAGCCAATTCTTACACTGGGAAGGAAACAAGCTCCCGGGGACCGGTTTCTGGCATTACAGCCGTCTTCGGCCCGGTTTGCTTGAATCCTGATGGTGCAATGAGCAAGGGTCTCACATCTGAGAATACCCTTCCACGCTTAGGGTGGACAAAAATATTTACAACAAGGGGTGGTGAGGGACAGAGTCTCTGAATTAAGCAGAAAGCTCTCACCCAGTCAAGAGATCAGGGCTAGATCCAACACCGTTTTTTAGCTCACTGCACCATCCCAGTTTCAGAACCTGGCTGTATGCAAATTAGTCTGTTCCTGTCCCAGTGCATGATGGGAACAGGGCAAACCAAACTACAAAAGCCAATTCTTACACTGGGAAGGAAACAAGCTCCCGGGGACCGGTTTCTGGCATTACAGCCGTCTTCGGCCCGGTTTGCTTGAATCCTGATGGTGCAATGAGCAAGGGTCTCACATCTGAGAATACCCTTCCACGCTTAGGGTGGACAAAAATATTTACAACAAGGGGTGGTGAGGGACAGAGTCTCTGAATTAAGCAGAAAGCTCTCACCCAGTCAAGAGATCAGGGCTAGATCCAACACCGTTTTTTAGCTCACTGCACCATCCCAGTTTCAGAACCTGGCTGTATGCAAATTAGTCTGTTCCTGTCCCAGTGCATGATGGGAACAGGGCAAACCAAACTACAAAAGCCAATTCTTACACTGGGAAGGAAACAAGCTCCCGGGGACCGGTTTCTGGCATTACAGCCGTCTTCGGCCCGGTTTGCTTGAATCCTGATGGTGCAATGAGCAAGGGTCTCACATCTGAGAATACCCTTCCACGCTTAGGGTGGACAAAAATATTTACAACAAGGGGTGGTGAGGGACAGAGTCTCTGAATTAAGCAGAAAGCTCTCACCCAGTCAAGAGATCAGGGCTAGATCCAACACCGTTTTTTAGCTCACTGCACCATCCCAGTTTCAGAACCTGGCTGTATGCAAATTAGTCTGTTCCTGTCCCAGTGCATGATGGGAACAGGGCAAACCAAACTACAAAAGCCAATTCTTACACTGGGAAGGAAACAAGCTCCCGGGGACCGGTTTCTGGCATTACAGCCGTCTTCGGCACGGTTTGCTTGAATCCTGATGGTGCAATGAGCAAGGGTCTCACATCTGAGAATACCCTTCCACGCTTAGGGTGGACAAAAATATTTACAACAAGGGGTGGTGAGGGACAGAGTCTCTGAATTAAGCAGAAAGCTCTCACCCAGTCAAGAGATCAGGGCTAGATCCAACACCGTTTTTTAGCTCACTGCACCATCCCAGTTTCAGAACCTGGCTGTATGCAAATTAGTCTGTTCCTGTCCCAGTGCATGATGGGAACAGGGCAAACCAAACTACAAAAGCCAATGCTTACACTGGGAAGGAAACAAGCTCCCGGGGACCGGTTTCTGGCATTACAGCCGTCTTCGGCCCGGTTTGCTTGAATCCTGATGGTGCAATGAGCAAGGGTCTCACATCTGAGAATACCCTTCCACGCTTAGGGTGGACAAAAATATTTACAACAAGGGGTGGCGAGGGACAGAGTCTCTGAATTAAGCAGAAAGCTCTCACCCAGTCAAGAGATCAGGGCTAGATCCAACACCGTTTTTTAGCTCACTGCACCATCCCAGTTTCAGAACCTGGCTGTATGCAAATTAGTCTGTTCCTGTCCCAGTGCATGATGGGAACAGGGCAAACCAAACTACAAAAGCCAATTCTTACACTGGGAAGGAAACAAGCTCCCGGGGACCGGTTTCTGGCATTACAGCCGTCTTCGGCCCGGTTTTCTGGTAAAGAATTGGCTTGGTAGTTTAGTCTGCCCTGTTCCCATGATGCACTGGGCCAGGGACAGACTGATTTGCATATAGCCAGGTTCTGAGCTGGGATGGGGCAGTGAGATAAATAACGGTGATGGATCAAGCCCTGATCTTTGGACTGGGTAAGAGTGGTCTGCTCAATTCAGACACTCTGTTCATCACCACCCCCTTTTGTAAATCGATTTTGGCCACTATAGGTGTGGCAGGGTATACTCAGACATGAGTCCCTTTCTCACTGCTCCATCAGGATTCAAGCAAGCCGGGCCGAATACGGCTGAAATGCCAGAAACCGGTCCCCGGTAGCTTGTCTCCTTTCTGGTAAAGAATTGGCTTGGTAGTTTAGTCTGCCCTGTTCCCATGATGCACTGGGCCAGGGACAGACTGATTTGCATATAGCCAGGTTCTGAGCTGGGATGGGGCAGTGAGATAAATAACGGTGATGGATCAAGCCCTGATCTTTGGACTGGGTAAGAGTGGTCTGCTCAATTCAGACACTCTGTTCATCACCACCCCCTTTTGTAAATCGATTTTGGCCACTATAGGTGTGGCAGGGTATACTCAGACATGAGTCCCTTTCTCACTGCTCCATCAGGATTCAAGCAAGCCGGGCCGAAGACGGCTGAAATGCCAGAAACCGGTCCCCGGTAGCTTGTCTCCTTTCTGGTAAAGAATTGGCTTGGTAGTTTAGTCTGCCCTGTTCCCATGATGCACTGGGCCAGGGACAGACTGATTTGCATATAGCCAGGTTCTGAGCTGGGATGGGGCAGTGAGATAAATAACGGTGATGGATCAAGCCCTGATCTTTGGACTGGGTAAGAGTGGTCTGCTCAATTCAGACACTCTGTTCATCACCACCCCCTTTTGTAAATCGATTTTGGCCACTATAGGTGTGGCAGGGTATACTCAGACATGAGTCCCTTTCTCACTGCTCCATCAGGATTCAAGCAAGCCGGGCCGAAGACGGCTGAAATGCCAGAAACCGGTCCCCGGTAGCTTGTCTCCTTTCTGGTAAAGAATTGGCTTGGTAGTTTAGTCTGCCCTGTTCCCATGATGCACTGGGCCAGGGACAGACTGATTTGCATATAGCCAGGTTCTGAGCTGGGATGGGGCAGTGAGATAAATAACGGTGATGGATCAAGCCCTGATCTTTGGACTGGGTAAGAGTGGTCTGCTCAATTCAGACACTCTGTTCATCACCACCCCCTTTTGTAAATCGATTTTGGCCACTATAGGTGTGGCAGGGTATACTCAGACATGAGTCCCTTTCTCACTGCTCCATCAGGATTCAAGCAAGCCGGGCCGAAGACGGCTGAAATGCCAGAAACCGGTCCCCGGTAGCTTGTCTCCTTTCTGGTAAAGAATTGGCTTGGTAGTTTAGTCTGCCCTGTTCCCATGATGCACTGGGCCAGGGACAGACTGATTTGCATATAGCCAGGTTCTGAGCTGGGATGGGGCAGTGAGATAAATAACGGTGATGGATCAAGCCCTGATCTTTGGACTGGGTAAGAGTGGTCTGCTCAATTCAGACACTCTGTTCATCACCACCCCCTTTTGTAAATCGATTTTGGCCACTATAGGTGTGGCAGGGTATACTCAGACATGAGTCCCTTTCTCACTGCTCCATCAGGATTCAAGCAAGCCGGGCCGAAGACGGCTGAAATGCCAGAAACCGGTCCCCGGTAGCTTGTCTCCTTTCTGGTAAAGAATTGGCTTGGTAGTTTAGTCTGCCCTGTTCCCATGATGCACTGGGCCAGGGACAGACTGATTTGCATATAGCCAGGTTCTGAGCTGGGATGGGGCAGTGAGATAAATAACGGTGATGGATCAAGCCCTGATCTTTGGACTGGGTAAGAGTGGTCTGCTCAATTCAGACACTCTGTTCATCACCACCCCCTTTTGTAAATCGATTTTGGCCACTATAGGTGTGGCAGGGTATACTCAGACATGAGTCCCTTTCTCACTGCTCCATCAGGATTCAAGCAAGCCGGGCCGAAGACGGCTGAAATGCCAGAAACCGGTCCCCGGTAGCTTGTCTCCTTTCTGGTAAAGAATTGGCTTGGTAGTTTAGTCTGCCCTGTTCCCATGATGCACTGGGCCAGGGACAGACTGATTTGCATATAGCCAGGTTCTGAGCTGGGATGGGGCAGTGAGATAAATAACGGTGATGGATCAAGCCCTGATCTTTGGACTGGGTAAGAGTGGTCTGCTCAATTCAGACACTCTGTTCATCACCACCCCCTTTTGTAAATCGATTTTGGCCACTATAGGTGTGGCAGGGTATACTCAGACATGAGTCCCTTTCTCACTGCTCCATCAGGATTCAAGCAAGCCGGGCCGAAGACGGCTGAAATGCCAGAAACCGGTCCCCGGTAGCTTGTCTCCTTTCTGGTAAAGAATTGGCTTGGTAGTTTAGTCTGCCCTGTTCCCATGATGCACTGGGCCAGGGACAGACTGATTTGCATATAGCCAGGTTCTGAGCTGGGATGGGGCAGTGAGATAAATAACGGTGATGGATCAAGCCCTGATCTTTGGACTGGGTAAGAGTGGTCTGCTCAATTCAGACACTCTGTTCATCACCACCCCCTTTTGTAAATCGATTTTGACCACTATAGGTGTGGCAGGGTATACTCAGACATGAGTCCCTTTCTCACTGCTCCATCAGGATTCAAGCAAGCCGGGCCGAAGACGGCTGAAATGCCAGAAACCGGTCCCCGGTAGCTTGTCTCCTTTCTGGTAAAGAATTGGCTTGGTAGTTTAGTCTGCCCTGTTCCCATGATGCACTGGGCCAGGGACAGACTGATTTGCATATAGCCAGGTTCTGAGCTGGGATGGGGCAGTGAGATAAATAACGGTGATGGATCAAGCCCTGATCTTTGGACTGGGTAAGAGTGGTCTGCTCAATTCAGACACTCTGTTCATCACCACCCCCTTTTGTAAATCGATTTTGGCCACTATAGGTGTGGCAGGGTATACTCAGACATGAGTCCCTTTCTCACTGCTCCATCAGGATTCAAGCAAGCCGGGCCGAAGACGGCTGAAATGCCAGAAACCGGTCCCCGGTAGCTTGTCTCCTTTCTGGTAAAGAATTGGCTTGGTAGTTTAGTCTGCCCTGTTCCCATGATGCACTGGGCCAGGGACAGACTGATTTGCATATAGCCACGTTCTGAGCTGGGATGGGGCAGTGAGATAAATAACGGTGATGGATCAAGCCCTGATCTTTGGACTGGGTAAGAGTGGTCTGCTCAATTCAGACACTCTGTTCATCACCACCCCCTTTTGTAAATCGATTTTGGCCACTATAGGTGTGGCAGGGTATACTCAGACATGAGTCCCTTTCTCACTGCTCCATCTGGATTCAAGCAAGCCGGGCCGAAGACGGCTGAAATGCCAGAAACCGGTCCCCGGTAGCTTGTCTCCTTTCTGGTAAAGAATTGGCTTGGTAGTTTAGTCTGCCCTGTTCCCATGATGCACTGGGCCAGGGACAGACTGATTTGCATATAGCCAGGTTCTGAGCTGGGATGGGGCAGTGAGATAAATAACGGTGATGGATCAAGCCCTGATCTTTGGACTGGGTAAGAGTGGTCTGCTCAATTCAGACACTCTGTTCATCACCACCCCCTTTTGTAAATCCATCAACAAAGTGGACACATTTCTAAGGATCACTTGGGATTTATTGAATAAATAAATATATGAATATTGAATTTATTGAATAAACATAACTATCGATCAACTTCCTTAGCTCTACATGCTCTAATTGTACAATTTTGTGCAACACTGAGAGCTTTCTCAGCTCTTCTATCCATCTGCAGACAAAACGTGCTGTAAAGCAGCAGTTATGAAAGAAAACAACAGTTCTTCACTACAACACTGCTCACTCGATTCAGTATAAATGAGCTATATCTTTTTCAATTATTGCTTTAAACATACCATTGTATAGAGCAATATTCAACTTAGGGGCCAATTACGATGTCGGTCAGAAAGCATTCCGACGGATTCGGTCTCGAAATGGATTCCGCCCAAATTGGATTCGGGGAGTCTGATTGACCGATTACGATGGGTCCGGATACCATCCGGTCTGACTCCCTTTGACTTCAATGGGAGCCTGTGTTCTGACCGAAAACACAGGCTCCCATTGACGAAAGGGGTGGCTGGGGACATTCATGCACCCCATGGTGGGCACCCCTTGGTGCCTGCCACACTGTGCATGGTTGGTAAGGGGGGGTCCCATTCGGAAGGCTCCGGGTGAAGGGGGGCCTGCTACAGGCCCCCAAAGTCAGATTCCAACAGATGATCTGTGTCGGAACAAGATTCGGAAAGGCTGCCCAAATCCAACATCGTAATCGCTCGGTCGGAAACGCTGTCCGTAGACCTGTACAAGTCGGCACAGAATGACTCGGTTCCTCCGAATGCCATCTGGAACCGAGTTTGTACTAACTCGTAAAATCGGAATTCTTTCCAAACATCGTAATCGGTCATTCGGAAAGCTTTCAGGATCGGTCAAAAAGACGGGTTCCGAATCGGATTCAGCAGAACCGAATCTGATTCGGAGCCTTTCCGAAAAGACATCGTAATCGACCTCTTAGTATTTTCAATAACTTTCAACCAATTCAAACCCAAACTAAATCCAAGCAAAAAAAAAGAAATATCAGGTTCTTGTGATTACAAGCCAAAAATTCAATATCATTTGGCCTCATGTAGGAAAGCTTTTACAGTAACAAACACTGCAATCAGTGCTTAATTTGAGCTGGTGGTTGCTGGTGTTTGACACCGTCACTTAATTGCCAACACAGGCACTTATGACAGCTGCCCCATGGTGGTGCTGTTTTTGTATTTTAACAATGAGCAGAACAACAGTTGTTTATTAATTAAATATACATTAAAAATAACTAATGCCTGCCACCCAAGCCATTCTTAAAGCTTTGGGGGTCTTGAACAGTCTAAATTGTCACACTTGTAGAAGCGTGAATGTTAGTAGTTGTGTAAGTACTATCATTGGCAGTGCTGTCAGTGGCAATGTGTGGTGCAAGCTACAGTGGCCCTCTGATGAGGGCCGTCACTTTTTATTTATTTATACAAATTAAGCACTGCCTGCGATTGGCAAAATCATAGGGCTTGAGACACCAAAAGCTTTTTTCCAATTTCCAACTAGCAAAGGGGGATCTGCAACACATTACAAATTGCACTTTGGAGGGAATAAGAAAGGGGCATTCCTTACTAACTAATTGTTGCCCTTGTGGACCATCTTCCACTTTGAGAATCATGCTGTGTGGCCCTGGATGAAGCAGAGTTCCACTGAACCCCTGCATATTTTCCCAGAGTATTACTTGCAGGCAACCTTTTTTAAAGCAGTATCTGTCCCTTTAAGGGACACAGACAGGGACTTCAGGTATGTAATTCATACCCACCCTTCCTTTATTTCATATATACATATATTTGCCCAATCACACTCAACATATCCATGCCATATTAGGTATACATCTTGCCTCTGCAGGATGGTTATATAAGGTAAAAAGTAATCCCCTGCTGTTCATTATAAGGATACTGCAAGGGAAAAGGAGTTCCTTAACCATATAGAGGAATGAGGCCAAAGGTCGAGCTCCTTTAAAAGGTTTTGGAACTCTGAGGTGACTTGAAATATTCTTATCATGTATGCCAGGGGGTACTTTATCCCATTTAATACATGGTCACACCATCACCTTTCCCACAAACCACTAAAAACTTTGGTGCATAGCTCTTTCCAATGAAAGAGCAAGCTTGCTTGCAAACATGAAGGATACAAATAAAACCTCTTTTGCAAATTAAACACATCAAAAACCTGTTAGATATTTTTTGCAAACTGATATTAGAAAAAGCTGAAGTAGCTCGGAACCATGCAGACAGATTTGACTATTCTCTATCTAAGGAGTGCAAACAATAAACATGTTATCTCTGCTTGTCATTGTAAGCTATTAAAATAGAGCTGCTGATAAGAAAGCAACGTTCTGTTTTTGTTGCATTAAACAGCTGCACCTGTGACCTGACCTGCCTTTCATCTAAGCTGCAGGCTCTGGCAGAAAGGCATTGTGACGTCAGAACTTGACTGTAATAACTTATAACTATCTTTTCTTTACAATTGGTGACCAAGTGTGTCACTAGCAGGAATTATAAAGAAATTAGAGATGTGCATTTATTTAAGGGATTACAGAATACCATGGTATATAAAGCACTTTAGACCAGTTATACATTATGCTTTTCTATTAATTGAAGAAATATGTGCTTTAATCTGTCACTGCGCTGTTTCAGCTAGCTCAAAAGTTTGCATGGGGCACTGATGGGTGTTGGTGGACGGTCCGTCTCACCGTTTCTCCTTTTGAGCTTTATGTATATTACAGTTTAAGATACTCTTTAGTTGTTTTTGATTGATTATCCCAAGGGGTGGGAGAGTATTCAACTTTGCCCTTTCCCTCTTGTTGTTTATACCTGTTTCAGCTAGCACCAACATGGCATGGTAGCCCAACTCCTGTGAAGCATGTTCAATGGGAAATCGTACGACTGGTCTGTTCTGAGAGAGCAAGCCATCAGTGTAGCCCAGAAGCAGTCGCATGCTTTGCCCTGAGTAAAATCTAACAGGGGCAGAAACCATCAACATCACATATTTGGACTTCTTATATTCACTCATCTAGTCATTTTCCTACACACAATGTCTGACCCAAATTAGATTATGTTTAGTTTGGGTTAATATCTGAAAGATATAGAGAGGGCTGTCACTGAACCTTTGCACAATTGCTCTTTATTTGCTTCTTAGACCAAAATCATTTTGCAGTATGATTATTGTGGTGCCTTGGGGAAAACCTCACCCTTAAAGGATGTAATTATTTAAGCCCTGAATGCAGCTCAGGGCACTGTGCCCTAAAGCATGGAAAAAAAATCCAAAATGAGATCTTCACATAGTCATAACTACACAAAAAAGAAAATTGCGACAGCAGCATTTGAAAAGAATACCTAGAATTGTATGAGATCTAGTCTCATTATTCTGATATGTCTAGTGTGGAGTGCAGTGCTAAATGTCAAAGAACTGTACGGTAGTCGATCAGGTAGATAAGCTACCGAAGCACAAGGGCACTGTCTTCCTATTAATGTTTAGAGAAGAATCGCATCAGCCAGTAACAGAGGGACCCATGGGGGTAACCAAGTTCCAATGAGGGAAATAGATTTTGCATTGGGATACCAAGTGCAAACAAGTGAACCTTCTTTTTTTAATGCACATTCACTCTGCCTGCAGCACTCATTTGCTATTGCATAACAGTCCAAACACAACTGAAACTTTTGAAACACTCACCCCAAGTCAACAGATCTGGGTTAAAACCATTATTCTTTTGCCCACCATGCCACTCTTGCTTGAACCCAGCCATATGCAAATCAGTCTTGACCCTGCTCCCCATGGGAACAGTCCAGCCTGAACTGCCAGGCTGGACTGGACCGGAAACAAGCATCCTAGAACCGGTTTCAGGGAATCACCCCATATCAGCAAGGCTAGCTTGAATCCAGTGGCACAGTGAGCAAGGGACCCACATCTGGGCATACCCTTGGCCACTTACGGTGAACATAGCAAACACAACAAGATGATGGACAGAGTGCAGAGACTTTTCAAACCCTCACCCCCAATCAAGAGATCTGGGATAAATCCATAGTTCTTTTGCTCATCATGACACCCCAAGTGGGGACCTAGCCATATGAAAATCAGTCTTGACCCTGCTCCCTGCCTAAAAGGCTAAGTTCCTTTATAAGGTAATGGAACTCTCAGATGTCTTGCAATATCTTTTTCATGTATGGCAGAGAGTCTCACTCTTCCCACAAACAACTAAAATGCTTGGTGTCTTGCTCTTTCACCTGCACTGCAGATCTAAATAATAAAAACACAATCTGTACTGTGAAAATAAACAATCCAAAAAGCAGCTGCTACTTTTTGCAAAAAGATATTCAGATCATCAGTTTAATGCAATTCAGATTAGAAATGTTGAATCTTCGATTGGATAGAAATACTCAGAGAGTGTATCTTCCTAGTGAGCTGCTGCATGGGAAAAGTAAACATGTTGCCATTAATGTCTTAGCTATCAGTTGTACAAGTTAAAAGGGGATCATGGCAAAATTAGATTGATGGTTACTGTACCTGTCATAGCTCCTTGTCTTACTTTTAGCAGATCATTAGACATACATTGCATCTACATCTATTTTACTATTTTACTGGGTGATGAGCCCAGTACCTGGTATTAAGTAAAAACAAAATGTGTAAATTAGTGCCTCCTATATTTCAGTTTTTTGTGAAATGGACAATCACCTTGTAACCTACAGTCTTCATTCAAAGGTAAAACAGCACATAATCATGACAGCTGCTTATATTTTCTATTTCTCAGCCTTAACTCAAATTGCTTAGCAAACATTCTCAGCCATCAGTACTGTGCAATCAACGATCAATCAACGAGTTACCATGTAAAGGGTCGGGAAGTCAGGCGCTCAAGCTCCAGCACAGCTGTTTCCTACATCATGTTATTACAAGTGAATCCTTTACCTCAGAGGACCTGAAGAATACAGCTCTACAAAGTAGGCATAGCTCTACATGAAAATGTTACCCAGTTTATTGCTTTTTTATTTCAGTTAGAATCTTTGTTTCAGTTCCATGTTTCTCTTTTATATATGTAGGTGCTGAGGGGCATATTTGTGGGAGGCCTGCATCATGTTTGTGCTACACAATGTGGTACATGCGGGACGCAAACCTCTAAGTCAGATTTATGAAGCCTCGCAAAGCCACTACATGTGGCTCTTAGTGGCCTTGTAAATCTGGAGCAGCGCAATGCAGTGCAAATTGCTACATTACGCTTCTCTGCCTTGGGAAGGCGTTCCATGGGCATTGCAGTGGGTGTTTCCATGCAACTCCCATCGATCTTGACGCATTCCCAGATATATAAGGACTGGTAAACTTGGGAATGCGCTAAAATCTTACGCTTTCCCAGGAGGGGCGCAACGAGGGGAAAATTGCTTTATTTCTCCTCATTTTTTCCTTTCTGTGTGTGCTGCATTCTGAAGCACACATGGAAAGAGAAAATTACTCTCAAGATTGTTTTTGTTTTTCCTGCACATAACCAATCCTGCCCACATCACAGGCACCATTGCACTGTGGTGCAAGGGTGCCTGCGTTGGCGCTAGGATGACAAAATGTTGCCAGAGCAAGGGAAGAGGACAGGAAGGCACCGGTGCATTCCTGCCCTTTACCTGTGATGCAGGGCAGCACAGCAAGGTTACTTGCTTCACTGCCCTGCGCTACAAAAGTCATAAATATGCCCTATGGTATTTAAAAAAGTGTAATGGAGCTCTGTGGCAGTATTCCCTTCCAGTCGGCCCCCCCAATCAATTTGTTACTTGGGCCTCAATGTTATGGCCACTTTGGACTCTTGGACTCAGGCAAATTGGCCCGCTAGTAGAAACTCCGACAGAGATGACCTCCAGCATTGGAACTGGTTAGGCCGCCTCAACGCGGTCAATATGTCTATTCTCCCCAAGATCCTATACCTCTTTCAAGCTCTCCCAACTCCTATACCCCAAAGGGACATTTTGGGCCTTCAAAGGGAGGTCACTGCATTCATCTGGGGTGGGGGAGACCGAGGTCCACCACCAAGCTCTTATTGTTACCAAGGGACCGGGGGCGATTGGCGTGCCCCAATATTCTTGTCTACTACTGGTCGTCTCACCTACGCTCAGTCTCTGAATGGGTGGCTCGCGAAAGCGAGAAACACTGGTTTCGTATTAACAGAGGGGTAGCTTGCCGCCCACTCTGGGACTTGGCCTGGTTACTTAGGGGGTGTGTCATTGCAGCGCCTATATAGCTACTCCTACACAAACTGTTCTAGAGATGTGGGACAAAATTGCAGTTGCTCGTGGACTCCCACCTTCCCCTGGGCAGCTGGAGAATGTCGTACGATTGCAGATCTATTTGAGGGAGGGTCTTTTAAATCCTTTGATAAATGCAGGCAGGAATACTTCCAGATCCGGCGCTGGTTGCGTACTACCTCGTACATGGAGGGAGCCTCGCGCCAACTTACTCCATTCGAGTCTTTAGTCCGCTACTTTGACGGCTCCCGGGGCTTGATTTCCAGGACTTATAAGGTCCTTTAGCACTCAGATGCGTTGCCATCACACATCTATCAGCAACGTTGGTACACAGATATTGAGGAAGAGACTCCCCCCTGAACACTGGGAATAACTGTGGAGGGATATCCCCAACACTTTTAAAAGCTTTGCACAACAGGAGACAGCTTACGAAATTATGACTCATTGGTATTACACCCCCTCAGACTGCAGAAGATGTTTCCTACTTCCACAGCCCTATGCTGGCGCTGCCAGGCCACCCCAGGCTCCTTTATGCACATATGGTGGTCATGCCCGCGTATAAAACTCTTTTGGAAGGAGGTGTTGAGCCATATTAAGGAGGTACTGGGATTTCCCATTCCAAGTGTCCCAGGTGTAGTGATTCTTGGACTTCTGCAGAAGTCTCTTAAAGCAATGACAAACTCAGACTGGCGCGTTATCTTCCACATGCTTAATGCGGCGAAATAGGTTATAGCATTACATTGGAAGAAGGCTCTGGCCCCTCCCTCCTCGGATTGGTTCACCTGCCTATAATAGGTAATGGCGATGGAACTCCTCTCTCATCACCTGGCGCATATCAACACTAAATTCAAGCGCATTTAGCAACCCCTGGTGTTACTCCTATCTAAATTGGAACATGCTCAATCTGTCACTCCCCGCCTGCAGGCCATCCAGCTGTTTGATGACCCACTACTACCTAGGGGGGATTTCTATGAGGAAGCGCTGGGGTAAAACTGGGTTAGGGTGCGCTGTTGTTGTTCGGGGTGGCTGTACCCGGGGCTCTGGCCGTGGGACCTTACCTCCTCTAACTCCGCCTGTTTCCGCAAACGAGGTGCTCTTCCACCTTCTCCCCCTCCACCTTTTTTTTCTCTCTTTTTATATTTCCTTTTTTTCACATTTAGGGTCTATTAGTATAGCTGGCAGATCGCCACCGCCCGTATGGCGGTAGCGATCTGCCCGCCAGTTCTCACCGCCCACCTACCATTTCCCCCCACCATATTAGGATGGCTGGGAGGTCTGTGGCGGACGGGAAGACTGTCTGCCGCTTTTCCTCCCGTCGACGAGTCGACTGGGCTGAAAAGGGGCCTAATATGGTGGCGGTGTCTGCAAGACACCGCCATCCATATTAACATGCCGGTGGAGAGCTGCCTTTCCATGGCGGCAGAGGCATGCGGTGTTCGCTGTTGGGGGCCCGTAGAGAGCCCCCACGATGTTGGGGGGTGCACCTGCATTGACATGGAGAAGGTGGCAGGCACCGCGCGGTGACTGTGACCTTGTGTATGCCAATGCACAACATGGATTCCCAGCATTGTAGCGGGCGGTGCTGTGAAGACCGCCCGCCACAATGCTGGGAATGGGGGATGCCACCGCCACGGTGGCGGTGGCATCCTGATTGCAGCTGTGGGACCGCCGCACCCCTGGTGGACGGTCCCGCATACCGTTACGGTGGCGAGCGGACTTTCTCCGCCCGCCATCGTAATGAACCCCTTAGTCTTTGCTATTTCTCGTTCTTTCTTCTTTTGCAGGCTGGCAGAGCAGGGGACTTTCCCCTTATCTTTTGTTACAGGTTGAGTTATTTGCGATAGTGGCTGTTGGTCCTTGAAGGGCTTGTTATAAAGCAACAGATATGTTTGCTTGCTGTTCTAAGCAGCTTATTGTACTCCAGCAGAGGCCACAGTGGCTCTCCTTAGCCATGTAAGGCTACTGCTATCGTTACCCAAAAGTTTGATATTTTTGCTATATCTCACTACTTGGTTGTATAGTACTAATCACCTAGATTTCACAATCAGACCACCACAGGCCTCATAAGAAAGCAGTAGTCGCGAGTGTAGTTGCCAAGGAATAATGGGCTCGAGAAACGGAGAGCCTTTTTTTGATTAGCCAGCACAGGCATTTATGGACTGGGAGGCATCTCCCCCTCTTACTCTTGTTTCGCTGAGCACCTATTTCACTTTGGCATGCCAGTGGCGAAGCCGCCATTAAGTAGGAGTTGGGCGGGAGAGCAGCTGGGAGGCGGGAGCTGGAACACATGGGGACTGTGGGTACAGCAGCAGCGGGAAAAAGGCAGAACAGGTCAAAAACAGAAAATAAGCAAACAGAAAAATCGGCAGAAAAGGCAAAGAACGAGAAAATCAGAACAGAGAAAGACAGAACAGCAGCAGACAGAAAGAGACATAAAAAACAGACAGAGTAGACCAGCAGAAGAGCAGGCTCTTCCACTGGACCATGAAGGATGAGGCGCAGACAGGAGCCTGCGGGGGAGGAGGGCCTTGAACACCACTTACCAGAGACACCAGAAGGCACAAGGGGCAGTGACCTTAAGGACAGAGCTGCACGAGGGGAGAGCAGTTACCCTGACCAGGTGGTCAGAGGTCTTGCTCGCCCTGTATCACAGTGGCCACCATTAAGTAGGGGTTGTGGAGGGAGAACTGGTGGAAGCGGGAACACGGAGGGCCGCTGGGGCAGCAGCTGCGGGAAAAAGGCAGAACAGGGCAAAAACTGAAAATAAACAAACAGAAAAAATCAGCAAAAAAGGCAAAGACAGAGAAAATCAGAACAGAGAAAGACAACATCAGCAGACAGAAATAGACAGAAAAGGCAGACAGAGTGGACCAGCAGAATAGTAGGCTCTTCCAATGGACCACCTGGGATGAGGCGCAGGCAGGAGCCTGCAGGTAAAGGAGGGCCTCAAATACAACCTACCTGAAACACCAGGAGGCACAGGGGGCAGTGACCTTAAGGACGGAGCTGCGCGAGGAGAGAGCAGACACCCTGGCCAGGAGGTCAGAGGTCTGCACCACTGACAGGTATGTCCTGGATTGATGATGAAGACGATGATGAAGATAGACTCTAGTGATGGCCAGATACATATCCATGAGCCCAGTCTTATCTGTATCAGTATGATATCATGAAATGTATATATGCCATGTAAATATGTTAACAAGTGAAATAAAAACAAGAATAGCCTTTCAGGAATTAGGATTTAAAATCAAAATATGACCAGCTTCTGTTGAAACCTTGCTATTCTAAGTAATTCAGGTGGCCTCAGAGACACACATAATATTGATAAGCGCATTGATTTTGTGCTACAATCAGTGTGGGAATAAAGTCTTCATTCAGTCTAAGGCAATAGTTCTTAGCCTTTTGACTTCTGTGGAACCATCCCCAATATCACTACTGGGACTGAGGGACCCTCACTGAGTCATTATTGAAATTTGGGGACCCACATTTAGTAATTACTGGAAATCAATCACCCCGGCCTAGTGGTTTTCGATAATTTGAACAACACAACAGTACAAAAAAAAATACAGAAACATGTATTCATCAAACAGATACACAAATGATGAAATATTTAATTTAATTCAGAAACCAATTTTAAAAAAATCTAAATTTTAATTTAATAGGAAGGTTGGAGATTTTCTAAAAGCAATTGAGGCACTCTTCGTCCATGATACATTCTGTTTGGTGTGCTCCCATGAATCAGTTTGAGGAAACTAACTTACTTTTTAGGCTCCAATTTCAAATTCCTTCCCCAAGACGGAACGTTTTAAAATTTTCAGTGGTACATTTTGCTTCTTTATTCATATACACTTTACTAATCTGTTAATATTATTTTATTTTCTTAGCCATCACTGACCCCAGGAGTAAGTTTTGCAGAATCCCAGGGGTCCCTGGACCACATGTTGACAACGGGAAACAACACTTGCAACGCAACTTTTACAATGCACTACCTTTACAACGAAACTTTTACAACGCAACATCCATTACAACGCATACCATTACAACGCAACCATTACAACACATGTCACAACAACGCATACCACTACAACGCATGTCATTACAAAGCAGTCATTACAATGCATACCATTACAACGCATACCTACACTATCCAACACTTACCCTACTGTTGCACCCCCTGGAGTTAGAATAGTAATTTTTACCCCTACACTATCCAACACTTACCCTACTGTTGCACCCCCTGGAGTTAGAATAGTAATTTTTACCACTACACTATCCAACACTTACCCTACTGCTGCACCCCCTGGAGTTAGAATAGTAATTTTTCCCCCTACACTATCCAATACTTACCATACATGCAATGTAATGGTATGCGTTGTAATGGTATGCGTTGTAAATGTAGTATGCGTTGTAGTGGAATGCGTTGTAAAGGTAGTTTCAAAGAATTCGTTGTAATGGCATGCGTTGTAATGGATGTTGCGGTGTAAAAAATGCATTGTAAAGGTATTCGTTGCAAAAGTATGCGTTGTAACGACATACATCCGTTGAGAACTAATGGTCTAGGGTTTAACCATGCCTTTTAAGGGCTTAATTTGTGCTAAGAAGAGTCTCATAGAATTTCCCAGTAGTAATCTTTGATTGCTTTTAATTATTTTATCTGGCCGTAAAATGATGAGTTTAGACATTTGCTTTTCATCCATTACCTCGAATTGTAACCATTGGGAAAAGTAATTTGTGTTTTTTATCTAGCCGTTTTCATGCCACAATGAGCTGGAAGGCATTGTCACTAGGAATCTCGCTCCAGTTACACCATCTCACTGAAAGAGCAGCTCATCTCCTGTTCATGAGAAAGCGGATTAGACAGTTCTTAATTTGTAAAGGAAAGAGTGCAGGTGCCCAAAGCTCTGCTCAGAAGCCTGCGGCAGGCGCCGAATGCGTAGTCTTGAATCCACCTCACGCCTCTGTAATCCACAACCAGGCACTTCCAGCCCGCGTTTAACTCATTTTTGCAGGTTCCTGCTTGCTCCCTTGGTGAAGGGTTTTCTGTCTTTCTCTTCCTGCTTCTTTCCTGTTTTTTTGTTTTACCTTTCTTGCTCCTGATCAATATTTGATGCAGAAAAATAAGCTCTGGTCCCCAGAAATAAGTGCTGTTGGCCACAGCAAGTGGTAAACAGATTTTTGCCCTTTTTAAATGTTTGAAATAGGTCTATAAGGGCCATATGTATGAAGCTATTTTCGATTCGCAAAGGCCGAAATTCGCCGAATTTCGGCCTTTGCGAATCGGAAACGGCCATTTTTGCACATTTGCAATGTATGAAAAAGTAGCAAAACAAGGAATTGCAAAATTTTGCGATTCCTTATTTTGCCATAGCATTTAAGGAATCGCAATTTTGCGATTCCTTAATTGCTATGTAAGAAGCTTTTTTCTCTTGCGAATTTGGTTTAAGGAATCGCAATTTACCACCAACTGAAAGTTGGTGGTAAATTGCGATTCCTTTTCAATAAGCACAAATTGGCATTTTTCATTGTGGCATGTGACGCACATGCATGCCCTTAGGGCATGTATGTGCGCCATATGCGCACACATGTCATTTTCAGGGGTGCAGCAGGGTGTTCTTGAGACACCCTGCACCCTTGAAAATTCGCACAATTTGCGATTAGCAAATTGCGATTAGCAAATTTCCCCTTCATTCCTATGGGCCTCCTGGCCCATAGGAATGAATGGGAAGTATTCTTTATTTGCGAATTCGCAAATAAGGAATAGTAAGGAATCGCTAAAATTCCTAGATTACCTACATACATACCGTTTTGCGAATTCTAAATAGCGATTTCTTAAGATTCGCTATTTAAAATTCGCAAAACGGAAGTATGATACATATGGCCCTAGGTTTCTTCTATTTTTAGATCTGGCATTAGCCGATACCTTTTTCTTCTTCTAAATTTTATTTACAAAAAACTTCCTTATAAGAGGCTTCAGCCCACCCTCTTCATCCATTTGTCTGTTGTTGCCTCAATCAAATCTTTTTCCATCCATTGCGGAGTACAGCATGGCGCACTGTGTCAGATCATTACAGCAATCAGTGACCTTCACTGTGGTTGATGGAATTCTGTCCTTTCACATGGACCACATTTACACACAAAGTAGTTGATGTCAGTGCTGTTGGCCTATAGCAATGTGTGTTTTTTCAGATTAAAAATACATTTTACCGTTAGCCAGTGGTTTTAAAAATGTTTGACGTGGACCACTCTCCCCCCAAAAATAATGTGTAATAAAAACTATGACAAAACAAAACAGACATTGACAAAGTCAAAAGGCTGGTAGCCAACTCCAGAAGCATTGGCTTTGGCTGTGCTTGTATAAAAATCAGGTTATCAGGTAGTAAAACAGTGCAAACCGCGAGTGTCCCTTTTATAAGGGTGTTTATTGACAAGCCCTTCATTTGATGAGACAGAGAAAAACAAACAACCTGCTTTACATTTGTTTGGTAATGGTTCAACAACCCAAGTTTCTCGTTTATGCCCCGTTGTGAAAACGTTCCTGTGTAACGGACCAGTTTAGACAATTTGACCATTACACACAAGCAGAAAACAGGTGCAAAAATGGGGTTGTCCAGTTTTTGGACCATAATAAAGTTTCTTCAATATGGTCCATTGTAGGCCCTGATTAGGAGTACCCCAGAAAGAAGTGTACAATTTACCAACAGTGCTTAATTTGAGCTGGTGGTTTTCAGTGCTGAGCACCGGCACTTAATTGTCAACACTGGGTCTTGCGGCAGTTTGCCACAAGGTGGCATTGCCTGCTAATTTAGAGATTATCAGAGCAATAGTCAATTGTCAATTCAACGTACATTACAAATTACTATTCCCTGCCACCCAAGACATTTTTATAGCTTTGGGGGCCTGAAATTGTCCTATTTATCACACTTGTAGGAGTATATTGGTGAGTAGTTGTGTTGTTACTTTCATTGGCAGCATAGCAGGGGCAATGTGTGGTGCAAGCTGCAATGGCCTCATGACGAGAGCCCTGGCACTTGCGTTTTTTACAAATTAAGCACTATTTACCACATCTTTTACAATATAATACCCCCAGGTATGAAATGTAACAGATGAAATAAATAGCATCTATTTGAAGTATTTCCATTCAAAAGGGAACCTAAAAAGCCAATTTCGTGTTTTCTGCTTCAAAATCCACATGCCCCAGTATTTAACAGGCATTTTCCCCTGTTTGATCTTCCAATATGTACTAGGTAAAAGTTGTGAGGGCGCTGCCTTTATCACGCCACTCGTAATTCTGACACCTGTGCAAACAGGGGTCTGTGCAGAAGGAGAAGCATACTACAACTCTAGACAGTAAGGACAGCGACAGTCTCCTCCACTGCTGCCAGAATGCTGGACAGACACTTTCATCACAGACCTTTTGCCTCTGCCCCCCAGTAAATTCATTGCTTGCTTTCAGCAAAGTCACTGTTCTCTGGAAATTGTGAACATAAGGTCTGCTTCTCCTCTAACCATAAAATATGAACCCAATTTCGGCCTTGGTGAGACTGAGGCATATTTACAAAGAAGTGATGGAGCGTGGCGTTAGCATTCGTGGCTTACCGCAGCGTTCTGCCACTTCTGAAACGCAGGGCTGCACCGTATTTATAACAATACGCTTGCGCTAAATTTAGCTGACTAGCACCAAAGCAGGCACCCTTGTATCATATTGCAAGGGTGCCTGTGTTGTGGGGAATGATTGTTCATGTGCAGGAAGGTGTCCCTTTCTGCACATAAACATTCTGCATTGGCGATTTGTAACTTCTATGTATGCTGCTCTGTGCAGCACACAGAAGTTGCAACTCGTCATTTTTAAAATGATCAATTTTGTGCAGGGACACCTTCCTGCACATAAACAATCATGCATGGTGTTTTGCATGAAAACAGCGAAACGAGGAGAAATAAAGCATTTCTGCTCATTGCGCCCTGTTAAGACTAGGGTTTCCCTGGTCTTCATTTTGGCGCTGCCTCATATTTATGCCTAAATATAGGGCAGCATCAAAATCAATGGGTGTTGTGGTGGAACGTCCACCGCAGCACACATTCCCACTCCTATCACACTAACTAAAGTGTGAAAGGGTGCCTTATTTACAAGGCAGTGTAAAGCCAAGTTAAGTGGCTTAACACTGCCTTGTAAATAAGGTAAAGCCTCTATCGCCACGAAACGTCAAAAAAAGTAACGTTCTGGTTGCGATAGAGGCTTGTAAATATGCCCCAGAGTTTCAGGCGAAGAAGCTCCTAAGACACAAACAATTACCCCTGGTGTCAGGAGGAGCAGGGTTACACTTGTTTGAGGATGCAATGGGGCCCGGTAGATTTTAATGAGAAATACATTTGCGCCTTGTGTGCTCTCATCACACAATCATTAGTGCATTGAATGGGCTGGCCTTGTCAAGGGATATGGATTGCCTGGGGATGAAAATTATATAAAATACAGAGTTCTATACAAATGAGGCATGACATCTGAATGATAAATGGAAGCTCGTG
The DNA here is from genome assembly GCF_964263255.1 of Lissotriton vulgaris. NCBI lineage: Eukaryota > Metazoa > Chordata > Amphibia > Caudata > Salamandridae > Lissotriton > Lissotriton vulgaris. The sequence goes on along the minus strand of NC_141699.1, from coordinate 1,038,092,552 downwards.
TATAAATACTATTTAATTTTTGGGCTTATTTATATAGTGCAATGCTTACTCTTGAACAATCCCTAAGCAGTATGGGAAAATACCTTTGTAAATATGCTAACATACAAACATACATCTTTGTAGGGGCGTCCCAAATATAAAAAAGCAGCAATGACCTGCATGGTTGGTGGTAAGATTTTCCAGAGAACCACAGCATGACTACCAGTCTCTCTGTCCCCAATTCCTATTTCTAAATATGGGGTATATCAAGTTAAAGTCCAGATTTAGATTTAGGATGGCGCTTTAGAGAATACCTGTTGAATGCATAATGTCGACCATGCCTCTTTGGTATATTTAGGTCCTCAATACAGTGCCTGAATACCTTCACGGATGACAAGAAGCGCTCTACAAATCTACTGATTGATTAATTGAATGTAAATGTAAATGTAAATGTATTGGCATTTATATAGCGCACTACTTACCCGTAGGGTCCCAAGGCGCTTCGACCGCTGCGAAACCCTTCCTGGCTTCCCTGAGAGATGGTCCCTTAATGGGTATCTCCAGGGTGAGGCCAGGCATCCCCGGCGGTCTGGTGGGGCCGTTAGTGAAGATGAGGCAAGCTAATGCCCAGAGTTGCCGAGTGTGATCGCTGATCAGAGTGGGCACCGAGGCGAGAGAATTATCGAGTCCGCTGACCCTGGTCCAGAAACCTGCCGCGCCGGGAATCGAACCCTGGTCCCGGGCCATCCTCTGCTCTCGGGTCTGCCGCCTCTAACCAGTGAGCCACACTACTTCACATTGATTGATTACCAGTTGGCCATTGAATTCTGGGTGTTACTGTGCGTATCGGAATTATGAGTATTGCAATAAAAATAATCTCCCCGGATTAATTTTAGCCGGTAAAATCAACCGAAAGTAAGAACCAAAATCTGCATATTATTTCACATTATCGGGGAAAAAACTCGTAATTGTATGGTATTTGTCGCACCTAAGAAATTCCGACTCAATGGAGTCCGATTTTGTAGGCGCGAAAATATCACTCCAATTACCGGCCCACTCGTAATGAGGGCCTTTATGCATTGCATAAATGTTCACACTAGGGCTAATTTTGCCATGGTACATTACAAAAAAACTCTTTGATTTTTTACAAAAACCTAAAAATAAAGAATACACAGCCCAAGTTAAAATGATCTGACTTTTTCCATCTGCTATTCAGTTTTGCTTTCATTTTTCATGATGAGTGTCTGCTGATATCTTTGAAAGGGAAGAAACAAAATTTAAAGTGGAGTAGAAAATTGCCAGTATTGGCTTTGCCTCTGAGACACAGTCTGAGGTAATCATACGCCTTTGATATACCAGGTTTGAAGTTCTGTGTAGCATTTGAAAGGGCTCTTTTCAATTTTTTTTAGTCATCTTGTGCAGAAGAAAAGGATCCTGAAGGGAAAATGCCATACCTTTTCCAGTGTCAGAACTAATCACACACATTGAAACCTTAGTTAGAGTAACACAGGGCATTTTCCTTCACAGTTTCCTCTGTGAGTTCAAGATCCTCGAGGCGACGTGCAAGTCAGTGCGCGCGAGCCAGGAGTGGGTATGGAAGAGAGCGTGCTCTCAGTGCTGCATTTTATTGTTTAAAAAAGTGAGAGGGGTTCAGTTGCCTCTTTCAAGCTCAGAAAGGCAGAACCAAGCACAAAGATGGTGAGGGATTGAAAAAGTGAGGTACCGCATTGTGGTGTTGGGGGCCCTAGGCCCACATGCTGGACGAATAACCCCAAGGACACATAGTATGCGGTACTAGAACTGGCCACGGGCATGTGCACTCGGGCCCTTTTATTAACAGGGTCACATCACTCGTACCACCTGTGATGGATGGGTGTCGGGTGCATGTGTGTCCAGCCCTCTAGGGAGTGGCTGGTGAGCTCAGTGCCTGCTGAGACACTAGAATGTGCTGCCGTGAGTTAGGTAGTCGGTGTATGTTGTCAAAGTCCGTGCTTCTTTCTCGCTTTGAATGACGAGAAGCTCTCCGTACCCATGGAGGCATTCTCCAAACACGCCTTCCTTCCCTGTCTGGGTTCATCACTAAAAAGTGGACAAAGAGATGCCATCACTAACCGGGAATGGTGTTCCAGGCTATGACACCTCAAAATTGACTCTTTGCCTCTATCTCTACCGTATGCAGTGTGCGGGGGCGTGCTAAATTTACATACTTTGCTTTCACATAATTCTGTGAAATCTCAGCAAAATTACGCATAATGAGAATCTGGCAATTCGCAATATATTTTAGCGCGAAATGTGTTCTTGTGAACTTTTTTGTTGCAAGGACGCACTTAACATAAGCACAGCAAACTACAGCTGCTCGCTTTCTGTTGTTCCCATGTAATCATAGTAATTTCTTTTTTAATCGAAATGGCATGCATGTAAGCAAAGTGGTGTAGTGGAATGGTTTCTGAAATTTCACGTAACAACTGTAACATGAAACTACGCAAATTACGCAAATTACACAGGTGTCATTTAAATTTCATCCAGACCTACCAAGCCTATTAGTGGGTCTTATTGCAATGCCACATGCCACAATCTTGCCTCACCCTCTTCCCTAATACTATCTGATGACAGACAGGGTATGTGCAGCTAGTTCAAGTGATCTCTCCCGTACTGTAATGCTGGACTACACCTGTGCATCAAGCCCCTTCTGGCCAACTCAGGTAAGGTAAGGGGTTGTATGACACAACCACGCTTTCCTTTCCAATGTCTTCCATAACCATGTGGGTGGAACAACGAATGCATGGGTACCACGCATTCCATTTACAATGCAAGTCATTACAAAGACTTGCCTTAGAGGGGACACTGGACTTTGGAATAGTAGAATTTACAATTCCAACTCCAGTCCCCGCAAAAGTCGGGAAAGGGTTGGACTTTAAAGTCCAATGCCACTTTACCTAATGCATGTCGTTGTAACGACTTGCGCTATAAATGGAATGTGTGGTTCAGATGCATTTGTGGTTCCGCTCGCTTTGCAAAGGCAACGCGTTGCTCAGCGGTCATGGTATTTGCTGTTTCCCAGCTGAAGAGGGAAGAGATAATGTTTGTACTTTACAGGGAAATACAGATTTTCTGATATCTGAGCTGTTTCAAGACACAGTAGGGAATTCATAAGGGTATTTTGACCAAATTAGTTGTGTTACTTTATTGAATAAAAATGAATTCAGATGTTTTTGCACCATTCTTCAAATGTTTATCATGTGAGCCCCCATCAAGCTGGGTCTGTTTTATCCAGTCTATGGTGCATGAACGTCCATACCGTTGTGCTATTTGCACTCCAGGGGATGCGGATTGATCTCAAAGGAGGGTCCACATTCATGTACCGGTCCCCTCCTGTAATGAGGCAGATACCCTTGTGCATGCTACCGACAAGAAAGCATACACTGGGGCCAAACTGTCCCCCATGGCACGTGGCAAATGCCTACTTTCCATGAGGGTAAAACTTTATTATCTAAGGACCCTGTGCTTGATCCAGAGCAAAGGAGAGTTGTAAATATAACTTTACATGTTTTTGAAGGTGCTGCACGAATAACATAGGCTATTTCAGCCCTCGTGGGCCGGGGCAGGAATACCGCACAATTACCGACAATTAAAACAATTGATAAGGGCATCCTTTTTTACACCATTAATAGATGGGCTGAAAAATGGCCCAATTTGCCAGGATTCATTACCATTTTCACACTACATGGAGAGTATTACATAAGAACTCTTTACATTTTCCCCCCACTGGCAGCCATACAACATACCCCCAATTTGGGATGTAGTCAATTAGCAGAAATCATCATTTAGAAATGAAGTTGTATACTTCCTTGACATACACAAAATTACACTAACATTCTACAGAATTTGAAAGAGGATTTGTTTCTTTGAATAATGCCTTTTTAAAGTGTTGTATTATTCCTGAAACTCAATTTTTATTACATTTAATATAAGTGAATGTAGTAATCTGGCTACTAGCTCCCCAGTCAAAAAAAGTTAGCCTCTGTGGTGAGATCTTCAGAAGTCTTTCTTCATTGCTCAAAACGATGCCCCACCAACACAGGATGGAGATCGCGTGCCTCACAAATGACTTGTCTTGCATCAGACAGATCTCAGTAAACAAGTTATGTTTATGGCATGTTCCAAACGAGCACAAATAGCCCCAAGCTCTGATTTTTCCACTTGATCGGTATGACCGTACTACTATGCACAGAAGGATCCCTCTCTTTCCTGACGGATTCTGCTGTGCATAAGTGCCTCTAGTACAACTCCTGGACTAATCTGCATCGCAGGTCAAATTGTATGCCCAAATTCCTCACTAGTCGCACACTGCAGGCCTAGTCTCCAGTGGCACACAACATCACTGCTAGTCCATAGCCCCCCCTGCCAACAATAAACAGTTTCCTGGACCTGTGTAGACTCAGCATCTCCCACTGAATGTATGACGTTACAAAGCATACATTTACAATGTATGCCTTTACAATGCAGTTTTTACATCACAACATCATTTACAATGCATTCTTTTACATTGCATGCCATTACATCGCATTTTCAGAAACTACCTTTACAACGCATTCCATTACATCGCATTATAACTTTACAACGCATACCATTACATCGCATTTAAGGTTAGTGTTGGATAGTGAATGGGTAAAGATTACTATTCTAACTCCAGTGAGTGCAACAGTAGGGTAAGTGTTGGATAGTGTTGGGGTAAAAATTACTATTCTAACTCCAGTGAGTGCAACAGTAGGGTAAGTGTTGGATAGTGTTGGGGTAAAAATTACTATTCTAACTCCAGTGAGTGCAACAGTAGGGTAAGTGTTGGGGTTAAAATTACTATTCTAACTTCAGTGAGTGCAACAGTAGGGTACGTGATGCATAGTGTAAGGGTAATATGCGTTGTAATGACTTGTGATGTAATGCCTGCATTGTAGTGACATGCATTGTAATGACATGCGTTGTAATGACATGCAATGTAATGGCTGCATTGTAGTGACATGCTATGTAAAGGATGTTGTGATGTAATAACTGCTATGTAAAGGTAGTGTGATGTAATGACTGCGTTGTAAAGGTTGTTTCCCTCTCCCATTCTACTTTTCGGAAATGTTCATGCAACCTGAAATGGCATTATGTTTCACACACATCACTTTTCATGGTCCATACTTCACCATAGGTTTTGCCTGTTCAAATCCACAGTTAGTCTTCTGATCCTCTTCACTGAGGTCCTCACAGGCACCACCAGAATGATCATCCACCTTGCTGGAACATTTGCCTCTAGGCCCGTCTAATCTCAGGCCATGACTCCCACTCATACACAGCGCCTCTGGTATCTTCGTTTTCTCCGCCAGAGGCTGGCCGCAGGCCCTTGGTGGTCTCCAGTCATAGCATCCATGACTCTAGTTGATAAAATCTCTTTTATTGGAAGAATCTTTAATTTCAGGATTCAAGCCTCGCAGATCCCCTTAAAAGTTAATCTCCCTTAAATGTGCCACTCTTCACACACAAGCACATTTGATCCATCCATCATCAATTTCTAGGGCCTGGTCATGCATCGGGCATAGCATGACCTCCACCCACAACACAATACAGCCAAGATAAAGCACGTGGAAGGCTCAAGGTCTTTTTTGGTTCATTGTTTGCACAGATGGTACTAGACAGTATAGGTTTGAGTGTAACACATTTGAGTGTAACGTGTTCATACCCATCCCTGAACAGAACTGAATGAGTATGTCATCCTGAACACAAACATGGCGTGTCTGTACTCCCTCTTTCTGACATTTTCTGGACCACTGCATATTAGCCTCAGTGCAGGTTGTGCCCGAATCTGTGGAATAGTTCATGTTATTCCCCGCTCACTTTTTCACACACAAATACACACAAGTACATGCATACACTCATACAAACACACATATCTACATACACACACACATATATCCATACTGCAAATACAGACACAGACACACACACACACGCACACACACACGCAGAGGCACACATACCCACACATATATTCACAACTGCACACAGACACACTGTGAAGAAGGCGCTAGGATGTGGGGTAGCTTACAGTAAAGCATAATGGTAAAAAGATACATCAACCTAAAAACCAGTCGCGAACGGGCAGATTCGAGGAATCTGCCACTTTGCGACCAGCATTTTTGCATTTGGGATGCATCATCCCAAATACAAAAATCCCAATTTAAGGAACCACAAAATTTGCGATTACTTAAATTGTGATTGCATTTAAGGAATTGCAAATTGTGGTTCTTTAAATGCAATGCACGTTTTTAAAAAAAATTGCGATTTAGCAAATATGAATCACAAATTACCGTCAATCTAAAGTTGATGGTAATTTGCGATTTCTTTGAAAAATGCACTGCATTGCATTTTTCAAAGTCCCATGTTACACACACACATGCCCTTGGGGCATATGTGCTCACAACAGGTGGATAAATTATAATTTCAGGGGTGCAACAAGATGCACCCTTGCACCCTTGAAATTGCATGCGCAATTTACAAGTACCTATTGGGTACTCGCAAATTGCGCATGCAATTTCTATTCATTCCTATGGACCGCAATCAATTCCTTAATTGCAACTCGCAATTTGCAAGTCGCAATTAAGGAATGTGTAGGAATCGCAATAATTTGCAATTCCTACATGCATAGGCAATCGCGATTCTTTAATTGCCATTCCTTAAAAATCACAATTAAAGAATCGCTATTATTTATTTTGATATACGTGCACCATAACGCCTAGGATTAAAGACACATTTGAGTGAAAATAACACTTTGAAATACTTGTTTTTCTGTAGCAAAGAGTTTGTTTGCTAATGTGCTACATCAGGTAACCAAGCCCATTGCCAATCAAAAGAGGGGACATTTTCACATACTTTGGTTTGTGAGGACTTCAGCTGGGGTGGCGAAGTGACGTGTTTTTGGTTAAGGCGCAGGTCCTCCCTATGAGTGCAGCTTGATGATTTATGGACCTCCTTGAACTGTACAATGATTCATTTTAATTTGCATTATACAGCTGCAGTGAACCATAAATCATCCACTGCTATTTATGGAAATAGTCTTCTACTCCCCAAGCCCCAGATGTCCCATCCTAGCAAATGTCAACTGCACACAAAGGCCAGTCCAGGACCCATTGTACGCTTAATGGGAAAGACACACATTTTCATTTTGCGAAATTATAATTAAATATTAGGAAAGTGAAGCATAACGTGGTGACATCTGCTCACTGTAATATCTGTTTTGGTAGATTGAGGATGTACCATTGAGTTTTTGAATCCTATTGCAAAAAAGGATCATTATTGATGCGAAAGTTCTGGTAATGCGCATAGTCCACACCTGGCCCAGCTTGCCAGCTGCGCACTCAGTAGCACTTGTCAGCACTTGGCGCTAGTTTTGGGAATGGCTGTGATAATCTGCAGAAGGTTCTAAAAAATCTTTGACAAACAAGGCCATACATTAAATCCACAAGTGAAATCTATATATATATAAAAATGAAAGTATGTCTGTCTGTTTGTCCTTTATGCATTACTACACCATTTATCCGATCGACATGAAACTTTGGGAAGTTGTTGAGTACACTCCCGCGAAGGTTTCTGGATGGCAAAAAAAAAAAATGTGTTAAATATCGGCCCTTAAAATCTTTCCAATACTGAACGTTTACAGTTTCCGGAGCGACTCGCTTTTGCAATGACCATCAACAAAGCACAAGGACAATCGCTGCAAGTGTGTGGACTAGATTTGGAGAATCCGTGCTTCTCACATGGACAACTGCATGTGGCCAGCTCACGTGTCGGAAAACCTTCTGATTTGTTCGAGTACACACCAGACGGAAAAACAAAAAATACCGTGTATCCACAAACAATTGAATAAATAAACAGAATTAAAACAACACTGTAAAAAGTTTTCCATATTAAAATGAATAAGTTTCAATAAAAATGACACAATGTAAATTGAATGTTATCATAACAAGTTTCCGTAAATTTCCTTTCTTCTGAGATCGCAGCAACGCGCGACGGGTAAGCTAGTTATATTTATAAAATGTGTCTTTTTGTTTAGTGCAGTGTTGCCCTATGTCTTTGTATCCTACTGAGGTGTTGTCTCATTCTGACCCCAAAGAAACATATGACTGATAATACAGTATCTCACCTCTGATATCAGTGTCAGCTGGATTGTTTCAATTATAGAAGTTTTAATTGGGAAGAAATCAATGTTTTATATTGGATATTAAGTTTATCATGTCTATAACTATATTCGATTTCATGTGAACATCCAAGACTGTACATCAACTACATAATACTGTTTTCCGGAAGTCTAAACGATTGTTCGACAGCCTGTCAACAATAACTCAATGGTAGATAAATTCACAGCCATCCAATAAAACCAACAAAGGACAAAATGTTCCATAAAAATGCACTGAAGCAAAATGCTATTGAAATGCCCATGCATATATACCCCAAAGGACATTGTTTCAGCTCCTTCTTAGAACTGGAGTCTTCTCCAGGACTCTTAACTTACGTCTGTGTCATTTTTACTATAGGAAATAGCTGTTATTGTTTCAGATTAGCAAATCCTCAATTTGATGAAAATCCCCTATCCAATGAAGCAAACTGAAATCTCTAGAGATACAAAAAGACGAATGTTATTCAGATGTCGCCACACTATAATCTATAAACGTGTTTTTTGGGGCGAAATGTGTTTGTAAGAGACATTCAGAAGAATCTTCCAACCTAGCATGTTCTATTGAAAATAATGCAGCCACCATGCAGTGAATACTTTTTCTAATGTTGGGACCTTATCGGATGTCGTCTTTCAGTTAGAAGTCAATGACATGAGGAGAGGAACATTCAGGACCCACAGAAAAGTCTGACATGCCCATTAATCATTTCTCAGTTGTCTGCCAATGTGGACACACTGCAGGCTTTCTTGTGGTTCAGAGTGAGCCAACGTTTGCTAGCAGGTCTAAATCATTAAACAGAGCTATGACATTCCTTTAAAACCCTTAACATTACAATGAAGTGGGACCTGAATGTTATGAAGGAATATGTGTTGTGTTTGTTTGTGAACACATTCATTTCCTTTTATTTGAACATTCTCTATTACAGATCTTTGCTTTATGTAAACCAAACATAAAACCCTCATGTGTGGCTCAATGGTTAGAGTAGAGGTCTGGCCCGGACCAGGGTTCAATTCCTGCCTCGGCGGGTCTTGAGCTCAATTTCCCCGGACCTGATAATTCTCGCCTCAGTGCCTATTCTAATCATGTATCCCACTCTGCATCTCTGGGCAATAGCTTGCCTAATCTCCACAATGCCCCAACAGCGCTAGGATGCCTGACTTCACCTTGGGGGTGCCCAGGAGTGGGCACTTCGCAAGGAAAGGCCAGGAAAGGTTCCACAGCGGTATGTGGACAGCGCCTTGAGACCCCTTTGGGGGTGATTTGTGCGCTATATAAGCACTACATTTACATTTACATATAACAGACACAAATGCCCTTCCTGCCCAAATTAGATCATGCATTTAAAAATGAAAAACCTAGCAATATCGAAGTAGGTTGCAAAGTTTTTTACATGTTTTACAGCTTGTTCTACACAGCATGTTCCAGTTTTTAAACAAATAGATTAGTTAGCCGAATAAAGGTATATTCAGAATGTGTATCCATTTTGATTCTGCTGTTTAATATCCGGCCAGAATGATTGATAACTTGCATTTTTTGGAGTGTTTTTTTTTGCGTTTACTGCGGCTCGCAGGGTTCAATGCCATTTAAGGGGGACTCTGCACTCCATATTTCTGGGGCAAAATTATTGAATATCATTGAACTAGCATAACCTATCAATGTTTTTAGTTCTGAATGATAAGTAGGGGTCAATTAACACAGATTAAGTGGCAATATTTATATTATTCTTTTTTTTCTGTCTCCAAACAGTGATTATAACAAAAGTAAATACTTAATTCCTCATTCTCTATCGTGTGTGCATTTTTACAGGTGGTATTGTTCTTGCTGAAGTGTCGGTTGTCTGTAGTAAGCCGGAAGCTAACACAGCGTAAGCCCGTATTACACACACATACAGCTTTAACTTATCGCTTATTAAGTATGGTGGGAGGAGTGTGTGAATGTGGTATGCTGCTGATAGTACAATCATATTAGGGGTGCTAAGCTGCATTTATACATAGGTGGTTGTTTATGGCACCATCCACTAGGCGGTGCCTTATGCCACCCATAATGCAAATACAAAGGGTTATTGCGGAGTCCGAAGTACATGCAGCTTTAAAGGGAATAAGAGAGTAAGCCTTGAAGAAACTAAGTGAGAGAAGAGAGACATAGTTCGTCTGGGGAAATGAATACTCACATCTTCAGGGCTTTTCTAAAAATAATTTCTGATTTAAGAAGCCTTAAGTGAGGAGGAGGAGCCAAGCTCGACAACGAGATGGCCGCACGTTAGCTCGCCTCCGCCGCCCTACCTGCCTACAATCTAATATCCTGTAGCTTATCCTGCCCAAAACGGACAACAACGTATATGCAGAGCTTTGCAGTAACTTACCATCCATCCCGGTGGGTCCGGTGCTCGGTGGATCCACAGCGGTGTCCTTCCGGAAAGTGCGGCCTCCCCGGGGTTGAGACCGGGGCCTCGCCCTTAGCAAGTTGCCGGCGAGACGGTGTCGGTGGCGGCCTCGGGTGGAGGTCTGGGGCTGGCCGGAAGATGCCGATGTGCGAAGAGCCCGGAGGCAAATGAACGTGCCTGGGACACTCGTCCGGTGCTCCAGAGGCGGTGTGCGGCAAGTTGTGGGTTGGGGACGCCGAGTCTGGTGGCTCACCCTTTGTTGCCGTCCGGCCGTACCGGACTACTTCGCTTGGTGGCGAAGAGGGATTTTGGCGGAGCGGTGTCACCGGCGGGACCCCTCCCTTGTGACCACTGTTTCAGCGCTGTGGGTGCTGCTCGTGCGCTTGAGGGGTGTTCCGCCGGGGTTCTGCTGTTGAGCTCACCCCTGGTGATGAGTCTGGAGAGACGGCGTAATTGTCGCAAAATGGCGACTGCTGCCATGTCCCGTGCAGGGTCCCGGGATGCCGATTTCTTGCCCTTGCACTCCACTTGGGCCTGTACTGGTGAGCTCGAACCCACAATTAGCGACGTCCTGCAAGCTTTGAAGTCCTGGAGGTCGACCTTGGTCCGGGATTCCTGTGTGCAAGGAGGTGTAATGGCTGCCATTCCTCCCGGGCCAGCTTTTGAGGACGCGGATGGGCCGGTGCGGTCGTTGATTGTTCCCCGCTTTCTGGTTGGGGTAGCGATGATCCGATTCATGAACGGGTGCAACCGCTGGAGTTCATTGACATTGGTATATACGGCTGCTGTGAACAGTTTCTGCATTGCCCTCCGGAGAAGGGGTTCTATTGGCTGCTTCCATTGATAATCCAGCAACTTTTCCATGGCCTTTCTTCATCGCCATGTCCTATGCCCACTGGATCTACGCACATAGCGACGTTGGCTAAGAAGGGACTAGGTTGAACCCGGTTCTTTTCGGAGGACTACTGATTGGTGAATGGAGTTATGGACTGCCCTACATTGTGATTCTTTGTTGATTCCTTCGCATGTTGCTGAACACTTGCCAGTTTCGTTTTGGGCCTCACTCATGGCGTAAGTGGGCGGGGCCGTACCATTTGCTAATAGTTCCTCTCCCCAGGCTTTTCTTTTTTCTCCCTTTCCTTTTCCGTTTCTCTATATTCTCTTTTTCTATATTTCAGGTTCATAATTAGGGCGACAGGCACGCTGGGGGGGGTAGGCCGTAGCCTTCTGCAGGGGTGCAGGGTGGGATGGGTGGAGTAGGGTCTATTAGGTTGTTCTTTGTTTCTATGGCTCTTTTGTATCCTTTTCTTGGGTCTCCACGACTGTGCGTAACCCCGCGGGGTGAGTTACTGTGAGGGGAGGAATAGGTATTTTATGTAACATGGTACTCATGCACTGTTTCTCCTGAATTTATCGATCCGCCCCCAAGCATGTTCGCTATTTGTATTATTGCTCGCCATTACCACTGAGGGGCGGGTACAATAACATGAAGTCCCCCTACTTCTTTTCGTCTTTAGTATTCTTGTTTTCTTATTTCTTGGGTTGGGATGTATAGTGATTGCAACTTATCTGTTTCCCTGATGGTTTTCACTACTGCGGAATTGCTGTTCAGTTAGTCTTTGGGTACATGTGGTCGGGCGTGGATACTAGGAATTATAAGCGAACCTATGTTTTGCATGCTATGGACCTTTCTGATTATTGCTTTTTTGTTGTACTGCAACGAAACAGTTGGATTATTCCCCGCCATGTACTCCAGGTTGCTACCTATACGACCGATCCTTTATTCTTTAATATATAAAATTAACCTCCTTTAATCCTATGTCGAGTGGTTCTAGTTAGTTGATAACATTGACTTACAGCGTTAGGTAATATCATCTAACCACTCTGTGCCTTTAATTGATGATGGTGCTTTCCAGTTTTGTTCCGAGGCCGGCCTCCGGGTTGTAGGCCCGTATTTGTATGCATCCATTTCCTCAAATAAAGGTTTTCAAAAAAAAAAAAAAAAAAAGAAGCCTTAAGTGAGGTGGTAATGAATTCCACGCTCTACTCCCAAGGAAGGCTACTGTTTTTCCTCCTTTCAATTTGTATCTGAAGGTGGGGGGTTTAGGCAAGTTCGCTGACAATGACCTAAGTGGCCTGGAGGTGGTGTATGGGACAAATCGTGCTGCAAGATATCAGAGTAAAGCAAGTCCCTGCCACAATTAACAATCAGTTGATGCAAGGATGGTGCCAGAGACACTGAATATTCTTAAGATCAGTTAACTAATAATAAAAAAGAATTCTGTATCGCTATGCCATTTAGCAATGAAATTATTGTGTCCGCGGCTAATTGCTATGCCGCACTACATAGAAATATATTTCAAAATGTGTACATATGAAAACTAAAACATTGTCACTGCTTCAGAGCTAACAATGCATTTCCACTAATAACTCCTCTGTACTAAACAATAGGCACTTAAAATAGTAATAATTATTGATAATTACCCTGCTAAAGAAAGTCAAAATAATTACAGCATAATTTTAACACAATCTACCGTTTTTTTAACTTTTTATATTTTCTTAAAATTGTGTTTAGCTTCCTTAGCGAGTGATTTATATTGTAAAATACTCTTGGCATCCGAATTACACAATATTTTGCACAAGTAAGTGTAATTTTGCTTTGCAAAAAAGCAAATTTGCAGCCTGTCATGCCAACAACTGGTTTGCAGAATCAGGATTTGTGGAATTTTTTTACTGTACATTCAATTTACGCCTTGGAAAAATGTAAATGTAAAGTGCATTTACTACAGAGGTAGAAATAGGATATGGGTTGAGGACACTGGTGCTCCAAGGGGTGGAATTAGGAGTTGCCATTATCAATTAGGGAGAAGATGCATCATTACGGCTAGAGTGGTCGACCTTGAAGCTGGAGAGCTCGAGTCTCAGAAATGAAGCACAACATCCTGTGATTCTGGACAAATCACTTAATCTACCCGTGTCTAACACAAAAATCAATGTGTCCTTGTGTAAAGCAAATAGTGCTCATGTAAAGCACTCTGATACCCAATATGGAGAAGTGTGGCTCAATGTTTAGAGCGGCAGATCCTGATGCAGAGGTCTGACCCGGACCAGGGATCAATTCCTGCCTCGGCGGGTTTTGGGCTCAATTTCCCCGGACCTGATCATTCTCGCCTCAGTGCCTATTCTAATCTTGGGTCCCACTCTGCAACTCTGGGCAATAGCTTGTTTAATCTCCACAACGGCCCGACAGTGCTAAGATGCCTGGCTTCACCTTGGGGGTGGCCAGGAGTGGGCACTTCACAGGGAAAGGCCAGGAAGGGTTCCAAAGCGGTATGTGCACAGCGCCTTGAGACCCCTTCAGGGTTGATTTGTGCGCTATATAAAAGCACTACATTTACATTTACATTTATATCGTCGGGTCTAGTTCACCCTATATAAAACTCTACAAACAAAAGAAGAAAAATTAAATGACCAGCCAAAAAGTAATAGTATGTGGTATTTATCAGCTCTCCTAACTGGCGTAGCTAGCATTAGTATCAAAAGATGCTGGAGTAAGTTTTCAAATAGGGTGCGAAAAACACATACATGCCCTCATATTGTATGGGGGTGAAGACGAAGAGTTTTCCCTACCTGAAACCATATACTCCAAGGTGGGAAAAATAAAAAATATAAGCAGAAATTGCCTATATGTCAGGTTTTTAGTACATCTCTGCATTTTTCATAGATGTGCAGGCATACTCCTGGGATATTCCTGAACTCCCAACTCTTTGAAAATATACACAAATCCTAGAGATTTGAATCTTTCTGCATAGTTTGCATCATGGCCTTTGCCATTGAGCATCGTCACTAGACACAGTAAAGGAAGCTTGAGGGCTCTGAGTAAACAAACTTACTAGATATAGTGAAGATGGTGAGAGGATGAATGAATGAGGCTGGTGGAATAAATAGACATGGACCAAACCATAGAAAAGTCAGACACATACACCAGTAGATGTACTCCTACACAGGTATTTCTATAAGGCTTTTAGGAATTTCCAAACAGTTCGAGCAGTATGCCTGGAAAGTGCCTACATACAGGGCCGTCTTTATGGCAGTGCGACCGGTGCGGCTGCAGCAGGTGCTAACCTGTGAAGGGGCGCTCACCTCAGGAGGGGGTGCTGTGTTTAGCAATAACTTATGATTGGAGAGATGAGGGGCACTGCTGCCCGGTGGTAGTTAGAGGATCCGAGGAGGCGATCATATAGTGTGGGGGTGCCAAAAATGATTATCGCACCGGATGCTAAAGCCCACATACACTAAGATTTGGCATGCCATGTGGTATCCTGACATCTGGTATGAGGGCAGAGACAACGGTTCTCCCTTTGAACTGCTGTTGAGTATGCAAAGGTGCCAAATCACCTACATGCTCCACCCATTCGGCCCTGCGCCTTCTCCAATTAAAAAATGATACTGTACTGTACTAACAGCTAGGGCGGTCGACCGCAAATCTGGGGAACCAGGTTCGAGTCTCAGCAATGACGCTGAACATCCTGTGATTCTGGGCAAATCACTTAGTCTCCCGGTGCCTAACAACAAAATGAATGTGTCCTCATGTAATGCAACTGGTGCTATGTTATGTTATTTATATTTTTATATGTTATGTTATGTTATTTATATTTTTATAGTGCACAGCTGCCCCAGCAAAGGGGCGTCCTGGCGCTTTGACAGGCACTATAACATAACACACAATAAAAGAGAGGGGCAACTATTCAGAAATGGGGAACAAGAAGGTTTTAATCACCTGCCTAAAGGCGAGCAAGTCATCAAGGGCTCGGATGCGCACCGGGAGCGAGTTCCATAACCCTGCCGCGAGCACCCGAAAGGAACGGCCACCCATTCTGCTCAGTTTAAAACGGGGGCAAACTGCCAGGTGGCGCGCCTCAGATCTCAAGGATCTCACAGGGATATAAGGAGTAAGTAGATTGGCAAGTGCCGGCGGTGAAGAATATTTCAAAATTTTAAAGGCCAGGCACAGCGCTTTAAACTTAATTCGCTGTCTGACCGGGAGCCAGTGTAGGGCCACGATGGTACCAGACACTGAACAATGTCTGGGGAGGCCCACAATGGCCCTTGCCGCGGCGTTTTGCACCCTTTGGAGTCTAGAGGCCTCCGCTTGATTCATCCCTAACATCAGCGAGCTGCCGTAGTCCAGCCGAGATAGAATTGATGCCTGGACCACAAGCTGTCTGGTAGGGGGATCAAAGTACTTCAAGACCGGCCTTATGCCCCGCAGGATGCCATAACACGTGGCAGCCACCTTCTTGGTATGATCCATAAAAGTGAGCGCAGGGTCCAACCAAATGCCTAGATTTCTCACTCCAGAGGCTGGCATCGGAGTGACGCCCAGCTCTGGTGGCCACCACTGGTTTCCCCATAGCTCAGCGTGCTTCCCTAATACCAGCACCTCAGTTTTGGTGGCATTCAACTGAAGGCAGTTGGTGCGAAGCCAGCTTGCTACTGCTATGTAAAGCGCTCCGATACTCGATTCGAGTCAAGTTAGTGCTATATAAAACTCTGTAAAATAAAAAATTAAAAAATAAATAAAATTATCCATAAAGTTATTGTAAAGTGATATATAATTTTACCTGTGATGCCACCAATCTAGTTTGTGATGTTATCTGTCACATCAACTGTGCCGGTTTTGCTTTCATAAAGGCAACATGAGTTAAGGGTTGTGCCCCTAACCATAATTGGTCTATTTCAGGGATTTTTAAGTTCTATTTCATAACTGCACTATAACCGTACTGTTTAATGGAATTTCAAAAGATGTTTAAATTTATGGTAATTTGCAATGAGCAGAAGAAATGATACCTTCCCTTTAACAGAGTTTTGTCAGCAGACATATCTATGGTTCGGGAAGACATAATTTCACATTTCCAGAATGTGATTTCTGATCAAAGTAAAGTATGAAATATGGGCTCTGATCTTGTTCAATTGGTCAGACCACAATAAACTTCAAGCTTGTGCTGGAGCTTCAAAGTGAGAAGTTTTATGCAAATGAACTTTTAGCTGCACAAAAAGATTAGGTCTGCTTGATTAATGTTCCCTGCCATAAAAACATAATGGCATGCGCCCTACGACCCCTCTGCTCTACTATCTAATATAAACACTGAAAGAAAATGTGATAAGCAAGCATCCCAATTAACACTAGCCAGTGTATGCAACTATACATTCAAGGTACACAAAGACATAATAGCCTTGGTTGATGCTGCAGTAGTATTTGTTTCTGTGAAAAAAAATATATATGTATTGCACCAGAAGTTATAACAGCTTACATCTGGAAGGGACACATAATGGTTTGAGTCATTATCATGATTAGGGCTTTCCAAATGTATTTACCCATATTTCTTTTTTGTTAATTTTATCTGTATTTTTCCATATTTTTTTGTGCTTAGAGTAAAAGGTGAAACTGCAATGGGAATATTTTCACATTTATTCAACCAACAAATGTTTACTCATGTTTGAATGTCCAATAGGTTTTAGCTATTTACAGTACGGTACAGTCATTTGAAATCATTTACACTGTAGAACAGCTCAAACAGCTGTACTGCTGCAATTATTTACGCTTCAGTAGGGTATCCTTTTCCCTTTTTTTTAACTCTCCTACCTCTAGTGCTATTGACCTAGCATTCATGATTGACAGTAGTGAGAATCGTCAAGAAGAAAACGCATTTTCTGTATTTTTCCATATTTAAAAATATTTACAGACAGGAAAATAGATTGTTTTCTGCTCGTTTTTATCTGTAAAAATCTGTAAAAACGGAAAACTGGGAGCCTCAATCATGGTCACCTTTTTGTAAAAAATGTAAGCCGGAATAGTACAGAATTTTGAAATATTTATACTATTGCATTTATTGTGTTACTACATTGCTTAACACTGTGTTGTGTAGAACTGTTGAAGTGGATAGTATTGTGCATTGCTCTCTAACGTCATATTGTACTGTACTGCATAGCACTGCTCTATGGCAGTGTATTTCTGCATGACATGGTGTTTCTGCACTAGACTGTTTGAGTACATCTGCTCCCCCTAGCTCAGGAAGAGCAGGAGAAAGTAGTTACCAGAAGCAGAACCCCAGAAAATGTCAGGTGAAGGTAGCCTCCAATGCTGGCTTTAGAGGGGGCCTGGACAGAGCAGACCCAGGATGCTTCAGATGCACCCTGGGAGACACCGCCCACCAGAACCGCTGCTTCTGACCGCTCCACATGCAAGTGAACCCAACCGGTGTTAAATCAGTGATACATACTTGCAGGAATCGACTTCCAAGCAATAAAAGGTCACTTTAAAGGGCAACCAAAATGCAATACTGAAAAAGGTAAAAAAAATTTAATACACTACTTGTTACATTAAAGATTATAATCCATTATATTGTATGCAGAATAAAAGTTGAAATCATTTTTGCCCTGCTAAGATTGTGGGTGTGTAAATATCTCATGCTCGCCGCCTGTTACCTGACCCTCGCATCACTCATCTTGATGAATAGCGGCACCACAAGCAGATTGCGGTGCACAGTAGAATATTGCACATGCGCACTGCTAATTAAAAGAGCAATGTGGCTTCTCTAAGTGCACAGTCCTATACACCAGTGCTGGGATTCATAGTTATAGTGTAGCGCAGTTGTGCACATACTTACTGCGGCAACAGGATCACACTCCATGTACATGCCACATCCACAGAGCCTTGCTGCAAGCCCTTGAGAGCTAGTAGTGGTGAGGCTCTGCAAAAACAGGCCTGCACTCTACTCTGCTTCTTGAATGTGCAGTGTGGCACTGCCTGGGAGTAATAAGGTGTTGGTCTCTGGTCCTTAACCAGCGGCTGCAGTACAACCGATGCAGAAGAGACGGCATGACCCAATGATGCCAACACAACCTTACCCGGAGACATTCTGTGATGTATGTACAGCCTGGACGCTGAGTTCCAGCGACCACCTCAGATGTCATTCTGGTGCTGAGTGCTGTAAAGGCTCCTTGAGTGTTGACTTCGCAGCACCACATACAACAGTTCCTTGAAAGATCTCAGTGTCTAGCATTTCCTGCATATGGACACTATCTGGCCCTCGCTTCGTATATAAATAGGGAAAATGTACTCATGCCGTTTGCCTGACACCCCGAACAATGGATGGCTGCCCTGTGGGCGGTCCTAAAAACTGAATGAAACTCCAGTCTGAAGGACACTGATCTATTGCCTGTTGAATCTAGGCTTTCTTGGGAAAGTATCCTATTTTCAGGAGACATTTCATTCAAGCAATGGTTGAAGTGGGCTGGCTATATATATTATTTATATTATTCTTAAAACATGTGTGCATCAGCTAGAGCTGCCCCATAACCACACTTGACATTGGACCTAATATCTACTGTCATAACAGGTTTCATGAAATTCTTCTGAATTGTAATTTCTTATTTAGAAAAGCACACAAATTCAAATAGAAATGTCTTCATTTGGGGCTAGATGTAGGTAATTTAAATTTACCGATTCGAAAATACCGAATTTTACCGATTCGGTATTTTCGAATCGGTAAATGCTATGTAGAAAAAAAAAAAATCGGTAAAAAATACCGAATCGTTAATAATATTCAGTATTTACCGAATCAGTATTTACCGATTCGTTATTTGCCATTCATTCCTATGGGCCTAGGAATGAATGTCAATTATCGAATCGGTAAATACCGATTCGGTAAAATTGGGAAAGAGTCAAGGGTGGCCGGGTGTCACTTTGACACCCTGTTGCACCACGGAATAGTGCTGGTGTGTACATGTGGCACACATACATGCCCTAAGGGCATGTATGTCTGTCACATGGCACAGGGGTAAAAGCACAGATTTGCATTTACAGAGGTATTCGTTATTTACCACAAACTAATAGTTGGTGGTAAATAATGAATCCTGTAAGCACAGAAGCACTCTTCAAAGTGCTTCCTACATTTCATTTACCGATTTGGTAAATACCAAATCAGTAAATATTGATTCGGTAAATACCGAATCGGTAAATACCGATTCGGTAAATTTGCCACCTACATAGGAAAAGCCTATTACCGGTCGATAACGGCCGATTTCGGCCGTTACCGACCGGTAATGGCCTTCCTACATCTCGCCCCTGGATTCCTCCAGGGAAACTTTGCGCTGCCTTTGACCAGTTTTCACATAATTGAAAATGAAGTACCAGAGTTATAGGAACATATTGACTGGTAAATTCTAAGTCGAGATATTGAATTGTATAAAGGTTATAGGCAAAAAGTAAATGAAGCCTCTCCTATATAAAGCGTAAGATCACCATAATTACATTTTACTTTTTGCATCTGCCTACATTCCAGATATATGCTGTTGCACTTTACCTAGCTTTTTTTTACCTCATGACATACTGCTAAGTGCTATCAATAACCACAAATTGCTATGATCACATTTTTCATCATAGCAAAGAAATAAAATTAGCATTTTTGCAGGATAACTGTTGGCTGGTTTCCAGAGGCTAAGCCAAATTGCAACAGAGCTCTGAACTCTGTGGGAACATATGATCCAAGATTTCTCCCTATTACACAATTTCTTCAGCGGGAGAACTCACTGCGGAAATGTTGGGTCTGCCCTGTAGTTGTAATCACAAGCATATTTAAAAAATTTTACATTTGCCTGCATTTGGACATCATTTCTTACAATATGACTGACTGACTGACAGACAGTCTACCACAGAAGGGCGGCTGATTCACGCGACTGTAGCCTGTTTGTTTCTTTAACCCGTTGGCTGCTGCCGTCGGCCAATGGCCGACGCAACCGCACTCGTTTTTTAAAACGGCCGCACTGCCGCAAAAAAGCGGAAGCAGCCAACGGGTTAATGGTGCAGAAAAGATTTTAATGTGGAGGTCCTTTGTAAACTAATGGAATGGCTCTCATCATTGATATATTTCTATAAATAGGTTTATTGACGTCAGGCCCTCTGTTGTCACTACTTGTAACAAATTAATTTATGATTTGCCGGTCACTATATGGTGCCCAGTTAAACAAAAGCCAAACATTGCTTATTGATTAAACAACTACATGGAATCCTGAAAAAAAACACAAGTCTCTAAAATAGATGGAAGTCAAAAGGTATGGAAACCTACCTGTTTTCTAAATTCTAGTTAGTCAAACAGTGCACTGAGCAACGAGAATCATATGGCCGAGATACCCGCCACCCCCTCTCAACACAATCCCCAAAGGAGGGAAACCGGAAACAGTTCTTGATTTTTTGGAAGTGGGATGGAGTGACCATCCCGGCCGTATTTATTAAAACAAAAATTAAAAACATTAACGTTTCATGTTATGTACAATTTCATTACCATATTGCGATGTTTGGCTAACCTTAACAGATTCTCTAATACAGAGGTTCTCCTAGCCGAACTAGCATCCTACAAAACATTTCTTGACATATTGAAATTGTACAACCTAACGTTTAAGGGCCAACGGCAAGGTCATAACCGGTGTCAAGATCCCTAACCAGACTTACCCCTCCCACTTGGGCTGGGCGACAGCACGGAGGCGTACCTCAAGTGCAACTATTACCAATTTCCCTTGACTTGACGGGGGCACCTAAAGACTCGACGCCAGTTAAAGGTCGTTCGAATACTCGTGTGAGGTATCTAGAAGGTACCGTAGACCTTATCCCAACCCCACACAACTTACCGCATCTGCCGTCGCAGATGTCACTGGCCCCGGGAAATTCCCCAGGAGGGGGCTGTAACCCCTCCTACAAAGGAAGGGGCCTTGACCGCCTTTCCTTTACTTCCGGCGACCCATCCTTAGAAGGGACCGCCTCCCCATTGAGGGGCCAATGGCCACCTCTCCCGAGCGCTCCCATCCGTGTTGGGTGACGCCCACTCATAGGGATCTACTAATTAGTGCTCACCGTTCATGACCTTACCGCCTACCAAATAAATACGACAGTGCTAACTAAAACTCAGAATACATTGGCCACTATGACCGAAAGGGCATGCATAAAATTCAACACTAAATCTGAATCTCTTTAATGGTAAAACGTACTCAAACAGACCATTCTTTATTAACTCAATATCAACATGATACTCCAACCTGGAAACGAGAACACAAGCAAAATTAATCAACTTTATTACAAACAACTGGCTGTCTTCAGGGGCTGGTGGGTGGGTCAAAATTGGCTCTTCGTTCTGTCCCGAGCTCACGTGCAGCGAGGAGGTGCAGCTTCAGGGCACAAGAACAAGAGGCTGTCTTCTGGTCTTGCGTCCCTTTTTATCCGTCTTCAGGGCGGGCGTATACCCGCCCCTGCCTGCCTCGAGGGCGTGGCTGGCTGCGTCAGTGTCTAGGCCAGCCCACTCTAGGGCGGGAACAGGCGCGCCCCGGCTACGCCGCTTCGGGCATACCAGCCGAGACGCGCCTCCCGCCCAAAAATGGCTTCCCGGGGGGATCGAGGCACTCAGCCATACGTTCGGGGGGACCAAGTTGGTCGCCCCTTTCCATATGGCCGAGATACCCGCCACCCCCTCTCAACACAATCCCCAAAGGAGGGAAACCGGAAACAGTTCTTGATTTTTTGGAAGTGGGATGGAGTGACCATCCCGGCCGTATTTATTAAAACAAAAATTAAAAACATTAACGTTTCATGTTATGTACAATTTCATTACCATATTGCGATGTTTGGCTAACCTTAACAGATTCTCTAATACAGAGGTTCTCCTAGCCGAACTAGCATCCTACAAAACATTTCTTGACATATTGAAATTGTACAACCTAACGTTTAAGGGCCAACGGCAAGGTCATAACCGGTGTCAAGATCCCTAACCAGACTTACCCCTCCCACTTGGGCTGGGCGACAGCACGGAGGCGTACCTCAAGTGCAACTATTACCAATTTCCCTTGACTTGACGGGGGCACCTAAAGACTCGACGCCAGTTAAAGGTCGTTCGAATACTCGTGTGAGGTATCTAGAAGGTACCGTAGACCTTATCCCAACCCCACACAACTTACCGCATCTGCCGTCGCAGATGTCACTGGCCCCGGGAAATTCCCCAGGAGGGGGCTGTAACCCCTCCTACAAAGGAAGGGGCCTTGACCGCCTTTCCTTTACTTCCGGCGACCCATCCTTAGAAGGGACCGCCTCCCCATTGAGGGGCCAATGGCCACCTCTCCCGAGCGCTCCCATCCGTGTTGGGTGACGCCCACTCATAGGGATCTACTAATTAGTGCTCACCGTTCATGACCTTACCGCCACAGGCCCGGATAGTTGACCGGCTATCCGGGCCCCCCACAAAACTTCTAGCTAAAGGTCATGTTTCAACGTTTTTAACCATGCTAAGAAGTCTCCTATGAGTAACTCATTTCCCACCCGAGACAAATGCACACCATCCCCTAGATACATACTGTCATCATTAATACAACCGTGCGAGATAGAATGCAATGTCCTGGAACGAAACAACCTACTCACTTTGTTATTAAGTTTTCTAACAGAATGGTTCAAAGCAGGGATCGAAACAGCCCCCCGCCACACTTTTCGTGGGATCATATGAGACCACGCAATTATGCACCCCGGAACTTTCCTCGCCAACCAACTTACAGTGGAAAGCATTGCCTCCAGGAGAAGTCGTCTACCGGTGGTGACCAAATCATTGCCCCCTAAATGTACTATGACTATAGACGGCGGTGACCTCGTCCGCCCTAACAAACCCTCAAAGAATGCCTGAAACTGGTCAATACAGAGACCGCCCCTTCCGTAGAAGGACATTCTGTACCCGTATTCCCCAGCTACGTGAATCATGTCACCTGCTTCGAATACGTCTGCGGCACGCCTCACGTATGAGTGGCCCACGACCCACACCTCCTTTCTCACAGCCGGTGATGTCTGACCGCTGGCCTGGTGTTGGGTCGACTGCATAGTCCGCCCCGCCTCGAAGGCTTGCGTAACTGAAAACCAAACAAAAGACAAGAAGCGTGAGTACATTATTACAGCTTCACAACATGTGCAACCGCACATACCTCTTATAACAATTGGAGGACCAACGCCCCACTCGTTTTACTTGTTCCACATTAAGACCCCTGGCTGTAGCTTCAGTGGCAGCCCCTATCCGAAAGGAATGGGTCCCAAACTCACCCGGGTCCAAGCCCGCTGCGGTAATTGACATCGCGAGCACCCGCTGAAACTGAAACTTCGTCAGTGGGGTGGCGTCCGCGTGTCTCAACAATGTCCCTCCCCATGATGCCACCCTTCGTGCTAGGTAATCTTCTAAACACTTCACCGGACACATGGAGGACCCTGGAATCCTGCGAATGACTATGCAGTCTCCCACCCCACCTTGATCGGTTTTTGACTTGACAAAGGATACAGTCATCGTCTCACCCCTGATCTGAACGTGTTCCCGGCACAAACCCCCCACCACATCCTGTTTGTTCCTTGCCACCAGCTCACTTATCCTCATCGCCCCGTGAAATGCAAGCATAAAAGCAGCTCGGAACAAACAGGCCTCGAACTGAGACGAGCATGTGGCGTGGAGTGTGGCCAGCAACTGGGCCAACCTATCCAGACCTATCGGGCGCCTCTCATCTACTCTGCTACCCTCAAGGCGTTGCCACCCACGTAGCGCTTTCTGTACCACGAAAGACGCTGTCGGGTCCTGGATATTATGGGCCCTGGCAACAAAGGAAATGGCAGCACGATGCCTCTGGGCTGTAGCCACCGACTTCCCAGCCCTACGCAAGGACATCAGAAAATGTACTACCCAATCCTCGTGCCCCCAAAGCCCCCCTCTCTCAGTCCCCAAAAAAGCTAAATAGGCCCGAAACGCCCCTTCGTATGCCTTCCTCGTTCTTGGTGCTAGACTCTCTCCCACGAGGTAACGAAGTTCGGGGCACCGAGAGACCAGAGAGCTTCGGGAAAGGGTGCCGGCTCTGGGTCCGCCGAGGGAAGGAAACCCGAGAAAGCCTGTATTTGAAAACGAGACAGTGCATCAGCCGCCTGATTCATCACCCCTGGGACATGTTTCGCTCTGAATACCATGTTCAGTTGCATACATAGTAAGACAATTTCTTTAAGCAGCCTTAAAATCATTTTACAACGTGCTGCCTGACTATTGATGCATTCTACAACGGTCATATTGTCAGACCAAAATATGACAGAGTGATTTTTGAATCCATCGGGCCAGGTTCTGAGGGCCACCAAAATGGGAAACAGTTCAAGGAAAGCAATATTACTCGTCAGCCCCTCTTCATGCCACCATGTTGGCCACCTTTGTGCCGACCATTTTGTGCCGAAGATGGCGCCAAAGCCCATGCTTCCCGCTGCATCCGTCCATAGACCAAGCTCTTCAGAGGACAAGGCTGGTTTGTTCCAGACGACTCGACCATTGAAATCCGCCAAAAATGCTAACCAAATACGCATATCTTGGCGGACCTCAGCCGATAGTCTTGTGCGATGATGACCCTCCTTTAGGCCGACCATCGCCTGGGCAATCGAACGGGAAAAGGGGCGGGCCATTGGGATCACCCTTAGGGCAAAATTCAACTTCCCCACCAATTGCTGCAATTGATGCAGCGTAACTTTAGATGCAGTAATACACATTTGCAGGGCTGCCCTGAATTTCGACACTTTGGCAGCTGGTAAACGAAAACAACCCTCACTAGAGTCCAACTCTATCCCGAGAAACTCGAGGCAAGTCGTGGGACCCACAGTCTTACCTGGTGCCAATGGCACGCCAAATTGATTCATTAAAACACAAAATTCAGTCAAGGCCCGGGCACATTCATCATCCCCAGCGGCCCCAAGGAACAGAAAGTCATCGAGGTAATGCATCACATTTCGAAAACCCGTTTTCTTCGTGTAAACCCATTGTAGAAAACTACTGAATTTCTCGAAATATGCACAAGATATAGAGCACCCCATCGGCATACACCTATCCATGTAATACGAACCTTGAAACATGAATCCCAAAAGACGTTGGTCTTCCGGGTATACCGGGAGCAAACGGAACGCTGACTCGATATCTGATTTCGCCATCAGCGTCCCGGGCCCCAGGCGATTCAAAATGGCTACGGCCTCATCGAATGATGCGTACCGCACCGAACACATCTCTGGATCAATTGCGTCGTTTACAGAAAGGCCATGAGGAGCTGATAAATTGTGAATCAATCGAAACTCACCTGGGTCCTTCTTGGGGACCACCCCTAAAGGAGAACAAACAAAATTCTGTACCGGGGGAACACTAAACGGGCCGGCAACCCGACCTCGGGTAACCTCTTTCCGGATCTTATCCTGTACTACAGTCGTATGCTGCAAGACGGAAAGCTGGTTTTTGCACGTCCCCACACCCTGAAAGTCCCCCACCGGGATGCGGAAACCGTATGAAAAACCGTTTCGTAGCACCCCAGCAGAAGTACGATCTGGGTATTCGCTGAGCCAGGGAATCATCGCCAGGGTATCAATCGGGGTTGGTAAAGGCGCCCCTCGGACTATATTAGACCTGTTTGGCGCCTCCTCTACCCCCATTTTCACCCGATTTGGCTCTGCACGAGGACTCAGGATGGGGTGCCCCACAACCACTACATTCGTGTTTGAATTTACAAGATCCCGGGGGCCTAGTACATTTACTTCTGTTGAAATTGAAACAGAAACCCCTCTTCCCTGTATTTCCGGCGGGTCTCGGATAATCGTCTGTACCCGTACCCGACCGAAAGGGCGTCCCCCCATTCTGGCGGGAGGACTCACCAACAGTCCTCCCCACCAACGGCACTTTCAACATCCCCGACTCTTTCATTTTATTCCATGTCAAAGAATCGTAACAGTCCCAGGTTAAACTTTTGTTATGCTCCATCGCTTTCCTGAAAAGGTTGTCATAACAGAACCATTGGTTACCTTGGTGCGATGTCGAGTACCCCATAATTCGTGACTGATATACTGGAAATTCAGGGAGCAATTCAGGCCTACGTTCCCCCAAAATTGACGTAAAAACTCCCCAAGCATTACCCCAGTTGCCAATATTCTCATTCACTTTAAAGGCGGCCATTTTTGCGCGCCAAACACTCGGATGCATCAGATCCTTTTGACCCTTAACAGTTTCGACCTCATAATGATCAACGAGCAGGGAGAAAATGTTCACG
Organism: Lissotriton vulgaris; assembly: GCF_964263255.1. Lineage (NCBI taxonomy): Eukaryota > Metazoa > Chordata > Amphibia > Caudata > Salamandridae > Lissotriton > Lissotriton vulgaris. The sequence continues at coordinate 1,038,065,852 of NC_141699.1, read as the reverse complement.
TATTCCCCCGCCCAAATCTTTTCCTTCATTGCCAAAGGAACATGTTGCCCCAATTTTTCTCTACGAGAGGGTGTTGACTCATCCCTTGCGATCGGCAATGGCCGCTTACCTGAACCGGACGCTACTTCCGCCCCTCGTGGCTTGTCTATCACCGCATCCGGCGCGGGCACCTTGGCTGTATCACGTTTCTCGCGCAACTGTTTCATGAGTGCTTGCGCTTCGGCAGCCGTGGCGCCCCCGCTACTGTCCCCCAACCACGCTGCTAACTGTGCCGCCAACTCGGGAGGCATATCCTCAGCGGATGTCGGGGTGACTACGACCGGAATCGGATTCCCTTCCTGCGGTACCGGGGCCGGTACCGGGGCTGGCGGCTCGAGCGGGGAACAGGGAACCGGGACGTCTCCCCCGACCGGCCCCCTTCTCGGCCTCTTAGGCCTCCCGCCGGCCGGTGGACGCCCCGATCCCTCCTCACCGTCTCGCCCCGCCAACTGCTTCTTTATCTCGGACATTTCCTTCATGAGAACCCGAACCATCTGGTCAGTCGACATTCTCTTCGCGCCTTTCTTGGGCATTTTTCAAACGAAATATCTAGAAGACAAAAAGAAAGATTAAAACGCTCAAAATTGGCTCTTCGTTCTGTCCCGAGCTCACGTGCAGCGAGGAGGTGCAGCTTCAGGGCACAAGAACAAGAGGCTGTCTTCTGGTCTTGCGTCCCTTTTTATCCGTCTTCAGGGCGGGCGTATACCCGCCCCTGCCTGCCTCGAGGGCGTGGCTGGCTGCGTCAGTGTCTAGGCCAGCCCACTCTAGGGCGGGAACAGGCGCGCCCCGGCTACGCCGCTTCGGGCATACCAGCCGAGACGCGCCTCCCGCCCAAAAATGGCTTCCCGGGGGGATCGAGGCACTCAGCCATACGTTCGGGGGGACCAAGTTGGTCGCCCCTTTCCAGTCTCCTTCCAAGTAGTTAAGTAAAATAAACGCTGTAATACCCCATGTGGAACCGTAAAACCGCACGGTTCAATTTTTCTCAAGCGTCAATTACTGCATCCTTATGTGGAACTAGGGATATCCGCAGAAATATGTCTCTGCACCAATTTACACTGCTTTCCACTCATGTTTTGTACTCCCTACTTCTGCATGGATACATTTCACAAACACCCACCTACAGCTCAATTGGGAATTTCATCAAACTAAAGTTTTTGTGAACAGCCTTTTTGCAGCAGCCATATTAACAGGCATCAGCAAATGACTTTTTTTTTTTTGCAGAATTTTAAATAGCGCAAACTTGACCCGAATCGGGTATCAGAGCGCTTTACATAGCACCAGTTACGTTACATGAGGACACACATTCATTTTTGTTAGGCATAAGGAGATTAAGTGATTTGCCCAGAATCACAGGAGGTTTTAGCATCATTACCGAGACTCAAACCCAGTTCCCCAGGTCCGAGGTCGAGCGCCCTCGCCGTTAGGCTTGTGAATCTACAATAGTTCAGATTTTTGAGGTAAATAGCCATCAGTTTGCTATGTGTGGAAACAGCTCTTTACAGCTCAGGAAAATCTGGGAGGTGGAGGTAGAAGCTCCTGGAAGGCGCGGACTGTTTTTGTTTGCTGTTTCCATTAGGGTACTAAATTAACAGCCTGGCCATTAGAAAACTAGGCCTGATGATGCTTGTTCCTTTAACAAATCTGAAAGATGTCATGAAGCAGTGGAGGCTTTCTGGATATTATTGTAAATGCTAATACTTCCTCAACCCATTCTCCATTCCATTCTGTACTTCAGGAAGGAGTACACCTACAAAGATGACATAAACAAAAGAAAGAAAGGAAAGACTCTCCTCTCACATAGAGCCCTCCCTTTCCAGTAGAGACACAGCTACAGGAGTCCTCTTCCTGTTTCTAAATCCCAGGCGCCCTAACCAAAGGTATATGAGTCTGTATATATACCATTTAGGTTTTAATTGTTATTGAAGAGGAGTAGAGGGTGAGGCTAGGACCTCCCTTCCTGGCCCCACTGAAAGCAAGCTAGTGGGCCTATAGGAGTTGACAATCTATTCTTCCTTCTTTTCTTTAAGCTTTGGTAAGAGGGTGTCTATTTTGGGAGACGGATTGAGTGCAAGTGAACAATAAGTGATGTTGGCGGCTGTCTCGGTTTATAAACATTACGTAGAGCTGCTTGCTCATGAACTTTCCTAAATTACAGCAGGTTTGAACATACTTGAGTAACGCTAGGCGATTGAACACTGCAGGAGAAGCTCTACTGTGGCTATTACTTTAGTAATAATATTGTTGATTTATGAGTGACATTTGCATAGTTTCACGTGGGTAATGGAGCCCTTCACACATCAAAAGGAATACAGCCAATCTGAGCAGCAGCTTTATCAGGATTACGGGTCTGGCAAAGAACAACCGTGTTAGTCCTTTAGTAACAACTCTGGGGCAGATTTACAAGAACTGGCGCATCCCTGCAGATCAGCAAGGATGCGTCAGTTAGTTATGTTGCGTGACGTTAGGAACCCCTTGCACCACCATGGATGCGCTGCATTTACAATGCGGGGCACATTGGCGCAAGGAGAGACAGATGTGTGATGCATCTATTATTATTTTATTTTATTTAAAGTCTTGTAGAGCGCGTAGTCACCCAGTGGGTATCCCAGCGCTAAAACCTTTTTACTCACGAAGGGGTGTAGTCCGGAAAAGTGACAGTTTAGGGGAAGAGTAGAGTTTTGAGGGCTTTTCTGAACCGGAGGAGGTTGGGTTCTGTTCTGAGGCTCAAAGGGAGTGCATTCCACTTGTTTCCAGTGTTTACCGAGAAGCGGCGGCCACCTATGCGGGCCTTTTTCACCTTGGGGATCGTAATGAGGTTTCCGTGCTCAGAGCGAAGCGCTCTCGTGGGTCTATAGCGGGTGATCCAGTTGTTTAGTATGGGAGGGCCGGTGTTATGCAGAACCTTGTGGGCGCTGACAGAGGGCATCTGTCAGCGTATAGGTGATGCAGTGCTGGAGTCATGTCGCAAGCGCAACGCAACTCCAGCACTGCTCAGGGCCAGCCTATACATGCTGTGCTGCGTCACCCCTTATGCCTACTACAAGCAGGCGTAAGATTTAGACGCAGCGGGGACGTAAAAGGGATTACGTGAAATCTTGTAGATTTCACAGCGTCACTTTTACGGGTCTCCCTTGTGACGGAACGCCCACCCAGCATACATTATACCTGACGCAGGTATAATTTAGCGTAGGGCTTTACAACTTGACGCATATCACTAGATGCGTCACATTGTAAATCTGTCGCATAATGGTGCATGGTATACGATGTCTAGCAACAGTGTAGTAAAAATGTCGCAAGGGGCTTGTAAATCTTCCCCTCAGTTTTTTAAATATATGTCTGAAACATTTAAAACAAGTACATATAACACAACGGTACTCCAATGTGCTATCTTGCAAATTAGGTGCTATGTCTCGCCTTGAAGCATGGGAGTTTGACTCCTGACTATGGCTGGTAGGAAGCCCTACTGTTGGGTGGTAAAACACTTCTAGAGCATAGTGGTAGAGGACTGCATTTGGTGTGAGAGTTATGGTTTGCATGGCTGTAGTTTCAAGTTATGGATTCCAGAACTCAGTGACGGCCTGCAGAGGTAATGCTGTGGGGGGGTGAGGCGGGGGAGGGGCTGGGTGGGGGGCCAGTGGAGTTCAACATACGAAGGCAGATATTTATTTACTTATTTACGTTCACCTTTGCCGTCGTATGTCGGACTCCACTACCCCCCACCCAGCCCCTCCTCTGACCCCCCCTCACCACTCCGCAGCATTACCTCTGCGAGCCACCACTGCCAGAACTAAAAGTAACTAGTGAATTTCAGTGTTTTTTTCGGTTTTGATTTGTACCATAAGTTCACTTCAACTGTGTTTTTTTAAGTCAATTTGAGGTTTTTTCCTCATATGTTAACGTTTAAAACAAATTGTATCCATAACTTCATTTTACCTATAACAAATTGTACATGTTCACCAAAGAGAACATAAATACCATTTATCTGAAGAAAATAATGTATATGGTTTACTGAAAATGATCTGCTTATCAAAAGCATCATATAATATTATGGCACAAAGGTGTACCATTTTTTGATGAATGTATAGAATTGCCTTTGAAGAATGTTTTTCTAATGTCAAATGACATTTAACTGAATCCAGGGACACTGGAAATACCTAAGCAAATGTGATTGATGTTTACTCATGTGCGTGCCTCTCATTTGAAAAATAAGTTAAGGTCAGCAACTTCATAAAAGAATATCAAATGAAATGAGATTCAACATTTTTCATCCTTTAGTGACTTCACAGTTTGAGCTTTATTAAAGAGCCTCTCTAAGCCCAAATCCATCAGTGAAGATGCTATATTATCTTTTATTTGACCTCGAGTTGTCCATACCATGGGCAAGGTTAGTGCTTGTGAATGAGCTTTAGTGGTGTCTTACCTTCCTTCACCACGCTCTTGTTCCCAAATAGCCAGGTTTATTTTCTATTTTTTTTTTACATTTGACCATGTTGTTTATTGTAGGAACCAGGGTTCTACAGCACGCTTACCATTGATTGTGCTTATGCGCGTTTTGAATTTTGAATGCCTTATTGAAGCTTATATTTATTTCATAATACATATATGTCTATTGCTATTGTGAGTAGTTGACAACATAATGGCTATGCAAAAGGCAGGCAAACAATATACAAATGCAAGCCCTGCATGAGCTTTTGTTAAAATGTCATTAATTTCAGACAATATAGACTTTTTCTATGGAAAAATATAATGTTACTTTTGTTGTGAACAATAATTTTGCTGGAAAATACTTTAGGAGACTCTGGATAAATGAAAGCAATTTTTAACTATTGAGGCTAATGGAAGGGCTGGAAATGTGGCAAGTTTTGTTATAATGCTCATGTGAATAAAGCATATGGGGCCAGATGTACGATCCTAAATTGCATGTGCAAACAGGTTTGCGACCCGTTTGAACATGCAACAGTTCACAGGGCCATGTACAATTCCTAAGTAGCAAGTCACAATTTATTTGCGACTCGCTATTTAGGAATTGCGAATCGCTATTAGGAAGAGGCATTTCCTTCCTAATTGCGACCCCAAAGTAATGTATGAATGTTTTGCGACCGCAATTGCGGTCGCAAAAAACTCGCAAATTACCACCTTTTCAAGAGGGTGGTAATGCACGTGCAAAAGGGAAGTGGTCCCCAGGGAACCCCTTCCCCTTTGCAAATGCAGGGGAAAATATCTTTTAGAGGTAGGCAGTGGTCCCAGAGACCACTGCCTGCCCTTAAAAAATTAAACAAAAACGTATCATTTCTTTTTTGCATCCCGTTTTCCTTTAACCCCTTCGCTGCTGGCCCGTTTCCGCCGCTGTGCGGTAAACAAACGAACAGGGCGAACCGTGACGAACCCCAGCCGTCATCAGCACACGAGCACCGCGGAGCGTGACGGCTGGGGTTCGTCACCAGCATGCAAGGGGTTAAGGAAAACATGCTGCATTTACAAAAAAAAACTAGCTTTATTGAAAATCAGTCCCAGACATGGTGGTCTGCTGAGCCAAGCATCCCTGGGAGGGGCAGCCATTCCCAATGGGATCGCAAATTGCAAGTGACTCATTAATATTCATGAGCCTCGCCTTTTGCGAACACATTGGGATTCGCTAACAGTGTCTGAGACACTGTTGTACATTGTGATTTGCTACTCACAATTTGTCACAATTTGCGAGTCGCAAATCACAATGGTTGTACATCTGGTCCATTATTCGACTGTGCTTGGGAACAAAACATTTAGAATGAGGAGAAAGTAAATGGGAATTGCTGTCCATGGACCAATGTCCAAGCTTATTCCACTTCTAGGCACCAAAGCTAAAGTTAGCAAGTTAGTACCACAATAGGGCACAACCCTGCAGGAAATAAACTCACATTATTACTAATACTGGGTATAACATGATCTCATTGTTTTTCCAGCCATCTTGCAATAAGGGTCTTAACAGTGGCTTTATTGCATGAGTATGTCTTTTAAATTGATTCATTAACTAAATAACAACATTTGGTTGCATTGTTTAGACTTTTACAGACTGCAAGACAAATTGATTGTATGAAGAAAAAGGCCCTCCATGTGAATTAACTAACCTTGATTTTCTTTGAGATGACAGTTTGAAGTGAGTAGCATATTTTAGATACAAAGGGGCAGATTTACAAGAAACTGACGCATCTGTAGAGATGTGTCAATTTCCCTGTGTCAGCCTGTGATACCCTTGCGCCACCATGGATGCGCCGTATTTAAAATAAGGGGCATCATGGCACAAGGTTTGACTGATGTATCAGAAATTAATTTTGGACGCATCTGTTGGCCCAAAAGTCATGCATTGCTGGATTTGTGTCGCAAGCACGACGCAACTCCAGCAATGCATATTGAGGCATATACTTATTGTACTGCATCACTCCTCACGCCGGCTTATAGCAGGCGTAAAGTTTTGATGCACTGGTGTCGTAGAAGTGACGCAGTGAAATCTTGTAGATTTCACTGCGTCACTTTTACGAGGCTTTACTGCCTGGGTACGTCCACCCTGCATACAATATACCTGACGCAGGTATAATGTGACACAGGGCTTTACAACATGACGCATCTCCCTAGATGCGTCACATTGTAAATTGGCCACATTGTTTGCGCCGTCGCTGCATCACAAAAGTGACCCAAAATGTGTGTGTTGCCAATAAATCGAGCCACAACAATACTCCAGGGCTCAGCAGATCTGGGATTAACTTGGTACTGAAATTAAAGTCAACAATAAACCTTTACCAAAAGAAAACCACATATCAGTGGTTTTCATATTGCTAACCACTTCAGTAGTGACATTTAGCTCTTAAATGTAGTGTGGTGATTATAGTTGAATATGCTTTACTTAGCTGATGCTCATAGTATTAAAATTTTTTGTCAGTTACAAGGATAGTAGGTCAACTAAGTGTACAGCTAAAGAACAAGTCTGCTGGCTGAGTTTGTGGGTGATATACAGTGAGAGGGAGTGTCATATTACAGTGTAAATTTAAATGTATAAATACCTTTGAAAACTGTGCACCATAGCACTAGGTAGTCATATTTAGAGGTATCGGGCCTTAACATGTTAACGCAGCACTGCTTTGCAAGTAGCCAGACTAGAAATGCTGAAACAGGCATACAGGCATACATTCCTGACCTTTTGCATGATCACGTTATTAAATGAATGTTTCATATAGCTCAGCAAAATGTTTCTACTCATAGAGGAAAAAGATGAAGATATTGTAGCAATTCGTTGTTTTATTGAAAAGTAAAGAATAATCACATAGGAAAGCAATGTACAAGCTGTAATTAGCTCTTTGTAACATCTTTTTTTATTTCTAAAGGATGATACAACAAGCGAATAATGTTCTCACATTGTTGCAAATGCTTCGTCTTCAACATAGTCATTGTTAGCTAACATACAACTTGTACTATAGAAGGTTGTGGTCTCATCTTTGAGAAAGGCCATCATCATTGCAAAAGCTTATGTGTAGTCTAGAATATTGTAACAAATTTGCATTACCCAATACACCTCCTCTATGCCATCTATTTCATCTATCCATACCTGTCCTGTTACCCATTTTGCCTTTTCAGCTGGATACTGCTGCATTCCTGATTTGACTTGCCCCTTCATAATTAGAGACTCTACAGAGTTTCCGGGAACTTCCTTTATGGGAGGACCTGCTTTGATCGAAGTTGCTTTCCTACATCTGTCTGACTGGCCAAAATATTATGATCCCATCATCCAGTTATCAATATCTGAAAAATTGACAATGTTGTTGATGGAGCAATAGTCTTTTCTTAGTACTGCCTGATGATCTGGGTACATTTTAGTGCATGGAATGTCATTCTACAGTTTGCATGATCATCATTTTGCAGCATTTAGGTTTGCATAAATTTGCCCGGGACCTGGCATTCAGATGTTTGGTAGGATATGTGTTTCACGGTCAGTGGAGGGATCCTGCCATAGAGTTATCTGCTGAAATTTCTGTAGGAATCATATGAAACTGACATAATCTAATGGGCAATAGTAATATATATTTGAGAATACCATTCACAGATGAATCTCTGTTAATTGCCTGCTGGGAAATTTGATAAACTGAAAAGCACCACTTAGGGAATGGTGGTAATTCATGAAGGAAAAATTATTTTCTGGCCAACATACACCTCTTTCATGGAGGAGAATTGATTTGGGAGGGTCAACAGGTTTAATATTAAAAACTGTTGCTTGAGATTCTAAAATTGGCAGTAACCAGGGCAGGGCAATAGCTTTCATAGGTTGGCAACAGAGATGCTAGAGAGGAAGAATGAGTGGGGGATGAAGGACGGGAAAACAGAATAATTTGGTGTAGAAACAAGAAAATGTGGAACTAAATGAAGTAAGAGAAGATGCCCTTAACTAGAACCATTACCGAGAACACACAGCGTAGAATCTCTAATCTGATGAGTAGTAAATTGTGTGTCATTGGGAAGAGTGAGTCTCAGCTACGAGTTAGAGATCAGTGATTAGGTGTGTAGGAAATCTGTCTTTCTGCATGGCCACCTTAGAGTTTTCGACTTTCCTGGACTCTAACATTTTGTTGTCTTTTGAAATCTATGCACTTTACCCCTGCTAGCCAGTAGTAGAGTGATTGTGCTCCATGTTTGGACATGGTCTAATTGGCATACTCCTAATTGGTACATTGAACTTAACCCGTTCGATGCTGATGACGGAACCGCTCCGTCATCAGCTGCGGTTGGGCTATGCTGATGACGGAGCCGTTCCGTCATGGCCCGGCCGCCGCGCCTGCGCGGCGCGTTCTATTGAGTGGGCGGGGCCATGACGGAACCGCTCTGTCACGAGCACAGCCCAAGCGTGGCTGGTGACGGAGCGGTTCCGTCACCAGCATACGGCCGCCGCACAGCCGCCCCGCCGTCTTAGCGCTGCAGCGGAATAGCCGCCGCAGCGATGTGGTTAATATGGTGCAAGAGGTACACCGGGAATGGATGTTAAATGTCACTACAGCACCAGTTGTGCAATCCACTACAGAGAAGTTCAAGCATGGCTTCACTCACCCTGTGTAGCCTGGCTGCAGCAGTGTAAAAACTGCAATTCGACCTGTCAAAATAAACCCTTTTTGACAGGTGAAAAATGTGCTTTTAAAATATTAATAACCCACCACTACATAGACCTTGCAGCCCACAAGACAGGGTGCATGGTATTTACAAATAGGACATTTAGAAATGTAATTTGAACATGTTTTTATGGTGATTGTCACCCAAAAGATATTTTTCACTGTGGTAGGCATGGCTGTACTATGTAGAAAACAATAGTACAGATTACAATTCTAATACCTAGTTCAGGAATGTGACTATATAGAAAAATAATTAAACAAATATTTTTAATAGTTATTACACATTTAAATCAACAGCGTTATATTTTCCTCTACTGAAATAGCTGGTGGCTAATTTGCATTAATTCTCCAGTGTCCCCCTGCCTGCACTTGGCTTGAATAAGGTGTGAATGAGGACAGGGATGAATCATGTGAGATTAGCGGAAGGGTAGGGGTCTTTGAGCAACTGTTTTTACATTAAAGTGCCACATCCTGCTTGAGTATCAAATCTTGCTTGACCTGAATTCTGGGTTCACACGTAACACTGAGGGTGCACTTGAAAGAAAGGAAAAAGGATGCCAGAATAGGACTTGTGTGTTCACTGTCTGGGTGCTGGAAACCCCTGCTTTTGTGCTACCAGCTGTTTATCTCAAGGGGTATTGGGGGTATGATAGCTGCTTCAAATTGGAATTCAGTGTTATATGGGGGAGGACACTACGATTACCAAAGTACACTCTCCATCCACACACCCAGTCCTCAGATCCCAGGTTTAGTGTGGCCGAAGACTTTTGTCATCTTGAAAATGCCCAGAATAGGTAGGGATGGGCCTGTGAACTTTTACCTCACTGGTTATTGTGTTCCCAGGAGTCATTCTCACCCCCTAGTTTGTGTCAGGCATAAATATGCCACCACCATGCAACTGATTCGGAACACTTTCTGAACATGAGGAAGAACAGAAGAGGACTGGACTTGCTCCCTCTTTCCTGGGAGGAGCCCCAACGTATTGAACCTACTCCCTCTTGTACTCAGGCCAAAGAGGCTGATTACAAGGATCATAAGGCTGAACTTCTGTCCAGGATACATGCAACAAGGGGCCTTTGCCCAGCTGATAAGCAGCAACCTGACCAGGACTATGCCCCATTGTTGATATTTGCTTGACACCCTGTGCCGCTAAGTGCCTCCTCTGAGATCCTGTTTTTATTTGGCAATGCACCCCTGTGGTGATTTGGGATGTGACGGACTAAGCATCTTGTGCTTCTTAGCAGGATTCCTGCTTAAATATTTTTTAAATCATAAATCTGTTTTTTCTTTTTATATTTGTGTTTTATTTGTGTCATTTTGTTTATTTAATTTTACTTGCTTTTTCTAATTCAGTTTGAGATTTTTATTGTTTTTCATTCTGACTTTATTACTATTTTGGTACTGCAAAAATATTTTAAATATTCCCCTAAATTAATCTGGTCTGCTCAGTATCTTAGGTACCAGGAGTTTGAGCTCAGATTAATTTAGTGACTTTGTGGAGCATCAACCAGAGAGCAGATATTGAGCATTGCAGACCGCAGAAGCAGGGCTCTAGAAAACCACGTACTATGCAAATGTGGGCTTCTTCATGAAATCACAGACTCCATGCATTCTTAGTCAAGTATGGAATTTGGCTATTTAAACTGCCTGATCCATTGGGAGTTATTGTAACTTTACTTCCCAATGAAATATTTAACATTCTCCTCCTATTAGGTAAGTTTCTGTAGATTATTCTAAAAAATGTGTAAATTGGCCCAATGTGTTCAAATAAATGTCTGGAAATGCCCACTTTCTTTGGGAGACCCATGTTGGTGGATGACTTAAGCAGTCACAGTCCTTTTTTTAAAATGATTATGATGATATGATGCTCTTGAGTGTGATGAAGGTGAATAAGGAACAAGAAGATGAACAGAGTAGACCTCAAAAAGCAATAAGGCAAATATGTACATTATATTAGTCAAAGAGTTCCAAAAGACTGCAATAGTTAATGTACATTTATATGAATAAACAAAGGCGAACACATGTTTTTCAGTATATTTCAAAGGTTTTAGTAGATTGTTCTAATCAAGGTACTGGAGAACACAAAGGTTACTTAACTTCACCTCCTTAAGATAATTAATAAGTTTGGTTTCCAGTTCTGGATGCCAATCAGTATTATTTTCTCAAGACATTAAGTAAAAATATTTTTTTTCCAGAAAAAATAACTATTCATTTTAAGAGTAATTAGCTACCGCTCGGTAATACAATCACAGTGAATTCTAATTTTCATATCCTTCGAGCACTGCTTTTCAAATGAATTAATTGGCATCTGTCTAGCTGATGAGGATTTGGCATTGACATGTAGCAAGAGTTGGCATTTTACCACTCAGAATACGAGGGAGGGAGATAGGTTTTATACGGTTGTCACCGCCTTGACAAGATGCTAAAAAATAAGTGTGATTGACTGCGATGTAATCCGTTGATGCTATTTTAAAATGTAATATGTATGCATATCCAGCTGCTTTGTCTTGCTTGATGAGAATCTAATGTAATGGTAATTTATTGTAACAATCTCTTATATAGCTAGTTGATGTGCAGAAATCACCATTTGACTCACCTCTGTTTGTGCTCTTATCTCTATTACCTAAATACTCAGGATTGAAATGTGCTTATTGTTTCGTGATCTTTCCACGTATCCTCACTTTTAAACTGCACACAAACACCTTCTCCTCACTATTGGCTTCTTATTCAGACACCATTGCTACTCCAACTAGTCCTATTTTTTAATTTCATAGGTATTCTTTTGACACCCACTCCCGACCGACCTGCGCCTGACCCAAGACCACCTCTCCTTCAGGAAGAAGCTGAAGACCTGGCTGTTCGAGCAGTAACGGCACCCCTCTCCCCCCAGTGCCTTGAGACCCTACGGGTAAGTAGTGCGCTCTATAAATGTCTTTGATTGATTGATTGATTGTGGGAAACAGCCTTTACAACGTAGCCATTACCACGTAATACCATTACAATGCATCATTAACAACGCATAAGTCTTTACAACACATGTCTTACCATATATATATATATATATATATATATATATATATATATATATATATGAACAAACATTCCTGCTTCCTTAGAGACATCCAACAAAGAAGGCACGGACTTTCAGGCTGGTAGGAATATGGCTTCTTTTATTGCTTCAGGTCACCCTCAACCCGGACATACGAGAGACGCGTTTCGACTTCGCAGAAGCCTTTGTCAATCTGATTGGCGCCAGCATCAAGTGAGTGTATATAGTGTCCTTCTCACTTAAGGCTTTGCTAAACATAGAAGAAATACTTTCAAGAAATGCCATGATATGCACATGCTGTCCCACGTAAAACAAAATTATGTTCCTAGCACAGTGCTAATAATCACTTTGTATGTTTTACCATGAATTTGAAAGCATGAATGATAAAAGGTGCATTTCAAAACTATGCATAATATCGGCCTTACTAGGAATTTTTAATACATTGAAGATATGGCGCCCATCACTCGTAGTTTGTTGCTTATTAATCCTACACACAATATGTAAAATAGTTCAAATAAAACGGTGCTGCTGCGTGTTATAAAATTGTCGCATTGAAACAACCTTTATCCAAAATGTGAAGCTTCAAAAGTGCCCGGACCAGTAAAAGCAAACCTTTGACCTTGGTTGCAAGTAAATGTTCATAGCTGGATGCTGGAAATACATAGATAGCAGCTACGCTCACAAGGGCCTGGAGAATTGCAAACATGCCCCGAACTGAATTATGTCCTGTTTAAACTCTAAACAGACAGACTTAAATGTCAAGCTTCCTGTGCAGGCCTATATTTAAAACGGGACCACCTGTCCCATAATGCAACTAGGCGGGAACATATTCAGTCGGCAAATGTCCGTGAAAGAGTCAGAGGTATCGATATAACATGACAGGGCCAAACAGCACCACATGAACAATAAAATATCGTCTCTTGTGGGTGAAAGTCACAATGTCTATGGTGATGAGCAGCACCAAATAAGAATTTGAACAAAGCACAAAACTCCGGGTAGAGGGGGATCGGTAATCAAAAAGTTTCCGTGTGCCAAACAAGCCTCACCGCATCCGCATGGGCGTCGGCGGTGCCCGGTCACCAGAGGGCGCCAGTCTCATGGGCAAGGCATTTCAGACCCTGTGCTGGCAGTCGGCAGACCACCCCGCTTCAGGCTCTTAGTTTCCCCTTGCTGTCATCCTTGGTCCTCTTCCTGGCTGCCATTCTGGGGGCTCACCCAATAGCACTTCCGTACTCCTCCAACATTTCGGTCACAGGGGAGAGCCACAAAACGACCCGTGTTCCGTGAACAGCGTTGCGACCATTAACGCTGAATTCGAATGAACAAACATTGCTGCTTCATTAGAGACATCCAACGAAGAAGGCACGGACTTCAGGCTGGTAGGAATATGGCTTCTTTTATTGCTTCAGGTCACCCTCAACCCGGACATACGAGAGACGCGTTTCGGCTTCGCAGAAGCTTTTGTCAATCTGATTGGCGCCAGCATCAAGTGAGTATATATAGTGTCCTTCTCACTTAAGGCTTTGCTAAACATAGAAGAAATACTTTCAAGAAATGCAATGATATGCACATGCTGTCCCACGTAAAACAAAATTATGTACTTAGCTCAGTGCTAATAATCACTTTGTATGTTTTACCATGATACACATATGTATTAGGAGGGCAGGGGAATTTTTAGTGTTAGTGGGGAGAAGGGTATATGGGACAAGGGTATTTTTAGTGTTTAGGGCAGGTAAGGATATTTGGGTGGCAAGGGTATTTGAAGGGTTTAGGATAGGTAAGGATGTTTTGGGTGGCAAGGATATTTTTAGGGTTTACGGTAGATAGCGGTATTTTGGGTGGCAAGGGTATTTGTAGAGTTTAGGATGGATGAGGGTATTTGGGTGGCAAGGGTATTTTTAGGGTTTAGGGTGGGTAAGGTTATTTTTGTGGCAAAGTAATTTTTATTGGGTTACTGGGGTAAGGTATTTGGTGGCATGTGTATTTTTACAGTTTAAGGTGGGTAAGGGTATTTGGGTGGCAATGGTATTTTTTTAGGGTTTACGGTAGGTAGGGGTATTTTGGGTGGCAAAGGTATTTTTAGAGTTTAGGGTGGTTGAGGGTATTTGGGTGGCAAGGGCGTTTTTGAGGTTTAGGGTGGGCATCGGGAATTTGGGTGGCAAAGGTATTTTTAGGGTTTAGCATGGGTGAGGGTTTTTGGTTGGCAAGGGTATTTTTAGGGTTTAGAGTAGGTAAGGGTATTTGGGTGAAAAGGGTATTTTTTAGAGTTTAGGATGGGTAAGGGTATTTGGGCGGCAAGGGTATTTGTAGGATTTAGGGTGGGTAGGGGTATTTGGGTGACGAGGGTATTTTTAGGGGTTAGGGTAGGTAGGGTTTAGGGGTTGGGGTCGGTACACATCCATTTCTTATACATCTAAAGAAATTCACATAGACAACACTTTAATGAAAGTTGCTTCTAAAGATTCCTTTTACTTACTATGGACTTAATTTATGGTCATGACTCAATGGTAATTTTACCAATTTCGGGAGGATGTGCTCAATCTCGCGAAGAATCCACTGCTGAAATTTCCTCCACCATACTGTTCATATGGCTGTCGAAATTCAACTATTGGATTTACTTTTGTATTTTACACCAGAAATTAAGACTTTCTTCAGCCACAGGTAGAGTACGATGAAGGAAATTCAGTTGATTGTTCAGAAGATTGGAAACTTTCTAATTCTTCTATGGTGGAATCACGGAACTCTTAAATAATTAACTCATCCTCTACTCCGTTCCAATCATCACCCCCCTCTTTTTGTTATCCTTTGTACAATGGTTATTCTTTGTTCGGTTGTTTCTGCTCTGACTCAGTCTTCATCCTTTAAAAAGCATTCTACTTCTCAAGTGAGAAGCTCCATATTATAAAAAATACCTGCATAAATAAATACAAACTAAAATATCTTATTGAATTTAGTTTTGAGAAAAAACTACCTGAGATAACAAATATTAATGTCAAGAAGTGATGACCTGAAGTAGAAGTAAATAAAATAGGGCTCGATACTAGGGCCCTCATTATGAGTTTGTCAGAATTGGGTGGAGTATTTACCACACATGGTAAATGCCATTACCCCAGGGTGCAGTATTTACCACGTATGGTAAATGCCATTACCCCAGGGTGCAGTATTTACCACACATGGTAAATGCCGTTACCCCAGGGTGCAGTATTTACCACGTATGGTAAATGCCATTACCCCAGGGTGCAGTATTTACCACGTATGGTAAATGCCATTACCCCAGGGTGCAGTATTTACCACGTATGGTAAATGCCATTACCCCAGGGTGCAGTATTTACCACACATGGTAAATGCCGTTACCCCAGGGTGCAGTATTTACCACGTATGGTAAATGCCGTTACCCCAGGGTGCAGTATTTACCACACATGGTAAATGCCGTTACCCCAGGGTGCAGTATTTACCACGTATGGTAAATGCCATTACCCCAGGGTGCAGTATTTACCACACATGGTAAATGCCATTACCCCAGGGTGCAGTATTTACCACACATGGTAAATGCCGTTACCCCAGGGTGCAGTATTTACCACACATGGTAAATGCCGTTACCCCAGGGTGCAGTATTTACCACGTATGGTGAATGCCGTTACTCCAGGGTGCAGTATTTACCACACATGGTAAATGCCGTTACCCCAGGGTGCAGTATTTACCACACATGGTAAATGCCGTTACCCCAGGGTGCAGTATTTACCACACATGGTAAATGCCCCGTTACCCCAGGGTGCAGTATTTACCACACATGGTAAATGCCGTTACCCCAGGGTGCAGTATTTACCACGTATGGTGAATGCCGTTACTCCAGGGTGCAGTATTTACCACGTATGGTGAATGCCGTTACTTCAGGGTGCAGTATTTACCACGTATGGTAAATGCCATTACCCCAGGGTGCAGTATTTACCACGCATAGTAAATGCCGTTACCCCAGGGTGCAGTATTTACCACGTATGGTGAATGCCGTTACTTCAGGGTGCAGTATTTACCACGTATGGTAAATGCCATTACCCCAGGGTGCAGTATTTACCACGTATGGTAAATACCTTGCATTCCAAGTTCTTAAAAGGAAAATGTGGCATCACGTATGGAGTTGGTTTTTAATGCAACACATTCTGCATGCTCTCCCTTGCTTCCCGGGCCTTTTTCCCTGATAAATTGTGGCAGAATTTATCAAGAGAAAACTTCGAGGGTGTGTTATCACACACTCATAATCTGGAATTTCCCTCTTACTTGTCATTAGGGTACTTACTCAATCAATTTTTTATTCAGCCGAAGCCATAAAAGCAAGGCATCATCATAAAATAAAAAATAAAAAAATGTCAGTAAAGAAATAGGGCCTTATTATGACTCCGGCGGTCCGTAGGACCTCTGTAGCCATGGGGGAGGTGCGAGCACCGCCACACCAGCATTCCGATGGCCCCATTACGACTTGGGTGGTCAGACTGCACTGGCACCAATGCAACCGCGGTGATGTTGTGGCAGTCTTGAGGCTGCAATATGCTTGACAGTGCTGCTGCAGCCCCACCAAGCATATTACGAGATTCCTCTCTGTCATGGTTTTTATTGCGATGAGCCTGCCATGAAAAGTGTGGCCGAGAGAAAACAAAGGGGGCCCTACAGGGCCCCCTGTTTCCGCTGCACCATGGGATGCATGCAGAGGGGCACATGATGTGCCCCCATTTGCATGCACTCCCGGCTCCAGCAGGGCATGGACTTGAAAGTCCATTGACAGTCCATGCTCTGTTGGAACCTGCATTGGGATTCTCATTGCAGACCTGTTACGGGTCTCCTATGAGGCTTTAAACAGGTACAGCCGTGGGCCAGCTGCAGCAGGACTGCCTGACCTGGATTCCAGCGGAATCTGGCAGGTGGTCCAGTTATGGCTTTGGCGGTGTGCGAGCGGGGCACTGTTGTGGCGGGCCGCTCCCGCATCGCCAAGGTCGAATAAGACCCATAGACTCAAATCAGTGGGAAATAAAGTGCTCATGTGAGGTTCATGGAAAATGTATATCACAGGATATATGAATTTCTTAGCAATAGAAAAACAAACATTACCATTTTGGTAAAGGCATAATCTCGTTCAATGGGGAATAAAAATGCTCCAGTGCAATTCAAAGACTGTATAGTTCACAGATGATTAAGATTCATACCGTTTCCTAATACTAAAAGTCACTCTTATGAAATTTTATGTTGCATAGCCAATTTCTGCTGATCTTAAACACTTCAAGAATACAAGCCCATCGGTATAATGTCTTAAATTAGTCTTTCGCAAAATGGGCACTGTTACATTGTCCTTGCTATGTTTCTTTAATGTTTTAGAATGTTAATACACTGGTGATTCTGGTCAGAATGTTTTACTGACACTTTATGATTACCTTTGGACCTTCATGCATACCTGAGATTTCTCTCATGAATAAACCTTCATAAAGACTATCTTTTTTGAGTGTTTTTGTACATTTTAAAAGTGGCGACGAGGGAAGAAACGACCCATCTTTGTTTTCAGTATTTGTTTACTCATTTTTCTTGGATTTCACAAAAACGGACATCATTTTCTCTTCAACCTGTGCGCAATTTAATTTAATTTCAAACATACATCCTGAAGGATTCTTCTGCAACACGCTTCTACAGCGCTTCAATCAAAACGGAAACGCTGAATAATACGCTGCAAAAGACGCCTACACGCAACAGTCTGATCTCAAGAAGACGTTCTCCGTATCAATTATGAAGATTTGACAAGGTGAGAGTGGCGTTTGAAAGAAGCGTGAAGCGTGCATCGTGAAACTGCAATTTTAAACGCGCAAAAGCGGCAAATGGTGTTTGGAAGAAGCGTGAAGCGTGTATTGTGAAACTACAATTTTAAACGCGCAAAAGCGGCAAAAACGAATCTTTGGCATTTTACAAAACTTTGCACGAGCTGTGTATATTTTCGAACACATTACCTCGTGGATGCGCTGTGTCTTCCTGATTTCAACGGCAAACTCCAAGGAACAGACGAATGACGCGCAATGCATTCTGGGACCCGCAATGCATTCTGGGGCGCGTTGCTTAGCAACTCTTCGTCATTCATTGAATTAACTGTTTACATGCCACAAATTCATTAAAAACTCGATTTTAACTGCATTTTACCTACAATCAACACACAATTACAAGAACAAGACTACGGTGACTACTTTTATTTTGTTAATTTATTTTTTTTTTCTCTTTTTTTCTTCAAAATTATATATACATTGACTTATAATTAATATTATGGAAACTAACACCATTTTAGCTCCTCCTAAATTCTTACAGGACCCTGGTATTCCTCCTATGAACTGGGAGGATTGGCGTGAATCGTTTGAAACATATTTAGAAGCCATTGGGGGTGAGGTATTTTTAGCTTCACGCAAATTAGCTCTACTTAAACACAGCCTTGGTGTAGAAGGTAGGAAAGTATTAAAAACATTACCCTTACTGTCCAATAAAGTTACGTCTAAAGTATGTGATGTTGGTGATGAAGACCTCAGTGATGAAGAGGTTGTGTTTGATTCTTCAAAAATTGAGACATTTTCCTCAGATGAATATCTTGATTCCTTGAAGGCTTTGGAAGAGAATTTCGGAAAAAAAACAAGTATAGTAGTAGAAAGACATAAGTTCTTTTCAAGGGCACAGTTACCTGGTGAAAATGCGGAACAATATGTTACTGCTTTAAGAAGATTAGCAGTCACTTGCAAATTTAAAGATTTGCATGAAGAAATTATACGAGATCAATTTATTAATAGAACCAACAACACTAAAATCCAAGAAAAATTATTAGATTTAAAAGATCCTTCTCTCCACAAAACCATTTCAATTGCTAGAAGGGTAGAAAATAATTCCAGATATGTTAAAGAGTTAAGCTCTGCTCATAGCAAAGATATTAAGTTTGGTGACAATAAAGAGTCTAATGATGTGTGTGCCGTAGTTAATAACAGATCAAAATCTTTTGACTACAAACAAAACATAAAACGTGATTTTAGAATTAGACCCCAAACATTTTCTAATACTAATAAGAACACTATTTCATACAATAAACCTATGCCATATAATAAACCATCTTCTAGCAAATCTCCCAGTTTCAACAAACAGTTGTGTTTCAGGTGTGGAAATGCAAAACATACTTCAGAGAATTCTTGGTGTCCTGCATCTAATGTTACATGTTTTAAATGTAACAAGACTGGCCATTTTGCAAAAATGTGTAGATCTGACAATCCTAGTGCTTGGAAAAATTCTGTCAATTATATTGATCAGTTTAGTCACTCTGATAGCGATACTGACATAGAGGTTATGTCTATTTGGAATGAGGTCAACCATGTTGATGATGAAATTCAACCTCCCAAGTGTGATATCATAATTAATGGTCACACGTTAATTCTTTGGGCTGATTCCTGTTCATTATATACCATAATTGATAAAAATATGTGGGAAGCTTGTGGAAAACCTACTCTCAATTGTTCCCAAAGAACACCTGTAGGTTATCTGAATATCAAATTACCTGTTATTGGATGTTTTGTATCTGAAATTACTTTCAAGGACAGGAATACTTCAGGTACTATCTATGTTGTAGAAAAAGGAAGAGCGTTATTAGGATGGAAAGAAGTATGGAATCTTGGTATGACTCTAGATCCCAATCATCCAGATAAAATTGTATTATCACCAAATTGGCACAAAAGAGAGTCTGATACAGTTTTGCTAACTCAAGATGATGCCGGGTTAGAGTGGCACAAAAAATTTCCAAGTTTATTCAGTACAGAATTAGGGTGCCTTAAGAAATTTGAACATCGTATTATTCTTAAACCGGATTGCACTCCCATTGTCCACAAAGTATGCAATGTTCCTTTGGTGCTAAGATCCCAGCTTAAAGTGGAACTGGACCGTTTATGTCAACAAAATATCATTGAACCCATAGAGGCATCAGATTGGCTTAGTCCAGTAGTTTTGGCACGAAAACCCAATGGAAAATTGCGCATGTGTGTGGATTTAAGAGATTTAAACAAGAATATTTGGGTAGACCGCTACCCATTACCAAATATTAATGAGATGGTTGCTTCTGTCAGAGATGCTAAGTATTTTTCATCTATTGATTTGTCAAATGCTTATCATCAGATAAAATTACATCCTGATTCTCGTCATTTAACGTCCTTCATTACTCCAGAGGGAGCCTTTCAATTTTTAAGAATGCCTTTTGGTTTGTCTTCTGCATCTGCTGTTTTCCAGAGAGTTATGACTAGAGTTCTTGAAGGTATACCAAACATGTTAGTCTTTCAAGATGATGTATTAGTGTGGGGTGAAGACAAAAATATGCATAATGAAATCTTGAATGATGTATTAATTAAACTTCAAAATGCAGGTTTAACGGTGGCTGCTGAAAAATGTAAATTTGCCACTAATGAAATTGAGTATTTAGGACATACTTTATCTGCACAAGGTGTTAAACCAAAAAAAAATTTATTAGATGCTATCAAGAATGCTCCATCTCCGTCAGACAAAGACCAACTTCGCTCATTTTTAGGGCTCGCGGAGTATTATTCAAAATTTGTACCAAATTTTGCTTCCAAGGTTTTTTGCTTAAGATCTTTAATGAAAAAAGGTGTTAAATTTGTGTGGAGTTCAGAATGCCAATCGGTTTTTCAAGATGTAAAAAAGGAAATAATAGATGCTGTTGCACTCAAACCTTTTGATCCCAACAAGAAATCCATTATTGTTGTTGACGCTAGTGCATATGGTTTAGGTGCGGTTTTGATGCAAGGTAAGGACAAGTTCGAGTGGGTGGTAGCTTTTGCTTCCCGTACCTTGAAGGGTGCTGAACCATCGTACTCGGTTATTGAAAAAGAAGCTCTTGCTTGTTTCTGGGGTGTAAATTACTTTAGGAATTATGTATGGGGCACTAATTTTGAGTTAAGAACCGACCACAAACCTCTTGTTGACATATTTTCGACCAAAGGTGCCGGGAAAGCTACTCCCAGAATTGCGAAGTGGATCTATAAACTACAAGAGTATGATTTTTCTATGAAGTATGTACCAGGCATTAAAAATGTTAATGCGGATTGTCTATCCCGCCTCCCTATTTGTAGTGAAGATTCCGCATCTGACCAAGATGAGGAATGGTCAGTAGCTTCCATTCAAGAGGTATGTAGTGGGGTCATTGATGAGATAGAGTGGAAAAAAGCTGTTGAAGATGACCATATTTTGAAAGAAGTAATTGTACGGTTAACCTCACCATGCAAGAATTTCTCATGGAGTGATTGCGAGCTATCTGAGTATAAAACTGTGTGGCCAGAACTTTCCTACAATATAGAGACAGGTATAGTCAGAAGGGCAGATAAACTTGTTGTACCATTTAGTTTACGTGATAGATTGCTTGATCTTGTTCATGTTGGCCATTCGGGAATGTCCGGAATGAAAAGGAGGTGCCGGTGTGATTTTTGGTGGCCTGGTATGGATAAAGATGTGGAAAGACGTGTCAGAAATTGTCCTGTAGTGATAAATCCCATATTTCTCAAGAATCTCACATTAGTTCTGTTGTGTTTCCTGATAAACCATGGCAGAAGTTAGCCATGGATATTTGTGGTCCGTTTAGTTTTGGGAATATTGTTGGAAAATTCGCTATTGTTCTAATGGATTATTACAGCAAGTGGCCTGAAGTGGCATTTGTGAAGGAGATTAAAGCTGCTAATATTATCAATTTTTGTGATGAATTGTTTCATAGGGAAGGTTTTCCTGAAACCATCACCACTGACAATGGTCCACAGTTTGTTGCCAATGAATTTCAAGCGTATTTACGTTCATATGGAGTAAAACACTTAACCACCGCTGTTTATTGCCCTAGAGAAAACGGGATGGTTGAGAGATTCAACCGAGTATTGAAGGAGTGTTTACAGTTAGCTGCATTTGAAGGTACTGATTGTAAACTTGCCGTCAAAGATATGATTTGGAGCTACCGCAATACTCCACATTCTGCAACTTTGATATCACCTTTCCATCTTCTTAAAGGGCGTTCTGCTGGCAACAAGGTAACCCCTGCTTGGATGCTTAATGCTTCTATTCCTGTTCTTAAAAAGAGTCTGGGTGACAGAATGCATGTATATCAACAGAAATATGTGGATAGACACAACAGTAGAGTTAAGAAGGTGGAGAGATCTTTTGTCATTGGTGATATTGTGAGATCGTCCCGTTTTGGTTTGTCTAAGGATGGTTCTTCTAGATGGTCTCATCCAAAAAGGGTGTTGGAAGTTATGGGAAATTGTGTTCTGTTGGATGATGGTCGCAAGTGGAATGTGTGTAACATTGTTCTATGCAATGGATTAGAACGCAAGTTATGGTTAAATAGGAACTGTGATGTTTCCACATCCAAACCCTACCCAGAAGGTTCCCCTACAACCAAATCCAATTCCAATGTAGTATCTCCTAAGGTTTCTATTTCACCAACCGTCTCAACTGGAACATCTTCTCCATGTTCAAGGAGATTATCTGGAAGGATTATTGTTAAGCCTGTTAAGCTCAATGATTATATGTTGTAACTTATTTATTTATTGTAACATTTTTTTTATTTATTTATTTTTTATTTTCTAGAAGGGAAGATGTGTTACATTGTCCTTGCTATGTTTCTTTAATGTTTTAGAATGTTAATACACTGGTGATTCTGGTCAGAATGTTTTACTGACACTTTATGATTACCTTTGGACCTTCATGCATACCTGGGATTTCTCTCATGAATAAACCTTCATAAAGACTATCTTTTTTGAGTGTTTTTGTACATTTTAAAAGGCACCAAAAAGGAGAACCTTGGAGCTGGATACAAAGTGCAAAATAGTGTAAAGTGACTACTGCTTTGCATAGAAACATTGTCACAGAAGCATAAGAATAAATCTCTTTGACAGGCCCCTGACAGGGCTAAAGCAAATTTAAAGTGCAACGTGCAGAGCCTAAAGAGTGTGAGATAATGGCACTGAGTAGGATTCATAATCCATCCTAAATAGGGCTCTATGGCCCTTGTTGTTGACACTAATGAATTTTTGACTATCAATTTCTTGGCCGGGGCCTTTCTCTAAACGTACGTTCATGCAATGGTCCAAGTAGCATTGCTTAACCTGTTCTTTTGTTCTGGCCCAATTATAAGAGGAATATTCTATAACTCTTGAAGGTCTATAGTCTTTAAAGATTCCCTCAAGTAGGAAAGCCAAGGTATCTGGACTGCCCTGTCAAGTGACAAACCGTCAGTAAAACAGGTTCTGACAAGACCGGTCTAAGGACTTACCCAAACTTTAATCCACGGTAACAGAGAGACAAGCCCAATCAGATCCTCTAGATGTGGCATCCCAAGTTCCTCATGGCATATGAGTGTAGCAGTGCACCCGGCAACTGTCAATAATCTGTGCATAAAGCGGTTCTTAGCCCGTTGGAGGATCCCCGCTTTACAGTAGTCCCATAACCCAGTGCAATAACCCCATCCGAGGTACATGTGCTTTTATATAGACTCAGTATTTCTGAGATTGGTTTATTAACCTATTGAAAATTTAATTACGGACTCGATGTTGCTATTAAAGTGCTGCATTCTTTATGTTAACCCCTTCCATGCTGGTGACGAACCCCAGCCGTCACGCTCTGCGGCGCTCGTGTGCTGATGACGGCTGGGGTTCGTCACGGCCCCGCCCTGTTCTTTTGTTTACCGCACAGCGGCGGAAACGCCCCAGCATGGAAGGGGTTAAAAGGGCAATCCAGCCAAAGAATGTACTAAAGGAAACCCTGAATAGCCAAAAACTTTTACCTTTGCCAAATGAGAATACCCCTTAACAAAACTCTTGAACTTTGTGCTTGGATGACCACGGGTTATAATATATGATTTGGAGTAATTTACTCGGATGTCAAAGTCATTCACGTAGGCTAAAAACAGGTCTTAAAGAATCTGAAGGCCATTTGCCGTGCGGGCGACAAGCCCCACGTCAACACAGTGGGTATACATTTATTTCCCCTACATGGCAAATCAGTTCCATAAAATAGTTATTAATACCATTATAACAAAGCAGGTAGAGGAAAGGAGCCAAGATACACCTTTGACAAACACCTCTGGTGGAGCTAATATAGGGGGACCATTCGCCAGAGGGACCGTAACACACTGTAAGGTCCTGATGTAGGCGCCTAATAAGAGTGAGACGTTCTTTCTAGACGCTCAGCTTACCGATCAGACCCCATAGCTTGGAGTGATTCACAAGGTCAACGGCACTTGATAAGTCGATAAAAGCCAGCTCTAACGGACCCATTTTAGCCTTGGCATACTCTCCTGCAATAAGGTAAAGATTTAAATATTGTCCAGCAGTGCCGACACCAGGTCTAAATCCAAATTGGACTTAAGTCATAAGGTTATTTACTGCAGCCCATTTTTCAAGGTGAGACAATAATACTCAGCCCAGGACCTTGACGCTGGAGACCAATAGAGAGATCGGCCTGTACAAAGTTGGCTGAATTCTATCTTCCTTTTTAAAAATAGGGATGACAGTAGCCATCCTCCAAGAATCGGGGATAGAGCCTGACACAGCAGATCTAAAAACATTTGTTAATAAAGTCACCCACAAGTTTATATTAGTTTTAAGATTTCAGATGGAATGCCATTTGGGCCTGAGACCTTTCCAGAAATACATTTTTTGGTCCAGCATGGACTGCCTATAAAAGTAGTCCAAAAGAAACATCTGCTCAGTTCCAGGAAATTAAAATAGGCTACCAAATTTTTTTAAGTGATTTTGTCAACAATGGGCATCTAAAATTGATGAGCACACTGTTTCCCTGTGTGTCCTTTTTGCCAGGGCCTATCCAGGGAGTTCTTCTAACCATTGTGACCTTGGACGTCAAGTCCGAGAGCCAGCCTTACTTTTGAGCCAATGGATTGTTTTCTTTTTTCAGGCCAGAATATTCTTCATACACTGGGGGGTGAAGAAAGTGACAGGCGGCGCTCCGCTAGCTCAAAAAACTGCCTGTTTTAGAATACCATCCAGAGAAGTACCCGTAGCACCAGGAGGGGCCACCGAGGTCTTGAGCTTTCCCATAAAAAGATAAAAGATGAAAATTGTTTGTGATACTGTACCTGTAGATGGGCATAAGAAAAGGGGTGGCCCAGCCCAGCCTCGTCCATGCGTTGATGGGCGCAGACAGACCAGCTTTTGGGCTGGTCTTTGCCCGGGCCCGCACCCGGATGTGTCCCATGCTGTGGCACACTGGCGCTGTTCTTAAGTGCCTGGTGTGCTTTTTCTGCTTCTGTGGACTATGGTGCCTGTGGTCCTGGGTTCCAATGTGGTCACTCCCCCAAGCTGTGGGACACAGTCCCTGTTCTTAAGATTCTGGTGCACTCTCACTGTGGGTTAGTGGCTCCCCGATGCTGTGGAATATGGTACCCATAGATCTGGGTTCCAATGCGGTCATTCTCCCGGCTGAAGAACAAAGACGCTGTTTTTAAGTGCTTCCTTTCACTGTGGGCGTGGTGGCTCTCTGCCGCTGTGGACTATGGTGCCCGTAGACCTGGGCTCCAATGCGGTTGCTCCCGTGCATTGAAGGACACAGGCACTGTTCTTAAGTGTTTGGCATGCTTCCACTGCGGGCATGGGGACTCCCCGCCACTGTGGACTATGGTGCCCGTAGACCTGGGCTCCAATGCGGTTGCTCCCGTGCATTGAAGGACACAGGCACTGTTCTTAAGTGTTTGGCGTGCTTCCACTGCGGGCATGGGGACTCCCCGACACTGTGGACTATGGTGCCCGTAGACCTGGGCTCCAATGCGGTTGCTCCCGTGCATTGAAGGACACAGGCACTGTTCTTAAGTGTTTGGCGTGCTTCCACTGCGGGCATGGGGACTCCCCGACACTGTGGACTATGGTGCCCGTAGACCTGGGCTCCAATGCGGTTGCTCCCGTGCATTGAAGGACACAGGCACTGTTCTTAAGTGTTTGGCGTGCTTTCACTGCGGACATGGTGACTCCCCGTTACTGTGGACTGTGGTGCCCATAGTCCTGGGTTCCAATGAGGTGCTCTGGTACTTACTCATTTAAATGGCCTCCTGCCAGGTTACTTGCATTGAGGTAGGTGGGGAACAAAAAGGGAGGTGGTTGCGTGTTAAAAAGAGAGAAAGAGCAACAAGCAAAAAAGGATTAGCTGCTTGAAGGAAGGGAAGTGGCTAAGAGCCAGGAAGAGTGGCTTCAAGGAGAAGACTAAAGGACCCAGGAGTAAATCAAATTTAAAAAAAAGAAGATGCACAAGGAGGCATAGAGGAACACAATGCCGAGGCGAGGCTGTGTAGAGGTAAAGACAGGAAAAAGGGGGCAATAGACTTCAAAGTGGCACATTAGGTAAACGGTGGCAGCCTATATAAGAAAAGAGAAAGCAGGACAGAGAAAGGAAACCATGAGGTATGGCAAGATATAAAACACAAGGATAAGACAAAAAATGTGATTTAAGGCACAGGACACTGGCTTAACTTCTTTAATCTTAACAACTATCAATGAATGGTCAGTGAAAAAATATACAATTATGAAGTTTAAATATGTGTAATTACAGCCAACAAGAAGAAAGCTCTGGAACCTAAACTACACATGAAGCAGTAACTCAATAATTAACAAAAATTGACAAAGGTCTATAATTAATGAACAGACGTGGTGCTCAGGAGGAAGAAAGGCTGAGTCAAACTTTCCAGTACTGAAACTCCAAACTCTGCAGTTTCCTGAACATTACAGCTGTTTTCTTAAACCAGTGAGCATGTTCACCATGCTGTGAGCACACCAGGGACATCATCTTTCTGGCTCGCCTTATGTTTTTATTTTCTGATCTAAGCCTTATGCTTTGTTTTTTCTTGGCACCGACTTGACTCATCAAAACAATGTCATGCCTTCCTTTTAAGATAATCGATGCCAGGAGCTGCTCTTTTCAATTGTTCCTTTCCACACCAACACTGAGGCTATATCCACATTCTAAATGCCCACTCCCAAGTAGGGTCTCGGGTATTTACACAGCCTATGGGTAACCTCTAATAAAAGTGCAGCTCTGTGCTACTCCATTCCTAAAGAAGGTTCTGTTCATTTTCATGGTTCTTGAAATGAAGTGTGGTGCTATGTATGATTGTAACCTACTTTTTAATCATGATTGTTTTCATTTGTGCTTGATTTTACTGTAATTTTAATAGCTTCTCTTTTATGGCCATGATTGGACGAATGAAGATTATTTTAATTGAATTGAAGTTTTTGGGGGGGACCTCCTTCCCTAATGTGGACACTAATGTATTCCCTGTTTATTGTGTTCACTGCCTTTGAAGTGCCTTGCCTGACTATAGGATGCACTCAAAGCTCACTGATTCTAGTTGTTTATTCCAGACAGTGTTTTGACATTTATTTATTCCATTCCATTTTGAATACTGTTTGAGATACAGCTTCAAAAGAAACTTTCATAGGAATGTTGTTTTTTACTTCCAGTAACAATAGTTCTACAGTGAATGGCTTGGGGTGAGTTTTATTTACTCTACTGCTCTTGTTTTATCCCAGAGCTGATTTCTCACATCTTCGCCCACTCGTGTCTATCGTGTCTGGCTGCTTTTAGTCAGTAGCGGCTGCAAGCAATGCAAAGTGGTGGGAGGGGAGGTTAGGGGGGAATACAAACAAGAAGACATGATAAAAAATAAATAGAATTGTACTTATCAGCCGGTCAGGCGACCGCCCCTTGCACTTCTTTCCTGATCCTCGACTCCGGCAGTTAGTGCACACTGCGCAGGTTCCCAGATGCCAATCCCATCACTTCTTTCATACTGGGAGTACTATTCCCGGCATGAGAAAAGAGCTGGGATTGGTCTGAGTGCCTTGGAGAAGTGTGGCTCAATGGTTAGAGCGGCAGACCCTGATGCAGAGGTCTAGCCCAGGACCAGGGTTCAATTTCCCGCCTTAGCGGGTCTTGGGCTCAAAATTCCACGGACCTGGTAATTCTCGCCTCTGTGCCTATTCTAATCATAGAGTCCCACTCTGCAACTCTGGGCAATAGTTTGCTTAATCTCCACAACGACCCCCACAACGCTAAGGATACCTGGCCTCCACCCTGGGGGTGACCAGGAGTGGACTCCTCACAGGGAAAGCCAGGACGGGTTCCACAGCGGTATTCGTACAAGCGCCTTGAGACCCTTGCGGGTGAGTAGTGCGCTATACAAGTATCAATTTACATTTGGTTCGGCGCTCAGACAGGGACTGGGAGCCTGTGTCGGTTCTGGGCACGGCTGTACAACACAGCCAGGTGGAGAAATGCTAAGTGCGCATGGGGGATGTGGCCAGCCCATGACGGCCGGCCGAACCATCCTGCTCTGATGTCACATAGCCCAGCCCCACCCCACCCTAACCTGGCTTCATAATAAAAATAAAAATTTAATAACGAAATGTTATTAACAATGTGCTTTTATCTTTTATACTTTTGCATTTACAGCGCTCAGAGAGCAGTGGGCCGCGCTCCTCCGCCTTAGGGGAGGAGACGCCGCTGCTTTTAGTGGTTTAGAGTTTGCTTTTAAGGGACAACATTGATTCTTCAAAGGTTAAATATATGGGCGAATAAAGTTATTCTGTGCTTGAATTTTTTTTTGTATGTGTTATACCGGAGAAATCGTTTAGAAAGTAGAACGTGTTAAAAGCCCCATTAAGGTTTTTTTTTTTTTTTTAAGAAAACAGTGAAATTCAGTTTCAATGTTTGTATTGCTATTTTATTAGATTTTCCAACAGAGTACAGTAGGCACATGATGGTTTTTCAGTTGCTTTGTTCTGTTCCGCAATTGAAAAATGTCATTTTACTTTTTCATGTGTAGCAAGATGTTGGTATGTGAGCCTACATATATAACTGATATATCGTATACAATGTATACATAAAAAAAAGACCGCTAAGAAGTGGACTAACTTTTGTTAAATAAGCATGAGTCATTTTGTGTGAGACACAGTAGTTGTTGTAATTCTTCTGTCGCAAAAATAGTGCCTGGCATCATGCAGTGCAGCGATCAGACGCGGGCCAATATACACCACCGGGGTGTGTGTGTGCTCCAATCAGAATCTTCCTCTGTCACTTTTGTGACGCTGTTTGAGAGCCACTTCTCCATTTTGTTGTGAGAGATCAATAGGGCACTGTTTACCCACTGTTGTGATGTCACCCAAGAGAATCTTCACTTCTTATTCGTTGCACCGTCGCGCCAGGGTCTCCAGGGACCTGGGTATGGTGACAGAAAGTAGGCTGGTGGTCTCCTCCGCCTCTCGCGGGTCTCCACAGAGCCCGCGGGGAATGACACAACACGGGCAGCAATGTGCCTAGACCAAAGGCCTTCTTTCTTGTCAGTGTGGTTCTCTGCAGACCTGTGCTGAGAGGGGAAGTGCCTCTCACACAGCCGCTGTCAGCATTGTGCCAGCTCTCCATTCCCAGTGTGACAACAGGACTGCTGCTTTAGGCTAGTAGCTGATGAGACTGCACAGAGGGTGGGGGGGGGGGGGGGGGGAGCAGGAGACATGGTTATTTTTTCAGCCTGGGCATGGGGAGGCTTTCACATAGGATGTTGGGGTGGGTGGCAGGAGGCCTGGTATTTATTATTTAATTTGCAGGAGTGGAGGCATACCTGCCACCTTGTCCCACCATGTGAGAAGGGGGCGGGGCCTCGTACCGAGAAGTACCTACAAGGCACCTTTGCCCCCCCCATAAAAAAGCTTGCTGAGGCTGGTGCCGACATCCAAGGGTGTTTTCACACACACCCCTTAATGGACATTGGCAGTTCAAAGTCTTGGAAAACCACTAATTACAGTGGTTTTCAGCTGGTTTTCCCTGCCACCGCATGATATTGGCTCCTCACTGGGAGGCCGTGTGATGGGAGCCGACATCATGTGTCACTCAGCTGCACCATGTGGGTTGGCAGGTATGGGGAGGATATATATCGATGTTGGGAGAGGGGCGTGGCAGTCACCTTGCTGCTCTGCCCTGCATCACAGAGAATGGGCAGGAATGAGCTGCATTTATCCAATACGGCTCATTCCTGTCCTTTTCCCTTGCACTGGTGCCGTTTTGGCAGCCTCGCCCCCAATGCAGGCACCCTTGCACCATGGTGGGCACCTTCCTGCACAAAAACAATCCTGAGAGGTGTTTTCGTCTTTCTATGTGCGCTGCATGGAAAGAAGAAGGAACGAGGAGAAATAAAGATATTTCTCTTCTTACGCCTCACCTGGGGAGGCCTTTCTTTTTGACGCATTCCCAAGTTTACAAGGTCTTGTGAATCTGAGAATGTGTCAAAAACCATGGGAGTTGTGTGGGTACCCCCACGCAACGCCCATGGAACGCCTACCCAGGGCAGAGTAACGCTGAGATGTGCACTGCGTTCCTTTACTCCATATTTTTGGAGCTACGCAAAGTGGCTCTGCATGACTTCAAAAATCTGACTTACGGTTTGCGTCATCCTTGAAGCACGTTGCGCAGTGCAAGAGCGACGTAAACTAGGTCGTACATTTGTCCCATAGACTTGCTAATGAGTGTAAAATCAGTATCCAAGCAGGGAGAAAATTCAGGAAATAGGAAATCATGTTGTTACATAGAGAAAAAGCAAAGCCATATATATGACAGGAGGGCACATCTTTTATCAGACCAAGGTAGCTGTTTAATAGGTAACAGCCTTCACAGGTCAGTAAATGACCTATTGAGGCTAACGAATGCAGGCGCGTTCTAGGGAAATGCAAGAAAGTGACACTGACCTGTAACCCACAGGTGAGTTTACTTTGTTTGCGTAAACAAGCCCTTTTGACACACAAAAAGTCTGTGGAAACAACAAGACGCATTTGACTGGGCTCTGGCCAATGGCGAAACCTGTTCATAAAAATGAACCATGTAGTCTGGCGATTGCAAAAGGGTATTTTTTTAAAGTAGATTCCGCTTTTACATGACTTTTTAAATACAATATTTTCTCAAAGTCACGTAACAGCATGATGTAAATAAAACTATTACATTGTATTCCGTGGGAAAATTGAAAATTCTTCACTTTGTATTGTT
Organism: Lissotriton vulgaris; assembly: GCF_964263255.1. Classification (NCBI taxonomy): domain Eukaryota; kingdom Metazoa; phylum Chordata; class Amphibia; order Caudata; family Salamandridae; genus Lissotriton; species Lissotriton vulgaris. The sequence goes on along the minus strand of NC_141699.1, from coordinate 1,038,034,553 downwards.
CTACTATTGCAGGATTCATGTTACTCCGCCCCATGGACGTCAATTTACCAAAATTCCAGGGTTAGCGGAAGTGACTTCACATGCCCCTTGACCTTCACTTTCACTCATACACGCATACGTATGCTTATACATGGAGACGCATTCACACACACACTCATATATACAAACGCTCACCGCCTACACATCCACACACATACGCACACACACGCCCTCTTACATAAACACACTCAAAACTGCATGCACGCACAAAACATCCATACATTGAAAAGCATTTTTTTTTACTTATCTCAGCTGCCAGGGAAAGTCATATTCCAGCTATTTGTGCTCCATTTTTAAACTAATATCAAATATTGTGATATTATTCACTATTAGTATAATTAAAAAATTGACAAAAAACGAGGAGAGTGAAGCCCCCGCTGACGTCCATAAGGACGAGCTTCTTCTGTTCCAGCCACTGATTTTGCCACTGCTGATGCTAGGGTTCGCAAAGGCAGTGCCAGTGGTTACAAGGGCAGGGGCGGCCTTAGGCATGTGCAAGCTGTGCACCTGCACAGGGCCACCAAACCCCAGGGGCCACCACGCCAATATATAGCCTTAATATACTAATCCTCTGAGGATGGATACATATTTGCGTGGCGGCCCCTGGTAGGGATTTGGGGGGCTCTGGCCCTGTACCACTTCCAAACACCCTGACCATCCCCTCTTCACTGGCCTCTGCGCTCCGCCCCGCCCGGACCCCCTCTTCTGGGGCCCCTACCTACGCTCCCTGCCCAGGGCCTCCATCAGCCTAGAGCCGCCCCTGACAAGGGGCAGGCCAGGGGTCGCAGCAGCGACCCCTGGCGATCCCTAAACGACGTCCATGCTCCGCCCAAGAATTGAGTAGACATAAAGACAAGGATGTCCCTCTCATCTGGAGGAGGACTAGTCTACAATGATGTACCATGACGGGCATGAGGGCGGGCACTAAACCCCTGCCACATGAATAGGGAGAACTCAAACTGTGAACAAGAGTTAACAGTTCCAAACATACAAGATAATAGATACTGTCTAAATACGCTGAAACAAGTAGGTTTATTTATTTATTTGTAATTTTAAAGGTTTTATATAGTTACAGGTTACATCGTTACAAAGGTTACACAGTTATTAGCGCATGGCAACATAGTTACTTGTAAGGTCGAGAAAAACAATAAGCACAAATACGTAAGGGGAAAAGCAGGCAGGGGGAGAGATTCAGGGAAGGTGGGAGGAGCTGGGGAAGTAGACAGGTAATCAAGGCGGAAAAGAGGAGGGGAGACATCCTTTATCCGGGTCATATCATGTACTAGAAATAATTGTTTACAACAAATTAATTACAAATTATCCAAAACAAAAGAAATGCAGGACGCACCCCATGAAATTAAGCATTCACGTCAGAGCAGGCGCAAGAAACTGGCATGCACACATTCATTTATTTTATCAAGGAAACCATCCCTGCCTGATTGACATCACAAAAAATCAAAGCCCTTAAGCTCTTTTAATACTATAACAGACTAGAACACGAAGAGATCAGACAGACCCCGGTAATCTCTTGTCGCAGAATTTCAAGGGAACGAAGCGCTGGGTAGAAACCCGACTTCAAAGTTAAATACACATGTTGCCCTATGGCGGTGTGCGTATTTCTGAAGCGAACAATGGGTAATCTCTGTGCAAGTGAATAATAATGTATCCTCCCTCCTTACAATTTTATAGTAATTTGACTGCCTTTGTCAGAAACTGTAGTATTAAGTGTTGCAAATTGGCCCTTTTTTGAGAGGTCTCCCCGCTTTACATTTCTTTGGGACTCACCTGCTGCTAATCTTGACCTCTTTCTCTGGGACACCGCTATCAAGGGCCAAATGTATGTGCTCTGATCACTAAAACATGTCGAAAGTGGCTTAAAACCTGATTGGCACATTTATTTTTCCTATAAGGCCAGAGTATATGATGCAGAAATACAGCCATGGGATGGAAAGTTAAATGCCACTTGTGGACTGCAGCTCCTTATGTGCTATCCTCTACAGTGGAAGTGAAAACATGGCTTCAGGACTAGCCTACGTAGCATGGCCATAGCAGCTTGAACCATCCTGCAGAGACCTGTCAAAATTACCCCTGCAGGTAGGAAAACCTGATTTACAATTTTAATGAGTCACTCCTAAGTACACCTTGCTGCCCACAAGGTTGGGAAATAATATTTAACCCCTTGCATGCTCATGACGAGCTCAGCTCGTCATGAGCTACAGTGCTCCGGTGCTCATGACAAGCTGAGCTCGTCATGGCCTTTAGAACGCTCGCACGCTGGGCTAATTCCCCTGCTGTGCTGAGCGTTCTAAAGAAAAGGGTGCGGCCGTGACGAGCTCAGCTCGTTATGAGCACAGGAGCACTGTAGCTCATGAGAAGCTGAGCTCGTCATGAGCATGGGAGCGCTGCGCGCGCCCCCCATCCCCCCAGCACAGCAGGGGAATGTGCCGAGCAGGGAAGGGGTTAAGAGTGAAACATGTGTGACATTCGTAATGTCATGTTCCTCCATTGACTAGGCCCAGAACTAAGTTGTCTCTGGTCAGGCCTGTAGCTGGCGCACAGGAAAAGTCAAAGTATAGTTTATGCACCTTAATCTGTAACGTTCGATCTGTACCAGCTACAGACTTCATTCAAAGACTTATTTTTTAGATAAATGGAAATCAAATCTAATGCTAACGTTGGATTTATATTACTTATCTGGGAAAGTAAAATTTAGAAAATCACCTTTGCCCTGACTGAGGCTGATGATGGCTAATTTGCATTAACTCTCCCGCAATGGCCCACCCCAATACTTGGTCTGAAGGAGGTGTGAAAGAGGTGATCAATTCTTCAAGAAACTACCCAATAGGCTGCCCTGAATGGGTAGAGTTGAGTCTTCTGATCTCAGCAGAATATGCAGAGCGAGGGCAGTGGGAATCATTTTGACACCACAGTGTCAAATCCTGCCTGACAGGTCAGTTTCAGCCACATGTAACACTTTGGTGCCCTTGCAAGGGAGAGAACAGGATACCAGGACAATTCTTGTGTATCCCCTATCTGGCAGCTGTAGGAACATGCCATTGCCCTATCATACCTCTGTCTCCTAATTTGTGATGCGTACAGGGCCTGCTTCAAATTGGATTACAGAGTTAGATGTGGGAGGACACTGGAATTTACTATAGTGCACTACCCTACATACAATATCCATCAGAGCCCAAATTTAGAGTGGCCAAAGAATTGTGTTATCTTGTAAATGGCCTGGCACAGGCATTTTGGCCCTGTCTGCAGTTGTGCAAACAGGAACTATTGAAAAAGTGAACAGAGTTGTTCCGATGAACTTTTATTCTATTGGTTAGAGATTGCCTAGGACTCACCTTCACCCACTAGCAGGTGTCAGACATAAGTGTGGTATCCACAAAAACCCTCGTCAGAACACTTCTTGGACCTGCAAAAGTACAGGAAAGGACTGGACCTGTTGCATGTGACCTGTGAGGAGCTCTGAAGTACCGGAAATGCTCTCTTGTACCCAGGACAAGGGAGTGGACTCAAAGGATCAGTTGGCTGACCTCCTGCGTGGTTACAGCAACACAAAAGGCTGCAAGAGACCTTCTTTCTAAAATTTCCAGCTGACCAGGAGCAACTGGAGTTTGGACTGGATTTTGCAGGTTGCTCTACCTGACACCCCAAGACACTGTAAGTGTCTCCCCCGAGGTCCTCAGGTGGCTTAGAAGTGTCTGAGGTTGCTTGGGCATGAGGAAAAAGTCTGGATACTTTTGAAAAGTTATGCTCCAGAGTTCCAGAGCCAAGGGGACATAACGCGGAAAGTACCTGATTGGCAGTTCCATGGAGACAAACTAAATTACAGATTCATCCACCTGAAAGGCTCCAGCATCTCAGAAACATGATAAATTCCCTTTCTGTTTAAGACTTCCAGATATTTTCACAGGGACCAACCCAGTTTGTGTATCCGACCAGGGCTTCATCACAGTCGGCCTCAAATCACGCCTAGATCCTGGTCTATTAATTCCATAGACTATCTGCCTTTTGGTGCAATTTTCACTTATATCTGACAATCAGTACATTTCCACTTTGGAATATAAACTCAAATCTCAACATGAGTGATGACATCAATTCCAAAAGCCTTTGAGAGCTATGCAAATTATAGAAGCCACAACCACTAATAATTTTGAATATTTTCTTCTATTGAATGTTGAACTCACCCCTGCTAAAGGAGCACAGGATGCCCTTGCACATAAACTGCTTATCTTTATCAATAGTCATAAAAATATATCCACTTTCCTATTGTTGTTATCAGCAATCTTACTTGTTTCTTATTGGGGATCAAGGATGACGGTGTTGATTTTACTTCTTGCAGCAATTTATGGGTCATTGTCCTCTCTGCGTTTTACAATTACATAGCTGCCTTCAGGAATATATGGTTCTACTTTGAGCATATGAGCCTGCAACTAAAATCTTTGAACAGCAGTCCCAATGGATCAAGCTGCTCGTTTCAACCAAATATCTCCCTCCAATTATTTTTCTGTCTTGAGTTAAACTTGGATTTATGGTTGGTTGCTGAGCATACCTGTGATCATACAATCTTTCACAGGTTGGACAGAGATCATTTCCCCTAACACAATGCTTTCTCCTGGTCAAAAGAGCCTGTGTTAGTTAGACATGTGACTGGTGCTATCTGTGAAATCCCTAAGAATGTCTCTGTTGAGCAGATTCACATCAATCTTGATAAAATCTTAAACTGGTCAATTAACGTGAATTAGTTATTTTATCGAGGTTAACTTTGGTGATGAGCTTTAGTTTGGGATCAAGTGTCTAACACTGTCTCCTCATTAACTTGAGAGTATGTTAGTCCGCCAATAATCTCTGGTTTAATGGTGGTTGTGCTAAGAGCAAGAGGTTTTACAATTGGTCAATTTGATGAAAGGGTAGCTCATTCTACGTTTTTAGTGCTAGGTAGGGGAAGGAGCGACAACTGCGTCTGCTATGTCGGGAGGTGAGGGTTAGAGAAAGGAACGCGGAGTGGAGGTGTCTGGTGAGCTGATGGAAGTTCAGGCAGTGGTTCAAGTAGGTAGGTCTACAGTTGTGTAGAGCCTTGTATGCACAGGTTAGGAGCTTAAACTGGTATATTTTCTGTATAGGGAGCCAGGAGAGTTCCCGGAAGTAGGGGGTGATATGGTTTTGTCTAGGGAGAGTCTGGCTGTGGCGTTTTGAATGGTCTGTAATCATCGGAGGTGAACTGAAATCTCTGCGTAATGAGCATTGTGTAGTTCAGTTGACTGGGGATGAGGTCCTGGTTGACGGTGCATCTTGAACTTTAGAGTAGCCATTTGCATATCTTCCAAAGTATGCAGAGGATGAAGAAGCAGGAGGAATAGACCAAGTTGACCTGAGTTGTCATGGTTAGCTTGTTGTCCAGAATGATGTATAGGCTTCTAGTGTGGTCAGTGGGGGTAGGTGTAGGTCCGAGATCTGAGGGCCACCAGGATGCATCCCATTTGGAGCTTTATTTCTGGAAATCCTGCTGGCAGTGCCTGTCCTGCAGTTGTGGAAGTTGGTGTTGGTGGAGTCTTCGGCGAGGGAAAGGATGATTTGTGTGTTGTCAGCGTAGGATAAGATGTTGAGTCCATGGGTTTTGGCAATGCTGGCCTGAGGTGTCATGTATGTGTTGAAGTGGGTGGGGCTAAATGAGGATCTTTGGGGTACTCTACAGATGATTTCCTTGGGTTCAGAGGTGAAAGCAGACATTTTGCGTTCTTCCAGTGAGGAAAGAGGTGATCCATATGAGAACGGCTCCTTGGATGCCTATGTCATGCAGTATTGTGATGAGTGTGTGGTGGGAAACTGTATCAAAGGCTGCTGAGAGGTCTAGGAGGAACAGAGACGCAGTCTCTCCCCTGGCGAGTAGGGCTCAGATATTGTCGACAGCCGCAATGAGAGCTGTCTTGGTGCCGTGGTTACTGTGGAATCCAGACTGGGAGGAGTCAGGTAGGGCCGTTCCATTCCAGATGTGAGGAGAGTTGCTGGTTAATGGCCTTTTCTAATCCTTTGGCCAGGAACGGAAGCAGGGAGATCGGTTAACTAGGGGCAACTATAATGGGCAACTGTTTTTTACAAATCCAATGGAATTTGCATTTGAGCTTTCTGGAATGGGGTTCCTAAGACAATTTAACTGCTGCCATTTAGAAGTTTCACGGTATTATTAGTAATAAAGAAACTCTAGGGTTATGCTATGGGAGAGGTAGGCCTTGCAATAGTGAAAAATGTAAGAGTTTTCTTACTAAGAGGACATGAGAGCTTAAAAGTACATGTCCTACTTTTTAAATACATTGCACACTGTCTGTGGGTTGTTTAGGGCCTACCCCAGGGTGGCTTATATGTGTTAAAAAGGAATGTTTGGGCCTGGCAAACAGTTTATTTTACTGGGTTGAAATGGCAGTTTAAAACTGCACATACCTGCTGCAATGGCAGGCCTGAAACTAGTTTAAAGGAAATTAAGTGGGTGGCACAATCAGTGCTGGAGGTCCACTAGTAGCATTTAATTCACAGGCCCTAAGCTCGTGGTACTACTTTACTAAGGACTTAAAAGTAAATTAAATATGGCAATTGTGTATTAGCCGATGCAGGAGCTAGTTACACTTAATTCTTTTTTATTACATATCTCCGATTCTATTAATTGGATTTTTGTGAGTTTGGATCGGTTTATTCATCAAAATTACATTTGTGTGGGATTTTTCTTTTTTTGTGTTTTCATATTATTACTCTTTGGCGTGCAGCATAAATACCTTACACATTGCCACTAAGTTAAGCCTGACTGCTCTGTGTTAAGTTACCAGAGGTTTGAGCATAGGTTAATTTGGGGTTTGCTTCTTGTGACTTGACCCAGTCACGGATAGTGGTTGCTGCTTGTTCATGCCCTCAACCAGTGAGCCAATTTCTGAACACTGGTGACGTCAACTATTGTCTACTGACTACTGTCTATTTTTACGGCCCTCCTGCTTGATGGATCTTCTCCAAATTTCAATGCACCAACTAGGCAAAAGGTAGCACATTTTGGAAAAGTTTAGTGAAGATTTCTCAAACGGCGCAAAAGATATCAGCAAAACAAAAAAAGCCTATCCTATGGAGATGTTGACTTTACTAAATCTACCCAGTGGCAACTGCCACTGATAAATATATATATAAATATATATATTGAGTGCCGCAACAGCGGGTCGATGAGAAGCTAACACCAGTGCAGGTTGGTGTACGCCTCAGCTCCCATTGAGTGCTACAAAGCGGGGCAGGGCCCTGTCCGGGACTTTACATCAGCATTAAGGTTTTATTGAAAGCTGACAGCGCATCCATTAGCGCACTACAACACCCAGAAGGCCAGTAAGCCACGCCCACTGCGGCAGGTGTTCAAATTGACTATGCGCGGCAGCGCTTTTCATCTCTACCATGCCACTGAAGAAAGGCTAATCCCTGAAACGCGTCTGGCAAGAATGAGCGATATGTGTCTCCTGTGCAGGGTGCTTGCTGGCAAGCACTCAATAAAGAATAGTGAGCTTTCATTAGATTCGTGTTGTCTCACCTCAAATTGGGCTCCTGCATTTTTGGATATATATATATATATATGTGTGGGTGTGTATATTATATACACAGATATATAATACACACACAGAGAGACACACACACACATATATATATATATATATATATATATATATATATATATATATATATATATATATAGATATATAGATATATATATATATATAGATATATATATATATATACATATAGATATATATGCGAGTATGCGTATGTGTCTATATATTTACACTTTTCCAAAGAACTGGCAACTTGCTGATAAGCGTCTTTATCACAGCCGGTGATGCTGCTTATTCATAGTCTAGGCAGAGTAAATCACCTTTAGCAAGCAATCGCTAAAGGGGACTGGTCCAAAGCAAATCATGCTTGATGGGACCGCCCGAAAAGCTGCCGCTCTGTAAAATGTTGTTTTTCATTAAATGAGTATAACAGCGGCTAAAGCTGTCTCTAGCCAGACCTAGAAGCACTCTTCTGTAACAGAAGAGCAGTGTCAGCGCTGATGCAGATTCTTGATTTATAGAAGGATGGGGAGATAGGGAGCTGGAGCAGGCTGATTCAGTGAACCCAATCTAATAGTGTTCTGTACATCTGCGTGGGACGCCATTAGAGAGTTCCTTCCCGCCTTGCATTAGAAGACTTGCGCAGAGACCTTGAACAGTAATTAAGCTGTGACCTCGCATCTTCAGAACGTCCCCACTGGAATAAAAGATGAGAAATTACAGAGAGGTTTTTTAGTGGTGGACCAGACAGAAACGACTGGTCAAAGTATACAGCGATACGCATAGACGCGTATCGTTCCCCACTGTCATTGTATCGTCGATGATGACGGCAATATAATTCTACATACGGAAGGATACATGATGGATACCGCATGAAAGATAACTGCGGTATGTGGATTGATGACCTAGCTGAAACGAAATGCAATTTTATTTCTTGACTTCAGTGGGACGTGTTGTTGAGTATGTTGCTGCTATGAATATTGATTCATGAGAATTGCTGAGGTTGAGGAATTTTTACCTATTATATTCCCTTTTACTCATTCTTATCTATTATTTTACATTTTACCCAAGCTCTCAAGGGAATATTGGGTTGCCCTTTTTCTAAAAAAATAAGTGGTAGAGGAAGTGACATCATGCACTCTTTGACTCCGATAGCATTGATGGACATCCATTACAACACCATAAGAGCCTTCAACAGCTGCTGGTATGGTTGTCTGGCTACAGGAAAGGTAAAGAGTGGAAGCTACAGAAAGTAAAATGGCTCTTAGAGTTGTTTATTTCCTGTAGATGGCACCACATTCAAAATCCCTGAAAGCAGGGGTAGCAAGGGTAGGACTTGTGGTACCAAAGTTCAAGTCAGGGCTATCACCCCTGGCTACCCAAAATTAATGTCATGGTTTCAACCAACAAATCCAGGAGAAAAACACATGAACCTATAACAATCTATGTTTGGGTAAATATAACAACATTTAATGAAGTGGGGCACAGCATACAAAGTTGCACAATATCTACTCTCTTTACAAGTGCAGACACACAATTAGGCTGCCGAGTACAAAGGTGTTTGAGTGACAACTAGTAGGTTTTGTATTTTTAGCTACCTTTCCAGTACATAATACTATGCCTAGACAGGGTTTAAAATGTTTTCCTCTTCATATGCATGTTATACAGTGCAGCACACATGCAAAGTTTGAAAAGTATGGTGTGAAGTCATATATACAAATATCAGGAGCTAGGTCGTTGCATCAAAAACATGGGTGGTAGGGTGGTAATGCCAAAGCACCAGCTATTGTACTCCCCCTTGACACAAAGTAATGGAAACTAGTGCGTGGATTACTTTTAGACAGGTTTCCAGGGCAAAATAAGTTTTGTGCTGGAAAGCAAATATCAAGTTAGTCACTTTTGATGACTTTGCACTGGCATGAAGTTGTTACTAAATCTGGCCTATTGTGTATGGTGGTTTCATGCAGACTTACTGAGATCTCTTGAAACATAGCATCAGTGGACTCTAAGGGGCCGATTACGATGGCATCGCTGGTGGAAAAGGGACTGCCCGCCATAGGTGCGGCGGTCCCGCAAAACAAATTAGGATGCTCCCGCCACACTGGCGGGCGCATCCTGTATGTTTACATTGTGGCGGCAGCACCCACCACAATGTAAAAATACATGTCTTACATTTGCATGTACAACGTGGCAGGCACAGTGCGGTGCCTGCCACCTTGTACATGCAAATGTAGGGGGGTACCATAGGTATGCCCCACGTGCAGCACCCCACCCCCCCACCTCCCTGGGGGCCCGCAACGGGCGCCCAAAGGCAGTTTCCGCCTGTCTTTTTGCGACGGGAACCCCGCCGCTAAAGACAGGCGTCATAATGCCCACGGCGGTGCCTGCTCGGCACTGCCTGCATAGACCCTTTGTACCTGGTCCCGCAAGGCGGGCGGAAAAGGCCCCCCTTGCGGGACCACGGCGGACGGTCTTTCCGTCTGCCAAGGTACCTTTCCCCTCCCCACCGCCATCCTGATTTGGCAGTGGGAATTCTAAGGTTGAAGGTGGGAATTCAGCCACCGCCGGCCCAGCGGTGGCGGAATTCCCACCCTCGTAATCGGCCCCTAAGATCGCCACCTCTGGTGCACTTGACCAGCCATAAGGGAAGTCAGCCACTGACCTCAGAGGCGCCCCTTAATTTTAATGACAGTGGGATTTTTACATGCATCCTGTGTTTATGTCCCTAAAGAGGTACAAATGGGATAGTAACCACAAAGGATATGTAGATCCGGTGAATCTATGGGCTGCAGATGTGTATCTTTTGGATCTCCACTATAAGGTTGGATTTTGCACACCTTGTGTTTGAATGAGTAAAGGTTTTTTAGATTTTGAGTAAAAGTATTTTAAAGTGTATTAGGCATGCGAACACATGACAGGGAGAGTACCTACCCCCCTAAAGATAATACATTTTGAAGTGGAGTTCTTGGGAAAACCAAGAGCTATGTGCCGCACAGCAGATGGCAACTGATGCCTATTTCTTTTATATCAAAATTATTCCAATTTAATCATGCTCTTTTTTCACAATAATACCTTGAAAATAAACAATTCAAAAACGTGTTATAGTAACCTCATAAAAATATATCGGCAGCCAACACTGAAATGTATAGCATTCTTATTTTGGAATTTAGTAAAAAGGTTAGCAAATCGCAAAATGGGTTTAGAAATGCATAACAAATCGCAATTTGGAAGGTATGTGTCCCTTCCAAATGCCGATCCACAAGGAAATGTTTCAATCGTTTGTGACTGCAATTTCGGTTGCAAACCACTGTAGAGCTACACACTCCTCGATGGAGGTGTTACCCATTTGCAAAAGGGGAGGAGCCTACTGGCGACCCAGTCTCATTTGTGAATGTTTATAAAATGTGTTAGGGAGTAGCCAGCGGTCCAGGAGACCGCCTCCAACACTCAAACAACTTTTTCAAATAAAAGGATTTATTTTCTTTAATGCAGTCCTTTATAAATGGGCTGCATTTTTTTAAATTCATTTACTTAAATGTGAAGCCAGAAAATGTGGTCTGCTGACCCCAACAGGTCACCGTCTCAGTGATGGCGTCCAATTGGAGTAGGTCACAATGTGTGACCTACCTCACTATTATTAACGATATATTTCAGAACTCGACCCATTCAGAATGGTGGTTTTGCAAACCCCCCTAATAATACTTGTGTCACTTCAAAACATTTTATTGGATTCACAAAAAGTCAGTGAACAATTTGCAAGAACTTCTTTGGGAAACCAGTTTTAGTACATTTGGGGCCAGATGTAGGTATCCAAATACCGGTCCGTAACGGCTGAAAATACCGATTTTCGGCCGTTACCGACCGGTATTTGGATACTGAGATGTAGGCCATCTTAAAATACAGATTCGGTAATTCTACCGAATCGGTAATTTTACTGAATCGGTAAAATTACCGAATCTGTATTTTGAGATGTAGGTGGCACTGTAAACAGTGCCACAGGGCTTTAAGGATTCGTTATTTACCACCAACTATTAGTTGGTGGTAAATAACGAATACCTGTGTATATGCAAATCTGTGCATGTACACCTGTGCCATGTGGCACACATACATGCCCTTAGGGCATGTATGTGTGCCACATGGCACACAAGCCCTAATCAGGGGTGCAACAGGGTGTCAAAGTGACACCCTGCCACCCTTGAATTATTCGGTATTTACCGAATCGGTAAATACCGGTTTGGTAATTATCGAATCTTACCGATTCGGTAAATAATCCCTAAAATTTATCTACATCAGATTTACCGATTCTAAAATACCGAATCGGTAAAATTCGGTATTTTAGAATCGGTAAAAATGATTTACCTACATCTAGCTTTGGTCCATTAACCTTGCACGTTCCACTGTCGTCTACATTTAATAAATTTCTACCGGTTTTTAAAAACAAAATATTTCCATGGACTAATACAATGTTTAAAGTCTGGAACAGAATATTTTGTTTCTATTTAAAGCTCATGCCATAACCCAGGCGGTATTTCAGCCTTTAGCTTTGCCTGTGTGAATTAGGCGCTTATGTTGGCAGGATTTATCATCTGTGGTTTGGGTAAACATCAACTACTACTGTCTACAAATAAAGCTCCATAATTTAAAACACCGCCATGCAAGTATGTAAGTGTTATTTATGTAGCACAACCCTTCCAAAAGGCACCAGAGCCTGTAATGCGTCAAAGGCACGTTTGTTGACGTCTCTTGGGCCTCTCTCGCATTGGCTTTATTTATATCATCACTCTAATAGCAATGAAGCAATCCTACAAAAGCACACAAAACTCTGAATCTGTTGAAAAGATGTCTATTTTGTCGAATTTGATGGATAAGCAATTTAAAGATTTTGGTCTGAAATTTCAGTCACCTGACAGTAGTGTCTGTTGGCGGGTGGACACTGCGATGTATATTTTGTGATGGTGGGTGGTGTGAGGACTTGTAATCAAAGGGGAAAGGATCACTTGTCCTGAACAACCTTAGGTCTGCAGGATGGTTTTCGGGGGGAATTCTGTCCCAAATAAAAAGACCCTCATGCACGTGATGGGTATGGTGTTGTCTCAGACAACACCATACCCATCACGTGCATGAGGGTCTTTTTATTTGGGACAGAATTCCCCCCGAAAACCATCCTGCAGACCTAAGGTTGTTCAGGACAAGTGATCCTTTCCCCTTTGATTACAAGTTATCTATTGGAAAATGAATGGATCAATATTCCATCTCCCTCACCTCTGATTAGAAGAGGGTGGTGTGAGGAGCCTAAGAGAGTCAGTTGTGAGTCGTGTTGTACTGTTTTAATTGCCTGCAGATGCATATGTGAATGTCAGTGAAATTCCTGGATGTCGTTTTTAGTGGCAGGCTGAGGCTACATCTATCTGGCACAGGGAGTGTGTTTTGCAAATTAACAAATCAATAAATCTAAAAATGTTTGCTGACACTTTAGTAAAGGTGGCTATCTTCCTCTGGCTTTAAAGCACAAAATCTATGGAAACATGACAAAACTGTGGAAAGATCTCTGGGATCTGGCCAATTGTAGGTCAGCATGCATTTTATATCACTGGCATAGAGTGAGAAAGTCTCTCTGGTTGGAGGAAAAGATTTGTAACACCTAATGTAAATTGCAACACGAGATTTTTAGTAATTGGACATGACTGCTGAACGACGGCAATAAATGCATCTGTTGCACTGATTTGTGTTCTCATTTGATTACTCTACCTAAATTAAAGAACTCAGGGCTAGATGTAGGTAATTTAAATTTACCGATTTGAAAAGACCGAATTTTACCGATTCGGTATTTTCGAATTGGTAAATGGTATGTGGGTAAAAAATCGGTAAAAAATACCGATTCATTAAGATTCGGTATTTACAGAATTGGTATTTACCGATTTGGTAATTGCCATTCATTCCTACGGGCCTGGAGGCCCATAGGAATGAATGTCAATTACCGAATCGGTAAATACCGATTCGGTAAAATAGGGAAAGAGTCAAGGGTGGCAGGGTGTCACTTTGACACCCTGTTGCACCCCTGAATAGTGCTGGTGTGCACATGTGGCATACATACATGCCCTAAGGGCATGTGTGTCTGCCACATGGCACTGGTGAAAATGCACACATTTGCATTTACAGAGGTATTCCTTATTTACCACCAACTAATAGTTGGTGGTAAATGACGAATCCTTAAGGCACAGAAGCACTCTTTGAAGTGCTTCCTACATGTAATTTACCGATTCGGTAAATACCGAATCGGTAAATGATGATTCGGTAAATATCGAATCGGTAAATGAAGACTCAATATTTACTGAATCAGTAAATTTGCCACCTACATAGGAAAAGCCGGTGTACAACTGTTACCACGCATTTTTTACCACGCACTACACTTACAACGCAGGCATTACAACGCATACCATTACAACGCATTGCGCTGGGGGGCGCTCTAGGATAGGGAATAAGTTTAATTTTATATCCAACACCTTCCCTAGTATCCACGGGGACTGGAGTTGGAATATAAAATTATACTTACCACTATCCAGCACCTCAAAGCGCTATGCGTTGTAGTGGTATGCGTTGTAAATACCGCGTTGTAACGGTATGCGTGGTAATGGTATGCGTGGTAACGTCATACATCCGGAAAAGCCTATTACCGGTCGGTAACGGCCGATTTTGGCCGTTACCGACCGGTAATAGCCTTCCTACATCTGGCCCTCAGTGTATTACATAATTAGTGTACAGGTGGCAATAAAATGCATATGGTTTATTAATGCAGTAACAGCTCCTCTAAAGCGGTGAGCGGTATACATAGAATGACGCACCTTGCCGCATCAGCACTTATGCACAATGACAGTGACTCAGTCTTGTCTGAGCGTAGCAGCCAGGGCTTAATTTGAGCCAGTGATTTCCAGTGCTCAGCACCAGCACTTAAATGTCTGCACCAGTACTTATGACAGTCTGCACATCATGGCGCTGTTTTTTTAATTCCGAGATGAGCACAACAACTGTTGTTTATTAATTCAATATACATTAAGAATGGCTCATACCTGCTGCCAAATCCATTCTTCTTGAAATTGTCAGAATTGTCACACTTGTAGGGGTGTGACTTATTAGTTATGCTGTTAATGTAATTGACAACGGCAATGGGCAGTGCGAGCGGAAGTGGCCTGCTGATTAGAGCCCTGGCACTTATTTTTTAACAAATTAAGCTCTGAGTAGTCCCTGAGGCTTGTGAAAAGGGCGGAGCTTCAATTAGGATTACACGTGATGCAGCGTGTGGTCTGCCCCGTGAAGGTAAGGAGCAGCTTCTCCAATGCTTCAAAGAGCTGTGGTTAAGGCCACAGATGTTTGTGTATAGCCGGGCACTTCCTGTTAACTGTTAGTGTATGGCTACAAGGGGATCTTCAAAGCAATGTCCCCAAGGAGGAACCACTGCAAACAGTGCATGATTTGTAATGGGGAACGATCTAATGATAATCAAGGAATGCCCTCTATGTAGGGCCAGTGAACCCAGGGGTTAATTTGTAAAATAATATGTGCTGGGGCTCTCATAAGGAGGCAGCTTTACCAGCCCATTTCTCCTGTTAGACCCGCCTAAAACAGAACCAACTACAAACCGTAAAAGTGGGGAGAGGATTTAGTGTAATAGACAAAGCTGCCGACTTCAGAGCTGGGGAACCAGTTTGGAGTTTTGGCGTTGGCGCAACATCCTGTGATTCTGGGCAAATCACTTAATCTCCCTGGACGCTGTCTCACTGACCTGGCCGGTGGTGGTGTTTGCTTCTAAGGGCTGCCTGTTTCCACGACTCGCGGAACCCGCTCCGCGGGTCCCGCTTCGGACCTTCATCAACTCTACTCCTGCCTGGCTGCTTCTGTGGGGGCGTGTGAGGCTGCAGGGCTGCGAGCGTGAACCGGGACTCACCTTCCCAGGAGTCCCGGTCCCGGGCTGAGTCACCTGGCCCCGCTCTCCCTGAAGGCCCCGCCCCCACCTTCCTGCAAACCTAAAAGGCGCCTGGACCTTTGCTTCGTGGGACGCTGTCTCACTGACCTGGCCGGTGGTGGTGTTTGCTTCTAAGGGCTGCCTGTTTCCACGACTCGCGGAACCCGCTCCGCGGGTCCCGCTTCGGACCTTCATCAACTCTACTCCTGCCTGGCTGCTTCTGTGGGGGCGTGTGAGGCTGCAGGGCTGCGAGCGTGAACCGGGACTCACCTTTCCAGGAGTCCCGGTCCCGGGCTGAGTCACCTGGCCCCGCTCTCCCTGAAGGCCCCGCCCCCACCTTCCTACAACACGGCCAATTGGCCACTGGCCCATAAATATCGGAGAGTGACGCTGCGCGGGAGCGCGCGGGAGCGTCCGGGGCTAAGACCGGGCAAAGAGCGGGCCGTTTGAGGCCGTTCGAGGACTGAGAGGACTGGACTGGCCCATCCCTTTTCGACTGTAATTTCTTGGATTCAATACAATCACTGAGGGACCAAAGATCCAACTTCGTCACTGTGCTTTCAGCGCTATGAATTCAAGGGTAACACGTAGTAAAACTTCTAAAGGCGGGTCACAGTTCAGTGGCCCCATGGATGACTTTATTACCCGTACCAACATAGCCATTGACGAAGAGATATCTAAACTCCAAAACCGGGTCTCGCTTGAATTAGAAGCTGCCAGAAGAGTGTCCCAAGTAATAGCACTTTCTAAGAAATCTTCTTTAGGCCACATAGCCACTTCTGTTACCCCTGAGCGTCCAGCCCGCCCACATTGTATAATGACCCAGGTCGATGTCCATCATTCCCCGACTCTGGCTACTCCCCAACCTGCCTTAGGAAGTAAAGACGAGATAATCCCACCGATACCATTTAGTGTGCCCAACCCAGTCACTACTGTACCTTTCCCGATAAATCTACCTAACACTACTTCTAGTGGCAAGCAACCAAAGAGGAAACGCAACTCTCGCTCTGCTTATTTCCGCAAAAAAGCGAAAATTGCTGTTCCCAAAGATCTGCCTCTGACTAACATCACAGCACCTAATGCTGATGCAGAGCATACTCTTAATGCACAGCCATCTAATGAGGGACAGGAAAAGGTTTTATCCATTCCCTTCCCTAATACCCCTGCAGGTGTGGTCACCGAAGTAGATGGGTTAACTAAAAACATCAAAGAATTTATAGAGGTGGTTTGGGAGACTCTTAAAAAACTTTTGTCACCTCTGGATCTAAGACTATCAAGGATAGAAAATAACTTGTTAGAAATGGAGAAGAGCATCATTGCTTTGGCCACTCTTGGGTTGAAAAGTCTTGAAAACCAGGGTATCATTGCTGCTGACCCAACGCCACAATCTACTGTATCCCAAACCAACCAAACTTCCTCTTTGGTATCACCCACAGTAAAGCCCGTCCCTAAACCACGGACCGTTACGGTGGAGCAAGCTCGTGATAAACTAAAGGTTCCTCCACGGGGCTCTTCACGTCACCAGCAAAATACCAAACACGATATACCCAACAGGTCAATTCCTAGTGAAACCCAAGCCCCTCCAGCTAAAGACAACTTTAGAGGTGGCTATATTGACCTCCCCCCAGAGGCAAACAACTATGTGGTCGTCCTGACGGGTGTTCCTATGATAGGTAATGGCCAATTTGAAAATCACTGGTCGCTCAAAAATAAAATAATGCACTGGCTAAATGTAAACAGACCAATCCCCAATGGTCGAAGAAGTCGCGTACTGATGGTTCGCAGAACTCCCTGGGTAGGTCCAACGCTGAAATCCAGCCCTGGGGACTGCGTAGTAGTGACCTTCGAAGACCCCCACACGGCGCATCACATTTGCTCTTGGCCCAGCAACGGCGACTCCCTAGTTATACCCAAACCACTTTCCTTTTTTTATCCTCCTCGACCATGCCAAAATCAGGGAGACAATTGGACATTGGTTCAACAACATCCATGGCTGAATAAGTCCCGGGGCCAGAAGGAGACCCTCCTACACTGGAACGGTCTCTCTACTTACAACAGATTTGGGTCCCTAGAGGAGGTGGATTGACTCCTAGCGCAACCAGTCAACCAACCCCGAAGGGAAATTTTACCATCGCAGGGGCACCATCCCAATGATTGTACTGGTCCTGAGTTTGGAACAAATGAAGTGGGACGATTAAACAGCCCAGGGTTTGAAGGGGAGGCATCCACATTTGGTACAACAAAAACTCCCGACAGGGAAGATTGGCCGCACCTACCCTACTTATCCCACTCTGCAGCTACTTTTATCGAACCATCTGGCCCTGCCTGTTCTGGCTGCTTTGTGATCCCTAACCAGCAAATTGAGCCACCTGTGAGGTCTCCTAAACCTGAGGATATGACTGTTTCTCCTATGCCTATTGTTTCTACCAAGGCTTCTCCACCCGGTGACTTTGCTTTAAAAATCTTAAGTTGGAATGTGGCTGGCCTCGGTCGCAACTTTGATATTCCCGAATGGAATGATTTCCTGGAACCCTATCACATCTGTCTTTTCCAGGAAACCTGGTGCTTGGAGCCAAGACACCGAGTGGGATTCTCTACCTTTTTTATCCCCGCTGCCCAGGAACAAGGATCCAAAGGTCGCCCTTCAGGCGGCCTTATTATATGGATTAACATTGCACTGGACTTCAGAGTAATAGAAAGAAACACCCAGTCACCTGATCTCCAGTGGTTAACGATAACACACAAAGGGGGAAGAAGCCTGGAACTTTTCAATATTTATCTGAGGGGTGCTAAAGGCGGTGCATCCCATCTACCCTCTACAGGCCTAAACCACAATTTGGCCGCCTGCAGTGTGGACTCGTATGTAATGGTTGCAGGCGACTTCAATTGCTGTTTTGAACCTCTGGCCAGAGAAGATATCTTGGACACTTTTGAGGAGGATACCAGGAGAGGCATTCCTATTCTGAGCCTTGACCCGATCCCTAAATGGTCGCAAAACGCAATAGAGATCAATGCTCTCTGTATGGAGCATAATTTGCAAGCGACAAACGGGCGTTCCAAATCTGACCACACGGGTGTTCACACCTACAACAGACCAGGCCATACATCAAGGATTGATTTTGTCATGCTTAACTATAACCTCTGGCAACACCACCAAGACATGGAGGTCATAGTGTCGGGTGATAGCGACCACAACCCTTTATCACTAACTATTTCATCTCCTTGGCAGGTTGGAAACCAAGGCCCTCCCGGCCATAAGTGGAAATCTTCCCATGAATTAGCCCCTACAAACTGTAGTAGGCGCTTGAAGTGGGCGAAAGTATCAGTCGATGAAACAAGGATGGCCCAAGCCGGGACTATTTTGGAAGGAGTGGAGTCCCTGATGGACACCTCAAGGCCAACTGACACTAAGATTCTACCCCCATTCACAGAGACTGTATTGGCAATGAGTGATTTATTCGTTGTTCCCCAATCCACTCGTAGGGGTCCCTTGAAACAAACAGATAAGTGGTATACAGCTAAATGTCGTGCAGCTAAGAGGGAACTTGTTGTCACATTAAAGTCCAAAGACGCAGCTGATATTAGGGCTGCCAGGAAAATCTACAAAAAAACCCTATTTGAAGCCAAGCAGGATTATGATTTTAATTTCTGGGGAGATCTAGTAGAGGCAAGCATTAGGAAGGACGCCAAGGGGTTCTGGGACCTATTAAGATCTAGGGAAAAGCCCATTGATCAGCAGCTAACTTGTAACATCCCAGGGGGTGCATGGTTTAACCACTTTCTGAAATTATACTCTGCTCCTCCAGGTTCACCCCAGTTAGCTTGCCCACCCATGGGTTTACTGCCTAATTCTATTACTGATCCCCGGTGCCATGACGGTTTTTTTACCAGCTTGGAAGTCGAGAGAGCAATTCAATGTATTGTCCCGAACAAAGCGGCAGGTCCCGACGGGATCCCAGGGGATCTAATTAAGAATTACCCATCTTCCTGGAGTAAATTAATTGCCTCCCTTCTGAATGAAGTCCTATTGAGTGGAGTCTTTCCTGACTCCTGGAGGGGCGCTGAAGTCGTACCTATTTTTAAAAAAGGCTCTAGGGACGACCCAGCGAACTACCGGCCAATTAGTTTATTGGACTCTTCCCAAAAGGTGGCAGGAAAGGTGGTATTGGGCAGGATCATCCAGTGGGCCAATGAAAACCATATCCTGTCAGATCTCCAAGCGGGTTTTAGGACAGGTACAGGCACAATCGAGCAGACGTTCCGCCTCCTAATGATCTATTGGAAAGTGGTGGTGCTGGGAGGGGGCAGTCTGTATCTAGTCTTTCTTGACTTGCGGACTGCGTTCGACCTAGTACCACGCGCACTTTTATGGAACGTCCTCGATGGGTTAGGCCTCCTTCCCTACCTGCTCTCGCTCCTTGTAAAATTTCACGACAGGAATTTTGCCCAAATTAGATGGGGTACTCAGGGAGAGAAAACACCTCGTATCCCCGTGGACAGGGGCGTCCGCCAAGGGTGTGTGCTTGCCCCCACTCTGTTTTCTCTTTACATTAACGGAGTGGTGGAGCATTTACTCCAGCAACCATCAGATGCACCCACCCTGGCTGGAAGGAAAATTCCAACGCTCCTGTTCGCGGACGATACCCTGCTAATCTCGAAATCCCCAATGGGCATCCAATCGCTGCTCTCCAGCTTCAAGGCCTTCTGAGATGAAAGGGGTTTGGCCATAAACATAGGGAAAACTAAGTTTTTGGTTCTTAACCCGCCCAAAAAGTCTGTCTTTCCCCCGGTCCTAGATTCTGTTCCACTTGACCGCGTCAAAGAATTTGACTACCTGGGTATATGCATCAGTGACACCATGAGCTGGAAGGCACACCATCAAAAAGTGTTCTTGACCCACAAAAGGGTGGCAGGTGCCTTGCTCAAGGAACAGCGAGCCTCAACACTAAAACCTATTGGGGCTCCCCTGGATATTTATAGGGCAAGGGTTGTGAGCGCGGCACTTTACGGTGCCGAACTATGGGGCACTCATAAAGTTGATACTCTGGCTCGTCTTGAGAATAACTTTCATAAAGATCTAATGGGTTTGCCCCACACCACACCAACTATCCCACTGCTGTTAGACGCAGGTACCCGGGCTATTTGCGACCAAGCGAAACTACGCCCACTCCTGTTATGGTCCAGAATCTGGAATGTGCAGGAACTTAGAAGTTATGCAGAAGCCCTGAATGACATTATGTCACTACCGGGCTCGCATAAAATCATCTGGCTCAGGGAAGTGAAAAAGTTGCTGCACAAACTAGGACTAGGAGAGGCTTGGGCCAACAAATCTGCACCCCTGAAACAACAGTTAAAGAAGTCTTATTGGGCATGGGTAGACAGCGAGAGGGTTCGTAGTACAAACCACTGTAAATCTGTAATACTGTTTTTGTCGGTCAAAGAGTTACCGTTAAGGGAATCTTATTTGGATATTATCCAGAGCTCATGGGACAGATCACTGTACATCAAGTTTAGGGTGGGGGTGCTCCCACTATGTGAGTTTACGTCCACTTGGAGACCGCCGGCCCAAACTGTACCTTACTGCCCTTTCTGCGACTTAAGGGTAGAGTCTGTGCCCCATATGTTGTTTGAGTGTAGTGTCTATGCAGCCCGAGACGTAGGTGGTTGAAGCCCCTTTGCAGGTGTCTGGGAACTCGTTCCCATCTAGAAGCGCTGCGTATTTTACGTTCAGATGCTAGACCCTTCTTTTCCACCTGCATGGCAAAATTCTTGGGCTGGGCCTGGCGTCTTAGAGCTGCAAGAAAACTGTTAATCCAGTGACCGAGCTTCCACACCTAATATGCTGCTATGTCTATAAAATGTTCTTATGCTGATGATTGCTGTTTTAAAAAATGTTTTTTAAGATGTATGAAATGCTTTTATGATATGTTTTTTATCGAATAAAGCTATTACTGCTACTTAATCTCCCTGTAAATGAATGTGTCCTTAACTGGTGCTCATGAAAAGCGTCAGTGTTGACGATTAAGTGTTGGTGCTGAGCCCTGGAGACCTCCAGCTCAAATTAAGCACTGAGTGAACCTCTTCAACAGGTGTGTCTGTATTACAAAGAGTGCTCGCTCTAAATATGCCTTCCTCATAACTTAGGTCTGCAATATGCAAAAACTAGCCATTGTGAACCTGCTGCAGTGTGCACTTAAAGAACAAGTAAAAATTGCAGGTCATGATTTCACGACTATCAACCATCTACAAACCACAATTCGGTCTATACTTTCCACTGAAAGACTAAGGAGCGTGAAACAGGAATATATGACGATTGCCTCAATACATTGTTTAATAATTGTTTTTTCATCTTTGTTGACCGCCACTCTTAGCCTGCTGTGTCTAAGGCTTACAAGCCAATGTGTTTGCTCAAAGCAATGTACGCGAACACAAATTTTCACCAGGCACAGTACACCAGTAGAGTTAAACATGCCCCATAATCATTCATAAAACAAACGCCAATTTGCATTATTTTTCAATTAACTCAAGCACTAGGGGCATGTGAAACTCGTACAATTTAATTTTGTTTAATTATGTGAAATTTCTGAAAATTTTGTGAAATGACACAAAATTACGTTGATTATGATTAATCAAATTCCATAATAATAATAATAATAATAATACAAAACCAGCATTTGGCGCTATATTTTAGTATGGAATACATACTTGAATCTTTTTTTTTTGGATGTGATCACACATTTGATGCTATAAAACTAGCGCAAAACCACAAGCTCCACAAACAGCAGCGCTCGTGATGTGGTCATTCAGTTTGCTTCCGTGCACTCGCATTTTTTTTTTTTTTTTTACGAAAGATCACATAATTAAGCGACATGGTATAACAATGTAATATCGGAATTAAACGTAAGAAGAGTATTGAAAAGTTACTAAATTAAATACAATTGTGCCTGAGTAGCAAAAATGTTGCCAGGGCCTATCTACCACTTCCTTCTAAGGTAAACAGAGCATAAATGGCCGAGGACATGCTCTCGCATCTGTGGAATGATGCTGGTCTTTGCCAGAACAGTGTCCTCCTGACATCAAACAGAGCACTGCACACACTCTAAACAATATTAAGACTAGAAGCAGTAAAAGAGCTGTTTTCATAATACATAAATCTGGCAATTCATTTTGCAGCAGGCATGTGTTACAAATTCATTGCTCATTGCAGAATTCCAGATGTCTCTCTGGTAAATTGCTCAACCATTGTCAAAATCTTCTGTATTTCTACCTGTCAGTACAGCAATCGATATATATAAAACAAAAGTATGTCTGTTTGTCCTTTATGCATTACTACACCATTCATCCGATCGCCATGAAAGGTTTCTGGCAAAAAAACAAAAAAGTGGTAAATATCGGCCCCCCGGGCCCTCATAATCTTTCCAATCCAGAAAGTTTACAGTTTACGGTGCGACTCGCTTTTGCAATGACCATCAACAAAGCACAAGGACAATCGCTGCAAGTGTGTGGACTAAATTTGGAGAATCCGTGCTTCTCACATGGACAACTGTATGTGGCCAGCTCACGCGTCGGAAAACCTTCTGATTTATTTGTGTACGCACCAGACGGAAAAACAGAAAATACTGTGTATCCACAAGCACTCGAATAAATAAACAGAATTAAAACAGCACTTTAAAATGTTTTCCATATTAAAATGAATGAGTTTCAATACAAATGACACAATGTAAATTGAATGTTATCCTAACAAGTTTCCTTAAATTTCCTTTCTTCTGAGATCGCAGCAACGCGCTACGGGTAAGCTAGTCAGGTATAAATGTTTATATGAGTTCTAAAGTCCGGTGCCCTCTCTTTTGAATACAATGAGTTCACAGGAATATAACTAAGCACCATAGCCTGCTGCTGAGAGCATTACTAATTGTTAATGGCCCCAAACGTGAGTTATACGCCAAGCAGGCATCACTGGCTCATAACAAAAGTCAGGGCCTTTAAAAGTTATAGCCTGTGGTAGATGGGCTATGAATCTATTGAAACACTATATCCACATAAAGACAAACACTAGAATGTTGGAGCAGAAGGTCTGTACCCGCTGTTATTATTCTATTATCCCAGAGTCAGCTCATTGTCATAACCTGGGCTCTCAACATTACAATGTTCCAATATAGCCTTAGAGCCCGACGTATCGAGCTCTACATGTCATTAAAGGCCCACTTCAGTGTTAAAGGCCGAAGGCGAGGGCCTTTTACCATGGAAAGGGACTTTAATGACAGTATACCCCAGATATGGAGGGCTATAAGGCTATTAGAACAGTCTACCCCTAGAGGGCAGAATGTTCTAATTTGTAAAACACCAGTGAACAAACATTAGAATATTGATGCTTCGAGCTTCTACCCACCATTAAAAGCCTGGAGCAATCCATTGTCTTGAATGGAGTGCTCAACATTCCAATGTTCTAATTATTAACACACATACAGGTGATTGTGTTTCAGGCAGGGGTGTCATCAAATCAAATAGAAAATGGTGAAAAGTCTGGGAGATTAAAAAAAAGTTCATACTGCTATCAAAGTTCTCTGCAAGTCAACAGAGGAACAAGACTGATTGCTACCATGGACAATTCCCTCAAACATTTCTCCTATTGTGAGTGTAAAGCAAATCGAGCTCTGGGGTTCTTCTGAGTATGACCTCTTTGTCCTTCGCTACTAAATCAAAGATAGATACAGCTCTCTGTGACATGAATAGTACATATTCTACACACTTGGCCGTGTGCCAGTAGTCTACTCTTGGTGGCCCATAGAACCTTAGCCACAGCCATGTGGAGTTGTTTAAAGCTTCATAACCTTTCCTGATGATCAGCACAGATGTTTCCCACAAAGCTCGGCTGATCCACTGACAAGAATTCACAGCTAACGCCCATCCCTGAGGTCGCGTGTGATTTGAATACGTACCCATTTACACCTCTGACAAATGACACCTTCAGAAATGGATAATAAGAGTGGTATTACAATTTTAGTATTAAATCTTTTATTGAGTAGAAAATAATCACACTGCACCTCACAGAAAGTATCAGCGCCGACCCCGAGGGGAGGCAGTATAGGCCGGAGGCATTGCTTACGCTCAGCATGATAATACGAGATATTCTTAGTTAACACAGCAAGCCGCCTACAACCCATCCGGGCCGGCCACGTCAAAAGAGGTGCTCAAGAGGTGCAAGCGGAGCCAATAAGAATGCGGAAAGGAACATGAGTTTTCAACATGAAACAAAACAACCCGGGACCCCCCCCCTCTCTCCCCCCACCCTCCCCCCTCCTTGTCCAATAGTCAAGCATAGGGTGACACTCCAGCGCTGCCCCATCTATGGGCCAGTTGGAGCCTCCCTTGCCGGGCCCTTGCGTTTGTGTGAGCGTGACTTAGGCTCCGGTAGTGGGGTATCCGCGAGGCGTAGCAGCCGCAGATACCGGGGGCAACTCACCTCCCGGAATTCCCCGGTCAACAGGGAGAGGAAGGGCTGCCATAGAGCTGCAAAGTCTGACCCTTTCCCAGCCGCGGTCAGGGAGAGCTTCTCCATGCCCTGGATCGCCCACAGCCTGTGTAGCCAGCCCAGCTGCAGCGGAGCCTGAGCCGCCCTCCAATGAGCCACGATGTTCTGTACCGCCGCCCCCAATGCCAGTGCGATCAGTCTGCCCCTCCAGGATTTCAGGGGGTGCATAAGGGGGTTAGGGAGGCCTAGTAGGATGTAGGATGGGAAGCGGGGTAGTTGTGTATCTAGGTGGGAATCAATTAAGTCTAGAATGGGGGTCCAGTACGGACGGAGCTTGTCGCAGCTCCACAGCAAATGTTCCAAAGTCCCCAGTCCCCCACAGTCCCGCCAGCAGCGATCGCTCACCCGGGGGTCCCACTGGTGCAGCCTCTCGGGGGTATGATACCAATATGTGGCAATTTTGGTCATCGTCTCAGTGAGACCGGTGTGGTGGGCTGAGTGTCTGGCCCTGTAGTAGACCCCCTCCCATTCCTTCCGTGTGAGTTGGCGCCCTAAGTCCCTTTCCCACCTGACCCTACCCGCATTGTATGTGTACGTGTTAGTGAGGAGCAACTGTTGGTAGAGATCCGAGATTAATCTCTTGTCTGATGTGCGGGTTAACAGCCACTTCTCATAAGGTGTGAGATGTCGTTGGGCGCCTGGCAAGATGGAAGGGTGAAGTACCCAGTGCCGCACCTGCAGGTATCGCAGGCGGTCCGCCTCGGCAACACCATAGTCCTGCTTCACCTGTTGGAACGGAAGTATGCCCTTGAGGTCAAACATGTGTCCCACATCCCTGCAGGGGGTTGCCCGCCAAGTCGCGAATGCCCGTGCGTCTTGTCCCGGTGTGAAGTCAGGGTTATCGAAAATCGGTGTCATCGGTGAAGGAAAGGAGGTCAACCCTTTCGTCACGGCTACCTTGTCCCAGACTCAAAGGACAGTACTCGTGATGTCCGAGGCGTACAGATTGGGAGGTCTGTGGCGCCGTGGGAGGAATGGGACTCCCTGCAGTGGGCGACCGGCCACCGCCTGGTCCTGAAAGAGCCAGTGCTTGCCCGACTCTAGTTGATGCCACTCTACCAGCGTGCGTAGTTGCGCCGCCTGAAAGTATAGCGCGAGGTCGGGTATCCCCACTCCCCCGTGTTCCGGCGGCAGGGTCGCAATAGTATGTTTGAATCGCGGGCGTCGACCATTCCAGATAAACCGTGATAGGTCCGACTGGGTGTTTTTTAGCCACTCGCGCGGGGGCCGCAGGGGGAGCGTCTGAAACAGATACAAAATCTGCAGGAGCAAAGTCATCTTCACCGCCGCGATCCGGCCGAGCCAAGACAGCGTGAGCGGCTTCCAACGCCGCAGTTGATCACGGACCTTCTTCGTCAGAGTCGCGTAGTTGGCCTCCGCAGTGGCCCGCACCGTCGGTGCCAAGTGGACCCCTAAATAAGGAACAGAGGTGTTTGACCACTGTACCTTAAACTCCGCTTTGACCTCTGCTAGGATGTCGGGGGATAGCGAGATATTCAGGGCCTCCGATTTCGCCTCATTGATCTTAAAGCCCGAGACCTGCGCAAAGGCGTGGAGTTCCACAAAGAGCGCCCGCATGGATTGCATCGGGTCGGTGAGGGACAGCAGCACGTCGTCCGCATATAAACTAATTTTGTGAGTGTCACCACCAAAGCGGATACCAGAGATGCGGTCGTGTTGTCGCACTCTCTGGGCCATCGGCTCCATATAGAGGGCGAACAGGAGGGGAGAGAGCGGGCAGCCCTGCCGAGTGCCTCTGCCAATTTCGAATCTCGGGGAGGTATGGCCGTTAACCCTCACCGCTGCATTGGGACGCCGATAGCAGTTAAATATGCGGGGGCGGAGGGTCTCCCCAAACCCGAAGTGCTGCAACACCTGTTCAAGATAAGGCCAATGCACCCTGTCAAACGCCTTTTCCGCGTCGATGGTGAGGAGCATGCGGCCCGGTCGCGTACGCGAGCCGGCCTCGATGAGGTGGAGGACTCGCCGGGTGTTGTCGCTAGTTTGCCTCTGGGAGATGAAGCCCGACTGGTCGGGTCGACCAATTGCTGCATGTACGGTGCTAGGCGACTCGCGAGGATGCCGGTGTAAAGCTTCAGATCCACATTCAGCAAGGAAATGGGCCGGTAAGAGCCACAGTCCGCCGGGTCACGGCCGGCCTTGGGGATCACCGATATGGCCGCCTCGAGTAGATCAGGGGGAATGGCACCGGGTCGATCAAAGGTGTTAAACAGGTCGCGCAGTAGGGGGGCAATCTGTGGGCAGAAAGTTTTATAGAAGGCCGCCGTGTAGCCGTCTGGCCCCGGCGACTTCCCCACTTTAAGGCGAGATATAGCCGAAATGACCTCTTCCAGGCCAATGGGCCGGTCTAGGAAGTCCGCTTGTGCTTGGGTGAGGGTGGGGAGCGTCGCGCCGCGCAAGTAGTCCAGGCCTGCCTTCGGGTCGAGATAATCCGCGTCATAGAGACCGGCGTAGAATTTGCCGAAGGCCGCTGCTATAGCTGCGTCCTCCGTGACCTGCGCCCCGAGCGTGGAGGTGAGGGCACGTACATGGCGTTTCTGCTCCTGTGCTCGCAGTCTGCTCGCCAAGAGCTTCCCGCATCGGTCCCCTCCGGTGTAATACACGTGTTTGAGGCGGATAGCGGCGTATTCGGCCACGTCCTGGTCCAACGCTGCGAGCATCTTGCGCTCTGTGCATAACCGGCGCCACGCCCGCGCGGCCCCGGTGCGTTGGTGCATCTGCTCCAATTCAGCCACTCGATGAGTGAGTTCAGCCCTTTTCAACGCCCTGTCCTTATTATCGGCCGCGGCGATGGAGATGATCTCGCCGCGCAGGACTGCTTTGAGCGCCGCCCACTGAGTGGCTTTGGTCGTGTCGTCGTTGGCATTGTGGGCCAAGAATTGCGCAAGAGCGGTCTTGAGCCTGTCCTGCGTGGCGGGGTTCAGCAAGAGTCCATCTCGAAGCCGCCAGTGACGCTGCGGTGCCGGCGTGGGCGCTACCCGGAGGGTCGCTACCACTGGCGAGTGATCGGACAGTGAGGCCGGGAGTATCTCTACATCCTCAGCCTGCGCCGTCAGCTGCGAAGAACACAAGAAATAGTCCAGTCGCGCATAGGTCTTGTGGGCCGCCGAGTAGTAGGTGTAAGCCGCCGTGTGTGGGTGAAAGTGTCGCCATAAATCAGTGATGGCCAGATCCGAGAGGTGTGCATGTCCCGTCGCTGAGAGCGCCCCCACCTGTCCAAACCTCTGTCCCGTGCGGTCCGCTGTGTTGTGGAACACTAAGTTTAGGTCCCCCCAAGTAGTAAGTGTGGGTGCGTTGTGGCTGTGGCAGCTTCTAGTGCGGTGAGAAGGAACCTTTCCTGACCTTCATTCGGTGCATAAACCGAGCCCACTAATAATCTCTGACCTGCTACCTGAAAGCTGTGGAGGAGAAGCCGCCCTTTAATCTCAGCCTCCTTCTGCAGGACCCGCCGTATTACAATTTTAAACGTTTTATACTTACATATGTTAAGTCTTACAGGTTGTAAAGATCCTAACGTAAACCAAAGAGCTCTTAATGTATCAAAAGTCTGATCACGCAATGGTTTGTAGATCCATTGTCTGCAATGTGTTGGTATCTCCAGCAAAAAAGCAAGTCAGGGCAATTCAGGAAAATTGGAATACTCCCCTAGTCTACTTTAAAAACAGCACATCTATTCTTCCTGCCGTAGCTTATTCATCTCCAGCTACCTCTAGAAAAACACTGAAAATATTAGAAATATTTTCTTGTCTTGCGAAATGAATCAATATTCTGACCCTGGTTCTGAAGCTGGGAAATAACTTCTTGATGGCTGCAGACTTACTAACTCCAAGGAAAGCACAGAAACAACAATGGCATTACCCACAGAGACTACCCACATGTATCCTCAGTCCTAACAACTCGCAGGAGAGGGACCTCCAGTGGCCACAGTAACACCCTACGATTGCCTCATGCCACAGCATGGAGATCCTAAGAAGACATACGTCAACTGCCCAACTTATGACCCATCCAGCAACATCAGGTAGCCAGAGACAGACCTCTCTTTCCCTTTTGTATCTCATTTTACCTTGAATTCTAGGAAGCGTGACCTCCTGTGGAGTAGCAGGTCCTCCTTTGGCACCTGAGGCAATGTACTCATGGTCCAGAGATCCCATTGAAATCTCAGGTAATTCCTTCTCCATCTGTGTTGTAAAGCTCAATTTGCACTTTAATAGTTCAGGCAGAGCAGAAGCATGGTCCTTACATATTTGAAGAAAGAAACATTCACATCTTACTCACTTAGGCAAAGCACATGTATTTCCCTAAGTCAGTCATATATCCCATAGTGACTGTGACTAGCTATGCTCATAATTCTTGAGTTAGGTCATGAGTTGGGGCACATTCGTTCATGAACCATCTACTACTGGAATCACAAAGGACCATTCAACTCCCTCTCACCCTGTCACCATCCTCATAGGTCTGATAGTTCACTATTGATAGGATTAGGGTTGGGTGGGATATTTTGCCTGAACTAGGATAAGCTTGAAATTCTCCATTTACAGAATTCTGCCTGTGGGTCGGAATTCAAATCTACATTCAAAATGTATGGGTCAATCGTTTGTGCCATTTGCTTCTCCACAACGTCTTACACCACACACTGGCATAATGAAACTTGAGAGCCCCCCTGCTAAGTACATGGAGGGCCTATCCCCCAGGACCCCAGTCAGGAGCTTTTACATCAGGGGCCTGCTGCCCATGCACGGTGCTAGAGGGGGCCACCCCACCGCCGGGGTTGCGGGGGCTCATATAAAGCCACAGGCCCCACGGGGTCAACCCAGAATGGCACAGGTAACAAACATCCTGCTCAGAAGCCAATTAGAATTGTTTAAACTTGTCCACGTGGTCTGGTTGGTGAGAGGCAGCAAATCAGAATAGATTTCTGCGTTTACGTAATTCTGATTAATTGCCACGCAGCAAATCAGAAAGGCTGGGGCTATGAGCCCCTTCCTGGACTGCTTTGAGAAGGATTGTTTTTTTCTGAGTGAGAACTTTTAATCACTATGTGGTCAATTTCTTACGGCGGAAATTCTCCTACAATCTTTCTCAACTTTTTAAAAAGATTTCATGGCTGCAGATCCCAACTATGCCAAATCTTTCCAGGGATCCAAATTCAGAATTAGCAAAGGCATGCTGGTTCCACTCACCTTAGGCATGATACGCCTCTCCCACACTCATTGCATCCAACCGCCCCAACAAATATACTATTGTTAACCCGCAACTCTAACCTTTAGAAGCCAGACTAATTATTTTTATCTGCAGCATGGGTTTATTTTCCTGTTTCACATACTTGTACTGAGTATCAAATGTAAAATGTAACAAGTGTAGACTGAACAGGTTAATGAGTGCACAGCAGAAACTTTACAAATTAGCTACACACTCACCAGACTTTGCTTTGTGCAAGGGAAGCAGTACACAATGGACTAACTTGCAGCTCCTTTGTTGCTGTTTGCCACTTGGTTTTGTTGTACACGTGCCTGAGACTTGTGTAGCATTGTCCTCCAGACTCTTGTTTCACTTTTTATTCTCGAAAGTTGAATACCTTTGAAAGTCTGCCAGTGCCATAGTAACAAAAAAAAGGCCAGAGTGGTCTTCGCTGAGCAGTTCATGGCTGAATCTGAAGATGTCACAACATGTTACAAAAAAAACAGACAATGCTATTGGAAGATTGTTAACCTCATAGAAGCTATGGAACGTCCAGCTCCAGTGCTGGACGTTCCATTGTGCAGGTGAGGTTCGAATGTTCAATGGCCGACGGCAGCACTACGGAGGTAGTGGTGCCGTCGGCCGCCGAACGTTCGCAGCAATTAAGGGGTTAATGAATCAAATAAATACCGGAAGTGGTCCTGGCAGCACCCCACTGCCCAGAGGGCATGCCCCCTCCCGAGGGCCACCATTCTGCTCAGCTCTGTGTAATGCAGTAGTCAGTCTCTTTAACGAGATGCCCTGAACTAGAATAAAGTGGGTTTGACATGTCAGGATCCAGGTTTGCTTAGGAGAACAGGCTGTGTGACAAGCAGGCTGAGGCTTTGAGGTTTGAGCATAACATGCACAAAGGATGGGCTGTCAGCAGTGCTTTGATGAGGACTCCTAATTGCCAAACATTCTCAAAGAAAAGATCTAAAAATAAGCTGGAAATAAGTGAATTAATGCGACCTGTACAGCAACTGAGACTTTGTTATGGCTCGAGGAGGCAGAAAGACACACATGGAGTGAATGAGGTTTGTACAGAAATGACACTGAAAGGGGTTGATGGAGGCATAGATATTGCTTGGCATGGTATAACAGAAGAGGAGAAAACCCTTCCCTTAACCCCTTCGAATCTGCAAGATTTCTCTCTAAGAAGCAATGCTTAGTTTCTAAAAAAAATATAAGTGCCGGGCCCACATCAGGAGGCCGCAGCTGTTTGCACCGCAGATTCCCACTGTACTTACCTAACGACTAACCATCATCTGCTATAACTGTGACAATTCAGACTGTTTGAGCCCTCCAAATCTTTAAGAACTGCTTGGGTGGCAGGCCTTTGTTGTTTTGAATGTATATTGAATTAACAAACAGCTCTGTTTTTCTGCTCATCTTCAAATTACACAAACAGCACCGCTGATCAAGCAAGGACTCGTAGATAAGAGACTTGCTCGGACGCAATCCTCTCATGTAATTTTTACCCACGTATTAACCTTGTATTGTGT
This sequence comes from Lissotriton vulgaris, assembly GCF_964263255.1. Lineage (NCBI taxonomy): Eukaryota > Metazoa > Chordata > Amphibia > Caudata > Salamandridae > Lissotriton > Lissotriton vulgaris. The sequence goes on along the minus strand of NC_141699.1, from coordinate 1,038,002,696 downwards.
AAATTAATATGCAAACCAAACTACACTAAAGAAGATGAAGCTTGCCTATGTGTTTTACTAACAAGTAACTCGAGTTAGATTCTAAAATGGCCGCTAACTGAAAATCTTTAGTACGCATACGTCTACTGCATCTACGTTGTATGACGTACGTTCGCTTGGAGGGAATTGCTTGCGCAGTTACTGACTAGATGGCTGCTTTGAAACTCACATGCTTGGCAGCTGCTTTGCTGAAAACAAGTTATTTTACTAATGCTAACGCGGGGAAAGTATTTATAAGTAAATGGGGTTAGATTAGAGATAGGTGGTGTTCCTCGAAACCATTTATTTTTGAAAATAACATCTGTCTTTCTGACTTTATTATTAGTATTCCTTTGGGCCTATCGAGTGTGTCAGAAGTAAGCAGAATCACATGACTCAAATGTTCATCCGCGCATGCCTATTGAGAGTGAATACGCAACGATGACTACAAACTTGAATACAACCCAAGGCCAGTGAGTGTCCTGGCCTGGGAACCAAGTGGTGAAGAGTTCACCTGGATGGAAGAAACTGGGGAAGCTATTATAAATGTTGCAAAATAATGTGAATGTGGGAGGGAAATAACGTTTGAATAAAGAATTAAGGGGATGGGTTTTATTAACAAAGGGCTAACTGAAAAGAGTAATATGCAAGCATGGTGTGATGATCCCCTCCCCTTGCCTGTCCAACCAGAGCTAGGAGTTTCATGATATTGAAACATTTTTGGGTAGTACGTGAATATTGGTGGGCATAATAGAGGTAGTTCTTAGTTAGTTAGAAAGACGTCGATGCTGAATGCTGCAGAGACCAAGATGCTGTCGGAGTGACGAGAGATGCTATAGAAGAATTGAATTGCAGAACCATATATCTTAAGCTAAATAATTTAGAAGAAGATCGCGGAAGAATCTCGAAGAGGAAGAGAGTGTCAGAGAGGGGTACTACACAAGCGTCGGTGATAGAGAGGAAATCTGTCATGTCCTGATTCTTGTCCTGAAACCTTTGGCGGCCATATCTTCCTTTGGGGACCCTTTCCAGACACTTGGCCAGGGGGTTGGTTTTCACACCATATTTGATAAATATAATTATATAGTCTGTTTATGTGCCTATGTAATTTTCTCTCTATTCTCTCCTTTTCATGCATTGTCTTTCATAGTATAAAGAATGCACTTGATAATTGATTTATTGAATCTTCCTTCCTATTACTAGACGGAGACTGTTCTGTACTTTGTAAGTGGTTCACATGAAATCATTTCTAAATAAAGATTTAAAACACTTACAGACTCGGTGATTCATTTAATATTTGCAAATAGGTTGATTCATGTCATTTCACCATCAACTAGTTCAACTAATGGTCCATCGACCAGAGGAAAGAACTTTTTGTTCAGTGAAAGCTTAGTTAGGAACCAGAAATAACTAATCTTGGTACGGTAAGAAATTCATAAAAACTTGACACCAGCGGTTATTGCCAGGTTGTTGCAAATTGTGTGTATGGGCCCAGGTGAGTATAATGTGTTGGATTACCTGTTGCTGGTAAGCCACTGGATCACCACCATGTGTCAGCTTCTGGCAATTAAGTGCTGGTGCCAGCAATTAAGTGCCAATGCCCAGCACCAGAAAACAACAGCTCAAATTAAGCACTGCTAAGATAAGGTATTGCTGCCCTTTGGGAAGGGTAATTGGGGGTGAGATTTACATGAAAAATAACTTACGCAATGATCTGTCAATGTTATTGCCCGCTAGTGTTTGATATACATTTTTCAGGAGGAAGGAGAATGATTTGACACAATTCCACAAAATATTTATCTTTAGCTTTGACACTAATCACAATTAAATATAAACATAATTATAACAATGCAAGGCAGTTGTACGAATTTGTTTTGTTGGAGCTAAATTAGCAATACACAGAGACCAAATTTGTAATGGCAACCCCCAATCACCACATATCTACAGAAATATGAATCGCATTGGTCACTGCAAATCACCTCAAGACATCACGAATGCCGATCACACCAGACATAGCTCATACTTATGTATGCACCTATAAGACACCAGGCAAAAAAGTCTGCTAGGGATCTCATTAGATAGGTGGTTTTATTTGCAAGCCAAATAATACATTAATAAATGATGAATCAAAAAATAAAATCAATAAATAAATAAAACAAGAACATTATTATTTCCATTCACTAAATTTTTAACTAAGCAAGTGAATGTACTTTGAGCTGTGCAGAAATTCTATTTAATATTAGATGCCTGCCTTTTACAGTAACCTGTGTATTTACACAATGCTCAGTTTCTTTTTTTTAAATAACCATGGCTGAGCGTTTATAAATAGTCTAATTAACTAATGTTGTCAAGATTTCCACACAGCCACACAATAATACAAAGGTTCAGGGCAACAGTGTACAAAGCCCCTAGGGCCCGATGTAGGTAATTCTAATTTACCACTTCTAAAATACCGAATCATACCGATTCGGTATTTAAGAAGTGGTAAATTAGAGGGGGGGAAATGTAGGTAATTCTGAATCTGTAAATACCGAATCTGTAAGATTCGGTATTTACCGATTCTGTAAATACCGAATCGGTATCCCCCATTGATTCCTATGGGCCTTGAAGCCCATAGGAATCAATGTGGAATACCGAATCAGTATTTACTGATTCGGTAATTACCTATTCTTGCAAGGGTGCAGGGGGTGTCACTTTGACACCCTCTAGCACCCCAATTACAGGCTTGTGTGCAATGTGGCACACATACATGCCCTAAGGGCATGTCTGTGTGTCACATGGCACAGGTGTGCATGCACAGATGTGCATGCACACCTGGATTCAGTATTTTACCACCCAATTGGATTGGGTGGTAAAATACCGATTCTGTAAGACCTGTGGGACTCATAAGAGTCCCACCTACATCAGGAACTTACCAAATCGGTAAAAATACCGATTCGTTATTTTACCAATTCAGTAAATTTACTGAATCGGTAAAATAGGGCCCCTACATCACAAATGACCATTTACCGGTCGGTAACGGCCGAAATCGGCCATTACCGGTCAGTAAATGGCCCCCTACATCTGGCCCTTAGTCTGGTAAATCACTGCCCAAATACATTATGCAGACTTTTTGCTGTTTTTGGAATAAGAAATAGTGGATTCAGATTTTTCACCGCCCAGAGCCTAAACCACGTGAAATAACGTTTTCCACCAGAACAAATCAATGATGGACACTATTTTTTCTTGCATAAAACGGAACAGACCAAAATAATGTGAAAGATAGAAATAAATCAATTCGCTCCAGTTCTTATTAACTGAACAACAACAAAAAGTTCAGCATAGACAATTCATTTTTTAACAGGTTATTAGTGAATTACGTTTTCTTTGTTAAAATCTCAAATACACGAATATAAACAATTTAAGTGTCAAATATGTTTTTTTCTTGCAGGTATCACAATCCACGGTGCTTGGGAGTTAAAATCTTGACATAAGGTTGGGTGGGTCAAATCTTCTACAGTTCATATTTAATGTCACGATATTTATTTCACTCAGACATATACCCAAAGTGCAGCAGAGTGCTGAACACAGCAAAAGGATACATTTGAGTGGTTTAACCCCTTGCATGCTCGTGGCGGACGGAAGCCGTCATGCGTCACGGTGGGCATGTGTGGAGGATGGCCCCTGGCGGTTAGAATCCCGCCCACTAATAAAAACTCCCACAGAGCGCGAATATTTCGCGTGCACGGAAGGGGTTAACCCCTTGGCTGCGATTTTACCGCCGTGCGGTAAACAAAAGAACAGCTGGGGGTGATTTCAGTAGGGTGACGCTTCTCCACTCCTACGGAGGAGCCTCTCCATTTCAAAAAGTAAATATCACCCTGCATGTTAGTTACTTCTACTGTTGTTTTGCTCAAAGTAAATGGCCTGTTATTGACTCTATTTCCAGAATGCTTTCGGGAAGATAGGAACATGCTTGCCTGAGAGTGCTTAAGGTACTAATCAAGGTGATGGTGCAATTTAAAAGTAATTTCCTATTTATTTTTATAAAGTGCATTAAACCATGGGCATCACGGCTATAACCGGTCGGAGCATACGGGGTGACCAACAAAGGCAATTATAGTTGTGATAAAAGCCAAGTCTTCACATTCTTGCGAAATAGAGAGTAAGAAATAATGCTAGTGATATGTAAAGGGAGAGTATTCCATAACCTAGTTACCTACATTTGTTACTCTGCCAGCTACATACAGACAATGCAAGAGTCTGCCCTATTTCTTTTATTTCTTCAATGAAGGGTTCATGGTGCACACGGGCCTCAGACCAAAACCTGACACAAGTGCTAGACAAAATATACATATGACTGTGTGCACACAAATGTTTTGTGGATGTGGGGTTCCACTTTGGAAGCTCACAGGTAAGACGTTGTTTACATCTTCTTACACATCTCATGACGCACATCGAGGAAGCTCTTTGAAGATCTTCAGATCTTACGTTTACTTTGAAGGTCATTGGTCGCAGGTGGGACTAAAATGATCTTCTTACCTTCAAATAAACAAGGCATCCAACCCCAACCTTTCCAGCCATATCCTGACCCAGGTAACTCATGTTGAGTGCATTGTTACACTCACGTGTCCGGAACACACACAAACTGCACCTGTGAAATCACATTGGTTAACTCACCCTTCTCCTGGCTGACAAGTGAAATAACTTCTCTTGCACTGACTGATCAGTGCAAAACAAATTGTAGTCCTTATGGTTGTGCAAATATTGTTGAAATGCACCATCGCAGTCTGTGTAATTCTGCCCCAGGCATGCCTTGGGCCTCATTTATAAAAAGTGACGCATCGCTGCGTGAAAACAGCGATGCGTCACTTTTCACTGCGCACTCCTTGCGACATTCCTGATGCGTCATATTTATTGTATGACGCATCATGTCGCATGGAGTTACAGATACGTCAGTATTTCTGACGTATCTGCAAGCGCAAAAGTGACGCATTGCTGGAGTGTGTCACAAAAGTGACGCAACTCCAGCAATGCGTCCTTTCACATGGGGAAAGCCCCATGTGAAAGGACTTGCATCAGTCTTACGCCTGCTGTGAGGCAGGCGCAAGATTTTGACGCATCAGCGTCCTAAAAGTGACGCAGTGAAATCTCATAGATTTCACTGCGTCACTATTACGAGGCTTTTTGCGGGGGAACGCCCCCTCTGCATACATTATACCTGACGCAGGTATAATGTGGAGCTGGGGTTTAAAAAGTGACGCATCTACCTAGATGCGTCACTTTTTAAATATGGTGCAACAGGGCGCATTTTTTACACCGCTGGTGCGTCACAAAAAGTGACGCACCGGCGGCGCAAAACTGACGCAAGGCCTTCATAAATAAGGCCCCTTGTGCTTAACGTGCTCTTAAATATTTGTTGGACCCTGAACACACTTGCAGTAAATATTCTGTCCATCTTTAACTGTTAAACAGAACAATAATTCACTTGAATTCTCTCTGCAAGTTATATTAAATAATATAAACAAGTTACAGTAATAGATTTTAAATGACACCTGCCGTGCAATCATGCACTCTCTTCCCTCCCCTGAAAAACCTATTAACACTTTTCTCAGTCCTGATTTCAGAACATCTGTTACTTAGCAATGCCCTGTATAAATGTAATTTATTTTCATTTCCCTCCGCAGGAGAGTGGGCCTGTCTGACAAACTAATCAGGACCTTTCCTGCAAGCGTTTTTTGTATGGCAAATGTGATTAGAACAATCCAATTGTAATCAGGAATCATGTTCTCTGACATGCTGCCCCTGAACCTTTCTGTCGTCCATATTATTAAAAAGCAACGGACCATCAAAAGTAACTTGTCAAAGGGCCTCGTTGTTCACTAAGCATTGCCAAAGGCAACAACTGTAGTATTTTTTTTTAGGGTACATGCACTCGAAAGCCCACAGTACACAGGGATCCCTGCACACATGCAGAAAGGGCTAGAAAGTTGCAGACTTCATGCACAAACACAGCAACACAAGCCCGGGTGTACATGCATGCAGGCAGCACACGCACACGTCTGCCTACACGCACATGCTGCACACATGCAGACACCCATGCACAAACAGTTAGTTAGCAAAGAAAGCAAATAAAACAGATGCAAGCATCCAATTGCACTGACACACATACAGGCACAAACAAGCACAAAGCTGGCATGTCACCCACAGCATTGGGGAATCTTTTTGCCAATCCAGGGTTTTTTGACAAAAAGCGCTTGGAATGCTGGGGTATCAAGTCTATATTTACCAGTTGAGGCTGGTGCAGGTAAGAGCAGTGGGCGGCGGGGTGGGGGGAGTTGACAGACAAGGGAAAAGAAAACCACTTACCTTGCGCTTGCCGCATCGCCGAATCGGCAATGTGGAAACACAAGGAAAATGGGGGCATATTATCAAGGGGGTTTATCTCCGCTTTTTTGGCTTTAAAAGCCAAGAAAGCGGAGATAAAATTATCTCCCTATTACCTAGCTGTCGCTAACACCAGTTAGCGACAGCTAGTAGGAGATAGCGACCATCTTGGGGCCCACTTTGCATGTCAGTGATATTTATCACTAATGAGATGCAAAGTGGGCGTGCCAAGATGTTAGCGACTGAAAACAGTCGCTAACATCGCTATCTCCTATTACCAACTTTTGGAGATATTCGCGCTAAGCTTGGTATTGCTTGGTAATATGCCCTGTGGTTTTCTTTCTTTTCCCCTCATCGTCGTCTGTCGACTCTCCCCCACCCCGCCCCACTGCTCTTACCTGCACTGGCCGCGACTGATATTTTCATTGATAACATTGCCGAATGCTAAGGCGAATGACATACACTATAGACCACTTGGCTGCTGTGCATGCTGGTGGAGGAAAGATAAGATTCATAGTGACTATTCGGCTTTTTCTGCTTTGAAAAGAATGAATTCGTTTTTTTGCATTTTGCACAAAAATTGGTGAACTTTTTTCAATTCTTCCAATCTGCTGAGCTATCAAATGTTTTCATTGCTATGTGCTTGTCTACATGTCATTGTGGAAGATCGGTTTTATGCAGTAAATCTCTGTAGTGTGACAAAAGCGCCAAGAAACCAACCTGGTGTACGTGCGCTATATAAATTAGCTATAACATAACATAAAATAACAAAAGGGATTCTTGTTCCTAATTGGCCAAGTAGTGCTTGAACCATGAACAAATGCTATCACAGGTTAAAGGTGTTTGTGAAACAAGGTTTTAATCCAGGTGTGCTCCAGTGAAACCATCAGATGGGATAGTATCTTGGTGAGCAAGCTAAACTCTATTACTGAGGTTTGGCTGCTGCATTCCTATCTGTGAAACAGACAAGCCCACACAGTACGATATAATCAACAACTGCAACGACAGACTCCCGGAACAGCACCTCCCACACAGTTCCTTGCATTTAAATAGTGGTGCTCTGCATCTAGGTTATCAGTCGTTGCTTGGCACCCCTGCAACCAAGGAAAAAGTGAAACCAAGAAAAAGTCCAAAATTCCTTTTGTGTGTTGGGTATTTCCTTCATTGAAAATATTATTTTGTTTTAATAAAAAAACAGTCAAGGTTACAGCCAACGCGTTTCGTTCAGCTAAACTGAACTTCGTCAGGGCTTAAATTCAAATATACAGCAAATATGTCCATTTTCGGATGTTTCACAAAAATCCATTTTGATACTTGTCACTTTATTATCTTGAGCAGAACAACAGTGTTTCATGATTTAATATACATTAAAAATGAATAATTACTGATGCCCATGCCATTCTTATATCTTTAGGGGCCTGGAATAGTCTGAAGTGCCCCTTTTGTAGGAGTGCGATGGTTAGTAGTTGTGTTTGTACTGTCATTGGCAGCGCTTGCAGCGGCAATGAATGGTGCAAGTTGCGGTGGCCTCCCGCGGATAAGGCCCGGCACTAACGATTTTAAAATTGAGCACTGCCTGCTCTATGGCTTTCTTCAAGAAACACATCATTCCTTTAACTGTCCCTAAAAGTCCTTTTAGGCATATGTTGGCTTTCGAAGATTTAGTAAATATCATAACATCTTCAAGACTTATTGTTGTGCAAACACGCCGCCCTGCATGGCGGAAAAACACTATCTCATTAGGCGATCACACGAAACTCGCCAAACACCAATAGACTCGGAAGTTAGGGCCAGGTGTACGAACTAAGCATTTTGCTGGTTCCTAATTGCGTGTTTTTGCGACTTGCAATTAGGAAGTCGCAAAATGCGATCTACAACAGTGTCTCAGACGCTGTTTGCGATTCCCAATGGGGTCGCAATTGACCTGCCTCATCAATATTCATGAGACAGGTCGCAATTTACGACCCATTGGGAATGGCCGGCAGACCACCATGTCAGTGATTACTTTTTTAAATAAAATGAAATCTACATGAAATTATTAAATAATTGGATCAAAGGATTCATTGTTTTGGTTCTAGTCTGTCATACTGAGGACAGCACCCAAATGGTCAGCTAGTTCTCTTTTTGTGTACACATTTATTGACCCATTCTAGCTGAGCGATACAGGGTCCACCCAGTGTGGTATATAGTTGCTTTTTAAATAAAGCAAGTTTTGTTAATTGAAATGCAGCCTGTTTTCCTTAAAAGAAAGTGGGATGCACTTCAAAAATAAAAATGAAAAGCTTAATTTTTATTTTTTAAGAGAAGGCACTATCCTTAGGATCATTGCCTGCTCTTAAAAAATGTTAACGGCCACATTCACAAAGGGAAAAAGGTCCCTTGGGGACCCCTTTCCCCTTGCGAATGAATAAGCACCTCCATCACGGAGTCGGTGAAATATGAATGGTTTGCTACCGCTTTCCGGTCATTCATACATGCCCCTGCAACTAGCTATTAGGAAGGGACGCTCTTGGCATGCCCCTTCCTAATACCGACTCGCAAACCCTATTTTGCGAATACGCAATTTATTTTATTTATTTTTTATTTATAACGTTTTTATATAGCGGGAACATGATCCAGAAGAATATCAGAGTGCTTTACAATTTGAGGGAGAGGAAGGTAATAGTTGCAGTACAGTCATCAAAAGGATTACCAACGCAAGCAAATCAAATATGCATATCAAACAAAAGGTTATGAACAAAAGGGACAACAAAGGGAAATATAATAATTGGGCCATAGACAACTGGGAGGGGAGCAAGTGACTAGTAAAGCAGAATAATACCAAAGGCAGGATTTGGGGTGGAAATCCCAAGCATTAGTGCTGACGATCCGAGACCCTTTTAAGGTAGGTACTTGTACATGAGGATTTTTTTACGTCCAATTTGAAGGCAACCTTGTAGGAGATTCTGCGTATTTCCGGTGGGAGAGAGTTCCAGATCTTCGGCGAAATAGGTTTGTACATACTAAAAGGCTTTTTAGCAGTTGCAAAGGGCCCGAATCTCCATTTGCGGCACTAAAAGCGATCGTAAATCTGACCCTTAGTTGTCCAATAAGAAAAAAGAATGGAAAACGGGCCTTTTAGGCTATGCATCCGGTATCTGTAATAACAGCATGCCCTAGATCGGAAACGCTCCTTCTCTCCCCCATTTCAGAAAAAATCTGAAAAAATAATTTCTTTATGGATTATATCATTCCCATTTTTTAATTACCCTCCCGGATCCTCTTTACAGCAAACCTCTGCTCTTAGTTAGGTCTGCATTATGCACGTTTCCATGCATAATGCACAAAAACAGAACATGGCATAATATCACCCACCTCTGTTCAAAGCATCCATTTTCAATCTGCTCATTTTCTTAAACTGCACCTATGACATCACCAAATTAAGACACCTTTAACAAAAGTCTAAGGGAACAGAACCTTCTATGGGATATTTCTTTATGAGGACAGTTTTTAACTGTTTTAACAACATTCCTGTCACAAGTAATTACAGCTGAAGCACTTCATTAAGTAATATAGACCATGCATATTGTAACCTGATAGCTTGCTGCCGAGGACTATATTGATTCTTAAAGGCCCTGAACCCGAGTTATAATACTATAATGAGGGAGACGGCCTTTAACAACTGCTATAGCCTGAGACAGAAGGGCTATAAGGCTAATCGAATATTCCACGTACTAAGGGTAGAATGTTGTAAATTAAAAAGGGAGAAACATGAAAACAAACATTGGAATGTTGAAGCTCCCGGCTTATACCAACCATTATAAACCTGGAGCTACTCTGATGGAGCTATCAACATTCTAATCTTCTAATATGAATATAAAAGTGTATCTCCAGTTCTATTATTGGACGACATTCAATTCCAGAAACTTCACTGTACAGGATACAAGGCGTTGCTATCAACAGGGGAAAGCTGCAAGTCCCTGGTGCCAGGTTACTTGCGTACAATACTCAAGATTCTGACCTAATCACTACATTCTCATGTTCCATCCTTTTGAAGACTTCTAGACCTATTATTCTGACCTAATCAACCAGGTCAGGTTCTACTCTTTTATTTATTAACTCTAATCTATATAGTTTAGCTTGGAGCTTTGCGTGATTAGCACAAGAAGGAAAGTTCTCACCACCAAGTCATACTAAAATCTGCAAGAAAATCAATAAATAACAGGGAAATAATTACTTTTCAACTCAACATTTATTTTCTTTAGTTTTTTTCGAAATCGATCATTTTAGTGATAATAGAATACATAACAATAAACGTACTTGAATGCCACTCATAAAATGTAAAATTGATTAAATCATTTTTAGGCTTAACAGAAGAAACACATTAATCAACAAAAATAAAAGATGTATTTATTTATGTATTTATTCATGTATTTATTTCAGCATTTTTATATTGCGCACTCGAAGGTATTTGCATGCTGTACAAACAACAACAAAGACAATTACAGAATCACTTCCACTGAAAGAGATTCAAATCGTAAATAATCCTATGACATATCAAAACTTTCAAAACATGTGTGAATGATACAAGTGAAAAGGAGGAGAAATTAGAAGGAGAAATGAGAAAAACTGAAGTGGGGTAAAGTGGAGGGAAGTGAAACTAGAATTCAGGTGTGACAGTGGAATGAGAGTAAGTGAAAGACTAAACTAGTTTTCAGTTTTTTTCAAAAAGACCAGGAGAGACTCATAATAAAAAAAATTCAGCTGTGGTAGAATGACAAGAGTCTCCACCTGGAGCAGGTTGTAGCGGTCAATTATAATTATTACCTGTAAGGACTTGCAGTAAATGCTGACTTTACAAACAGTTTTGTGGTAGTTGGATATGACAATACTGAATCTATTCTGTGTGTCATGAAGCAAAGGAGATCTGAAATGGAATGGGTTTCAATTAGTAGATGTAGTAACGTCACTCAAATAATGGCAGTGTCCATGTGCCCTCATGACATCACAGGAATTGATCATACAACCTTAACCAGATTAGTAGTATCATAGAGGTTGCAAATCAGCCTACATAAACTGCATTTAGCCACCTACAGCAGCGATTGATAACCCTAAATTATTTTCCTGGCATTAGGCTCGGTGAATGACACACACATCATTTCAAAAATCGCGGATTAGCTAGAATATGTCAAAATATTCAATTGTTTTCTTTAAATATTGTTGTATATAAGATCGCCCCCTTTTTATATAGATGTATTAAATTACATTTTGTAATTATATTATATTTATTAGTAATAGTAATCTTAGGTATTGATATTAATATAATAATTATGAATTGTTATATATTTTTTAGAAATATATATGTGAGTGTGTGTATATTTGTGAAATGAATCTTATGCGGCTGGTCCAGTCGCGGAAATGCCCCACCGTTGACACAAGCGGATTGTTGGAATTATGAATCTCCAGAGACCAAGATAAGGTGAAAGCAGGTCTGTTTATTAACCATCCACTCTCCTCACTGGAGAGGGTCTCAATATTCCATGGCAAGCTTCAGGTTAGGACTTACCAACAGGGTCATAGGGGAAGGGGTGGATGGGACATACCATTAGGGAGATTAATTACAACACATCTCCTTTCCATAGGGTGATACAGAGCAAGGAACCGGATCCCCCCCATGGGAATAGGGCTGTACCATAGCACATAAAGAGGAGAAGAATAAACCACAGAACATTACTCATGTGCACTTACGATCTTGTCAAAGCTCCACCATTGGCCATTCTCAAGTTGGACCACATTCTTAAGCACTTTAACAATTTTACAAGGCATGTAATATTTACTTTGGGTAGCTCCCACTTTGGTGTTCTTTCTGACTTGTACCCTATCACCTACCTCCCACTTAGAATCCTTCACCCCGTGCTTAGTGTCATACCACCATTTGTACCTATCTTGGTGGAGTTGGACTTTCTCTGCTCTTGCCTCTTGGTCTGCTACCCTGGGTTCACCCCCACTCAGCCAAGTAGGATTCAACTTGGTGCAGGGTTCACGCCCACGCAGTGCTACAAAGGGTGAGATGCCTGTGACCTTATTTGGGGAGGTGTGATACGCCCACAGGCACCTTCTAAGGGATGCCTCTATATCATGCCCGTTGGTTGCTGCCAATTGGATGTGTACCTTTATGATTCTGTTTGCTCGTTCGACTAAACCGTTGGCTTTAGGGCAATATAGGGCAGTGGTCTCATGTTTGATGTTCAAACCCTGGAGAAATGCATGCATCTCCACCGAGCAAAATTGCACTCCGTTATCTGTTACCAAAGTCACTGGAATGCCCTCTTCAACAAATACTCTGTTCAAACACTCAATCACAGTCCTTGTGGTGACGGAGTGGACAAACTTCTGTTTGATCCAATGGGTTGGGTAATCGATTAACACCAGCATGAATCTTCTCTTCTCTCCTAGTTCTTGCATAGGCCTGATAATGCCCATGGCCAGCTTGCTCCATGGTTTGGTTGGCACTTCCACTGGAGATAAAGGTGCTTTCTGTACTGCTTTTGACTTGTCGCTTTTCGCGCAAGCCCCACAATCCTTAACGGCTTGTTAAGCCATGGCATCCATCCTGGGAAACCAGAAACTGGATCGGACTCTGGCTTTAGTAAGGCTGCGCCCTAGGTGGCCTTCATGTGCCAAGTCAATGACCTTCTTCCTGAGGCCTTTGGGAGGAATCACTCTGTGATTACGATATATTATGCCTTTTATGAAACTTGGCTCAATTCTCACTTCCCAAAACTCTTCAATGCTAGCTTCGAGTTCACTCTTTTTGCTTGGCCATCCATTTTCCATGTACTTCTTCAGCATATTTATTTCTTTGTCATCTTTTGTCTCTTTTTCCCATTCCTCTTCCGTGATAGCAGGTGTTTCTGTCATTAGGATAGGACTGTCAAGGGCTTCATCTTTTTCCTCCATCTCCGGTAATGGTGACCTTGACAGGAAATCCGCAATCTTATTTTCCTTTCCAGGCACATACTCCACTTTGAAATTATAGTGTTCCAGCCCTAAGATCCGCCTGCTGATGTGAGGTGTACAATTCTCTAATCCTTTCACAGAAAAGATGAAGGTGAGGGGTTTATGATCGGTTTGAATGGAGAACCTTAAACCCCACAAGAAAAACTTGAAATGTCTGACAGCCCAGAAACAGACCAGGGCCTCCCTTTCAATGACGGAGTAGTTCTGTTCTGGGTTTGTGAGACTCCGGGATGCAAACGCAATGATTTTCTCCTCTTTACCGTCTTTTTGTATGAGTGTTGCACCCAGGCCCTTGTTGGAAGCATCTGTGGCTAGGATGGTTTTCTTAGATGCATCAAATGTTCCTAATGCTGGGGAGGTTACCAATTCCTCTTTAAGTGATTTAACCACAGCATCATGTTCTTTGTTCCATTGGAAATCCTTGTTTTTCTTCATCAATTCCATCATGGGCTCACACTTGGCCGCAAAATTGTCCATGTATTTTGACATATACTCTAAAAGTCCTAAGAAGGGCCCTAGTTCTTCTTTGTTCTTGGGACTAGGTGCTTCCATCACAGCTTGATTAAACTGCCCTTCGGTCTGAAACCATCTTCTGTGATTTTGTGGCCTAAGTACTCTACTTCCTTCACTTTTATTTTACATTTCTCCTTCTTCACAGTCAGGCCGGCCTCCATAAGTCTGCTGAACACCTGTCTTGCGACCCCATCGTGTTCTTCCTCGGTTTGCCCATACACGAGGATGTCGTCCTGGAAACACATGGTGTTCTTTATTCCTTCCAGTATTTTCTGCATCGCTTTCTGGAAAATGGCTGCTGCAGACGCTAGGCCAAAGGGCATCCGTTTGAACATGAATGCTCATAATGGGGTGATGAAGGGGCCTTGATTCTGGATGGAGTCAATTTGGTGATATGCCATGGACAGATCGATCACACTGAAGTATTTAGCTGGACCCATGGTGCTTAGCATCTCATTAATTACGGGCAAAGGATGTCTTTCCACCAATATATTGTCGTTGAGGCTGCGCAAGTCCACGCAAAGACAAATGCCTTCCCCACTGGCCTTGGCTGCGATGACAATCGGAGCCAACCATTCAGTGCAGGTTACAGGTTAAATTATATCCAATTCGCAAAGTTTGCGCAACTCCTTTTCTAGTGGTAGCTTCAACTTGAGGGGTACGGAGCGTAGTCTATGTACAACTGGTCTTGCGTTATGTTTCAACTTGATTCTGTGTTGGAACATGTGTAGACAACCAAGCTCGTCCCTGAATAATTGCCCAAATTCATCACAAATGTTTTCACCCCCCTTGGACCTGTCAGTGAGTAAAACCTGCTCAGCACTATTGGGATCTAGGATGATTCCCAGCTCTTTTTGGTGAACCCATTCCAGTAAGTTGGATCCTGATTCCACCACATACACTGGACCAAAAGTCTCCCTGTCTTTAAAGCGTAGATGAACATTTTTCATGCCCACTAACGGTATTTTACCCTTGTTATACCCTGTGGGAGAAATGTCAGGCATTTTTAACTGTTTTACATTACAATTCCTCATGGACACAAAATCACCTTGGTTCAGTAATGCGTAAGGCGACCATGAATCTGCATACATTTCTACACACTGGCCATCGAGGAAGACATCACATTTAGGGTAAATAGCATTTACAGTACCATCAATGTCTTTTACCTGCAAAATTATTTTCTTGCTTCTAGGTTCTATGCACTTTACTTCCCTGGCTGCATTTTTTTCCATACTCCTACCATCAATTCTTGTGTGTTGTTCACCATCTCTACATACTCTCGCGAAATGCCCTCTCCTATTGCATTTTTTACAGGTAACATACCTGGGAGGGCACTGGTAAAAGGTCGCAAAATGGTTATTGCTGCCACACCTGTAGCACTTGGGACCCTTCTCCTTTTGATCTCCTCTCACTCCGTAATTTTCCTTTGACCTGACCTTACATACCTCATTACAATCCTCTTCATCCTTTACAAAAGCTACTTCCTCCCCATTGGTTTTCATCTCCTTAATACACCTAGCTGTGTGTTCTACAGATTTAGCTATTTCAACGGCTTCTCTTAACCCTGGGTTTTTAGCTAGTAGCTTTTCCTGAACGTGTGGATTATTGGTACACCTTACAAGTTGATCCCTTATAAGGGAATCAGTTAAGCTACCAAATTCACATAGCTGTGTTAAACCCCACAATGCAGCAATGAAATTTTGCACAGATTCTTGCTTTCCCTGACATCTTTTGAAAAACTTATGGCGTTCCAACACTACATTTATCTTGTCCCCAAAATGCTTTTCTAACTTTTCCATAGTTTGCTCATACTCATCTACACCTGTTTCATCCTGTCCTTCCTGTTCCAACATTGGAAGAGACTCGTAAACTTTACGTCCTTGCCTGCCTAAGTTGTGTAATAGGATGTGTTTTTTCCTTTCTGGCTTGTACTTTTCACCCCCAACAGCTATCAAATATGATTCGAATAGTTTCACCCACTCCTTCCAACTGATTTCTGGTTCCCCTATTTCATTCAAGAAGGGTGGGGGTTGGCTCATACTTGCTGCTGCCATGGTTGACTATTAGCACAAAGGAAAAAGACAAATCCTAAATGGTTGCTCCAATAGAAGACTATCAAATTACCAGGAAGACACTTTATATAATTCACATAGCAAGCAGATAACTCTATAAGCTTAATGTATCAATAATGGTCTAATCCTAGTCAAATATGAGAATCACTTTAGATATACAGGTTTCCCCCTCCTTGTTCGATGTCACTCTTCAAAAAGATGGCTTAAGACAGAGCCAATACATTACTATGTCACTAGGATGTGCCCACAAGCTTCAGTACTGGGCAGGAGGCAGCGTTCCTTGTTAGCAAAGGGTTAACGATTTCCCACACAGCTACCGGCCCTTAGCTGCTGGTGCGCCGGGGAACGTCCAAGAAATCTGGCTGAAACAGCTCAAAGACGCTGACAGGAATCTTCCTTTGCCCGGTCTCCAGCTCTCCGCAGCACAAAGCGAACAGGCTGCCAAGCTCCACACCACAACAGGACAATGTAGACTGTGTCAGCCCTCACCCAGTCCGTCGACGTCCCGACTTCTCCAAGGCTCACGAAGACGCCGGCAGCCGCAGGCGCTCAGGGGCAGCAGAACACGGCACAGTGCCTCGCAGGCGAACTCAGGCTCCGATGTCGACACAGGTGCCAACCAGTATTCCGGACAGCACCAGGCACTCAAGACACAGGTAGACTGTAACTATATTTTTTCTTGCATCAACGGGGAACCACGAAAACGAGCACTTGGTCAGCTCTTCACCATACTTCACCCGACAGGCAGTTAACCGCTTAAAAGCGCGTTCGGACAGGAGGCTTCTACCACAGTTTTTTCCCCATATACAAAGGAACCACAGAAAAGAACACCTATTAGTTCTCCTCACACGCTTAGCCCAATGAGCATTAGCAGGGCTTAAATACACGTCAGTCCCCTACATCGACCTGTCACTGCATACACGGAAACAAACCCTTTTGCAGGTACTTCACACGCCAGCCCGAAATTAGTCACAGGGCTAATCGCGCGTCAGTTCCTTACTCCAATCATCCACCGCATACAAGGGTTCGCACAGGGACGGGTGACAGCTGGGAGAAATCGCACCACAGAGCTTAGTGCCACACCACAGGAGTAGGTTGCTCTCACCTCCCGTACACGTACTTCCCTGACACTATTCCGACCGCTTCCTCCAAGAATTCTGAGTTCTTTTTCTTCCAGGATGGTTTCCTGGATCACTGACCTTCCAAAGAGTCCTTTTATAAATCGTTTCTTCCCACACAAGGCTCCTATACTTCTTGTGTGTGTGTGGAGAGAGTACTCAAAGGGGAGATGGTTAACTTCTGCCCCCTGCGCAGTCCGTCGCCAGTGTTGGAATTATGAATCTCCAGAGACCAAGATAAGGTGAAAGCAGGTCTGTTTATTAACCATCCACTCTCCTCACTGGAGAGGGTCTCAACATTCCATGGCAAGCTTCAGGATAGGGCATACCAACAGGGTCATAGGGGAAGGGGTGGATGGGACATACCATTAGGGAGATTAATTACAACACGGATCTACATTGCTCAGGTATCCGAGCAGTGACAAGAACAAAGGGGACCTGAGCTGTCGGCAGATATTCCGCCCACTGTGGAATAACATTTTTGAGAACGGAGGGACAAAGGCACCCACTTGGGTTTTGGCACTATTGAGTAGGGCAATGTACTGCAATAAACACAATGCTTCTTTGCCACACCCCCACATGGGCGGGACTTGCATATTCAAATAAACCATATGCCTGGAACTAAAGTCTTTGTTTTCCGTTTGTGCAGCCAGTGAACAAGGGCGCGAGGACGCCCGAAACGCGTATGGCATGGCAAGGATTGGTGTGTTTGGCAGGCTGGAGTGCTGCTACCGGCGGCATTTGTGCTTCAACCCTTGGTGGCATTCCCCTACGTGAGCACATCTCGCCCCACCGCTGTAGACTACATTGGCTGCCCATACAAAAAAGGGCAGTATTCAGAGCACTAGTACTGGCCCATCGTGCAATGAGGGGTAAGGGCTCTACCTACCTTTCAACCTGCCTCTCCCCCTACAGTGATACCAGGTCCCTTCGTTCTTCCTCAAAAAACCTCCTCACCACTCCCAGATTAAAAAAAAACCCGCTCAGGCGGAAAAACTTTTCAAGTATGTGCCTCTGCCCTCTGGAACAAGTTACCAATTCCCATCCGGATGATCCAGGATGAACTCCCCTTTCGGAAAGCCTTAAAAACGTTCCTGTTCTGCTAAACCCCCTCTCTATATTAACATCTAACTCAGCTTAAGATTGCACAGGAGCGCCGGGACACCCCGTTGGGGTAGCTGTGCGCTATACAAAACACACTAAATAAATAAAATAAATAAACCCTTCGTGTGTGGCGTTTCCAACAGGGCAAGCTTTGTGGAATGAATATATATATATATATATATATACATATATATACATATATATATATATATATATATATATATACATATATATATATATATATATATATATATATATATATATATATATATATATATATATATATATATATATATATATATATATATATATATATATATATATATATATATATATATATATATAAAACACGAAGAGGGGTTTTGCTGGAATCCTGCTCCCTTAGTCAGGTGACGAGTAGTCAATCTACATACTCGTGTGTCGCCAATCAATTATGGTGTTTACCGATGCAACATTGCAATAATATGGGTGGGTGTAACATGATTATTACCTTACATGTACCATCTAAGCATGAACTGATTTAGAGATTCCAACCTGGACTTGGACAATAGGACATTAACCATGTTACTCAAGTCCTGTTTATTTAACCTCACCATAACGCACTGTATAATTGGTTGAAGCACTATATTCCTAGTATTTGTTTTTTACTTACTTTTTTACACAGTAATAGGTACAAGTCAGTAATAGGACCGGTATTAACATGCATGGAATTGTGCCTACCTTTTATGTTTATGGCATATATATTACAGAGGAATATTTGTTTGGAAGCTGCCAGTTGTTTTCAATGTTAAGACTATCACCAGTAATTCTGGGGACTTAACCTGGCCATAATGCACTGTATATTTATTGAAATACTACTTTTTAAGTATATTGTTTGTGTTTCTATTCACTGTGTTGCATTTAAGTAAACACCAGTCTAAGATGGCCGACAATGCTATGCTATACAATGTTATTTAAAAAAAAGTTTGTGTACATCGTTTATGTTCATGACACTTTTCTTTTGTGTATTTAGTGTGCCCCTAACTCGTTGTTGGTATCGTGTGAACAAGGCACCAAGTGTGCTGAAACGCGTGGCGTTACTTGGTAAATAAATTTAACCGAGCTATATATATATATGACTCATACTGTGTGCTCTCTTGTGTCTGGACAAAAGATAAAACACTATCATGATGGCGAAAAATGTCTGGGGTTGCTTTTACTAAGTTGTACTGTTTATGTTACTGAGAAAGAACAATTGATATTAAGTATTTCCATTCACAGATATCATCGTTGACTTAACTGTGGCCTTTTCCTGACGAAGGTATGTAATCCACCACACTAGAATATGTTCTCACTCAAAATCAGTCTGTCAAGTCCCTTAATAGATCATCCCATTCCCGAACTCGGGAAATGCGCAATCACCCCCCCCGTCTAGTCTCCGAAATCAAGACCCCTTCAAAGTAGTCCGTTTCTTGACAGCAATGCAATATCCTCAAATATTCAAATCCAAATGTATCCACAAAAAGCTTCACGAGTACGTGTTCGAGAGTAATCAGCAGCTCTCCCGCAAAGTGACGACTGATTTTGAGTGAGAACATATTCTAGTGTGGTGGATTACATACCGTTGAGGATTATTGCGTTGAAGATTATGTGGAATATAAGCCCTGAAGAAGTTGATTGCTATATTTAGCGAGACGAAACACGTGTTGGCTGTTTGTTTTGGAGCTGTTTTCTTTGGATTTTAACCTGGAACTTTTAATAAACAATTTGGAAGACTACATACCTGAATGTTCTGACTGAACCTCCGCATATTAAGAAGACGGATTTGATTGGACACTTGATTTTGAATATTGTGTGCTCGGAGAGATTCTTTTGTATATGTTATTTCCACCCAGTGGATGATATTTGGCTTGTGGTAACCAACCTCGTGTCCTCCTGGAGCACCATTTTACACTATTTGCTATTACTTTCCCAGAAATTGCTGAGCGCCCAGTGTGCATAACTGGTTACCAACATTTAATACATTAAAGGAATTTGGGTTGACAAAATTGCAAAAATGCCAGGGATAGTAGATTCAAAGTAAATGGGCATCCTCTTCAGAGGGCAGCTTCTCGTGCTGGATGGAGATTCGGCAAAGGGACATGCCCTATTATTATGTTTCTTATATAGCGCCTGAATCGACCTCCGAAGGGGTATCTCCGTGCTTGCCTTGGGAACCCGTCCTGGCTTTTCCCTGTGAGATAGCCCCTACAGGGCATCCCCAAGGTGAAAGCCAGGCATCCCGCCGCGGGAGGGCTGTTGTGGAGATTAAGCAAGCTTAATGCCCAGAGTTGCAGAGTGTGAACCCATGATTAGGTCAGGCACCGAAGCGAGAATTATCGAGTCCATGGACATTTGAGCTCAAGACCCTGCCGCGTCGGGAATTGAACCCTGGTCCCGGGTCTGACCTCTGCTTCAGGGTCTGCCTGCTCTAACCAGTGAGCCACACTTCTCCACTATATAAAGAACTATTTCCAATAACAAGGTTTTGCCTTTGCTTAACTTCCTTCAGCCCCATAACAGAGACATGAAATATTGTCTGGGCCTTATCAGCAAAGCATGGGATGTTACAATGGCATCAAAGGGGAGACAGAACATAATACTTTGCACCATAGAATTATCTCTCTATTTGCACAAGGGCACCTTCTAAATCCAGGCCACATTTGTAATAGATGGTGGAGCTTTGTCGAGCACATATCACTTATTGTCAAGATTATTTATGAAGAGGTGTCCATGCACTCA
This sequence comes from Lissotriton vulgaris, assembly GCF_964263255.1. Lineage (NCBI taxonomy): Eukaryota > Metazoa > Chordata > Amphibia > Caudata > Salamandridae > Lissotriton > Lissotriton vulgaris. The sequence goes on along the minus strand of NC_141699.1, from coordinate 1,037,981,746 downwards.
GAAACAGAGAACTGACATCTGATATTCAGTGTCACAGGCAAGGCAGATCATGAATCAATTAGAATTATGAGGCCACGCGGATGCTCTCAGCGGTGCGCGTGACAGAGGGAGAGGGAAAGAGAGAAAGAGAATGATACAGACACAGTAGGATGGAGAGGGGGGTGAGGTAGAGATTGAAATCAAGAGCGAGACAATGAGGGAGAGTTAGAAGTGGCAGAAGAGGGAGGGCCAAATAAGAATGAGAAAAACACATGGAGGGAGGAGTTGGGGGAATACAGAGCAGGACTGGGTAGATCGCGGTGGCACTCTGTGCGACAATGTTCATTGGTGCCCCCATTGACCACCTCAGCCACGGATTGCCTCACTACCACCCTTTGACAGTGCCCCTCAAGTCTTCATGCCCACTCTATCTCAGATGCATTAAATTTGCTTTATAGCGCTACTCATACTAGTGTATGGTGTCAAATCACTTTACATCACACACACATTGCACAGAGACAATCGATCATAGTTGTGTAAATCAGCATAAAGAAAATGGTACATAAGACAGAGGACTACAAGGTGTAGGAGTCACATGTCATCCATACTCGTAGGCAGAGCAGACCATGAATCAATTAGAATCATGAGGCCATGCTGACGCGTTCAGCGGTGCGCATGTCAGAGAAAGAGGGAAAGAGAGAAACGGAGGGGGAGAGAATAATACAGACAGTAGGATGGAGAGGGGGGTGAGGTAGAAATTGAAAGAGCAAGACAATGAGGGAGAGTTAGATGTGGCAGAAGAGGCAGGACCAAGAGAGAATGAGAAAAACACAAGGAGGGAGGAGTGGGGGGGAATACGGAGCAGGACCGGGAGGAGCGCTGGTGGCACCCGGTGCGACAATGTTTGTTGGCGTCTCCCATTGACTATCTTCGCCACGGATTCCTTCACTGTCACCCTTTAACAGTGACCCTCAAGTCTCCATACCCACTCTGTCTCAGATGCATTTCATTTGTTTTATAGCGCCACTCATACACATGGTGTCAAAGCACTTTAACTCACACACACATTGCACAGAGACAATCAATCATAGGTGTGTTAACCAGCATAGAGAAAATGTTACATAAGTCATTGGACTACAAGGTGTAGGAGTCACATGTCATCCATACTCCTAGGCAGTATGATATAGGAGTGCTAGGTCAGGAGAAGCAGAAACTCAAAATTTAAAACGTAACATTTTTGCTGCATTAGGATAACGAAAGATGGGCAAAAAAAATCCTAGCCCCCTAATCTATACCTTGCAGTTTGCATGCAGCTCTTTGATGACAGTTAATAGTTCACTCTTCTATATTAGGATTTTAACTTATAAACTGCAAGTAATTTATTGATCTCTCTGACATAACCCAGTGGCTTATGTAATTATATGCACTTTGAGATCTGATGATGCAAGTTCTTTGCAGCAGGCCTATCAACCCTCTGTGCTATTTTACTCCAATCTCTCGAGGATGCTTGCTTCCTGTCCAGGGAGGACCTGGCTTGGCAGTTCAGGCTGACCTGTTCCCATGAGAAGCAGGGTCACAGCTGATTTGCATATGGCTGGGTTCAAACTGGGGTGGCGTAGTGAGCAAAAGACCAATGGATTTAACCCAGATCTCTGGACTGGGGGTGAGTGTTTGATTAATTCAGCGTTCTAACCATCATTTGTTCCTTTTGCTTCTGGCAATGAGGTAGAGCAGTAATTTACCACTACCAGTACATTCAGGACCTTTCACAGATAGAGGGAAAAGCACATTATGAGAAAACACTGGTCTACAGAGACCATCTGCTCACGATCATAAATGCACTACAGGTTTTTTTGCGTGAATAGGCCCCAGTACAAAATATGCCTTTGGTGGTTGGGCCAGGGGGTGGCAGCCCATATTGTGAAGCTAGATATGCTCCAGGTGCAAAGGACAGCCAGAAACTGTCCGGCAACAGCAGTGCTTAATTTGTGAAAGAAATAAGTGCCAAGGTCAGGAGGCCACCACAGCTTGCACCACACATTGGCTCTGCCATGCTGCCACTGATAGTAACAACACAACTACTAACCATCACACTCCTACAAGTGTGCCAATTCAGACTAGTCCACACCCCCTAAAGCTATAATGACTTGGGAGGCAGGTAATAGTCCTTTTTAGCAAACATACAATTAATAACTAACTATTATGATTATCTCTAAATTAGCTGGACAGCGTCACCTTGTGGCAGGCTGTCCCAAGCACCGGTGCTGACAATTTAGGGCTGGTGCTGAGCACCGGAAACCACAAGCTCAAATTAAGCACCGGCCAACCGAAATACAAATTACCTGTATTGCAAAACCTTGTACTGAGTCGTGCATTGAACTGTGGAGTGAAATATTTCATTTCTACTATTAACATTGGGCCAATTGTAATTCCGTGTATTGATATGCAGAACCCCTACATGGGCACGCCCATGAGTGGCACTGATTGAGAGGCGTGAACCTGGTGACATCAGCAGGCCAATCTTCTGTATGCTCTATTCTGCACACGGCGGGGGAAGGGCCAGAATCGATTAATACAAACGCTGTACGTGCAGTTTTGCCCTCTTCAACCCACTAGGACTATGATGCTCAGAAAAAGCGGAAGCAGCCGCGACCCGTGCCGGTAAGAGCGGTGGAGCAGTGGGGCCGGGTGGGATTTAGACGGACAATGACGAGAGAAAATTAAATAAATAATGGATTTTTTCCTCGTCATCGTCCTTCAAAATCCCCACCCACCCGGTCCTACCACTCTTACCTGCATGGGCCGCTGCTGAGCGCAAGCATATTTGAACAGGACAATTTGCAAATCCACCTAAAGTGTGGTAAGGCTTTATTCTAGCTAATCAGCATTGCAAGGCTTTCTAGTAGGGTATGTGCGTTTTAACGCCTACGCAGCTGGGCAAATTCCCATGCTGTGCTGTGGGGCAGGGGGCGTGTACAGCGCCCCTGTGCTCATGACGAGGTCAGCTCGTCATGAGCCACGGTGGTCGTGTGCTCATGACGAGCTGAGCTCGTCATGACCACACCCGTTTCTTTAGAACATTCACACAGCAGGGGAATTAGCCCAGCGTGCGAGCGTTCTAAATTTCACCGTGGTTCATGAGGAGCTGAGCTCGTCATGAGATTCGAAGGGGTTAAAGCATTTCAGGCTTAAGTTAAGCACATCTTCATGTACAAGGTGGAGGAAATGTTCCCAACTGACTCACCTGTTATAATTCAAATTGTATGACAGTTAAAGTTCTGTACCTAACTTTTTAATCGGCCATTTCCTTTTTTATTAACCAAATAAAAAATATTAAAGTATTTTGTTGTTCAGTAAAAAGGTTTTTTGGGGAATAACACAGCTTCTTCTTCGTGCTCGGAATGCACGTGGTTTACTCACATCAGTTAACAGCCTTTATTTGTTCCCCATAAAAACAGCTTGATGGTTAACATTGACGTTTCTATCAATATTTTTCCAATGAGAAATAAATTGGGAATTCATGACAGACCACCCGTCCGTGCGCGCCTCAACCGAGTGCCTTTAGGCATGCCCCGGCAGTGGCACGTCTCCATTTATTGGGCTTTTAAAAAGGCCATTTAAAACCAATCAATTGCAACCCGTGGCCATGCAGTAAGGGAGCACGGCGAGGCGGCGGCTCCAATCCAAGCAATTCATTTACAATTGGTGGTGTGAATGGGAAACGTGGAACCGAATTTTGAAATGGATCACTGAATATGGTATAAGATGAATATTCTACTTTATTTCGAATTCGAGGTATCATAAAAGCATAGCTGAGGAATATGCACATCATTATTCTCAATACAAATAGAAATATAGGCCCACATGCATCAAGCATTTTTAGAGCCACAAACGGTGCGATTCCTTAAAATCGGCCGTTTGCGATTCCAAAAGTGCTGTTTGGGATGCATCCTGCTATTTTAGAAATCGCAACTTTTTTGCGATTTCTAAAATTGCCATAGCATATAAGAAATCGCAATTTTGCGATTTCTTAAATGCTATGCATCATTTCCAAAAAATTTGCGATTTTACAAATTGGAAGTGCAAATTACCACGAAGTTCAACCTCGTGGTAATTTGCGAAATTGTTTAAAAATGCACAAAAATGCATTTTTTAAACTGTTAAGTCCTTAGGACATGTGTGTATGTAACTTCTACTGAAAAGTACATTTCATGGGTGCAGGGGGGGGTCATTTAGACCCCCTTCTCCACCCTTGAAATGGATTGATGAATTGCGATTTCAAATTGCGAATTCACAATTCCCATTCATTCCTATGGGCATTTTGGCCCATAGGAATGAATGGGAATTGCGAATTCGCAATTTGAAATTCGCATTTTTTATGCGATTCGGTAAAAATAGCGATTTTTACCGAATTGCATAAAAAATGAAAAAATAATCATGCATAGGCTTTTGCGATTTCTAAATTGCGGATCGCTATTTTTCGCAATTTAGAAATCGCAAAAGCCGATATTGATGCATGTGGGCCATAGGGCCATGTTACTCGTTTCCGACCGCAAAAATGCTTTTTTCATATGTACCAAGCACGAATTGCGATACGGTAACAAGTTACAGAATCGCGATTTGTATTAAGCAATTCGGTATTAAGAAGAGGCATGTTTAGGGCATCGCTTCCAAATAAAGAATCATGGTCACAATACATTCATTTTTACCGACACCTCAAAGGAGGTGGTACCATCCCCTTTGTAAATGTTGAAACAAATGTTTTTTAGAGCAGGCAGTGGTCCCACGGACCACTGCCTACCCTTAAACAAAATAAAAAGTAAATGTTTCATTTTCTTTTTTTAAATGCATCCCACTTTCTTTTAAGAAAAACGGGCTGAATTTAAAAAAAAGGATATCGTGTCAATATACCCGTTTTCACTTGTATCTTACCAATGACCGAAGTTGAGCCAGAACGAACCACACTATATGATGTATTGACTTTATGTATCAGTGCCCCGATTTTTTATTTTTTTTTTTAAATATATTTTTATTGCAGGAATTAGTAAATCGTTACAATATCGACCAGCATTGTATCATAAGCGATATCAACAGAATAAGACCCTCTGGCCCCCCCCCGTAAGTTCCGTACACAGCCATCCGGCCCACAACCCTGGGGTCGGGCGGCGAAATGCAATGGGGGATCAGTAGGATGCTTGAGCTGGTCCGGATGATTCACTGTCCGTCATCTGCTTTTCTAAACAAGCCTATAAACCCAAAAGAAAACCCCCACCCGCAAAGGACTACTAACTAAAAGAAAACCCACCCAACCCCACCACCAGCGCCAGGGAGCTACCGACACAGGATCTGCCATGGGACCCACGGGGAAAGCAATAGGACCATCAGTACAAACGTTTACCGGGACTCGGGGCGAGTCGCTTCTTCACCTTCAGAGTCGCTGGGGGCACAATAATCCCTGAGGGCCTGCACTAACATTTCCCACTCCAACGCGGCCTCCTGCGCCTTCTCATTACGCTGCCTCCAAGCTAGTTGATATCTCAGCGCGCTCTCCCCCGCCGCCCACTTCAAAAGCTCACTGTGCCATCTGCTGCCTGTCGGACCAACTCGTGCCTTCCAGTTCCTGGTCACCTCTCGTTTAGCAAGGAGGAGCCCTAGGTCGACAAATTTACTAGAAATTTTATTCCTGGGGGTATGGGGGAACCAGTGTAGGAGCCCCACCGCCGCATCAAATGATAAGGATCTCCCCGTCACCTCCTCCAGGGTCGTTTCTACTTCCTGCCAGTAAGATGACAGACCTGGACAGGCCCATAACATATGTAGGAGGTCCGCTTCCTGAGCTGGGCACCTAGGGCATGCCGCCGAATTCGTGGCAAAATATCGCCTGATTTTCACCGGGGTCAGGTACGCTCTATGGAGAACGTAATAGTGGACCAACTGAAAACGGGCGTTGCATGTGCCCTTCCAGGCTCGTCTCACCAACTGGGACCAAGTCGTCTCCGGGATCTCCCTACCAATGTCCTCCTCCCAGCGGTTTCTTAGAGTGGTGAGAGGAGCCAACCCTTCGTTAATCAACCTGCCGTAGAGGCAAGTGACCGCCTTCACCGTGCCCGCCGACATCATCACGTACTGGCACACCTGAGATAAGGGGGGTTCCTCCTGCCCGTTCTTCCAATGTGCCTGGATCGCTCGCACAATGGCCGAGTGTAGCAGGAAGTCACCACGGGGGATCTCGAAGCGGTCAATAAGATCCTGGAAGGACAAGAGCGCTCCGTCCTCGTACAGATCCCCAACCAGCTGTAAGCCGGCATCCTCCCAGGCCGCCAAGCGTGACCAATCCCCTCCATGGGGGAGGGCCGTCAGCATCCCCAACGGTATTTCAGGCGCATATGGTATCCTCAGTTGGCCTCGGGCGTGGGCCCGATTCCAACACAGGCGAACAGTCCGCTCCTCCATCGACAAGTCCCGCAGGGCCAAACGTTGTCGCAGCGCTATAAAGGAGAGAACATGCCTGGCCATGCCCGTCCCCCTCCCGTCTTCCGGGCCCCGGAATTCCCTGGCGATCTCCTGGGTGAAGGTCTGGAGCTGCGCCGCCAGATAATACTTTTCAAAGTCCGGCACCGCGAGCCCCCCCTCGTCTTTCGGCCTCATCAGGGTTTTGAGGGCCACCCGCCGGCGGCCCGTCCCCCAGAGGAATCCGACCACCATGGAGCGTAACAGTCGAAACGTGGCCGGTGGGATCCAGATCGGTAGAGTCCGGAAGTAATATAATAGCCGGGGAAGCGCCACCATTTTAAGCAGGGCGATCCGTCCCGCCACCGAAAGCGGCAGCGTAGCCCAAAAGGCCATGCAGCCTCGGAGTGCTCGAATGCTACGGGCAATGTTCCCATCTAGGAGGTCGGGTTGGTCGTGGTAAACAAACACCCCAAGGTACTTAAAGCAGTCGGGTTCCCACCTAATCTCCCTACTGAGGGCAGGGGCGGGAGTACCCCTGCGTACCGGAAAAAGACAGGTCTTGGACCAATTCACTCGGAGGCCCGAGACCTCCCCGAACTCTGTGAGCGCCACCGCCGCCCCACGTAAAGCGTCGAGCGGGTCCTCCAGGAAGAGCAACAGGTCGTCCGCATACAGCGACACATAATGCGGGCCCGCAGGCGTCCACAAGCCCGTGTAGTGGGCTCCCGACCGAAGGTGCAGCGCGAGTGGCTCCACCGCCAGCGCAAAGAGAAGTGGGGACAATGAACACCCTTGCCGCGTGCCTCGTTCTACCGGATACCGCAAGGAAATCAGTGGCCCCGCCCGGACCCTGGCCGAAGCAGAGGCATAGAGAACCGCGGTCCACCTGACAAAGCCCTCCCCAAGGCCGAATCTCCGCAGCACCGTGCAGAGGTAGTCCCACTCCAGGCTATCAAAAGCCTTCTCTAGGTCCACCGACAGGACGACCGGGGACGGGGCATCCACGAATGGTTCCCCTAACAAACGGAATAACCTGCGAATATTCATAGTCGTGTTCCGCCGTGGGATGAAACCAGCTTGGTCTTCATGCACCAGGGAACTCATGTGTCCCAGCAGCCTCGAGGCTAAGATGCTGCTCAGTATTTTATAGTCCACCGTCAACATCGATAGGGGACGGTAAGACCCCGGGTCGGACGAGTCTCGGCCCGGTTTGAGGAGAGGAACCACCAACGCCTCACACATCGAGCTTGGGAGTCGCCCCAGCCTCTTCGCCTCCCTGTAGACCACCAATAATCGAGGGGCTAGGAGGTCAGCGTAAGCTGCATAAAACTCCACAGGCAGGCCATCCAGGCCCGGGGTCTTGTTTCTCGCCATCCGTTTAATGGCCCCGCGGATCTCCCCCAATTCAATGTCGGATCCCAGGGCTTTCGCCACTTCCTGCTCCACTGTGCGGAGCTCCAGTGGACGTAGATAATCATCCAGTCGGTCCGGGTCTCGTGCGGAGCGACTACGGTACAAACATTCGTAATAATGCCGGAAGCAGCTAAGAATCTCCGGTTGGGTGTGTACCTCGGTTCCGTCTGCCTCACGCATACTTGTCGTCAATTGGGACTGGCGCGTAGGGTTGGCCAACCACGCCAATAACGCGCTCGATCTGTCTCCCTCTGCGATGGATCGGACCGTATAGGCCTTATAGTCAAAACAGCGGAGCCGTTCGACCTCTGCCGCCACCTTCTCCCTCGCCTCCGCCGTTCGTATTTGCAATTCCGGGTGTCCCGGGCGGCGAAGTTCAAGCTCGCGGAGTCTCCGATCCGCTGCATCTAAATCAGCTAAGATAACGCGCCTCATGCCCACCTTCTTAGAAATACAGTAACCCCTCACCACTACCTTAAAAGCGTCCCACTCTAACGCTCTAGTACTCGCGGTGCCGCCGTTGGATGCAAAATATTCCAATATCCTGTCCCCCAGGTCAGCCCTGAAGACACTGTCCTCAAGGATCTCGGGTTGCAGCTTCCAGGTGGGCACCGCCGGCGTCCCGGGGAACCAACGAAGGTCCAGCAGGAGGGGGTTATGGTCCGAAATGGTCCTGGACAAGTACTCAGATCGGACCGCTGCCGAAACCAGTTCGGGCGACCCAAGAAAGCCATCTAGTCTGACATGCAACTCATGAAGGCTCGAGAAATATGAATAATCCCTAGATGCGGGGTGATGCGCCCTCCAGATGTCCGTCAAACCCCAGCGGGTCTGCCAATCCTGACGACCCTTAGCCGTGCGACGAACCGGAGAATCTGGAAGCGGTGGATGCGAGCGGTCAATATCCACATCCACTACAGAATTGAAGTCTCCTCCAAGCAGAAGGGGCCCGGAGAAAAAGTGGGCCAACGAGCCCGATAGCCTGGAAAGGAAGGCAGTCTGGTCCATATTAGGAGCATACACACAACAAACGTTCAAGTCCCTCCCTCCTAGAGTGCCCGAGATGGCCACGTAACGCCCCTCTGGATCTATCACTGTTCTCGTGACTTGAAAGGGGACCCCTGCCCTGATCCATATTAGCGCCCCTCTGGCATAAGCGGAGTACGACGTGGAAAAGACCTGCCCCCGCCATCTACGCTGTAGCGCCGCCCCTTCCGCCTTGTTCAGATGAGTTTCCTGCAGCAGCGCCATTTGCACTCCCCTACGCACCAAATAAGCGTGGACCTTGTGGCGCCTGGACATAGTATGAAGCCCCCTTACGTTCCAAGTGACACATTTCAAGTTAGCAACATCAGCCATTGTCCCATATTGTTCTTGCACAGTCTCCCCATCCGGGTCCCAACAAAGAAAGGACAACATTCCTCCTAGCACTGATGGCGGCCATTTTCCCCAACCAAAACCAAACAACCCAAGAACGAACCAAACCCTCACCCACCCACCCCAGAACAGGACCCAAACTGCACCATCTAGATCCCATCCAAACCTCGCCTTCCATCCACCCAGTAACCCCTACTAATCCCACGGTCGCCACCGTAGGAAGGCCTTAAGGGCCAGGTGCGGGCCGGGCGGAGGCAGTGGGCCCTCGACGCTCAGGCCACCAGGACTATAACAAGCCCTAAACAGTGCCAAAACCTCTCGGGGCAGAAACAGGGGCACCCCACCCCTCCCTCCCTGTCTGTCAGCAGCAATGGACGGCAACCGCCTCCCCCCTGCCGGGCCCCCTCCCAAAATAAGGCAGCACACCCCGTTACCCTTGTCCATCCAAAAGGTCCTCCACCGATTTCGGTGTGATCACCGGTGTGTGGGCACTATCAGTCACTGAGTCCTCCGAGTCCGATGGTGCCTCCTCTTCACCCAGGTTTCCTTCCTCCTCAACGGCTTCGTCCCGTGCACCCGACAACTCCGACAGTACTTCCAACGCTCCCCTCCGCTCCGACGACGTCTCTGCAGTTGAGGGCCCTCCCGTGCGGCCGCGGCGATTCCTGATCCTCCTGGATCGCCGTCTCTGTTCCGGCTCATCTGCCTGTTGGGACGAGGAGCCGAAGCCATCTTTCCCTGTCCTGTAAAGTTCGAGCCAGGCACAGACATCCTCCGGGGTGTCGAAGAACTGAGTTTTGTCATCGACTATGATGCGGAGCCTTGCAGGGTAGAGGAGCGAGTACTGGATGCCCTCGCTCCTGAGCTCGCGCTTGACCGCCAGGAAGGAGAAACGCTTGCGTTGAGTCTCGTAGGTGTAGTCCGGAAAGATGTTCACCTGACTGTTCGCTACTTTGAATGGACCATTATGTCTGGCGGCATTGAGGATTAAGTCCCTGTCCCGAAAGTGCAATAAGCGCGCCACCACCGGCCTCGGGGTGCGTCCCTGTTGCGGTGGCCGTGCCGGGACTCTGTGGGCACGCTCCAGAGTGTAGAAGGAGGATAGCCCCTCCGGGGTCACCGTGTCACGGAGCCAGGTCTCTAAGTATGCCACCATGTCGCCATCCTCGATCTTTTCCGGGAGGCCCACTACACGAATGTTGTTTCTCCTGTTGCGGCCTTCCGCATCCTCCGCCCTTTGCTCCAGGGTCGCAATTCGGGATAGGGCATCCTTCATCGTCGCAGCCAAGGTTCGCTGCGCCGGCTCCAAGGTTTTCACCGAGCTCTCCACTTCCTTGACCCGGTCCGAAAGTTTGCCGTGGTCCGCTCTGAGGAGGCCCAGGCTCGTCACCACCTGGGCAATGTCCTGTTGGAGGGCCGATCTCATGGTCGTTATCGCCTCCAGGACGCGGTCGAACTGTTGTTGCATCGACGCGCCACCAGAACTCTTTGGGTCCCCATGCTCCTCTTTGTCCTGGGCTTCCGAGTCCGAGGCGGTCGGGGTAGTCCCCTTGGCTCCTCTAGGTTTCCCCATGTCGCCGGGGGCACTCCGTGAAGGTCCCGGAGTAGGCGTCTCCGGGTGCAGATGTCGACCACGACCCTCCCGGTTACTGGTCCTCAAATCGAGTGTGGGAGACCTCCTTCTCCAGGGCCTGTGGAGACTTCTCCGCTTTGGCTCACGCCACCGCCACGGCGTACGAGGGCACCGATGAGGGGGCGGAGACAACCGTCGCCGAGTCGGGCAGGCCCGCTCACCCGCTAGAGACCCGGGGTGAGGGTCACCAACTCCACCGGTCGATTTGTGGCGCCAAAGTGTCGCGCCTCCCATGGAAGTGGACTGGCCGGGAAGACGTAGCTAGGTGCGGAGTCGTGAGTCGGGCCACCGCCTGGATCACAGGGCGTCCGCTCTCGGGGTCCCCTATAACGTGGGCATCCGCCCGGTCACCCAACCGAGTGCAAACTCGTTGTGAAAAGTCCGATCCAGTAGACAGCCAGTGCACAGAGCAGCCGGGGATGGCAAAGTCGGGAGCAAGTCGCTGCTCGCGACGCTCCTCCAAGTCAGTGGGTCCGACCAGGGGGACAAAGAAGTCCGGGCGCCATGTTGGGTCGCGCTCCGCAACTCCGCAAACTTCGGTTTAACTCCGGAGCAATTCTCGTCCGAGCCCCATCAGGGGCCCCGGCAGGTCTTCGTCGGTCCGCTCAGCAGAATGCGGGGTCTGGGGTGCCCCGCAGCCTCCGATTTACAGGATAATACCGGGCTCAGTCCCGGAGCCGAGCTCTCAGGCGACCATCGCCATCGGCGCCCAAGCCACGCCCCTCGATCAGTGCCCCGATTGCTGTGTTAATGGAAAATAAAAATATATAAAAATAAAAAAAAGGATATTGCTTTATTTAAAAGCAATCACAGACATGGTGATCTTCTGACCCCAGCAGACCACCATTGCTGTGGTGGCTGCGGTTCCTAATAGGTTGTAAACTGCGACCTACCTCGCTAATATTGGTTGATATGCGACTCACTAGGAATTGCAATTTAAGATTTGCATGTGTTCCAATATTAGGAATCGTGATTTCCTAATTTGATTCGGTAAGAATCGTAATTAGGAAATCCCAATTCCTATATATCGCTCCATGCTTATTAAAAAAGAAAATTTTAAGCAGTGCTTTAGTCTCACACCTTGAATTGCCCCTGCCAGTTTTGGGAGTGACAGTACTAACACAACTACTAATCCATCACACTCCTACAACTGTGAAAATTCAGACTATTCCTGATATCTAGAGCTATCAGAATGGCGTGGGCGGTAGGTATGAGTCATATTGAATTCATAAACACCAGTGATTTGTTTGGGCCCACCCGTATGTATTGTGGAACCTCACTTATATTACCTCATTGACCCTAAGCAAGACGGAGAAAAACACCCAGCGGGAAAGAATGAGGAAAAGAACAACAGAAAAACTGTCACAAAGGGAGAAATCCGGAACCTGGAAGAGTGAGATAAAGAGGCAGCGATTGTCTGGTGGTGGATAAGAGAGGTGTATGTGGCAGCAAGGTTGTGTTTAGTACCCAAACCTTCGATAGCACCAGCCTCAGGTTTCAGGGGCAAACTATGGGTACCGGCACTTATTATCTCACAAATAAAGCAGTACATCTAAACAGTGTAACTTTTTCATCAGGCAAAATAGGAACCCAAGCATTGACTAGGCAGCTGAGGATGACGGATAATGCAACCATGCGTAAGGAATAAAATACCCCTAAATCTACGGTAAAAGTTTATCGAAAGGCCTTTCAGAGTTCTGAGAATCTACACAGGAACTAGGTCTTTGGTCCTCTCTAATTTGTAATATCCCTATAAGGTACAGAAGGGGCAATTTATCTCATGTAGTAGGGGCTCAATTAAAAAAAAACAGTGAACTAATACCATGCAGATAACATACTTGAGGCAATGCTTATTGAAAATGGGAAAAGCACCCTCTTTTATTGTGTCAACTCTTCCTGTTAGGACAGACATATGAGATCTTCTAAAGTGCAGGAAGCCAGCGTTACTGCCATTAATAATGTCCCCATTTCAATAGTCCAAGACTTTGCCCTAGTGGGGCTGCTGAAGACACCTTTAAGATATTATGTAATCAATCCCCAGTACAGGTGTGCACAGTATTGTAATTTAAGGTTGGATCACAAAACATTTGTATTCAGCGCTATTGCATGGCTTTGGTCCTAAATAGTGCATTATTTGATATAAACACATTACACCATTTTATCATGAAAGTGGGCTTGTGCCACCTTTCTAGAGTGACAACAGTGTTTTTGTATATTTCTACCTGTTGAGGCAGATGCACTGCAGCAGAGATACAATAAGAAACAACACCCTAGACGGTGACATAATATAATGTTACAGTACAACAACGCAACAACGAAAGTAGCACAACAGCAATAAAACAATGCATCAATGAACCAACACGACAGAATACAATTGATGTATTTACACTTTGATGTATTTATATTTGCTTATTGGTATTTTTATATGGAACAAACTAGACCCAAAAAAAGGTATCAGAGTACATAACAAACTACAACAAAACACAACAAACCAACAAACCCACCACAAAATGGCACATACACAAAACAATGCAAAAACATCACAAAATACACCAACAGAAAAAAGACAAAAAACTCCACAGCAATAAATTTGAGTTATATGTTTGGATTTAATTGCATTCCTAGGTTATGCTGTTGGTGTCGTTTGTTGTGTTGTGTGCTGTGCCCCTATTGTTAAGGGGCTGTAAATGGTAAGTGGTTGTGGTTTCATTTGTTGTCTCACTACTTTTTCCCTGAGCACATGTGCATATAACGGGCACTTTCCTCACGACTTGCTGTGTTTGTTTATACCGAGAGGGAAGACGAACATCGACGGAGTCCCGACCCGACGGAGCTCAGAAGGGCATCGGAAAAGCGAGAAGGGCAAGCCCAGAAGTAGAAGGACATATCGAAGCCGCTCACCCCGCCGAACAGTCCCTACCCGAAAGACTTGTACCGATTACCTGTTTTCCACATTAAAGCCCTCTTTAACGAGAACTCACCTCCTGCCCATTTCTCCCGCGCCCGTTACACCCACCCTGTTCAACATCTACATGACCCCCCTCGCAGATGTCGTCAATTCCAACAGACTCAACATAATCTCCTACATAGGTGACACCTAATTGATCCTGTCGGTCACCGAGGACCCACCCAACGCCAAACCCAACTTCTGCAATGCCATGATCAACATAGCCAAATGGATGACAGACAACTGCATCCAACTCATCTTCGACAACACTGAAGTTCTGACCTTCGGGAAAAACACCTCCACCTAGGACCACAGCCGGTAACTATAAAATGACAAGTCAATGCATTTAACTGTTCCTACTTCCGCACACTCTGCATGCTCTGCAGAATCTTCAGATGGATCCAACACCAGAAAGACCATCACACAGGCCCTTGTCAACTGCCGACTAAACTATAGCAACACCCTCTATGCCAGCATGTCCACCTGGCTCCTCAGAAGACTCCAGGCAAAACAGAATTCTGCAGCCAGACTCATTCTGGACCTCCCCAAACATAACCACATCACCCTCACCTGAGAGACCTCCACTGGCTCCCTTTACCAAAGAGATCCCGGTTCAAGACCCTCACACATTGGCCACAAAGCCCTCCATGACCTAAGACCAGCCTACATCAACCACCGACTGAACTTCCACCAACCCTCCTGGCACCTGCTCTCCTATTCACCAACCCTCACACACCACCGCATCCATCGCAGCGGTGGCCGTTCCTTCTCCTACATCGCTGCCAAGACCTGGAACGACCTTCCCCTCCAGCTACGTACAGCCCCTTCGCTGGCAGACTTCGGAAAGAGACTCAAGACCTGGCTCTTTGGCTGATACACAGCACCCAGATGCCACTAAGGGCGATAGTGTTACAAATACTGTTGATTGGTTGACTGGCATCAATCCAATCACAACAATGAAGTACAGGTGCGATACCAATAGATGCTGCATGGTACAACGTCTTGGTAGCACTGGAAACAAATATAGATGACTAACACTCTTGAAAAAGAAAAGGCTCCTTGTTGTTTCCAGAAAAACAGTTGGGTGAGGCCTACCAGGTGATGGGCCCCACTACAGATACAACTGCTGAGTAGGGAGGATGCACAAGTAGGCACCACTCCAAACACACACAGGATCCAACTATTTAGTGTTGCTACATTTAGTGATTGCTCAGAACAACATAGGATGTGTGCATACATAGGAGCCAGTGATCACCATTCTGCATTACTGCCTCATTAGTTTATGGATTAATAGCAACAAAAAGAATTAACTGGAATTATTTAATTACCGGTTGAATTATTTTTGTGATGATTTATATGTAATGTAAATGCTCTTGGGCCACCCTGCTCACTCTGTGTGTAAAATGAAAAGCGTTGAGCCCCATGTTATTGTAAATGCTTATTGCAATATCTACAATATCAATAAAGGGTGATATTAAAAAGTGTACTTTCTAACAAAAATGTTTGGCTAAATACAGTGTACTGATTTATTTATTTATTTGCACAGAAAACAGATATCATGATAACTGCAACCCAATTGTTCTGATGATCAGTGACACATAGCTCTTCACTTAAGATGACTCTGCATATCTGATGAAACTAAGCAGAGATGTCCATTAAGCTCTATGTGAAAACATATCTTCAAAAACAGGCTGCAAAAAACACAGGTACAAACCTATAAATTACCAAAATATTGACCCTACTAAACATCTCACTACAAAAATGTTGTGATCTTTTAAATTCCTAAATCCAAACAAACCCACTTCCAGTTAGTTGAAGGAGTGGGCCAATTTACTATTTTACCTCCAGTCCTGGTATCATTGGGGGAAAGGATTTGAGAGTGATTTATGGTGCAAATCACAGTTTGTGTTAGAAGATATTTACTTGGGGTAGTTATTTTAGGAGTGAATCCTTCTGCATCCATATATTGGCAGCCTTAACATAAAATATACCAGTGCAACTTGTTAGCCACAATCATTTAAGAATGACTGCTTAGTTAAAATCTTCACAATGTATTTACAGCAGATATGGATAAAGATAAAAAACTGAATTTCATAAACAACAATTATACTCATGAAAACCATATGGACTAAAATGCAGCTTTGTCTTAATCCTGGCATCATAAGTACAAGTAAACATTGTTCCACTCCTTAAATCCATACAGGCTAAAATGCATTCAAAGGACTAAAAGGTGTGTGTATGAACATGATGATGGCAACTTTTAAAAACTTGGGCCCATGTACGAACACATTTTCCCATAGACACAGAATGGCTAAAACCCTTTGATACATCTGGCCCTTCGTCGTTTAGTCTAACTATATACTATAGAGGATCTTGGCTACATCATCCATGAACTGACTTCACAAGTAATACTAATACAGTAAGGCTTCATAAAAGAAGCAGTCAGGTTGAAATGCATTGAGGGAATTTGAGCCATATTTGCAATCCCGCCATGGGTGAAAATTTGATGTTGTTACAACTCATTAAAACCGTATGAGCTAAAGTGCATTTGGAAGGGTGAAGACCCGTTGTGCAATCACAATCATAACGGGCTTAGAAGCACTGTCTTCAGCCTTGTTTCACAGGTGTTTAACATTTTTTGTCTCATCAGAACCATACAGACCTGGGTGCATTCACAGCGATAAAGTCTGTATGTACAATCGTAAGATTGACGCTTTTAGCAGCATCATCTCAGGCCTGACATTGCAGGAGCAATTTAAATTATTTAACTCATTGAGACCATACCGGCTAAAGTGCATTCAAAGGAATAAACAAAAGGAGGCCGATCAAGGTAGCAAAAGATTTTAGCGCGTTATCTTACTTTCCTAAATCATGCTACCGGCGATCTTAACTGCATCATCTTTTGCATGGTCTCTCGGATCAATTTATTAGGGATAACGATGAGTGAGCCCTCAGTATCTCTCTGACTATGGCATAGAACTTGGAGATTCTTGCTAAGTCCACAGGAGTCGTGTATGTATAGACCTAGTAGACAACCTCCTTGCATGATCGAATTCCTTGCTGCAAAAATATTGGACTTAATAGGAAGAGCCTCTGTAGCAACAATTAGGAACAACAACACAGTAGAGAGATCACTGTCTCCATGGTCTTGGTATACAGTCTGCACTGCTGTGGGACCAGCAGTTGCAATTTCCAATGTGTTCTAAACTCACAAATTGGAAAGGTCAGGAGCCTGGTGTTCAAGATATTCCTAAGAGCCCACCTCTCCAGGGTGGCTTTCAAGTATAGATGGCAGGCCTTATCCGCGTACGAATTATAGATCCCCAAGGCACCTGGGATCTGCGTAGCCGCGAAAGTTCTTGCTCTTTCAAAAGAATCCTTCCTTACTTCTTTAAGATGCTTTATAAAATTGTCAGGGAAAAGGCTTGCTGAGTTAAGTTTTCTGTAATTATATTTAACATTGTTACAGAAGGTGTGAAAGTAATGTGCCCAGGGACTAGGTATGTCATTAAAAATAATATTAGGTACATGTTTTATTGATTCAACATCAGTCCTGATTACTTGGTGGTAGTACTGTATGATGTCCTTTTTACATTTCATATCCATATAAACTGCCAATGCAACTACGCATGGGTGAAAATCACTCCTAGTTCAGAAAATTGTTTAAGACCTACCTATTTTGAGAGCGCTCTTTTGCCTACCACCCATTGTCTTGGTCTCGTGCCGAGATAACCCTTTAGGGGTGATTCGAGCGTGTATTAAATTAAATTGACATACCATAACATAACATGTTAGTCAGGGCAAATTCTATTTGTACCAGTATGTTCCTTGTGGTTTTTGGATGTCCAAATACTTTCCTGTAGGCTGCTATACGACAGTGTTTCAGGATGTCTGCAAGTTTTCCAGGATGGGCGAGATGGCCATAGCTTATTGTAGTCAACAATTTAGCTTGAATTACTGTGAGTATCCCATCCGCTGTTGGGCACTGAAACTTATAGGGGCTGATTCACAGAACTAACTTAAGACAAAATCCTAAACGTACTACTTTTGGTATTCACAGAAGTTAGGATTTTGTCTTAAGACAGACTTAAGACAGATTTAAGACAGAATCCTAACTTAAGTCTGTCTTAAGACAAAATCCTAACTTCTGTGAATACCAAAAGTAGTAAGTTCAGGATTTTGTCTTAAGTTAGTTCTGTGAATCAGGCCCATGGTGTCATTTTGCTACGGAGAATATGGCTCTGGCCAGTTTGACCTCTCTTTCTCTTTCTTGAAGAGAGGCTTTGCCTGAGGCCGACAACCAGACTCCGAGATAATTATATTCGTTTGTTGTGGCAATATTCAAATAACTAATGTTCCATGACTTTAGTTTTTGTAGCTTTGACTGTTAATACGTTTGTGATGTTAATATTGTGAAAGAAGTTCAAGACCCTCCTCATTCTGACGCGAGGGTGGTCTAGAATCACCGGGTTATCAGCGTACTGTATGCTGGGAAGCTTAAGTGCTCCAAGCCTAGGGGGACACAGATTCCCCATCATTAGTGCCTGACCCAAGTCTGCTGTGTACAGGTTGAATACTATGGGTGCAGTGATAGATCTCTGCTTCAGACCCTTCTTAGTGTAAATCTTTGGTGTAGCATGGGATTGTGTTAATTTGACCTGGATCTAGGTGTCTGAATAAAGGGCAATCTTGGCGCGCAATAAATGTTTAGGCATCCTCCAGGAAGGAAGTTTAGCCTATAATGGTCTTTAAACAATGGCGTCAAAAGTCCTGCTGTAATCTATAAAGCATGCATAGAGCGGACTTGGGGGCAGATGTATCAAGCCTTTTGCGACTCGCAAAGGCCGAAATTCGCAGAATTTCGGCCTTTGAAAATCGCAAACTGCCTTTTTGCATGTTTTGGAATGTATTAAAAAATCGCAATTTAAGGAATCGCAAAAAATTGCGATTCCTTATTTTGCCATAGCATTTAAGGAATCGCAATTTTTGCGATTCCTTAAATCCTATGTATGTAGCAATTTCAATTTGCGAATTTTGGTTAAGAAATCGCAAATTACCACCAACTTGTTGTTGATGGTAATTTGCGAATTCTATTAAAAAAGCACAAATTGTCATTAGGTGGCATGTGACGCACACACATGCCCATAGGGCATGTATGTGCGCCATATACACACACATGTACATTTCAGGGGTGCAGCAGAGTGTCTTTGAGACACCCCTGCACCCTTGAAATAATTCTCAAATTGCGATTAGCAAATTGCGAATTCGCAATTTGAGAATTACTTCACAATCATACCTATGGGCCTCCTGGCCCATAGGAATGCATGGGAAATTATTCCTATTTGCGAATTAGTAAAATGTGAATTTGCAAATAAAGAATATTAAGGAATCGCTAAAAAAAAGCGAATTTTTACATACAATCCATTTTGCGAATTTTAAATAGCGATTCGCAAAAAAACCCTATTTAGGATTCGCAAGATGAAATCTTGATACATCTGCCCCTTGGTGTTTTTTATCTATCAAGAATGAGAGGGCAATAACAATGTCGATGTTAGAGGCCTTTGGGCGGAATCCCATTTGATAATATGGTATTATTTTGTTGCAGGTGACCCGGGCTTCTAATTCTTTGGAAATGCTTTCCCTTCTATGTCCAACAAGGCAATTAGCCTGTAATTTTCTAGGGCCTTGTTGTCGCCCTTTTTATGGATGGGATACAGGATGGAACCCTCCATGAATCTGGAATGTTGGATGTCATAAAACAGTTCTTGAAAAGAATATGCATGTGAGGTGCCCAATATGTTGTGCCTTCCCTAAACCCACTGCCAGGCAGGCTGTTTGGCACAGGAGCCCCATTCCTATGCATGGCTTTAGAGATTTTTGCAGTTTCCACCTCTGTTACTCCTATTCAATCATTGTGAGGGCCTCATTCAGATCATCAAGAGATTCCCACCGAGTGCTTGCTGGTATCTTTGTGTCGGTGTGCATGGGCTATCCAGTTCTCGGTGGAAATGATATTGTCTTTTTCCCATGTTTTTATTTAGCATGTCATCTACGTGAGTCCAAAATTGTCATGATTTGCCTGGTGTGAGAAGGTTGAATAAATGCAGCCATTCTTCCTCCAAATGCTTTTGTTTAGGGCCCAACATATGTTTTATGTCTGTTCCTTGCGCTTTCTGCTTTTCGGACTTGCAAGCCGACATAGCATTTTACTATGTTTAAATTTATTTTCCTTGTGGGTAGATCTTATTAATAGCTGCTTTTTGATCTTGATGCTGTTAGTGGTTAAAGTGCAATGAAGGCTCCTAATCAGGTTACCCCAGGCTTTCTCCACCTGTGTCACGTTCTGAGTAGGTGTAAAGGCATGATGTTATGCCTTACATGTCTGGTACAAGAGGTTATTCCCAGGTCCCCAGTTAACCCTTTTTTGTAGAGGGTCAGGTTCTGGTGTTAAGTAAGATTTTTCTAGAGCACGCGAATGCCGAGGCGCCTTAGCGCTAGCGTGCTGCAACCGAGCTGACAAAGAATAGAGGCCTACCTAATGACAAAGAGCAATGTCTTCAAAGATTTCCTAAAAAGAACACTGTTACAGGGGTTCTAGCTTGCATTGAATGGTCAGGTTCCCACCGTACGAGCTTACATGGACACATGACATTTCTCCCTAATGCTCAATTGTCTGGGGGGCATAAGGCTATCGGGATCGAAAGCCCACGCAATGCTAAGTTTGTCCGAATGCTGTACTGTATTGCTTTGCTGAACTCAATAAAAATACATTTGATCCAAAAAAAAAGAACACTGTTCGTTTGAGATCTCAACGAGAATTCATAGAATTCCATAGCTTGCAGGCTGCGGAGGAGAAGCTTCTACCACCCCAATTAGCCTTCTTTACCTTAGGAATGACCACCAATTTAGCGGCAGATGATCTTAGGTCACATTGAGGGACATTCCTTGCAAAGGTCTACTGAAGGTAAAGAGGACCAATTCCATGCAGTGCTTTGTGTACTATACACAAGGCCTTAAGTTTTACCCTTTCACCAACAGGCAGCCAGTGGAGGTCCCGAATACTCTGAAATGGAACTAAATTTGGGAAATTTTACAAGCAAACAGGCTGCTGCATTCTCCAGAGATTGTAGCTTTGATTGGAGATGTTTATGAATTCCAAAGTGGAGAGCCAGGGCGGCTGGTGACATTTGGAAGTGGTGGGCGTAAATAGTCTATCTTAGTCAGAACCAGGGCAGCCATTACTGTTTGTTGTTCCCAAAGAGCATCACCTCTGTTTTCTCAGTGTTTAGCTTAAGACAGTTTTCCTGCATCAAGATTGTGATATGTGCTAGACAGTTGTTTAATTCTTTGGCCACAACGTCGACATCAGATGTAATTGATAGGACTATCTGTGCATCGTCGGTGTGGGATATTGAAGAAAAACCATGTGATCTAATAATTTTTGCCAAGGGGTGATATAGATGTTAAATGGGATTGAGGATAGTGATGATCCCTGAGGAACCCCACAAGGAAGAGAAAAAGAATTGGAGGTGTGCCCACCGAGCGCAACAGTCTGTTCTCTGTTTGATAGAAAAGAGCTGAGTACGGTCAGAGCTGCACCCTTGATCCCTACCCTCTCTAGCCAGTTGATAAGCACTTGATAGTTAACCATGTCAAACGCAGCTGAGAGGTCAAGCAGAATCAGTGTAGCCCTCCCTCCTTTATCCACCTGCATTTAAATCTCCCCAGAAGCACTAATCGAGGCCGATTCTACACAGTGCTGTGACCTGAAACCATGTTGCGATGGATTCAGAATGTCTTTAGCCGCCTTAAAGGCCAGATCTTCATTTAAAGCTTTTCCAAGATTTTTGCTAGTTTTTAACTTCTGCAGGATCATGGTAAGTTTTTTTAAATATGATGCACCAATGCATTATCCATGTTGCTGGAAACTGCCCTGAGGTCAGCAGTTTATTTAACAGTTTGACCAGATGGTCCACAATCCTACTGGGAACAATTTGCAATACAAATGGGGTACATGAATCCATAGGGGAACCAGATGTAGTGGTTTCCAACAGTCTCAATATTATTTCTTGAGTTAAAGGGGGACAGCTGTCAAGACCATTCAATACGGCAATTGAATTATCGTGCGGACCAACAAAAGAAGAGTAAGAGAAATCAACCATGTGATTCACATTATGATTTACAGAGAATTCTCATAAATTCCTTTGGAAAACTCAGCAGGTTTATTATAAAAATCTTGATCCGGACCAAGCAGGAAGCCGGCAGATATGGGAAGGATATAAGTAGCGGCATGCATATTAATCTTTATTGTCACTGGGTGGCAATCGTTTTCTGTTGTTGCCGGGACCTTGTATGTGACACATCTCTTTCGCAGGAAAGCGATTCAGAAAGATGTATTCCAGTGTTCGAGGTGTTTCTCTATGTGGAATGTTGTTTACTCTTAGAGATGTCCTGTTGGTCACTTGTATGGAGGTCGCGTTCCTCAATACAAACCTCTAGGAGGTGAGGATTTACTTCCTTCTGGTCACCTTCTGATTGTCCTAAATTTTGTGTGTTAAAATTACCTGCAAGGATGATCTTGTGGTCTGGGTGTTGATAAGCAATTTCATTTAAGAATGACTGGATCCAATGTAGGGCAGTATGTCCAACATCTGGCACTAGTTTGAGAAGTCCATTTGCGGTCTGGTAACTTTCATTTTAATGGCTGGGCAGAGACCCAGTTGGATTTGTACTGCTGAGGGATCTTCAGAAACAACTTTAAACAGATATCCCCTTATCAGGAACAGTGTCAATTCTAAATGAGAAAGGGAGACCGTAGAACTAAAACCACAGCATGAATGCATAAGGGCTCATGTTTCTTCATCGTGGAAGTATGGTAATGCAATACCTGCACTCGCTTTACAAAAACGAATGTGCGACAGGATGTAATGCAACTTAATATTATGATCCATATTTTTCATTCTGTACAGCCAAGATCTCTAGCAAAGCAGCATCTTGAAAAATAATACAGCTCTTTAAATTTTAATAACTGTTTCTAAAATTAGTACTGGATTGTGAAAAGCAAAGCCTGAAATTTGAGGTGCTGCTTCAGGGAAAATCTGCAAAACTATCTCATGATTCATAAGCATGTTAAACAGAAGAAATAAGACAGGGCAGACTATTACAATATTTAATTTAGTTAAAATTAGAAACAATCAGTCTGCAGGCACGTTTGCCAGCAAGTTTATAAATCATGTCTGGATACGTTATGTGCCAATAATATGCACCACAAGAGAAGTAAATGTTACACTATTGAATTAAGAGAATGGAATCACGTGACCATTCACCCATTGAACAGAACTGGTCAATGAAGCACATTTATTTGAAGAAAGTGAGTTTTAGGGTTAAATAAAAACTTCTCTCTTCCAAATACACTCACAGTCTACCAATTTAAATGCCGTGTGTTGGCTTCAAAATTATTTTACCCCAGAGCACTCACATACAGATGTCCCCACTCAAAGGCAGCTCATTTGCCTTCTCCTTCTCTATTTACACCCCTGGTTTTTGTTAAAATTGACATCTGTGGCGTGGTATTCCCCCCACAGTTTTTGCCTTCCTCCAGTGGCGGCTGGTGACATTTGAAAGTGGTGGGCGTAAAAGTTGGGTATGAGTTTTACGTCATGACTGTGCGCAGCCTACAAACCCGACTGAAATAAAGGGTGTTTGGAAGTTCTCCCCCAGAGGAAATTTTGAAGGAAACAATGGAAAATGGTGCATTTCAAAGCAAATTTGAGAAAGGTTAGCAGGTTTATAAAGCAACTGTGAAGATGTAGTCTTGAAATATTTATATTTAAATGCATTAAAAATGGCGCCATATCTTACTGTAATCTGCAAATTGTACAGTGCGACATAAGTACACTGAAACTAGGGAAATGTCGCACATAAACAATCGGAAAACCCAGAAAAGGAAAATTCAATTGCTTCAAATGTGAATGTCACCACCGAGACCGGACATAACTTATTGTCAATTAACAAGTAAAAAAAAACATACAGAAGGCAAATTCAATTGCTTCAAGTGTGAAATTGACCTTCTAAAATTCTTACTGTCCCTTCTTCAAGACTGTGTGGCATCATTTACGTTTACTTTCGCCCTACACACTCCAGCAGGCAGCAGTCACCTGGGAGAAAACATTCCAGCTCAAAATGTATGTCTTCCCAACAATAAAACCAGTGATTTACAAGTTTTTCAGTTGGCACAACAAAGGGGTTCCGACAAATGCCAGCGCCAGCCCCCTTCCCAAGCACTCATAGAAATTAAATCTCATCGCTTTTCAAGACCCCTCAGGCTGCAGTAGGGTGCCCACTCTTTCCATTCTGGCTTTAGACCGAGAGTTGGTGGTGCCCCAGTGGTAAACAACCTTTACAACGAAACTTTTACAACGCACTACCATTACAACGCAGGCATTACAACGCAAACCATTACAACGCATTGCGCTGGGGGGCGCTCTAGGATAGGGAATAAGTTTAATTTTCTATCCAACACCTTCCCTAGTGTGCACGGGGACTAGAGTTGAAATAGAAAATTAAACTTTTCACTATCCAGCACCTCAAAGCGCTATGCGTTGTAAAGGTTTGCGATGTAAAAACCTCGTTGTAAAGGCATGCGTGGTAAAAGTATGCGTTGTAACGTCATACATCCTGCCCCAGTGGTCCCTGCATTCCATTGTGTGCTAGGGCACTGAGTCATGCAGCTTGCCTGCCTCTGTTACGTAAAGGAGGTAGCTGTTGACCCCCCCCACACATTGTGCAGCTAGTTAAGGGAGAAGCTGCCTTCCAGTAGTTGGACACCATCTGAAACGTACACCACCCACCCCACACAAAGTGTGCCGCTACGCGCATACATTTTAAAGGGTCTTTCTAGAACAGTGTTCCATCTCGTGCCACAGACCCAAACCCGCTCTGATGTCTGTGGCGTTAAGGACAGAGGTGCCAACTTTGGAACTGGGAAACTGGGTTTGAGTCTCGGCACCGGCTGACCACACTGTGATTATGGGCAAATCGCTTAGTCTCAACGTACCTAAAAAATGAATGTGACCTTGCGTAATGTAACTGGCACTTGTGTAAAACACTCCAATACCTTCTGGTTTAGTTCATAGTATATAAAAAAATCTACACACTCTGCTGCATGAACATTACAAGACCGCGCTCAGCCGCATGGAAATAACAATCCACAAAAGGGATTGTAACCTGGTCTCCCCCCTAGCCCTGCCGACGCAACATCAGCCAATTGATGGCAAAATACACTGGGGCTTATTTACAAGTCTCGTGCGCCGCTTTTGCGTCATTTTTAACATGGGAAAAGTGACATACGGGTGGCGGAAGGGGCTTGTAAACCTGCCGTCCTGTGCCTTGGGGGTTGGTTCTTAGTATACAGTGTGGCTGCAGCATGCGTCCACGGCGCAAGGCATGTGCTTACTTTCTGCGTACGCCTTACCTGTGCGCATTACCTGTAAATGCCCTTGTGCGTCTGCGTGCTTGTGCGCGTAACCATGAGTACATGCTGCAAGTGTCTGTTCATCGAGCTAAGTACATTTATACATTAATGTGTATGTTGATATGAGAGATCGTCGCGATGTGTCTGTCTTAGGCCTTCATGTGCTGTCGTCTAGCAGTGTCTCTACAGTGTGTGGCAAGAGGAAAAGAAATTTCATCAAAGTTAACAGATAACAAAAACAGCCTCAGACCTCAGCTTGTTCCCTGCAGTACATGGTTTGTCAATAAAGAGGCAAGAGTGAGCCAGTCCAATGTAACAATGTTTGCAGATAGCTCTCTTTAAGCAGACGCAATCGCTCTACCATGTCATAATTTAGGCACTACGAAGCACTTTTTCACCAGTTTCCCGGCAGATTTCTGGAAATTTAGCCCAAATTAGAGAGGGTCGACTAAAAACAGCAAAAGGTTGTTTTTATGTTTTAAAGCAGGGATAGTTAGCAGTTGTTTCAAGAAAGCAATTTAATTAACAGGCAAGAATGTTATTTATGTTCTTACTGCCTGTTCTGTAATTCTCTGCTGAGGAGTGCTGTCATTCTGTGGGGCTCGCTTGAAGTAGAATTGTTGTCCTCCTATTTTTGTAAAATGTCCTGTTTTTTGGCTTTAACCCCTTCGGCGCTGCACAAATTCTCCTGCTCTGTGGGAGAATTAATAAGTGGGCGGGATTCGGATTGTCCCCGGCCTTAGATCCTTAGAACACGCCCACCGTGACGTCGGACAGCCGGGGGCCTTCCTGAGCACCGAAGAGGTTAAAATTCTGGTCACCCTACCCACCTGGCCCCACCACCCCACTGCCCTTACCGGCACGGGCCGCTCCAGGAGCTGGTGCCTATTTTTCACATTCCGACAGGCTTCTATGTGCACTTTATCTCACCCTACCGTTGATTGTAACCCTGGATCCCTTTGCTCCGCAATTACTATTAAGCACTGCCTGGCAATGCTGTATGTTGAAAAACTGCTTAAAGATGTATGATGGCCTAAGAACCGTGGAGTGTCACACTCATGCTCAATTCATACAGCACAAACATATCTTATTTACAGCTCTCGCGCTTAGAACGGTAAACAATACCATGAAACCGGTAAGAGTCAGGTCTGTTCCTGGCAGAGAGCAGCAGGGTCGGCCCAGGCAGCAGTCACGTCCTCTTCAAGATACTAACTTAAGTTTTTCTAGCGAAAGAAGATTAGCATGCTGATCCGGGCTACTGTAAGCCCCACATGGCCTCAGGCACGCTCTTTTAAACCAGCGTGGAGGGAGCTGGGGTAAGAGGGAGATACAGCAGGGTCTGCGACTCGGATACGCCATTCACGAGAGCGAGATAATGAGGCCTCTAAAGTCAGCTTGTCCCCCCCGGCCGAACCTGCACTTTGGAAAACAAGGATTTGCAATGCAATCGGTCTTGCCTTTGGCACCTTATATGTATTTAGCTATGCAGCACATTAGCCTGGGTGCTGAAACATCTACTGTTCTTTAACATGGAGGGAAAGTAAGCACCAAACTGCGTGACACACAAGGCATGGGAACACATGGAGAGAAATATTGCAATTCAGCAGGAAATGGTATAATCCAAATCTCTGCTTTTAATATAAAGTCAGGGCCTTCGGTGGTAATATCCCTGAAAATACAAGATTTGAAAAAAAATATTATTGTCTACGGATGTTTGTGGAAGACAGTTTCTTTGGACTGGAATCTAGAGAAGGCTAAAGTGATGCTGGTATTTTCCTGACCTCTGCTGGTCGTTTTTTATCAAGAAAGTTAGAGGCAGTTGCCAGAAAAATAGGAAAAGAAAGTCCCTAGGAAGAAAGCAATTCTGGTATTTTACTGACCTCTTCTGGTCGTTTTCTATCAAGACAGTTAAATAGAGCCAGTTGAACAGAAAAAAAAGTTCATAAGAGGAAGCAGACAAGTCCTAGGGCTGATCTCCAGAGCCCACAAAGTAATTACAGATATAAGTATATAATAAGTATATACTAAAGTATATACAAGAGGTCTCGAATGCTCGACCTAAAAATACCTTTCTGCACTGACCAAGAGCCTGAATGCAAGCTATGACGGTGCTCCTCCCCCTCCTCAGACCACCTATAGCAATCTAAGGTGGGAAGGAAGAGCAGCATTTGCTGGGCTGCAATGAAGTAGGCAGAGGTCAGTGACAAACCCACTCCTTCATTGTGCCGATGAGCCAGCCCCGTCCATGCCCATTTAGGTTAATGGCAGTATTACGATCCCACCTTAGGTCATTGTAAATAACCCCCAAATGAAAGCCTATGCCTCGAAGGTAAAATCCACCATGCCCACAACTTGTCCTCACTGACTAGGCTTATGCCTCCAGCACGAGGAAGACATTGAGCAGCCAGGAAAAGGCGCAGATAGCAGACTCAGGGCTTTCCCCGAACCCTTCCTCCTCCCTAATCAAAGAACACACACTTAAATTGGTTTCTGACCGAACAGAGACTGCAATTAGCTTCCAGCTGATCGGTCTTCTCTTAATCCTCTTCTATCTACCCCCAAAGTTGCAGGGTGGTGCCCCTTTTGCCTGTTAACATCAGCCACCCCTGCTTCACTCCCTTATTTTGCTGAAACCATTTTTGTTGGCATTAGGACTCTGTGCACTATAACCTGCTAACGAGGCATTACGACTATGTGCACTTTAACCATGTTAAGCAGTGTTAAAGTGCTTGTGCTCTCTCCTGAAAACATGGTAACATTTTCCTTCAATCAATTTGGTTGTTAGTCTCGACTAAATGGTACTACCTGTTCCCAGGGCCTGTAAATTAAATGCTAATAGTTGGCAGCACCCACTAAAGTAGCACTGTAAAACATGTCTCAGGCCTGTCACTGCAGCCTGTGGTGTGCTGGTGTTAAACAGCCATTTTGACTGAGCAAATTAATCTGTATGCCAGACCTAAGCCTTCCTTTTTAATACTTATAAGTTACCTCTATCTTTGGCCCTAAATGGCAGGTTGCATGGTAGTTAAAAACGAGGACAGGTGTGTTTAAGTTTTATATGTTGGGACAGTGAAAAACTCTTAAAGTCGATTTTCACTGTTGTAAGGCAACTCTTCCATAGACTAACAATGGATTACCTTAATACATTTGAAGAGTGCTAAATTCGGATTGAGAGCAGATAGAGAAATGGTGTTTACATTCAAATGGATTGTTATTTAAAATCCTCTATAATGGTGAAGTTGGATGCCAGTTTTATAAAGTTGCCATTTTACTGCTTAAACCAAATGTGCCTTTCTGTCAGTGTCCTGGGTCACATGACTGTGAATGGTTCTGCGGTTGTGGGTTGTTATTTGGCTGTGCAGTTATGGGTTGTGTATTGCTTACAGTCAGTGAGACAAAGGAAGACAAGGTATGAGGGGAGAGGGTCTTCCTGGCAGGAGTTATACCATGCCCTGATAAAATTTCAATGGGTTCTTCCTGCACCACACACAAAGGAACCTGACACCCGGCCTGTGCCGTTGTCACCCTAGACAGGTTGGTGCTAGGACCAGTAGAAGGGGAAGAACTGACCAGAAGCAGTTTTGGGGGTAGGTCAGGCAATTCTCCAAATGAAGGCTGTCATCGGTTATAAAAGTGGGACCTTCAGAAACTCTCATCGGAACACTCCTGGACCTGTGGAAGATTCAGAAGAGAGAGTGCCTTGTTGTCTGAAGATAAAGGATTGCTCAGTTCACTGAAGAAGGATTAGACGTGCTTGCCTTGAACCTAGACCACCCAGAGTTGCTCTAAGGCTCAGTCGGATGACCTCCTGTGTGAGCTACAGAAAAACAACAAGCTTACAGAGGCATTCCTGCAACTGCACAGCTGACCGGCACCTGATGGACCTGCCTAGGCCTGAGCCTTGCGGCTGGCCACTGCAGAAGTGACTTAAATATTTTGTATTGAAATAGTCCTTTATAGAAGACACTCAGGGAGTGCCTTCGACCTGAAAACCCTATTTGAAAAAAAACTGCATCTCTTTTTAGAAAGTATGTTTTTGACATTGTTGGCATCAGTATGTAGTTACCAGACCCAAAAGAATCAGGGGCAAATTTTCATTAAATGAATCCCACCCATATTTATTTATGTTCCAAAATAAATGTTCCAAAATTCAATAGAGCCACTGCTTACTACTCCTTGGCGTGTATGAGTAAAGTACCCAGGCAAATTTGGTTAGAAACAACTAGCACATAATAAGTGGCTTGCCCGAACACGGAAGACGCCGGGACGCCGCAGGGGCCGGTCCGCTAAGGAGAAAATAAATATAGCTGTTGTGCAAGCGCTACACTACCCCTGCGCCCGAACAGCTTACACCACTGAGACGTGGTTTCAGCCGGTGTGCTTTCCCATAACAACAAATAAACAAATCAAATCAGTCCTTTAGAAACACTGGGACCAATTTTTGGCGCTTTTTACAGCAGGTCGTCCATCTCGAGGGATCATTTAGACATATGGCCACATGTATCATAACCATATCGGCAACAGAGTGATCCGTGCACCTAAATAACAGCAAATAAAAACAACCGTCTTACCAATGCAATCTGGTCTACATCAATAATTATATCAAACTTTGCGGTATCTTGGCATCAATCGGCTATAACATCTGAACTGTATTCGTTTCTGTCTGAATAATTGCATAATGGTACAGTCCTGAGGAAGGCACTTTAAGAGTGTCGAAACGCGTAGACAACAGACAGGAAACCATCCAACAATTTTTTAATTAAGAGATTATTTATATGATTGAAGTTATGCATATGCTACAATGCTTTTTTATCTTTTGTGTATAATGATGTACCAATTTTATCGAATGTATCTATAATTTGTATTAAATCTGTATTTTGATATGTACAAACAATAGTGTTAGATATTTCTTTCGTGTGGTTAAGCCACTTATTATGTGCTAGTTGTTTCTAACCAAATTTGCCTGGGTACTTTACTCACACATGCTATTTGCCCTGACCCAGGAAATTAAACTGTATCAGGGGGTCCTTGTTGTCTCGCACATTACTACTCCGTTGGAGCAGTATGTCTTGTCTGAGTCTGGGCTGAGGGTCAATCCATTGACCCTCAGCCCAGACTCAGCCCATGAATATTTGCCCGATTCTTTCCGGTCAGGTGCCTACCATTGTTTTTGTCCTTAAGCAGGCCCAAGTGGATTCATCCAGTTAAGGGGTTGAAACGTCGACTTGATTCACGCCCACCGCCGACATTCACTGTTGGATTTTCAAACTCCAATGATTTGTAACCTTGGGTTTCAATTGCTCGACTAGACTATCCAAGGGGTTCGGACGATTCATGTATATTTTGTACATATTGTAAATATAGATCTTTCTATATCACTTTAGTTGTCATGACTCACTGATATTTACTTTCTCACTGTGCCGTCACTTGGAGCACCTTTTTGGATTGGTTTATACACTACAAGATGATCAGTCTTTTGTATGTTTGATTTGAAATACAAAATGGGAATACCTGCATTGTGGTTGTATGAAATATTGTATTTAAAATTAATAAACTGACCTAGATCACAGGTCAATAGAAGATCCATGTCTTGGTGAAAAGTATCTTGAAATCAAGTCATATATTCAGATATAATTATACATGTGAGGCTTTTCCGAATAACTGTATCTGATTCTGTAATCTAAGCGCCAGGATACCCGTAGGGTGACAGACAAGCACTATATAAGTACCTTCTTACATTTCATTTCATTTCATTTCAATAACACATTGGATTTGATTTTGGGTGTTCTGGCAATCTCAGGTCTAACCCACCATGCAAAAGTGTCTCACTCTAGACACTCCCCAACATAATCTGATGTTGTGATCCACAAGCGATATCCAAATTAAAAGTATTCGGGAGCAGATCTCCCACGAAAACTGTTGACTGAACAAGTTCTCTGGGGCAGAGAAGGAAACAACAGCAATTATTCATCACAACTCAAACACATCTAGTTGAGGTAGGAGGCAATGATTCTACTATATATGGAGGAGTGTGGAAGAAGTACATGATTATGTTGGCGGATGTTGCCACCACCACTAGCGCCTTGAGACCCTCCGGGTGAGTAGCGCGCTATACAAATGCTATGATTGATTGATTGATTGATTGATTGATTGACCACTTGGCAACATCACAAATGGTTTAGGAAAGGACCACATCAAAATGACTAAACAAAAATTGGCAGCTCCAATAGGTTTGATATTGATGTGCTTGAAGTGGGCTGACCATCGCCTCGTGCTGTATACTGTAGTGGGCAGAACCAAAATGTAAATGACACTTTACCAGACTAATGGATGAAGTAGGCTGATTGGCAGATACTGTGTATTTATGTATGTGTGTATTATTATTATTTTGGTAAAAATTAGGCATGTAAGACTCCCTAACCAGACTTAATAAACACCTTGAGGATGGGTTAACTACCTTAGACGAAATGTAAACAACATGTCATATGGTAAAAGTGCTTACACTCACCATAGACCTGTACATACACGCCAAGACGCCCTCGGGCATACGCGCGCTCTATAAATCACAAAATCAAATCAAATCAAATCAAAATCAAATCCTAGGGCACTAACTCACCATGAAATATTACTTAGGAATTTCTCTCTATCCCAACCAAACAATCACACAGTAATTTAAGACATGGACTAAATAGGAGAATAAGAGTGTGGATGTGAAAAAGACTTTTTTAACAACATGAAGCAGTGCAGGGATGGACTGTAGACACTTCAGGGGAGAAAGGAGAGATGTTGCATTAGTGAAAATGAATGATGGCTGTGGAGTGGAAAGACTGAGTCAACAAAAAGCACAATAAAAGAGAGACAAGCTTAGAGAAGAGAGGGCATCTGAAAGAAAAGAGGTAACTGAGTAGAGATGGGGGAATCAGACTGTGGAAGGAGGCAGAGCTCAGCTGTCTGGGGGAAGTCGAGTAGAGGTCGCAGGGCTGCGGAAACAGACATGAGCAGCCTCTTGACAGTCCCCTGGGATGCTGATGAATGAGCTTTGCCAAGGTGTGATCTGTTGCCTTGTCAGGCGGTGCTCCTGTCTGAGAGGTGTGATGAAATACACACAGATGCAACCTTCCCCATAAACATCTCCTCGGCCAATAGTAGCTGGGATCCCCACCAGACCATCACTTTACAGCTGAGCTCACGTG
Organism: Lissotriton vulgaris; assembly: GCF_964263255.1. Classification (NCBI taxonomy): domain Eukaryota; kingdom Metazoa; phylum Chordata; class Amphibia; order Caudata; family Salamandridae; genus Lissotriton; species Lissotriton vulgaris. Next base: position 1,037,949,278 of record NC_141699.1, on the reverse strand, counting down.
TCGCGTGCGGTATTGGGGAATAATTGAGGATTTACTAATCTATCTAGAAAGGTGATTTCTGGAATCATGGACCCTGATGTTATCTGATTGAAAGCCATTTGTCTTGCCTTTTGATCAATATTTATAAGTTGCAAGTTCCGTAATTCCGGATTTTTCTGTTCAAATAATTGATCATAGACAAAAATATCCCTGGCTGTACAGAAACATTCTCTCTGGTGATATGATATTAAAATACCCTGTTAATATACACATACTCCAGCAACGATGTGCTTGGAACGGGGTGCGGGCCGTGCTTAATTTGAGCCAGTGGTTGCCGGTTGGGCCCACTTTCACGCATTTTTAGGGACCACAACTTATTTTTCTGCATCGAGAGCAAGAGAGAGAAAAACACAAAGCAAAAAGACAGAAGAAGAGAAAGACCGACAACCCGTCACAAGGATGAAAGCGGGCACCTCAAATGTGTGAGATAAAGAGGTAGGGAGTGTGTGTTAGTGGATTAAAGAGACTAACTTTTTGGTACCCTGTAGATTGTGCCTGGAGATTTACTGTTGGTATACTACCAGAATATTGATTTTTAAAAATTGTGCTAAAAAATATCTCAGGTAGAATATTGACCACCAAAATATCTTGAAAGAAGTAAATGTTTACAAAACTTAACTCCACATATATGTACCTGGGAGAAATATATAGTTTCAAGGTACATGCATTTGAAGTTAAGAGTAAATCTATGCTTGCCTATGTATATTTACTGTAACAATATTTTGGTAGTCAATTATCTGGCTATGCTATTTTTGCAGCATGTTTGTGCTTTATATTCTAACATATTACTTTAATGACATGTATGGCTCTTGTAGAGAGCCACTGTAGTTTAAAGCACTTTCTGAATCTCATTGTCCAATTCTTTGATGTAGCCACAGTTGATATCCCAACTCCTTATCCACTGTTGCTAAGTCATAAAGGCCTTCCAGGCCAGGTGACTGGGCTCCCTGAGAGCCTGTGAGTGCGTCGCTGCTCGTCTGCTTAGAATAGAAGCCAGAAGCACAGCTGCAGTAGGGGGGAGGAAGGCAGGGAAGGTGGTGTGGTTGTTTAAAGGCGGCAGGTAAGGTATTTCTTTTTCACATTTGTGTCATGGACGAGAGGCCATGCAATGTATGGGTCCGCCATTACTCCTCTGCTCAGTAAAAAGCAGGATAAACAACAAAAGAGTGTGACTACTGCAATCAGCCTAGAAAAGGAGAGAAAGAGAGAGGAGCATGGACAAAGATACATAATTCTTGTTTAGATTTATATAGAAGGCCCTCACTCCCTAACCTGGTTGGTGACATGCTTCATCATTGAGCCCCACTGGGAGAGGCTGAGTGCCTCCCCGGTGTGCTTCGACGTCAGAATTACTGCGGAGCTGATTTTTTGTTTTGTGAGGAGTGAGTGAGTGATAGTGTGATAACTTTAAAAATGTCTGGACTGTGTCACAACAGAATTTTTTTGGGGTGGCCAATCAAAACATTAAAAACGAGGTGTGGGAAAGGAGCCAATAAATTGTTCAGCTGCTTTCTCTTGAGTGGGGTCAACATGTTTCTGCCATCATGGATTTAGTTTCCAGGCATTCGTGAGGACCTAAGAAATATACCTCTGCGCTATGGGCGTGCTAAGGCCCACCCTAACAGTTAAAAGCAGGGGCAGAGGATTTTGAGGGATGACAAACAACATAATTACAGATATGGGTAAAAAGTAAATTACGGAGATGTTTTTCACCTCGGGGTTCTGAGTGACATCATAGACATCTTGAACTTTTCTCAGGTTGTTTATATGACATCACTCAGAACCACTCAGTGAAAAACATCCTCATAATTCACTGTTACCCATCTATAATTCTATATGTTGAAGCACTGATTAAGAAGGAGCCATGAGACAGCCATTATAGATAAGGGGATGTGACCAGCAAACCTTGGGCTGCGATATATATGTATTATCTGATCGATGGAAATGGAGTGTGAATGAAATTTGATACACGTGGAGTTGCCACCTGACTGGTTTTCTGCTGTCACCACTGGTATTGTGATGCCCCAGCCAGGACAAAAAGGAGCAAAATCACCTATAGCCAGTATTCTTTGCCTTTATCTGTGCATACCTCAAACAGCAAATATAAACAGAAAACACTTCTAGATGTTTTCTAGAGCTGCATTAATGACCCTTGACTGATAATTAAAGTAAACAAAGACAGAAATTCGTGTTACAAATTAATACATATGATTTTTTTTCTGTTTAGTACCTTGTTTGTGTGTTTGCAGACTCTTAAAACCACAACAAATGGCTGTGTTTTTTTCTCTTGGAAAGGTGGCAACCCTAGATACATGGAGTAGATACAAACCATTAACTTTTAGGTGAGATTTGGGTCCAAACCCGTCCTTTAGACACTTCTGATTTACTAACCTATCCCCTGTATTGCTAAAGGTTTACCATTGACAGACATTGTAATGTTAGATGCATGGCTTTCATTTGAAATACTTAGATTTTTTAGGTATTAATTTTAATACTAAAACCATTAACAGACTCCCCTTAGACGGCTATGCCTACTGCTCACCATGCTGTGTGATCAAGACTGCCCATCAATGAGGAACAAATGTGAACAGTTGAATCACATACGTTTCCTAATATAGGTTGATAAAATAATGGTATTGTGTCCTAACATGTTTGTCTTGGAACTTGAATGGATAGTATATACACGTGTGTTCCGGAATAAACCTCACAACATGGTTGAATTAAAAAACTAGTATCAAAGTATTGTGCTTGGATTGTTTTTGCCTTTGTTGGTGATCTGCACTGGGGCACGGGACAGGCAGTGATTCCACAGGATTTTGCTTTTTGAAAAGTGGGTACTTTCAACTGTGGGTTCAACAAATGTCGGTACTTATGCGATGAATAGTGGTGGTAAAGGAAAGTGCTGAAAACAGTGGTGGAGAGGCTATACAAAAAAAAGTGCTGTGTGTGTATGAGGGTGTTCATGAGCACTTATGCGTGTGTGTGTGTGTGTGTGTGTGTGTGTGTGTGTGTGTGTGTGTGTGTGTGTGCGTGCGTGTGTGTGTGTGTGTACACGAGTGAATAAGCACCTGTGTTTGTGTGTGGATAGATATGTATGTGTGTGAACAAAGTTTGTGTGTCAGAATGGGTGCAAGGTTGCGTATTAAATATAGACTATATGGGTAGACACATATAGATGAGATAGACAGGGACATATAGATCGATAGACATGGTTTCATGGATGGAATGTGGGTGAATAGTGGGGAGTGGATGCAATGGATAGACAGCCAGCCAGGTGATTGGACAAGAAGCTAGACAGACAGGCAGACAAATAAGACAGACAGATAGACATAAGGGTAGATACATAGATACATACATAGATAAATACAAAGATCCCTGTCATGTTAGGATTGAATGATAGATAGAAAGACTATATTGATAGTATGAAAGCCAAAATAGTAATTTAGCTAGGAAAAATGGAGTACAATTTGAATGCAAACAAAGCCAAGTTTGTGAGTAATCAGTAACATAAATCAGAACACCCGCTTAGCTATTTAATGCTGTTTTGTACTTTAACACTTGCTCTAATAAAGTAACCTTACATGTTCTATGATTTCCTTTAATAAAACCTTTGACTATTTGAAATTTTGGGCTGTATTGCTGAGTTTGAAAGGGGGATAACTAAGGCAATGTGTGCTCTCTTTTGAGAGAGTCACAGATGCTGCACTTTGGTACTTTTGCACCTATTACTCAATTGTAGTAAATATTGAAGCAGTAAAGGTAGGAATGTGCATTCGGCTACCTATCGCCACACCACGTCACTCCCAGCACCGATAGAAGTGTCGGTGCTAGATAATGCGTCAGGTGCACAAGTGGTAACATTTAATCTGTATTACCTGAGAAGCACACCTCATGGTGCTGTGCAGCGGCAACAACTTCGAACACAAAAGCTGAAAGACTGGGTCTAATTCACAAAGATAACTTACGCTGTTGAGTAATTTGCTCTTTCAAGTAAGTTTGATACTTTTTAGCTATTCACCAAGTCCGAATGTACATTTACCACAAAAGTGTAACTTACACTCTGATTGTGTAAATAGGCAAAAAGTAGTAAACTTACTCAAAATTGTAAATTACTCAAAACTGTATATGACTTAAAATGGTATCGCCCACAGGCCCTCCAATTTGGTGGGGGCATGTAAGTTACGCTTTTGGAGTAAGTCTACACTCGAATTTTGCTAATAGCTATAAAGTAGTAAACTTATTCAAAAGTGTAAATTACTCAAAACTGTATATGACTTAAAATGGTATCGCCCACAGGCCCTCCAATTTGGTGGGGACATATAAGTTACGCTTTTGGAGTAAGTCTACACTCGAATTTTGCTAATAGCTATAAAGTAGTAAACCTATTCCAAAGTGTAAATTCCTTAAAAGTGTAAGTCACCACAATCGGTAATACCCTGCGGGTGGATTGCTCTATATGTATCTTCGGTCCTATTTTTACTGCATGCATAAAAACTAATGAAAACGTTTCTTGAATTAAAAAAAAAGTGTAAGTTGCCCTTCTAAATGAAGCCCACTTTGTTTAGGAATTCTCCATCAAGACGTAAGAATCAATTCCATTGAGTAAGAAAGTATATAAGTTTATTATGCATGATTAATAAAAACCGTTGCATGTACTATCATTGTATAAATTCATTTACACAAGTTAGACTTCCAGTATGAACGGGATTTTAAAGGGCCCGGTGTATTTATTTCTTTTTCGGTGTTTCAGTGTGCAGCCAGCCTGTCAGGAGATGTAAATCGCTAACTATCTTTGCACGTTCGAAGATTGTTAAACATGGTGATGCCCCAGTCATGCAGCACGACTTTGGGCAAACTTTGCAGTGCGCAGCGCTTCCGCTACGCGGTACTACGGCAAGGGGGGCAAAGCAAGGCAGCCGTGCTGATTGGTTCAACGCGACACCATTCACAAACCCACCGTGTGTCTGCACCGCCGCTCCCGCGCACGCCATGCCCTGCCACCCACAGCGCAGGAGCGGCGTGAGTTTCCATGGGCACCCGGTGCCAGGGAGGTTGGGAGAACAAGGTGACTCGGTCCGGGAAGAGCCGGCTGCCAAGCCTGCGCTGCCGAGGAATCGATAACCTCCTGAGACAGGAGTCATATTTTATTTCTGTAATTCACGTGTGCGCTTTTAATAGATTTTGAACACCTGCCCAGCCTGCAGCGGTGGGTACCCGGAAGGTAATGCAGGGCGCAGATTATTATTAGGCAGAAAAAAAACTTCAGCAAATCACGGTCCTCGAACAAACACGCAGACAATTCTGAGTGTGAAAAAAATCAACAGAGAGCGAAAGCGCCTAGTCGCCCCTAGAGCCGCGCTATACATTTGCCCTTCAGTTGACATACAGGAAGAGTTAGGGGTGAGCACCTATGTGCACAGCGCCTACACGCAGCGTCAGACCTGGATGACGCCCACTGATCTACCACCAGACCCAATGGGGGTGGAGAGCGGGCACAGCCTCGCTTTGCCGGGGTGCTGAGGGAATTAAATTGCAGCAGTCACCTAGGGGCCCCCCTTGACCTTGCACCCGACAATTCATCTGTAGTCTGTACCCTCAAACAGAGCTGCGCCGGGGTCTCCCTTCAGCAGGCCATGCCCTTAAACAATCACAAAATTCCCTGAGCACAGAGGAAACACATTAAAACATCCGAAAGTTTAAAAGAGCACATTAGTAGGGATGCTAAACTTCCGCTGGACAGTGTTTCCACTAGAGCAGTAAAGCACACACGTCCTGCTGTTTTTTAACACAGGGCAGCCTGGGAGGCATCGCCTTACCTGGATGTGTCCCTGGTACATCCTGCCCTGCAGGGTGGGCCGCTGCTGGTGCTGCTGGGAGGGGTCCTCACTTCCCACTCTCCCCAGAGGGCAGAGATGCTCCTGTGGTCACTGGGCTGAGTGTGAACTGTGCCTCAAGTGGAAAGAGGAGGCTTGCTGAGCAGGGTGGAGGCGCCGGAAGGGCTCTGCTGCTGGCTGGCAGGTGCCCTGCTGTGCTCTGCTGCTGCTGGGACGTGCCCGGAGCTGCTGTCCGCCCTCGGTGGTGCTGAACTCGGCGCAGCCTTCCTCGGCCAGCACGGGGGCGCGGGCAGGGTTCCCTGGGACTCCGGCACCCTGACGCCGCTCTCCACTTCCCTGGCTAACTCTTCCCCGGGCTCTGCCTGGCACCTTCATTTCTTTTCGGTCTGAAGAAGGCTCCTCCCTGGCCGCGCCTCCCCCTGCTGCCTGTGCGCGCCCCCGGCTGCAGCAGCGGTGGTACGGGCGCGCCTCCGCGCTGAGGGAGAGCAGAGGGAAGAAGTGCGCGCACGCTGCCCTTGGTAGCTCCAGGCGTCGAGCGATGCCCAAGGTCCAGATGGGGAAGAGCAGGGGGACCCCTTTCTGTTCATAAGGAGTGATGGAGCGTGCCCGCGCTGCATTGGTGCCCATCAGCGCGTGGCCAAGCTTGTTCACCTTGTTCACCATTCGCACATCTTGGAAAAATCACATATTCCCATTCTCTCAAAGCGTAAAATTCCCACATCTAAGTCCACCGACGTATTATGTGCAATACACTTTATAGTCTATATTTTATTATATTAGTGCAGTTTTCAAACGGATGCTGTAACTGTGTTTCAACGTTTAAATCAAACCCGAGTGGAAATTCTTGTTGCTTGCCTTTACATCTTAAAGAAATTAATTTTCTGGCGTCAATGGTAAGTTTTAATTGGTTTTCTGTGCTACCTCTAGTTCCGTTGAGTTCTTAAGCTGGAAAATCAAAACTCACATGCTGCAACTAGATGTGGAAAAAGCCGTTGGATGATTTGATCAGTTATATTTGTGGAAAGAAGGTTCGGCGGTTGAATTAACGGTTATGGTAGCAGTAACTTTTAGAGAGACAGATTTCGGATTGCGCACAGTGTGAGATGGAATTGTTCACAGTCAGTGGCATTTCTGGAAGTGAGTTTTAGGAGGGGCACAAAAAGGGCAACAAATAAAAGTGGTGACGCCACCTATAAAGAGCAACCATGAAGAATGCGGGCATGGTTATAAAATATATATATTACACAGCGGCGTTCGCCACTGTGTAGTTATAGTTAGGACCTAGTTACCATACAAAATGGATTTTTTGGTTTGCAAATAACTTTGGCACAGTGTGAAAAATCTTCATAAAACTTTCCATAAACCAGTTCATCCACTAGCTCCTTCCTTGAAAGTTTTCGTGTGATCTGTCAAGCGGGAGCCGAAAAAGAAGAGGGGGCCAAACACACAATTTCCTTAAAGAAGTTTAGACACCGGAATGGCTGAACAGAATTGCACCAAATTTGGAAGAAATCTAGATATTTACCCAGAAAGGATGCTTTTGGTGATAAAGTGTAAATCAGTTTTGAAAATTTAAGGTTCAAAATGTACAGATATGTGGATGGATGGGTTCGCGGGAAGCTTGCAGGAGTCACACGTCACTCAACTTTTAATAACAGAGTGATCTGATTGTCTGAGGGGATTTCTTTCTCATTGACCGCCTTGCTCCCACAGAAGTTAGAAGCTCCCATTCGCCCCAAAAGAGCTTGCTCTCTGATTGGCTAGCTACAACATGAAGAGAAATGTTGCAGCTGCCATTACAGGACATGGGGACTTGGTTCCCTTGTCATGACAATGAAAATAATAAATAAAGTTTTAGGGGGCCGGGTAGGGGAACCTTAACGCCATAGACCTTGTGGGGGTGTCCCATAGATATCCCGTCCGGAAGCTGTACGATTTGGAGGCAGGGAAGCCGTCTAGCTGTTTGAAGACCCTTAATGAGAAAAAAACGGTCAAGATACAGGAAGGTCTCAAAAGAATATTCAAAGACTTTTAATTACTGGAAGATAAAAAGCAAAATACTAGAAATGGCTGTTTTGCCTCAGCAAGCTATTTAGTATCACACTGGAGTTACTTAAATACGGTGACTAAATGCACAGCTCCGTATATGTTTCTGATATTGAACCCAAAAGGGCTTTTATCCTGCAACAACGGAAACCGTCAACAGTGCAAATTACAAAGCTGAATTGCTTGTTTTTTTTAAACTATCAAAATTGATTACTAGTCTCCATACAAAGACTATAGAAAACTGTCCTGAAGAAGGTGTCACATCGATAAAATCACTGAAATGCTGTGTCAACTGTTTGTTTTTTTTGTATATGAATTGTAACATTGTTTTTAATCTGTGGAGGCTTATCCTCTCTTTTTCTTATAATAAATTGATGTTTTTAAGTAACTTTTTTTTAGTTGTTTAATGACTGTTGATTCTACTGACGTACTTCTGATTTGATTTCGATTTGAATTGCATTGGTACCCATAGGTTGTCTATGTCTTGTAAATTAGAAATATGTAAATAATGACAATGTGTGTCTAGTGGAGGGACTTTGTTTTACTTTTAAATATCTCACCCTGTCCCAAGTGGAATTTGAGGGTATCTCCTTTTGTTTTTTGCTACATGTCCCATAGTTACCCAGGACCAGATGTACATTTTCTTTACAGTGCCACAATCCTGTGGGACTCTTGCAGGAGCAAGCGCGGACGCTTGTGTCCCAGAAAGTCTAGCAGGCACACAGAAGCCATGCTGGTCCCTGCGAGAGTCCAGCAGGATCTTTTAAAACAAAAAGGGGAGTGTGGGTTTCTGTAGTTGAAAGGCTGTGTATGGGTAGTTGGGTGCAGGGCCTCGGTCGCAGGGCCCACTCCACACATGCCTGAAGCCCATGCATGGTTTCTGCCCACATGGAGTTGGGCGCAAGGCCTGGGCTGCAGCCAACCCCATGCTACACACATACATAGACCATGAGTGGTAAGGGCGTGGCAACCTACAGGAGGTTTGGGCACAGGGCTTGGTTCGGCCAGGCCCTGCCACCAATCCATGCTGCATGTGCATGGCAGGAAATGTCCACCCATGGAGGTTGAGCGCAGGGCTTGGCAGCAGGCCATTTGCATTAGGGCATTGACATGGTTATGAATGGTAAGTGAATCTTACTTTACATTAAAAAACTCCAAATTCACTGTGAGAAAACAAAGGTTAAAGTGATGTTATTGCTAGGTGTGGTAATATTATCTTACTTTACATCATAAAAAACCTTGAAAATGCAATGAAGAAATCAAATGTTAAAGTTACGTTATATTTGAATGAAAATGTCACTTTGAATGTAACATTTTATACTAAAAAAACAGAATTCACCAGTTATAATTAACTAAGGTAGCTGTAACTCACACCCTAGCTATACACTGCTAATGACCTCACATATTACATCACTCATGACATGTCCAATAACATCATTGATAAAATAACTGATGATATATGAAATTGCATAATTGATGACAACACTGTGCAGGAGGAGGGCGCAAGGTATGGTTACTTCAGATAGCTGCAACTGAAGAATTTCAGGATTTGTTTTGTTTTAAATGCTCCATTCAAACAGAAATCTTCACCTAGATATAAATTCACTTTAACCTCTGTTTTCTTTAGTGAAAAAAATATATCAACAAAGAACAAATAATATGAAAAATGCAAAGGTTATGTGACATTATAGTTAGGCTTTGTAATAATGTAAAATCTAGTGTTTTAAAACAAAACAAAACCTCGCAATTGTGCCCCCTCCATACACTGCTTATAACCTCACATATTATATCACTCATGATATGTTCAATAACATCATTGATGACATCACACATGAAATCTCAAATAGCATCACTGATGACAACACTGACGACATTACCCAGTCTACTGTTGTTTAACTTACTTTACAAACTTGTATAGCTCTTCCCAGAGATGCCACTCCATCAAGACACTCAAGCCCCATTAGACGGCCAAGTACGTACCTTGCACAGCTTCAGTGAAATTCTACTTTTGTAAAATGTAATGTAAAGTCTTATTAACATATCTAACCTTGCAGGCAGTCAACCCACATCATGCACGGCCTTTGGCCTTGGATGGCATGACGTTGGTTGCAAGGCCTGTCTTCCATCCAACTCACTCCCCTGCACAGGCCAACCTCCCACCGCACATGGTTTTGGCTATGCGCTGCCCTGGTTGGCAGTGATGCCTGCACACAACACCCAGCAGACAGCCAACTCCACCGACACGCACAGCTTAGGGCCCTTTGGCCAACCCCCATCTGACGGCAAATCCCTTGCCATGCACAGGTGTGCACCGCATGGTGTTGGGCAAACAGCCACATTTTGTATAATTTTTTTCTAGTCCCACGGTTCTCCCGTGGTACTCCTGGAGAAGAATACCATTGTCCGTGCTGAGTCTCACAGTTATCCCACAAGACCCCTCACCAGTGTTCTACAATTATGGCCACATCATTTTTCTCAATGTCTTGTTACCTCCTATCATCAAAACTTACCCTACGTTAGGAGTGTCACAAACTACTCCTTGTCCTTAGGATCAATAAAGCAAGAAGTGACAGAAGGTTCTTCGCTTTTCTAGCCCCCAAACTGTGAAAGGCGTTTCCCGCTCACATTAGACTGGACAGCTCAAAGTCAGCTTTATGAAGCAACTGAAAACCCATCTTTTCAAGCATCAGGAAGGCAATTAACATCTTAGAGCAGAGTTTTACCAGTGCTAGGAGGCCCGTTGGTTAGCCATGCGCAATACAATTCCCAAGAATCTAACAGAATGTTGCAGCCAGTCAATCCGATTGCTTGGTACAGCAGAACTGTGCCAGTCCCACTGTACTAAGACAGAATGCGGGAAAAAAGCCCTCTCTGTCAATCACTCTATTTTTTTTAATTTGTGCACCCGCATGACCAACTATCCTTATATTTCTGTTTTTTTATCTTAATTTCTCAAACCTGGATTTATAGATTTACATAAATCACAAGAAGGTCACTTTGAAAAGATGTAGCTTTCTACCAAATTTGGTGCACTTCTGTTCATCTGTTTTTCCTGTAGCACTGTCTAAAATTTCTTATTGGAAGTGTCATGGGCAAAACATGTTATGGGACCCTCTCTTTTTCTCCAGCCCCCTTTGACAGATCACTCCAAAAGTTTCCCTGAAGGAGGTGAGATTGATAAGATTTTGTTTTGAAAGTTACATGGGGATTTGTCAAACAATGGCAAAGTTATTAATGAAAAAAATGCTCCTTCCTATGTAAAGTTTGACCTAACTATTATATATATTTCCTCGTATACTCAGGACACTGGGGACTTTCTGAAGAAAATCTATGACATAATTTGGGAAGAGGACTACATCTTAATGACCTTAGATGTCTCCTCATTATATACAAGCATCTCCCACACTGATGGGATCAAAGCAGTGGAATATATTTTAAGCTCAAGGCCAATGTCACTGCTTAAACACACTTGGATGCATGTAGATATGGTACATTGGTGTCTCCATAACAACATATTTCTCTTCGGTCAAGATATGTTTAGGCAGCTAAGAGGAACTCTCATAGGCACCTGCTTCACCCCCAGTTATGCCAGCTTGCATATGGGCTGGTGGGAATGTAATCTTATGGTCACTCTTTATAGATGAGCGCTTCATCATCTGGCGCGGTAATATAGAGTCAGCAGAGGATTTTGTCAAACAACTCAATGTGAATCAACTCAATCTACATTTTACATCTCACTTCAGTATTAATGAGGTGAATTTTCTGGATCTAAAAGTGTATGTCATGGAGGGGCGTCTGCACACCAAGACATTTCGAAAGAATACAGCTGGCAACATGGTGTTGCATGCACGTAGTTTCCATACCAATAGGCTAAAATACAGTAACCTCATATGCAGAGAATCTATGTATGTGTAGGAATTGTAGTGATTTAGATCAACTTAAGATTGCGCAAAAAAAATTGAACGATAGATTTGCCACTCGAGGATACAATCAGCAAGTCTTAGAAATGGCTCTACAGAAAGTCAACAACAAGTCTAGGGAACATCTGCTTTTTGCAGATAGCAACAGCATGACAACAAAACAGCAGCCAAATGAGGTTTGTTTCATCACTGTTTACATCAGAGGAATAGAGGTATTTTCCAAAAGCCTTGGCATCTTTTATGCAACAAACCAGTGCTAGGTTCAAAAATACATATCAAAACCCTCATAGCTTTTCGAAGAACAAAATTTATGAAAGACAATCTAGTAGTCAGCAGCCCGGAAGCACAACAGCAGAGGACATGGTTGGGCGGAAATGGAAGTTTCAAGAAATGCCATGAATGCAAGGCTCGCAATTATGGGGTCAACACCACAGAAATACCACTGCCCTTATCACATAGGATGTGGAATATCAGAAAGCCACTTAACTGCAGGAGTGAGTTTATTGTGTATGTCTTGAAATGCACTTGCCCTAAGCTCTATATTGGCAGCACGATTTTGAGAGCACACCAAGTTAATTTACAACATATTAGAGCTAGATCGAACTTATCCAGTGGCCAGACACTTTCAGGAAGCACACCCCACTACTATATAAGAGCTGAGTTATTTTATATTAGATCAAGTACCGGCCAGATTGAGAGGGGGCAATAGAAAAAAGTGCCTGAGACAACTTGAATCCATATGTGTATTGAGATTCAACACAAAAATACCTGAGGGGCTGTACACTGAAGATGAGTTGCATGTTCTGATCTAAGAGAAAAACTGCACTGTTTTATGATCATTGGTCAGTTGGCAAATGTTAGAGCAGGGCCATCGATTCAATGTAATGTGTATTCATATATTTTTAATTGGGATAGGGTTCCGTATAGACATATAAATAATTTTTAAAAATTTTTATTGAGTTTTTTTTGAGGCAGATGACTAAGAATGTTATAGAATTAGATCCACACAATTCCCCTTGTTAGATTTAGACAATGGGGGTGAAAGCTAAGGGCATTTGCCTAGATGCTTATATTTACAGAAAACACAACATGTTAAAAAGATCAGGTTAATTAAGCACAGGAAAATCTGCAGTTGGAAATGTGTTGTCTTTATGGTTCCGTCCTAAGACACACAGTAATGAATGATACCTAGTATTGTGCTTCTATTGGATATAACTGTGAGAAATACCTAAGGACGACACAAGGATGTTTAATTCATATGTCATGCAAGAGCTATTAGCTAGATTTCGATTTTCTCAGTTTTAACCACTCTGCCGCAAGGACGATGTCAAAAAACATAAAACAATGACTTTGTCTAGAGAAGGTAACTGTGGAAATGTTTTGCGAATTGTCACGATTTGCACTGGTATCACTTTGAGGATGGAAGTTCGCACTGTCACTTTAAAGATGCACTGTCACGTTAATGTTTTAGAACCCGTCCAGATAGTATTTAAGAATCAAAATGGCGGTTACGATTTGTTTTGAGAAAGACCGCGGCTGCAGTCGAAACGCGTCAACCTGTATCCACAATTAAAGCTTACCTTTTGAAGAGAGCTCAAGAGTGCTGGAGCCTGTTTGGGATATGCAAAGCGGGCAAGTGGAACCAAATATACATATATATGTATATATGTATTACCTACTGGCAGTAGCAGTAGGTAGTTATAGTTACGACCATGTTTCCATGTAGACAGCGTTTGTTGTTTTGGCAATAACTTTGGCTCTGCATTAAGAATCTTCACAAAATTAGTAAAACAAATACAATGGTCACTTCAGCTGCTACCTGGAAAGTTTGGAGTGATCTGTCAAGCGGGCGGCGCAAACCAGAGGGTGCTTAAAAATGCGTTTTCCCCATGTTAATTCCCATATGACCTTTAGACACGACTAAAGCCCGAACTGCTGAACAGAATTGCACTAAATTTGGCAGGAAGGTAGGTGTTTGTCCAAGGAAGTGCCTTTTTGTGATTTGGTGTAAATCTCTTCAGTAGTTGCGGAGTTATTTAAAGGTTTTTCAGATATACACACTTGGTATGTGGAGGATTTGCGATCCCACTGAGATCTCATGCTTAGATCTGATTGGCTGCCAACACTTCAAAGCAGGAAGTCAAAGGAAAAACAATTAAAAATAAAGAAAAGGGCGCAAGGTAGAAACACCCTGACCCCCCTAGGCCTCTTGGGGGGGGGATCCCACAGGGACCTTGCGGAGGCAAAAGACATTAAAAAAATTAATTTGGCAAGAGTTGCGCTGGATCTGCAACACCCACTAGGAAAAAAAATGGAGTGCAGGCTCCTGCTCGTATTCATTGGTCTCCGGGGCCAAAATTGGCCTGGAAGGAAGGGCCCCCTCACCCATTAAAAAAAGGCCTGGATCTGGGGGATGAGGTTCCCTGGGCCGAAAATGGCCCAAGGAAGGGGGGCATGCAGCGCCCCTCCCTTAAAAAAAGAAAGGAATAAAAAGAAAAAAACCTCCGTCAAGTCACCGGAGGATGTGCCCCCTTCACCACCACTCTGCAAACGCACCTCCTGGCACACTGCCGGTTTGGAGATTTAGGGCCAGATCTAGGTAACTTCAATTTAGCGAGTCCTTAATAGCGATTTTTACCGAATCGCTATTAAGGACTCACTAAATTGAATGTAGGTGGGAATTGCTAAAATATTAGCGATTCCTTAACATTCCTTAATAACGAATCAGTAATTGAGATTCGTTATTAAGGAATACCTAGCCATTCATTCCTATGGGCTTGAAGGCCCATAGGAATGAATGGGAAGATATTCACTATTAGCGACTTGGTATTACCAAATCGCTAATAGCGGGAGGTATTTCAAGGGTGCCAGGGTGTCCAAAGGACACCCTGTTACACCCCTGAAATGTGCATGTGTGCACATGTGGCGCACATACATGCCCTAAGGGCATGGATGTGTGCCACATGGCACATTTAAAAAAGCAAAAAAGTGCTTTTTTTAAAGAAAATCGCTACTTACCACCAACTTGAAGTTGGTGGTAATGAGCGATTCCTTAAGGCTGAAGTGCACTATTTTTAGTCCTACGTACATTGCATTTAAGGAATCGGCATTTCCGATTCCTTAAATGCAAGAGCAAAATAAGGAATCGCTATTTAGCGATTCCTAATTTTGCAAGTAGGTTTGAACTCACCTATATTGCACAAGGCTAAACACCGGTCGGTAACGCAGTAATCTACCGAATTTCAGTGTTACCGACCGGTATTTAGCCACCTACATCTGGCCCTAAGTCCCTTGGGTCCAGAGGCACTTTGGAGGCCAACAAGCCTTCCTGTTACCACCAGTAAGTCCCATACAGCTGGATTGCTGACAGGTCTTTGGAGGCCATGCACCCTTTCTGCACCACTCTGCAAATGCGCCTCTTAGCGCACTGCCTGTAGGAGAATGAATTCTATTTTACTCCTGATGGCCTCAAGACTAAAGTGGACTTCTTCCTGAACCAGTAGTGCACCAGGAGGCACATTTGCAGAGTGGCAGATAAAGGGGGCATGACCTCTGACAACCTCTTAGCAATTCAGCTGTGTGGAACTTACTAGAGGTAACAGGAGGGGTAGTTGGCCTTTCAAGGACCCTCAGGAGTCAAGGGGACTTCCTCCCCCAACTAGTAGCATGGCAGGATGCGCATTTGCAGAGCGGTGGAGAAATGGGGTGTGGTCACCAAAAACCTCTCAGCAATCCCGCTGTGTGAGATTGGAGGTAGCAGGAGGGGTAGTCGGCCCCCAAAGAACCTCAAAAGCCAAGGGGACTTCATCCCCCAACTAGTAGGCACCAGGAGGCATGCTTGCAGAGTGGTGGAGAAAGAGATCGTGGCCTTCGACAACCTTTCAGCAATCCGGCTGTGTGGAACTTATTGGAGGTAACAGGAAGGGTAGTTGGCCCCCAAGGACATCCTTGGGGGTCTAAAGACTCCTCTTGTTACCTCAAGTAATGTCCACACTGCAGGATTGCTAAGAGGTCTTCAGAAGTCACATCCCTTTTCTCCACCACTCTGAAAACGCGGCTCCTACACACTACTGGTTGGGGGATGAAGTCCACTTTACTCCTGAGGGACCTATGTGGGCAAAGAAGTCCTCCTGGTACCTCCTGCAAGTCCCATACAGGGACATTATAGTTAGGATATTAATTTTTAAAAACTTGCAATTCACTGAAAAAAAACCAAAGGTTACAGGGATATTATAGTTAGGAAATAACATTAAAAAACCTGTCAAAATTTACTGAGAAAAAGGAAAGGTTACAGGGACGTTATCGTTAGCCTCACGTTTCACTCGTACAAACCATAGAAACTTAGCAGTTATAGTTACCTGAGCTAACTATAATTTATGCCTCCACAATGCACTGCCTACAACATAACATATTACATCACTCATGACATGGTCAGTAACATCACTGATGACATCTCAAATGACATCACTGATGACATCATCCACAGAACTAGGCCTGGGCGGTGAACCTTACTCCATTAGTGGAGTTTTCCGTACTCTGCGGAACACCCTGAGTTCGGAAAAACTCTGCTCCTCATAGTGGAGTGGAATTTTTTCCTCACTTGTGCTTGCCAACATCAAGTTGACAAGTGCGAGCAAGGAAACTCCACCTCCCCGTGAGATTTCTCAATGCCGGCTGTCATATTTCTCAACGCGGGCGGTTGTGGATGGTCGCGACCGCTCGCGTTGAAAAACATTCAGTTCGCGTTGAGAAAGCTACAGTTTGGGTAGAAAATCTACTCGAGCGGCAAGAAAAGAAGCAGAGCCCTCTTGCGCTGACCTTTGTGCTGATTTTAGAGTTCAGAAGAAACACCTGGCACTGAAAATCAACACAAATGGCATGACCAAACGCATTTCTGCCATTTGCACCGTGGTAGAGTTTTTTGGAACTCCAAAAACTCTGACCCCGGCCTACTCAGAACAACTCACACACCTGCTCACATCCACATACAACCTCTCATATCACCCACACCCACAGAAGCATCCACATACCTCTTTAAAAGCTTTCAGTTGGTATTTGAATCATCATTGTAGGAGATGTTCTCTGTTTTTGGTTGTTTTTTGTCATTTATTGTAATAGAAAATGGCAACAGGGAGTGAGGAGCAGGACCTGCATCAAGAAGCTGAGGAGCCGGAGGTACATGCATGCCCAGAAGACTCTTTAGATCAAGAACCAGTGTCAAAACAACAAAGTATTGCCTGTGATTTGTTTACCGCCCCGTCTGAGGACTCAAAAGCAGTCACCAAATTTATAAAGTGCACCTTGTGCGACCAAACCCTTTCAAGGGGCACTGCAAAAAAATATTCTTGTGGTACAATAAGCATGCTGTACCATTTAAAAACATACCACAAGAACCGTCTGAAAAGGGCATAGAAAGAGAGAGCTGGAGAGGGGCATCAACCTCTAGTCATACACCACCTGATCCTGGAGAAAAAGTACCTGAGGAAGTGGAGAGGCGGCTAACCCAAACTTCTCCAGAATTAAAGAGATTAGTACATTTTGTCTCAACTGCAACACCACCCTCACAGCCGGTGAACAGTCAGTTGATGTTATCTGTGAGTGGATGCATGTGTGTCTGAGTGTGTACGTGAGTGTATGACTGCCTCTGTGGAGGTGTGAGTGAGTGTGTTAGAGTCTCATTGGATCTGTGAAGGGGTGCATGAGTGAGTAGATCTGTGACTTGGTGTGTGAGTCTCTGAGTGGATCTGTGCGTGAGTGCATGAGAATCTGAGTGGGTCCATGTACGAGTGTATGAGACTTTAAGTGGATCTGTGAGCGGGTACATGAGACTGATTGGGTCTGTGAGTGGTTGTTTAAGTCTCTGAGTAGATGTGTGAGTGCGTGTGTGCGTTTCTAAGTGGGTCTGTGAGTGGGTCTGGAGTGGGTGCATGAGACTGTCAGTGAGTCTGTGAGTGCTTGAGTGTCTGAGTGGGTCTGTGAGTGGGTGCATGAGTGTCTGAGTGGGTCTGTGAGTGGGTGCATTAGTCTCTGAGTAGGTGTGTGAGCGAGTACATAAGCCTCTAACTGAGTCTGTTAGTGGGTGTGTGAGTCTCTGAGTGTAGGAGGCTGGCTCTCTATATAGTGTACTAAAGTGAGGTACACTGTGCAGAGAGTTCAGTGGATCCCTTACTGGTATACAGAGGCAAAAACAGATAATACGAATGGTCTTTTTGTGGTAGTGTGGATGAACAGTGAGGGTTATCAGAGAGTAGTGTTAAGCATTTGTTGTACTCACAGAGGCAATAAATGAGACCCACATTCAAGCATAAGTCGGAGACCAATTTGTAAAAACAGCATCCATTTTTTAAATAATTTTTCACACCAAGTGCTTTTAAAGTTATGTTTTTTCCAATTTCCCCAAAAAAATCACTATTTTGCACCAATATAAGTCAATGGGAGAAAATAGGAAACACATTTAAAATCACACAGTGGGCTCTCAAGGTACATCTTCTCAATTTAAGTAATTATCAGGACCAATTCCAATATTACAGCAATGGAAGATTGGGAGCTTCCCGGATTTGGCCGAGAGCAGGCTGCTGAGGTTGTTGGTAGTTGACACTACGAAAAAGGGGTCCACCCGAAAACACCAGGCACAGAAGGCACATGTAAGAGCGGTTGGGTGGGGTTGGGTGGGGTGGGGGGAAATTAATAGATGATGTGATAGGTAAAATTAAATAAAACCACTTACCATGCACTCGCCGCATCGTCGACTCAACAATTTTATCTATCCCGTCATCTGTCGACTTAACCCCCACCCGCCCCACCTCACAACTCTTACCTGTGCCAACCCACCTGGAAAACACGCTGCACAGAGGGTCTTAAAGGTAACTTCGGGGGTCCTACTTGAGGGAGCAGGTCACAGGGGCCTCAGGACCACAGAAACACAGCTGGTTTGTCGTTACCCAGGACGGGCGGGTTGGGTGCAGAGCAGATAGGTCAGCCAAGTGGCGGGTTGGGTGCAGAGCAGATAGGTCAGCCAAGCACCTTGTGTCAAGATGGTCCTCTTGGTCAGGGGCAGGCTGTTTGCAGGGATGATTCTGGAACAGCTGGGCCATTCATGTAGCAGTTCTAAGGGGTCTCAAAGCACCTCAATGGGTGTATATGTCATGAGTAGTTGGAGACGGTATTGGAATATTTTTTCTCAGTCTTCAGTGCAGGGGGTCTGGTACCCCAGGTATTGGCATGGCTCCGGTAGGTCTTGGCGTCCCCTCACTTGGTGGGGGAACAGATCTGACCCTCCGGAGCTGATGTACCTCTTCTGGCTTGGGTGCTGTGTCGGAGTCGCTGGGGGGCAGCAGATCAGTAAACCGGACTTCGCAGTGTGGTGCCTGCAGGCTGCAGGGGAGTAGCTCCTCTACTTCAAGGGAGGTTCTCGGAAAATATTCAAAGGCTGGAGGTGCTCCAAGGATCTTGGAGGCCTCAGAGTTGCACGATGAGACAGCACACCATGATTGTTGATATCTGAATGCAGCCAGCAGGGCTTGGTTCCACATCTCCACAGCAGGACTTCAGTTCTCGTGTCAGCAGCTCTTCTTTGTCTGTTGCTCTTCTTAGATCCATCAAATCTAAGTTCAGGGTCTGGGGATGTCACCTAAATACTGAATGTAGGGGCATTTAAGGGAGTGGCAGGTAGTAGCCAATGGCCTACCTACCTTTAGGGTGTCTACAGACTCTAAGTGACCACTTCCTGTGAGAAGGAACACTACCCTAGCCCTGATAGGTTAATATACTATCATCTCAAGATGGAGGAATTGGAAAAGTAGTTTCCACATCGCCTGCCCCACCTTAGGGGTGATGTTGGCTGAATGTGTGCACACCTCCTAATCTAACTAATGTTCCTACCTGTCCTCCCACCAAAAGGGCAGCAGGAAAGGGGGGTTGGTATCCTATGCTATCTGGAGATGTTGCATTTTAGAGGGGGCATCGCCTTTGAAACGTCCCACCCAGGCAGGCCCTTCTGGCCTGAAGAAGGTGTGAAGCACATCCAACCAGAGCAGGCTTTGTTCTTCGCCTCTGAGAGTGCTGGCTCTCACCCCATGAGGTCAAAAATATGCCTGGTGGTGGCAGGCTGGATATGACTAGTCAAAGACTACAACAGCGCTAGGTAGGTTTTCGGGTCCCTCTGTGTGCATTTATTAATAAATCCAACACTGGCATCATATTAATATGAGATGTTTGGTACCTAACAACTTAGAGTCCAGTGAAGCCATGATGGAGCTAGGAAACTCATAATGACAAGTAGCCAGACCATGTACTCTCTATGACTTCCATGTGCACTTACAGTATCCAAGAATGGACTTTGATACTGTAGGGTCATACTGCTCATGCAGATATGTCCACACATGGGATATAGTGCACCCTGCACCCTGCCTTAGGGCTGTACGGCCCGTAGCAGGGGTGACTTACCTATACCTCATGCAGTGTATGTGGGCATGGCACACAGGGCGGTATGCTATGTTGACTCTTCAGTTTTCTCTGCACCAGTAGTAGTAGTAGTAGTAGTAGTATACTTGTAAAGCGCACAGCTGCCCCTGCAACTGGGTGTCCCGGCGCTGTATAACGCTGTGGAACCCTTCCTGGCTCTCCCTGTGAGATGCCTCTCCTTGGCACCCCCAAGGTGAAGCCAGGCATCCCAGTGTTGTTGGGGCCGTTGTGGAGATTAAGCAAGCTATTGCCCAGAGTTGCAGCGTAGGACCCATGATTAGAGTAGGCGCTGAGGCGAGAATTATTGAGTCCACGGACATTGAGCCCAAGACCCTGACCCTGCCGCGTCGGGACTTGAACCCTAGTCCCGGGCGCAATCTCTGCTTCAGAGTCTGCCACTCTAACCACTGAGCCACACTTCTCCACCAGGACACGCAGCCTGCAATGGCATTTTGTATGGTGTTGGTGAGAGGTCCCTAGGGTGGCACAAATCATACTGTAGCCGTAGAGGACCCTCTTCAGTACCCTGGCCAAAGGTAACAGGGTACAAATTACTGGGGACTTACAGGGGGTGTTGATGTGGTGCCAATCGTGGTACAATTTTAGGAAAATAACACTGGTGCTGGAAACCTGGTTAGCAGGGACCCAGTAAACCTCAGTCAAAGTTTAATAAAAGAAACAGGCAAAAAGTGGGGGATACTGCATCAAAAACCTAGCTTCCCACATTGAGTGAGTGTGTTAGCGGGAATATGAGTGTCTGAGTCAATCTGAGAGTGGGTGCGGGAGTCTTTAAGTGGGTCTGTGAGTGGTTCTGTGAATCTGTGAGTGGGTCTGCGAGTGGGTGTGTGAGTTTCTGAGTGGATCTGTAGTTTTTGCATGAATGTCTGAGTAGGTCTGTGAGTGGAAGATTTTTAGCGGGCCTGTTAGTGCATGCATAAGGGTCTGAGTGGGTCGGTGAGTGGGTGCATGAGTGTCTCAGTGGGTCTGTGAGTGTGTGTGTGAGTCTCTGAGTAGGTGTGTGAGTGCGTACATTAGTCTTTCACTGAGTCTGTGAGTGGGTGCATGAGTGTCTGAGTGGGTCTGTGATGGGGTGTGAGTGTCTTAGTGGATCTCTGAGTGGGTGCATGAGTGAGAGGGTATGTGAGTGGGAGATTCTGAGTGGGTCTGTGAGTGGGTGCATGATGGTCTGAGTGGGTCTGTGAGTGGGTGCATGAGTGTCTCAGTGTGCCTATGAGTGTGTATGTGAATCTCTGAATAGGTATATGAGTGGGTGCATAAGTCTGAGGGAAACTGTGAGTGGGTGTTTGAGTGTTTGAGTGAGTCTGTGACTGTGTGCATGAGTCTCTGACTGGGTTTGTGGGTGGGCATTAGTCTCTGAGTGGCTGTGGTGGATGTCTGAGTTTCTGAGTAAATCTGTGAGTGGGTGGGTGACTGAGTGGGTATGTGAGTGGGTGCTTGAGTCTCAGAGTGCATCTATGAGTGTACATGAATGTCTCAATGGGTATGTGACTGGGTGCATGAGTCTCTAAGTGGATCTGTGAGTGTGTGTATCTGTCTGTGAGTGTGTGTATCAGTCTCTGAGTGTATTTGTGAGTGGGTGCATGAGTTTCCGAGTGGGGTCTGTGAGTGGGTGCATGAGTGTCTGAGTGGGTCTGTGAGTGGGTGCATGGGTCTCTGAGTGGGCACATCCATCTCTGGGTGTGTGAGTAGATGCATGAGGCTCTGAGTGCGCCTATGAATGAATGCATTAGTGTCTGGATGAGTCTGTGAATCTATTATTTTTTTAAATTTCTGGCAATATTTGTGAATTCATTGTGACGTTACATAGGGGGAGCGCTGAGCGTTGTGGCAAATTTGTGAATATCGTGTGTGGCACAAAAATATTTTTTTGCTTTGACATTTTATGACCATACTGTGCCCCAGAAACACCCCTATCACCCACCTATGGGGTCTGGGTACATCCAACCTGACCCCTTATTCCAGTTTCTGCCATTTCACTGAGCCTCGGGGACTGTTCTGATAAACTAAAATGACAGCTTCAGCACTCTGCTCAAGTTGCGGCCAGCCAATCACAGCTTTCCTGATGGCACGCGTCCAATTGTCGCGAAATATTTGCTGCCATAGATATACAAATTTGGATTTTCTTAAATTTCTCAACAACTACAAAATGGATTTACACCAAATAACAAAAAGCACAATCCTTGGAACAAAATCTACCTTCCTGACAACTACAGTGTAAATCTGTCCAGCGGTTCGGGCTGAAGGCGTATCTAAAGACTCGATAGAAATTAACAGGGCAAACACCCTTTTTAGACCCCCCCCCCATTTTCTTGACCCCCACTTGATGGGTCATTTCCATGCACAAGTAGAATTACCTGCACACCTTTTTGGGACAATTTTGTGAAGATTAGTAAAATGACGCCAAAGTGATAGGCAAGTCAAAAAATGCTTTTTCTATGGGAATGTGGTCCTAACTATAACTATATTAAATATATACTTTGCATGTGTTTGTATGTATATAAATATATATATATATATACATTTATACACACACATACATTCATACACACCCACACACACAGACACATATATGTGTATCCTATATACGGAAGAAGAGAAAGAGTAATCTCTCTCTCTCCAGGTCTCCAGGATGAAAGTATTGCCAGGCATCCTTTAGTTCCTGGTCTAAGACCAGCTCTCCTGGGTTCCTGGACAAGCCTGTATAATTTGCTGATCTGTCTAGAAACTGGTCCCACCGAATGGTCCGGACACCACCTAAGAAAAACAATATCCACATGCTCACTCGTTACTCTCCACAGGAATTCATCCTGTTGTGTGTGCGGAGAATATATGTAAATTAGAGTGAGGAACTCCCTGCGTAGGTCAATATTCACCTTTAAATACCTGCCCTCAGAGTCCCACAAGGTCCCCAAAAAGTCACATCTATATATCACTGTATTCTTATGTCTGTACTTTTGCCCCTCCTTCTGAGCTCGGATCTCCCAAAAACTAAACCCCAAACCCCATGAACTTAACAATAACAAAACTGTCTTGGATGTGATTGTCACCTACCACATCAAGGCCTGGGGGTCTAAATGTAACCCATTACATCATGGTTTGGCCCACAATTACTCGTAATGTGAGTTATTCCAAACTACTCTGATTGTTTCTCAAATATGAAATCCCCATACAACCCCCTTCCCCCTCTTCTCCTTGTGTGATGAAACAAGCAACCCTACCGATCTCTTCTTTCAGGGAAGCAAGGTATTACATTCCCTATCTGTGTATTCCATGTCATAATATTGAGGTAAAAATATCTTGATACAAAAAATAACATATATTGTAATATCAAAATAAAATATACTGAACAAAAATATTCAAATTCCATAGGTAAGTATATCTATTTAAAACTATTTAATATTATAACATATTTAAAAAAAAGATACATTTACTTTAAACAATATTTAATGCAAAAACATACATAAGAGAGAGATGTAAAGCTAATTGCAGTGACTTAAAATCAGTACAAAACCTACCTAACGTAAACATAAAAAATGCAAAAATTATTACAATACAAATATTAAATGCAAATAAAATAAAGAAATAATAATGAAGTAATGAAATTAAAAAAACTCTCATTCTCTCTGTATCTTTGTATATTTATGCGTGTATATATATGTGTGTGTGTGTGGGGGGTGGGGGTGTTTCTGTGTGTATAAGGTTTCGGGATCAATGGGTTCATTCGCTTAGAGTCTACAAATTTAAGGGGCGCTCAATTGAGCTACACCAAGGGTCCAGGACCCGAGTTCAGGGCCTGAGGGGCACCACTTGGGGGTCAGGAACTCCCTCCAGCTGGGGCCAGCAATGCTCAGGCAGGTCTAGTTGCAGGTCCAAGCAGCAGGTCAGCTGGGCAGTTGCAGGGAGCCTCTGGAGCTTGCTATGGCCCTGAGTTTCCTACCAATGCCTTTATAAATGACCGCCTGCTTGGCAGTCATTTATACATTTGGCAGGTAGTCTGTCAGTCATAGGGACAGAGTAATTTACACCGTCCTGATGGCGAATCGGCAGGCCACCTGCCTTTAAATAAATGGGGACTAAGTCCTGAGACCAGGTCTGATGTAGAGCAGCACTCCATCGACAACCTCCTCAGCACAAAATCTTGACTTTTTTCGTTCTGAACTTTTTCTTCCTTTGTGTATGGCTTCACTGCAACTTTGTCCACAGCTCTCCATTATCAACTACCCCGTCTTCGGATTCAGACAGGAGCCTTGCCATGCTGAAAACTTTATCTACTCAAAATGTCTTCTAAGTCTGAAGGTGACTCTTAAACTGGCCCAGCCTGGTGCTTGTATCCGAGCCACACTCCATTCCAGTGGACATTACATTTTGACTTTGACCCTGTCTTGCTCGACCAGATAATCACGGTTGCCACTTTGTTTTCTTTAGCAATATTTTTTCACTCACAATTTAAAATTCATAACTTTAGCTCTACTTTTTGTATTCTTGTTGTTTTGGTGTCATTTGATTTTTACAATGTTATTTTTCTAAATTGGTTCGAGATTTTTCTTGTGTTGTGTTTTTACTTTATTACTGTTTGAGTGCTGTGTAAATACTTTAGACATTGCCTCTAAGTTAAGCATGAGTGTTTTTGTACCAACTACCAGAGGGTTAAGCACAGGTTAATTTCGTGACTTTTGTGGATTATCCTGACAAGATTTGTGAATATTATTTGAGGTGGGTTCTCAACCCCTGAACTAATACTCTGATTTCTTACCAGAGTGCTTTGCAGAAGGCAAAATATCCCCTCACAGAACACACCACACTGCCAATATCACCCCCTTTGACATTTGCCTTTATTTAGTAGATCTGTATCTGTAAATATCAAAATATCAGTGGCTCCCTTATCAGTGTCCTCTGCTTAGTCCTGTCAGGTCTTGCAGCACCTGTGGTTCATACTGGACACACAGAAGACTTGTACCAGTTGACCCTGAGTACTGACATACAGCCAAACTTCTTTATTGCTGCACCAACAAGGTGATAGATGGAATGCTTCAATTAATCTGTTTTATTGGCAATTCCTTGGGCCATATTTCAGTTAATTGTTTTCACTCACCATGTCACTCTAGATCCACAGAGGGTAGGTCAGTCGCGCAGTGCGGCCATCATCGATGAGTTGGCCGTGACTCCAGTGAGCGGCCTGTGACTCTGGAGCTCCGGCCCCTTCCCTCCTGCCACCACAGTCCCTACTCAGGAGGAACCTACTTGCAGTTGGTGTATTTTGGTGAGGGCATGGTTACAATTCTTTACAGATATATAGGTACCAACCCTCTAAGAGTTGCAAGTAGGGTATCTAGGTCCTGATCAAATGCCACAATCTTTATGGCACACAGGGCATGAAACATGTTGACATTATCCTGACTCATAACACTTGACAACACCTTTATAACTCTCTGTATAATTATGGCATGTTTTTAATAATCACATGGAACCCACTAAAATAAAGTGAATACAGCTAGTTCCCATTGTTCTTTTTGCTTTATCCACCCCACACTCTAATCACTCTTGTACATACCCCCAGTTCCCACACGCACCCACTTCTTCTGTGGCTGAAACCACAGGACAAAGATCTCCGGCTAAGAGCCCCCCTGTGGGGCCCATCGGGCATTGCAGTGCCGGCCCAACAAGGAGCTGCCCTATGATGAAGCATGACACCCCTTGGGTGTTTGATGGTCCTTGCTCCTTATAGGAGCTATCCCCCTTTCTGTTTGGATCTCTGAACTGATTTCACTCCTTCTGTTAGGAACCGCACACCTCATGATTGATAGTTCATACCTTGGGGATCGTGTGCCAGAACTTTATTTGCCCCTGGTCCCTCCCTTGTTTATGTGTTACTCTGGTTAAAGGCCCACCTTATGCAAATCAGTACCAACTGTGCTCCTCATGGAAACAGTCAGCCCTGAACTGTCAGGTGAAGCCCCCTGTTTAAGGGACCACAAGCAACCTCAGACCTGTTTCATCCTTCTTGGGGCACATCAGTTGGGTGTAGTTTGAGTCCTATGGCACAGTGAGCTTGGGACCCACTTTGGGCATACCCGTCGCAATTAGGGCATCACCTGCAATGACAACAAGGTGATGGATGGAAGGCTTGAATTCATCTCAACCAATGACAATCATTTTGGCCACCATCTCACCCTAGACACTGAGCCCACGCTTATGCAAATCAGTACCGACCCTATTACTCATTGGAATTATCTGTCTAGCACTGCCAAGTGAGGCCCCCTCCAGAAGAGACCATACGCAACCAGTTGCTCTCTGTTTGGGGTGCATCAGTAGGGTGTAGCTTTGGTCCTGT
Organism: Lissotriton vulgaris; assembly: GCF_964263255.1. Classification (NCBI taxonomy): domain Eukaryota; kingdom Metazoa; phylum Chordata; class Amphibia; order Caudata; family Salamandridae; genus Lissotriton; species Lissotriton vulgaris. The sequence continues at coordinate 1,037,922,624 of NC_141699.1, read as the reverse complement.
GAGACAGTGTGCTCGGTACCCACATTTGTGTACACCCATCACACTTATGGCATTAACAGCAAAAATAACAAGAAGATGACGTTTGGAATGCTTGAAGTAATCTCACCCACTGGCAATCGCTCGGGCTGCGTTCCAGTCTATCATTTTTCATCCACCATGCCACTCTAAATGAAGTACTACCTTATGCAGAACAGTACAGATCCTGATCCTTGTGGGAACAGTCTGTCCCAAACTGCCAGGCGAGGCTCCTCCAGAAGAGACTACAAGCAACTCCAAACTGGTTTTGCCCAACCTGGAGCTTGGCAGTAGAGTGTAACTTGAGCCCTATGACACAGTGAGATTGGGAGCTACATTTGAGCATACCTGTCGCATTTAGGGCACCAACTGCAACAACAAAATGTTACTAGATGGCATGCTTCAATTAGCCTCAGCCACTGGCAATCACTCGGGCCACATTCCAGTCCATCTGTTTTTGGTCACCAGGCCACTCTAGACAACGGCACGCTTGGGTTCTCATCAACCCTTCCTTCCATCATTGGATTGCCAGTGGCTGAGATTAAGCATTCGAGCCATCATCATGTTGTTGTTGCAGAAAACGTTATTGTGGCAATAACTCTTCCCATTCCCAGGGTGCGCATCCTGTAAGTACATCAATATATCATCAGTTTATAGGGAGATGTTGAGGACCACCTATGAGATTCTTATATCCAGATTTGCCCCAGCGCCTGAAATGCACTTGCTAGAGGTTTTCTGACCAACACAAAAATCGGTTGGGGCAGGAGGGTGCTGTATCTGATTAGATATCCCTCACAGTCTTGTCTCCAGCCATCAGTAGGGTGTACAATGCCCTGACCCATCCTAGCAAAATCTGATCTATACCTACCTTCCCTTGTAACTCAAAAAGATACCACCAAGGTGCAGCGTTTCGGGCTCTCTTGAGGTCCACTAAAAGGATTACTGGTTAATGGGCTGCACTCAGCATTGATTCAATCAGATAAAATAGCAGCCTAGTATTAAGAGATGTACCATGGCCCAGCACAAACCTTCTTTGATCTGAGTGAACCAACTGAGTGGAAGCACCTTGAGGAGGCAGATCGCTCTGTACTTCGTAATTGATATTTAACTTCATAAATGGCGTTCCAGTGTTTAGCCCAATGCTATCCGCCAGGCTTAGGGAGGGATACTATTAAGGTTTCCTTGGTCTCATTTTATAATAGGCTATCCCATACAGAGGCAATAATTTCGGTGCCAACCGACCACGGATCACTGACAGAATATAGAATGCCAAAATATCGACCTGCCAAAATATCGTGGACAAAATATAGAATGCCCAAATATCGAATTTCTATCTACAAACAGGTAAGTACAAAAATATCGAATCCAAAATATAATTGAAAATAATATAATTTGTTAAAATATAGATTTTTTAAATGTTTTAAAGTAATGTAAAATAATGAAATGATAATTATAATTAACTAAAACACACTTAAAAGTACTTAAATAACCTTAAAATTAATAAATAATTAATGTAAGTTCTAAAAAAAGAAACATACATTTTTATTTTTTAATACATATATATATTAACTTAATATTCATAAAAAATATTCAATATTTTTAGCGTAGGATAGCGGGAGGGTAAAATGTACTATTCCCACTCCAGTGAGTGCAACAGTAGGGAAAGCGTTGGATAGCGGGAGGGAAAAAATTACTATTTCCACTCCAGTGAGTGCAACAGTAGGGAAAGCGTTGGATAGCGGGAGGGAAAAAATTACTATTTCCACTCCAGTGAGTGCAACAGTAGGGAAAGCGTTGGATAGCGGGAGGGTAAATTAGTATTCCCACTCCAGTGTGTGCAACAGTAGGGAAAGCGTTGGATAGCGGTAGGGAAAAAAATACTATTCCCACTCAAGTGAGTGCAACAGTAGAGAAAGTGTTGGATAGAGTGGGGGTTAAAATTATTTTTCCCACTCCAGAGAGTGCAACAGTAGGGAAAGCTTTGGATAGTGGGGGGGTAAAAATTACTATTCCCATCCAGCGAGTGCAACAGTAGGGAAAGCGTTGGATAGCTGGAGGGAAAAAATTACTATTCCCACTCCAGTGAGTGCAACAGTAGGGAAAGCTTTGGATAGCGGGAGGGTAAAAATTACTATTCCCACTCCGGTAAGTGCAACAGTAGGGAAAGCATTGGATAGCGTAGGGGTAAAAATTACTATTCCCACTCCAGAGAGTGCAACAGTAGGCAAAGCGTTGGATAGCCTAGGGGTAAAAATGACCATTCCCACTCCAGAGAGTGCAACAGTATGGAAAGTAATGATTTAATATTTAAATAAAAATAAATTAATTATCAATATCAATAAAAAAATTATTAAAATAATTACCAATTATAAAATATTCAATAATTAATTAATTCTAAATACTAATAAATATGATTTATTAAAAAAAGAATGACCTATTAATAGTTAATTAACAACCAATTAATTTTCAATACAAAAAATGTAACAAGTAATACAAAAATTGCCAATAATAACTAATTAACGATAAATTAATTATCAATACACAATAATAATTTCAATAATTACTTAATTACAATTAAATTGCTTCCCACCCTATTCTCCTATAAACCCACAACCCGCTCCGAATAATAAATGAATACAAAACATAATTATGAATTAATCTATTAATAAAAATTAATTACCAATTAAATGAATTACCAATTAATAATTAATTAACAATAAATTAATTATCAATACAAATAAATTAAATTAAATATTTACTTAATTACAATTAAATTACTTCCCACTCTATTCCTCTATAAACCCACAACCCGCTACAGAACTAAAACGCAAAATTAAATTATTAATAATTCCTAAAAATTATTATTTAAATTACTATAATTAAATTACTTCCCTCCCTATTCCCCTATAAACCCACAACCTGCTACAGAATTAAATTACGCAAAAATGAAATAACATAAAATTCATTACTTTAAAAAAACATACATTACAAAAATAATAAACCCTTTAAACACATATACTAACATACAAAAAACTTTTAAAAAATCGATATTATTAAAAATCGATATATTTAAATGCCTATATTATGTACTTTGATATTTTGACAGTCGATATTACTTACCTGCATTTCGATATTTCAAACCACTATATTATGTCCATTCGATATTATGTGCATTCTATATTTTGATTCGATATTCTGTCCATTCTATGTATTTTTTTCAAAATTTTGTCTAATTACCCAGACCACAGTAGGACCTTTCGAAATTATCTGCCCCAGTGGTTTTCCCCATCACCAGCATTAACATTGCTGCCCTAATCTCTTGGATCATAATCGCTTCATCTGTATCTTCCCTTTGTTCAGGGGACAGTCATATCAGATCAACTGTGTCTTGGTAGTGAGCCACGTATCTGCTATGTCAGCTCACCTTGGTCTGCATGGAGCTCTGCTCAGTACTGTCAAAACGCCTGATTTATTTCTGTGTCTGTGTGAGTTGACCCATATCATCTAGGAGTTCTCTTATTGCAACACTCCTAAGCTTAAGTTTAATGAGGCAGGCTAAGAGAGTTTGGTGTTTGTCACCGCTTCATATCTCTTGGCCATGTAGGTGTTGAATAATTGACAGCGTAATCCCTGTAACAGTTGGGCATGAGTTTCCTGGTCCGCGGAGAGATCATGATTCATCGATGTGATTGAAACTGTTTCATTTGTAGCCTGTTCATGCATATGTTTTCCACTCCCAGTATAGCTTTCTAATGCAGTGTGCTCTTATTATCATTTTGAATGTGTCCTGTTCAGGTAGGTTATCCCAGGCAGTCCCTTTATTGTCCTCGAAAAAATGATAAATTTCGCCCCGTTAAAGGCTACTGACTGGAGACGGGTTAGGGATAGCTGCTCTGTATCAACCCTGTTTAAGTGCAACAGAAATACACTGTGGTCTGACTGTGCCATTCACAACTACTTAGATCATTGACAATAACTCCAATGTGTAATACATTTAATCAAACCTATCTTGTAGGTTGTGTATGTGCGAAACAAACTAATATGCATTAATTGCCAGTTTAGAAGCACGCCACATGTCTACTGAACCCCAGTTTTATCACCAGTGTGTCACCACCTTATCATGACAGAAGAAGATAGTGGCGGGAGGCATCTATCATAAACTACATCCTCCTTGACGTTGCAATCACCTTGTAGCACAATTTGCAGGTGTCCAAACTCAGCCAGTGGTTCATAGAAGGAGTTGTAAAATATAGCCAGGTGAACATGGGCAATGTATACCCTGGGCAGAAGCATATCTATTCAGTCCAGCCTACCGGCCACCAACAAATGCCTGCCCTTTTGGTCCATTGAGATGCTTAAGGCAACAAATTCACTTCCTGCCTCACTCTTATCAGGAACACCTGACATATGCTAAATACATTGAATAATATCCCTGACACATTGGCGCCGATTCCGATCCAGTAAAAAAAATCCCCCGTACGATTCGTATTCGTAGCCGTTTCCGTACGACTCGTAAACACACCGCACGACCCGGCGAGTACGATCCGGACCGGGTGATCAGGACGCTATTCGTACGGGCCGCGTCAGGTAAGGGCGATTCGTACGGAAAAGCGCACAATCACATACACACCGTACGGCGCGTACCTCCCATGATCGTCGGGGTACGTCACGTACCCCTGCGATCATGGGGGGTACGCAACGTACACCCATCGTACATGGGGTACGCAACGTACACCCATCGTACATGGGGTACGCAACGTACACCCATCGTACATGGGGTACGCAACATACACCCATCGTACATGGTGTACGCAACGTACGCTGGGTGTACGTTGCGTACCCCATGTATGATGGGTGTACGTTGCGTACCCCATGTACGATGGGTGTACGTTGCATACCCCCCATGATCGCAGGGGTACATGACGTACCCCGGCGATCATGGGGGGTACGCGGCGTCCCCGGGGGGGGCGTTCCGTACTTGTTTCGGCACGAACTATGCGTTTACGGCTGTTTCCAGCTCCCGTAAAAAAAAGGGGCGTACGGTGCGTACCCAACACGATTTGTACTTGCTGGGTCGTAAAAACCAGCCGCGAAGCGTAGCGATGTCACGTACAGCGGGTTCCGAGTGAGACTCGTACGGATATTTTAGTCGTACGGAGTCCTGTACGACTCGTACGGTCTTTGGCTCCTGGTACGAATCGTACTTCGTCGTACGTACGGGGACGTTTACGGGTACGATTCGTACGGGGAAAATTGCTCCGTACGACGATTCGGAGCGCATTTTACCGGATCGGAATCGAGCCCTGAGTGTCTTGAGCTTGGCATCCTCAAAGAAGTGCAATTTTTTTTTTGTAGAGTGGCTATATGCACATTTCTAAACCACTACACCTCAAGGAGGTGGAGATGTTGTGCGGCTTCATAGCGTTCTATGTTAGAATGGTATATTAATTCATCAGGGTTGACAGTGCCATATATATATAATGGGAATAGCTATTCATATTCCAATGTCTCACACCCATTAGGTATGACCTCTCATGAGGAACATCCGATCAGGAGACCACTCACATATGTGAATCTGTTCACCTGTCCCACTCCCCAACCCACAATAAAACATCTCATTAACAAACACATAACCCTGGCCTGAGAGGTCACATCGCCAATGCAATCTAACTTCAGCAACTGAAAACAGACTCCCAACTTCCAGCACATGGGAGTGAGAACTAGAGGTGACTTCAGTAGGAAAGAATGGGCGCCCCCCGACCACAAACAGATTAATGATAGCAAAACTGAATGGTCTCTGTAGTTAAAGCAATGACTTAGAGCTTGGGTCGTAGGTTCACCTGTAGGGTGAAGGCTCATTCCATAGCTACAACAAATATATTAAGTTGTTCTAGTAGTGAATGTGAGAAAATTCTCTTTGGTGTTCAGGATCTTATACGAGGAGCCTTTGTTTCTAGACCTACAGTCCATATGTTCTTCCTTGCACCATTTAGCAAATCTCTTGGATATCATTGCTGCATCGCTATCCTTCTTCGCTTCAGATGGCATAGGCCATCCACGCCCCTTGGTGCTCTCTCTTTCCCTGTTGGGTTTCTTGGACCATTGCTCCTGAAGCAAAAGACCTTCCACCCTGGCACTTGCCCATTCTCCAGCTTCCCTCAGGTCATCAAAGAAAATAGTGTTGTAGTTCATCATTCATAACCGTAATATATGCATGGAAAGCAATGCTTAATTCACCTTGAGTTCTTGTAGTTTCCATTTCATCTCGATGAATAATGACCGATGGTCTTCTACTGCCAGAGTGTAGTCCAGGGAGATCATGATTTCTACATTAGATACCATGTAGTGGTGAGCCTCCCTTGCTCTGTTTAAGATCATGTCTCGGTCTCTGTATTTCAAACATCTGACCATCACTGGTCAAGGTGTGCATGGGAATGGGAGTCTCTTAGCACTCTGGGTGTTCTCTGCCTGGCAAAGAGGCTTGAGAGCCTGTGTAGTACTAATGCCTGTCCCAGCCATTCCTCCAGATAATCAACCATGTCACACCTCTCAGTGTGCTCTGGGAATCCAACCAATCACACATTATAGAAGCTCCATTATCTGTCCTGGCCCTTCTTTCCTGGAGGCAAACTCACTTTGTGAGTTCCTTTGCTTACTCCTTCAGTTGTCTGGACTAAGGACACAGCTAATTCAAAGCCCCCTGAATCTACTTAACTCTCTCCATCAACTTTCATTAGTTTTCATGCAAAATACCAGATCAAACACCACTGTATCAATTTCTTGTTCAAAGACCTCCCTAGTGGTCGTGATGATGGAGAGGATCAGGTCTAGTTTATCCTATAACTGAGTGCTTACTAAGGATGCGCCAATCGCTGGCATCCTAGCAGCAAAGACAGGAAGTCTGTCATCTCACTAGGTGCAGAGATCCATGCACGTATCCTGAGGCTTCATATTTTTGGGGTTTCTCCTTAGCGATGACTTCAACCTCAGCAAAAGAGCGCTATGTAATCTTGCCCTAAATGTTGGCGTTGAAGCGCAGTGGAACCAAATTGGCATTCCTGCCATTGTCATCTTGAAAGGTGTTAGCCGGTACTGTTAATCCACTTCCTGCCACTGGTCACTGGCATCCTGCTGCTGTCTATCATGCTAATATTGAACTGCCACCATTCTGCGTCCAGCCCTGTTTCTGAGTGGTGGGGGACCCGTCACATTCAAAGTCTACAAATTGCAGAATTCTATTGATTTCTCCATCTCCCAACCATGTATTTCCTCAGTCTCTAGAGGCCCTTGTCCGAGGAGGGTCAAGTTAAGTCTTCCACTATTCCAAAGCACAACTCCCTGGCGTATTCACCACTAACAGATCTGTACTCAGCAGCTCAGGCATTCTGAGCTGTCTGCCCAATGCATAACTCAGCGACGCAATGTACTGAGGGTACTCAGCATTCCAACTTCGCCTCCATCGTCTTTGTTTTCAACAGCCAGACACTATCCAGCTGGTCTCAGTGTATAGATGTGTATCAGGAGCTCACTTTTGTATGCTCTAGGCCTCGCCACCATCTTGGCAGACCCCGTGGTGCAGCGTGGTCTCCCATGCACCATGGTTTCCATTGCTTCTTCCAATCCCAAATATCATCCAGAGAATTCACATCAGATAGCGACAGGTGAGTGCAGAAGGCTATGTGGTTGTACCATGACTGCAATGAGGCCAGCGGGGATCTCCACAATCGGGCATTCTATGACATGTGTAGACAGGCGTGCTGAACAACTGCCATCCTGAGATGATTCAGTTGCAACAGATGAGCTGATTACCTCAGCGTTTTTTGCAGAGATGTATGCAAGTCACACCAAAATCTTTGTGCATTGGGCCCAAATGATCTATTTTTATGTCAGTGTTTATCATCAGATGGAACTTTGAACCATTTATATCTACCAACAACAACCTCTGCAACATCCACAAACTCTTCTTCTTACTCATGTGGTAAAAAGGGAATCAATTGCATTTACCTAATTTGGGGCAATAAGATTTGCCCACCAATAGGTGCAACTGTTGCATGCTATGGGGCAATAAATATATGAACTATAAGACAGGATGTGCATCACAAAACTGATAGCAATGTTGTCAGTGTCAAACTTTTTAATAGCATCAGTTTCAAGCTAAAGTGTGTTATGGATTTCGAATCAGATCTCATAGAGGCTTGGACAAGAAATTATTGAATGGAGATTGGACCAAGAATATCACTTATATGGGTTTAATTTAGCTGATGGAATACCCTGTCACATACTTGATTGAATGCATTTGTAATGAATTGGACAGGACACCTATCACTTGTGTGATGGAGTATCCGATCTGCCAAATTCTAAATCAAGTCCTATAGGTCTGATTTAGGGCTTTGGAGAACAGAGTACGGTCTGACAGTTTCGGAAGACATTACTTCCGCCACCCTAATGGACTGCCTTCACCAAAGTTAGAAATGACCACGACCACCTCTGAACAACAAAATGAACCATGTCACAGTGGTTCCCATCAAGGTACAAAATGTTTGGTGGAACTCTGCTGTCGCTTTTGACGGATGCACATCAAACATTTAAAGTCTTTTGCTTCTAAAGACAAGCTCCCAAATTGGGAGTTTCTTTCTGAACAACAAAACACTAATGACTCCCACACCCTGGGAGCTTTCTTCCAGGTTGTGGGGGGCTTTACTTGTTTTTTTCAGTCCCTCATTGCCAGGCGGTGAGAGACAGAACACAATAGGTCACTAGACTGTCCACCCTAAATAGGGCGTGCATTGTAATGTCCTTCCTCTGATGGCCGCTACTCCGTTGGGCAATTGGAGGAAGTTTGCCATCGACAGAGCGAATGCGTGGGTTAAGAGTTTTTATCTTAGTTACGCTTTACAAGAGTTATCATTCTGCTACAACCTGGTTCTTCTATTTATATTTTTATTTGATTTTTATTAGCATTCCTTAAACATATGCAGAGAGAGAATGTAAAGAAAGAACATACAAAGGGTTGAAGGTACTTATCCAATCGTATAAAGTTATCCTCACAAAAAGAAAGCAGTTTCTTCTATTGCCAGAACAGATTTTCTTTTCAAAGTATATGGTGAATATATGTATTAATGTGAATATGTGAATGTATGAATATAAGTAAATGCAGTACTTGTTGAAAGTGCCAGATTGACAGACAGCCTTTGAGATTGCATTCTTCCAATTATCTACAAAGCAAGTACATCCTATGCAACAGCAGTCGACCATTTCTCATGCTGCTTTAATGTGTGTTAACCTTCCTCAGCCAATTAGCTGCTTAAGAGTTCAAAGGTGCTTCATTTGGTATGCCCTTGCAATTATTGCTTTTCCTGTTCAAATACATTTCCAATTAGTGTCTCACTTGAAAGTCATTTTAGTCATGCGGATTTCATCCCGGGGGAATCTGTGTCAACAATCTCAATTTCCGAAAATACTCAAAGGTCCAGACTTACCAGTGCTTTGCACTGGTATTAGCATGACGCAACGCCTGGTAAAGCAGTACAAACTGACGCATCCTACTAGCTATCCAATGCACAAGCTATTTTGAGTTGAAATGACACACTTTTCACAGTGCAAAAAGCACTTCAGACAATCAATCAATATATACCGTATTAGACTTTAGAAATAAAAAACATGAAAGTGCAACAAATCAATATATATACATCAGTTAAAAAGCTGACCTAAAAATGTTACAATAAATGTTGTTTAATAAATAAACAAAAACAAATATAAAAAAGGCAATTTTACTAACCACCAATACATTTATGAAGAAAATTCCTAAAAAAGACATTACACAAACAGGGGTTAGCCTAAACACTCTAGGCTATTAATCACAAATTTTTCCATGCCTAACAGCAGCTTTTAAAAAACTAAGAACATTAAGTATAATAGCTCCTGAAAGCATTTGTAAATAAATAAAGGCAGGACCGACCTGGCTAAAATTAGCTCTTTTTACGATGGGGAGAATATATAGCTTCCTGGGTACCACATAAAACTTCAAAACATTATGAAATGAAGCATGTCCTGTGGAGACTTTCTGTCGCAGCCATAGGGCATAAGTTTATGGCCCAGGTTAGCACCTCGAGGACAAGCTAAAAGGAAAACAAAAAGGTCGAGTCGAAGCCTAGTTAATAAAAACCGATCATATCTACTTTTGACCATTAAAAGATAAGGTTCCATGGAGGGCACAGTTTTCATTATAGTGTAACGTCATACACTAGGCTTCATCAGGGCTCCTTCTTCTCTAACCAACAACCTCTTTCTCAAACAAAGTGTTCTTTCACCCAGTTGTGATCCTTCTTGCAAATCTTACCTGGGTTGCTAAATAATTCTCCTCTGCCTATATTCAAAAGGCAGTCCCTGATGTATTTAATGTGATGGGAGTAATCGAGGGTCAAGCAAGTTTTTAGAATCTCTTTGCCTAGTTCAGCCCCCGGCCAAGACCAAATTTTCAGCCAAAGGGAAAGGGGGTGAAAGGCTGTAATATCAGATGAATAGTGTGTACGGAGTTCAAATATTCCTAACAAAAGTAAGGGTGGTTGCATTGCTATAACAAGTAGGGAGGGTATGTTGCATAGAGAATTGTTTTAGACTTATTGAGATAATGAAGCCTCATATGATGTTTTAATATTAAATGAAGTAAATCTCTTTTAAATAGATGTAAGTTATTGTATTTTTATGTTTGCTTATTATGTTTTTCAGATATAATTTGTGGCTCCTGAAGAAGGCGTTTTCTTAGAACGCCGAAACGCACGTCGAAAGTATTGATTGCCACTTTTGCCCCTTTTTAATACTGTGTGATTATATTTTAAAAGAATTGTATGATCTGTGTTTTGTGTTTATCTTTATGTAATGTGGATGTACAGAAATATTGGTTTTTAACATGAGAATTCATTAAAAATGATATAGTTTTATACGGAAATAAATTTGTTAGTCTCTTTTTGAAACCACCCTTACTTTTGTTAGGAATATTTGAACTACGTACACATTGTTTATTTCCCTGACTTACGAATTATTAATTCTAATCAGGGGGTCCTTGTTGTTTACACTATATCAGATGAATAGGCCACACCCATTTCTTTGTGTACTGCAAATATGGGGGTACCCTGCGGCACACACAAAAACCGTCACAAAAAGGCGTTTTTGGCAATATGCAGCTCATCCTGGGAAGTATATCCCCTGATCTCACTTCCATAGATTGCTTTGCGAATATATTTGGCCCTATAATTCTGTAAAGGGCCCCGGTGAGTCTATTGCCCAACTGTGAGGCAAAGTCAAAAACAGCGGCGTTTGCCCTAACAAACTCCTCATTCTTCCTACAGACCAAGGGGTGCCAATTAAAGATGGAGTCAAACAGCACTCCCAGATAAGAAAATGCACAGGTCTTTGGCACTGGAGTGGACCCAACTTTAAATGTATGTGCTTTTGTGGATCATGGTCTCACAACCAACACATACGATTTTTTTGTTGTTAACAGAAACGTCTAGGTCTTCCATAAAATGTACAAAGGAGTTCAACAAAGCCTGCAGCCCCTGGCAGTTCGGGCCATAAGGACCGCATTGTCTGCGTATAATAGTACCAGCAGACACCGCTAGCCCCACCTGTGGGCAATCTACTTTTAACTCCGAGAGGACCTGCCCCAAGTTGTTCACATACATTTTTAAAAGGAAATGGGGCCAAGATACAGCCCTGTCGAACCCCTCTTTGTATTGGAAATTGCTGGGCAACATTTATGTCTTTTATGTCTATGCCACTGCCATAGTGTCCCTATGAAGGTCCCTCAAAAATAAAAAAATGTCTCGATCTACCCCTATAGAAATCATAATTATCCAGAGCTTAGTTCTGTTAACATGATCGAACACGGATGACATATCCATAAACACAAGATGGATAGACCCAGAGTGAGCAAAGGTGTACTTACTTTCAACCACTTTGAGTCAAGAAGAGAATTACTGGAGGGGATCAGCGCAAACACCCATAGCTTTTGATGCAAAGCCCAATTTAATTTTTTTTACCATATTGGGAGTTGATTATAAACCATCTCTAATTGAATGAGGCATAAATAGGGGGAATGGTGTTTATTCCTTCAACAAGTCAATGTCTTGCATGCAGCTTAAAGCACTCATATTTCAAAATACTTTATTTGGTTTACATGATAGAAAACCATAAAAAGTTATGTTTTATCTTAAAAAAGTACAAGGCACAAGTATACATATCTGGACACACTATACAAATATCCCAATCTATATAAAAATATAAAAAGATATGAATACAACAACGTCGAAATTTAAAAAGGAATTACTTCATAAAATACAACAGCCAACTTTTAGGGATCCAGACAGTTTCTGTACCTTAGAGATGATTTCAGGAAACCAACCACAATTGGGATACATTCTGGCTTTAATAATAGCAAAAAATAGAGAGCGGGCGGACCTGTATAAAATTAAATTTTTTTAAAAGTGATTTTAAAAAGAGCCTCCTAGGGGTTTCATAAAAGCCACAAAAACCACAAAGTGCAGCAAATCCTGTGGAGACCTTCTGTCGCAGCCACAGGGTGCTAACACTTGTCCTTTATGACATCCCCTCGGTACTGCAAGTAAAGGAAGGAAATAATCCCATCGGAACCTGGTCAGTAAAAACCGTTTGTGAGCGGACAAAGGCCATCGAGAGATATGGCTCCATGTCTTGGGTGGATTTGAGCACCCTGTACTTACAGATGCTATTTTTTAGCAATTCCGTCTCATCCCTTTTTAGTTTCTTTCGCAAAATAAAGAATTGTTTCACAAAAGCCACATCTGCTCTAGTAATGCAATCAGATCTTAAAAAAGGTCCGGGCGCCCCAGCTCTCCAAAGCAGCCCTTTAGGTATTTTAACCATGGTATTTCAATCATGTGATCCAGGCTCAAAGTTTCTTTCAATAATTCTTGAGTAAGGCCAAGATCCTCATTCAGCCAACAATTGAGCCAAAAAAGCAATGGGAGCATAGTCAGAATATCGCAGATGAATGGTAGTCCAGTCTCTTCATGAACTATTAAGTTCGGAGTCCCTTTAGGAACCCCCAACAATTGTTTAAAAAAATTATTTTCTACCACCTGGATACCCTCCAAAACTGTATATCCCCACAATTCACTACCATAGCTGGCAATCGCTACACTCTTTGCTTGATACATTTTTAACACCGCCGCAATCAGGCGCTTGCCCATTTTCCTAGCGAAGCCAAAAATCGCTGCATTAGTCCTAGACACTTCCCCTTTTTCTTCCTAAGTAAAGGACCCCAATCCAGGCGATCATCTAATAGGACTCACAAGTAGGAAAAAGTTGATGTTATAGGCACTTTTTCTCCGTTCACCTTGAAGGAGTACTGCCTCTTGGGGCGCAACCCGACTTGCATTACGTAGGATTTAGAGTTGTTTATGGACAGATCTCGTTCGGCCATAAAGCTACGAAAGGTGTCAAGCAAAATCTGCAAGCTTTTTAGGGTGCGGGCCAGGAGAACCGCATCGTCTGCATAAAGCAAGACGGGCAGTCCCTGCGTCTGACAAAAGGGAAGTCAGCCCCTGTTTCTATCAGGGTCTTATCTAAGTCATTAATATAAAGATTAAAAAGAAACGGGGCTAAAATGCACCCCTGCCGTACACCCTTAAAGCACTCATCTTATGCCTGGGAATGTTCTGAGTTGAGTGGGTATGTCTGCAGTACAAATCCTATGGTAGACAGCGCACACTCACCTGTGAACCACGGTGCACGACCGCGTATTGTGCAAAGCAGCCTTTGTTTGAGTGCCAAGGCAGGAGATGACACCAATAGCAAGCCTATCCTTTCGGATGTGGCATGGGGCTGTTTTCCCTCTTGTGCAACGCATGGATGCTGCACTGAATTGCGTGAAAAACTAGTCAATCTTGGCAAATGTCCCTCTAAGAACAACACACCTTTTATCAAGTGTTGAATTCAGTAGCATTTCGTGTGCTTTGAAGATTGTAATTGTGAAATTATGAATTGAACATAAAGTGAATAGAAAACATTAAATTAGGAAACAGGACACATTAATGAGTACTGTCTATAGGCAAACCTCAATTGGCGTTGAAATTCATCAAAAGCCTTATGGCTGAAGCTGGTGAAATTTGAAAGTGGAGGGTCAAAAAACTGTTCTTGATTTGCATAGAGCAAATGAGTATGACTGAATATAGGCTTGTGATGTCTATATAGTGGCATAGTAAGGGTGTCATTAGCCATCGGTCAATTAAGGAAGAAGGGCCCCCTATGCCACCTGTTTGGTTGCATAAAGAAAGCACCCACAGTTAGGGTGCAGAATGCCCCTCAAAATCCTGGGGCCAATGCCACTGCAACTGCTGCACTGTTCCCAGCTACCCCCTTGTGGCTGCTGACTGCTTGGCTAGACAGAGTCCTGGGCATGAACGTGCATACATATTGCAGTCAGGAAAAATTGTAGGTCTAAGATCTATTAGAACATTGGAATGTTGGTAGCTCCATTGAAAACAATGGAGTGCTCCGGGCCTTTAACGGCTGGTATAAGCCCGGAGCTCCAACATTACAATGTTTCTTTGTTCACAGCTCTGGCTGTGAACAAAGGCTTCAGGGAGCCTAAGGCGATGTCAATCCCCTTGCGCTCCCTAAAGGCTTTGTTTTATTTGTTAGAACATTCTGCACTCTAGTGGCAGAATGTTCTAATAGCCTTATAGCCCTTCGTAGCAGGGCTATACCGGCTTTTAGAGTCCCGCTGCCTTGTTAAAGTCCCTCGCCTTCGGCTCGGACCTTTAACACTGCAGCGGGCCTTTAAATAGCCGGTATAGCCCATTACTGCGGGCTATAAGGCTATAATGTATTACTGTTTTTTACACTATAAATAGTGCCACTGGAACTATACAGCAGGTTAGGAGCAGATTATGCGGCAATAAAAGGCAGCTGATGTGACGCAATGTTGCACATTTTGTGATAGTATTACCTCGTTAGTTCCAGTCTGACATCCAAATTCAGCAATAAGCTATTCAATTAAGGAACTCTCATGTCCATTTCATTTTACAAAAATGCCTGAAATTACCATTTTGGGGCTGAAACAAATGAAATATTTACATTAAATAAAATGTATCAAATGCCATCAGCAATTAACAACAACCAAGAGTGAAGGTAAGCTCCTTTCACCATTAATGTAGGGAAGCATTTGTTACTTGAATAAATAATATGCACAACACCTTCGACAGCGTTTGCAACTGCAGGTGGGTTTTTAATCACAGCCATATGACATTTTAATTAGTGTCAGATCTTATCAAATAAAATATCATCTATAGGCAGATCCTCTATCTAAAAAAAATATAACACACTTATTTCAAAACAACACTAACTCACCGTGAATTTGTTGGGAGACGTCTGATTTCCATTGACAAAATTCACAGACAAAAAAGCCTTGGCCATAGATTATGACATTATTTTAAACTTCTGCGAATTCCTGAACTTAAATTTGAAGCTGTTTTCCATTGAGAATTTATATGCCCTCGCCTTCTGTCTGTGCCTTGATTTAAGGTGTGGGTGTACTTTAGGTGAATGGAATGTAATGCACATAACACCGGTTTTCCAAGCGCATTCACTGGCTTGTTACATACATAACACACTCAAAAAAGTAGAACTGTCACTTGTGTTGCAGTTAAAGCACTTTTTGGATTTCTCTAGCACTAGGCCTATACATATACTTTTATTCAGATTCTATACTTCGCCCACAGAGGCATTGGTCCTTAGATGGACTTTTCTTTGTCGTAGTGAGGGGTAAGAAATCAGGATGTCCCATTGTTGGCCACACAGCAGTGTGGGGGGGTAGCAGCTCTGGGTCAGTCGAAGAGACAGGTCTTGAGGTCCGTCCTGAACGTGTGCAGGGTTGGGGAGCGTCTGATGTTCACCGGGAGCTCATTCCAGGTTTTAGCTGTGATATAGGAGAAGGCCCTCCCACCTGTTCTGTTTCTGCGGATGCGGGGGGATCGCTGCCAGGGGAGGTCGAAGGAGCGGAGGTTCCGCTTGGGTACGCGGAATGATATTCTCTTGTTGAGGTATTTGGATCCGATGTTGTTGAGGGATTTGTAGGCGTGGGTGAGGAGTTTGAATGTAACCCGCTTTTCGACATTGAGCCAGTGGAGGTCTCATAGATGGCGGGTCACGTGTTTGTGACGTGGTGTACCGAGGATGAGTCTGGCTGTGGCGTTCTGGATGGTTTGGCGTTTGTGTAGGAAGGTTCTGTTTATTCCAGCATATAGGGAGTTGCCGTAGTCCAGTCTGCTGGTTATGAGCACGTGGGTGACGGTCTTTCTGCAGTCAGGGGGATCCATTTGAAGGTCTTGTGGAGGATTCGCAGGCAATTGAAACTGGTGGAGGCGACGGAGTTGATCTGCCAGTTCATGGAGAGGGAGGAGTCGAGGATGATCCAGAGGTTTTGTGCATGGTCTGTGTGTTCCTGAGGGTGGAGGGTCATCAGGTGTCGTCCCAGGCGGAGGTGCAGGATCCGAGGATGAGGACTTCAGTCTCCTCTGAGTTGAGCTTAAGGCAGCTGTCCTTCATCTAGGCTGCCACGTTCTTCATTCCCTCCTGGAAACAGAGTCAAATAATTGGTAGTCAACTCACAAATTGAAGATCGGGTACTACTCAGAATCATGCTATAAAAACTTAGTACTGCAATTGGAAGTCCCAACCTTCTAAACAAGTTCAGTCTGACAAATATTATGCAAACCAATAGCTCTGCTGTGGCCTCACAAAACAAGAGCAAAAGAGCCTGATGTTCTGAAAATAATCTATGACTCTCGCTACTGTGCATTTAGATTTCAGATAGTTGTAAGCACAGTTTCTGTAGAAGGAATATTAAGGCACAATGAAAGACTCAGACAAATGTGGATAATTTGGTTATAAGTAACATGTTAAGAAGCTCAGTCATGAGTCTTACAGATCAAAATATAAAATCATACATCTAGCCAAAGTTAATCTATTTCTAAATAAAAGAATTCATAAGAGGATGGTTCCGAATTAGAGATTCCTACCTCCAACAAAGGCATGAGGATGGTTCACAAGAGTTCTCTTAGCATGGGAAAAGGGATCAAGGGAGAGACCATGGGCAAGGGGAATGGAGCAATAATCAGGAAAGTTCAGGTCTGGTCTCTCACCCGAATGATCCAAATCATCTAGTAGGCAAGTTCATCAGCAAGCAGAAAAAGGCAAGGGACTTGTAAAGATAGTCTGACAGGCAGTTGACAATAGAGGAGAGGGGGAATGAAGAGCCTCCCTCCTCCTAGGGAAGTCACTTTGTATTCTTCAAATCATCAATTTGTAACATCAGTTGTCACCATAGCATGGTCTGACTGTCATGTGACCAGTCTTCCATTTACCACTTACAAACTGAAACTCTAACATATTTCCCCACACTGCTCATGAGAAGCGACTGTCCATTCCGTCATTTCAGTATAGTTGACAAAGAGCTTATTTCCATTGTCACTCTTCACTGATTTAGTCCAAAGGTTGGCTTCCTACTAATTCACACACAAAGAAGTACTGAAAAAGTGTCTTGGTGATTAAAGACTGTTGCATAAACAGAGCAGATAAAGCAACATTTGAGGAAACATAGCAAAAGTCCATTACACCAGGCTATGAAATAATGAAACCTAAGGGAACATGGCAAATCAATGCATTTTAAAGTTAGCATTTCTTACTATGTAAAATAAACTTCCAATTAAGTTCAAGCACAACAAAATAAATAAAATATATCATATATGAGGAGATATGAGGATATTTGTAATGTTATTAGTGGTTATTACACTGAAATGTTCATCCTTCATTAAGGCCTACTATAAACACGTCAAAAAGTACCTACAAGTAAACTACTTCCTAAAAATGATTAAAAGAAAATCGTTCTGAAGAATATAAGATCCTAATAATGTTTGCCACTTACACTGAAACTTTCAGTCATGTAGCCTATTACGTACATTATTTACACCACATTCTATATTGCTATGGCACATTACAATGAAGTCAATCAATTGCTAAATTTCATCATTCATTTTTCATGACGACTTTGTTAAACATACAAGGTTATCAGTTAATAAACATATTTAATTCATCATTTGACTAATCTTGCTATTGCACACTTTTCTCAGTTTCAGTGTTATTTTTCTAGATGTGTGCAAAGTGCACATTAGAGTTTTTGTTGTCAAAATCGGTTTGTGTGTTGTATAAAGAATGTTTCGCTTTTGAGGTTGCATCACTTGCTATGCCTATATTCAACTGCAACTCCATCACACACACACACAGTGGAACCCTCAAACAACCTAGATTTCTATGTACTGGACAGTGGAATCAGAGCACAGATGTATAAGGTGTGGGACAGCAGATGACAGGACAAACCTGTAGGAAGTGAGAAGAGGACAGATACATAAGTAGAGAAGAGTATAAGGTCTATCCAAATAATGCTTCAGCTCTTGCTGAAACTGTAATGCATGTACAACTAGGCTTCATCAGAGAGTTGCACTAGGGTTCTCACTGGTGTGGTCTGGTCAGCTATGTCAAATATTCACCACCTACAGCGGTACGGCGTGCCATTGAGGGGCTTCATCCTAATAGCATCTAAGACATGGAACATGTAGGACAAGTTGTAGTACACTATAGTGAGGTTGTTTATATTGACATCTGGTAATATTTCATCCACTCATTGCCTACAGCTACATCAACAAAGCAAGTATATAATTAATATTCCTAACACCACATCTACTTCCCAATTTACTTTGTGATGTAGTGGTTAGGTCAGTATATTACATGGTATTTATTTGTAATTTGATAGACCGTCTGAGATAATGTGATGGTATACTCCGGAGGCAGGGCACAGACAACTAACAGTTGTACCAATCTAACCCCTTCACTGCGGGGCTAATTCCCCCACTGTGCTGGAGGTGAAGGGGGCGCGCACAGCGCCCGCATGCTCATGAGGAGCTCAGCTCGTCATGAGGCACGGCGCTCCTGTGCTCATGACGAGCTGAGCTCGTCACAGGTGCACCGGCTCCCGTGGAACGCTCAGCACAGCAGGGGAATTCTCCCTGCACCTAAGCGTTCCATGGCTCATGACGAGCTGAGCTCGTCATGAGCACCGGAGCACCGTCCCTCATGACGAGCTCAGCTCGTCATGAGTATGGAAAAGGTTAACAGATGTGATATGAACCAACACAATTTTCTTGGTAGAAGGTAATCTACTGGTCAGACAGTGTAAGAGCCTGTCTTCCTTAGGGTGGTCTTTTCCCAGATATAATTTTTGGCTCCTGTTTTTGCTTATTCTTTTTGTTGGCCTTAGGCCCAGGGAGCACCTACCACTTCAAACCAGTGCTAAAGTGCACGTGCTTCTGCCCTAAACAGGATGACATTGGTGTATACCTGATTGGCATATTTGATTTACTAGTAAGTCATGTGTAAAGTGGTATACCATATACCCAAGGCCTGCACTTCAAATGCTACTAGTGAGCCTGCAGCAGTAATTGCGCCACCCATATGAGTAGCTGTTAGACCTGACATCATTGGCGTGAGTGCTCCCTATGTTGAATTGATGTATTAATTGGATTCCATGACTGGGTTATTTGATTTATCTGTCAGCCCCTAGTACAGTGCACCATGTGTGCCCAGGGCTTGTAGCACTGGTAGTGCCACCCAAAGAAGCAGCTTGTAAAATGTGTCTCAGGCCTGCCATTGCAAGGCCTGTGTGCAGTCTAGCACTGCCATGTCAACCTGGCCAAGTGCACCCACCTGCCAGTCCCCAAACCCTCCCTTTGCTTCATATTAGACACCCCTATGGTAGGCCCAAGGGCAGGGTCCATTGTAAGTATAAGGTAGGACATGCTCTGATGTGTGTAGCATGTTCTAATAGTGAATTACAGTCATTTTCCACTATTGATGGCTACCTGTTCTCATAGGCTAGAATGGGCAGTTAGATTATTACATTCTTATAATCCTAACTGACTCAGGGAACATGGTGGAAGCTCGAATTTAGTATGCCTGAATTCAGAATAATAAAATACATCTTTTAGTAAAGTTTATTTTAATAATCTGTGTTTGCAAATACCACTTTTAGAAAGCAGGTATTTGCTTGCCTAACCATTTGAGCCTGCCTCTGCTGGGTTGTGTATTCCTTGTCTGGGTTTGGGTGTGACAGTGCTGGGGAATTCCAGGAGACAGGCTGGGGCAGCCCAGTGGTGAATAGAGAGATTTGCATCTAGATGGGAGGGGGGAGTTACACCTGGGACCTGAATAGGGCTGGGCCTTCCCTCTACAATGCTGGCTCCACCCCCTGTGGCTTGTCTGATGTCTCTGCCTTGCACTGTGAAAGGAGAGGAGGAATCATGTCAACAGAGTGCGCCAGAGCTGTATCTTCCCTCCCCTGTGCTGGTTCCACCTCCTGTCGGGCGGCTGATGTCTATGCCCTGCACAGTGAAAGGAAGAAGAGAGACATGTCAACAAAGTGCTCAGGAACTGGTTTGAACTAGGCAGAGGCCTCTCTGCCTTCAGAGAACAAAGGATTTTGGGGTATAAATATTGGGACCCTGATCCCAAGAAATTAGATCACTTCTGGAACAAGAAACTTTTCTGCCAAGGAGAAGAACCAAAGAAGCTGCCGGAGTTTGGGCTGCCCCTCTGCCAGTGTGCTGTTTGCTTGGTTGGCCTGCAGTGGGTGCTTCATTGCCAAGTGAAAGCAGAAGGAACTTTGTAAAGGACTTTCATCTACAGATTATTCTCCAAGGGCTTGAACTGTGCATGCCTCCTGCTGAAGTCTCAGGGACAAAAGACTTCACCTCCAGCTCCCTCCTGAATTTCCTTGCTGGGAATTCTGACTCCAGACACTTGCGTGCCGCTGGGAGCTGGAAGCACGACGCATCGAGAAGAAGCGTGTCGCCGCTGCAGCTGAAATCATCGCATCGCCGGAGAAGCGAGCCTTCGCCGCATCTCCCTGGAAGCGTGTGTTCATCGAAGCTGCCTTCTGTCGCATCACCGGAGAAGCGTGACGCCATCGTGAGAGTTGCCATCACATCACTGGGCCTGTTGCGGCTCCAAAGTACAGAGTCGTCGCAAGGCTGCCAGGGCGTCATTACATCGTCATCGCAGCGCCGCATCAAGGGCGACATCTTCTCGCATCGCAACCGGATCATCGCATCAAGGCGCTATCTTTCACACCGCAACGGGCCCGCAGGCCGAGAATCTATGCATCACCTCCGCCCCGGTAAGGCTCATGACGAGTCCCCTACTCTGCGAAAGCATTGAGGAAGGGCGCAACCGTTCCCCCGGGTCACGGAACCGACGCATTTCCCCTTTTGTAAGCCTTTTGTTCACCTTGCGTTACGCATCCAGGTACTTTGTTGAGAACTTTGTCGCATTTACCAACAACTTGAACTAAGAGACTTTAATCATCTTTTAAGTAATCTTAAATGTAGTATTGTGGATTTTTGTCATTTGTGGTCCTGTGTTTAAGTCTATATAAAGAATACTTATTTTTATAAAACCTGTGTTGCTTCCATCTCTAGTGTTATCACTGCATTACTGTGTATATTCACAAATACTTAAGACACTGCCTCTGAGATAAGCCTGTCTGCTCGTGCGAAGCTACCAAGGAGGTGAGCAGGGGTTATTAAGGAGTGTAATCCCCTTATCCTGACTTAAAAGTAAGGGTCCCTATTTGGACAAAGGTGATAACCATTGCCAACTAGAGACCCCAGATCTGACTGTAGCCTTTCAAACCACTGCAGTGCCTGTGAGTGCAATTTACTGCCACTTCAACTTGGCATTTACAACTACTTTCCAAGCCTCAAATTCCTCTTTTATTACATATGTATCACCCCTAAGGTAGGCCCTACGTAACCCGAATGGCAGGGTGTCATGCACATAAAAGGTAGGACTTATGTGTTTATTTTTTACAGGGCCTGGTAGTGACAAACAGCCTATTTCATTTTTCACTACTGTGAGGCCTACTCCTTTCACAGGCTAGCATTGGGAATTTGTTAGTAAATGTTTAAGCGTAATTCCTGATTAGACAGGAGGAGCTTTTTCATCTTTCATATAGCTTGGAATGGTAATGATAAATCCTCCTTACTAGTGAAGTTGTATTTAAACTAGATCTAATCAAGCTTGCCTCCTTGAGACTCAGGATATAAAAGTCTCTACCACTGCTAATGTGCCTGGCTCACTGAAAGTGGCAAAGATACTTGCAACATGGATTTTGACGTATCTTGTTTTTGTGTGTAGCAGAACTGGTATATCGACCGGTTACAGGATAAAAATGGGCGACTCACATTGGAACCAGGTCTTTGCCTCCAGAGATCGATGCATAGGATAGGTATCGCTGTAACTGCAGCTTTGTGAGATCGATGCATCCCCTTGAGTGCATGGCTGAATCCGGCGAATCACTTGACACCTCTCGATTCCGGCACCCATCTTCGGAACTTCACTGCAGAACACTGACACATCTTGTTGCTTGAGACCAACCATGAAATGTACTATGTTCACCGGGCCTGTGTGAGTCCTGAAGCCGGCCTGCACTTCCACAAGGTTGGCCCGAACTTTGGCTTCGCCTCAGTCCAGTGCGATCTAATGCAACCTTTTTTAGCACTACTTGCTTTTCAGTGCTTTACTTCATTTATTCCTTTAAAATTCAATATTTCAACTTCTACACATTAGATTGTTGTCATTTTGGTCTTGTTTTGTTCAAAATATAATAATATATTTTTCTAACATGTGTGGAGTCTTTTGTGTTGTATACTGTGTTTGTGTGTTGCACAAAAACTTTACACATTGCTTCTTTAGATAAGCCTGACTGCTCTGTGCTAAGCTACCAGAGGGTTAGCACAGGTTATCTTTAGTGCATATCTAGCTTACCTTGTCTAGAGTGGTTGTTTCTGCCTGGCCAGGGTACATACCTCAGCCAACCAGGAATCTAATTTCTAACAGACAGCAACATTCATTTAAATGGGCTCCTGAGTTTCAGCCATGTGACCGGTGCTGTATGAAATGACACAGGCTTTGCAGGGTCTACAGCAATAATAATTGTTAAATCAATCAATATATTGTTGGTAGCTAGATGAACAGCAGATGTGGATTCCGAACTTGCAGTCGATTATGCATGTGGTTTGTTTCTTCTTCAGAAAGTGCTGAATTGGTATGAATCAATGAAGCCAGCTGCAGGTGGGAAAGGGGATGCAGTATATATGTGTACTGATCCTTCCCCCTTTCCTACTTCCCTAACACAGCACCAATAAGGCAGAGGAGAAAGCACTTCAAGGTCTAATGCACCTCCAGCTGCAGCCATGTAGAGCTTTATCAAAGCTTAAGATCCACGGTCGAACCACGCATAGTTCCATCTTGCACATTTATACTGAACCCATGGAGTGATCTGCCAATCTGCCTCTTCCTGAGCCACTCAGACGACTGCATGTGCACCTCCAAACTGAACGCAGCAGAACCAGTTCCAGTGCACCTCCATCCTAATCCTTTAGGTCTCTACCAACTTACCTCCAAATTGGTGGCCTGTAGATTTTGCTGACGGACTTCCATCCTAAGCTCGACAGAGCTCTTACAATACACCTCCAACCTGCATTGTCCAGAGCTCTGAGAATGCATTTTTAACCTGGGCCTAAATTTCTTTGTCAACTGCCTGCAATCTAAGCTCAATCAAAGCACCTCCCAGTGAGGGCTGACTGAGAGGGCAGCCAATATGCCTCCCTTGTTAATCTCAGTGGAGAAATCTCCAAAAGGTTCTTCCTCGACCTTGGACCCTGGCGCACATCTTCTAATGCACCACTATCCTGTGTTAGACAGTGTCCCAACAGGGCATTTTCAATTGTAGTCCAATAGAGCTGTGCCAAAGCAAGTCCAATCTCAGCTCTCTCATAGCTATCCCCTTACACCACCAACCTAACCTTATCACAGCCTGTTCCTGGTACTACACCTCTGTCTGCCTGCTTCTCATGCTCTGTGCTTGCTTTTTCAGTGCAGAAACTGCTTCTTTTATTCTCTCACCACAACCTGGTGCCACCCCTTCACCTGCCTGCTTTCTTTCATTGACTTGTTCATCCCAGCATTTACATGTCCCCTGTCTCCCCCAACTTTCATGGATGTTAAAGACTGCTCATCTAGACCTGTTCATACTCCCTTCTTCCAGGACTGGGACAGACAATTTGCCCGGGCACCAAAATAAAAACAGACCTTATTAGTAAATTAGATAACTAGAAAAGTGGCGCATTGTTATGGCTGGATTTTCCGCTTAGATGGGATCAGCCCCCAGGGGCCCCTTATGACCCAGCCAAAACGTACTCACCTTCCCTCCTTAGAACGTATTCACAATGGATAGATATACAGATATATATATATATATAAATCACACCTAAGGATGGGGAATAACAATACACATGCATAGATTTTCTACAATATCTTATTCACATCAGTTGGTCTCGCGGCCACCCCGACCCAGACCGGTCTACTCCAGGGCAGATATGGCGCACAATCCGGTGCGACTACACATGGGCCTGCAGAACCCAATGCTCCCTTTTCCAAACGATCCACAATCCTGTAGATCTCCACGCCAGTGTCCCCCCTGGGGCTCTCACTTATGCAAGCCACAATCCTGTGGGTATCCACGCTGGTAATCCTCCCCAACGTTCTCACTAACGCCGCATATCAACGACGACCACATTCTTATGAACAGTCATCAGGACAATGTCTCAGTTATCTACTCGGGATAAAACTATAATAATGACTTTTGATACGGTTCCCAAATTATATAATGTACCTCCTATTCCTGGCATCAAAGGTCCACTCACTCCCTCTTTGTTCGATCACCATTTACCTGATCGGGATTTCACATCCGTTCACATAAACAACTCTCAACTAGAAGATGCATTTACCGAGATTGAACAGGAACATGAGGCACACTGTAATTCTATAAGAATTAGGATATTTATTGGCAATACACACATATCACATTACTATGCAACATAATTTCTGCAAAGAAAAGGTAAAGATTAGAGTGCACGCTAAATGGGAAAAGGACGGAGGTCACCTGGTTAATATGAAGTCTGGACTCGGCAGTCATCTAGGTTCCCTTCTCGTCTCTGTGTCCTGGCTCGCCTTGCAGTCACACCCCAGCCGTCACAAGTACACGTCTGCACCGCTAGGCTCAACCTCGTCTGCTTCCCTCCAGGGCACCGGAACCTTGCTGGTTATTAGCTACCGTCTCTCTCTCTCTCTGTGTCAGTGCGCTCCGCGCTAATTCTCCTTCAGTCTTTCTCAGAGAGTTTCGGTCTTAAATCTTTCTCGGACTTCAAAGATGGCGACTGTCCGCCATGAGATAATTAATGGCAGAGATGCTAACGGCTAGATGCCGCCTACGGACTAACTCACGAACTGACTAACACCTTCGCTAATATCAAAGCCCGTTCCTTCATGGAAAGCTACGGCCAGTAACCTGCCGCCCACCAAATTCTTGTACCTCCCCGTACCAAGGACACGTTCCCAGCCGGCCGGCCTGAAGTTGTGTCTTCGGTGTGGAGAAAAATACATTCCTTCGATAAGGGCCAGCCTGAGCCGGTTCTCTCCAAGCGAACAACAGCTTGAAACTAAAACATTACACTTCACCTAGAAAGCCTTCTCGAGCTACCGGGCAAAAAGCAAAATGGAGTCTGTCCCGTTTAAGGCCTACGGGGCCCACAATATGCATAACTCCATGGAAAATATCCTAACATGTTAGCAAATGGGCAAATCATGACTAATACCTATATATCTATCCCCTAACTTAAATTCATAAGCCCTACATTAAGGAAAGTGACACGAAAATACTCTAATATATGGAAGGCAGGGGCCCTGTCTATAGTCCTAATCCCTATGCTATGGGGGTGATAGGCTGGAGTCACTCTCAATCATTCTTCCCCTTAAAGGAGCCAGAAAAGGGCAGCCATTACATTACACCCCTTGACTCCAGTCTATTAACCACAAACTAAATAGAACTAACATCAGTAGAAGAATAATAGGAAACAAAATTAACTGATCTATGTCTCTTACCAAGGCTAAAAAATTGGAGCAGGGAAGGGATACACTGAATAAAGCAACAAACAGCTATCAGGACACAAATAGCGACAATAACTCCCCCTAAAATCTGTCGTAAAGAATGTAAGTCAGGCAGCCAATTAAAGAGCCAGTCAAAGAAACCCTGATCTATGTGTTGTCTAATTTCTGCAGTCAAGTCGTGAAGTTTATCAATATGGGATTGGATAGATTTAGAATGGTCAGACAAATTAAAACAGCATAGACCTTCAAAATCAGAACATTCATGTCCATGTTTCAACAAAAGATAGTCAATGGCAGCGCGATTCTGTAAAATCGCTCTACGTTCGCCTTGGGCATCTAATAAAAGGTCAGATAAGACAGTAGATGTCTGATTGATGGATTTAACCATCCAACAGGCCATTTTGCCGATTGTCTTGGCATTATAAACGGCCAATGCAGGCACTCCTATAATAGAAAAAGCTAAACCAAGGTATTCAGATTTAGAAAAGAGGTGAACAGAGGAATCACAATCCTCACGCAATGACATTGAATCACGTACAATACGGGAATGTGAATTAGGATGTGAGGAAAACATTAATAGGCTCAATCTAGTGATGGCACATGGGCCACCAGAAATATTCGCAGGAATATAGGGCCAAGATGAATTCCCGCAGGAGAACAGCCATCCAGCTGGCAATAACATTGAATGATAAAAACTAGGGGCAACTAATAAACGTTGACATGTCATATTGTTTCTTACAGAAAGACACGAATTCGGAAGTCTCTTTAAACACAGCAATCGTTGATGAGCTGAAAAAGAAGTAGCGGCCTGAATCTTTAATTTTAAGCATTCGGTGATAGCCTTAGGGTCACATGTCATTATAAAACATAGGTCTCCAGGGGTAATATTAAAAGTAGTAATTCGGGAATGAATAGGAATATCAAGGTCTGGGAGAGCAGTACATGAAGGACAAAACTCGTGGGCCGCGAAGTCGCCCAGAATAACATTTGGTCGGGCATTCGAAATATTAAAAATATGTCGCAAAGTCTCAGTAGATGCAGGAACGGCAACCAAACAGGTCGCTAAAATGTCAGTGACAGATTTCATTGGGGTAAGACAGAAATGCGGAGAGTTCGTCACCCGCTTTGCGAGTATAATCCAGAAGTTGGACGAGGCGGCCCACGCGGACCGCAGAGCTCGGATTATCCCATCAACCGGCGTCGGTGGATCCTCTCCTCTCCCGGCGTAGCAGGCCAAAAGGAGTCCAGCGCCGACACATCCTGCAGCAGCAGTCCAGAGAATGATCTAAAAGAATACAAACACAGGCCTTAATTATTCTCGTAAGTAACATTTATCAGCTGGGACAGCTTCCCAGCCATCTTTCCCTGGCTTCATCACCAAAACGGTGTTGTCATGACCGGTCGCAATAATATCAGCCTGCTCAGGAGGATTTTTAGGCGATTGCACCCATATCTTAGCTCCAGGAAGATCAGATGATCCGAAGCCTTTTTGTCCTCGCACAGTTAGCAATGTTGGGGCAGAGCCTTTTTTGATCTCACCACTGAAGACAGGCATAATCAGTAACTGAGCAACACGGTCAGACTTTTTAATGAACAAATCAGTCTCACTGCTATTAAGCAGGAGAACCTTAATCTCTCCCTGATAATCACTGTCAATTACTCCCCCGAGCACTTGTACACCTTTCAGGGCCAGGCCAGATCTAGGGGCAATTAATCCAAAACTACCGGCAGGAATACAGACACCAATGCCAGTTTCAACAATGATTCGATCTTTTCCTCGAAATTTTGCATCATTTAAAGCATGCAGGTCGAGGCCTGCGGAACCTGGGGTCGCTCTACATGGAGCCAAAGCACCGGGGGTAATTTCCCAATACATGACAGTGTTTGATAAAGAATTAGGCTTCACATCAACATTTGGAGGAAACAAACGCATTAAAGGGGATTTAGCATGTAACAAAGGGCGATTATTTAAAATTAATAAAGCTTGAAACAAGACATCCCTCCATTGGCTGTATCGGTCATCAGTCAATTTGCGCAACTGTTCTTTCAACAAACCATTCATTCTCTCAATCAGTCCTGAAGCTTGTGGGTAATATGGAATGTGGAACACCCAATCAATATTATTTTCCGTACAGAATTCCTGCACCAATCTTCCACGAAAGTGGGATGCGTTATCTGATTGAATTTGGAATGGGACACCATAATACAGAATAAGGAGCTCCCGGGTTTTGATGGTATTCACTTGAGTAGCATTCTTGCAAGGGAAAGCGACCAAAAGGCCACTATAAGTGTCAACAACTGTACAAACATATTGACAATTTCTGCTCATAGGGAGCGGACCGATATAGTCAATCTGCCAAATTTGAGCGGGCAATTTTCCTCGGTGCAAGTGGCCTCGAACAATTTGAGGCACCTCCTTTTTCCTAGAATGCTGACAAATGGGACAATGTAGAATGACATCTTTTATTAAAGACAAAGGAATATGAATTCCTCTATAGGCAGCCCACCTGCTAGTGGCTTTCTCTCCAAAATGTCCTGCTTTCTGGTGGGCCCACTTCGCCAATCCCGCCAAATCAGAATCTTGCATATCCACCACTGCCTCAGCAATTTTAGATTTCTCATCTGCAATGTTATGGAAAAATTTATCAAGGGAGTCAATTGGAGCGTGAGCATCCACGTGAAAGATTGTTACAGTACTCTGCGGGAGCAGCTCCCAAATTTCTTGCCACAATTCCTTTCCCCACAATTCTTTTGAATGCAATTCCCAATTATGAGAATGCCAAGTTGGTAACCATACCGCCAGTCCATTCGCAGTGGACCAGGAATCAGTGAAAATATGACATGTGCCAGGCAATTCCTGTTTCAAAACTTGGTAAACTGCATAGAGTTCAGCATACTGACTACTCTTACCATCTCCAGTTGTACTCAATAATTTCTGCGTGATCGGATTATACGAAACAGCTTTCCAATGTCTTTTGTCACCAATGAACTTCGCTGAACCATCCGTAAACCACACATGTTTTCTATCCTCCACGGACAGATCATCAAATGATTTACCCCACTTAACGGGAGACTCCTGCACCACGGGAACCGAACACTCACTTCCAGTCTCATTGGAGGGCGCCTGCGCCACTCGCTCATGTAAAACCGCCACACCTTTCGGACCCACACGTGCCCTGTCCTGAATGTACCATTTCCATTTAATCACACTAGCCTCCTGAGCATGTCCAATTCGATGGGACTTCGGTGAACTCAAAACCCACTGCATAATGGGAATTTCGGGCCACAAAATCACAGCATGGCCTAGGGTCAGTTGCTCGGTATCCACCAGAGCCCAATAACAAGCAAGTAACTGTTTCTCAAAGGGTGAGTAACGCTCACCAGCCTCAGGTAGCTTTTTGGTCCAAAAACCTAATGGCACTTTTTGTCTGCCCTGCTTTTGCCACAGGCTCCAATTAGCATACAGACCTTCCACGGACACATTCAAATCCACATCACCTTCACTCACGGGCCACAAATCCAAGGCATACTGAATAGCTTCTTTAGCCAAATTAAAAGCAGTCTGTTGAGACTCACCCCATTCAAACGCATTCTTTTTACGAGTGACTCGATACAATGGAGCCAAAATCTGACTTAAATGGGGAATATGCTGACGCCAAAATCCAAACAAACCAATGAAGCATTGAGTCTCTTTCCTGTTTCTGGGAACTGCAAAGTCAAGTATTTTTCGCTTTACCTGTGGGATCACTTCTCTGTGACCTTCATGCCAATTAATTCCCAAAAATTTCACATTCTGGGATGGAGTTTGTAATTTGTCAGGGTTAATTTCCCAACCTTTCGCTCGCAAACAGTCAAGGATCTGATCTAAATGGGACTGTACCTCGTCTTGCGTTTCACCTTGAATCAAAATGTCGTCAATATAATGACAGACCTGAACTCGCGGATTCGTGGACACTTCAGACAAATGCTCTGCCACCAGCCGGTGACAGATCGTAGGACTGTGCACATAGCCTTGAGGAAGACTCCGGAACGTCATTTGACGTCCATTCCATGTAAAACTGAACTGTTCCTGACATTCGGGGGCAATCGGGATCGAAAAGAAAGCATTAGCAATATCAATAGAAGCATACCACGTACCTGGATGCTTTTGAATTCTCTGAATCAATGTGACAATATCAGGCACTGCAACAGTCAATGCAGGTGTGTTTTTATTCAATTCTCGATAATCAACAGTCATGCGCCAAGAATTGTCACTTTTGCGCACGGGCCAAACGGGATTATTCCATGCAGATGTGACCGGAGTTATGACTCCCGCGTCAACCAAATCCTGAATTGTAGCAGTAATCTCTTCATGACCACCTGGAATACGATATTGCTTTTGAGAAATCACTTTCGTAGCTAAAGGGATTTTAATAGGTGGCATTCGCAAACGGCCAACCCGTACGGGTCTGGTCGAAATGTACTGTCTAGTTCCAAATTGATAACAACCATCATCCAAATACAAAGTCATGCCTTTCAAAATGTCAATTCCAATAATATATTCCAAAAGTGGTACGACTAACACAGAGTATTCTCTACGAGGAATCCTACCAATTTTAATTTCAAGCGCAGTTTGAACTGCGGGTGTTTCCTTACCACCCAAACCAGTAATTGTGAAAGACTGTCCACGAAATTTCTTTGATTTACCATGAATTAAAGTGGCCTCCGCCCCAGTATCAACTAATGCTCGGGCCCTTTGGATATTACGATGTTTCCAAAAAATCTCAATATCTACATAGGGTCTGTTGTCTCTGTGAGCCCACTTGTGTACCGGAGCTTGACCTATTTCCTAGTCATTTTTCCCGCGTTCTGTCAACCAAGACAAATCAGGGTAAATGCTCTCAGTTTTCTTCGGTATCAAAATGTCTTGTTCATATCCGACCCCAGTACGAAACGGATTATTGTCATGTTCAAAAAATTGCGAATTACGGTCAGAGAGTTTGTTACGATCCTCTCTTTGTCTCATGTCAGGGGAATAACTCCTTTCATCTCTACATCGGTTGGAAACACAATCATCTCTCCCCTTCACACGATCATCCTCTCTCCCCCTCCCGTCATTACGATGAGGGGAACCATCACGTTCATAACGCCTCTCATCACGGCGATCAGAATTCACACGCCGCCTCTCATCACCACTGTCATCCGAACCACGGTCATACTCATTCTTACGCACACGACGGGCACCCTCCTTCCGATCCAAACCACGCTTACGAAACATATCCCATAAGCGATTATTAGGCTCACCGTCAATGTCCTCCCTTTTGACACCATCAGCAATGGGAGCAAGAAACATGTCACGTCTAGAGAACTTATAGTCCCCAGCAGTACGACCCTCAGGTCGAGATTGTCTTTCAGGTTTAAACCACTCGCCCAGCTCACCAAGCTGACGAACAGACTCAAGCACAGCAGACAAAGGATTGCCAGTTTGATTAATCAATAATGTCATCATGACCTGCTTGTAAGCAACAGGAGAGGAACGGATAATGCGATTGCGCACAGAAGATGTTAAAAGACCATCCAATAACCTATCAGCAGTACTAAGAAAGATAGCTGTTTTCATGACTTCCTCCTTTAAACGTTGCGACGCATCGCGCAAAGTGTACCACGGTTTCTCATCAGTGGGCCAATCAGATTCAGTTGGATATTTATGATTACAGCCGTCAGACGCAAGCTGGAGCAAAGTAATTTGACCAGCACCATTATAGTTTCGAAAATGATCTTGAATCGTAGAATCAGAACTCAAAGAGCAAAACCGTAAACAATCAACAGCATCGAGCATAATACCGGCAGCGCCAAGTTCATAAAGACGCACCATCCAGGTAAGCAAGGCCTCACCAGGCCGTTGTCGAAAACGTTGTAAAATGTCACTAACCTCCTGCTGAGTAAAATCTTCAATACAATCTAAAACTATACCAGCCGGGTTACCAGGGGCTTGTTGTAATTTACGTCGAAAAACAGGGTGAGCAGAAACTTCAGGAAGAGCTTCCGAGGAAGCCCGTGTTTTAGATTTAGTAGAACAATCAAGGCAAGCTACGTCATCCGAACGGGAAGAACGAGCACGGTCACTGTGAGGACCAATATCAGTACATGAAGCAGATCTACAATCACGTCCGGAGCGAGAAGACTCGCGCTTGTCACCCTCCTCTGCCGAGGAGTCAGAAGTATTAGAATCCCAGATATTACCGTCCCACTCATCGGGGTTCCAATCCATTCCGGCTTTTGCTACAACCATACGCACTTTACGGGCAGACACACGACCACGACGATGTTTATACTTATATCGTGCAATACGGACCGCAGCTCCTTCGGCAATGGTCTGATATGTTTCAAGTTTGTCGGCAAGCAATTTATTTTGACAACGCAATAGAGTATGTGCATTTTGCAACTCAACACACTGTCCTTCCATATCCTTAAACTGCTTTTGTAGTTGAACAAACCTCTCATGCAGTATTCTGTATGCATTAAGAACAATCCAACCTCTGCGTCCTAAAATAGGAAGCTCATCACCCTTCACTACTGGCGCTTTCTGTAAGCACGACACCACATCGGCAGGCTCCGCCTGCTCCAAGCATGAAGACCAATTTTCACTCAAACCAGTAGAGTCAGCCCACTCACGGGCCAAGGCCTCGTAAGGGGTACATTCCCAGCAGGGAATCTGAATCGGTAACTTGAAAACCGATGTTGATTTTTTCGCAAACATAATGATACAAAAAAAGTTATATACACAATTATAAACAAAATCTTATACGCACGAGCCGAGCGCAAACCAACAAGATTAAAACAACACAATGCACACAGGCTTCGTAAACAGTTCGTGACGCCAGATGTTATGGCTGGATTTTCCGCTTAGATGGGATCAGCCCCCAGGGGCCCCTTATGACCCAGCCAAAACGTACTCACCTTCCCTCCTTAGAACGTATTCACAATGGATAGATATACAGATATATATATATATATAAATCACACCTAAGGATGGGGAATAGCAATACACATGCATAGATTTTCTACAATATCTTATTCACATCAGTTGGTCTCGCGGCCACCCCGACCCAGACCGGTCTACTCCAGGGCAGATATGGCGCACAATCCGGTGCGACTACACATGGGCCTGCAGAACCCAATGCTCCCTTTTCCAAACGATCCACAATCCTGTAGATCTCCACGCCAGTGTCCCCCCTGGCGCTCTCACTTATGCAAGCCACAATCCTGTGGGTATCCACGCTGGTAATCCTCCTCAACGTTCTCACTAACGCCGCATATCAACGACGACCACATTCCTATGAACAGTCATCAGGACAATGTCTCAGTTATCTACTCGGGATAAAACTATAGTAATGACTTTTGATACGGTTCCCAAATTATATAATGTACCTCCTATTCCTGGCATCAAAGGTCCACTCACTCCCTCTTTGTTCGATCACCATTTACCTGATCGGGATTTCACATCCGTTCACATAAACAACTCTCAACTAGAAGATGCATTTACCGAGATTGAACAGGAACATGAGGCACACTGTAATTCTATAAGAATTAGGATATTTATTGGCAATACACACATATCACATTACTATGCAACATAATTTCTGCAAAGAAAAGGTAAAGATTAGAGTGCACGCTAAATGGGAAAAGGACGGAGGTCACCTGGTTAATATGAAGTCTGGACTCGGCAGTCATATAGGTTCCCTTCTCGTCTCTGTGTCCTGGCTCGCCTTGCAGTCACACCCCAGCCGTCACAAGTACACGTCTGCACAGCTAGGCTCAACCTCGTCTGCTTCCCTCCAGGGCACCGGAACCTTGCTGGTTATTAGCTACCGTCTCTCTCTCTCTCTGTGTCAGTGCGGTCCGCGCTAATTCTCCTTCAGTCTTTCTCAGAGAGTTTCGGTCTTAAATCTTTCTCGGACTTCAAAGATGGCGACTGTCCGCCATGAGATAATTAATGGCAGAGATGCTAACGGCTAGATGCCGCCTACGGACTAACTCACGAACTGACTAACACCTTCGCTAATATCAAAGCCCGTTCCTTCATGGAAAGCTACGGCCAGTAACCTGCCGCCCACCAAATTCTTGTACCTCCCCGTACCAAGGACACGTTCCCAGCCGGCCGGCCTGAAGTTGTGTCTTCGGTGTGGAGAAAAATACATTCCTTCGATAAGGGCCAGCCTGAGCTGGTTCTCTCCAAGCGAACAACAGCTTGAAACTAAAACATTACACTTCACCTAGAAAGCCTTCTCGAGCTACCGGGCAAAAAGCAAAATGGAGTCTGTCCCGTTTAAGGCCTACGGGGCCCACAATATGCATAACTCCATGGAAAATATCCTAACATGTTAGCAAATGGGCAAATCATGACTAATACCTATATATCTATCCCCTAACTTAAATTCATAAGCCCTACATTAAGGAAAAAGACACGAAAATACTCTAATATATGGAAGGCAGGGGCCCTGTCTATAGTCCTAATCCCTATGCTATGGGGGTGATAGGCTGGAGTCACTCTCCATCATTCTTCCCCTTAAAGGAGCCAGAAAAGGGCAGCCATTACACGCATGTTCCCAAATTGGAGCAGTCTTCAACTTGTAAAGATACGCTGCATAGGTGTTTTTGCAGGGTATGGCAGACTGCATGCATTTGTGTTTGCTGCAGGCAATGTTGGCAGTAAGATCAGGGAATTCAAAGTAGATGAAGGAGACTCCCATGCATGCCAAAGTTTGATTACAGCTTTAGAGGTGATCGAATTTAAACAACATTCAAATCCACATCACCTTCACTCACGGGCCACAAATCCAAGGCATACTGAATAGCTTCTTTAGCCAAATTAAAAGCAGTCTGTTGAGACTCACCCCATTCAAACGCATTCTTTTTACGAGTGACTCGATACAATGGAGCCAAAATCTGACTTAAATGGGGAATATGCTGACGCCAAAATCCAAACAAACCAATGAAGCATTGAGTCTCTTTCCTGTTTCTGGGAACTGCAAAGTCAAGTATTTTTCGCTTTACCTGTGGGATCACTTCTCTGTGACCTTCATGCCAATTAATTCCCAAAAATTTCACATTCTGGGATGGAGTTTGTAATTTGTCAGGGTTAATTTCCCAACCTTTCGCTCGCAAACAGTCAAGGATCTGATCTAAATGGGACTGTACCTCGTCTTGCGTTTCACCTTGAATCAAAATGTCGTCAATATAATGACAGACCTGAACTCGCGGATTCGTGGACACTTCAGACAAATGCTCTGCCACCAGCCGGTGACAGATCGTAGGACTGTGCACATAGCCTTGAGGAAGACTCCGGAACGTCATTTGACGTCCATTCCATGTAAAACTGAACTGTTCCTGACATTCGGGGGCAATCGGGATCGAAAAGAAAGCATTAGCAATATCAATAGAAGCATACCACGTACCTGGATGCTTTTGAATTCTCTGAATCAATGTGACAATATCAGGCACTGCAACAGTCAATGCAGGTGTGTTTTTATTCAATTCTCGATAATCAACAGTCATGCGCCAAGAATTGTCACTTTTGCGCACGGGCCAAACGGGATTATTCCATGCAGATGTGACCGGAGTTATGACTCCCGCGTCAACCAAATCCTGAATTGTAGCAGTAATCTCTTCATGACCACCTGGAATACGATATTGCTTTTGAGAAATCACTTTCGTAGCTAAAGGGATTTTAATAGGTGGCATTCGCAAACGGCCAACCCGTACGGGTCTGGTCGAAATGTACTGTCTAGTTCCAAATTGATAACAACCATCATCCAAATACAAAGTCATGCCTTTCAAAATGTCAATTCCAATAATATATTCCAAAAGTGGTACGACTAACACAGAGTATTCTCTACGAGGAATCCTACCAATTTTAATTTCAAGCGCAGTTTGAACTGCGGGTGTTTCCTTACCACCCAAACCAGTAATTGTGAAAGACTGTCCACGAAATTTCTTTGATTTACCATGAATTAAAGTGGCCTCCGCCCCAGTATCAACTAATGCTCGGGCCCTTTGGATATTACGATGTTTCCAAAAAATCTCAATATCTACATAGGGTCTGTTGTCTCTGTGAGCCCACTTGTGTACCGGAGCTTGACCTATTTCCTAGTCATTTTTCCCGCGTTCTGTCAACCAAGACAAATCAGGGTAAATGCTCTCAGTTTTCTTCGGTATCAAAATGTCTTGTTCATATCCGACCCCATTACGAAACGGATTATTGTCATGTTCAAAAAATTGCGAATTACGGTCAGAGAGTTTGTTACGATCCTCTCTTTGTCTCATGTCAGGGGAATAACTCCTTTCATCTCTACATCGGTTGGAAACACGATCATCTCTCCCCTTCACACGATCATCCTCTCTCCCCCTGCCGTCATTACGATGAGGGGAACCATCACGTTCATAACGCCTCTCATCACGGCGATCAGAATTCACACGCCGCCTCTCATCACCACTGTCATCCGAACCACGGTCATACTCATTCTTACGCACACGACGGGCACCCTCCTTCCGATCCAAACCACGCTTACGAAACATATCCCATAAGCGATTATTAGGCTCACCGTCAATGTCCTCCCTTTTGACACCATCAGCAATGGGAGCAAGAAACATGTCACGTCTAGAGAACTAATAGTCCCCAGCAGTACGACCCTCAGGTCGAGATTGTCTTTCAGGTTTAAACCACTCGCCCAGCTCACCAAGCTGACGAACAGACTCAAGCACAGCAGACAAAGGATTGCCAGTTTGATTAATCAATAATGTCATCATGACCTGCTTGTAAGCAACAGGAGAGGAACGGATAATGCGATTGCGCACAGAAGATGTTAAAAGACCATCCAATAACCTATCAGCAGTACTAAGAAAGATAGCTGTTTTCATGACTTCCTCCTTTAAACGTTGCGACGCATCGCGCAAAGTGTACCACGGTTTCTCATCAGTGGGCCAATCAGATTCAGTTGGATATTTATGATTACAGCCGTCAGACGCAAGCTGGAGCAAAGTAATTTGACCAGCACCATTATAGTTTCGAAAATGATCTTGAATCGTAGAATCAGAACTCAAAGAGCAAAACCGTAAACAATCAACAGCATCGAGCATAATACCGGCAGCGCCAAGTTCGTAAAGACGCACCATCCAGGTAAGCAAGGCCTCACCAGGCCGTTGTCGAAAACGTTGTAAAATGTCACTAACCTCCTGCTGAGTAAAATCTTCAATACAATCTAAAACTATACCAGCCGGGTTACCAGGGGCTTGTTGTAATTTACGTCGAAAAACAGGGTGAGCAGAAACTTCAGGAAGAGCTTCAGAGGAAGCCCGTGTTTTAGATTTAGTAGAACAATCAAGGCAAGCTACGTCATCCGAACGGGAAGAACGAGCACGGTCACTGTGAGGACCAATATCAGTACATGAAGCAGATCTACAATCACGTCCGGAGCGAGAAGACTCGCGCTTGTCACCCTCCTCTGCCGAGGAGTCAGAAGTATGAGAATCCCAGATATTACCGTCCCACTCATCGGGGTTCCAATCCATTCCGGCTTTTGCTACAACCATACGCACTTTACGGGCAGACACACGACCACGACGATGTTTATACTTATATCGTGCAATACGGACCGCAGCTCCTTCGGCAATGGTCTGATATGTTTCAAGTTTGTCGGCAAGCAATTTATTTTGACAACGCAATAGAGTATGTGCATTTTGCAACTCAACACACTGTCCTTCCATATCCTTAAACTGCTTTTGTAGTTGAACAAACCTCTCATGCAGTATTCTGTATGCATTAAGAACAATCCAACCTCTGCGTCCTAAAATAGGAAGCTCATCACCCTTCACTACTGGCGCTTTCTGTAAGCACGACACCACATCGGCAGGCTCCGCCTGCTCCAAGCATGAAGACCAATTTTCACTCAAACCAGTAGAGTCAGCCCACTCACGGGCCAAGGCCTCGTAAGGGGTACATTCCCAGCCGGGAATCTGAATCGGTAACTTGAAAACCGATGTTGATTTTTTCGCAAACATAATGATACAAAAAAAGTTATATACACAATTATAAACAAAATCTTATACGCACGAGCCGAGCGCAAACCAACAAGATTAAAACAACACAATGCACACAGGCTTCGTAAACAGTTCGTGACGCCAGATGTTATGGCTGGATTTTCCGCTTAGATGGGATCAGCCCCCAGGGGCCCCTTATGACCCAGCCAAAACGTACTCACCTTCCCTCCTTAGAACGTATTCACAATGGATAGATATACAGATATATATATATATATAAATCACACCTAAGGATGGGGAATAGCAATACACATGCATAGATTTTCTACAATATCTTATTCACATCAGTTGGTCTCGCGGCCACCCCGACCCAGACCGGTCTACTCCAGGGCAGATATGGCGCACAATCCGGTGCGACTACACATGGGCCTGCAGAACCCAATGCTCCCTTTTCCAAACGATCCACAATCCTGTAGATCTCCACGCCAGTGTCCCCCCTGGCGCTCTCACTTATGCAAGCCACAATCCTGTGGGTATCCACGCTGGTAATCCTCCTCAACGTTCTCACTAACGCCGCATATCAACGACGACCACATTCCTATGAACAGTCATCAGGACAATGTCTCAGTTATCTACTCGGGATAAAACTATAGTAATGACTTTTGATACGGTTCCCAAATTATATAATGTACCTCCTATTCCTGGCATCAAAGGTCCACTCACTCCCTCTTTGTTCGATCACCATTTACCTGATCGGGATTTCACATCCGTTCACATAAACAACTCTCAACTAGAAGATGCATTTACCGAGATTGAACAGGAACATGAGGCACACTGTAATTCTATAAGAATTAGGATATTTATTGGCAATACACACATATCACATTACTATGCAACATAATTTCTGCAAAGAAAAGGTAAAGATTAGAGTGCACGCTAAATGGGAAAAGGACGGAGGTCACCTGGTTAATATGAAGTCTGGACTCGGCAGTCATCTAGGTTCCCTTCTCGTCTCTGTGTCCTGGCTCGCCTTGCAGTCACACCCCAGCCGTCACAAGTACACGTCTGCACCGCTAGGCTCAACCTCGTCTGCTTCCCTCCAGGGCACCGGAACCTTGCTGGTTATTAGCTACCGTCTCTCTCTCTCTCTGTGTCAGTGCGCTCCGCGCTAATTCTCCTTCAGTCTTTCTCAGAGAGTTTCAGTCTTAAATCTTTCTCGGACTTCAAAGATGGCGACTGTCCGCCATGAGATAATTAATGGCAGAGATGCTAACGGCTAGATGCCGCCTACGGACTAACTCACGAACTGACTAACACCTTCGCTAATATCAAAGCCCGTTCCTTCATGGAAAGCTACGGCCAGTAACCTGCCGCCCACCAAATTCTTGTACCTCCCCGTACCAAGGACACGTTCCCAGCCGGCCGGCCTGAAGTTGTGTCTTCGGTGTGGAGAAAAATACATTCCTTCGATAAGGGCCAGCCTGAGCTGGTTCTCTCCAAGCGAACAACAGCTTGAAACTAAAACATTACACTTCACCTAGAAAGCCTTCTCGAGCTACCGGGCAAAAAGCAAAATGGAGTCTGTCCCGTTTAAGGCCTACGGGGCCCACAATATGCATAACTCCATGGAAAATATCCTAACATGTTAGCAAATGGGCAAATCATGACTAATACCTATATATCTATCCCCTAACTTAAATTCATAAGCCCTACATTAAGGAAAGTGACACGAAAATACTCTAATATATGGAAGGCAGGGGCCCTGTCTATAGTCCTAATCCCTATGCTATGGGGGTGATAGGCTGGAGTCACTCTCCATCATTCTTCCCCTTAAAGGAGCCAGAAAAGGGCAGCCATTACACGCATGTTCCCAAATTGGAGCAGTCTTCAACTTGTAAAGATACGCTGCATAGGTGTTTTTGCAGGGTATGGCAGACTGCATGCATTTGTGTTTGCTGCAGGCAATGTTGGCAGTAAGATCAGGGAATTCAAAGTAGATGAAGGAGACTCCCATGCATGCCAAAGTTTGATTACAGCTTTAGAGGTGATCGAATTTAAACAAATTATTCAATGCCCTACACACATAGCAGGTCACACTCTTGACCATTGTTACACCAATATGAGCGCACTGAAGTTTGAAAATTCCACAATGGTTCCTTGGTCGGATCACGCTCTCCTGTCCTTCTCCCTGATCCATCATAAGCAACCAGTACAGGCCAATTTTTCTAAAAAAATGAGTAGGGTTTGGTCCAAACTGCCTGTGGACAAATGGATAGCTGAACTTAGGAAAACTAAGCCCGAGCCTAGTAATGACCCAATAGAAGCAAACGCGCATCTCAATCAGTGGCTAGAGGAATCTCTAGAGACGACCCTGCCTAAAATTGAACTCTCTCATCGTAAGGGGGCGAATAAAAAAACTTGGTACACCCCTGAGTTGAGAGCCCTTAAACAGATATGTAAGCATAAGGAGAGAAGGTGGAGGAAAGACTACTGTGAAGATAGCAAAAATGTTTATAGGTCAGCCTTACGCAATTATAAGCAGGCTATAAAAGTTACCCAGTCCAACTATTATCAGGAGAAAATCTCTTCAGCTGCTAGCTCTTCCAGGGAAATCTTTAAAATGTTCAAGTCTTTAGTCACCCCCCCCCCCCCCCCCCCACCCCCTCTATTGATTCAACTCTTGCTTACCCGCGCTGTCGGGAGTTAGCAAATTTTTTTGCTGCAAAGGTAGCAAATATCTACGCATCTTTTCAGGTGACTTCTGCAGGCCCACTCTCCCCCCCGGCCCAAGACCTGCCTATGCTTAAAGAATTTTCTCCGCTAGACGGCGCTAAGGCCCAAGTGCTTCTGGGGAATCTGAAATCAGGAGCAGCAAGTGATGTAGCTCCACCAACCATTCTTAACCTAGTCTCAGGCACAGTGGCTCCTGTGATACAGGATGTGATTAATACATCCTTGGCAGCTGGAGTAGTTCCACCTATCTGGAAACAGGCAAGAGTAAGGGCGTTATTAAAAAAGCCCAACCTCAACCCTGATGATTGTGCCAACTATCGTCCCATCTCCTTGTTGCCAACTCTTAGCAAGATTGCCGAAAAACACGTCAATTCCCTTCTATCTACTTTCATTGAAGATAATAACTTGCTACATCACACCCAGACTGGGTTCAGATGCAAACAGGGCACTGAAACTGCCCTTATTGCAGTAGTTGAGGAAACAAGGAAGATCTTGGACGAAGAGAAATGTGCGGCCATACTACTATTAGACCTCAGTGCGGCCTTTGATACCGTTAATCATACGATTCTTACTCAGAGATTGAGTAATGTAGGTATCACTAGGACCGCACTGAGTTGGCTTCGATCCTTCCTGTCCAACCGGACCTTCTCTGTGTTTGAGGACGATGCTGTCTCTCCACCAATACAGCTTCAATGCGGTGTTCCCCAGGGGTCATCCCTCAGCCCTACTCTATTTAATATCTATATGAGACCTTTGGCTGAGGTGGTGTTACCCTGGGGAGTACAATTGGTAACCTATGCTGATGATACTCAGCTTATCATCACCCTGTCCGGGCAGGAGTCGACTCATAACAACTTATCCTCCTGTCTTAGCAAAGTCCATGAGTGGATGAATGAGTCTTTTTTGAAGCTGAATGGAGCTAAAACAGAGGTCATGATGCTGGGACATAAACCACCTACCTCTGTGGATGAGTGGTGGCCGGACTCCTTGGGGCAGCCTCCGCTCCCCAAAGAGCAAATTAAAAGCCTAGGAGTTTGGCTGGACCCAGCCCTTAACTCAGGTCCAAGTTCGGAAGGTAGCAGGGACCGGATATGCCCTCATGAGATCACTTAGAAAAATTTTAGGACTACTTCCCTTTGAGGCCAGAAGGATCCTAGTACAATCACTGATGTTATCACGCCTAGACTATTCCAACGCAGTCTATCTAGGGGCCCCTAAAGGGACAATCAAGATCTTACAGACCATCCAAAATTGTGCTGCCCAAATGCTACTGGACATCCCACGAAGAACTTCTGCCACATCAGCACTGAAGCAACTGCACTGGTTACCTGTACAACAACGGATCGAATTCAAGGCAATGACTATTGTACATAAAGCCCTGTCTAATTCTGGACCAGACCTCCTTCTACCCCTGTTTCGTCCTTACCAAACATGTAGAACCCTAAGATCCAGTAATAAGAACCTACTGGTAATCCCCAGGATTAGGAGAATCCGTACCGGGGGCAGGCGTTTTTCTTTACAGGCTGCAAAACTTTGGAACAATCTTCCGGACGCTATCCGTTTGGAGGAGAACCACCTCAGGTTTAGAAAAATGTTGAAAACCTTTTTGTTCTGCTAAAAATTAATGGAGATGAATGGACAACTTAAGCGCTGGGATGCCTCAGGGTAACCATGCGCTATAGAAATGCGTAATCATTCATTCATTCAAAACCAGCCCGCTAGACCTTAAAACAAGCCCACAGTTAAAAAAACAGCTGACACAATGACCTGTCAAACCAGCCCTTCAGGCATTGCCTGCCCGCCATATAGACCAGTCTGACCCTGCCTCCTTACCATTTCACCTTGCCTCTTCTTGTGATCCTGTCCCTTCTTACTTAAATTCACCCGACTGCTCCCTTCCTTCATCTCCCATCCTTGTATTGCATTTTTCTTTTTCCCTTCTTAAGTCTATTTTCTGTTAGAACCTGTACCTTTACTGCCCCTACCTAGTCAATACCTCTCACCTGATGTCTGCCTGCGCCACCTTCTGGCTGCGTCTGTTCTCTGCCCCTTGCCTCTCCATAGTCCTGTCCATTATAGCCCAAGTCTCCTCCCTCTGCCTCTCCCAGTTCAAGCAGCTGTTGAAAAGCTGAAACGAATCAAGATGAACAGCAACGGAGAGACGCGGCTGAAAGACCTAAAGGAGGTGGGTGAACGGCATGTCCAGCAGTCCTTTAGGTCACCTAAAAGTCTTAGGGACTTGAAACTCATTGTACAAATCTAATATCCTGTGACATTTAACGAAGAGAGCAATTTGAGGGACTGAGATGGCAGAGAAACAAGGAAACTGATGGAGACATGGTTATGAAAAAGAGTCAATA
Source organism: Lissotriton vulgaris (assembly GCF_964263255.1). NCBI lineage: Eukaryota > Metazoa > Chordata > Amphibia > Caudata > Salamandridae > Lissotriton > Lissotriton vulgaris. Next base: position 1,037,879,398 of record NC_141699.1, on the reverse strand, counting down.
ATTTATCCAATCAGGCATCACACTGCCATGCAGATATTTATATACCTACCCATGCAACTCCAAAATCAAGATAATGAATCAATTTATTGTAACATTGTCATTGATTCGTCCATGAAGCCTCTCAAATATGTATTCCTCTATCCTCATGCTCATAATAATTCTGTCATGCATACAGCCTCACACCTTCAAGCATCAGCCATCCTCCCAGGTGAAGCCCCCTTCTCACTTAGGTGTATGAGTGGTTGGTGGTCACATGTATACACAGAAGATGCTGCCACACATGCAGGTTTGTCCTTACTGCCCATGATGCTGGATAGGTATTCCATACAACTGGCAAGAGCGTCCACCCTGTCTAGGTATGTCATAAGGAGCAGACATAGACCGGCTCCTGACCCCATGCTCTACTCTTGATTTTTGGAGTTCAGGTATTAACGGGAGAGCAATTGCAGAATATGAGCTTTTGTCAGGCATGTACAGCTGCCTTTGGAAATATTGCAGAGTAAGGGAATGAACCAAAATGTCACCAGTGACAATCTATTTGGAGTATCACTCAAATATTTGAAATTAAATTATAAAGAAATGGTCCCATAAAGCATGTGTGCGATCAACAATCATTCTTGGAGATAATGTCTCTTGTTGAACTTTCTGCTTTTTGAAAGGAATGAACATAAACATCTAAGTATTTTAGGGCATTTCATATCTACTTTGGGCAATCTTTGAACAGCTGCCCCTGAGGGACACAAGAGAGAATGAAAAATGGACCTGGAACCAAATTAAAACTCTTCTGGAAATATTACTGGCTGAGGCTTTAGAACTTATGGAAATCCGCCTCATCTCATTTCCCTGGGTTTGGTACCACAGTGAATGTTCAAGCAAGCAGGCCAATTTATAAAGGTAGGATTGAAAGCTTGTGTACTTCAAAATGGTGAACATCAGCAGTGAGCGCCATCACTAAGTCCCCAGAAGAAGAGGTGTTAATTCGGCACCTTTAGAGTTAACGATACAGATGTCTTGTTAACTTGGGGAGGGGTGCATAATAAATGGGGGGGGGGGGGTCCAGTTGAACTCTAAGAGTCCCCTCAGTAATGAGAAATGTATAACTAGAGGAACAGTGTCCTAACCTTTTGAGTAGACCTACTTGTCCCCTATTAGTAGGGGAACTTACAGTAAACCAACCAATCAAGGCTCCCACCATAGACCAGTACACACTCTCTGATGCTTGTGAATTCACCTGACAACACAGCACCACTCTATGCTATTCAAGGTGATACAGGCAAATCATGTGGAGTCATACCACGGCCATAAGCTCATTAAGAACCTTAAAATGGTATACCAAATGTACACCTTTGAGTACCCATTGAGATACTCTAACAATTCATTTTTTCACTGAATATCTAGACTTCATCAATGTCATCTTCAATTGTCCACACACTCCCTGGACCCATGTTAGGGCATCTCTCAGCCTCTTTAGCTTCTTTAGTCCATATCAGGGGTGGAGCAATCCAATTCCTTGCAGATCAAATATTGATTGAAGACATTTGCAAAATTAGTAAAGAAGACAGCGTAGCACTTATGGGAGCAGCATATGTTCATTTTACGCCATGGGAAATTTGAAGCCACACATGGTGCTACCACCTCTTTTTTTTTGTTTAATCTGTTTATTAGCATTTTGGAGATATTACAGTACATTAGACATTTCAATAACATCAGCTCAGTAATTGGGCATGCCAGGAGTGCATTCATACAACTACAACATTACAGTGGAGAAACGCTGTGCCACAGATGCATTGAGTCGTATGCAAAATATAACCACCCAATACTGGCGCAAGTACATGGCGCCGGGACAGCTGCCCCCAAGGTGATCTGTTATTGCCCACGCGCCAAGCTTATGACATTATCAGGTTTTAGGGTGGATCCTCCCAGCATGGACTTGCACACAGAGATGACTGTTATATAATAACTGTGAGTGAACAAAAGAAAGAAAACACTAGCGGCAAAACCAACAACACTGAAATCAGTGAGTTCCTGTCCCCCCCTCCACCCTACCCTCCCCACTTCCCTGTGCCCCACCCATAGTGCTACCATCTCTTAAAGCGGTGGTCGGAAGAGGAGAGATGACAATACATTCAAATCAATCCAGGCCTGATGTCGAATGCCATTCTAACTGGTCCTCTGCCACATGTGTGATCATTTTGGTAAATTGGACAAACTTTAAGTTTTCCTCTGTATTCTTCAGTCCTTGGTCAAGGTATCCCCATACAGGCCTTCAGCGATGCTGATGACCCTAGTGTGCTGATTTAATATATGTTTATCCAGATTATCATTATAAAATCAGACTTATTAGCCAGGTGGTCTATATTGACCATCACATTAGGCCGCTGTAAACCAGATTTTCTAAAGAGTTACAATAAAAGTGGTGAATTGTGCCAATTGTAGTGATCGGAATAATATCCTTCATCTTCATTGTCAACTGAGTATTGCTGAAACAAGAGTATGTCATGGTCTGATAAAAAGTCAATATTGAAATGCCTGTTATTTACTGCCAAATAGGCCTCGATGATGATCTGTCCATCCTTACCTAACGTGTTCCCACCATCTGATATGGGAAGGTATAGATGCTCTGCTATCACTTCCACAACATTTCCTCTAAACCACAGCTTTCAGTGGTCTTCTTCTCTCTGACACAACTCTCTCTTCACAACCCCCTCCAGTTTACTCATTGCCTCCAGGCCTCTAATAAAGTCATGAAGTGCAGAAACTTTAAGTCCCTAAGAGCAAACCAAACCACGGCTAGGAGGAGTGCTGAAATGGCTGACAGAAAGAGCCTTATCTTCCAGGAGGAACCACAACTTTGGATCTACTTGACCATTCAAGAGCTCATCTGCTTGATCACCTAATAGGTAATCTAGGAGATCCCTCAGTGCTAACTACCCAAACACCACCCTGCCCTTTACATCTTGGGCCATATGTATCATGCCCAAATGCGTTCGCAAACGCCGAAATTCAGAGAATTTCGGCGTTTGCGAACGCATTTTCGCAAAATGGTATGTATCACACAAATCTGCATCCAAAATAAGGAATCGCTAAATTTGCGATTCTTGATTTTGCGATTGCATTTAAGGAATCACACATTTTGCGATTCCTTAAATGCAATGTAATAAGCCAAAAAAAATCCAAATTACTTCTAGTTGGTGGTAAGTTGCGAATTCCTTGAATAATGCACATTTTTGCATTTTTCAAAGTGCCATGTGACGCACATACATGCCCTTAGGGCATGTATGTGCGCCACATGTGCACCCATGCATATTTCAGGGGTGCAGCAGGGTGTTCTTGAGACACCCCTACACCCTTGAAATTATTCTCAATTTGCGATTAGCAAATTGCGAATCGCAAATTGAGAATAACTTCCCTTTCATTCCTATGGGCCTCCTGGCCCATAGAAATGAATGGGAAAGTATTCCTTAATTGCGATTCGCAATTTGCTAATCGCAATTAAGGAATTTTAAGAAATCGCAAAAAAAAGCGATTTTGTACATACATACCTATTTGCAATTCTCAAATAGCGATTTCTTAAAAATCGCTATTTGAGAATCGCAAAACTGGATGATGATACATATGGCCCTTAGTCTTCAACTCCACCCAGGTAGGGTCCTTCCATGCCTGCAGTAAGTTCCACTTCACCCCTACGTCCAGGAGTGGTCGATGGGAAGGGAAGGAGAGATAGGGGGAAACGCTGTCGTTGATAATCCACTGTAGTATTCATAAAGTCAAGCCTAAGACATAACGCTTTCAATATAAACTCAAGCTGCGCCCATATCAAATATATCATTTATAAAGTAGCAAAATAATGTCAACAAGTGAGGCTAAAATTCATGATAATCAAGGACAGCAAACCAATAAAAGAAGTAAAATACATACTAATGCCTGGATGAGAAACAGGTTTAATACTATGCATAATTGAGACCTCACTGCATTAAACCCATCGAAAAAACACAACTTTGAGCAGCTGGAAAATAGCAGAATTGAGATGTTTGCCAAGAGGCAAGGTACATGGTGCATACTGTGCTACACGAATACACCATAACACAACACAACACCACATATCATTGGGCTAACAACAGCCACAGACACTGCTGCACTCAAATGCATTTTACAAACCCCAACAGGTGCATTAATACATTACAAATGTCAAATAAACACAACCATCTGCAAAACTGATATTAATTGCAGGACCCATCTGTCATATGCAAGAATGGGTCCTTGTTTATCATGCCAAGTCTAGCATTCCATTGGTGTCTGCAATGGGACTGGCGGTGTTCAGGGGAAAATTCATTAACATTCTTTTTCACACTATTCTCAATAAAAATAACTCAAACTGAATTGACTTCTGTGATGCAGAAATACATTGACAAGATATCATAGGCTCTCTCTGGGGAACATGCACAACATCCCATACAGCTATCCATATCAGAACCATGTGCACACCACATATAAAATGGATCGATACTGCATGACCATTGGTAATTGAGAGACATGATACTGGCACAACTGTGCATACCTGTGTCAATACACACCAAATACAAACAGTACAAATACCCCAAACTGTAAAGTTATCATAGGCCAGAAAACTAGGCATCATGAGGAAGAGAGCTACATGATGCACAAACTAGTCATCTCAGGAAGTTCCTGCTTCATACAGAGGGCCTCATTTATGAGAAGTGACGCATTGCTGCGTGAAAGCAGCGATGCGTCACTTCTCAGTGCGACCTCCTTGCGACATGATTGATGCGTCATATTTATTGTATGACGCATCATGTCGCAAGGAGTTACAGATACGTCAGTATTTCTGACGTATCTGTATGGCGCAAAAGTGATGCATTGCTGGAGTGTGTCACAAAAGAGACGCAACTCCAGCAATGTGTCCTTTCACAGGGGGCAAGCCACATGTGAAAGGGCCTGCATCAGTCTTACGCCTGCTGTGAGGCAGGCGTAAGATATTGACGCATTTGTGTCCTAGAAGTGGCGCAGTGAAATCTTATAGATTTCACTGCGTCACTTCTACGACCATTTCTTGCACTGGAACCCCCCCTGCATACATTATACCTACCTCATAAATGAGGCCCAGAGTACTTATTCCCTCATCTCACGAAATTCCTCTCTCATACAGTGTACTAATTCCCCTTATCTCAGGAACTTGCTGTTTCATACACAGTACCAATTCCCTCATCTCAGGAACCTACTGTTTCATAGAGTACCAATTCCCTCATTCCAGGAACTTCCTGTTTTGTACACAATATCGATTCCCTCATCCCAGGAACATCCTGTTTCATACACAGTACCAATTTCCTTATCCCAGGAACTTCCTGTTTCATACACACTACCAATTCCCAGATTTCATCCCAGAAACATCCTGTTGCGTACAGAGTATCAATCGTCTCAACTCAGGAAGTTCCTGTTTCATAAACAGTACCAATTCCGTCATCCCAGGAAATTCCTGTTTCATACTTACAACCAATTCCCAGATCTCATCCCAGAAACTTCCTGTTGCGTACAGAGTATCAATCGTCTCAACTCAGGAAGTTCCTGTTTCATAAACAGTACCAATCCCCTCATCCCAAGAACTTCCTGCTTCATACAGAGTATCAATTCCCTCATCCCAGGAAGTTCCTGTTTCTTACAGAGTATCAATTCCCTCATCCCAGGAAGTTCCTGTTTCTTACAGAGTATCAATTCCCTCATCCCAGGAAGTTCCTGTTTCTTACAGAGTATCAATTCCATCATCCCAGGAAGTTCCTGTTTCATGCAGAGTATCAATTCCCTCATCCCAAGAACTTCCTGTTTCATACAGAGTATCAATTCCCTCATCCCAGGAAGTTCCTGTTTCTTACAGAGTATCAATTCCCTCATCCCAGGAAGTTCCTGTTTCTTACAGAGTATAAATTCCCTCATCCCAGGAAGTTCCTGTTTCTTACAGAGTATCAATTCCATCATCCCAGGAAGTTCCTGTTTCTTACAGAGTACCAATTCCCTCATCTCACTGAGTTCCTGTTTCAAACAGAGTAGTAATTCCCTTCGAAACAATCTTGCTCTGGGAGTGCTCCGAAAATTTGAACCTTCAACCCCTACTGTTATTAGGACCTATCACTTTTATGCAATAACGTTGAAGTCCTGCTCTTCCAGCATCTCTTCCAATCATGACCGGATTCTATTACTATAATGACCTCACCTCATGTCCTTCCTTCCTGCTGGGCCAACTTCTCCTTATGGATTATTATTAGACAAACCCTCTATTCTAAATTTTCTTGTTGGTGCTTGATTTTGTTTTACATTACAATTGTATATTATAAGGATGCATATAACTCAGATGAAATGAATGAGATTACTAGCCCTTTATTATTTGATTGTAGGATTAATCTTAAACAGTAAGTATATTTATTTTAAGATGTACTATATAGTTTTTAATTATTTCCTTTTCGTAGAAATATATGAGCAGGTGATGTAATGGTAGTTATTAACTATACACTTAATGTAGCTAATTACTTACTACTATGTGTAGTACTGCGGTATGGTGTATGTACTAGGTTGCCGTAAGAGTCTGGCTCTCGCTATGTACGACCGCAAATATATTTGTTACAGATGACTACCACAGAATTATTTTAAAGTTATTGTTTTTTTAAAGATCTCCTGGAGATGTTGTTATTAACAGGGACTGACACATGCATGTTGCATGCATGTGTTTGCGTCCATGAGGGAGGTTTGCCTGTGTGGCTTCCTAAGAAATCTAAACGATGCCGTGCAAAATGATAACTCTATTCCCCCATGATCTCTGATTTTTACATACAGCCTATCACCCTCAGAAACACAGTCAGTCCTTATCCATTGTTGTGGGCATGCAACATGGGCACAACCATTTAAATGCTAGATCAGATCAACACTGGTATCTGCTGCATGTTTTTAGAAGAACCATCAGATAATCCCTCAACATTTGCAACCGAAAATCTATTTGTGATTTATGTTGGGCTAGAGCCTCTTATGTAGCAATTACTCGATTTCAAGAACAGTGACATTTCATGTCATCCAGCACATTGTTTTGCCACCCATATATGTGTGTGTGTGTGTGTGGGGGTGGGTGTTTGTGTTTGTGTAAGCACCACCCGTTAATTGGCTTATGATTACACAATCATGCAATAGTGGCATATTTTGACAGAGCGCTAACACCCATTCCATTGCAGATGCAACCGCTCCATGAGGGCGCTGCCATGGCAGCCATTTTGTAGCAGAGGTTAGCGCTTCATGATAGTGTTGTCATTCCACCTACATGACACTGGTGACCCTTCTTGCCAAGTGTGTGGGATGTGCAACATGGGTGTGTGAGTTGCAATTGTCATCCTACACAGGTGGGTCACTGGTACCTGATTTCTTCACTTTGTGTGGTAGTAGAGTGTTATTGTACATTATGAGTTACTTTACATTGCTTACATGACACCATTGTGATTTTGGTGGTTATATATAATGTGGAGAGCATTGTTTTTTTTAACCATAGTTCAGCTGTATTCGTTTCAAATGTAGGAAGTAGATATGTTGCCACTGCACATGCACACACATTGCAGTTTTGTTTACTGCAGAACTATATGCCTAATATAGCTGCCTACAGACTTTTTGTCTGTCTTTTGTCTACCTTCTCTTTCCGTTTGCCATGGGTTTTTGAGAGTGTATGTTGTTCTACTGTGCTATATTCTCTTGTTTTTTTTAACTTGAATTGAATGTTTTCTATTACCTTTATTCAGCATGGAAACAGAATGGAGGGGTATCAACAGGTTAATGTCTCTGCTTTCCAATGTGTACATCCTTGTGCAGCACAATGAGATGTTATATTCACATCCAGCCTAGGCATTGTGCATGTTGGCATGTGTGCAGTGTGGATAGAGCCAGTACGTTAGCCTATTGTGCCAGTGGTATTTTAATTTACTATTGGCATTGCCCTTATCACAGAAGCAGAATTGTGCCTGTTAGTTGCATTATTAGGAGATAAAAGCTATCAGAGCTATTTCAATTTGTCAGCCATAAATTGCACACTGCGAGGTGTTAGAACAACATTGCCTCCATAATGTGTTTTGCATTGTTGCCAGCGGTATTTCAATAAATAACATTATGTCCAAACTGTTTTACGGCTAACAAATTAAACTTTTGCAGACATAAATCTATTAGGTTGCGACGGTCAATAGAGCTGACAAATTCAAATACCTCCAACACAAATCCGGCATGTTATTATGCTATGCAATGTTATTTATGTTTATTTAATGTACTTACGCAGAGGTTTTAGGTGTTGTCTGAAAACATAACAGGCCAAAGTAACAAAGAAACTACTTAGGAAGGCAGAAAGTTACATATGAATAAAAATGAAACGAAGAAGAGTTACATTTTACAAAGTCTTGTTTTGTTTACTTCCCGAATCCTCAGAGCTTCGTTTCTACAGGCAAGCTGGGAAGAAGAGAGGGTCATAACCTTGTCATGGCTGTTGAAAAGGATCTCACTGCATAGGAGATTGTACCTTGTATGGTTTAAGTGTTTTATTGTCATTTTTACAGCAAACAACATATAATGAAATGGGCCATAGTCTTTCTTTCATTTCATTCCACAAAGTTCAATTCTTCATTAACCTAAGAAGTAAACAAATCATCATCCCTTTCCATCCCATTACGTCCATTCCCCCCTACTTCCTCCCTCAGATCAGAATCGGGACCCCAGTGGGGTTAGGATCCATTGAAACCTCTGTCTGGAGCTTCTTTGGTCATACCTTTTCGGCATCAGGCTCAATGTAGTCAACGTGCAAGATTTACCTTCAGCATCTCACCTTGTGTCTTTGTCCTGCAGCATCTGATTAAATTCTGATGGGATAATAATAATAATAATAATCCACATTTGTAAAGTGTGAATAATCACCCGTAAGGGTCTCTAGGCGCTGGGGGCCGTCGGGAAGACTAAGCAAGCTATTGCCCAGAGTCACATGTGCTGGGCTAATCTGCCGCTGGCACCAGGGATCGAACTGTGATCCCCAGATTCCGGAATCAGTTGCCCTGGCCGCAGCGCCACACCTCTTCCACCGCGGCGCCACACCTCTTCCACTGCGGCGCCACACCTCTACCACGATAATGTGTACTACCTTGTGGTCGTTGTAGGATGTGAGGTCGTGGAACTCTGCTTCTCGTAACATGGGGTACCAATCTTCTTAAAGATGTGTGAGGTGCCCTGAAGTATACATTGTTATTTCTGAATGCCTAGCAAGAGTTGTGGTCCCTGTAGCAAATCCCAATCCATTGGCACCACCACAGTCCTCCACCTGGCTGCTATTGCCTTTCGCACTATTAACTGGGTGATTTAACAATGGCGCTAGGAGATCTCTAAGGAGGGTGATCCTGTTCGTCTTGTGAATTGTGATTAATGTATCTTTCCAATATTTGGTCAGCATGGGGCAGTTCCCAAAAACATTTAACAGCATGCCTTCTCCTCCATTATCTCGCCAGCATCCAGTGGCCAGAGCTGTCGTTTCAGCAGTCTAACCAAGGTGTGGCATGAACAATATTCTAGAGTATATTGCATTTTTCTGCCTTTTAAATCTCTCACAATTTTCGCTGTACTAATATCGATACTGATCCATTGTTACTCTGTCAACCCTGTTTGGAGTTCCTTTTCCTGTCCTCTTTGGAAAGGAACTTTCTGCAATGCCAGTCTGCTCACACAAATTTACATAAGTAGGACATCAAGCTCTTAACTATTGCTTCTTGAACTGTATCAGTTTCTCCAGATTTGTATGGGAACCGCGGTCCAGTTTCGTATGCCAGCCCGGAGGACCAAATGCCACACATGGGCATTTTTAAATTGCTCTGATTCTGGGAGTCTGAAATCTTTCTGGATATTTCAATTTTGAAACATATCTTCAATCTTTCTACATCTAATCTGGCCTTCAAGTCTAGAAGCCAGTGTCTTGACCAGGATGAAGAAAACATTTCCCCCAATTGGTATAAAAGGAGAGGAAAAGGAAGTGACCACCAGAGGGATATTCACTTTGCCTGATACTGCTGTCAGGGCACTGCTTTTCAGGAACCACAAATTCCTATGGGTCTCTGCACTTTTGACAGCCACTAGACCTCCCATAGTAGTCCACCAGAAATTGTGTGGTCCATGTAGCACAACTGCTTGTCAGGTTACCGTTTACATCACTCCACCAGACAATGAAGCTGAACCGCCCGATAATAGAACATGACTTCTCGGAAACAAACATCCCTAGTTTTAGCTTTAGCAGCTTTTTATTAGTCTCTTGTGTTTTCCTGCCCATATAAAATCCTTAATCAAACACTGAAGTAAACATAAGATCCTTGTGGCGAGAGGCAGGAGACGACTGGAAAACCTACAGCAAATTTGTAAACAATGTTTGATAACCGATATCCGACTAAAACATTTGCAAACTTCTGTGTGTACCCTGTGTAATTCATATTGTTCCTAACCTATGAGAAGCAGGTAGTTAAGTTGGGTAGTGTTTTTAATCATTGGAGTCAATAAGATCCTCAAGTACGTAATGGTTTCCGATGCCTGTATCACAGCCTTGTAGTTTTCTTGTATCATGGCCATGTAATTTTCCTGTATCATGGCCTTGTAGCTTTCCTGTATCATGGCCTTGTAGCTTTCCTGTGTCATGGACTTGTACTTTTCCTGTATTGTGGTCTTGTAGTTTTCCTGTACCATGGCCTTGTAGCTTTCCTGTATCATGGACTTGTAGTTTTCCTGTGCCATGGCCTTTTAGCTTTCCTGTATTGTGGCCTTGTGGTTGTCCAGTATCATGGCCTTATAGCATTCCAGTATAATGGCATGGCCTTGTAGTTTTCCTGTAACATGGCCTTTTAGCTTTCCAGTGTCATGACCTTGTAGTTTTCCTGTATCATGGCCTTTTAGCTTTCCTGTATCATGGCCTTGTAGCTTTTCTGTGTCATGGACTTGTAATTTTCCTGTATCATGGCCTTGTTGCTTTCCTGTATCATGGCCTTGGAGCTTTTCTGTATCATGGACTTGAAGTTTTCCTGTATCATGGACTTGTAATTTTCCTGTATCATGGCCTTGTAGCTTTCCTGTCGTGGCATAGTCTCACGAGATCGTCAAACGATCTTGTGAGACTACGCCACGACGAACGACACTCTGCTAAAGTTTCTGCTGAATTAGGAAGCCTTAACTTTGGATGCGGATTAGATACGCCATTACAGCTTTTTCAAGAATTAACTCCAATACAGCAGGTAAACCTTGAACCGAGGGTCCCACACGAACCACGTGGTTGGCAACGATCAAGTGGAGACCCGGGAAGGGGTCACATTTTACAAAAGATTGTAAGTCCTGAGGATGGCCTTGAGGAATTGTCAACTATAAGGCTGAAACGTCGACACATGAGTCCACATCTTTCGTTGTTTTGATCAATTTGTCACAGCGTCACCTTTGTATATATTGAACAGGATCAGCTGTGATTTAACTGAAAAGAGTGGGCTACAACGCAAGTGGATTTTAAGAGCAACTAATCTATGTCTTTTCCACTTGTATTTTGTTGATTAATTTGCACAGTTTTTAAGAAATTGTACCCTATGAAATGATATTTTGATATAAAGAGATATTCTACAAAATCTTCTTCCCGTGTAGCTTGTTCTATTATGAGTTGTTACCACTTTCAAAATTTTTCATTGTCATTATGAGTTATTACCTCTTTTTGAATTTGCAAGTTCTTATTTAGACACAAACAGGTTTAAATTGAATTAAGGTGGTACTACATTTTCTCAGTCAAGTTTGGCTTTATTAATGCCTGTCTGGTTAGACTAAATGAGATTTGAGAGCACAGTTCCAGTTGATTAAGCACAGTGACTGTAATGAGTTGTGAATCAAGCTTTAAGAAGGAAATTTATTGGTAGAGACCAGAGTCTTTTGGTTCCTTTCGCGGGCTCAGGTCTTTCTTGATACCAGCTCTGCAGATAAATGGGGTGGCTGTCACACTTAAAAAAAAAATATTAAGGACTACAGCCAATTTCAATGCCAGGTGTCTCCTGTAAACCATGTAAAAGACAGCCGAGCAGCCAAATAACCAACGGGCCCTGTGCCTTTATTGCACTTAAATTTGCTGATGGCTTTTAATAACTTGTCTAATGACACAACAGCCTCTAAGGCTTCTCACTGGGCCAGTAAAATCTTTGGTAAGTAGGTTTACTCTGCCTAGGGCTGGACGTCCCACAGCTGTTGACCTCCTGGTGTATAGTGGTTAGTAGAAACATAAAACTTTATTTCAGTCATACAACCATAAAAGTATGATGTACAGTACAGCTCATACTTAAAAGATAAAAAGGGAATTATTGATAAAGAAGGGATGTAACTGGGCATGGGTTTTACGTACTGCTGAATAAAACACTTAGGGGCATATCAACAACGAGTGGCGATAATTATCGCCCAGGGCGTCTAGCGCTGATTTCCTTAACGCCGGCTATCGCTAAATTAAATCGCTGAGTCAGCGCGTTATCATCAACGCATAACTCAAGGGCGATATATAATCCAGCTCTAGCAGCGGAAAAGCCCCTTATCGCCACATAAACGGAGATAAGTGAGCAGCGTTAACTGTTCAGTTGGCTGATATGTGAGTGTGGATGTAAACATACAATCCACCTCCCATAGGGAATACTGCTAAATCGGGATTTCAGCAGACGTTAGATTAGGTGATAATGGAAGTTTAGCGCAATTCCTATTATCGCAATGCGGGTCAGTGGCTTCCTTGTAAATATGGAGAAGCTGATTATGGGAGGCATTCACATGTATTTAGTTGAGGATTGCCTACTTTGCATCTCATTAGAGATGCAATGCGAGGCGTATTCAAAACGGCGGCTGTCACACGGAAACATGCGTTAGCGTGTGCTTGATGACAGGGCGATGGTTAATTTGCCGCTTTTCGGCCAAAAACAGCAGATAAAGCGACTAAATCGGGCTTGATAATATGCCCCTTAGTCTATTTCTCTGGTGGACTTCCCTCCAAATGTCTACAAGCACACGGAATGTTACCAGTATTTCCTAGCCTGTGGCAATGTTCATCACCTTTCACTCCTTGCCTACATCCCATCTCTAATCCTGTCCATTACTACATTCAAGTCACATTTTATAATACTACTAGCAGCCCGTCCCGACGTTGTCCGGGTTGGCTTTGCGAGGTGAAAGGTACTTACCAGCATTGCGCACCCCGGACACTGGCAGCTCCTTTCTCTCTCTTACCAATCACCCCTTTTTGCCCACTTCCCCTCAAACTACCTGGCCTTCTGTTCTGAGAGCCTCAGCTTCACCTATCCCGGCCATCCAATTTGCCATCATGGTTTCTTTTCGGCTGCAGTTTCTGTGAAATGCTAATCTGTTTGTTTACCTGACGGCTCTCACCAGAGAGGCAGTGTCCCCCACTCTCTCCCCCCATCACACTCCCCTCCCCCATCATCTGTTGCGGGAGGCGCCCCAGGCACATACATACCTGGCATTCCTCCCACGGGGAAGTCAGGGTGGAGGGAGAGTCCTGAAAACAAATGTGGCTGGCTGCAGTTTGTTTTCATTTTAGAACTGGGCCACTCCCCTTGCATGCACTCTACTCGCCCGCTCCGCGTAATATATACCCCAAAGTTCCCTGTGCCTCTTTCTTCCTCCCCAACCCGTCATCGCAGAGCTTCAGACCATCCACAACATTTCCACAGTTTCCCCCAGCTCCACAGCCCTCAGCTTCTGCCCCACCGCGCCCACACCCTACCTGCAGCACATGAGAGCTGGGTCCAGTCGCAGGATGTCTTGCCTAACTGGGGCGGGATGTCTGCGGTTGGGAAACAGGGCTTAGTTGTTTGGGCTGCGAGCATGCATGCGGGCTTACAGCGAAGCTGTCAGGCGCGATTTACGTTCACCGACAGGGTTGCCGAACGCCGCTTTACTTTTCCTCCCCACGGCTCAACTGTCACCGCCGCTCTCTTCACCATGATGGTGGCGGACATTGCACTGAACCGGGTGTCGGTTCCGTGCTCCTCCCCGCGCTCCTGTCCAGACGCCGGACGCCGCGTTTACGTAACGCCACGCCCACATGCCATTGCGCCTCTCGCAAGCATTGTATACGCCGCGTTCATATCACTGTATGCATACGCCCAATGACTACTTTTCCCCTAACGTTGTTTCCCCCCCTAATGTGTATGGTGTGGTGCTGTATAGCCTATGTCCATCTCCTGGACCTCCTCTTTCCAACGCTGTATTGGGTATTGTGATTGGTACTGTACTTCCAGAGTTTACCCGGCTCAAAGGTTCACAGTTCTCTCTTTATAATAGTAGTATAGATTCCCCACTTCTTCTTGCAGTAAATCTGGGATATGTTCCTTCAGGAATCTTTCCAGTCCTGTGGTTAGCACATATAGTAATATTTGCCTGTTCTTGCACCACGATTTAGCCCACCCTGCTGCAAAATCTTTTATGGGGCAGCTCTTTGGTTTCTGATTGAAAAAGCAGCTAGTAATGAAGAATACATGTATGTAGCTGAAAGAAACACATTTAGCGCCACCTAGTGGTGTTGCTATGTTAGCAGCACCATGAAGGAACAAGTCAAGCCCTCATTTTAATCATTTTGATACATGTTAAAACAGGAGCCAATGGCTCTAAAAAATGTGGAGCCCAGTGTAAAGAACCCGGGCTGCACCCCCCTAGTGATGGCTCTAATTACACTTGCCACCCAAAACCCACACCTACCCTAAACCCTAAAAATACCCCAGCTAACCAAAAACCTAAATCCACCCTAGACGCTGAAATTACCCTTCCACCCAAAAGTCCATACCATCCCTAAACCCTAAAAATACCCTAACCACTAACCCTGGGTGGTCAACTACGCAACGCTCCAGTAGTTTGCGTAGTTTGTGCTATTTCACGCTAAGTAAATTGAACGTAGCACAGTGCAAAAACGCGTAGCGTAGCTGGAATTCTTTGTCCACTCGCAGTTCTCAACGTCAAGTTGGCGACCGGGAGCAAGCAAAATGACATCCCGGCGAGACTTTTTCCTCGTTCGCGATCAGCAACATCAAGTTAGCCATCGCGAGCGTGGAAAATAAACCTCCCGGCGAGATTCTCAACGAGGGGAGGTCACGTTTCTCATTGCTAGTGGTCGCCCATGCTCGCGTCCGCGCGCGATGAGAAACTCCAGTCCGCGTTAAGAAAGCTGCTGCTTGAGCAAAAATCTACTTGAGCGGCAGAAAACAACAGCTCACACTGTGCAAGATGCCGTTTTCAATAATTGCACAGTGTGGACAAGCATCCGGCACTGTGCAATCATCCTGAACAGCGCACTATGAAGTTCGCGTAGCGTTACGCGTATCTCGCATAGTGCACTTTTGCGTAGCTACGCGTAGCGCTTCTACGCAAACTACGGCCAGGGTTACTAACCACCCAAAAACCCAAACCCACCCTAAGCCTTAAAATTACCCTTGCCACCCAAAAGCCTAAATCCACCCAAAACCCTAATGTATGAGACATTCTATAAGGGTGTTAGTGGTTCTGTGGATGATGTCATCAGTGATGTCACTGACCATGTCATGAGTGATGTGATATGTGAGGTCATAAGCAGTGAATTGCGTGCATAAGTTATAGTTAACTCAGGTAACTATAACTTCTGGATTTCACTGGTTTTGTACGAGTGAAAATTGAGCCTAACTGTAATTTCCCTGTAACCTTTGCTTTTTTCCAGTGAATATATATATATATATATATATATATATATATATATATATATTACCTAGTTGCGGTCGCCAGTAGGTAGTTATAGTTAGGATTATTTTGTATAGGTGAATTTGCAACATTCTATTGGGAGTAACTTTGGCGCCGGTTGAGGAATCTGCCAGAAATTTTCCTCAAATTTGCCTCGCAGCGCTCCGCTCCTTCCCTGAAAGTTTGGGGGGGATTCGTCAAGCGGGGGCCGAGATAAAAGGGGGGTCTAAAAAAGTGTTTTCCCCATGTTAATTTCCGTAGGGCGGTTGGACTCACTTTTAGCTCGAAAGGCTGAATGGATTTCCACCAAACTTGGCAAAATTGTAGGGACTGGTAGCCCGATGTGCCTTTGCTATGTCTCAAGATATGTGCTCCAGTGGATTTTGAGTAATTTACGTTAAAAAAAATATATATATCTATTAGCACGCCCCGGTACCGGGGCACGTACCAGCGCACTATGCGAGTTCGCGCGCGGAAATCTGATTGGCTCTCGGGTGTCTGTCAACATTCCAAACAGTCCGGAGCGACCGCCATCTTGTGTCTCGGTAGGATCGAGACACAAGAGGTGGCAAAAACAAAGGGGGAAATGACCAAAAGGGGGCAGAGTAGACCCCCCGACCCCTTATGTTTGATGTGGGGGCCATAAAAGGGCCCGCGGGGCAAACATTTTTTATTTTTTCCGATTTCCCCATGGTACGCTCCCCGTACCGGGGAGCGTACCGGGGAGCGTACCATGGGGAAAGAAGGATGACAGAGTTTTAAAAAAAATTTTTTTATAAATTGGAGATAGTTCTAAAAAGAACTGTTTTTTTTCTTCTTTTTGTAGTTTTATAATTTTTTATTGTATTTTTTGAACATTTTGTACTTTTTTGGGCTTTTATGAACAATTTTATATTTTTTTCGTTATTTTTATGGGGACAAACAAAAAACAGGGAATTGTAAACGGCTCAACTGGAGCAAAAAAAATCAGGAAAAAATTAAGGTTTTTTGGGACAAATGTGGTTGTCACCAGCACGGTTGATGAGTTTAATGCTTTGCTCACCATAGGTAATTGTTTTACCACAAAAAATACAAACGATTTTGTATTGTCCAAACTGGGTTTGTATGTTTGGGACCATCTCCCTTGTTTCTTGACCCAATGGAGTGGGTTGCTTTCTTTTGGAGGTGCTGGGAGAAGATTGGGGAGGGTTTCTGGTCATTTTTTCGGACCTCTGCCGCAGCATAGTTGTTAGGGTGCAGGCGTTGCATGTGGCGAATCATGGTGTTATTGCCAAAAGAGTACTTTTTGTTAGGGTTCCCCCTGGAAAGTACAGTGCCACAGATCAAACAAGTAACCTTTGGCGCATTTACTTTCTTGAGGTCCTTTGGGATTGAAAAAAACTTCCAGATAATGTGCTCCTTTGACTTATATGGGGTAGTATCTTCAGGCAGGAACCTCCTCCTCTCCTCCTCCTCCTCCTCCTCCTCTTCTTCTTCATCTCCACCACTGTGGTGTTGTGGTGGTCCTCTTGGTGGGGGTGGTGGTGGTGGTGGCTGAGATGCTCCTGCTGCCGCTGCTACTGTAGCCATTTCTGAGTACAAATAGGTAGTAATAGCTCTGGAAACAGGTCCTCTTCACTCAAAGTACAAAGTGAGAATGAGGAAAAAAGGTGGGGGCTTTCATCATTAGGAAAACAAAACTGTCCTGAACCAATGAAAAGTGTTATTTTCAGGTCACATGGCCAGGGCTTTCATCATTTGGAAACCAAAACTGTCCTGAACCAATAAAAAGTGTTATTTATTTTTAGGTCACATGACCCGACGCGCTTACGCTACGCGCCCCGGGGTGCGCCCCGGGGCGCGTAGCGTAAGTGCATCGGATGCTTACATTGCGCAATCGTATGCTCTCAAGTGCTTCCGGGTGCTTTTACGCCGTGCGTATCACGCGGACGCGGCTACGCGATACGTCACGATGATGTTTTCGTTCGCGGAAAAAGCGCTAACGGGACGCTCACCGGTACGCGCCCTGGGGCGCGCTGCAAGACTGCGCTTACCGGTGCGCTCACCGGGACGCGCACCGGGAGCGCTCCAGGGCAAAAAAATAAAAAAAATTCAAAAAACATAACCAATATACATAAAAAAAATAGTATTACATAAATATACAATATAGGATTCATTATAAAAAATATTACATTTCATAGCTATAGAAATTTGCTATTAAAAAACCTTTGAAATTCCCTGAAAAATACGTAAGTTTGAGGCCCTATATATAGTTAAGAACTAGCATTTAAAAAACCTATGAAATTCACTGAAAAAACCATAGGTTTCACACCAGTTATAGTTAGGAATTAGCATTTAAAAAACCTATAAAATTCACTGAAAAAACCATAGGTTTCAGGCCAGTTATAGTTAGCTGGAAATTTTACTGACATAAAACCATTGAAATTCCCACGTTATAGTTAGTTGGACTCACTATAACTTGCGCCCCTGCAATGCACTGCTGATGACGTCACATATTACATCACTCATGACATGGTCAGTGACATCACTCATGACATCACTGATGACACCATCCTTGTGACAGAGTGAAAGACCTCCTTTCAGTGTAATGTAACCCTTGAAACACATATTCAAAAAGAGATACCCATACCAGTTACAACAACCAATTCAGTAATTCCACCATCTATATACACATCCACTCATTCACCAACAGTTCTATATAGTCACTCATATATATACTCACTCATCATATGTAGTGATACACCTATACATCCTGTTACACACCGACAGTCATCCAAAAGTTACTCACACACATACTCACACATGCAAATAAACTATTGAACATCCATTTATTTGCATATACAACTATACACACACTACCACCTTACTTCTAAGGAAACTTACACATACTTACTCTCTTAAACAAACACTTATAGAAACACATACTTATTTAAACAGGAACTCTCTATGCACTTTGCAAATTATATTTTTAACAGTGTGCACCAGGGGACTGTGGCAGTAATTTTTGTGACATTGATGTTTTGAAAATAACACTATTAAGCACAAATGCATTTTGCACCATGTCATGTCATGATACCATCATTGTGGTGCAATCTGGGGCCGGTGGGAACTTGTGAACGGCCATGTGACCACTTGGATTAAAAATACACACTCACTTGTGAACAAAGCGATTATCTGAAACATGTCAGGAATAAATGAGTGATGTTATTGCTGCCACGTTTGACGAATAAAAAGTCAGCTTTAAATTGGAATTGGGCTCTGCTTGTTCTGGTGAAACCCATGCTTATCCCCATCGCTGCGGCGGCTTTTCCCGCTGTGTGCGGCAAATTTCAAAATACCGTGTTACATGACGAGCTCAGCTCGTCATCAGCATACGAGCAACGTAGCTGATGAGGAGCTGAGCTCATCATCAGCAGCGAAGAGGTTAAAGGATCCTCCGCTCCTGTTTACAGAGCCCGCCATGCAGGGTTGGGGGCCCCCGGCCAAACTGAGTTTTTCTGAAACATTTATATACACATATATATCTAAACACCTAATCCTCCCCTAATACTTGCATTGAAAATGCATATGCCTTTTCCATTCATGTCTTTACAACAGAATTTGCTGTAAAGACATGTGTGGTAAAGGCATATGCGTTGTAAAATCCAGTCTGGTAATGGTAATGCGTGGTAACGGCACTCCGCTGTAACGGCTGCGTTGTAAAGGTAATGCCTGGTAATGACCCAGTTGTTATTTCTGTTTCCCTTTAAAGGGTAAGGGACATATTTTCAACTGCTGGATAAAAATGTGCTGTAGAAAATCGTGTGCTGTTCAATTAATTTGCTGTGAATAGAATCACTGTATTTTGAATATATGTGCATTAACTATTGATGGTAAATTAACCATAACACCAGTGTGATTTGCTTCCAGGCTAAATAGCAATGATGTACCATTTATGCTTTTTGAAAATCATTTTTTTCCATAACGAAATTTGCTTCCAACGATCGTTTAGTAAAGTGAGCAGTTCTAACATGGCATGGCAGAAAGAGTGCAATGTGAATTAAAGTGCAAATTAAACCCCATATATATTTTTTATTGAGCGGGAAGAAACACGTTCAGGCAGAAAATGAAAAGCATATGCTTTGGATTGTAATTTTAGAAAAGTGCGCTCTAGGGTTTGAATTAACAAAGACAAATAGGTAGCAATAAAACTGCAGGGAGCTAATGTGAAAAAAAAACAAATCTCATAAATAAACTTGTTAAACAATGTTCACATCATTCTGGTGGAACAAGAGGTTTCATGATTTCTACTGAAAATTATACATCTATAATCATAGCTGCCAAGTTCTCCATGTCCTTGCGTGCACTGCTCCAGTTCGGGATTTTTTCTTAGAATTTTTAAAAACAAAAAATCTGGACTGGACTAGTGCATCACCTAAGGACCTAGGAAACTTCACAGGGGTGTATGAAACATATGTGTAGACTATAAAGAGCTCCTTCCTAGTGCCTCAGGATAATGGTACTGTAATATTGCATGTGGAATCGCCCATACTGTGTGGTTTAGTTTTTGCAGTATGCGTGGTATGACCTCATTATTACATTGTCTCTCGGCCAGTATAAGGTATGCTGCATTAATAGTACGTTTCGCCTGCTTCAGTTGAGAAACTCAGAATTTTATGTTCAGTAGCGGTCGGTGTCAGAGGAGAGGGACTGGGGGGAGAGAGACGATGAACAACGAAAAAAAGTAGGAAAAAAATTGCCTACTGCATGCAGCCCGCCACATCCTCATCGTCTGCTCCTCTGGTGGCATCAATGCAGGCATAGGCTCCCAGACTCCCTTACGATCAATCCTGACGCTGCTCTCATGCATGAGAGAAGCTTGGCCTGAGTACTGATGATTTGCGCTCCCAGGGATACTCGGACCTTGTGCTTTGCTGTCTCCAACCTAGCAACACAGCTGGGTTGGAGAGCGCTTCAGTGCGCATGACGGTTTGGCCGGCCTGAGACGGCTAGCCAAACTGTCATGCACACCGATGGCAGTGAAATCATTCCCTGTCGGTGCCTGGCATCCCCGTGGCCCTGCCCCCAAGACTCAGCCTGGGAACAAAATAAAACGATAATAAACTAGGGGTTGATTATCGTTTTCTTTTTCTTTATGCTCCCGGCGGGGGAAGGCGATGCTTCTCCGCCATAGTGGATGAGCCGCCCCTGTTGCGTTTAACCAAACACATTTCCCTACATTTTGCCTGTAGACATTTGTGCAGAAAAACTGCAGAGTTAGTGCAGTCATTTCATACAAATTGTAATGCCTGTTGGCAAGGAAGAGTTTGTGCCCACATTGGAATTATATTGAGGGCTAAAATAGTGTTGGAATTGTATAACTAAAACAAAATGGAGTCTTATGGCAACAATGCCAAGGCAAGCTAAATTCAAACTCCACAACCTAGTCCAGGTTAGAAGAAAGTAGTGGAATACGATAGGAAAAAAAAGAAAGGAGCATGCTTTGGTCTTATTCTCAGAATTAAAAAAAAACTTTTGATATCTTATAGGAAGATCTTATCCAAAATAAAGTAATGGAGAGCCTCTTGTACACGCCAACAATACAATGAGACGCTAATGATGTCTTTTCTCGTGCACACAAGACCTTAACAAACACAAAAACTGGAGTAAGTTTTTGTGTTAATCAGTATGATATATTTAAAATATCAAAAAACACAAGAGGGAGGTAGAGCAAAAGGTTGGATTCTTGCTCCACAATGATACTTAAATAAACACAGAGAACCCAACACAGAGGAAGGGAAGGGGGAGGAGTGATCAACAACTGTTGAAGCACTCAGTGTTCTGTAAAATACCCCTCACACACCAAAAGGCCCCTTGGTGTCATGCTTCATCATCGGGGTCTTCGCACCCCTCTATCGGGATGCGGCGTGCTGTGACCTACGACTACGCGGGAGCTCTTATAGAAATGACTATGTGTTGTGTGAGGTGTGTGGGGTATGTTGTTATAAGTGAGTGGTGGGATGTGGTGATAGGTTAAAAAGTACCTGGCACATGAGTATAAAAGATTTTTTTTTTATTCTGAACTCTGGCTGGTACTGTTAAAAGAAGTGCAGTGTGAGGTTTGATCTGTTATGTTAAAGAACAGGACCTCTGGTGTGCATTTGTCGACATGTTTCGGAGACAAGCTCCTTCTTCAGGACGGGGGCACAACCTCCCCACCTTACTCACGTCTTTTTAATAATAAAAATTGTGTATTTACAGAAAAGTGAGATATATAGGCTAAGTGTGCCTACAGCGGTCTGCTACAAGTACAATGACCTGTAGAAAGACAAAAAAGAGAACAACTGATGGTTACCCATGTAGCGGGTAGTTCAAGCAGGTGCAGTCACCTGGAACCTTACCATATGCTTTACTAAGCCTGTTAAAAGAAAACGTACTCACAACACAAACAACATAAAACACAAATTGTACTAGGAGTTACTGTAATCATACTTGTGAAGCTTGCTTGTTGGCTTCATGAGCAGAAATTGACCGTCAGGGGTGTTGCTTGATTTGCAATCTGTAGTGAGGAATGATGCAGGTTTTAATAAATCATTCTCACTTACTTGGGAGGGAGAGTTCAGGTGGTCGTTTTCAGTTGTTATTCTGCATGATACTCACATTGACAGGACGCTATGATCACCGTCTTACCCCTCACGCTGCTCCGCTGGTGTGAGGCGGTAGTGTGGTTAATGTTATTTATACCCATGTGATAATTGGGCGGAAGTATCTATATGTCCTTGTAGGGGTGTTCCGCCATTAAGTATGTTAAATATGTGCCCTTGTATGGAGCATCCGCTCCTCAGCCATACATTGCCCTCGTATGTCTAACGCGGGCTCACACGGGACCAGCGTCTGTACACGCGAGTGTTCGTCTGTTGTGCATGCGCCTAGGTATCCGTCTTTCCTTCGCGCATGCGTTTTGATCACCGGTACAGCTTGTGGGACGCTGGCGTTTAGCGCATGCTTGTTGGTTCCATCCGTATCTTGTTAGAAATAACTGGAGATGGAATATTTATTAATGAGAAGGCTCGGCAGCGGGTATTATCGCTGGGGTGGTCATGATAAACATGTGTATTGACCACATCAACCACAGATCTAGCGAGTACACAACAGCAAAGGATTGTTATATAGTGCATTCAAGCAAAGAAAGTTTTAGAAGTTAGTGATGGGCAACTGGACACTACATCAGTGTGTCCTGTGTTTATAATGGTCCCCTTTTAGTTGGACAAATGGCTCCAGGGCACATCATCATTAAGCCCTGTTAGGTGGGTACCAAGTCTAAACACCCATCTTTGTTCCTTTTGAAAAAGGCCGGCCTCTGAAGGTAGTTGCTCTATAATTGTCCACTTTAGGTCATTCACGCAATGTTGTGCATTCAAAAAGTGTGTGGCCATTTTAGTTGTGCTTTTTTTACAGCGCACATTGCTCTTGTGCTCGTTCATTCTTGTTTTCATGGCCCTTGTGGTCATACCCACATACTCAAGGTTACAGGGGCATTTTATAAGGTAGACCACGTTTTTGGAGTTGCAGTTAGAAAATCTCCTTTGCTCTCAGATGGTTGTAAGGCAATTGTCGTCGGTTTTGGTCAGACCAAAACCGACGAAAATTGCCTTACAACCATCTATAGGAATCCAAGGTCACTTCCCTTGCGGCAACTGCAGCAGCTGCCACTTGACAGAAAAAAACACAAAACTTACCTTCCGCAATGGAACCACCTGGGAGCAAAGGAGATTTTCTAAAAAAAGCACAACTAAAATGGCCACACACTTTTTGAATGCACAACATTGCGTGAATGACCTCAAGTGGACAATTATAGAGCAACTACCTTCAGAGGCCGGCCTTTTTCAAAAGGAACAAAGATGGGTGTTTAGACTTGGTACCCACCTAACAGGGCTTAATGATGATGTGCCCTGGAGCCATTTGTCCAACTAAAAGGGGACCATTATAAACACAGGACACACTGATGTAGTTTCCAGTTGACCATCACTAACTTCTAAAACTTTCTTTGCTTGAATGCACTATATAACAATCCTTTGTTGTTGCGTACTCGCTAGATCTGTGGTTGATGTGGCCAATACACATGTTTATCATGACCACCCCAGCGATAATACCCGCTGCCGAGCCTTCTCATTAATAAATATTCCATCTCCAGTTATTTCTAACAAGATACGGATGGAACCAACACGCATGCGCTAAACGCCAGCGTCCCACAAGCTGTACCGGTGATCAAAACGCATGCGCGAAGGAAAGACGGATACCTAGGCGCATGCACAACAGACGAACACTCGCGTGTACAGACGCTGGTCCCGTGTGAGCCCGCGTTAGACATACGAGGGCAATGTATGGCTGAGGAGCGGATGCTCCATACAAGGGCACATATTTAACATACTTAATGGCGGAACACCCCTACAAGGACATATAGATACTTCCGCCCAATTATCACATGGGTATAAATAACATTAACCACACTACCGCCTCACACCAGCGGAGCAGCATGAGGGGTAAGACGGTGATCATAGCGTCCTGTCAATGTGAGTATCATGCAGAATTACAACTGAAAACGACCACCTGAACTCTCCCTCCCAAGTAAGTGAGAATGATTTATTAAAACCTGCATCATTCCTCACTACAGATTGCAAATCAAGCAACACTCCTGACGGTCAATTTCTGCTCATGAAGCCAACAAGCAAGCTTCACAAGTATGATTACAGTAACTCCTAGTACAATTTGTGTTTTATGTTGTTTGTGTTGTGAGTACGTTTTCTTTTAACAGGCTTAGTAAAGCATATGGTAAGGTTCCAGGTGACTGCACCTGCTTGAACTACCCGCTACATGGGTAACCATCAGTTGTTCTCTTTTTTGTCTTTCTACAGGTCATTTTACTTGTAGCAGACCGCTGTAGGCACACTTAGCCTATATATCTCACTTTTTTGTAAATACACAATTTTTATTATTAAAAAGACGTGAGTAAGGTGGGGAGGTTGTGCCCCCATCCTGAAGAAGGAGCTGGTCTCCGAAACATGTCGACAAATGCACACCAGAGGTCCTGTTCTTTAACATAACAGATCAAACCTCACACTGCACTACTTTTAACAGTACCAGCCAGAGTTCAGAATACATTTTTTTTCTTTTATACTCATGTGCCAGGTACTTTTTAACCTATCACCACATCCCACCACTCACTTATAACAACATACCCCACACACCTCACACCACACATAGTCATTTCTATAAGTGCTCCCGCGTAGTCGTAGGTCGCAGCACGCCGCATCCCGATAGAGGGGTGCGAAGACCCCGATGATGAAGCATGACACCAAGGGGCCTTTTGGTGTGTGAGGGGTATTTTACAGAACACTGAGTGCTTCAACATATTTAAAATATCATCATCATTATAATTCTCATTACCATAACTATTCTCATAACCACCGCCATCAAAGTCAATATTGCAGTTTAATTCCCTAAACTGTTGGAGTTCTTTAAAACTTGAGTGCCTGTGGACCACATTCTGTTGTGTCTGCATGTGTGAGAGCACATGGTGCTTGTGGGCATGTTCTCTATGCACACATTTCAGCCAGAAGTGCAACTGGTTTGTTCAT
Source organism: Lissotriton vulgaris (assembly GCF_964263255.1). Classification (NCBI taxonomy): domain Eukaryota; kingdom Metazoa; phylum Chordata; class Amphibia; order Caudata; family Salamandridae; genus Lissotriton; species Lissotriton vulgaris. Next base: position 1,037,853,998 of record NC_141699.1, on the reverse strand, counting down.
CATACCCTATGGAAAAAAAGTAGACCTGTTGGCTTTGCTAATGCTTGTTTTTATTACATTAGTATTGTTTTGACTCAACTGGTTTGAGATTTTAAGTTATTACTTTAGCTCTAATTGTGTTTTTGGGATTATTTCTCGATACCTCACACGTTCTTGTGGGATTGCTGTTAAAGTTGTCAAACATCATCCCCTGTTATCTTTAGTGAAAATGTGTTTGTCTTTGTTCATCTTTTTCTTTGGTAAGTGTAGGAGATAAACCACAGCTCACATTCAGAATGCGATATGTCTCTCTCTCTCGCTCACTCTCTCCTTCTCTCTTTCTCTCTCTCTACTTCTCTGTCTCTCTCTCTCTCTCTCGCTCTCTATCTCTCTCTCGGTTACAGTGGAAATGTATTTTTTAGTCTTAATTAAACATTTGTTGCTCAGAGGGACTTATTAAACTTTGAATGGAGGTTACATGTACAATTTAACCAATGCGGCTGTCTTATATAACAGTTTTCTTTCTGTTCTCTTTCAACTGCCGAACTTCTCAGTTCTGCTTTTTACTTGACCAGCTTTCTAAAATGTCCTCTTATCCATGCCTTATTTCTTATTTTTCTCCTACCTGTATAGGTTTCATTCAATTGGTTCTGGTCGCCTAACTGTGGTGCAAAGTTGGTGAATTGTTTGTGTGTGACTGACCTCACCATCTGTGCAGGTCTCATGTTCACCTTCATGAACAGAAGGACTAGTACAAGTGCTGCTTGGCTAGCTAACCGTTCATGAAAGGTGTGTGCTAGGTACTTGATTCAGCATTGGGTTCCATGAACCATCAAGGTAGAAGGACGGAGACAGATTGACCAATGCTGCGCTCCAGACCTCTAGAGATGTGTCCTTGGAAGCAAGACTTCCTGGACATGCCTAAAAGAGCTTTCCAGGAAAATCTAACTTATTTCATGTGATGAGAATTAGTGTATTGTAAAGTACAATCCAGAGCGCAGACAAATCCTGTGTCGGGATTGTGCAGAGACCTGTGTGGACTTTGCGGTGGGAACCTATTCCTGGTCAGATCGATGCCAGGAAAGGAGCAGACGCAGAGACACCTTTTCAGGATGCTCCAGTTTCTGTGAGCATCACAGCCCTTGCCATGTCCTACTGTGCAAATTGGACACATTGACAACATACATGTGTGTAGCATATGTTCTGCATATGCAGCATATATTTACGGTGCGCAAATGCACTGTGAGAATCTTAAAATATGTAAGAGGTGGTAGCTTAAATGTGTATACATTTTACACATGCACACTGACATATTATTTTGCAGATTTAACCTCATGTTCTCTAGACTGTCAAAAATGTGGTAAGAAATGTGGTAAAAACAGAACAACTAAACAGCTTCCCCTCCCAATAATGCTGGATAAAGTTTTGACATATTAAGAGACAGATGTGCACATGACTAGTGCATGTACTATTTCTTAGCAGTTGTTAGTGTAGATGTATTATTTATTTATTTAGCAACACGCTGCATGATATTTCTACCAGAAATGTCTTACACAAAGTCAATGTACTACGTAACTAAGGACATATGAGCAAAAACATGAACCTGAATCGTGATGAAAGTTTTGGACAGAGAAGTTGTTTGTGATGAACAGAACGGCAAAACACCCACTACAAGACAAGAATACCACTTATAGATTGGAAAGTTGGGGGCAGTACAGAGCCCATGGCAAGATGGCTGCACTTTAGTGCAGCTCTGCTGGCGAGACTCATAATCTCTCTAAAATCCTGCCATCTGACCACTGAAACGATGACAAGCTAGAAGTTATGTGCGGGGAGGTGGAGTGCTAACCCTGATTTCATTGAATCTTGGTGCGAGCGAGAGAGGAGCACAGCCTGGATTCAATCTTTGACTTGTCACTGACCTCTGCAGCGCTGAAGCTATCAGTGCCGGGCCTTACAGACTTCATGTTGGGACCCGCCAATCTGAACGTCTTGCGTCTGTTTCGCACCATGTGAAATCCCCTTATTGATCCGCTTGAACACCTGGAGGGCCCCCTCATCGCAGCCTACTTGTGCAAGGACTCCCCCCCGATTCCTGGCCAGTGGAACTGTCCATCCTTGATTGCACTACTGTTCTACTTCAAGGAGTCCTATTGCATGTGGCGAGCCCTGATTCACGGAGATAGATAGTGCTTGGAGACAGCGGCCATGAGTTGACCCAGAGTGGGATCACTTGCAACTACAGGGAATGCAGACCAAAGTCAAACGCGTCTAAATTTTGACTCGCGTCACTCTGCCAGGCCCCCTTGGGATGAATTGTCGGACCAAGAACAGGAGGTGGGTTTGCAGGGCCCAATTCCACCAGAGGCCGCGCTAGTGGTTATGCATCAAAGCCTCCAGCCCAAAGATGGGAAGATAGACTATATAATCCTGTGACTGGACCACATCTCCAAAACATTCGCCAAACAGACAGTGAGCATCAAGGCAATAGAGTAGCGAATCTTTACTTTGGAGGATGACCTACAGTTCATGCGAACGAAATGCTTGAACATGGAGAAAGTACTAGCAGCCACACTGGCCAAAAATGAAGATCTAGAAGCGCTCTCACGTCAACCAATTTTTACATCACTGGCATCCCTGAATACATACACCAACACAGGCAAAGTGGAGACTGGTGTAGAAATGATACTAACTATGCTTTTTGGCCCTCAAAACTAATCATATCTGCTAGTGGTGGAAAGAGGACATTGGTCCCTCATGGCATGGCCGCCCCCATGGGAGTCCTGTGCCAAATAATAGCAAAATTGTTAAACTACCACAAATGAGATACAGTGCTCTGGCTGGCATATGAGAAGTAGGACCTTAAGTATCAGGGAAATCAAATTGCTTTCTTCCCTGACTTTACAGTGGGTCTACAGGCTGCCCTCATTAAGAGACCCATTAAGAAACGGTTGCAAAAGGCCGAACTCTCCTATGCTGTGCTTTACCTGGCGCTTCCATGCATAGACTATCGTGGTACTCAGAAATTCTTTGTGAAACCCATGGGCAGCAATGGAATTTCTCAAGACCATTACCCATAAATGATGAGACCAACCTGCAGAGAACATGGATGGTGATGGCAATTGACTTAGGATATGAAAGTTTGCACTCTTCCCTGTCGATTTCACACTACCCATGATGTGTGAAGGATACATGGGGAGATTAGGAGCCCTGACCACCCTGCTTTATGCTCTACACCATTTGTCTGGTTTGACTATGCTGGTCAGAATACTGTTATTTTTTCCCAGCCACCTCCAGTCACCTGGAGGAGTTTTAGGGATCTTGCGGTCCCCATGTGGGAACACCTAATATGATATTTGAATGTGGTAATCTGCTGACTGTGATGATGTTTAATGTCATCTTTTTTTCTTATGATTTCTTTGTCTTTCGATCGTGCGACTGTTTTTAGCATGATTGGGATGCTGAAGTGGGTGGTGACAGAACCATTAGTTTTTTTTTTTGGTGATAATCATGGTGCTACTCGTTATAATATTGCCTTTGTGCATCACTCACAATCTGCCCTGAGACACAATACAATTGCTGCCCATATGTTGTCCTTATGGACATGTAGCCCTCCTGATTTAGAATATTCTGGGACTCAAGAATCCTCCTAAAACTTGGTAGGTTCTTTCCTATCTAGGCAGATTGCATTCTTGCAAGAAACGCACAACACGTCAGACACAGAGCATGTCATTGGGTCCCGCTGGGCTGCTTATAGGTTGGCCTCTGCCTACTCCTCATACTCCAGGGGCAATATGATTTTGATAAAAAAGGGGGTGCCATTCACAGTTACACACTCCTTGGTAGAGGAGCAGGTCCGTTATGTAATAACGCAGGGTAATCTCTGTGGAACACTGCCACTCTGATCAATACATATGGCCCTAATGTAGACGATTCTAGTTTTTATATGATACTCTGGCATCACATTCAAACCTTCCCTCTGACACACCCATTATACGAGAGGGGATCTCAACACATACCTGCACCCCATGCTTGACCAGTCGACTGTGGCGGACTGGCACTGCTGGCACTCCGTAGAGGTTGGTCAAGTTGGAATGGAAGAATATGGACTTGTAGAGATATAGAGGCTCCAGCATCCGTCTCAACATGAGGGCACATTCACCTCCTATGTGCATGGCTCGTGGTCTCGCCTAGACTATTCGTTGGTTACACAGGAGATTTGTGTCTGGGCATCAGAGGTTATCCATCTGCCCAAGACATTGCCTTATCATGCACCCGTAAAGCTAGTGCCCTCAATCCCTAGTCATACAACTATCCAATCCACGTGTAGGTTTCAAGTGACGGCACTCCTAGATCCTGAGTTCTGAGAAGGGCTCCACTCAGCTATTGTTGAATACTTTGACAAAAATGTTGTCTCTGTGGAGGGAATGGATATGCTATGGGATGCCTTTAAGGTCACAATCAGAGGGGTGGGTATCAGAACGCAGGCCGGAGTACTGCATGCAATACGCACGCAAATGCAAAACACTGAGAACACCTTGAGGTCCGTTGACCGAGAATACGAAGTAAACCCACGCTCTGCCACCCTACCTGCTATTCAAGAGCACATCACAATTTTTATTGAGTGTGCTTCACAAGAATTGTGATTTTTATCCAGGAGTCATAGGGCTAGAACATATGGAGAGGGTGGTCACCCGGGCGTAATTTGGCTGCAAAGCTGAGATCACTGAAGGGGCAGGCGCACATTGTGAAGACCACCACCGGAGGGTATAGATCATTATGATACCCCCTCTTTACTAACTGAATTCACTGACTTCTATACCGCCTATATAGTACCTGCCGTTCTGCCCTGGAGGCTGAGCTGGTGGGAGAGTTTGGGATATAGTTTTGCCGTGAATGTCCTATGGACAGCGAGAATATCTGATAAGACCTATTACACTTAGGAGATTAAGAATTCGCCAACCTGCTGGTGCAACATTTGAATGTCCTGTATGACAAGGCATACACCTGGCAGGCATTACCCCGTCACAGTGGGAGGGTCTTATTTTTGCACTGACAAAGCGCCAGAATGCAATGAGTCATACAGACCACTGTGCTTAATAAAACGCATGCAAAGATCCTAGTTGACATATTAGTGACCCAGCTGCAGCCAATATTCTCCAGCCTGGTATTGCTGGACCAATCCGGATTCATACCAGCCTCCTACACCTCATATAATTTGCGCACTCTCTTTGCATTGTTACACCAGCTGAATCCCTCACTGCAGGCAGTGGTAGTCCTGCTGAATTCTCCTAAAGCTTTTGATTCCATCAAATGGATTTATATGTGCAGAATGATGGCCTGTATGGGGATACCAGCAGCATTCCTGCAATGGATTTGCTTACTCTACATGGACCTAATGGCCGGGCTGCGTATTAATGGTAACATATCTGAGGGGTTCCCCATTCTTAGGGGTACACAACAGGGGTGCCCCTTTTCACTTCTACTATGTGCTATCGCACTGGAACCCCTGGATTGTGTGATCCGGCAGCGCCATGCTGCTTCTGCGCTCCAATACCAGCTGTGCCCCCTGGGCATCTCCTTGTATGCAGATGATATGGTGTTGTACATCAGAGAACCTACCACGCGTCTGGCACCAGTAATCCAAGACTATATCAGATTTGAACAATACTAAAGCCCCAGCATTAGCTGGTTGAAGTCGGTAGTATTTCCCCTAACACCAAGCATACCCACTTGATTTTCCATTGCTTTGAAGTATGAACCCTGTTAAATACTTGGAAATCTGGACCCATAACGGTCCGGATTCCATGATACGTTACAACTATGGAAGGGCCATCTCGCACCTGGAAGATCAGGTTAAAAATTGGTCCATCCTGCTACTGTCTTTAGCAGAAAGAATCGCCATTATGAAGATGGTGGTACTGTCCAAATTCTTCTATCTTTTTATTAACATTCCTATAGTTGTGCCACAACATTTTTTGAAACGCTCCTGGCGCACATGATTGGCATGGGTGGGGAAACAGCCACTGATAATGCTGGGAGATACTCTCCCTACCGTGTGCCCAAGGGGGCTTTAATGCACGAGATTTGCGGTTATACTATCTATGTGCCCGGGCCCATTCTGCCCACTAATGGTATGTTCCTCATGACTATGTGCCACATCTAGCAGCGGAACATGAGGATGCTTACCCGATCCTACTACAAGCTATACTGCTGCCTAAGCGTGAGGGAGTGACACTAATGGAAATTAAGATGATCCACTCCACCACGTGCTCTTGGCACACTCGTGGGGCTAGAGCGGGAAAGGTCCCTTTACATGCTCCGGCACTCCCATTGAAATTCCATCCTGCCATATTGGTCATGCAGGAGAGTAAGGCATTGGGACTGCTTGGGTGGTCTGGGTTGAAAACCTTAGGGGATGCCTTCCGCAGTAGCAATTTCACAGATTCAAACAACATTTCACAGACACAGAGGCAAACCCGGCTGATGACTTTCACATACTATCGCCTCAGAGCTACCCTACAAGAGTTCTATCCTTAATTTCCTAGGGAACCACCTACACTCTGTGCCTTGCACACCTTTCTCACTAGTGACACTTGCAGAAGATTGATCACTAAACTACATATTGTGGCGCAGGCAGATAGACCAGTGACCCGGAATCTGGCACTAGAGAGGTGGAATGCAGTCCTTGATCGACCGCTGGAGGCAGCATACTACACACAGGTGAGTATGCTTAAACCTAACTGTACTTTACGCATCATACACTTTAAGGTTTTATTCCAGATGTACAACACACCTGTCAAATTATGCAATATAGTCTGAGAGGGGATGTCCTATTGTTGGCAAAGTGGAGAGTTGTACTGCACTGGGGCAAATGAGCCATACCCATCAAACGGCAAAGGCTGTCAGACCTAGCCTTCTGCAGAGAACAATTGGAACTATGGGCTCCATTAGGATGGCGGGCGGACTTTGCCCCCCGTCATCCCATCGTAAATCGGGACCGCCCGCCATAAGGACGGGGGTCCCGGGGGTGCCATTAGGATGTGCCCGCCACAGTGGCGGGCACATCCTATATTTTCAGCATTGTGGCGGGCAGTGCTCTCTGCACCGCCCGCCACAGTGCTGAAAATGCACTTTAACATTGTCATGTGCAAAGCAGCAGGCACCGCGCGGTGCCTGCCGCTTTGCAAATGACAATGAAGGGGGGTACCCACGTGCACCCCCACCTGTACTTCACTCTGGGGGCCCGCAGCGGGCCCCCAGTGCAAAGGCCGCATACCTTTCTGTGGCAGCATCGCCGCCGCGGAAAGACACTGCACACCAACCATCATAATATGTCTGGCGGTGTCTATTAGACACCGCCACCATATTATTCCTTTTCCGCCCCGTCCGCAAGGCGACCGGGGCGGAAAAGTGGCGGGCGGTGTTTTCCTGCGTTGCGTTCCCCCCGCCATTGTAATGTGGCGGGGGAAAAAGGGTGGTGGGCGGGCATTTCTGTCGGGCGGATCGCCACCGCCACCATGGCGGTGGCGATCCGCCCGACATCCTAATGGAGCCCTATATGCGGAAGAGTAAACATGGCCATTGAAGCCAAAATACATTTAGGGCCCCCCCACGTCTTATCTTCTCTAGGAGAAGACATTGAGGGTGCTGTCTGCTGTCCAGTGGGCTTCATTTACTATATGGATTTTGGTGCATGCACTTGTGGAAGTGATGTTTCACAGATAAATCAGCTCTCTTTCATTTTATGTTGCATTGATGGGCACTATGTTGATGTAAGTTTTTTTTGTTCTGAAAAAGAAAAGAAAATCAATAAAAAAAAAGAGATTGGAAAGTTTCATGTTTGGCACATTGGTTATCACTACTTGTTCTTTTCTTGTTCCAGTCCTGGGTAGTTTTGAACTCAGCAAGTGTGGAGCCAGCACAAGTTTCAGGAGGGAGTACATTCCAAGGAATGGGGGCCAAGAAGGTAGAGAGCTTGAAACTTAAATGCTGTACAAGGGGCTGTATGTCACAACACCAACTTCAAAACTACTGTGATCGAAAAATATAGTTGCATAAATGTCAGAACAAGAATATTGACTTTTTAATAGCCAATGCAACAATAAAAAATATAGAATACATTCATATCGTCATGAACAATATTCTGAAAAAAACATCAAGTACAAATATATCCATATCATTAATTTTATCAAAACTAAAACTTGAGGAAAAAGCCAATATATTGCCACCAGCATATTAAGTAGAACAATTTAGATAATCATATCAAAAAAGAAAAAAAACATAAATGCACACATATAACTAACCCTTAGAGTAATTTTTATTATGCCTCTGTAATTTTGGTAATTCCACATTACCCTTTGATGCAGAATTACTGATAATTATGCATGTTAGCGTAATTAAGAGTAATTTGGGATGGAGGTGAATTATCAGAGAAACAACACATTTGCATGCGGTTGCTCGAGCAGCTGTTCATGTTGTTTTGCATTGTGTGATATTTTCTTAGCACAAAATGCATCCTCTCAAACTTTTTGGAAATGAGGGTGCGTTTTGTCCTTAGAAAATAGCAGTAAATGCTGGAATAAAGTGGGGGAAATCCAACTCCAAGAGCACATTTAGCACACCTAGAGGAAGCTTGCACTGCTATTCATGTTCTGTTGAATTTAACTCTACTTCTTATTGCAAAATGTATACATGCTTACATTTTGGATGTGAGGGGGCATTGCTGTGCTAAGGAAATACCACTAACTGCAGAATTACTCTTTTAGCATAATTCTGCGTAATCTCACTGAATTCTTAGGTAATTCTGCGTAATTATGCCGCACAAACCTTTGAGTTAGGCCCACCTCTAAATATGACTGAAAAATATTTATGAAACAAACCTGCAAAACTAACTTTTAAGCGTACATTAATTAAAGTGTAAAACCAACTTAATTACACAAAAATAGCACCTATATCAATCACAATCAATGATGCAACAGTTAATAAATAAAAATTCTCAATTAATTATTGAGTGGTATAAATATAGAAAGAACCAAACAATTAAAGCTGCAACAGAGCAGCTTGATAGAAGAGACAAATGTTATTTTGTAAAAGAGAAATCACCATCATCATTGTATCTTTATTTCGACAAATTTGTCATAAAAGAATTCACACAAATTAAACATTTTAAAAGAATTAAACCAGATTACACGAATTATCCAAGTAGTAAAAGCGAGTGAAGTACAAATAACCAAAGGGCCTAGTAATCATGAACGGTCCGTTATTGATTAAAAACATCCATAAGTTCATCCATTGCGTGTCTGAAGTATCAATTCATTCATATAAACATCAGTACATCTAAAAGTAATGATATTAATAGATTTACATTCAAATAATGTTAATTAGCAGCCTTCTCTTGTTCCACATGGCTGCCAGGTATTTAGCTACCGCAAATACAGTCACAGTGGAGAGATCTGTTTTAAAAATTCTGTAGGCTTGCATGCAGTATGTAAAGCCCAGGTTTTTGCATAGAGGAATGATCCAGTACCTTCTATGCTTTTTAAGGCTGGGCAAAAAAACAATACATGCAAGTCAATTTCCTGCTCGCTATTACAGCCTGGACAATTTCTTGGAGAAGACGGACACCACTTGCTCGCAAAAGCTCTAATTGGCAGGGTGCCGTATCCCCACTGTAGATACAATTTTCTAGTTAAAACAGGATAAATATCATTTAATACACCTTCAAAGTAATAAAAGTCTTTAGTGAGTAGGAATGTTGCAGATAAAGTGCCAGTTTGTGCGTTCTGTGTCAGGGCAGATAATTTACTTTCATAATACAACCTTGCCAAATGCTTTCGTGGGACCCGACTGCAGGTTGTCTCTGGATCAGACCAAATTAGAGGCAGACCTAGCCTCCCAAACTCCTCCCTCTGATACTTAAACCATGGGAGTTTCCCCACAGTGGGGAGTCTTAGGATTTCCAGAAGCTCCAACCTGTAGTTCATGAGCTCTGGGGTGGTCCAAAGCCTCCGCCAAAACGTTAATGGTTTCAGACCCAGTTCCTCATCAATGGGTCTGAGGCCCAGGTCAAGCCTAACCGGTACCAGGGACGTGCTGGGGGGCAGAGCCAAGAGACGCCTTAGAAAGTTATTTTCGGTGGCCACAATCTCGGGTCTACACTTATATCCCCAGAGTTCTCCGCCATACGTTACTGCCCCCCTTGCCTGTAGTTTATATATTTCTAGAGGTGGGCCAATCGGTTTGACAGAAGATTTGTTTGATGACTTGAAAATGGCCCCCGCCCGCTGGGCCAGTTTGAGTTGAGATTTAATTTGATGGGGGGCCCAAGTCATGGTTTCATTTGGGGTCACCCCCAAGTACTCAAAGGTCTGGACCCTTTCCAGCCTAGCTACACCAATCCTCGGGATTGGGCGTGTGGTTACTGGTGGATTAAAAATCATGTATTTGGTTTTGAGGGCATTTATCTCTAGGCCCATTCATAACAAAATGCCTCAAAACCATCCAACACGCGTTTAATACCCATGGGGGATTTAGACAATAGCAGAGTGTCGTCTGCAAACATAATTGCAGGCACCCTGCAACCGGCGAGCTTAGGGGCATCGCTGTTCGGTACCGCATTCAGGTGAGCGATTACCCCGTTGACATAGAGACAAAACAGGGTCGGTGCAAGCACACAGCCCTGTCTCACCCCCCTGTCAACGGGGAACCTGGGTGACAGCGCGCCGTTTTTTCCACACCTGACCTGTGCAAAATTCTCCTTGTGGAGCCGTATTATTAAGTTCGGAAGTTGAAAAGGTATTCCCAGCTCGAGTAGCACAGATCATAGTTTTCCCCGTGGGACCAGATCGAAGGCAAAAACGAAGGTCCACAAAGACAGTATAATGTGTACCACCCTCAATCTTGACAATTTTCCAGAATAGGAGGGTCAGGCGAAAAATTTGATCCGTGGTGCATGCATTCTTCCTGAAAAGAGAAATACAAATACAATACAATCAGTTTTATTCGGCAAATAAATGTCATAAAAGGGAAGTACATCTATTAAAACTTATTTCTGTTACAAAAATTTCAGTGCAGGTATTTTAAAAATACAATAAAAAGATTAAAAATATACATCAATCGTAAACTTGGTTAAAGAAAACATCAAACATCTAGAATGATGCACTAAATAAAAAAGTTGGATTGTCCTAATTAAAAATACATTAATTAATTAAACATACACAGTATTTAAATAGAGTAAGCTGCGGACATAGGTGCCAAGCAACAATTAATCAATTGATTGAGAGAAATTTTGATCTTATAGCCCACATCCAGCTCAAATACTTGACTACAGCTACTGCAATACAAGGGAGAGTATCGTTTTGCAATATCCTCATTGCAGTGCTACATGTTCTGGTAGACAGCAATCTAGATAATGGGGCCAGCCATGCTTTGCGTGGAGCAGTATATGCTGAGCACACACAAAGAACATGGGCGTAAGACTCTTCACACTTTTCGCAAAAGGGGCATTTACTGTTTACCTTCAACTCTTTCTGAAGTAAGAAGAAATTTTTTTAAACAATAATAACATTATTTGTAAAGATAAAATCAAATGCCTAAAATTAAATGTAAGAGACAAATAATAATCAATTAAAAATATGACCTCAATTATATACAGCAAGAGAAAGCTTTCAAACTACTTAAAGAAAAAATATACAGAAACTTGTATTTACGGTTTACATTTTTACCACTCAAGAAGAAAAAAAATGAACGATATGTAAATGAAAATATTTTTTTGCAAATAATTAAAGTACATTAAGTTTAAACTATATCAGCAATTGTAAGCTATATAAACACATTTATATTTATGAAAGTTGTATCAGAAGCAGGTCACAAAATATCAAACCAGCAAAGCTACATTAAATCATAAAAAGGGAACACTGGGACATGTTCACGCAAAAGAACACACTATAATGAATGCACTTGTTGTAATGGCACTAAATATCATTCTAATTAGTGCTGTGGTTGTGTAAATACAATAAATAACAACCTTGAAAATTTAAGAGAGCACTGCCATCCCACTTCAATGTCAGAAATATAGAGGCCGGATTTAGATTTTGGCGGAATTGGTCAGGCCGTAGCTTTTTGGCGGTCTTCCCACCTACCAACTAGATTGCCCTATTTAGATGTTGACGATTGCATAGATGAAAGACCGCAGCGGCCCGCCAGGAAATCTTGACCACGGGATAGGCAACAGCAGCTGTCGGCTGGAGAACCACCAGTTTCTCCACTGGGCCAATAAAGATGTACCTTCCAGCTGTTGGAACTGTGGCGGGGAAATCTCCACACCTGAGTTGGTGGAATGGAATGCATATAAGGCATAAAATCACATTTATTCACCTTCCCACTTACTGTTCCGCCATGAACCTGATCCTAAATGTCCTGCCTCTGCAGCTGCTGACTGATCACAATGCAGATCAACACTGTTGTCGCCGGAACCAAAAGTAACCTCCCCCTTACCTATTACCTGTTTTCACTTGGCTGTTCACATATGCTAAGGACTCATGTATTATGAAATTACTCACACAAGCTATAGCATACAAATGTGTAACGCATATGTCTCTAAAGTTGACGTTTAAAAAATTTAAAGTAACACACCTCTATAACCACATTGTGTTCATAAATCAGGTGCCAGCAGCCTCACAAAAAATGGACACTTGCAAAAAAGGATATAAAACCAAAAATCCGAAAATCACCATACAGGTGTGTGGAAATAAAGTACAAACATTGTCACATGAATATATGCATCACACATTATTTGGATAAGTGCAATGTACCCTCGTGTAGAAATGGTACTAGACAAGCTGTAACCCTCACCTCATAGATTACCTGGAAAATCAAAGGCAGTACCAGACCTGAAGCACTCTACATATCCATCCATGTAACATTTTCCCTTGTCTAGGGCAAGTCCTGTATTGTGTACAATTTAATTTTGCACATCATAGTACAAGGTGAAACTCAAATGTTTACATAGTTATCAGTAATCAAAGTGAAACTAACACACTTGTAGTAAAATATCCCTAAATAATGTCTCAACATCTATTTGTAGATGCATGTGTCCATTACTATGTTGAATGGCTGCACCTAATTTCAAATCACCATCACAAACCATGTGAACCAGGGCATGCACTTTACATAGCAGACATTTAAAAAGTATGTAGTAGTAGCTGCTCTCATGCTAAGGAAAAACAGGTACTACACATTTTACACTGAAACATTGCTAGGAATCAAACATTTGCAAAGATAAAATAATGCCAGGACCACCTTGGTGAGAAGAAAAATTATGATTTCATCACAATGAGATAAGTCTCCTGAGTAGTTTGAAACAAGGCAAGTGCCTGTAATAAAAGTGTCCTGTGCACAGGTGTGCCTCATCTTGCCTCCCCAGGGAGGGGCATCTAGTGGGAAAAGCAGGCACCTCAAAGAGGTTACTTGAATGGAAGGTGGTTGGGTTTGGGAAGGGTATCCTTGGATTGGGGTGGAGGGTGGTTTTGGGAAGGGTTGTCTTCGGTTTGGGAGGGGGTGTGGTTTTGGCAAGGGTAGTTTTGCTTTTGGGATGGGGGTCATTCCCTTTTTTAAGTGTACCTTGGAGGGTAGTAGAGGTGGGTATGGTCTTTTGAGGGGTGGTTTGGGATGTGGAAGGTATGGATTGGGGGTGAACGGGTTAGGTGTAGGTTACGGAGAGGTGGGTGTGGCAGGGCTCAAGGGGGGGGCAAACAGAAAATTTTCACAGGAAAAATGGGTTAAATGGTCAGGAGGGAGTTGGGGTTGGGAGGTATAAGGAGTGGAAGTGTCTGTTGTGCACGTGCCTGTTGATGATACTGGTGTCTGTGGGTCTGTCGTATGTCTGTAATGTGTGTCCTGCTTTGTTGGTGTGTGTTGTATAGGTAAGTGTGGGTGTTTCCATTTTTTGGGTGTGTGTACTGTTGAGGTGCTGGGCGTGGTCATGGTGAATATGGCTGCGGTGGTGGGTGCGATGTATTTGGTTGGGATGGTGGCAGTGGATGAGTCTGTGGTGGTGGGTGCAGTGTATGAAGGTGTGCTAGCATGGTGGCTGTGTCTGTGGTGGTGAGTGCAGTGTCTTTCGTTGTGCTGGGGATGATGAATGCTTCTGTGGTGGTGGGTGCAGTATATGTGGTAGTGCTTAGGTTGGTGAATGTGTCTGTGGTGGTGGAGGCAGTGTCTGTTGTTGTGCATGGGATTGGGATGGTGTCTGTGTGTTTGGATGCATGCTTTTTTGTGTTATTCGTGTTTGTGTATGTACTGCTTGTGTATGGCTGAGAGGATGCATGCAAAGTTGTGAGTATGCTTGGGACAGGTCTGGGAACAAAATTAAGCGTTCAGAATAAATGCCATGCAGGCTCAAATGCAAAGTTACACAGAGAGCTCAAGAATCAGAAATATTCTAAGTCCCAATTGAGCAGCAAAATCAAGAGAGAATTGGGCAGCATCCCTAGCTGTAAGAACTTCAGGAAAATCTCTGGATCACCTCAAAATTAAGGGATTCTTAAACACAATTCTTGCTTTACAAATGAGAGAAAAATGCAGTTTCTCAATCGATCAACGGCCATTTATAAAGCGCACGGCTACCTCGACCGAGGTGTCCAGGTGCTGGTAAAAGCAGACTAGAGAGACTTAGCAGCTCATGATACTAGTCTTCCTGCCTAAAGAGCCAGGTTTTTAGGGGCTTTCTAAACTCATGTTCCATTTCTAACAAGCGCAGGTGGCTAGGCAAGGCGTTCCATAGTTTGGCAGTCCTGAAGGTGAAGGACCTGCCCCCTTGGCGCATCTTTTTAAAATGTGGGACAAAGAGGAAACACTGCTGATTTGATCTCAAGGTCCGCTACTGTTGATAGGCTAAGGCTCAACCTGAGGTAGCCTGGGCCCTTGCCATGAACTGCTTGAATAGCGAGGGTGAGTGCCTTAAACTCAATCCTCCAGGCCACTGGGAGCCAGTAAAGCTGTCTCAAATGCAGGCAAATGTGCAGGCGAAAAGGGACCCATCGGATATGCCTTGCAGCCACGTTTTGGACCATCTGCAGCCTGTGGGTCAGGTAGCCAGGCAACCCCAGGTAGAGGCAATTAGCATAATCCAGCTGAGAGGTACCAACACATGGATCGTAATCCTATGGCTCTCTTCTGGCAGGAAACATAAAAATGTCATGATGGATCTCATTTTCCCAAAACAAGCAGCAAAGATTTGCCGGACTTGTGCCGTATTGGAGAGGTCCTCCTCCCACCTAACTCCAAGATTTCTAACTGAGTCCTTAGGCACGGGCGGGAGTCCCAACTCTCTTGGCCACCAGAGGCCCTACAGGTGAAGAGATGCTTGACTGAAAAGCAAGGCCTCGGTCTTGTCTACAATTAATTTTCGGACAATTTTCATTCATCCAGCTAGCAATGTTTTTTAAGCATTCCTTAAATGTATGGAAGTCTGCTGTGGATTGTTCTTTAAAAGTAAAAACAAACTGAGTGTCATCTGCATAGGAAATTACCTTCACCCCCCAAGTGGAAATAAGAGCTTCCAGAGGGGAACAATAGATATTACAGCGCAGCAGACTCAAGGCAGAACCCTGAGGTCCTACACATATTAGTTGTTTGAATGAGGAGGAGAAAGGATAAAGGAAAACCTGTTGAACACAGTCTTCAAGATAAGACCGGATCCAGTCATGTGCCACCCCCTGCACATCAATATGTTTCAATCTTTTCAACAGAATTGAATGTGTCACCGTATCAAACGCAGCTGGTAGGTCAAACAGCACTAACATGGGAGATAAGCCCCCATCATCTGTCACTCTCACTGATTCGGCTACTTCAACCAACGCTGTCTCCGTGCTATAGCGTGGCTGGAAACCTGACTGGGAGTCATGTAGGAGACCATTGGCTTCTACAAAATCGGCTAGTTGTCGCTGACCCAATTTCTCTAAGACTTGAATAGGTGCAGAGAGCAGAGAAATCAGTCAAAATTTGCTAAGCACTTCGGGGTCAGCATTAGGTTTCTTCAACAATGGTAAAACATATGCCTGTTTCCAAGTGGCTGGAAAAATTCCAGTATTAAATGACACGCTCCAGATTTGGTTTAGTGGAGGATTTAGCCGTGGTGCCAGTGATCTAAACCACCGAGTAGGGCAGGGATCTCCTGGGGAACCCGATTTACATTTCAGGAGTTCAGCCAGTGACTCCTCTGCTGTTATAGGAAGGAATTCTGAAAAAATGTTAGGTTGGTTGTGAGCGACTATGGATTCCTTGATTATCATGGTCTCCGACACTGGTGTTAATGAAGAATACAACTTTTGTATTTTTTCTTCAAATAACTCGGACAGGCTTGTGCACAGAGCCAGGGATGGGTGGATATTACTATCCAACGCTGTTGGTTTGGTAAAAGATTTTACGATCTTAAAAATTTCCTTAGAGGAATTTTCAGAACTCTCTATACATCTTGCCAGATGTTCCCTCTTCTTACATCTTAGCAGGCTGTGGAATTTCTTCAGGGCCTCTTTATTGGCACTTTTGGCTGCAGGCATGTAGGACTTACTCCAATAGTGTTCCAACCTTTTACAGCTGCCCTTTTCCTCTCTGAGTTCACCAGAGAACCAAGGAGCTTAAGGAGTGGCTCTAGAAGTAGTGAATGACTTCAGAGGAGCAACCGTATTTAATGCAGACGTCATGCAAGCATTAAAGCAGGAGGTGTGGCTATCGGGATTGCCTGACAGTTGTGGTGCTGTTACATCAAGAACTGAGCCCAGGGTGTTTGTAGAGACCCTCCGCCAATTCCTCTTTACTTCTGTTAGTTTTATGCTTCAAGAATATTTATCCTTAAAACTAAACCTAAAAGGGACCGGAAAATGGTCCGTCCATACCATTATCGTACAGTGCTTAATTTGCAAAAGAATAAGTGCAAGCACTCTAAGGGCCCGATTTATCAAGGTTTTGTGTTTCACTTGTGCCATGCAAGTGGGTGCAAGGGCGACGCAAGACCTCCATGAGATTTATCAAGCTACACAAGGTCACCTTGCGCGGCCCTGCATTGCTTGATAAATCTAGAGTAACTCAAGGTAGCACAAATCACTGCATTGCAAAACTCTGCGGCAGGGAGGAGTTCCATTGGTTGAGCATGGTTGCTCCTACACATCCACCGACGGGTGTTTCCACATTCCCAAATTTACCATTAGTGGTAGACCAGGCAATTCGTCAAGATACTACGCCTCCCCAAGTGAGGACTAACGAGGGAAACATCTTTATTTCTCCTCGCTTTTTCCTCTTTCTATAGGATAATGTCTCTCAGGATTTTTTGGGGCATGAAGGTGTCCCTTACTGCACAAAAACAATCCTGCTCACAATGCAGTCACCCTTGCACCGTGATGAAAGGGGCCCTGCGTTAGCGTTAGGCAGCCAAAGGTGCGTCGGCGCTAGGAAAGGACAGGAATGCGCAGTATAATGGTAAATACAGCACGTTTCTGCCCTTTCCCTTTCACACAACTCAGTGCAGTACAGTGGCTTGCTGGGAGAAAGTTTTGCTCGGATGTCACAGCAGGCACTAGTGAATGCTTGCATGTCAAATGCCAAGGCTTCATAGTTTGCAACCCCTTAATGCCTCTTTCAACCACCAGCAGACACTCACTGCTTCTTTATCTCACTCTTGCAGGTTTGTATTTTATCCTTTTGTCGCCGTTTTTCCATCTTTCTATTCCTTCTTTTTCCCCCGTGCGTGTTTTTCTCTCTCTAACTCTGGATCAAAGTTTGATGAGGGGAGAGAAGTTCCATGGGTGCCATTATGCCCCACCTGCAACCACCGGCTCAAATTAAGCACTGACGTGCTTCATTTGTGCCAGGGCTCTGACCAGGAGTCCACTGCAGCTTGCACCACCCATCACCCCTGTCATCACTGCCAAAACAACTACTAACCATCTCTCTCGCAAGTAAATGCGACAGTAAAGACTATTCCAGGACCTCAACGCTAAAGGAGTGGCTGGGGAGGCAGGTATTAGTACATTTTTTATGTATATTGTTTTCCTAAACAGCTGTTAGTTATACTGCTCCTCTCTAAAATACATGAGCAACACCGCCTTGTGGAAGACTGCCCTATGGGGCTCATTAGGATCGCGGACGGACTTGAGTCCGTCCGCGACCCCAGAGTAGGAGGGAACGTCCGCATGGGCAGCGGCGTTTCCTCCTTGCAGATTAGGATGTGACCGCCAGGGTGGCGGTCACATCCTCTATCTTTAACATTGCGGCGGGTGCAGCTTCAAGCTGCACCCGCCACAATGTTAAAAATGCATACATTGCATTTGTATGCAGAAAGCGGCAGGCACCGCGCAGTGCCTGCCGATTTCTGCATACAAATGCAGGGGGGTACCATGGGTACCCCCCATGTGCACCCCCCACCCCCCCTTCACACAGGGGGCCCGCAATGGGCCCCAGAAGTCAAATTCCGTATGCTTTTCCACGGCGGAAAAGCCGCTGTGGAAAAGCATCTCTTTTCCTCAATCCTAATATGGCTGGCGGTGTCTGATAGACACCGCCAGCCATGTTACAGCTTTTCCGCTGCGGTTGTAAGTCAACCGCGGCAGAAAAGCGGCGGACTGAAACCAGGACCCACCAGCCATCCTAATGTGGCAGTGGGTCTTTGGTTGGTCCGCAGAGGATTTTCCACATCCTCCGGGCCGGCGGTGGCTTCCGCCGGCCCGGAGGATGCGGAAAATCCTCCATCCTAATCAGCCCCTAAGTGTGGTGTTGACAATTAGGTGCAGGTGCTGAGCACCGAAAACCAATTAAGTGCCGGTGCTCAGCACTGGAAAGCTCTGGCTCAAATTAAGCACTGTCTTAACGAGGCCCAAAGTATGTAGTAAAACTTGTAGATATGTAAATACACACCTAGTGTAGGAGTTCAGAGTACTAACTGTTCAAGGAAGGTGTTTTAGAATCCTCTTGAAATAAATATAAACTCTGTCAGCACTTCTGATGACAGAGAAAATGCGTTATAAGCCAACATTACGTGCAGCACGGGACAGACAGCAAGGAGGTCGAATGTCTTGCACAATCCTTTATTTGTGCAAACCACAAGTAATGGGCGTTATAATACACGTTCTGTAGAAGTACAAGATGAAGACATTTTCTCAGGAATAAAGCACAGGGGCGACTCCTGCCCATCACAGGCCTCAGCAGGTTACAGAATTATAGAACACCAGGCCAATCAGAAAAGGCCAACACTCCGTGATACCTACATGGTGTGAGGTGGTGGGGCTGTTGCTGCCCCATGTGTCTTTGCTTGTGACTGCTGGGACTTCCCAAGCTAATGCAATGTATGAGTAATGCTAAATGTGATCAGAGAGATTTGTAATATTTGTCCAATCAGGGACACTTGAGCTTTGCCACTTGTAAATATGGTGTGGCCAAGCGGATGTTGCTAAGCTAGCAGCATGTTCTGTCTGAATGTGGTTATCGAGCAAGTCTTGCATTGCAATGGCAGCTTACTTCAGGCCTTTGGTAGACATTTAGTATCATTAAGCAGGACAGCTCATTCTTGTTAAAGAATAATTGTCAAACGACTTCCACAGTGTATCCTTGTCAGAAATATAATTTAACATAAATATTGCGTACTAAAGGGCACTTTTACATGTTCTGGCGCATCTCTGCAAATCAGCAGGGATGCGCCAGAACAGATGCGTCATGCAATCCCCTCCTTGCGCCACCACAGATGCGCTGCATTTACAATGCGGCGCACCATGGTGCAAGGAAGGGAAGATGCTTGATGCATCTTGTGGCGTATGGGCGGCGCATTGCTGGAGTCGTGTCGCAAGCGCAACGCAACTCCTGCAATGCACAGGGGCCACCCAGACTCAACCTGGTGCGTCACTCCTTACGCCTGCTTCAAGCAAGCTTAAGGATTTGACGCATCAGCGTCGTAAAACTGACTCAGTGAAATCTTGTAGATTTCACTGCGTCAGTTTTACGGGGCTTTCCTGCGAGGGAACGCCCACCCTGCGACAGAACGCCCACATGAAACCTGACGCAGGTGTCATGTGGCGCAGGGCTTTACAACGTGACGCATCTGCCTAGATGCGTCACGTTGTAAATAAGTCGCAACGTAGCGCATTGTTTATGCCGCTGCTGCATCACAAAAGTGACGCAACAGCGGCGTAAAAGTGTTGCAAGGGGCTTGTAAATCTGCCCCTAAGTATTGTTTATAAAAATGTCTTCCAGTTGGGTGTATAACGCGCTCAGTTACTTGGCGCTAAGACCTTTTGCTACGACGGCCTTTTGATTGGCTAGCATATCTCCCACTCGGGCTGTCTCCTTTCCCTGTCAAATATTCAATATCTGATGCATATGCTCCCACAAACCCCCCCTTACCCAACCAGAATCAATTTTGGATCACCCTGAACTGTACTTTAAATTGGTCCCAAAGTTTGTACCAGTATCTCATCTCCTCAGGCTGAAAAACCACATTAAAGTGATAGCACAACCTCCTGGGTGTATTCTCAAGATAGATGGCCCTAGTCTAAGGTCCCCGGCAGGCTCTGTGCTTAAATAATTCAGAATGGGGAACCCATGACGTAATTACAGCCGGTACAGGGCAGCGGGGCTCCCTCGCGCCCACTACTCATAACCACGCCCCTGACGTGGCACCTTTAAGGCAAAAGCAGCCATGATGGAAAAGCTTCTGGAAAGTGACAGATGGTATTCCCTTACTAGTATCAAATGATTTGTAATTTTGGGTGTCTTGCTTGCTATGATTAAACTGAATAAAAACGCTTCAATCGGTTTTGCAGGCAAATGTAACATCTCCCGGTTGCCTTTTCATGTCCTCCCATTATATCCAGGAATTATGTTTAACGGTTCAGATATGCAAATGTTTTTTTTTCTTACCATCTGCCAAACTTTTTTTTTTTTACAAAACTCATCAGCAAAATGAGCACATTTCCATTTAGTCGTTTTTACATACACATGTAGAAAGAAGTAATTTGAGAACTGGCTCGCTGTGAATGTAAATTATCTCATTTTATGTTTTCTTTGTTTGAACTTTCCTATGCGATTTGAAAAACCCCATCTGTTTTGCAATTGCAGTTGCAAATAAGTTGAAAATTATAAGCTGGCCTCTCAGTAGCTCAAGGCAGTTGTTCAGTGCAGGGTGAGAGGCAGCTCGATTGTGTTTGCATCAGGTAGGGTGCAGAGATTGTGCTCAGTATGGTTTTAATATCAGGTGGTGATTGACTCAATCGGTGTATATTATTTTATGGAAGTAATATGTCGAAAAGCGTCCAATCACAACTATCACAAAATAAAATTTTATTTTATTTAAATGTTTGTACCTTGTGACAAATGTAATGATACAATGTGCTAAACATCTTGTTATTTGGTCAAATTATAGCATGAGGTCTCTGTGGATTAACTATAATAGTGTTTTCATCTTTCATCTTTCTTTATAAACTTCATGCTGTGACTCTATCTTGCCCAAACTTTCTCTTTATTTGTTTGGCGAGTGAGAGTTTTTTCCTGCAGTTCATACGGGAAATTGAATCCCTGTTATGCGCTCCCAAGTTTGTATATAAAAAAACAGAAGCCCAAGAAAAAATGTTGATATTTGTGAATACTGGTCAATGTGTGATTGTGTTCCTATGTGGAATGCAGAACGTCATTTTCAATGCAAGGATGGAAATCAATCAATCAGCCAATCAGGACTTATAAAGCCTGACTAATCACCCGTGAGTGTATCCAGGCACTGGGAACCCTGTATCAGGAGAGGGTTCAGAAGAACAGCTAGGTTGTGAGTCCTTTCCCTAATTTCAGCAGAGAGGATGGTGTCCCGGGGTGAAGGGGGGGGGGGGGTGGGGGGGGGGGGTTGTATGACAGAGGCATGCATTGCATAACCACTCGTGCACCTACCATGCAGCCCGAACCACAAATGAGTCCTAAAGACACATTCCTTTACCACGCATGCCTTTACCATGCAATTTCATTGTAAAGGCATTAGTGGTAAGAGGGTATGCGTGGTTAAGATCGCCTCTTCCCTGACCCCCCTGCCCGCCCTGAGGTCTAAAATTAAATCCCCTACCCCATCCCCCCCTCCCCTGAGTCCTAAAACGTTCCCAGCCCTTAAAACTACACTTTCCCCTCCCACTGCACTGAGGCCTGAAACCCAGCCCCTTGCCATAAACTACCCCAACCCCAGCCCCCTTGAGCCTTAAAACGTATCCTGTGCTGTCCATAAAATTACCCCAACCACTTCCACTTCCCTGAGGCCTAAAACCCTGCCCCCTATTAAAAAAACTACCACGACCCCCCCCCGCCCTGAGACCTAAAAGCACCCACATTCCTAAAAACTCCCTCCCAAACCCAGCCCTTAAAACTACCACTCAACCCTCTAACCCAACCTTGAGCCCTAACACCCTGCACCCCTTCATAAAAATACCCCGATCCCCCCACCCTGAACCCTAAACTTCTATCCCCCTACCTTGCTCCCTGCCCTGCCACTGAAACTACCCCTTCCCCTCCCCCTGCTCTGAGGCTAAAAACCCTGTCCCCCACCATAAACTACCGACTACAGCCAATAAAAACCTGACCTAAGCTCTAAAAGTGGCCCTCACCCACCACACCCAGCACCAGCCCCACTTACCTATCCGCGTCCAGAGCTTTCTGTTCTGACGCGTCCTCTTCTTTTCCCCGCACATCCTGAACACTAGACTGCTATCTGCCTTAATCACGCATAGTTCAAGTTCAAAGTGGTAAAGGCAGATGCGTGGTTCAGGCAAGAGTGGTTATGCCTGCAGGAAAACGGCATGCGAGGCTCTGTCCACGTTGTAAATGCCGTTTCCTGAAGGGGGAATATGTTCCAGGACTTCGCAGTAAGGTAGGAGAAGAAACAACCTCCGCTGTTGCTTCCCTCAAGATGGCCACTATTTCCTAGAATGTTGAAAAGGAGGAACCAGAAATGGCCACTTCCTGTTCTATTCTTTCTGCAACATGAAGTTGCTACCTAGCAATTCTAAAGATAAGTAGCTGTGTTTTGTGTTACTTTTAATTTACTGTTTAATTTGTTGTTGGTTGGAAGCCCCACCAAGCCAAATACCACAGTTCTTATCAGGATGAACCACAAAAGTCACTAAATTAACCTATGCTTAACTCTCTGGTAGCTTGACACAAAATCAGTCAATCTTAACTGAGAGGCATTGTGCAAAGTATTTTTGCAGCACACACACAACCAGTAATAAAGTGAAAACACAATGCAAGAAAAATCCCAAACCAATTTAAAAAAGTAAATTGTGTTTAAATAAAATACACCAAAATGAACTAAATCCAATCAGTAGAACCAGAGTTATATATTTTTTAAGTTTTTAGTGAAATCTAGCCCCTAAAAGACCAAAATGCCAACCGCAGGTATCTGGTTGCTTGAGCCAGGGTCAAAGTCAAAAGTTAAGGTCGACGGCGATGGAGCGTGGGTCGGATACAAGGATTGGATTAGGCCCAGTCTCGGCATACCTTTAGATTTAGGATTTTTATTTGAAAAGTCCTGGAGAAGGTTAAGTCTTCAGCGGGACAAGGCAGCAGATGTTATCTAAGGAAACAGCTTATTTTTCTGGGAACCGCTACGCAAAGTCGCAGTGAAACTTTTTACCTTCGAACTTAGATGATTTTTTGGAAGGCGGATTGCTCCAGTGGGACGAAGGTGCAGGCTCCGAAGAGAGATCCAAGATTCTGGATACCTTCACCGAGAGGTCCCACTAAAAAGGATTTACTGCTGCAGAGAAGAACGGAGCGGGAGTTACCGCAAAGTCAGGCTGACCGGCAATGTACCTTGACAGGTAGATCCAGGTCTTCTGTCACTTCTCCAGGAAGTTCTTCTTGACATTTTTTTAAGTCCCAGCTTTAAGGGTTTGGCAGTAGCAGTAGCACCAAACACCACTTCCATGGGACCAGGACTAGGAGGGCACCACTTGGGGGTTTGGACTCCCTCCAGCAAAGGCCAGCAGCAGAGGTCAAGGTCTTTGAAGCTTTTTATGACCCTGTAGCTCACACAGGAGACCAGTCAACAAGCCCTGGTGGTCCTGGGTCCAAGGAGCACACACAGTAGCAGCAAGGCAGTCCTTCAAGAAGCAAGGCCGTCCTTCACACAGCAAGGCAGCCTTTCTGGCAGCACGGCAGTCAGTCTGAACCTTCCACAGGTCTGAAGTTAATGAAGAGTGGTTCTGAGGGTCCAAATTGTATACCTGGCACCACCCTTTGTGTGTGGGGGACACCCTGTCCAACCCCTACATCTTGTTCTTGAAAATTCTTCTCTTCCCCTGTCTAGGCTCCAAACTGTCTAGGTTGACAAAAGGCTGGGGTCAGGTTCCTTTGTGCGTGCTAGAGGCAATCCATTTGAAGTGTAAGTGGGGCTCAGCTCGACCACCAGCCATCCTGGCAGTATGGCTCTTCCTGCCCGCACCTTGTCCCCCTTGTGTCACTGCCTGCGTGCAATACACAAACCCCAACAGCAGAGCCATTCACAGTCAAGTGACCCAAGACACTGGCAGACGACACAAATGGTTAGGAAAAATCAATCAATCAAGACACTAATAAAGCACACTACGTACCCGTGAGGGTCTCAAGGTGCTGGGGTGGGGTCGGGTGCTGCTACTGATCGAAGAGCCAGGTCTTGAGGAGTCTTCTGAAGGCCAGTAGGTCTTGGGTCTCCCATAGGTTGGTGGGGAGGGAGTTGCAGGTCTTGGCGGCGAGGTGGGAGAAGGATCTGCCGCCGGAAGTCGTTCTCCAGATGTGGAGACTGTGGCGAGGGCGAGGCTGGTGGAGCGGAGCTGGTGGGTGGGGTTGTAGAAGTTGAGACGTCAGTTGAGGTATGCTGGGCCGGTGTTGTGGGGAGCTTTGTGTGCATGGATGAGGAGCTTGAAGGTTATCCTCTTGTTGACGGGGAGCCTGTGCAGGTCTCTCAGGTGGGATGTGATGTGGCTGCGGCGGGGGATGTCGAGGATCAGACGTGCCGAGGCATTCTGGATGCGTTGCAGTCGTCCCAGGAGCTTGGCCGACATTCCTTCGTAGAGGACGTTTCCGTAGTCCAGCCTGCTGGTGACAAGGGCCTGGGTGACTGTCTTCTAATTTCGGTGGGGATCCACTTGAAGATCCTGCGGAGCATTCGGAGGGTGTTGAAGCAGGATGAGGAGACGGCGTTGACCTGTTTAGTCGTGGAGAGGGTGGAGTCGAGGATGACCCCTAGGTTGCATGCGTGGTCGGTGGGTGTCGGGGCTGTTATTAGTGTTGTCGGCCACCAGAAGTCGTCCCAGGTTGAGGGGGTGGAGTCGAGGATGAGGACTTCCGTCTTGTCCGAGTTCAGTTTCAGTCGGCTGTTCCTCATCCATTCGGCAATGGCCTTCATGCCTTCATGGAGGTTGGTTTTGGAGGTGTGAGGGTCTTTGGTGAGGGAGAAGATCAGCTGGGTGTCGTCGGCATAGGAAATGATGTTGAGGTTGTGCTGTTGGTCGACGTGGGCGAGGGGTGCCATGTAGATGTTGAACAGTGTCGGGCTGAGGGAAGAGCCCTGGGGTACACCGCAGATGATCTCTGTGGCACTGGAGCGGAAGAGGGGGTGGCGGATGCTCTGAGTTCTGCCGGAGAGGAAGGATGTGGTCCAGTCCAGGGCATTGGATTCCGGCATCGTGTAGGCGTGTTTGTAGTGTGTGGTGGCAGGCCGTGTCGAATGCGGCTGACAGGTCCAGGAGGATGAGGGCCGCTGTTTCTCTGTTGTCAAGGAGGGACCTAATGTCATCGGTGGCGGCAATGAGGGTGGTTTTGGTGCTGTAGTTGCTGCGGAACCCAGACTGGGACGGGTCTAGGATGTTGTTCTCCTCGAGGGTCAGTTGCTTGTTGACAATTTTCTCGGTGAGCTTCACCGGGAAAGGAAGCAGGGAGATGGGTCTGAAGTTCTTGAGGTCCTTGGGGTCCACCATGGGTTTCTTGAGTAAGGCGTTGATCTCGGCGTGCTTCCAGCCTTCTGGGAAGGTTGCTGTCTCAAAGTAGATGTTGATTACTTTCCGGAGATGGGGTGCGATGTCTGTGCAGGCTTTCTTGAAGATGTGGTGAGGGCACGGGTCTAGTGGTGATCCGGAGTGGATGGTGTTCATGATCTCGCTGGTGTCCTCATCGTTGATGCTGGTCCAGGAGAGCAGACAGTTGGTGTGGGTGGTGGTCGTGGGGGGGGGGGGGGGGGGTGGTTGTCGGGGTGGTTGTAGCGTCGAAGCTGTTGTGGATGTTGGCAATCTTGCGGTGGAAGAAGGTGGCCAGCGAGTTGCACAGGTCTTGCGAAGGCGGGATGACGTTGGTGTTGGAGCTGGGGTTGAAGAGTTTTTAAATATGTTGAAGAGCTCTTTGCTTTTGTGTGCATTGTTATCTAGACGGTCTTTGAATGAGGCCCTCTTTGCGGTTCTGATGAGTTGAAGTGTCTGCGAGTGGCGTTCTTGTGGGCTGCGTAGCTGTCCGGTGTTCGTTCGCGGAGCTAGTTCTTCTCCAGTTTTCAGCATGTTCGTTTGGAGGCCTGGAGGTCTTCCGTGAACCAGGTGGCTTTCTTGCTTCCTGAAAAGAAAATGTCAACGTTTTAAAAGTGTGAGATCAAAAAGGACTAGCCTATTGGTGAATTTACATAGACTCAATACTGTAAGACAGGGTACAAACCCTTTTGTTTGTTCATGAAGCCCTCACCCACCAACCTGGTTGGTGGCATGAAATGAATGAATGAAATGAAATTAGATTTATAAAGCGCATGGCTGCCCGGGAGCGTCACAGCGCTCCCGGGCATGCTTCATCATCAGGCCCACCCAGTGACACCGAGTGTGTCCCGGGTGTGCTTCGACGCCTGAATACAGCGGAGCAGGTATGTTTCTGAGTGAGCAGAAATACAACTCAAACGCCAGAAGGGAGCCTCAGTCTGGATCAGGGCCAAAAAAGGTGTTCTATAGGTCACCAGAAGTGATCCTGCGGACAAGCATAAGAGAAAATACCAGGACCAGTGGTGATCCCAAACCCTATCAAGATGGCCGCCGTATTTGCACATCCACCATTGAGGGTCGTGGGAGGCTCGCAGAAGAAGTTAGTCCTATCTTCCTTTCCTCCATGGTGGGTTAAAGGGAAAAAGTCCTATGTCTCTTTTCAATCTAAACCTCAACAAGAAATTAGTCCTTTCTCCCTCTTTCTGTCTGAGCCCAAGCCCCGAATAGTCCTTTCTCCTTAGGTATATGCTAGACTGCCATTTTAGTGAATAGGGGAGCAGCTGTTGTAAATGTTGCGATGGACGGCCATCCTCCTCAACTAATAATCCACTATCTCCCAGTTGCATTCTGGGACTTGCAACACTGCTTTTATCTTTATAAGTACAGTTTCAAAATGAAAGCATGCCAAAAGCGGCTGGCCAAATACCTAACATTGGCAGAGCTTGGGTACCAGTACTTCTTTGTCTTCCAAGATGAAAGGCATGAGTAGCTAATCTGATCCTAATATTTTTTCTTACCATTCTGGCACTTCTTGCCCCAGCTGTGCTTCACCAACCAGTGCCCCCATAATTAACATATCGCTGGATCTTTGAGCTGGACATCAGTCACACAATTCTCCACTAAAGGAAAATATGAAGTTACTTTATGAAAATATTGTCTTTAATAGATATGATTTTTCATTCAGTCAATTGTGCTTTTTTCTTTTTAGAAAAGGAAGAACTTTGTGGTTTTCCCATTGCAAATGGTATTTTAATAATTGCCATAAATGGATGTAGAAAAACAGTTTTAATACAGTTTATATAAAGGAGCTTTGGCAGTGAAAAGTGTGAAAAGATTTTGTGAAAGTGATGGAGCAAGGATTCGCACGTAAAGCGACTTGCCCTGACTCAAGAACCTCGCCTAACTTGTAATCATATTAATTCAACCTGTTCGTCATTTATTTCGCCTTTTTCCCCAACACGCGGGTGTCCCTAGGAGGCTTGCCTACGTATTTTTTCATATTAAACAAAGCTTGCACTACTGAATGGCCGCTTCGCAGGAAATCCAGTCTGCGCATGCGTCGGTCATACCCACGTGATGTGACGCACTCGCATTTTAGAGGGATTTGTTGATCATGCGCATTGTTGCTAAAATGGCCGCTTGTCTTTAACCATGCCTTTTGCTTGCTCAAGCTGCTTTTGCATATCTGTCTTTTTCGCACTAACCTTAATGCTATAGATATTATAAAGTAAGGGGTGCAGAGAAGCATTACCTGGTATACAGTGTATTCATTTTTTCTGTGTTTCTAATTTGTTTTTGCTTACTTTTCATGTATTATGCATCCATGGGCTGGGGTCGGGAGATGGAATCCATTTTGAAGCCTGTAAACTCCCCGCACACGTGATGAGGGAAAAACCCAACTGCGCAGAAGCAAAACTCAGCCAGCTGGCTCCTGAAGCAAGATGCGCCTGGGAACCTACCTAGGCCATGGGAGAAGATGCTGATATCTACCTAACTTGTGATACATTGTTTCTATATGCTGTACACTCTCATTGTTTTCCATATTCCTATGCCTGGGAACGAGAACGCAAGGGGCGGGTATGAAAAATTATATATTCATTGTGGGAACACAGAATTATAGGTGGTAACCATGACATAACCACCTCTCCTGACCAATCATAATGTGGGACTTTGTCACTTGCAACATTTGTGGGTGGTCTAGGGGTCCCAAAACAGTATAACTAGCTTAGTGTAGCTTAGAGAAATTGTCCGAATTGTCCGAGTAGCAGACCTGTCACTGACCCTACAAACTCTATAGGTGATTGATACTGAGCGCTGCGGAGCACTCTGTCCATACTTTCCACAAACTCCAAGGGGTGGAAATAGTCCTAAGTGCTGGCGGAGCACTTTTCTGGGAAATTCGAAAACCCAATCGGGGTTACTGGCGGATTCTGTGCAGAGAGGGGGTAACGCAGGCGTTGCATCCAAAGCTGCAGGGGTTGGTCGTGCCTTTGGTGAGCCCAGTCCTGACCCAAATCCTGAGGGGTATCCTGTCCTGACTGTCCTTGAGCTGTACCTGCTCACCTTCTGGTATTCCTGAATCCTTGAGGGTCCTGTCCCTGATCTTGTCCCAACTGACCCGTGGCCAGGGTTAGTCTTCATTCTCGTACTAGGTAAATATCCTCTGTGGGTGTCCGTCTGACTATACTCTTACCTTTCCTTTTCTTAATAAAGCACTCTTGCCTGTGATATTGCCCTATCACCTTTAAAGTGATTTATATGCAATTGTTTATTAGTGATGTTCCACTTCTCTCCCTACCTGTAGGATATTATTAAACTGTCATATTA
This sequence comes from Lissotriton vulgaris, assembly GCF_964263255.1. Lineage (NCBI taxonomy): Eukaryota > Metazoa > Chordata > Amphibia > Caudata > Salamandridae > Lissotriton > Lissotriton vulgaris. The sequence continues at coordinate 1,037,824,680 of NC_141699.1, read as the reverse complement.
TTTTAGTGTGTTCCATTTTCCCTCCCTTTAGCATGGTTGCAGTGAACTTAGTAAGAATAGCATAAGAAGCCTAGTTTAAGTGCACATGTTACGTCCCTTGCCCTAGTTTAAACTTGTTTGAATAGTTGGTTCCTCAATACTCATACCCCGTAGTGTTCCCAATTACTCTAATGGTACTTGCCCTAATCCATAGTTACATTGTGGCATTAATTCTAATCATTGATGTACTGATTTGTATTTGCCTCATTATCCTGGCATATTCATTCTAAAAATTTCTTATATAAAACTTTAAAACCCATCAGGTGTCTGTGGTCATTATACAGTATAAAGTGTGGATAAATGTACTAAGTGTATAAAAGTTCTACTCTTTTTAGGAATCTTGCTGCCTGTCCACTGCTAGCTCCTGATCCATCAGGAGTAATGTGCCTGTGGTAAGTCAGGTACATGGATAGTAAGTGGTGTGAGAGTCACCCCCCGAATTACTCATAGTAGCGTGGTAAGGATTTTCACCCGGTTCATGCAAAACACTGTCATCATATGCACGCCAAGGCCCAGTGCGTGGAAATTTGGTAAACTAGTGACCCGGGTGACCTGCGCGCTCTATCAGTAATTTTCTGGTAGCAGTAGTATGGTTAGGACTAGTTAAGATAGGTAGACAGGATAGTTAATAAACAAACTGTGAAAATAAATGTGCTGCTGCTCTATTAATTGCATTGCTTCAAATATTGCGCAAATGTTTTAAAGGATTTTTGTGTATATGTAAATGATTTTTGCATTGCTGCTATAAGTATTATATGTGATATTAACAAAATTGTTTGTGAGCGTTCAGTGTAGTCCGAATCCCCGGGGAAGTCTATAGCTAACGGTGAGCAGAATCCGGTTAGCTGATGAGGTCACTTGTCATGAGTCATTAGTGCAGGGTGAGGAATAACTGGAAGCACTAATTAGGATCTTTTTGCATCTGAGTAAATGATAGCTACGAGTCCGTTAAAACTTCCATTGTGATATCGCCTAGTAAGGGTCTCATGAGGAAGGAGTAATAGGGTCTCCGAGGCTTGATTGGTAAGCAAGGTAGTCCGCTGGTGAAAGCCTGAGTTAGTATATATCCCGGAAAGAAGTGGATGAGTCAGGGGAATAGCAGGTTCTATATTGCTTGTGTGGGAGGTTAGACAGAGAAGTCTATCCGGAGTGAATGAAAAGTAGACAGAAGTGGTTTACTTGTAGTGAGAGAAAATTTTTCTTTCTATTTAGAACACTCAGACACAGTGGCGAACGTTGCGTGTTGTTAACTAAAATTTGCACTCGCACTTTAGGAAAAATTCAAAGTTTCCGTTACCTTGTGAAGGAGGGAGTCAGTCGGAAGACTGCTCTGACGTCACTCCGTGCCGCGCTGGTATTGGTCGAGACAGCGGGTGTGTAGTGAAGCTGAAATTGTAAGGGAGGGGTGAGTGCCGGAGCGTGAGACCTCGTCTCGCGAAAGGCCGCGCACCCATTGGACAAGGATTTTTGTAGTCACAGTGTTGATTGGTTACTGCGAGATAGAAGTCGCGTTAGCATTGGAAGCCCAAAGGTAAACAAAATTAATCAAGCCGAGTTAGAAGCTAGTCTGGAAAGGTGTATGTGGTATCCAGAGTTTATACCTAATCCACAGTACCTAGGATTTCATAAGGATCAGATTCTATGAGGTAGACCGCGCATAATGCAGACCCTCCAGGATTTCGCGATTTCGCGATTTGCAAAAAAATCGCGAAATCAGCAGTTTTGTAAAAATGCCGCGATTTTTACAAAACTGCCCGCGAAATTTGGAAGGGTCAGAGGATGTTTAAATGGAACAATGATGGGCTGGGAAGGTGCAAGGTTTGCAGTGAGGTGAGAGTGGTATGAACGGCTAAGAGGCAGCGCAGCGAGCAAGAGTTGCTGCAGGCAGACATTCACGGAGGAACAAAAACTGCTAAGAGGAAGGTGGACTGTGTAAAAGTTCCGAGGATAGGTACCAGGTCTGAATAGAAGGGGTCGCCGCGGCTGCAATGAGGAAAAGCCGCCGGGCAGAGGTGCCTGCCTGTGACCCTGTGTGCAGGCATCCCTGCCTGCCAGGATGCGGGCACCCGCCGGGCCTCGGAGCTAACAGGTTGTACGAGAGAGTGCGCCATTTCCTGGGGCAGGGAGAGTGAAAAATGAAGCAAGAACTTCGGAAAATATAGGCATCTTAAGTGGCTGTAAGTCCAGCAAAACCGGCTCTTGATACTTGTACTTTGGGAGCTACACGTTTCTTACACGTTTCTGTCTCAGAGCGCAAGTGTAAGACTGCTTAGATTTCATTTGAGAGGCCTACTGCGCGGTGTTACTGGCCAGTATTCCCTATAGGACAACAAGTCCCACAATGCATTGCGCGGGATGCGTTGTGACACCCTGCAAGATGCGTCATGAGGCCCGGCATTATATCCACCTGGCCTGTTTCTAAATATTACTGATGCTCTGTGTAACCCCGCTCGCCTCATCTACCTCGGATAAAGAATGAATGAAATCTAACATCAGTTTTACATCCGCGTTTGTATTCAGATTTTCCATATTTCATTAACTTTGCTGCAAAAAACGGATTACAAAATCTCGAAAAAGTGACGCACCGGCGGCGGTAGAGGCTTGTTACGCCCCCACCCCTCCTCCTCCCCCCAGCCTTGTGTTGTCTCAAAAATCAGTAGCAAATCTTTTTGGCATTTCGTGCTTTCACGTGAACCCTTGCCCGCGCGCTCAGCTGGCGCCTACTATTTATTTCGTTTACCTTCAAGGTTTCAGTAAGACACACACACAGACATACAAACTCGAGAACACAAAGAAACATACATTCAGATATGGAGAGGGAGAAATACACAAAGTCACACATTTAAACGGACACACACACAGAAACATTAAGATATAGAGGGCGAGGAAGGCACACAGTCACATGTGTAAACTAACAAACGCACACATATTAACATACAGAAAGAGAAAAAGAAACAGTCACACATGTAAACCGAAACATTCAGATACGGGAGAAACACACACAGTCACATATGTAAACAGACACCGACATAAACATTAAGATACAGAGGGAGAGGAAGGCACACAGTCACATGTGTAAACTAACAAATACAAACATTTGCATACAGAAAGAGAAAAACAAACACAGTCACACATGTAAACAGAAACATTTAGATATCGAGAGGGAGAAATACACAGTCACATGTAAACAGACACACAGAGGAAGGCACACAGTCACATGTGTAAACTAACAAACACACAAACATTCACATACAGAAAGAGAAACACACAGGCACACATGCAAACAGAAACAATCAGATACAGGGTTGAGAAATGCACACCGTCACACGTGTAAACACACATACACAAACATTCAAACAGACAGAGAAAAATAAACAGTCACACGTGTAAATAACAAACATTCAGATACAGAGAGAGAAAAATGAACGCAGTCACGCATGTAAACGAAAAAACACACAAACATTCAGATACAGAGAGAGAAATATGCACACAGGCACTCATGCGAACACATTCAGAGAGAGAGACGCAGTCACACATGTAAACAAAGCACATGCATACATGGGCACTAGAACATCCCAGGGAGAAAGACAGCTCCCTCCCACAAGGTTAGGACTGGAGCTGTGCTTCCGTAGAGCTGCAGACACTTTAAACAGGCCTATTTCAAAGTGGAATACTCTGCTAAAATACTTTCCATTGATTTCAGGCTGAAAATAAATGATTATTTGTAAAATAAAGTGCCGCAAAAATGCCGCTAAATTTCCATATTTGTGCCGCTAAATTTCCATTTTTGTGCCGCTAAATTTGCTAATCCATGCCGCTATATCCTGGGGGGTCTGATAATGTATGGAGTAAAAAGAAAAATGTCCTTCGCCGATAAATTAAAGAATTTTTTTAAGACAGACAAGCCCATTAGAACCCGGGAGGGTGTGATCATCCCCCCCCCCCAATACTCCTGCCTCCTTCATGATGTTTGAAAAAGGGTATCATACCTGTGTATGGTTAGAAAACTGGGCAAAGTATACTGCAGATGACGGAGTCCTAGCATTCCCTATTGATGGTACTTTTAATGGCAGAATCCTGTTTAACTTGAGAACCCGAATGAATGAATTGCATCCCAGACCCAGATTAACCCAGTACGAAGCTCTAGAAGAATGGGAGATTGATGCTCTGGAAAGAGATAGACCCCGGATGGACAGGGGAGTAAGCAAATGGTATCCGAAGGTCCAAAGAGAAACCAAAGAGCAGAAAATGAAACAGTGGAGACAGAATATGATGGTTGAGGGGTTGTTTCCAATGATGGGGGTACTCGAACAAGGGAAAGGGAAATGTACAGAGAAAACCCATCACTTAATGACCGTGGGGGACTCTGAAGATGAACACCTAGAGGATTTGTTGATGAAAAACCCCCCTCCCTATGTTGCAGACTCAGAGCCTATGAGTCCACCGAACCCATTCGCAAAATATCCCAGGTGTCGAAGGGCCAGTGAGACAGACGTAACTAGCACTGAAAGTAAAGCCAGTGATGGGGATGGGTTTTGCAGACCTAGTACCGCGATTCCAAATTATCGCCCTTTTGGGGAAGACCGACCAAGTTTGGTCCTTCCGACAGCCCCAAATATTTATCCTACATTGGTACCCCAAGTGCTGCATGACAATTCTGCAGAAAAGGTTTTGCGTGAGCGAGAAAAGGAAGCCTTGAACAGACAGCGACTGGGGTTGATTCAGACTATAGCCCAGATACACCCCAGTCCAGATTCACTGACTATCCCAGTGACTATTGGTCCCCCTATACCTCTCTATGGGGATAGACTGACTAGTCCTAGAACCCCTATTATAACTCCAATTATACCTACCCCTAGTATTCCTCCCCCAAGAAAAGAACCGCTCATAATCGATGATCAAGAAAGTGAATGTGAGTCAGTGATCTCATTAATGGATCTGCCTATCAGAGAACCTGGAACAAGTGTACCTAGGACAAGACATCAGGCTAGGACAAAAGAGGTCCTGATTGGAACCACTTCAGGGGTCAAGAGTGCCACTGTGGTTTCTCCAGAAGAATTGGATAGATGGACCAAAGAATTAGAGAAGGACACCCCAAAAGACAGACCTCCACCCAAACCTTTAGAGATCTATAGGCTCAGGATCGAGATAGAGGAGCTAATGGCTGGTAATATAGGATTGGACCGGTTAAACTCCTTTAATGAAGAAGAGTTACTATTTATCAGTAAAAACCTTACTCGAAACACTAGATTGCTCCATGAGAGATTAATGGATACTGCTGCTGATATGGGAATTGATGTTAGTCACTCCAAAGTCCTTCATAAACCTTACAGAGCAGATTTCTCCGACAAAGACCTAGAGAACATGAACGTGTCAGGGAGACAAACCCAAATAAAAGAATTACTGAAAATCCTGCAGAAATGGGGGGATGTAGACAAATGGAAAACCCGGTGGGCAAAGAAAAAGGAAGACAGTAGGGCTAAATCCCAAACTTCAGAATACGTGCTTAAAGAAGTAGGTCCCGCAGGAAAATTGTGTCCCATGAGAGAGGTCCCTGGGGGAAAATACGTCCATGTTCCTTGGTCCCGACAAAATATTGTGTCATTTACTAATGACTTTCCAAAACTGCGGGAGAAGCCAGTTGACTGGTACAGACAGGTCGAACGCTTCATAAAAGTTCAGAAATGTCTCCTGAAAGACCTGGATGGGTTCTTCGACATTGTAGTACCTGTAGATTTGTGGACCGAGTGCAAAATTGAAATTGATTGGCCCAATGACGAGTATGCGAGAGATCCCAAAACAGGAGCTCCCTCACCTGAAGTAATGAGGAAGTATGATCAAGTCATACAATACCTGAAGAAAAAGGTGCCCGCAAAAGAAACTGATTGGACCCGGATAGATAGAACTACCCAAGAGCGTGATGAAACCGTCCACTCCTTTTATGAAAGGTTACTGCAGGTGTTCAAAACTTACAGTGGAATTGATAATGTGGACATGAAGGACATGACCCATTTCAGTTACAGATTCGTGCTAGGATTAAGGCCCGAAATATCCCAGTGGATTCGAGATAATAAAATCAGTTGGCAGGGTAAGCCCATAGATGATGTTCTTAAGTATGCCAAGTACTGTGAGGATGAGATAGAAAACAAGAAGAAAGCCCTCAAGGAGAAGGTTATGTGGGCACAAGTGAAATTGGCTGAACAGCAAGAAAAACAGTTAAGTAAATTGAATACTAATAATAATGCCCAAAATACCAATGCTGGGGGAGGGGGGAAGCCCCAAGTAAAAATGAGTCGGGAGGAGGCTATGAAGAAATTTCCCTGCCACGGGTGCGGTCAGATAGGGCATTGGAGAGACGAGTGTCCACATCTGCAGGCTGGTAATGCCCCTGTAAATGGTTTAAATCCACAGGTGCAGAAAGAGGGGACACGAAAGAACCAGCAACAGGTAAAGCTACCTCCAGTGCCTCGCGCTCCTAGACAGAATTATAAGACTCAGGGTCAGCAGAATGAAAGGGCTGAGGTATGGGAAGGAGAGAATGAAAGAAATGCAGCAATTCTGCAGTATTTGTTAAATGATTCTTTCCTCTGTGATGATCAAGATTGACGGGGCCTGAGGGGGGAGGACAAGGAGTGCGTACTTGGCGCCTCCTTACCGGTAGACCAGACTGGACCATACATTGAAGGAAAGGTTGAGGGAAAAGACGTCACCTTTCTGTTGGACACTGGTGCTACCCATTCCACTGTCAGAACAGTGGATGTTCCTAACCTACCCCTCTCGGGAGAAGCAATCCAAGTAGTGGGTGTCTCCAATCAGATAATCAGTACTCCAGTAACTGAACCTATGGAAATTTCCATAGGGAATTTCAAAGAAATGCACAGATTTGTGGTCTGCGACTCTAGTCCCGTGAACCTGTTAGGACGTGATTTGTTGTGCAAAATGAACTGTACCATCTTTTGCACACCAAATGGTGTCGAGATTCAGACCCCAGATGAAGATGGCCTGTATAAATTGATGTTAGTAAGACCTGACACCGAGATTAGACCCTTATCCGTTGAAGACTTACCTGAGGAACTGCAGCTAAGAGTGGTACCCGAAGTATGGGACTTCACGGGAAGAGATGTAGGCTTAATGGCAAATGTGGACCCTGTTAAAATAGCAATAAAAGCAAATGCTGTATACCCCAGAACAAGGCAGTACAAAATGAGTGCAGAAGTAAAGGCGGGAGTCGCAATTGAAATAAACAGGTTGCTTGAAGCAGACATCATACAGGAAGTAATGAGCAGTCCCTGCAATTCGCCCATCATTGGAATTAAAAAGCCTAGCGGAAAGTACCGGGTAGTGCAGGACCTGCGCAAGGTAAACCAAATTGTTGTACCTTGCTGTCCCATTGTGCCCAACCCCGCAGTGATACTGTATCAGATTCCTTGGAATGCGGAATGGTTCACTGTCATTGACCTGTGCCATGCATTCTTTTCCATCCCATTGCATCCAGAAAGCAAGTTCCTTTTTAGTTTTGAATTTGACAGCCACGTCTATGTCTGGAATCGTGTCCCCCAAGGGTACACTGAAAGTCCATCGATTTTCAACCAGATCCTAAAGAAATGCCTTGAATCGTTAGTACTGCCAAGAGAGTCCGTTTTGGTACAGTACATAGACAACCTTTTAGTGGCGTCTAAAAATCAAACTGACTGTGTCACGGACACCATTGCCTTGCTGAATCACCTAGGAAAGGGAGGACATAAGGTATCACCAGACAAATTACAGTTCTGTAGGAACTCAGTAAAATATCTGGGGGACCAGATAGAGAAAGGGATCCGAAAAGTCACTACAGAAAGGATCAAGATAATTCAAACAATGGACCTACCCCGAACTCAGAAAGAAGTAAGAATGTTCCTAGGAGTTGTGGGATACTGCAGGCAATGGATTGTAGGATTCGCAGCTCTAGCCAAACCCTTGATAAAAATGACCAAGAAAGGAGTGGAAGACCCAGTCAGTTGGGACAGTGAAAGCATGTCCGCTTGGGTAAAATTGCGAAATTGTCTGTGTTCAGCTCCTGCATTAGGAATGCCTGATTATTCCAAAAACTTCGAACTGTTCTGTGACACAAGAGACAATTGTGCACTCTCAGTCCTGACACAGGAGCATGGGCTGGTCAGGCGTCCCGTGGCCTATTTTTCGGCCACTTTAGATCCAGTGGCTGCTGGATTACCCGGATGCCTGAAGGCAGTAGCTGCTACTTGCGCTAGTCTGGAACAGAGTGAGAATATTGTCATGGGACATCCTGTCACTGTATATGTTCCACATTCTGTTGTAATCCTACTGACGAGAACCAAGACCCAGTATCTCTCACCTAGTCGGCTGACTAAGTATGAGAGAATTCTAATAGGTGCTGAAAATGTAATTATTTCCCGGTGCAATGTCTTGAACCCTGCAACCCTGTTACCTGTTCCTCTGGATGTAGAAGCAGAGGATGAAATGGAACATAACTGCATAGATTTAACAGAATTTAGCACTAAGCCACGTCCTGATATCAGAGAAATAGCCTTACTTGATGGGGATCTTACAATATTTGTGGATGGCTCGTGTTTAAGACATGAGGATGGAGGTCTGAGTGCTGCCTATGCTGTAGTCACATTGACGACAACCCTGGAAGCATCTTACCTATGCGAGGTAAAATCTGCACAAGTAGCAGAACTCATCGCGTTGACAAGAGCTTGTAAGCGGGGTAAAAACAAAAGAGTAACTGTTTATACCGACAGCCAGTACTGTTATGGGGTTGTTCATGACTTCGGCCAACTATGGTTACAAAGAGAATTCATGACTTCCTCAGGTACCCCTATCAGAAATGGAAAGGTGGTACAGAACTTACTGGAAGCAATTCAATTGCCCAAAGAATTGGCTGTGGTCAAGTGTGCGGCTCACAGATCTGGAAATGATGATGTGACAGCCGGAAATCGATACGCTGACCAAATTGCCCAGTTTTGTGCCCGACACAAAATGTCCCTCCAAATTGGGTTATGGGGTGGTGAAAACAGCTGCCAACTGATGTTGTTTGAAAATGTATCAACGTGGGAGGAATTGAGAGACTTACAACAGGCAACAGGCAGGGAAGAGAAAGACAGATGGAGGACGAACGAATGCAGAATCAGGAATGATGGTGTGGTGGTTAACCAAACTGGTGTGCCTGTACTACCAGACAGCCTGGTAGACCCAATGGTCAGAATGATACATGAACCCACACATATGGGGAGGGATGCAATGTGCCGTGTGTTTGAAAAGGTATTCTATAATTCAAAATTCAGGAACCAAGCGGAAAGACTTTGCCAGAGGTGCCTAGTGTGCCAGCAATTCAACGCAGGAAAGAGGACTGTAGTAGAAAAAAGTACAATTGGAAAGGCAGTAGGTCCCTTTGTCAGGATGCAGGCGGACTTTATCCAGTTGCCCATGTGCAAGGGATACAGATACGTCCTGGTAATGGTTTGCCTGTTTTCTAGATGGGTGGAAGCCTACCCAGCAAAGAAAAATTATGCCATAACTGTGGCCAAACTATTACTCAGGGAATTGATACCTAGATATGGAATTCCAGAGACTATTGAAACAGACCAAGGTGGGCACTTTGCCAACGATGTCCTAAAAGAACTCTGTAGAGCATTTAAAATGGAGCAAAGGCTGCACTGTGCCTATCATCCAGAGGCGTCTGGAATAGTGGAACAAGTGAATGGTACTATCAAGTCCAGACTGGCGAAAATGTGTGATTCCACCAAAATGAACTGGATAGAAGCTTTGCCCCTTGTGCTGATGAGTTTGAGAAGTATTCCGAACCGAAAAACAGGCCTGAGCCCCCATGAAGTGCTAATGGGGAGAGTGATGCGACAGGCATGGGTACCTGGACACAAACTGCTAAGTATTTCTGATGATTTGATACTAGAATACTGCAAGCAGCTGGGTGACCAAGTGCGTTCTATCTCTCACCAGATTGGAGAGACAGCTGACGACTGGCCCAAGACTCCAGCACATAAACTGAAACCAGGTGATTGGGTGGTGTTAAAGAAACACACCCGGAAGAGTTGCCTTGGACCAAAGTGGGGAAAGCCAAGACAAGTGATCCTTGTCACCACAACTGCTGTAAAGTGTGCTGGTGTACCGAAGTGGATCCATGCCAGCCACACGAAGCGGGTAACTGGAGAAAACGCGACTGAAGCTGAAGGTAGTCCAGCTGAGGAGACTCCCGAAGAGGGTCCGGATCTCGCTGACATCGAACTACCGAGCACAAGTCAAGACGTTGATTGGTTCCCTGCCGACGACCAGGTTCTTGATCCAATACGAACCAGAAAATATTCCTACCTAGATAGTGAGTGGGATAGTGCAGGTGAGACAGAATTAGAGGACGAAGGTCAGGTCATCGAGACTCACATCAAACCTGATCAGGAAATAGGCCAAGTAGGGACAGATCAAATCATCGACACTCCTCCTGAAACTCCAGAAACTGGAAAGGGTCAGATAGTGATTAAAACTGAAGTTCATGCGGAAGAAAATCAAGGGATCGAAGTGCATGAACAGGAACAGATAGATATAGACGAACGTGTTCAGAAAGCAGAATCCAGATCACCTGAAAGTAAAGATCAACAACCCCAATCTGAACAAGGCCAGCTTAGAAGCCAGGCAGAAGAAATAGATGAAAGACCTGGGACTAGCCAGATAGGAAGGGAAATAGACACTGCCAAGACAAAAGAACAACAACGAAGTGAAGTCAAGAGAGTTCACGAGGAAGGTCAAGTTTCCTCAACCACTGAACGCCACAAGAATAAGGGTGAACCCCGATACATCAAAAGACTGAGACTAAGAATAAAAACAGTTGAAGAAAAACTAAAAGACCGAAAAAGGGCTGAAAGTGAAAGGAAAGAAGCCAGAGGGAAGTCTAACAGAAAAAGCGACAGAGTAAAGAAACAGAACAGGTTGTATCGGAGCCCTGAATGGACTTACTTGGTGTTGGAAGAAATTGATGAGCCCAACCACAGTGGCAAAAGTGACGAAGAGTCCATTGCTGATCAGAGTTCTGACGAAGACCCTCCTTGAAACCCTCCTAAGTGAGCCTCTGGTGTAAAGAGACAAAGAGGGGTTGAAAAAGCCACCTGTAAGCTATAATGTCTGATTCAAATGTCAATGGAAGATCCAGATTTAGTTGCTGTAAAACCTGCTGTAAAATATGCTTATGTAGTGTAGCTATGTTGATAGTGATATGGATAGGACTAACAGTCTTTATACCTTTTATGATAAGTAAAGATCCTAACTTGTCCCCTACTGAACCAGAGACGCTAGACACAGACGTTGTACAGACTGAAGAAACACCACGAAGTTTGGAAAAACGCGACAATACAGTTAGTCTGAGACACACACAACCTAAATTAGAAGCATCAGATGAGGGTGGACTACATTTTCACAAAATGAGAAACAGGACACACTTAAATGTCTTCGCTAACCTTTTAGTGCATTATGTAGAAGCTATGGAAATAGAAGATTGTTATGTCTGCATGAAGCTACCCACTTCAGTAGCTGAAGGCGTGACATATCACCATTTACCCCTGACCTACGGAATTTCCTGTAGTATATTAGCAAGCTTATTCTATAGAAGCACTTTACAGTACTATTACTCAAACACTGACGTAATCTTTTCAGAACTTCCTGTTCGTGGAAACCTAAACCTTGTACATATTAAAAGTGAGGTGACCCGTTACATGGGAGAATATTTCCTGACTATAGGTGACATAGACTTAAATGAAGCTAGACAAGCTAATCTGACCTGTTCCTTGCAGGAGCAGGAAAAGATGTTTATAAAAATGGCAGAAAGAAGGAGGGAAAAGTTTCAGAAAAAGGCCACTGACGAAAAGGATAGAACCCCTAGGTGGGCAGAAAAGATGGAAAGCACCTCAGAGGGCGAAGCTGCTCCTGCTTTGTTGCTGGATTTTGAACGGAAAGGGAAACTCTGTCTCCATAGAGAAAAGACTAGTTATTATAACAATGTATTCATCGGTTCCAGCGAGTGTGAACATAATTACAAGGTAATTGGGGGTTGGGGTTTCAAAAATGGGTCAGAACCTGTGTTTCCCGGAATTTATTATATATGTGGGAACAAGGCTTACTTCAAATTGCCGGATCACTGGTATGGAAGCTGCTACTTTGGCATTGTCTTCCCAAAAATATACCATGTGAATAATGCTGCTGGAAGCAATGAAGAGACTAATGGCTTAGCGCGTAGAAAACGTGAAAGTGTAGGAGAAATTATAGGTGATATTTTTAGTGCACTGATACCTGGAATGGGGGTAGTTCTGAATACTCACAGAATCTGCAAATTGTCTACAGTAGTGGATCGGTTATCAACTGACACTGCTGCTGGATTTCTGCTGGTCAATACTGAAATGGTTGCGATCAGATCAATGGTTTTACAGAATCACCTTGCTCTTGACACCTTATTGGCAAAAGAGGGCGGAGTCTGCAGGATGCTGAAGGCGCAACATTGTTGCACCTACATACCTGACAAAAGTATCGAACTTAAGAAATATGTAAGGAACATAACTAATTTGGAAAAAGAACTCAAACCATTAGAGGTTGACAGTGCCTGGACGAGACTGACTGGAGGTCTCTCCTCTATAGGTAGTTGGTTTTCTAACTTAGGTAAAAATCTTCTATGTAAAATACTGATGCCAATAGCTGGAATAGGTGTGGTTGTACTAATCATATTCATCTGCTGTAAATGTCAAAAATGCAAAAAGTACACTGTGAATAAGAGGGGAGTGAAGAGAAATGTTGATGAGCTAGAATTAGAAGAATTAAGAAACCAGATTTATAAGAAAGCTAAGAATCACCACTCTCATAGAGAAGCTGAAAGAAAACTCAACAATGAATTTGTTGAGATAGAGATGAGCGAATTGGAAGAATGAAGTTGGCATCTGTTTCCTTTATAGTGATGATAGTAAATATCATCAAAGAGGGGATTGATGGAGCAAGGATTCGCACGTAAAGCGACTTGCCCTGACTCAAGAACCTCGCCTAACTTGTAATCATATTAATTCAACCTGTTTGTCATTTATTTCGCCTTTTTCCCCAACACGCGGGTGTCCCTAGGAGGCTTGCCTACGTATTTTTTCATATTAAACAAAGCTTGCACTACTGAATGGCCGCTTCGCAGGAAATCCAGTCTGCGCATGCGTCGGTCATACCCACGTGATGTGACGCACTCGCATTTTGGAGGGATTTGTTGATCATGCGCATTGTTGCTAAAATGGCCGCTTGTCTTTAACCATGCCTTTTGCTTGCTCAAGCTGCTTTTGCATATCTGTCTTTTTCGCACTAACCTTAATGCTATAGATATTATAAAGTAAGGGGTGCAGAGAAGCATTACCTGGTATACAGTGTATTCATTTTTTCTGTGTTTCTAATTTGTTTTCGCTTACTTTTCATGTATTATGCATCCATGGGCTGGGGTCGGGAGATGGAATCCATTTTGAAGCCTGTAAACTCCCCGCACACGTGATGAGGGAAAAACCCAACTGTGCAGAAGCAAAACTCAGCCAGCTGGCTCCTGAAGCAAGATGCGCTTGGGAACCTACCTAGGCCATGGGAGAAGATGCTGATATCTACCTAACTTGTGATACATTGTTTCTATATGCTGTACACTCTCATTGTTTTCCATATTCCTATGCCTGGGAACGAGAACGCAAGGGGCGGGTATGAAAAATTATATATTCATTGTGGGAACACAGAATTATAGGTGGTAACCATGACATAACCACCTCTCCTGACCAATCATAATGTGGGACTTTGTCACTTGCAACATTTGTGGGTGGTCTAGGGGTCCCAAAACAGTATAACTAGCTTAGTGTAGCTTAGAGAAATTGTCCGACTTGTCCGAGTAGCAGACCTGTCACTGACCCTACAAACTCTATAGGTGATTGATACTGAGCGCTGCGGAGCACTCTGTCCATACTTTCCACAAACTCCAAGGGGTGGAAATAGTCCTAAGTGCTGGCGGAGCACTTTTCTGGGAAATTCGAAAACCCAATCGGGGTTACTGGCGGATTCTGTGCAGAGAGGGGGTAACGCAGGCGTTGCATCCGAAGCTGCAGGGGTTGGTCGTGCCTTTGGTGAGCCCAGTCCTGACCCAAATCCTGAGGGGTATCCTGTCCTGACTGTCCTTGAGCTGTACCTGCTCACCTTCTGGTATTCCTGAATCCTTGAGGGTCCTGTCCCCGATTTTGTCCCAACTGACCCGTGGCCAGGGTTAGTCTTCATTCTCGTACTAGGTAAATATCCTCTGTGGGTGTCCGTCTGACTATACTCTTACCTTTCCTTTTCTTAATAAAGCACTCTTGCCTGTGATATTGCCCTATCACCTTTAAAGTGATTTATATGCAATTGTTTATTAGTGATGTTCCACTTCTCTCCCTACCTGTAGGATATTATTAAACTGTCATATTATTTTAGTGTGTTCCATTTTCCCTCCCTTTAGCATGGTTGCAGTGAACTTAGTAAGAATAGCATAAGAAGCCTAGTTTAAGTGCACATGTTACGTCCCTTGCCCTAGTTTAAACTTGTTTGAATAGTTGGTTCCTCAATACTCATACCCCGTAGTGTTCCCAATTACTCTAATGGTACTTGCCCTAATCCATAGTTACATTGTGGCATTAATTCTAATCATTGATGTACTGATTTGTATTTGCCTCATTATCCTGGCATATTCATTCTAAAAATTTCTTATATAAAACTTTAAAACCCATCAGGTGTCTGTGGTCATTATACAGTATAAAGTGTGGATAAATGTACTAAGTGTATAAAAGTTCTACTCTTTTTAGGAATCTTGCTGCCTGTCCACTGCTAGCTCCTGATCCATCAGGAGTAATGTGCCTGTGGTAAGTCAGGTACATGGATAGTAAGTGGTGTGAGAGTCACCCCCCGAATTACTCATAGTAGCGTGGTAAGGATTTTCACCCGGTTCATGCAAAACACTGTCATCATATGCACGCCAAGGCCCAGTGCGTGGAAATTTGGTAAACTAGTGACCCGGGTGACCTGCGCGCTCTATCAAAAGTACCATGCTGTAAAACGTATACTACAAGCAATAGGTTTCAAAACACCGGACTGTAAATTCGATGTAAATTTCTGGTGCAGATAATATGTGATTTCTGTGCATTTTCGAACCATTGAAAATATTTCAAGTTGTTCCTTTAGCAGACTGAGGAGAAATTGTTTTCGAGCCACAGTAAACTCCACCTGGCAGCTCTAAGCCATGAGTGTAACCAAAGTCCCAGCTTCAGAAAAAACTATTAACTAAATTGTCTGTTGGCCACTGGTAAAAAAATGCCAATGGAACTAACAAGGCCAGACAGCGAATTTTCGGAACTGAAAAAAGTCATGTTTAACTAAACAAATGCGAAATATGAATTTTAAGATATCTTCTATTTAAATGATTTTCAACTTACATTTTTAAGTGCGAAGCTGCGGTGAAGTTACTTATTCTAAAATTAAAAAGAACTCACCTGGGAAGCTCACTGTCACTTGCATACGTCCTCGTCCTTTCTCTCCTGCTCTGTGCCCTCCGCATGCATGAAGGGCATGAAATGATGAATGGCTCTGACGTCAGTCGCACAGAATCCAAAAACACCTATGGGTCGAGCTCACAGTAAGTCATTCAATGATACAAGCTTATCGGGCGTGCAGAGTTGCTCTCTGCTTCACTGTTAATACTTGTTTTTCAGACAGGAAATGCAGGGGCGGGGCGTAATGAGTAGCCATGTTTCCTTAAGACTGGAAGTGAGGCTTCTATGTTGACCTATGTCAATATGCTTATGGGAAAGTGTGTATGTAAATATAAGGTGAACAGTCTAATGTTTTATATTCTCTACGTGTTCAACCTAATGCGAAAGGCAGTAAACAACAAGCCTTGGCTGGTCGTTTCACGATTTTACTGAAAGTTGAAACGTTCAAAATCTGCGCACAGAGGAATTTCGCGGGAAACGCATTTACAAAGGGTTTCGCTAATCAATCTGATCGGATCGCGAAATTCAGTTAAATTTCATGGTTTTGCTGTTTCGGGAAAGGTTTGTGCCCTGGTGTTTTGTGGTGGTTCACGAACTACCACAAACCTACACAACTTTCACAAAACACCCAACAACTCTGAAACGTTCAGAAAAATGTGGTGGTTTCATTTAGTGGCAGTTTTTTTCCTGCTTGCAGAACGCGGGGCTTCAACAGTTCATTGGTGTTTTTCTACCTATTCTGCAAAACAAAAAAACATACTCTGTTCCAGGCCTGCCAAGTGTCACTCATCAGGCGTGACGCTAACGCATTTCAGTGTGGTGTTCCCGCATCAACGCACTGAAATGCATTGTCACGCATTTGCCACTGTCCTCTAGCACTCTGGTGACAGCTCTGAAACCGGCGCCTGGTCACCTGGCTATGTGCCGTGCACCCAACCAGGGCCGCAGGCAGCACAGACTAACTTGCCAGGCTCAGACTAGTAACAGTTAAAGAAAAGATTTCAGTGCCTTGGTGCTCTGCTTCAATGTAACAAATCTGCCCTGGCTGCTGCCTGGAGACCTGGGCGGAACCTGTCCTCAGCAGAGACTCGTTGCGTTTACAGACAGGCAGCTCTGTGTTGCCATGGGGGGTCGGATGTGACATCACGTCCGTCCTGAAACAGAAAGCAAGGTCGGAGAAGAAGCAGCGGGCCGGGGTCGGACTAGTTGTGCTGCCTCTGTCGTCGGTCCGACCACTGACTGGTCAACATCATGGCCGCGCAGCTCGGCATCACGAAAGGGTGCCTGAGGGCGAGGCATGAATGATCATCACCGCAGCAGCCTGACCGGGCCCCTGCGCACAGAGACTTACCTGTCACCTAAGTTATGCGTTTCATTTTAGAATAAATTAAACCTGAATTGATTTGGAACCTATCTGTACTCACTGTACACAGGATCCAGGCATTCCCGCAGTTTTGCTTTTGCTCATTTACATTGCAGGGTATTTACTTTATGTTTCCTGATACGTGTACCTATTATATACATCACTTTTTTATATACTTAAGTGTGATACTCCAAATGGGACGGGTATGCCCAGATGTGGGTTCTGTGCAAACTGTGCCACTGGAACCAAGCTATGCCTGACCAACGAATTAGATTGCTTGTGTTCAGGGTCAGGAAGGACCCATCCTAGCAGCCTGGGTTGGACTGTTCCCACTGGAGCAGGGTCAAAACTAATGTGCATATGGCTGGGCCCAAACTGAGGTGAGAATTAATAAAGTGAATATCAGTGAATCACAGGTTCAACTAGCAGAAGAGTTTCCTGTAGAAGGTATTGTGGCAAGTGTTGCAATCATGAGGAGCCAGATAGATGGTAGTTCGAAGTTTAATATTAGGAGACAGCTTGAACAACCACCAAGAACAAGTACACAGGCTTAACTGAACATTACTCACAGAAGAATGTCTAAGTAAGAAAGAACCATAACAATTCCAATTGGAACATAGGAGATGGAATACTACACACCTTCCCTCCTAAAAAAAACAAAAAAAAACAAAAACAACAAAAAAAATCAATGAAAATAATCACGCAATTTAACAGGAGTATGTTTAACTCGTACACTTTTCCTTTGGACAGAATCATTAGAAACATCAGGCAACTGTATGGGAACATTATCATTAACAGAAATTCCATCATGCGTAGCATTAGATTGTTCACTATTCTGATTACAATTGTCAAACATGGGAATAGGACTGTCCACATTTTGACTTTCACATCCAAAAGTGTCAAGCAACGGAGAATAAGATGCATCATTTTGTTCAACAGAAACATTGAGCTTGGAAGTGGAATGATCATTGGTGGAAGGCAAAGCAGAATTCAATTTAGTGTCTAAGTGCAAACCAGGATTTAAACTTTTGCATAAAGAAATTCTTCTAAGGTTCCATATCTTGCCATCCTCAACTCTCACAGCTTTGGAAAAAACCTCAGTAACCTTGCAAGGATCTGACCATTTGTTCCACTTGTTATCAAAGGCCCTACCAAACTTGACACGTACAAAGTCACCCACCTTGATCTTCTGGCAAGAACCTTTAGAAGACAAAAAATTGGTTTTCATATTCTCTTGATATCTCAAAACCCTGTCCTTAACTTTGTCAGGATCTACTGAAGATTCGCAGGAAAACTTAACCTTCATCCACCAGGGAAGAAGTTTGGATCCAGGTTTCCTACCTCTAAGCAACTCAAACGGAGAAAAACCTGTAACAGAGTTGGGAGAAGTGCGATAAGACAGTAAAGTGGAACGCAAAGCTTTCTTCCAATCTAAGTTACTCTTAATGGCTAGCTGAATGGACTCTTTGATGACTCTGTTGAAACGTTCCGTTTGACCGTTGGCCTGGGGATTGTAATTAGATACTCTTTTGTGCACAATACCACACCTCTGGAGAAAAGATAAGAACTAATAAATTGCGGGCCATTGTCCGACACAATTTCAGCAGGAATGCCTTCCCTACAGAAAACTTCATCTAAAAACTGAACGATTTGGGTAGACCCAACCTTGTCAACAATCTTCAATTCTGGCCATTTGGAAAAATAGTCGATAAGAACCAAACCAAACACATTTTGGTGAGAAGATAAATTAAGAGGTCCAATTATGTCAATGCCCAACTTCTTCCAGGGACAAGGAACAAATTCAATAGGGGAAATACCCACAGCCAAAGGTTTGACAGTTTTGTCACTTTTAACACAAGGAGAGCATGAACTAACCCATTTATTGACCATTTTATCTATACCAGGCCACCAGTAAAATTCACGAATGCGTCTCTTAGTACTAGACATACCCATATGTCCCTCGTGAGCCATAGAAATAATTCTTCCTCTCAAAGAAACAGGAGGGATGATCTTATCACATCGGATAATGAAACCTTGGTCAAACATGAGCTCATCTTTCACCTTAAAAAAAGAAAGGATGTCGCCAGACAAATTACGTTCTTGAGGCCAACCATACTGTAAGTACCTAGTTAACAAAAGCAAACTAGGATCATTCGCCATCGCTTCTCTCCACTCAGTTTCAGAAATACCGCCAGAAGAACCTGAAGTACCGCAATCATTAACATCATCAATGTTAAAAACAACATCAGAATCATTGTTCAAATTGCCAGAAAAAACGGAATTGACCAAAGGCAACCTGGACATGCAGTCAGCGTGCACATTTAAACGTCCAGGAACATACTCAACAACACATTGGAATTCCTGTAATTTTGCAGCTAGACGTGCTAGACGCGCAGTTAACGTTCTACCACCACCAGCTGCCAGCATGTTAATTAAAGGTTTATGGTCAGTTCTTAAACGGAATCTAGTTCCCCAGAGAAATTGCCTAAAATGTTCAGAGGCCCAAGTGCATGCCAATAACTCTTTTTCTATTGTAGAGTAGTTGTACTCAGCACCCTGCAAAGTTCTTGACGCATAAGAAACTACATATTCTTCACCTTTGTCTTTCTGCATTAAAACTGAACCCAAACCTACATTGCTTGCATCCACGCACACTATACACTCTTTCTCAAGATCAAACAGCCTTAAAAAAGGTGCATTGGTAATTTCTTGCTTCAGCAAATCAAACGCATGTTGCTGATCATTGTTCCACGAAAATGTTACGTCTTTTTTTAATAACAACCTATAGGGATGTACTTTTGAGGCATAGTCTTGAACAAACTTACTATAAAATTCAGTAAGACCCAAAAAGGAAACTAGCTGATCCTTGTTCAAAGGTGCAGGAGCTTTAGATATACTTTTAATATGGTTGAGTTTAGGTTTAATACCCAGGGCAGAAATGTTGTGACCAAGGTATTCAACTTTACTCTGCCTGAATTTACATTTGGATAGCTTTAATGTCAACCCACATTCTTGAACACTTTTCAAAACCTTTACAAGATTCCTGTCATGTTCCTCGAAATTTTTCCCATGTATTAAAATGTCATCCTGAAAGGCAATTGCTCCCTCACAACCTTCTAGCACCGTCTTCATAAGACGTTGGAATACAGATGCCGCACTAGCTAGACCAAAAGGCATTCAACAATATTGGAACATGCCCTCAGGTGTGATGAAAGTGGTCAAAAATTTCGAATCTTCATGCAAAACTACCTGATGGTAAGCGCTGGTTAAGTCTAGTGTGGAAAAAACACAGGCACCTGAAAGGGTAGAAATAAGTTCATGTATGTGAGGTAGAGGATGTCTATCAATCCAGATCTCTTTGTTTAGATTGCGGAGATCTACACATAGATGAAGTTCGCCATTGCTCTTAAGGGACAAAACTACTGGCGAAACCCATGGGGATGACTCAACTGGTTCAATTATTTTCTTGGAAACAAGATCTGACAAAATTACCTTCAGTTTGTCGCGATATGCCAAAGGTACATTTCTGACTCTATGTTGGACAGGAAAGGCTGACTCTTTAAGTATAATAAGGTGTTTGAAGTTAGCAAAAACTCCCAAATTATCATTAAAAATGAAAGGAAAATCCTTTTTTAATTGGAGAATAAAATCACTTTCAGGTGGAACCACATATACAGGAGGGGAAGCATTAGGGTCAAGTTTGATCCCTAAATCATATTGATGAGGCCAACACAAGATAGACGCACCTTTGACGGAGACATATACCTTCCCTTTAGTAGTCCTATCTTTAAACTTAATGTCAGCCCACATGTAACCCTCAAGATCTATTTTCTTTCCAGTGTACCCCCCAGGATGTATATCAGGTGGTAAAAGTTTCGTTGAGCTCCAAAATTTATCAAAAATGCTTTTACCAATTATAGTATACCAGGCACAAGAATCAATAAGCATCGAGATTTCTTCGCCATTAATAGAAATCATATCACTGGGAAAACCTTTGCATTCAGTATCACCAACACATAACATAGTGTTAATTTCAGACGGTTGTTCGAGATCATCACATTCTTCATAAGACGAATAATTAACTTTTTCTGAGGACTTACACATTTTGCTAAAATGACCTGACTTTTTGCATTTAATGCAAATCTTGTTCCAAGTTGGACAACCTCTATAATTTCCTACATGATCATTAGCTCCACATCTATAGCATATGATTTGAGATTTTTTAGGAAGAGATTTATTATCTCTACCAAAATTATCTTTTCTAGTAGGAAAAAATGCAGGCTTCCTGTAGTTGGAAGGGTTCCTTACTAAAGAAACTTCAGGAATTATTACTTTACTCTTTACTTCATGACCTCTTATTTCATTTACAAATAATTCGGATTGCTCAATACCCTTAGCAATATTTAGTACAGCACTGAGGGAAGATTCAGTGCCCATCCACAAGCGTTCTTGGATCTTTTTGCTCTTGGTACGCATCATAATTTGATCCCTTAAAACTTGATCAAAATTTATAGTTTCAAAAGAACAAGAGCCAGCCAAAGTGCGTAAAGCAGCTACATAAGTCTCAATGGATTCATCTTCTTTTTGTACTCTAGAATAGAACTTAAATCTTTCCATAACAGTGTTGATTTTTCTTCCAAACCTGGTACTTAGTTGCTTAATAACAACTTCAAAAATGTTTAAATCACCAGCACCTAAATTTTCAATGGGAGGTAAACTTTCTAATTCTTTGAGTCCAGCACCACCTGGACAGTTTTTTAACAAAGCAAGTTTCCTTTTAGGAGAACAACCGTCTTCCTCCACTACATCTACATATGCTAGGAAAGTTGGATACCAAAGATCCCATTCTACTTTTGGATCACCAGCTGAAGGTAAAAAATGTGCTGGTGAAATAATGTTATTAGACATATTTTTAAAAAAAATACAAATAAAAGAAAGAAGAAAATAACAAAAGTAGTCACCGTTGTCCAGTTGATTTTGTTATCCAAACTTGATAGATGTGTAAATGTAGAACGTTTTCTTTTTTTTTAAACAGGGAAAAAAGTTAATGTTTACTCAAAGAAGTTAATAATATACGAATTTTAGTAGAAGAGTAGTAATTAATATAAAGGTAAAACTAATAGGGTGAAACACGGCTTCAAACGGACTCCCGACTTGTTGCTCGTTGCTATGGAGACAAAATGGCTGCTGGAGCGCAACGTTTCAACGCAACGCGTGAAAACGTGATGACAACACAAGTGCATGATGACAGGCTGCGCTGTGGAGTGCTGAACACGAAGAATCCAGACGCGTAATGAAGAACTTCTAACAACGTGAGGCGGCACCACGAGCTGGAAAGTACAGTAAGTTTGGAAAAATGCTTTCCAAGATAGATGCCACACGAAGAAAAAATAAAAAGTAAATAAATATGTTGGAAAAGCAGAATTTTAAGCGGAGTTTCACACAGGAAAAGATGAACGTCGGAATCAGACAGTTGTCGAACAGATAGAAAAAGAGAAAAAAAAAAGGTTTCAAAGCGTTACAAATAGAATCGAAATAATAAAGCAGCCGCAGGTGCAATCAGAGCACAAAAGGTGATAAGAACTGCCGCTGGTGCAATCATTTAACACACAGACTAAAGTAAAAATACCTTCAGTTGATCCTTAATAGGAAAGGTGAACGCTGTCTCCAAACTTCGTTTTCCATAAAGTAAAAAAATATATATTTGAAGAAAAAGTGGGTCCTTTTCTTGCTTCACGCTTTGGTATCCCGATCGTCGCCAAATTATGTTGCAATCACGAGGAGCCAGATAGATGGTAGTTCGAAGTTTATTATTAGGAGACAGCTTGAACAAACACCAAGAACAAGTACACAGGCTTAACTGAACATTACTCACATAAGAATGTCTAAGTAAGAAAGAACCATAACAATTCCAATTGGAACATAGGAGATGGAATACTACAGCAAGCGTCTAACCAGAAGACTAAATGCAAACTTATATCCTAAGATACAAATATTTGTAGTTTGGTTGCATGTCTATTTCTAACCTAATCTGAGATCATGGTAATGAGAAAGTGTGGCTTTGAAATAGATGCAATTAAGTAGACAGTTTCGGCTGAGTGCTCTCATCAGTTTACACATCTCAGGAGCCAGGATGAAAAAGCAGCGTGACATCAGGGACAGGCACTTCCCAAGGGCAATATTATGATGCGCAAGGAAACATAGCTGAGCCGGGTATAGTTACACCAGTGCCTAATGCTAGTAAATACAGCTCTACATTTTCACATGGGAGTTCCCCAGTCCACAACCTCTCCTCTCTCTGCCCTCCTGCATTAACATCCAAACTGGTGCTAGAAAGAAATTTCAGTCACTTCACTTGGGTCCTCCTTTCTGCCCTCATTCTTCTTCTGTATGTCTGTATTCCCGTTTGTCCCCAATTAGGCTTTTGTCTTTGGCTTTAGTATCCCTCTCTTCCTCCTTTCTACCCCTCTCATCTCTTGTTGCTACACCCATTGCCATTGCCTCACCCACACCCCTGTTTTCAACCAGTCTGTGCCCTCTGCCAGTCCAACCCCACACGCTCCACCCTTCTCACACCTCTCGACTACTTCACCCATCTCCTCTCGACTCATCTTACCACCCATAGCTCCAACCTGCTCTCTCATCTCATCTCTCCTTCATTGGCGGTTGGTACTGAATGGGGCTCGTGGGGCTTAAAACAATAAAGAACACTTATGTTTGTAAGGCCGCCGACTCTCCTCCGTCGTCATCTCTCATCCGGTTCTCTTCAGGAGTCAGGAAGCACACAGGCTCCTCTAAGCCAATGACGACGCTGTTGTCACCATGACAGCATCATCGTGATTGGTCTGAAAGCCATGGTTCGGCACTCAGACAGGCAGTGGGAGCCTGTGCATGTTCTCTACCTACGCTGTGTATTACAGCCCGGTGGAGAACATGCTAAGTGCGCATGACTGTTTGGCAGGCCCGAGACGACCGGCCAAACCGTCATGCGCACTTAAGTGCACATATTTCCTCCTCTCCCCTACTGGCTGTGACAAGCCCCTCCCCAAAACCTGCTTCAGCATGAAAAAATCAAATGATAACAACATTGTGTTTTTATCATTTTATTTTTGGCTTCTGTGCACTGCTGAAGAGCAGTGGGCGACTCTCCTCCGGCTTAGAGGAGGAGGCGCCAGTGCTCCCCTTCTGTGCTAAAATTCTCTGTACTGCAGGACCTTGTAGCACCCCTTTAATACAACTCAACATATATATTCAGTGAAGAGTTATAGAAGAATGTCATAAACATAAATACATAAATGACATACACCAATTACTGGTGCTCAGATTGCTAGAATACAGGCACTAACTACTTTTGTTTGTCCCCATTATGTGTTCAAGTGGCGTGGACCTCGAGTAGAAAAGCATGATTATTTACCTGCAGAAAGTAAGATTAGGTGAACAGGTGACAATGGCCTTAGTCTTCATGTTGTCAAGTGTCAATCTTTAGAACCAGGTAACATTTTAAAAATGCTGGTGAATTTCACAAGGTCCCACATTTTTTCAAAATTTTGCATCATGCAGTTTCATGTATCTTTTTTTTTAATTAGGTGAATAGAAATTCTGCAAGATACATGTCTTGCTCAGAGACATTTTGTGCTCAAACCAATCTCTGTCCAGTATCTTGCAAGACTTTCTTTTATGTGCAGTGCATGTTGATGTAAAAAAATGTCACACAAAATACTAGCAAATCACAGTTCAACCTGAATGCATTTTTTTGTGAAATCTTCATGGAATTTTAAAAAATATAATGAAAATAAACTCACAATTTTCCAAGTCTCTAAATTTCCCTTCCTCTTAATAAACGCCCTCGCCTACTGCATCCTTTGTCATTTAGACTATATCGTAAGAGATTTGCATGACATAATCTATCTGTAAAGATTTGCAAACAGCACTTTGTGCACCACAGGTACTTTTACATAAGTTAACGCTTCACAAAGTAATGCTATGAATTACTTAGCACTAAGGAGGCGAACCATGTATGGTGCATGGGCTTTCCCATACACCACCCAAGGGTTCTGACGCTAAGCCCAATTTACTAAATAAAGTAGGCAGGGTTTGACTTCAGTAAATAGTGCACCCTTCAACCAGGTGCTATGAAGGAGCAATGTTTTTTTTCTCCTTTATTTTCTGACATCACATGTGTGCTGCACTGTACAGCACACATACAAAGTGGGATAACGTTTAAAATGAGTCTAAGCATAGAATTTTGTACCGGAAGGGTATCCTTCCATTACAAAACCTATGTTTGGCTCACTGAGACACCCTTGAACTATGGCGCAAAGGTGTCTCCGTGGCACACTGCAGCTTATTCCAGTGCCGACGCTAGGGAGAGTGCCATATTTCAGTAAATTTGGGACACTCCTACTTTCTTCTTTTCACGCATTGCAGCATTTGCGACTTCTGCACCCCACTGTGCTGCATGAGGATTTGGTAAATCAATCTGACCCTTGTTAGTTCCATTGTGAATAACAAGACAATAGGAAGCACAGCTGATTCTATAGTCCTCATTTCAAGCAGACATTGACACAAATACCAATTTCCAAGGTTGTTCCCCATTGTAAGGATGAAGCGCGTAAACTATTACACACCAGGCTATTACCCCACACAGCGAATTACCAATATCGCTAATTCCAGGTGCGGTATCACCGCATACATTTTCCAATCAGCTCCTAATGAGGTGTGGTTTTCTTATTAATATTTTAAAACGGGATTCGAAAAACATAGGGGCAGATGTATCACGCCTTTTGCGACTCGCAAAGGCCGAATCGCAAAAGGTCTTTTTGCATGTTTTGGCATGCATCAAAAATTCGCAAAATAAGAAATAGCAAAAATTTGCGATTCCATATTTTGCCATAGCATTTAAGGAATCGCAATTTTGCGATTCCTTAACCCCTTCACTGCGGCGGCTATTCCGCTGCAGTGCTAAGGGGGCGGGGCGGAAGAGCGGCGGGCGCATGCTGGTGACGGAACCGCTCTGTCACCAGCGTCGGTTGCGCTGTGCTTATGACAGAGCGGTTCCGTCATGGCCCAGCCCGCTCAATAGAACGCTCAGCGCAGGCGCGGAATTCGTGCCGCGCATGAGCGGTGGGCGGGCCATGACGGAACCGCTCTGTCATCAGCACAGCGCCACCGCAGCTGATGACGGAGCGGTTCCGTCATCAGCGCTCAAGGGGTTAAATGCTATGTATGTGGCATTTTTGAATTGCCATTTTTGTTTAAGAATTCGCAAATTACCACCAAGTTGTAGTTGATGGTAATTTGCGAAGTCTTTAAAAAATGCACAATTTAACATTTTTGATAGTGGCATGTGACGCACACACATGCCCATAGGGCATGTATGTGCGCCATATGCACACACATGTACATTTCAGGGGTGCAGCAGGGTGTCTTTGAGACACCCCTGCACCCTTGAAATAATTCTCAAATTGCGATTAGCAAATTGCGAATTCGCAATTTGAGAATTACTTCACAATCATTCCTATGGGCCTCCTGGCCCATAGGAATGCATGGGAAATTATTCCTTATTTGCAAATTCGCAAAATGCGAATTCGCAAATAAGGAAGGTTAAGGAATCGCAAAAAAATAGCGATTTTTTTCATACATTCCATTTTGCGAATTCTAAATAGCGATTCCTTAAAAATCGCTATTTAGGAATCGCAAAATGGAATCTTGATACATCTGCCCCTAAAGTACTTCTGCTTCTCAGCCCAGAGAAGCCAAATGCGTAATAACAACATGGAAGAATTTATTAAAAATGACTCGTATGTCCAACAAATAGAGGCAATCAGCCTGCCCCCCACACCTTTCATCCTTGAACTTTGTTAATGGAAAAATAATGCTAGCCCCAAGAATGACTTTGTCAGAACAATTTGTAACAAGGTGCTCCAGGAAGCAAAGAAGATTGCCACGTCTGCCAGGAACAGATGCTCTTATCTGTGCAATTAAAGGATTTCTAAATTACAGTGGCCTTTTCAGACCTTCCTGTTTCTCCAATCACTTTAATAAGTCCATTGTTACCAGTGCAAGATATTCGGAGACATTTTAATGGAAAAAAGACACGTAGAGCTGCCTCATAAGCTTACATGGGGTCACAGAACAAATGCTAATGGCCTGTATCACAGGAACATTGCACTGGGCAAGTATAAATCCATTGTCTCCTTTGATGCTGCCTGTGAGTGGAGTAATTGTATTGCATCCGAGCAAAACAAGAAGCAAACTGACTGCAGCCAGTTTCGCTTTTTAATACGTGGACAAAATACAATTCCTACACTTTTAAAATGTCATATATAGGCCAGTGGTTGAGGAAAATCCAGTTTATACTATTTTATTATAAAAATAGCAAATTGCAGAGTTCTTCGGCTTACTGCTGTCTTATGTTTCCTGCCATATACCTTATTTACAAGCTGTCCTATGAGTTTGTTTATCTTCGAATTACATTTATATAATTTAGTATTTTTTATTGTGCTATGATCTTGACCAAAGGGAGGGTGTTGTGTATTTCCTGCATAGCCCATTCTTGTTTTCCCTATGTTAGCCTTATTGTGCACGTTGTAGGTCACGTTTCTTTTGCACACATTACTACATAAACCTGCTTGCTTTTGTGCCACCTTGTTTTTTCACACAGAACATGCATATGTTTTTCAGTTCAGTTCTGTTCCTGGGATTTAGTCTGAACACCACAGACAAGGTCACACAACAATGCCCCTTGTTATTCTCTCTGGTCAGGCACTAGCACCTAGACAAAACAGGAGAAAGCATCTGCTGTTTGTGAGCAAACATGTCTTGTCATATAACTGAGGACAGGAGTTCTAAAAACATACTCTGAGCGAAGGTCCTGAAGCAAGATTGCAGCATCGGCTGAGATGCAGAACATCCATATATATGTATGCTAAGGTAATGGGTCTTCCACAAATCCTAGAGATCTTTGATATATATTCATTTAGCTTCATTAGGAAGAGGGAGGGGGTTGGGCTAATCTGTTTTATAATATAACAGGTTTTTTTTATGGTATATGGTTTGTTAACCATGCTAATGATATTTCTGGTATGCATTTGTTTTCTAATTGTGGTGCAAATACTGCATCTTAGAGCACGATAGTTTAAATACATATTCTAAACTTCCTTCACGAGTGAGAGAGCAAAAGGGTGTGTCCTGTTACCACGATCCCTGAGAAGGTCAATAGTGTTGTGTTCTCGGGTGCCAATTTACTTGTTTCTCTGGAAAGGCTAGGAGGGCAAGTGAGGAACTATAGCTAGTCGGACTCTGGCTCATTGAAACTGAGGTGGTATGTGACTCAGTCCCTTCTCGCTGACGTTCTATGGTCACAAGCATAGTTCTGTTCCTGAGCTGTATCCCTGCAACACTGGTGTGAACTAGCTTGGCCCAGTATCCACAACATTGGTCCTCGAGTGTTGACAAATTTCTTTCTTAAGCTTTTTTCTTCCCGACTTCACAGAAACTATTAGCTCATTGTTTCAGGGGTCAACTCACAATTAGGAAAGGAGCCTATTTCACTGAGGCTTAATATGCACAATTCCTGGCAGGAGTCTCTTCTGATGGCTTCTATCTAGGGAGCAGCCAGCAACTCTATACTTTCGTGGAAATTTAGAGGTTATATACTCTGTCAATATTTCCCAGTTGCCAATCTGTTCCCCCTCCTTTATGTTCAAGGCAAAGAATGCTACACTCAGATCGTGAATGGCTGATATACTTGCTTCATCCCACTCTAGCCTTCTTAAATTTGTTGTGTGCACTTCTGCGAGAAGAACTTTGAAAATCTGTGGTTCGGCCATTGTGACAGATAAGGTTCCAGCCTGTGGGAGATGATCACTTTCAAGTTGATGTTCAATTCTGCATTATTATCTATACTACTATTATAAAGAGAGAACTTGCACCTTTTGGCAAGGTAAACTCGGGAACCACAGCGCCAATCCACACACCCAATACATTGTTGTAAACCACAGGGTGTGTAGATGGACATAGGCTGCAAAAAATAAAAAATCAACGTAAATTAAAAAAATAAAGTTTTAAAAAAAAGTAGTCCCCTAAAACAAGCGCCGGCCGCGACGTAGCGCTGACCACGACCTACACCTGCGTGATGACGCACGGGGAGGAGCGGGGACGAGGGCCGATGTGCGGCGAGGAGTGACGAGTGGCGCGGCGGCTCAGGTAAGGCGAGGCGGGAGGCGGAAGGCGGTCCGCGGTCCTGATGTTAACTATCACCTTTATTCATACTTTCCAAAAGTTCATCTGCCTCTTGTTTGCATCTTACTTTGTGCATTCTGTTTTTATACATTACTTTCAGGCCCTTTACCCTCCCCCCACTGGTTGCCTTCTCGCTCGTAGGAACTTGCCTTCTCCCCAGGGCTGTTGTATTCAGGGGCCTCAAACCCCTCCTGCTCCCTTTACCTTCTTTTGTCGAGACCAGGTCCAAAGGGTCTTCCAGACCAAGCTGGAGAAAACTCTAAAAAAGCCTCCTGACGCTACTCCGTCTTGCCAACCTTTTTCCCAGCTGACCCGACTTCCTCCTCCAAGGGGGATTTGGGGGGCAGCCGAGCCGCGAGGTCTGCCCCCGGGCAGATTTGAGAGAGGGAAGGGGGGCGAACTAAGGAGCGGCCATTTTGACGCTTTTGGGCTGCCTCGGCATAGCCCAAAGGCAGCCCAATTGTGAGGTAGGCAGCCCAATGGGGTATTTAGATGGTGCCTGCGTTTCCCCAGCCACATTTTTAGGTACTGAGACCTGGTGGCTGGGAGCGGCAGTTAACTTTGTCCCCGCCCTCTCTCCCTGGGCTTTAGGTTTTTTGCGGGAGGTTTTCTAGCCAAGTCTATTTTGTTAGGGAGGCTGAGTTTGGGATAGGTGCACAGGGGGGTTCTTTGTGTAGTTTGTCGCTTGGAACAGGTGCTGGCGGAGTTGTTTTTGATGTTGGCCAAGTTTGGCTGGAGTTCGGTTCTTTATTGTTATGTTTGGGGAGTTGGGGAATGGGAGCGGTGAAAGGGTAAAGAGTTTGGGAGTTACATTAGAGGGTACTTAGTTACAGTTGCAAGAAGGCAGATAGGTCTGTAGGTCTTGGCAGGTTTTGGAGTTAGGATGTAGGGGAAAAAATTGGATACTATTAGGATGGAATTGAATTGTATATTTGTATATTGCAGGGTGGGGGGATTTTATCATGTGGGGATCGTAGGGGTGGGGGGAGAAAAACCTAAGGGGTCAGGTAACTCGATGTCTAGAGAGGTTTTAGTTTTGTGAGGCGGTTGCCAGTTTTAATAAATGTGATGTGCACCTGTTTCAATAAAGCGGCCTTTTACACACACAAAATGGTAGTTGGTCTTGCCTGCCCCCCTTCATCCCTCCCAAAGCGGTGCAGGCTGAATGCGTGCTGCCGTTGCTTGTGCTACACCAGAGAAGACCGCACACTGCTGCCCTGTTGCTCCACCTTAGCTCCAGGGCGGCTGCCTCCCAGCCGGTGCTGACGGTGAGAGCGGTCGGATCCGGAACCTTCGCAGCTGCCGACTCGACTAGGCACATACCTGAGGTCTGTTTTAGATTATTTTTTCCAGATGAAACGGGGGGTGGTAGATAGCTTTGATTTCAGGCACTACTTTCGGTGGTCAATTTTGCAAGAGGTAGTGCAGAGAGGCGGTGCGGGTGCCTCCGGTGAGCAAGCAGCCAGTCTTAGTCAGAGGCCGCCATGTTCTCCCTCCTGGAAAGTTGATTCTTGTCTGAATTTTCAATATAGAACACACCTAATCTAGTGTGAAAGAGACAGCAACTGTGCTCTACAGAGAAATGGGAAAATTGTCACTCAAGTGAATCTGTTTCATTTATATATCTCATTAAGTATCATAACATAAAATAAACTATCTCTATTTCTATTACTTCCAGTCCTGATACAGTATGGGAGATCTCAGCACCGGCAGAAATGATGCAAAATTGTTCCCTTAAACGCCATGCTTTTTTAGAGTCCTGCGTTCATGCTGCAGCATTTATTTATAGATTTTAGAGTAATTCTGTCCCATTTGTTAATGACAAGGCCACTAACATGTCTAATATAACTAAATGGTGCTAGATCTTGGATCTGCCATGTTTTATTATTCTCTTAGGTACATCTTGTTTCAAACTGTGAAGCAAGTTGATCTTTCAATGCCGCAAGGTTGACCCCATTTAGAAACACAAAACCCAGCAAACTCCACAGACATAGATGTAGGACTACAGTTATGTATGGACTGAGCAGCACAGAATGACGTATTGACAGTACTTCCCAATATAGAAAACATACAGCAGTGGGACACTAAGGATAATTAAATGCAGCTTTTACAAACTGAACCATCTTTTAAAGCTAAAGTTCTTCCTGATAAAGAGTGCTACTTAATTTTGCACTGGAACACATGAACACCCTGTCTGAAAACCGGCACCTGGAGTGAATAAAATGAGATTTGCCAGGATGAATGGTGAAAATGAGACTGTTCAGGCAAATCCAAAATACCTGGTCACTCTAAGGGCTCTATTACGAGTCTGGCGGTCCACAAGACTGCCATACACGTGGGAGCGCGGTGGTGCCGATCTTCCGACCACCCTAGTCACAGCTGACAGGGAACTGCCATTCTCTGGCGGTGTTGCGGTGGTCAGGAGGCTGCAACATGCTTGGAGGGACCGCTGCGGTCCTGCGGAGCATATTACTAGTTTTCTCCCCGCCCTGGTTTTCATGGCAGTTCCTCCTCCATGAAAACTGTGGCATAGGAGGAAACAAAGGCGGTCCTACAGGGCCCCCTTGTGGCTCTGCACCATTGGGTGCATGCAGGGGAGCAAAACATGTGCCCCCCGGTGTGCATGCCCCACAGTTCCCACACGATATGGACTTTACAGTCCATGCTGTGAAGGTACTGTTTTTGGTGTTTCCACTGCGGTGCCTATTTTCAGGGCACTGCCATGGGAACGTAAAAAAAAAGCCCACCAGACACGAGAAATACTCATAATCTGGCAGACAGCCTGTCCATGAGTTTGGTGGTGGGGCGAAACCGGCGCGGCACCGCTAAACTCACAATCAGGACCGAAATGAGGTCCCATTTCAGTATTTTGTCCCAGGCCCGCAATAGCTTCTGACCTGCCTGTGATATATAGGCAAAGCTATAGGATGAAATAGTTGTAATCATATGGGTAACAAAAGTGGTGTACAGATTGAGATCACAGAGAGGTTTCGTGATTCTTGTTCTCAGGTGGAGGAAATGAAAGGACTAAACAAATTTCCATTTACAGTTAGTAGCATGGAGCTCTCTTCTGCTCAATATTAGAGCTGTACTTTTCCTCATCACCTTCACAAAGCAGGTAGAGACACATCTTTTCCATCTGTTTCTAGACTAACTGCAAGCCACCCTTCTTGTGTATGGTGATGTATGACTCAATTATTTCGTTCAAATTCAATGGCTTCTTCTCTTATATGCCTAAATGTTTAACTTGCCTGGTCATGTACATTTAAGTGCTTTCCAACTCATGCTTTCTCCCGTCTAATTGTTGGACACACCTTGTTTATGTATTATTCTCAATTAGATGAAAACTGCTAAAAAAAAATAACCATGAAACAAATTGGCAATAGAGACTTTAGTTTTGTTGTATCAACTTAAATGATTTATAAAATCACAGTGTCGCCTTTAATGTGGGTGAATCTGTAAGTAATAACTTTCTTGTTTTTATTTATACAAAGAGTAATGAAAGATTGAGGTTCCTGAAAGTGTCCTGAATTTGGAGTATTTACTAATTAGTTTTACAGCAACACTGTCCACATCCCAAGAGCATAATTCAGAGGTGGGTGGTATGGGGACAACCTCAAATTAGAGAAATTGCATAAATATTTCCTTACACGTACTGTTTTTTGTTTTAAATTTCTAAATTCAGACAAACTCATACCTTAAAATAATTATTGATTGGTGGCTGGGTTGATATTGCGCAACACTGCTTACTTTTATCTTTTTTTTTTTTGCCTCAAATCAGTGGCTCTAGGGAACAAGGGAAAAACGGCCACTAGCGTCCCCACGGTTTCTCTGTAAACAGAGAGTACAAGAAAATTGATATTGTCCCCGAGCGTCTTAGTCCCCTTTGTAAGGAAATCCTTCCTATTTATTTGGGACTAAGCGCAAGGAGACCACTCTGTTAGTTTTAGCACAGAGAATCGAGTAGCCTAGCATGCTAGAGTCGCTACAGAAAAACGGGCATATTTATCTAGGCAATTAGTGAAGTTTATAATGGATCAATTTCCTTCTTTGCACTAGGTGGTTGGATACTTTGGTTATTATTATTATTTTCTATGCACCGCTTTCTTTCCTTCTATCTGGGATTCTTTGATGACCTATTAAAATACTTAAACATGTGTTCTCTGATAGAGAACGGTTGTAGACTAGTATTGCTAAAATTATAAAGTATTGTTTATATACTTATATTTATTCGATTTCCATTTTGTTTGTAGCCCTGAGGAAGTCATTGGGAGACTGTTCCCGTGACGAAACACGTGTTGGCTTTGTTTTTGGCTACGCTCGTTGTACATTACATTGCTTATGACCTATGGAATGATGAAATTTTGAAGAAGAAGAGAAAAAAGAAAACGAAAATAAAAAAGGACTGTTAAATACCTTGAAAAGCGAATATTTGGATTTGATTTTCTTCTTTTTCTTTACAATATACTGTGAATTGTTGGATTGTGCTCGGGGACAATATCAATTTTCTTAAACTCATACCTTACCTGTTCGAGGACTGAGTTAAGTTAGTATCCCAACCCATCCTAGCATATCTGGGCTCAAATACATTATAGTGGATATTGGTACGCGTCACTGTCTCTATATTTATTTATGATAGACATTTTGGAAGTAGAAGTTTTGGAATCTGTGTTTTTGCAATACTTGTTATTTGTCACGTTAAGGTCTTTTGGCAACAGGTGAGATGTTTTGTGAGTGATGCCCATCTGCAGCTTTGATTGGGAAGGTTGTAGGAGTGACAGATACAATTGTGCATTGCTAGATCTAATGTATTACTAGAGTTGTTTCAATTTGTATTACAGTGTAGTATATATTATCAT
Organism: Lissotriton vulgaris; assembly: GCF_964263255.1. NCBI lineage: Eukaryota > Metazoa > Chordata > Amphibia > Caudata > Salamandridae > Lissotriton > Lissotriton vulgaris. The sequence goes on along the minus strand of NC_141699.1, from coordinate 1,037,790,640 downwards.
CACCATTAAGTTTGTGCTGTATCCTTAATTTGCATCTCAGATTTTGAGTCAGAGGTTGCAGCCCTTTTCTGATTGGACGTATTATATATCCATGCATCACCCTTTTTCAACCAGTGCCCACACTATGCTTGCTCTGATTAGAGGTCTGCTAGAGGCAAACACTTTCAGGTAGCAATCACAGCAAAGTTGACACCGATGAAACCCTAATGTACTTTATAGTCTAATGGCCCAATTGTCAGCAAGGAAATCTGATCTGAGAGGGCTACTCAAGCAGTATTGCATTCAAAGTAAATGGCATCATAGAGTGATGAAAACAAGGCAAGGTGAGGTCTCTGCATTGGGAAACTACTTTCAATGTTTTAGAAATCATAGGAAATGAAGTGTTCACATGATTTACATTTCCCAAAAATAACCTATTATTTTTAGTTTTTCTTTATTATTTATTGGGGGGCAGTATTTCGTTTTTCTTTATCATTTATTGGGGGGAAATTATTAGGATGTGTTGATTATTTATTGGGGGAAAATTATGAGACACTGTTCCAGGCAATTAAAAATTGGGCACAAAGAGTGTTTGCATCTGATTTTGGAATTCTGGTTGTTCAGTATTTTATTCATTCACTCGCAGTTTTTCTGTGCAAAGAAATCTCCAGGTTCTAACTTGATGATACTGTGCAGGCTAAAAAGTTCCAAGCACCAGAACTCAGAATGGAGTGGTAACACTGCATTGGAGAATGGCACACAATATGGTAATTTATATCCATCAGTGGTTTTGCCTCCCAGAAATACCCTGGGCAGGGGATGATGGCCAACGTTTTTTTAAAGATGGAAATTTCAAGACTCCTCAATAGAAACCCAATGGCAACCCTAGAAGCATAGAATTAATTTCACATTAACATTCAAAAGTTATATTGTCTAGCTTGCTAATCTTACAATACAATAACAACGACCACAAATTATACAGGTGACATGATTTAAAAGTAGAGTTCAACAAATAGATAAATGCAAATCTTGAAAAACTTAGAATGATTAAGAATAATCTGGAATGGCCCCACACGCGCATGAGCGAGGCAAAAAGGCGCCTAGGATTGAAGTGCTTAAGCATGCAGCGCAAGCACATTGAAGCCAGGCAGAGAAGGGAAATTGAAACAAAGGACCTGATTCACAAAGGGCCTCTGCTCTCTTGGTAGAGGCCCGCGGAGTTGTGGAGGGGGCCCTGCACTCGATGCGGGACCTTCTTACTGCAATTACCCATTGCGGAGGCCCAGCCATGAGTGTGGGCACCCCGCCACGACGGCGGGGCTTGTGGTTGTAGTAGCGGCCGATGTGTGGATTGAGTGGAAGGACAGAGGGGATACGGCTCGGGGGGACGGATGAACATAAAATAAAATTTTTAGATGCCTCGCCGCATCACGCCCCCCCTCCTGCAGGCACAGGCTCCCAGAGTGGATTTCTGCCAATCCTGAACCTTCTTTCATGCTGCTGAAAGCATCGTCTGGATTGGTATGAGCGCAAATGATTTGCTCGCCCAGTTAGACTGAGAGCCTGTGCCGTCTCTCTCCAACCTGGCAACGCAGCTCAGGTTGGTGAGTGCTTCAGTGCGCAAGACAGTTTGACCGGCCTGAGACGGCTAGACAGACTGTCATGAGCACTAAAAAGCAGTGCAATACATTCCTCCACCAGCCTGTCGTCCCCCTGGCCCCGCCCCCTCAAAGCCTTGGCTTCAAGAGCAAAAATATAACAATAATAAACAAGGGTTTATAAAAAAAAATTTCCCCATTTTTTGGCTGCTGGCAGGTGGGACGACACTCCTCTACCATAGTGGAGGAGACGCAGCTGTGCTGAGCTTTTACCTGCTCCATCACCCCAGGAACACTTACTTAAATTAAAAGAAAGGGGGGCTGTGTGGCCCTCCTCCCAAACCCTTTTTCAGGTCCTGGGGATCCCATCCCCCAGGGGCACTCTTTTAAGTAAAGGGGAAGAGGCAGCATGCTCCCCTTGCCTGGTACGATTTTGACTGGCATCATTTTCAGAGTGAGAGACGCACATGGCACAACTCCCCAGGCCATTCCCTGTGGCCCAGCGCATTTTCAGGGGGAGGGTGGAAGGAGGCCCCCTCCTCCCTGTGTTGATTTTAGCCCAAGGACCCCATCTCCCGTGGCCTGGCATTATATTTAGCGGAGTGGTCACGTGACCCCCGTCCACTGGCCAATTTCAGCCCCAGGGACCCCATCACCTGGGGACCAGGGCATTTTTCAGAGGGTGGGGGCATGCGGCCCCCATCCCCGGGCCTATTTCAGCCCAGGCGACCCCTTCCCCTTGGGACCAACGCATTTTTCAGGAGGAGGGGGGAAGAGGCACCCCTCCCCGGGCCGATTTTAGCCCTGAGCAGCCTCTGGAGTCCTGCTTTATTTTCAGGGGGAAGGGGGCACGCAGCTGCCCTCACCAGGTCAATTTGAACCCCAGGGCCCCATCTCCAAGGCCCCGGTTATGCTTAGGGGGAGTAGGGCATGCAGCCTGCTCCTTGCGCAGATTTGTTCCCAGGGGACCCCATCCTCCGGGGCCTGGTGCAATTTTCAGCGGGAGGGGGGCATGTGGCTTGCTTCCACTGGCCGATTCTTTCCATGGGGACCCAATTCCAGGGGCCCATTGCATTATTCAGGGGGAAGGTGCATGCATCTCCCCTCCACGGGCACATTTTGGCCCCAGGGAACCCCATCCCCTGGGGCTCAGTGCATTTTGTAGGGCAGGGAGGTATTAGGCCCCTTCCCAGACCTTTTTCCTGTACTGTAGCATAACGCGCTTCGACTCCTTAAAAGTCTTAATCATATGCATAGTTCAGAGTGAGCAGTCATCAGATCTTATTTCAGTTTTGTTTTCAAGAAAGTGTTGAAGTATGCACTGTTTTGTAGGAAGCTCTGTTTAACAACCAAATACCGATCATTGCCCCTTTAAATCTGCTTTTGCTTTAAATGCTGACATGGTGCAGTCCTTCAACACTTTCTTGAAAACAAAGCTGGAATGAGATCTGATGACTGCTCGCTCTGATCTATGTATATGATTAAGACTTTTAAAGAGTCAAAACGTGTATGCCACAGTACTTACTGAAATTAAAGAATTTCTCTACGGAAGCACTTTTGTTGGACCTGCTAACATGTCACTGAATAAGTGTATGTTTTTCTTTTGGAATATATATACATATATATATCAAATACCAGTCCAACTTTCATTCCAAAGTAGGCGCTGACTCTGTGAATTTTCTTCAAAGCAAGATTACTTTTATTCTGATTAAATGACCCAGACGCGTTTCGGCGGTAGGTATTTATAGTTAGGACCTATTCTGCATAGGAAATCCGCAACATTCTATTCCCAATAACTTTGACTTCGATTGATGAATCTTTGCGAAATTTTCCAAACTTTTGGCCAGCTCAGTTTTGCTCCTTCCCTGAAAGTTTAGAAGTGATTCGTCAAGTGGGGGCCGAGAAAAAAGGGGGGCCCCAAAACATGTTTTCCCCATGCAATTTCCCATAGGACTTTTAGCCACAGCTACAGCCCGAATGGCTGAACGGAATTACACCAAATTTGGCAAAGAGGTAGTCCTCATTTCAGACTTGTGCCTTTTGCTTAAATTGTGTCAATTTGTTCAGTAGTTCCTGAAAAAATTACAGTTAAAGTCATTTATATATCTATGGGCGCGGGGATCCGCGGAGTGTGCGAGGATCATCATCGTACCATAAGTGCACACTTCCGATCACGCGCTGATTGCTAATTGGCTGTCAACATTCGAAACCAGGAACTTTTGCCAGACATTTTGTGCCTCGGTAGAAGCGAGGCTGATGAAGTCAGTGGAATATGTGTGCAAAACGTAGAAAGGGGGCAGGGTAGAAATAATGTTATCCTCTAGACCTTTTTGTAAAAACCCGGCAGGTGCATGTAGGGTGCGCGGACTCTGCCATAAAATAAATAAAATAAAATGGAGCTTTTTTATAATTAGCCCCCGGGGGTAAATACCGGGGGAAAAATGATTACATTTTATGGGCGGCCCAGAGGGGTCCCCCAGCCTTGGGGATCGTCACCCACTGGGGCTAAAAAGAAAAAAATGGTGGGGGGAGGGGTCCAAGGTTCCCAAAGCCGCGGTGATCATCCCCCCGGGGCATTATGTATTGTGGGAGGGCCGGCTCCTGCAGTGTCCTGGGGTGCCCATCCCGCCCTCCCATAGCAAGGAAATCCGCTCTCTTTTTCAAAATCTTAATCAGATTGCTTTTCCTCATGGGGAGCTGCATGTTAGTAGTTTCCCATGTGGAAAAGCAATGCCGGCTCCCAAACGTGTAGAAGTTATGCACCAAAGGCGCTGGAGTCGCGCACCCTACAGATTATGAGTCGTGCATCCAGTGCGTGCACATCAGGGGGCCACAATGAGCGCAGTGATGGGTGCGCAACTTTTAATTTTACTATAAAAAAATAGCCCCTCACAGTAAAATGTTGGGGACTGTGGGGGGGAGCCACAATGTCCCCACGGTCCCGCCGGCTCCCCGCGTCCTTTGGGAGCCGGCATTGCTTTTCCACATAGGGAGATGCTAACTTGCATGTGGAAAAGCAATCTGGTTTGGATTTTGAAAGTGAAAACAGATTTCACTGCTCTGTGTTTCAAAATCCAAACTAAATTTGCTATGGGAGGGTGGGAGCCGTGAAACTCCCGCTCTCTCATTGCAAACAGCAGTGTGCCGGCGGTAGGCATCCCGGGACACTTTAGGATCCGGCCCTGAGGTGTGGCGGTCCCAAGGGCCCTCAAGGGCTCCAGGCGGAAGGCCAGGCAGTCTGCTTCCCACAATACACAAATCCCCGGGGTGGTGGTTCCCGGGGCTTAAGGGGAGTCGTTGAGGCCCTCACATTTCTAATTTTGCAGGGGGGCCTTGTACACAAAAGTGGAACAAGGGGGTTGCAAATCTAGAACACAGTGTTCTGTTTTACTTTGCTTTCCTTTCTGTGATGTAGACGATCCTGGGTAAATATAACGGTTTCTGTACAGCCAGTATCTTTCAACCCTACCCCCAAATGGCTTTCTGCCTGTTACCATAGTAACAGTTCATGGAACACTTAAATGAGCACAGAGGTTAGAAGTTCACCACACTATGTTGCTAATCGGAACAGTTACTGTGCTGGAGTTTTAAAATGTTTCCACAGGAACCGTTAGTCGTAGCTATAGACTCTGGTAAAGAGCTGGTAAAGAGTTACCTTCAGTATTATACTTCAAATTATAAATATCATTTCTATTTTTAAATGTTTTCTAACTATATAATTATCACACTAAATATTAGTGAAAGGTTGCCAGAAAAAGAAGACGTATATACTTTTTTTTATTAACTTTTATTGAAATAACAATAAATAACTGGAAACATAACTTAAAGATAACAATATAATAACTAGAAACATAACTTTAACAAAACAATTTAATAAACAAAATGTGATATGGACTCCAATAGAAGTAGTGTAGGTAACCTGCAAAAGAAAAATGAAAATAAGTGTTCCAAATTAGATCGATGTGAGTAAATGAGGTCAAACATTACAAGTTAAGGTAATATTTGGCAACATTTTTTAATTTGCACGTCTGCAGTATGCTTGATACATTCTACCTCTGTTATAGGCCCGCAATCAAGAGGTGTCTGTACGGAACAGCCTACTGCATCAGATTTACAGTATGGACCAAGAGGACTTTAAAATGATTCAGAGATGAGATAGAATTAGGTGAGCGATCAAGTCATTAGGCAGGACAATATTCTCTGGGGCTTATTTATAAGCCGCTTGCGCCACTTTTGCGTTATTTTTCTCATGTTAAAAGTGGTGCAAGGGACTTGTAAATTAGCTCTTTTATTTCTAATGCATTTAATCTGAGGCATTGTATATCTAGGCCGCTCTGTTTACCTTGTGTAAACACTGTTACCAACAGTGTTCACAACTTGAACTCAGCTTTGGTTGTACACGGCAGAGTGGACAGCAGCGTCCATAACTTTAAAGGAGAAAGAGAAACAATGTGAGAGAGAGTGAGAGAGAAAGAGAGAAAAATGACATTAAAACTGTGAGAGAGAGAAAGTTATAGATGGAGCAGTTAATACTGGATAAAATACTCATAGCTCACCTTTTGCTTTCGTTGTGTGTCCAAGCACGTACGGGTTCATAGTGCACCCTCCAGTTTAGTGATCTGAAAGATAGTATATAGAGTTAGTAATAGCATAGTACATACAACTGCACACGTATATTTTTGCTTTATTTATTTGTACACTCAGGATAATGTATTTCATCCATTTCCACTGTATAAGTAGGGTATCCCATGCACTCCCACTGCACAGCGGTGAGTTCTGAATATTGCGTACCTAGATTGTTGCACCCCATTGACTCGCAGAGTCCGGACGTGAGTGTTTTTCTTGGGAAGTCAGAGGCAGATTTAGAAGTTCCTTGCGCCTCTTTTCTCATGGGTAAAGTGACAAAAAAGTGGTGCAAGGGGCTTGTAGATTTGCTCCTCAGACTGCTGTAACCTAGCCTCATTGCTCGGAGGTAATTGTACATTCCTATGCAATGGAGCTGCTCCACACTACCCACTTTTTCTTTTCACAGATAAGTTGTCGTTGTTTCGGAAATAAATTTCTTTGCTCACCTTGTGCCATTGGCGTGGATTAAAGAGGGTGCACCATGTGTCAAAGCAGCCTTCTCAGACGTTGTTACGATGGCCACGCATCATCGCAGAAGACACAAACGTAGAGCTTTGTAGGTTTTTGGGGGGGTGACGCCAATTTGTGAAACACAACCTGTAAGATAAAAAGGAAGTTAAGATTGTGTGTCATTTGTTTATGAAAGGAGAGAGGAAGTGAGAGTGTGACTGAAAAGAATATTCGCAGCTCACCTTTCTGTCACCATTGTGTTTTTCACCACATGCCGGGACATAATGCATCCTGAAGCTCTACATCTAAAAGATAGTAAAAGAAAGATGTTATGATTGGTGTTTGTTACTATCTTAATGTGGAGTTGAATAACATCGCCCTTTCACACACCTTCCCTCTCGCATTTAAAAACAACTATTTCTATAGTTTATATTCCGGACGTTTGAGCGATTATAAAAACGTTCCTGCTATTGGAAAAAAATATATAAATGCAATAACATTCGGTATATAGGATTGCGTTTGTCTAAATCTCTGCCTCGATTTTTGTATCCCGTCTGCTGCAGCCCATCGACTCCCCCCGCTGTGCACCCAGGCCCCACTGCTCACCTTTTCGTGGACAGGACACCTTCTACATTATGCAGTCCCGCTCTGCCAGCAAGAAGTCTGACATATGGTGCAGAGTCTTGATATCGGTATGGCTAACGACATACTCGTGCTCCCATCATCATCACAGGTTCCTCACCCGCTCAGTCCTTCCGGAACCACTAACTCAGTGACCAAAGAGGCCAGGCACGTAGTGCTGGACCGTTGTACTCAGTGGTTCGGGCCTACATGAGGCGTTCGAACCACTAGGACGGGCCATCACAGCGCTTGCGATGGGAGCAACTCTAAAATCGCATACAGCACGTGCACCCTGTCTTTTTTATTGATAGGGTCACGTGTGTAGTGACGGATGCGCGATGGGTGTGGTGTGGGTGTATACCAGCCATGAGGAAGGGTGTGTGTGCCGTTCTGACAACTAGACCTGAAACTAAGAAATCACTACAATGGAAATCTGGGCAATGTTTTGTTGTTGTTTTCCCAGAAGTTTAAATGGAGTGGGCTGGCCTGACGTATGCCAGTGCTGCGCGAGGCTCTGAACCATGATTCCGGAGCTATGGGCGTGGTCCCGTTCTTGAGCTATATGAGAAATCAAGTGATTCGGGTGTCTGTTTTGTAGTGCTGATGTCACCCGGGTCTTAAAAACAAACATGTCATTATATCTGTAAAGTCCCACAACTTGGCCAACATGGAAGGTACGGGGTATCACTGACTCTATATTCGTTATTAGTTGCAATCATAAAAGATGGTAGGCATGATGCATTTCTGTGATTATGAATGTTTGTTGTACATTCAGTGGAGTGTTGTAGCTGTAATAATACAGGGCTGTGAAAGGTTTAAGTTGTGGTTTTTGGCACATGAAGGGCAGCTAATATATATACCTATGTGGTTATTCAGATACATTGTAGAACTTGGTGCTGGAAATCAGTGTTCGAGTCATGGAGTTGTGTCCACATCCTGTTATTGTAGAGTAATGACGTAATGTACACGTGCCTGAAAATGTATTGTAAATACGGTGCTCATGTAAATAGCTGACATAGTTTTGGGTTGATTTTGCGCTATATAAATATGCTTAAAAAAAAAGGAGGCATAGCCCACACTTACTGTCACAGGTAAGATGGTTGCATATGCTATTTATAGTACAATATAATGTGGTAGGGCGGAGGAGCAGCATTTTACAAACACAATAAATACACAGACACAGATAGATAGTTGAAGTGGGTACGGGCACGTGTGCTCGACTCCATTTCATTACGTTGTTGTTGGTAACAAGTAGAATAGTAAACATGATATCATACACAGATATTTATTCATAAACAGTTTATGACTTCTGCTGTACAAAGGCAGGAGCATTGTATGTGAAATAATACTCAGAAGATTCTATCGTAAAGGGTTCATGAGTTGTGGTGCACTGAGGTAGGGGCAGTTTATGTAGAGCCTGCGATGATGCGTGGTTCAAGCAGAACGCACTGGTAAAAATTTGTTTTGATTATTGAATTTTGCCTTAACAAGGGCACGTGGTGATTATTTATGGTGTACTGAGTTAGTGGTACGTCTGGTGTTTATCGTGTGCTCACCCTGCGATGATGTGTGGTCTGAGCGGGCTGTACTGAAATCATTCACTGTTTAATATTGGACTATATGAACTTTGAGGGGGGAATTTTTTTTTGCATCGATGGTTATCAATTGCTGTGCAAACTATGTGTACTGATTGCTTCTCATAACAAATTAAATGATTACACTTCACGCAGTGCATTCTAACTTTCACAAATTGGGGACGTATGTCTGGTGGCGATGTTGAAGGTGATATCCCAAGGTACTTGGTATTGCCGGTAGTGGAGATACATTTTGGCGCATTCTTCTACATTCTTTGTTATCATAGTTCACAGGATGCAACGATTGAAGGTGCTTGCGCATCCTAGCAGTGCAACAGCACTATTTTTTTCTCTGCTTTAAATAAAGCGAGGCTGAATTTAATGCTATCTGTAGTGTAGATAAAAAGGTAAATTCAAGTTGTGAACCCTACTGTGCACAGTGTACATGGAAACTAGTAGTCAGTACAGTAATAGAACAATGCTTCTTTTTACTTATTTTAACAAAATTTGAATACATACAGTATAATTGTGTCTGCAATAAATAAATCAAGGTTGAATTCCCTACTGTCTATAGTGTAGATGCAAAGGTGAATTCAAGTTGTAAACCCTGCTGTCCGCTGTGTAGATCCTAGGGTGGAGTGCATCATCTGCAATTATAGTGGAAGTGGAAGATCGAAGATGTATGCAGCGTGCATATTATTATTCAACTAAATCTATAAGTGATATAAAAAAAATTTGAAGGAAGCATACTGAAGGGATATTGTGTAGGGTGTTATAGGTGTTATACTTAGTTTGGTTTCCACTGAGTTAGTGGTACCTGAAACAACAAGGTTCTGTGGAGCCTGCGATGATGTGTGGTATGGGCAGGCCGTACTGATAGTAATGTTTTTTTGTCTTGTGAATTCTGGCTTAGTAAGACCAAGTGGCGATTTTGTGTAGGTTTGAGGGATGTTACTTTATTTGGTACTGCACTTTATACATAATGAATGAAGAATCAGTTCAATTCTGCCTGAATACGGCCATGTGGCAATGAATTATGGTGCACTGAGTTAGTAGTACCTTTGGGACTGAGCGTGTACGTAACCTGCGATGATGCGTGGTCCGGATAGGCCACACTGGGGATAATGTTTTTTGACTATAGAAGTTTGCCTTAATAAAGCCATGTGGTGATTATTTATGGTCTACTGAGTTAGTGGTATGTCTGGTATTTAGCGTGTGCTCACCCTGCGATGATGCGTGGTCTGAACGGGCTGCACTCAAAGCATTGACTGTTGCATACTGGACTGTATGTACTTTGAGAGGAAAAAAAAAAGTGCCATTGATGGTTATGAATTCTTCAGCAATAAATTTATCAGAATCAGATGATTCTTCGAGTGGTGTACCATTTTTGTCTCCAAAAAAGAAATTCAGATTCCAATGAAGAAAAAGTGAGGTTCAAATTGTGACCTATGCTATCCACAGTGTAGACTATCATTAAGTGTACCTTTGCACTTGCAGCGTGAAATTTATTATTCAAGTAAATCTATAAGTGATATAAAAAAAGTTGTTAAAGGAAGCATAATGAAGGGATATTGTATAGGTTTTGATAAATGTTATACTTAGTTTGGTATTGTAGTCTGCAAATAATAAATCAACAGTGTAATTAATTGTGAGCTCTGATGACCGCAGTGTAGGCAGGAGGCAGCGGTTAGCAAGAGCCCACAACCACGTGGCATTGATTAGAGCTGCACAGTATTGGTAATTTAGTGTGTGTGCAGGCAGCGACGATAAGTGGTGCAAAGAGTTAGTGGCACCTAAAGCAACAAAGTTCTGTGGAGGTTGCGATGATGCGTGCTCCGAGCAGAACGCACTGTTAGCAAAGTCTTTACAATCAAGTTTTCTAATAAATATTGGTTGTCCTTTCATGGGAGTAAGTTGCAGTGGATCTCCAAAAACTATGATATATTTTCTTCCAAATAAGACATCTGACTCAATACTGTCACGTGCCGATGATTTTTGGTGCACTGAGTTAGTAGTACCTTTGGCGCTTAGCGTGTATGTACCCTGCGATGATGCATGGTCGGGGGAAGGAGGCACAGTAATTGATGTAATGTCTTTTGTCGATTGAATTCTGCATGAATTCCATTTAACAGTGATAGTATGCCTCATTGGTGACATAAAACTGTTCACTCTTCTTTGCGATGATTTATGGTGCACTGAGTTAGTAGTATCTTTGGCTTTATAGTCCAGCAAAGGGTTATTAGTATTCAGAAATGAATGGCGCACAACATGTAGTGGTTGAGTAGTAATGAAATAGTACTTCTGTTTGGTGCTGCTTGTTCAGAGAGAACCCTGTAAACTCTGAAACCAAAGGGTGAGACGGCTGACGCTTATGTTAAATGAACTGCCAAGTCAAGCGCACAACAACTAGTATAATGATTTGAGTAATCAAGGTAAAGTATTTCAAGGATGAGATCGCACACGAATGTTCTTTCTATTTCTTTTTTAATTGTTTATGTGATTGACAACTCAAAAACAAAAATGTGTGTGGAGGGTCGAGGGGAATATTTACCGACCAAGTCAAGATTCATTACAGGGTGTTTCCCGTATCCGGCAATACCCTCCTCATCACCTCACGGCACCACGCCGTCTTTGTTTTTGGACACTAGGCATTACCCGCCTTTGTCCTTTTCGCCTCTAATACTCCGTTCCACTCAAATTCGTGTGCGAACCTATGCACATTGAGGCTTCAACACCCGATTCGGACCGGGTAGGAAGTATCACCGGTCCCCCGCCCTGAAGCGTCATTGGGTTAATGCCCTTACTGATGAAACACATGTCGGCTGGTTTCTTTCTTTATGGATTCCCTTGAATAGGAGAACCAATCACATAAACAATTAAAAAAGAAATAGAAAGAACATTCGTGTGCGATCTCATCCTTGAAATACTTTACCTTGATTACTCAAATCATTATACTAGTTGTTGTGCGCTTGACTTGGCAGTTCAGTAGTATCTTTGGCGCTGAGCTTGCGATAATGAGTGGTAAAAGGGGGGCGCATTCGGACCAATGTCTTTTCTCTATTGAATTCTGCTTCAATACGGCCACGTGGCGATGAATTATGGTGCAGTGAGTTACTGGTACCTTTGGCACTGAGCGTGTACGTAACCTAAGATGATGCGTAGTCCGGGCAGGCCGCACTGGGAGCAATGTTTTTTGCCTAGTGAATTCTGTCTTAATAAGGCCACTTGGAGATGACTTGTGGTGCAGTGAGTTAGTGGTACCTGAAGAGCTCAGCATGTGCCACCCTGCGATGATTCGTGGTTTGGGCGGGTCGCACTGGTACAATGTCTCCCAGCTATTGGAATGCGTCATGTGCAATCGCCATTCCACCTGAATCGTGAGCCCTCACAATGTAGATCGAAGGCAGTTGTCAGCACAGATATCGACGAATGATTTTTGTGACTTATGTAAAAAAAAATCTGAACACATACAGTAGAATTGTCTCTGCATTACATAAATCAAAGCTGAATTCCCTACTGTCCGTATGGTACATGGAAAGCTGAATTCAAGTTGTGAATCCTGCTGTCCGCAGAGCACATTTATGGTAGTAGTCCACAGAAACATCGACAAATGCTTTTTTGTCACATGCGTTAACAAAATCTGACGACACAGTAGAATTGTCTCTGCCTTAAATAAATCGAGAATGAATTCAATGTTGTCTATAGTGCTGATGCGCTTTTGGTATCAAGTGGTGAACTCTGTTGATCGCAGTGTACACTTGAAGGTAGTACTTAGTACAGACATTGATGAACGTTTTTGTGGAATCCATTAACAACATTGACTCTGCCTTACATAATTCAAGGCTAACTTGAATGCTGTCCGTAATTGTCTATGCATTAAATAAATGAAGGCTGAATTTCCTACTGTTCAAACTTTAACAAAATCTGAGGACATAGTACAATTGTCTCTGGTTTAAATAAATTGAGACTGAATTCAAAGTTTTCTGTAGTGCTGATGCGCAACTGGTATCAAGTTGTCAATTCTACTGACCGCAGAGTAGATTGAAGGCAGTACTCAGCACAGATACCGACGACAAATTTAGATCCAAAGTTGAATTCAAGTTGTAAACCCTGCTATCCACAGAGCCGATGGAAAGCACTAGTCGATACAGACATAAGTCTGCGGTGCTGTGGCCCTGAGTTTGCAATGCAAAAAACACAGTTGATGGACAGAATGCAGAACAATGTCTTATATTCACCCCAGTACAAAGATCTGGGCCTAAATCTATCGTTTTTTGCACTCCACATCACTCTAGGTCAGACAATGGCTACATGCAAATCAGCCTTGACCCGTCCATCACCACCCCCTTTTGTACCGCTGAGTTTGCAATGGGCTTGTATCGAGGAGGCACGTGGTCAGGGCGGCAGCCACGTGGCAGGGTGCGGACCTTAGCTGCAGCGTAGTCTCTTCTCTTTGCAGAAGTGAACCACGCCCAAGGCGTAGCCTCATTATTTATAGTCTTACGTTGACGTTGTTTACGTAGGACTAGCCCACTCTGCTTCTATTTCAAAGGGGGGGGGGGTGAACACTGCTACAACACTGAAATATTCCCCAGTGTCTGAGATAATATGGTTGCGTCCACTATTCAGTACACCACACGTATCAATGGTATACCTACACACTGAAAAGTTTTTGATTTCTATAGTGAAATGTGTATAGATTTCACTGGTAGTCTTAGCGTTGGGTACATTATTGTTGATGTTCGAGTTCTTTCCCTTATACATGCTTGGTTGCCACATCTCTGTAGATTGAGCTAGTGTGCTGTTGAGGGGATATATTATTTTGAAAAGGTCCGTTGTCCTGTTTTGCGCTGCCTTTGAGGTAGTAGGGGGGAGGGGTCCGTGGGGGTGGTTGTGGTGGTCGTGGCTCTGGGTATTGTGATTTTGTTGGGTGTCGGAAGTGTAAAATTAGAACCTCTATCACATATTGCTCTTTAAACAACTAACTATAACAGACGAATTTCAATGGTTTTGTATGAGTGAAATGTCCAGCTAACTATAACACACCTAAAACCTATGTTTTTTTCAGTGAATTGCTAAGGTTTTTAAATGCTAATTCCTAACTATAACCTGCTTGAAACCTATGGTTTTTACAGTGAATTTCAAAGGTTTTTTAAATGATAATTCCTAACTATAACCTGCCTGAAATCTATGGTTTGTTCAGTGAATATAGTTATAGATAGCTCAGCTAACTGTAACTGCAGACTTTCTCTAGTTTCGTACAAGTGAAGTATGAGCTTTAATATAACGACCCTGCAACCTTTTTTCAGTGAATTTCTAAGTTTTTTAAATTCTATTTCCTAACTAGAACATCCCTGTAATCTTTGTTTTTTCAGTGAATATAAATATATTGTTATATATATACGTATTCCTCTTCTGTTTTTGTTTGGTGAACAACCTGCAACTTAGATTCCTAATATTGGTTGAGGATCTGCAAATAGTGTTCAAGAGCAAGTCTTAGTAGTTTCTCTCCTGCTTGAATTCCTCAACAAAAGCCAGCTTAACTGCGATCCTGCATCCTTACACCAATTCATTGTTCACAGGTGTGCACCAGTGTGTCTATTTAAAATGTGAAGGTTAGCTCCGCTGTGTAAAGGCAAAATGTTAGTAATGATGTCTCATCTCAAGCAGCTGTTCTTGAGGTAATTTGTGTCACACTGTGGTTCTTACAGTTTTAACTGAAGATTGAAAAAGTCACTACTACAGATAAATACAGACAGAAAAAAATGTACTTCCTGTCTGTATTTATTTTTAAAGCAGAAAATTACTGAAAATGGTGCTTCTTGTGAGAAACTCTTGATGCAGTCTTTCATGAATTCTATATAAACATGGAAATATAGAATTTTACAGCTACATCTATTCTTGAAATACAAAGTAGATATGGATAACTATCAATAATATCGCCAAAAACTAAGGGGTCGATTAGGATGGCGGACGGACTTTGTCCATCCGCCATCCTGTCGTGGCAAGGGACCGTCCGCCATAATGGTGGAGGTCCCGTGCGCCGAATTAGGATGCACCCGCCACAGTGGTGGGTGCATCCCACATTTTTAACATTGCGGCGGGCGGTGCTGAAAGCACCTCCTGCCGCAAGCTAAAAATGCATGTTGTGCGTTTCAAAGCACAACATGACAGGCACCGCGCGGTACCTGCCATGTTGTACTTTGAAGCGCAGGGGGGTACCATAGGTACCCCCCATGTGCACCCCCCACCACCCTTTCACACTGGGGGCCCGCAACGGGCCCTCAAAGCAAACACCCTATGCGTTTCCGAGGCGGCATTGCCGCCATGGAAAGGCATTCCCCAAAGCCCATCCTAATATGGCTGGCGGTGCCTGATAGACACTGCCACCATATTAGACCTTTTCTGCCACTGTCGCAAGGAGACCGTGGCGGAAAACCGGCGGTCTTCGCGTCCGCCGCGGACCCCCCAGCCATCCTAATGTGGCGGGTCATTTCAGGGAGGATGGCGGACGGATTGCCCCCGCCGGGCCGGCGGGGGCAATCGGTCCGCCATCCTAATCGACCCCTAAGTATGGATAAATACAGACGGAAATGTTAAAAAAATAAATACCATAATACTGGGAACCCTAATTATAATTAATTGAAAAGTAACATGAGGCTAGAAATCTTACATTGCTGAGTGAGATGGTGTACACATTTACCATCAATCAAAAAGAGGGAGAGAATGAATTACAAAGTTCTCAATACCAGAGTCTCAGAAATATTTTATCAGAGACCCTATTCATATTCACAGTCTGAGGGGAAAGTGAAAGAAATAGGATAGGGATAAGACCACAAACAATGTCGGTGTAGAGTGGATGAGTCACTGATCCATGACACCTAGTGGTCGGGTCGACATGTTTCGGCATGGAAGAACCCTTGAGGGACTTTGGCCTTCTTCAGGACCAGAAGTGTGGGGACCTTACACTTTAGGGCTTCCGGGGTTTTGGAGATGGGTGGGCTTCATCAGAGAGCACACTTTCCTTCAGACGAAACGTGGTTATGGACACCACCTTTGGCCTATAACATGGAGGGAAATAGGAGAAATAAACAGTGATAGTTATGTTTTCCATTATACCTGATTCGCTGCTCAACTGGTGAGACACTGACAAAAAATGTGAGCAATGATGTCACTGGTAATGGTGTGTTGATGTTTATGAACATGCAGCAGTGAAAAAAATAGAAGCCAAACAAGGCTCAAGGGCACTGCATGGTGCTCTTAATACGCAATCATGCATTATGACAGAACTACAAAACATAGCATAGTACTCTCTCTATTCTCTAAACAACCTTTTAGGATATGGTGACATCCCTGTTCACCAGGACTATTATTTTTTTTTAAAACACACTGACACCGGTATAAGAAGAGGACTAGTGAATGATGAAAAGCTCATAGTGAAGAGCACAACACTAGTGAGTGTGCCATTAATGGCCTACAAGGAAAGTACAGCAGAATTATATAAATACGCTCACAAGCCATTGCTCTTTTCCCCGAAGAGACACAAAATATATTGCCCACACAGGTACACACATAGAGTTGCATCCACCTCACCACACTGGAGAGGAAGTCATTATCATTTGAAGCTGCAAGTAGCAAACAATGTAGGGCGTCATCACTAAGTGACGTAGGATATCATAGGTGCAGGAAATATGACATTGGGGAACAAATAACAGATAGAAAGTAGAAGAAAAGGCCATGCAGTAGTGGCAAGGCCCAAAGTTAATTTGCATGTGGTTGTTCACTGTTTTTAGAGGCACACTGAGCAAACAACGATGAAGTGGAATGTGGTCCAGAGCAAATTGCGTTTTGAAAATAATAGCGTCATATCATACCTGTTTATATGCAGTATTAAACGCCTGAACCCCAAAAGTCTGACTTTTTTCCAAAATGAGAGAACAAAGGTTGGTTTAGTCGCAGGACAAAACTCAGTGTATTATTCAGTCAGTTCCCCCTTGTGACTGTCTATACTAAAAATGTCCTAATGCAAAGAGAGCACAGTTTGAAGTGTACCCTTCAACCCCTGCTCAATCTCAGCCTTTTCTAAATGCTACATGAAAAGAGAATGTGTTTCTGTTCTGTCAAGGGCCCAGAGCTGCTCGAAGCAAAGATGATTTTATCTTTGAGTTTCAACTAAAAATTGCTTTTCAAAGTCAATTGAAAGTCCCTCAGTGAAGATGGTGAAATAAAATATATTTATTGCATACAATCACTTTGAAAGAATGCAGCAGGTCAAAATGGAAGCACTTTCATATTTGGTTTAATAATTGCTTTGCTGATAAATGGTAGAGAAGTAAGTCTTATATGTCTGTGCTTTAAAAATGGCGTGAGGGTTACTGCTGAATAGAGTAATACTCTAAACATTTTCCGAAGTAATATGAAATTTAGAGACCAAAGCAATAAACTTTAACCCCTTCGATGCTTATGACGGAACGGTTCCGTCATCAGCGTCGGTTGGGCTGTGCTGATGACGGAACTGTTCCGGCACGACCACGTCAGTTTTTAGAACCTTCAGCACAGCGCGAAAATTCACGCCACGCTGAAGGTGTTAAGGGGGCCACATCCAAGATGACGACCAGGTCAAATGCATAAGCGAGAGCTCTGTCCCACCACCTAAATTGTCCTGACTAAAACAGGTGGAAACTCCTTCCATGAAGTGACTGGATGAGGGGTACCGGTGAACCCACAGCACCCAACTAGCCAGGGCCCTGACAGCGCTGGAACATCGTGGGCCAGCAGTGAGTGACGCAAGGTCTATCAATCACAAGAAGCTGGGAGAGATCTAAACTATGGGTGGGCTGAAATCGAGAAGTTTCACTATACAGAATTCCATCAAGTTACCTAAAAACTCAGCGAGATTCTGCAGAGCTCTGCGAGCAGGGAAATTTTGGCAGAATGCACTGCACATGCTGATTTTTAGCATCAGGAGCTTGTTCTGCACTGTAAAATCAGCACAAACAGCACCAGGCGGTGCACCAGAGGCGCTGCTTCTCACTGCCACTCAAGTTAATTTTGTACATGAGCAGCAGCTTTCTCAACGTGCACAATAGCAACCTGCAACGACCGCCTGCATTGAGGCATTCTACCACTTGAAAATTGTGATAGGGGACACACATTCTCGTTCACGCTCGCCAACCTAATATTGTCGTCCCGCGCAAAAGGGAAAACTCCACCACATAGCGGCTGGCGGAGTTTTGCCAGCACTCTGCACTCCAAGTGAAGCAGGGAGTGGGTAAAACTGCAAATCTGCTGGCGAGGCAGAATTTTTCGCCCAACCCCACTATAAACGGGGCTGGCGCGGAGTTTCAGGTGCAGCCCCTTTGCTGCACAGAGGGCGGGCGGCCCAGCATCCATGGAAAAGCAAACTGGGCCCATACCTAGACCAGCGAGGAATGATACAGGGCCAGCTACCCACAACCCGCGCAAAACAAAAATGCAGAGGCTTTAGCAAGACTGGCGCAGAGTCGCAGCCATGCCTCGCATTATTAGATAAGCCGAGGCCCACCGTGCATACACTGCATCGCAACTGTGAGTACTTCTGGAAGGCAGAGCGATGGGGGACATCGTGGGGGGATGGCCCCTCTGGAGAGTCCAGATTACCTGCAAGCCAATGCAAGAACACATGGAGTTAAGTTAAGCCTTGGGGATGCTTATATAGTGAGTTTCAGTAATCAATGTGTGATAAAAAAAGTGCTTGAACCAAAGACCAACCAGAGTTTAATGGAAATAATGGAATAGTCTTACATAACATGCATAGCTAACAGTGGCGGCTGATATGGGGCCGCGGTGGTGAAGCAGGCAGAGGAGGCAAGGGAGCTAAAAAAAAAGAAAGAAAATGGTGCTTACCTGGCTGCCGCCTCTCCGCCGTTCTTTTTCTCTTGAGGGCCCTGCAACAGGACGCAGCCAGGCACCCAGTCTGTCCCAGTCAATCACGAGGCTGCTGATAGCAGTGCCATGATTGGTCAGAGTGCTGTGGTTAGGCGCTCAGAAAGGGGGTGGAAGCCTGGGCATGCTCTCCACCCAGGCTGTAATGCAACCTGGGATGCAAAGTGCGCATGATGGTTTGGCCGGCCTGAGACAGCCGGCCAAAATGTCATGTGCACTTAAGTGCACATACCCCTCCTCCCTCTGCTGGCTGACATCCCAGTCCACCCCTTAAAAAAACTGGGCCAGTACAGTAAAAATAAAATGGTAATAACGATACTATTATGATTTTGTTTTGTGTGTGGGTCGACGCTCCACCTTAGCGGAGAAACTGCAGCTGATAAATAATAGAAGAAATAAGATGTTAGGGCATTGGGTACTTCACAAAAATCAGAGAAACATCAAGAATGAATCACAGATTCTTTCCAGACTGGAGGCGATATGGGTAACACCATGCTTGGGGACCAAATGAGAGACACAATACCAAACAATAGCAGCTCAGTTTTATCTCCTTTTAACTTAAGAGAGTTCTTTTCCATCCAGAGGGCCACAGATGAAAGGCATGGCTGAAAGTTACTGGCAGGGATGATGACTCGTCTGCAAAGGATGTATAGGATCCTTATCCTTATTGTCCCCATAAGTCATGAGATAAAAAACAAAGCAGCAGATAAGATCAGCGAAAGGTGTGAGATAAATGTTAAAAAGAGTCTGGAATAGCGAGGATCCTTGCTGTTGTTGTTATTGTTAATTGATATTTATATAGCGCTAATCACCGGCGGGTCTCTAAGCAATTTAAGGGGAATAGCCAGAGGACGTGGGCAGATGTATGGCCCAACAGTGTGGTGTGTTTAAACATTATCCAGTGCTTCCCTAAGGCCACCTGCTTAAGTACTGGGGAGAGAGCAGAATGGGTCAAGAGGATTTGAGAGTAATTTTCTAAAAAAGAAGAAATCCAAGCAGGTGCCCTGTGTCAAATATGTACAAAATATAGCTAGTGCTATAGTTGTGAATGAGAGACATTATCAAATACAGCACTGAGATCCAGGAGCATTAGCATCCGCGATTACCAGTAAGCCCACCTCAGTAGTGTGAAGAAGATGTAAGCCAAGTAGCCAACCTCAGTTCAGGACACAGTTCTGTTTACTATAAAGGTAGAGAATTGAGTGTTAACCTCCAATTACAAAATCTTGGACGGCAAGGAAAGGAGTACGATATGGTGGAATTGTAGGATCTGCTCCTGGCTCTTATTAAGGAGGATTACCACTGCGTCTTTCCAGAGATGAGGTACAGACACATAGGTAAGGGATGCGTCATATTTAGGGCTCCCGGTTATAAGGTATTTATTTCTTTAACATTTCCATCAGCATTTGTCCATATTTTTTGGGGTCATCTTGTTGGTATTTATCCATATTCATTTTGTGTTTTGAGATTAATCGAACTGTAAATGGATTAGTTCCACGTTTATTGAACTCTTAAACGTGCCTTCATACATGGATAAACAAAACTAAAGAGGCTAGTGATGGTTTTGCTGATCGCACTTCTAATGGCATGTGTTGCTCTTTATAAAGAGTTCACGAGATATTTTATCTTGAATGTGAGGCTGTATCGTACCAGAGTATCCTACTACCCTATAAGCACATGCTACAGTGGTAAGAAACCACAGTGTTTACATGAGAAACTTTTTTGTACCACAGCACTCAAACAACAGTCAACATATAATGTCCCCACTACACTAATCAGAAAGTCAGGAGCCATGTTTTGTAACGCAACTTGTATTGAATTCGAAGAGCAGCCGACAACTGAAAATCTCTAGAGACTTTCAGTTTTCCACACCATGAGGAAGATGTGCGATGCAAGACGGAGGGAACTTATCAGGGTTCACCCCAAACTGAACAACTGTTACAGTACTGGTGACGGAAGAACATGACGCAACATCCCCAGGAGATAGTTTCGACTTGTTTCACGGACCATCGATAAATGTTTCCATTGTCCTACATAGGAATCCTATTATGGACCTATTTCCAGTACATTGTGATTAATTGGAACCAAGTAGTACGAACACTACATTCTGGACCATCTAAATATTGTATGAAAACTCTTGTTGGATCACTTATATTCTTTGATACCTTATGGTATGCAACACATTGCTCCACGAGACCGGAACTACTGGACCAGATAACTAGCCTTGAAGAAGTCACTTGTGTGACGAAACACGTGTCGGCTTGTTACTTCACACTAACCCTTGTCGATTGATCATAACAGCAGAAAAATAACAGAAGAAATCATGCGTTGCACCTACACAATGCTACCAAACGGAAGAGGCTGGACTCCTAAATGGAACTCCCTCCAATTAGCCAACAACTTGGATCTGATCAAGCACAGCTTTAATCTTAACAAACAGCATTAGGAAGCCACTATATGGGAAACAGAGGCCCAAAGAGGTGTAAGGTTTTCCACTGGCTGGGAAGCAGTCCAACTGAAAGTATGATTAAGGAAGACAAAAGGCACTCACCTAAGGGTCTCCTTGCACAACAGAATTTGCAGTCCACCCTCACTCCTACCAACCACCAAAGGGCAGTGTTCCTGGAAGTCCAGGAAATCTATTTAATAGCCCCTTTGTGAACAAAGGGGCTGATTTAAATGTAGGCAGATGGAGTAATTACCATCACCATGGCAGAGTACTTTACTCCCGCCATGGCCACTCTGCCCGTTGTGTTTACAGATGTCCCTTCTGGACATCTCTTGCATTTCCAAAAATCTCCATAATGATGGTGTCGGGAAATGTATTACAAGTTTGACGTACGGCTCCGTCAACCCAAGGTAGGATTTCTGTTTTGAAAATAAATATAACAATGACACCCTCACCATGGAAGCATTCTCCCATGGCATGGGAGGTAATTTAATATTTTTCACTGTCCCTTACATCTATGTTTTTCATGGCGATGACAGGCAGTGAAAACACTCTAATCCACTCCACTCTAATTAGGATGGGCGGACACATAGCCAAACCTCCAATGACCCTTATCCCGTTGGGCCATGTAGGGGGTGGAGACGGAGCAGTATCCACTGTCTACACTTGACTTTTAAATGAGGCAGTTGGACAGTCAGGTTGGTGAAAAGGGTACTCTTGTCGCTGTTGCAACACAAAGTCTTTCCACCAATATGTAAACCAGCACCAAAGTCTTCACAAAATTTCTGCATCTGGATCTCCACCCTCCAGCTACCTCAATGCAGGCAATATAGTTCCACTTACTGAGGAAGCTTTACTTGCCCTCCATCTTGTCCTACAGCAAACCAGCGGTGTCCACAATGGATCCCACTGTGCTTTATAATTAATATTGTGAGCCAAACTTGAGAGGACATTCGCTCCAGAATTTGCTGAATCAACTTTTAAGGTTTGGACCCAGCCATTATTTTAAGTCCCCAACCCCTGAGCTGATCAACTGTCCTGGCTGAAGTGGATGTCTTCGGTAGCTTAGCACTGCACAGGTTGTGTGTCCATTTCTAGCACCTGTCAATGTATCAAATATAGCACTATCTTCACATGCAAATAATATTGCTTGTCTAGTCTTGCATCCTCAAATTGCATGTTTTCTTAAAAAGCATTCTCTATATTCAGAAAATACAGCTTGAGAAACATATTTTTACATAAAATCTCTGATTGACACCTCTTCTTTTTCCTTTTAAATACCCCCTTCCCCCTTTCCCATTCTCTGCATGACTTTTCTCTCTGGACACAACCTTCTCTAAAACAATTGTGAGTTCCCCTTAATATCTATTGATGAATTTCTGCAATTTTCACACAGTTCATTTAAAAGATCACAGTTTCTCTTTTTTTTAAAGTCATATCCCTGCAATATCACATTGCCTAACTTCCTCTAGCACATCTATTTATCCCACCAAACTTGGTAGGAACTAATAATCCTCCTTAAACCATAGTCCCCACTAATGATAACACAGGTAACTTTGCCTAATTTAATCTACCACAAATAAACTGTAGTGAGTGCATGGAATGGTTTGCTTGAGCTCATAAGACTAATCCCAGTAACCAATAACACTGGACTAACCACTAACTAATGCAATTATGATCAAATACATATGACAAACAGTACTGGTGGTGACAAAAATGTCGCCTTCATCATCTGCACATGGTGGCAACTTATTTCAAGTACCAACACATTATTAGATAGATGCTCACTCATCCAGACAGACACACAGGCAATCAAGCAGAGAAAAAGATCAAGCATACATCAGCAACGTGAAGCTGCGAGGCAGAAATAAAGGCAAACATGAAATTAAATTGAGTCAGAATCATATTAATGGGATTCACTTATCCAGAAATAAACACCATCTAAATGCTGTGCAATAGAAAAGAATTCAAGGCTAAGACTCTGTATTTATCAGAACCCTCAGAGACCTTTTGACCACCCAACTGACTCATTGACCTGTTTGGACTATTCTAAACTTAGAGTGCATTACACAGTTCACTATTTTCGGGTCTAGAGTTAGCCAACATGTTTTGATCTATAATAAATTCACTGAAATAAACCGTTTAAACTTAAAAAGTAAGGGCCCGATTCACAGAACTAACTTAAGACAAAATCCTAAACTTACTACTTTTGGTATTCACAGAAGTTAGGATTTTGTCTTAAGTTTGTCTTAAGACAAACTTAAGACAGACTTAAGACAAAATCCTAACTTAAGTCTGTCTTAAGTCTGTCTTAAGACAAACTCCTAACTTCTGTGAATACCAAAAGTAGTAAGTTTAGGATTTTGTCTTAAGTTAGGTCTGTGAATCGGGCCCTAAGACCTTTAAAAACAGGAAGGGCCAGTTCTAAACGCCCTCTCTCATGGGCCACTCTGCCTCTTGCTTCTGTTTCAAAATATCCAGTTGAACTCAGATCATGAGCCAGTTAGTAAAGATCTAAAAAAGAATTGCAAGCATCTCATGGAATTAAAAGACGCAATGGAGCATAATGCTGTGGAAAGTGTGAGGTAAATCTAAGAGGGCATTCCACAAATTGGAATGTTGTCACACCTCTTCTAAATTAATTGTTACAGCCGAATTAGGTCATGTCAGACATATTCTTCAGAAGATGAATAATCTGAAAAATTCCCAAACGAATAATGACATAAAAATAACTATGCAATATGGGCATGGGGGGGGGTGTTACCAAATATCCCCCAACTATAGATATTCAGTACAAGGTGCTGATAATCACCCTTCATTCTGGGGCCATAAATGTTCAATCAATCAATCAGCGAATTTGTAAAGCGCGCTACTTACCCCTGAGGGTCTCAAGGCACTGGGGGGGGGGGGGGGGGGGGGCGGTGCTGCTACTGCTCGAAGAGCCAGGTCTTGAGGAGTCTGCTGAAGGTGAGCAGGTCTTGGGTCTGCCGTAGATGGGTGGGGAGGGTGTTCCAGGTCTTGGCGGCGAGGAAGGAGAAGGATCTGCCACCGGAGGTCGTTCGTTGGATGCGCGGGACGGCAGCAAGGGCAAGGCTGGCTGAGCGGAGTTGACGGGCGGGGGTGTAGAAGTTGAGTCTGTTGTTCAGGAAGGCTGGTCGGGTGTTTTGGAGTGCTTTGTGTGCGTGGGTCAGGAGTTTGAAGGTGACCCTCCCCTGACGGGGAGCCAGTGCAGGTCTCTTAGGTGGGAGGAGATGTGGCTGCAGCGGGGGACGTTGAGGATCAGTCGGGCTGAGGTGTTCTGGATTCGTTGTAGTCGTCGCAGGTGTTTGGCTGGGATTCCTGCGTAGAGTGCGTTGCCGTAGTCCAGCCTGCTGCTGACGAGGGCCTGGGTCACTGTTTTTCTTGTTTCAGTCGGGATCCCCTTTTAGATACTGCGAAGCATGCAGAGGGTGTTATAGCAGGAGGAGGAGATGGCGTTGACCTGCTTCGACATGGAGAGGGAGGAGTCGAGGATGAATCCCAGGTTGCGTGCGTGGTCCGTAGGTGTTGGAGCTACTCCCAGTGCGGTCGGCCACCAGGAGTCGTCCCAAGCAGAGGGGGCAGGACCTAGGATGAGGACCTCTGTCTTGTCCGAGTTCAGTTTCAGACGGCTGCTCCTCATAAATGTTAATTAATGTATGAAGGCATGAACGCTTAATACTGCCTGGGTCACTAACTTAGTATAATGGATTGGCATGTGGAGCTTCCTTACTTACTGGGCTCGTTAATACTCAGAGCCAGGTACCACTAAGGGGCATCCCAGCCTGGGACGCTTAAATCATGATAAGCCTGGGTGTTAAGGCCTATTTCTGTCATGGGACACTGATGCACTTGAATGCCTATGTGCATTTATTCAACTAGACCAGACCTTTCAACAAAAAGTAAAACAGTGAAATCTCTCGTAAAAAAGAAAAATTAAGTGAATTGAACATTTTAATTTAGCATCTATTGAAGTTTATTTTTGTAGCCAATATATAGTCAACTTCAAACTTAACATCCCCTTACATTTAGTTTTTTTTAAAGAAATATATCATGTAGAGCTTAGCTTCTCAGACAATTAGGAGATACTACTTTTTAGGTCTGGCTTGACAGCTCAGTTGTGTGCAAGTTACATTTTTACCAGATCTCTATAGATCGAGTGGGTTTTCACTTGGCCCAGAGTAAATCTCTCTCCCTTCAAACTATTGGCTATCTGTTGTATCATTCCCCTACTATGGAGTGCTTGCATTCCAATGCATGTGGGACTATTTTACATCTCAAAAGTACACAGAAATATTCACACATTAAGGGCTAGATGTAGGTAATTCTTTTTTACCGATTCTAAAATGGATGTATGACGTTATAACGCATACCATTACAACTACCTACCATTACAACGCGACCATTACAACGCATACCATTACAACGCATAGCGCTTAGAGGTGCTGGATAGTGGTAAGTATAATTTACTATTCCAACTCCAGTCCCCGTGGACACTAGGGAAGGTGTTGGATAGTAAATTAAACTTATTCCCTATCCTAGAGCGCCCCCCAGCGCAATGCGTTGTAATGGTATGCGTTGTAAAAGTTGCGTTGTAATGGTAGGTAGTTGTAAAAGTTGCGTTGTAACAGGTGTATACCTTCTAAAATACAGTATTTTACAGATTCTGTATTTTAGAATCGGTAAATTAGATGTAGGTAATAATTCGGTATTTTTTACCGAATCAGTAAGATTTGGTAATTACCGAATCGGTATTCACCGATTCGGTATTTGCCATTCAATCCTATGGGCCTGGATGCCCATAGGATTGATTGTCAATTACCGAATCAGTAAGTACGATACCGTAAATACAGAAAAATTCAAGTGTGGCAGGGTGTCACTTTGACACCCTGTTGCACCCCTGATTAGTGCTTGTGTGCCATGTGGCACAGGTGTAAATGCACATATTTGCATTTACATAGGAATTTGTTATTTACCACCAATTAATAGTTGGTGGTAAATAACAAATCCTTAAAGCCCTGTAGCACTGTTTACAGTGCTAGCTACATATCAAAACACAGATTCGGTAAATTTACCGAATAGGTAATTTTACCGAATCTATAAAATTACTGATTCAGTAAAATTACAGATTCAGTAAATTTACAGAATATGTGTTTTTTAATGCCCTACATCTCAGCATCCAAATACCGATTGGTAACGGCCGAAAATAGTTATTTTCGGTCGTTACCGACCGGTATTTGAATACCTACATCTGGCCCCAAATTATTAATGCATTGCATAGAGCAAGCAATAATTTTGTGATTTGTTTTTTGTGACGCAGTGGCAGCGTAAACAATGTGCCATGTTGCGGCCTATTGACAATGTGACGCATCTAGGGAGATGCGTCACCTTGTAAAGCCCTGCACCACAATATACCTGCATCAGGTATAATGTATGCAAGGTGGGTGTTCTGACGTAAGAAAGCCTTGTGGAAGTGGCGCAGTAAAATCTACAAGATTTTACTGCGCCACTTCTAGGACGCCACTGCGTCAAAACCCGACGCCTGCTTGGAGCAGGTGTAAGGAGTGACGCAGTGTATTGGGAATAGACCTCCCCGTGCATTGCTGGAGTTACGTTGTGCTTGCGACACGACTTTTGCGCCAACCGATGCATCAGAGTTTCTGACGCATCTGTCAATCCTTGCGAAATGGTGAACTGTATTGTAAATATGCGTCTACAAGGGATTTTTTTCATTAAGCATACTTAAACTATTTAAACAAATAACTTTGTGGTTAAGCCCCAGTTGGTGGTTAACACATGGCCAATCAAAACATCAATTCGCTCAATTTGATCACGATGAATCTGCAATGATTAATTTCAGTCACAGGTATAAATTTCTCAAATTATGAACTCATTTAATGTGATGAACAAAGAAAAAAGGGTACAGAAGGGATACTGACAGAATACTATGACCGAGGTTGATGAAACATATACAGAAATTGAAACCTTCAAGTCATTAGTGTTAACATCTATTCCAAAATGATATAACAGTGCAAAACGAATCTGAAACAAACAGAAAACAATTCCACGAGCAGTGAATCTCTGGGGGAAATAGATGAGCTTGTTGATATTCCAATAATTGGAGTGTTATGCTCTCCTACATATTACAATAATGGAGTTAATTTTTGCTTTTGCAGGTGGGACATCCAGATCTAGGTCATACTGATTCGAGTAATTGTGTTGTTGTTTCCCGAATGACAGTCAGATTGTTCTATTTGGTGGGCTTCTTTTGTATTTGCTATCATCTGGCCATGCTTGGCTCTGGTTCTGTTTCAGAATGGGGACTTTGTTCCCTGGATGCTTTCCTGTTGGGTCTGTGGGCCTTTGTAATTAACATGTTTAGTGTGGAAGTTGAACATGTGGAGTAATCTTTCGCCTATGTTCTGTTAAAGGGTCCGAGACCCTGCTACAAAGATTGAGGATTGTTAGGGACCTTGCCTGGCCCCTCCATACCCCTCATATCTTGGTGCATTTGGTGCATTTGTACTGGCTTGGGTATTGTCAAAATTAATGATTCCTCTTGTGCTCCCAGCTTAGAGTCAGACTCTGATTCGGCAGCACCAAGACAGCCCTCATTGCAGCCACATGACAAAATACGAAAACACTACTTGACAGAGGAGAGACCACAACTCTGATTCTCCTAGACCTCTCAGCAGTCTTTGATACGGTCTCCCACCACACACTCATTACATGGTTGCACAACATAGGCATCTAAGGTGCCACTCTCAGATGGATCGCTTCTTTCCTCACCAGAAGAACGCAAACAAACTGCCTCCCCAACCCAAGGTAACTATCTGTGGATTACCTCAAGGTTCCTTACTCAGGCCCACCCTAATCACACTCATATGACACCTCTGACCAGCATTGTCAAAAACCAAGGACTGGACTTCATTTCATATGCTGACAACACACAACTCGTTCTCTCCCTCTCCGAAGACACCACCAACACAAGACCAACTTCTATAACTTCATCACAGACATAACAAACCCAGTGAAGTATATCTGCCTCAAGCTCAATACAGACCAGACAGAGGCACTGATCTTCAGAAACAAATTCCCCCATGAGACACATCCTTCTGGCCATCTGAACTTGGACCTACTCCTACCCCAACTGTCCACGCTAGGAACCAAGGCTTCATCCTGGACAACAAGCTAACCATGAAAACTTGGGTCAACTCTGTCAACTCCTCCTGCTTCTTCCTCCTCCGCATGCTCCCTAAGATATTCAAATGGCTGCCCCAGAGCTCAAGGTGCACCATCACCCAAGACCTCATCTCCAGCCTTCTGGAATACGGCAATTCTCTCTACCTAGGGATCACTGCTCACCTCTCCAAATTACTGCTGAACATACAGAATGCCGCAGCCAGACTCTTCCTGGATCTCCCTAGACAACCCCACATCAATCCCCGCCTCAGGGAACTCCACTGGCACCCAGTACAGAAAAGATGCCAGTTCAAGCTACTGACCCACGCACACAAGGCCCTGCACAACTGCGGACTAGCTTACTTGATACACTGCCTGAATTTCTATCAGCCGACCAGACACCTCCACTCCACTTACCTCTCTCCAACACTCACCTCCCTCATCCGACATAGCAGGTACAAATGTTGATCCGTTTCCTACCTAGCAACAAAGTCTTGGAACAAGCTACCATTTTATCTTTGGACCCTGATAAATTCCTGGATACCCTCACGGGTGACACGCTACACTCTACAAATCGACTGATTGAATATTTGATTGACTGCTTTGCTTTTGCCACTCTGTTCTTTTCTGTTTCCAGATGGTCTTCAGGTTTGGGATGTCAGACCCTTAGTTACTTGGGCTTCCTCTTGTACTTTCTGCTAGGGATAGAATGTAGGGTATGAAGCCGCACCCACTCTAACTTCTGCAGGGTGTTCATGCTGGGCTTAAAACTGGTTGGTTAGGCCTGGACTGTTCTGGCTTCCTCTTGTCCTCCCTGCTAGACTTGGTGTTTGCAGATTATACCTTTGTCACTCTGTTACTCTTGTGTTCTATTCTGGACTTGGAGTCTGTGGATTACACCTTGAACTCTCGAGTTTACTCTTGTGATCCCTGATGGGATTGGAGCTTTAGGACTCGACTTTGACAGTTTTGCCTTCGTTTTGTACTTCCGCTAGACTTATGGCTGGTAGGTTATACTATGACTATTCTGGATTCGTCTTCTGCCACTGCCGGGTTCATTACCTGTGGTGTAAAGTCTTGATTACCCTGGCCACCTCTGGTACACTATGTTGGACTCATATTTTGTGGTATCAGCCCATGGTCACTTTGGCTTTCTTAGGGGCCACTGTTAGACGTGTTGCTCCCTTCTGGGCTTGGAGTTTAAGGTGTTATGGCTTGGCTCTAGCTTTCTTGGTTCCGAATTGTTATGACCCAAGCATTTGTATGTGTCTTAATTAATTGGTTTTCCACTCTTTCATTTGAGCCATAGACTTTTGCTTATGATTCCATGAATTATGTTTTGATAGTTCAAGCATCTTGGATAGTCTCCATCTTGCATTGTTGCGATCAGGGAGGAGCGTATGCCTCTCCTTTTACAACTTTTCATTGAGCCACTGGGGCTTCTGGTCCTGCTGTCTGCCAGAGTCAAGTCCCCTTGTTCTGCAGGCTTCTAGATTAAGGGTCCCATCGTCCTTACTGTCAGATTCTTCATTTCTGAGTGACACATATATTGACTTGGTCTAGTTGCCCTTTATTTGCAACTCTTTTCACTTGCTAATAGCTGTTCTGCTCTTCCTCCTCACCAGAGTTCTACTGAGTGGAGTGACGGATAGGGACTTATCCTATTGTTTGCTCATGACTTTTAGCTAGCTGTCTCTTTGTGGGGCGGGTAGATTCCTTGGCTGGTATGTTCATGAATCACTAACTTAGATGCCTTCTAGCTTTTGTGACTATGTCTACAATTGGGCTTGAGAGGTTTTACCTGGTCAGGCTTTAGCTTCTTGGCTAGTGTTCTGTTGTTGTTGTCTATTATTGTTCTCCTATTTAATTGTTACTTTGTTGTTCGTCCTGGATGACGTGTCCTGTGTTCATGTGTGTGAGGCCTCTAGTAGTCTTCGGCAGATCCTTACAAGTATTATGTAATCTGGTGGGTGTGGCTGGGTGTGGGTAATAAAGTTTGTGACGTAGTGCGTTAAGTTAACGGTTGCATGCTGAAGAATAAAGACCTGCAAACCAGAGCTCTGTGTGTGGTGTGGTCTGTTACATGTGCCCAAGCTACAGAGGACACTACAGCATTGACAAAATGCAGGAAATTGGGTTATTAGTTGTGTCACCTGCACAAGTATTAGGTCCAGATTCTCCTTACCGGGAGCCAAGCACCGCATTGTAGCACATGACTCTCTCAAGATAGTGAAGAAGAGCTGTCCAAGGCCTACTCAGGGGAGGTGGTGTGGGCTACTAATCACTGTTCCCTGGCATGTATCATAATCCTCAATAAATGATTGTCCAGTCAGTGTTTTTTCTTTAGAAAAAGGAAAAGTAAATTTATTACACGCAGTACTAAATACTACACAGTAATTTACAAATATGTACATAGGCAGATGGAAAATACCATAGATGACATTACATAATCACCTTTGACCCCCAAAAGGGGTCTTGAAAACATAAAAGGGAAGTTTCCTGGCTAGGTCAAAGATTCAAGATCCACAGACCACATGTAAAATGCATCATTTTGCACATAAATGCAATCATCAATAATAATAATAATCACTTGTAAATGCATTACTGTTAACAAAACATATTCAATTACATCAATTATCATTGCCAACATTATTGTTACAATAAAGCATTTAAAATGAGCAAAACATGTGTCTGTGTTTTTAAATAAACATTACAGCCATGGCAATGCAACCATAAACAAAAAAGCATTACATTTTGATTGCATAGTCCTGCAGCCATATCCTTAGCCCCTAGAGGACGCTGTACAATATGTACCATTTGTAAACATCGTCAGACCACAATAAATTCAGCAACAGAATAAGCCCCTAAAGGGCACTGCACTTGAGCTGTACTGCAGAAGCTTCAGCCTGGGGAGTGCTATGAACACATTGGTGGAAATCTTTGAAGGGGTCAGGATTCCTGATCTCATCAGATTTAGTCCCTTGCTCACTTTGCCACTGGATTCAAGCAAGCCGGGCTGAAGACGGCTGGAATGCCAGAAACCGGTCCTCGGAAGCTTGTTTCCGGTCCAGGGAAGGCATGGCTTGGCAGTTCGGGCAGGACTGTTCCCATGAGGCACAGGGTCCGACTGATTTGCATATAGCCATGTCTGAACTGGGGTGGCACAGTGGGCTAAAGAACGGTGATGGATTAAACCCAGATCTGTTGACTGGGTGTGAGTGTTTGATTGGTTCAGAGGCTCCGTCCATCACCACCCCCTTTTGTACTCCTCAGATATAGGGTCAGTACCTCTTTAAAAACTCTTAAGGAGGGGGCTGATGCGTTTCTGTAGCCCCTGTGCTTCCTTTACCTCATCGGGGGGTGCCCCTGCCATCCTGGGGCCACCAAAAGTGGAGAAAGTGTGCATAACAAAAAGCCCCATAGGGCATTTTGGGGTGCTCCACCCAGAGAGTGCATATGTAATGAGCGGCCATCTTCCTGTGTTGGAGAGAGCAACTTTCATTTTTCTTCAAGTGCGGACTCGTGCTGTCCGCCTCTTTTGTACTTTTCTTTTTTTTGGGGGCGTGGGGTGCCCGGTGCCACCCGAGCATCCCACATTCTCCCAATGTTGTTGGCAGCCGAGGGAGCACACCCCTGGCTGCAGGGTCGGATTGGGATCACAATTCGCCCCGGGCACTGACGAAAAAAGTGGCCCACATTCAAGAGGCGTGGCCCATATTTAAGGGGCGTGGCCCACATTCAAGGGGCGTGCCCTTTCATGAAACACCATTTGCACAGACAAGGAATGAAAGTGGGAGGATAGTGGATACTGTTCTTGCACACGACACAGGGCCAAGGTGACAATGGCCTACATGCTGAGCAACTAAAAAAAATAGCAAGGCCCCTTTTTGTCACAAAAATATTCCAGCCCTCCAGCACAGGAGCACCTGAAAAGCAGCAAAACCCCTGCTATTACTAACCTACTCAGCCCTCCCCAGACCTTCAGCTCAGGAGAACATGAACAGAGGTAAGGCCCCTGCAATTAGTAAATTAATCAACCCTCCAGACCTTGGGAAAATGTCCTGGCAGGGGAGCACAAAACACAGCTTTCTGGGTCATCCAAGGTAGCCAGGTAGCCAGGGGGGAGGCTGAGGTGAAGCTGGTGCATGGGAAGTGCCTTCCCAGTGTGTTCTGGCAGTTTGAGTGTTTACCATTTACTGTAGTATTACCCTTGTACCTGTGTATGGTACCCTTTTGTAACTTGCACAAGTCATTTTTCTCTTGTAACACACTGTTTGCTCCTCTCACTTTTGTTTGCTTCAGATACTTGCACAAGTGCCACCATTGCC
Source organism: Lissotriton vulgaris (assembly GCF_964263255.1). Taxonomy (NCBI): domain Eukaryota; kingdom Metazoa; phylum Chordata; class Amphibia; order Caudata; family Salamandridae; genus Lissotriton; species Lissotriton vulgaris. The sequence goes on along the minus strand of NC_141699.1, from coordinate 1,037,757,891 downwards.
TACGTAACGTTTGTTCTTGTGCTGGAGTGTCTGCCATTAATTGCAGTACTATACCTCTACTTGTATTTTGTAAGCTTTTGTAACCTGCACACATATCTCTTTTTCCTCCTATAATGTATCGTTTGCTCCTCTTGTATTTTGGTTGCTCACTATTGTCAATTTTGATTCATGCAACTTAACGTTTGCTTTTGTAATTTGTCCACTTATAATTTTCTCCTCATGTATTATTGCTGTTCCTAGTGTGAAGCGCTCTGACACCTTCGGTAAAGTCTGCGCTATATAAAATCGCATAAATAAATAAATAAAACAAAAAAATTCCAAACATCAGCAGGCCCCCACAGCAAGACCCATTCTTCCTCGCCCACTATGCCCTGAATGTGAAGGGCTGTGGGCGAGGTGTTAAGACTAACACCGTTTCTGGGCTGCATGGGCGCCAGGGGGCCGAGGTGCAAATGGCTCAAAGGCCTGAGAAACACCTGGTCCCCAGGGAGGCCGATTATTGCAAACAATCACCCCTCCCCAGCCCAGCCTCAGCTTGATTGCTTGGCAGGGCAGGGGTGAAGGAGAGCCCACAGCTGACAATCGCTGTCTGGCCGCACAGCGAGGCTGCTTTCATTTTCTCAGTCTCTGTGTCCGTGCACTCTGTGGGCCGTTTTTTTTTCTCCCCTTTCCTAGTCCACTCTCTGTGGACTGGGACACGGAAGAAAAAAAACGGCCCACAGAGGGCACTGAGGCACCGGCCCTTCGGCCCATTCCCGAATGCCCGCCTTGCCAATCCGCCCCTGCCTGGCTGTCCCTCTGGCTCCTGCACAGCGGATTCTCTTCCTGCTGCAGCAGGAGCCAGCGGCTCTGTTTTCCGATGCCCACTCCGTGTGGGCCGGGTGTTGCTCCTTGGTACCTGACACATTCTCCCCAGACTTTGGCTAAGGAGAGGGGGGCTGGTCCCCCACAGTTGGGAGAGTACGACCGCACTCTCCTGTCCTCTTTGAGTTGGCCCCGGGGAGATTGAGGCCCCCAGGGTCAAAAGGTAAAAATGGGTAGGGGGATTCACACATGGCCCCTCTTGGGAATAGTTTAAGCAAATACTCCCCGACCCCCATGACCTGATCCTCCTGGGGGCACTCCTAGGAAATGCAGTGGAGCCCCAGGTGCAATGTTAGGCAGAGGTCAAAGGTCACCAATCTTAAAAATGCCATACCATACCTCGTGCCCTGCTGGGCCGATTTTGACAGTCTTGGGCTCATTTTACTCCTGATGACAAATCAGGATGTACCATAAATTGTACAAATATATTTTTGGAACTTGCATATTAGATTTTCTCACAGGTTACACCCCTTTTGTTATGTAATAGGTCTCCGTAGGCCAAACTGAAACAAAGCTGCAGTCTCAGTCAGTTCCCCCCCCCCCCCTATAATAAAGTGCCACTGCAGACAAAACAGTAAATCACACTGACTTTCTCTATTAGTGTATACTAACATCATAAGGCCTACCCCAGGTCACTACCTAATCCTGCAGAATCCCCTCTGCATCAGGCTACCTGTGCGCAGTTAGTGGACTGTGCACAACAGTAGTCTGCCACACGCAGAGAGCACACGTGTGCACACGTATATGTAAACGTGTTCTCTTGAAACCAGACAAGTGGACCCTACCCTTGCTGTGTCGCAGCAGCCTTATTATAAAAAGGCGGACACTGGTGGTAAATGTGTAATCCATTTGCTGTGTTTGATTACTCTGGGTGAGACACATGTTGTGAGACACACCCACAGTAAAAAGTTTAAAACCGAGTGATCCAAAAAGCAGAAAATCTGAGCATACTGAATGGCCGGAACCCAAATGCAACACAGGTCTTCAACTTGGTTTTGGTTCAGTTCTGAGTTAAGTGTGTCTTGTTGGTTTTTGCCATGCCTTATCAGTATGGGTGGTTTTGCTTGCTTTTCAGATGGCGCTCCTCTGATTGAATGGCACATGTTTCTCTGTTGTTGTAGTGTGGGCATTATGCTTTTTAATTCTTTTTAATTTCTCATGAAAAACCATACCGTTTTGGTGAGTCTTTCTCCTTTGGGGATATTTTTTTCTGTACTTTTTTCTTGATCTGATCGTGGATTTGGCTGTTGTCTCCATATGTTTCTCTGTCTAAGCACTAGGGTGTTGGGTGTGTGGGTCTACAATTTTTCTTATGGACAGTATTTACTGCCTGGCCGCTCAGGTTTCTACAACTCTTGTTTTTTCTTCCTGTATTGCCTTTGATGAAACTATTCTGTCCTATTGGGGATCTTATGTTGCTTAGAGGTGGTTGTTGCTTGGTAGAGATCAGGTCATGAGTTGTCTGCTTGATATATACTCTTTTAGTAAGGACTGGAATGAGGATCACTTGAGGAAATAATGCACAGAGGACTTACTGATAATCTTCATTACTCTGATTACCCTTTCTTATCGCAGTACATACTGACCACCCCTCCCTCCCATGCTCTGAACCTGGATCTCTGGTGCGTGAGGATTACAAGATGCCCTGTGGGCAGTGGCGGCCATCATGGCTTGTGTGTGGAGGAGGGTTAAGCGGGGAAGTCATGTGGGGGTGTCACGTGGGGTGGTATGGGTAACACAGATTTTTTTAAAACATGAAAAAAATACACTTACCTTTGCGCTGAGTCCCGCATCTCTGCTTCTGTACTCCTTGTGGAACTCGAGGAACAGGTAGCAGAACTCACTGACCAATCACATTGGTGAGCACCGAGGCTCCCCCGGCCGATCACAACTCTGCAGTGCAGCGTTGTGATTGCTTTTGAGCATCCTGGTTGACGCTCAACCATGGAAGAGGGGCCTGTGCTTGTTCTCCAAGCAGGCTGTAATGCAGCCTGCATGGAGAACAGGGAAAGTGCGCATGACTGGTTTGGGCGGCTCGAGAGGGCTGGCCATACAATCATTTGCACTTAGGAGTGAGCAAACCACTCCTCCCCTGTCCTGCTCAGTGAGCAGAGTAACCACGCCAACCCACAAAGCAGCGCGAAGCATTACATGATAATAACTTAAAGTTATCATTTTATGTTTCTTTTTCACACTGGTTAAAAGCAGTGGGGCGACGCTCCTCCGCCCTAGTGGAGGAGCCGCCACTGACTGTGGGTCTCTGCCCCCTTTGTGGCAGATGTGAAAGAAAAGGCCATCAGGGAGGGGCACAAAGTTTATCGGAGTAGGCCTTTTTTGATTTTAGCTAGGTCACAAAGTGCAAAGACCCAGCTCATTCAGCAAGTACTGGGACCAGGAGCAGTAATTAGAGTAATGAAAATTACTAGTAAGTAATCAGCACATTCCCACCAACAAGCCAATGAAAATTCTCGGAGTGTATTGTCAACACACACCTCTGGGAAATCTTCCATTTTCGTAAACAGCATAACTCATGCAAAAAAAGTTAATTTGCTTTAAAAATAAAAGTTTGCCGGTAATTAAATCCCACAAATTCGGAAGAGAACACGTAGAAAGGTACTGATTGCAGAATGAACATAGCAAGGCGGCAACAGCTAAACCTTTCACAATAACACACATTTTAACAGCAAATGAGTTATAATTGGGTTCTAGGGCATTTCAATGAGCTCTGATTATAATGTGTCCTAATGAGACGGGGGGGGGGGGGGGTGATGCAAGGACCCTCTGCTCTCCCTCATTGGGAGGCTTCGGCATACATGCCTACTGGTTTAATGTGTGTACAGCGAGTTTTATTAAAACAAATTGCAGGCAAGGCTGCCTGCCGCTTCTGGGAGTTTTTATTCAACTGTAAATAACAGGTATTTGTCTTGTTCAGACAGAAAAGATCACGGTCACAGATACCTGCGTGACTGAAACATGCTGCAGGTAAGAACTGGGTCAGCCAACTGGCAGCTTGAGAGATGTCTGTCTTTTATGTCTGGCAATTTACAGCAAGTGATTGGCGCGACTTTACTCACATGATGGATAAATCAAAGTGCCCTTGCCTAACTGGGCATTTTTTACCGCCACAATGTTCGTGAAAGGTCCTTGTATAAATATATATTTTGTTTGGAAATAGTATACATGAAGCCACACTGCTTTAACTTAATCAATCAGTCAATGGGTGTCTGTAGCGCTGCTAATCATCCGGTTGTATCCAGGTGCTGTATGCTTCATGAAGGTAACAAGCGGCTTTGATCCCACTCATTCTCCATTAGGCTTACTGAAAGGGCCTGATATATTCCTTCATGCAGTCATCAGAAAATGACCTGCCCTTGGAAACAAGCATGGGCTAGACCAATAGGTCTTGCCATTCAAATAAGACTGCAGATCTATTGGCTTTGCTAATGCTTTTTGTTTTTCCAGATCGGCACTGTGCATATGAACACACAAAGGGTATGCATCTTGGAATGTTTTTCTTAAGGTTTATGAAAAATCATTTCAACATGGCCAGCATGCGGGCCAAGGCATGTGCGCACATGGCGGTCAACTTGGAAATTTTTTATGAAGCTTAAAATAAAGAACATCAAGAATAAGCCACCATGCCTTTGCATGCACGGGTGGCCACCTTGGAATTCTATTATTTTCAAAGTGTGACATATACCATTCCAAGATGACCGCTCATGCATGTGCATAGATAGGCAGAAGTTCTCACACATGGCGGCCATCTTTGGAATGTTTTTTTCAGTCAGAGGCCAGCACAGGTGTCACAGATCAGAACTGACATTTATTGAGCAAGCTGTATGTTTTCCAGTCTCGGCAGAGAAAGGGTTGCTGTAGATCAGGGATGAGGTGGATTGTAAGATATTTGTGCTGTTGTGGTGATAGTAATGATGCTACAAGTCTCGGTGCACTGGTAGAACTTTGTGTAGCTCCAAATCGAGACAGAGTGGTGAGAGCTCAAGACCAGGTTTGGGTTGCAATAGTAGAGTTAAAGATAGCCTTTGTAGGAACAACTTCTACGTCTCAGGACAGGACAGAGGTTACATTGATAGCGCAGAGTACTCAAAGCTCAGAAAATTGAATTTCAACAGTTCAGTGCTGCTATCTAAATGACAGAGAGATAAGGGTTGTAAGTTAGGGATGAAGTAATCTTGAAGAGTCACTTGCTGCCCACAGTAATGAAATAGAAATACTGCAGGTGAATTTAGAAGTACATTGTTCAAAGTAAAACATCTCGGGAAACGCTGTATGGAGTTTCCAATACTGAATTAGAAGGGGGTGCCACAAAACAAACACCTTCAACATGTAGTCTTGCATATTTGGAGAAGAGAAGCTTTTAGCCCCATTGCATGGGACAAATGAGCATAAGAATGGGGCTGAAGGTTTGACAGCAAGTTTGCATGATGGGCAACAAAAAATACCTATGGAAATGTAGCAATAATATGTTGTTATTCACATCAAACTGGCAGAGTGTGTACAGTCCTTCTACTGCTTCAGCAAGTTAATACAGACAATTAAGGCAAATTACCTTTGAGACACAAGAGTAAAGTCTCATTGTCTTGTTTTCCAAACAAAAGTTCCCACAAAAGGAGATACAAAATGAAAAATGAGAGGTCATCATTACTAGGAACTAAACATATTAAACATTTTAACTATTCTGCGCGTATCAAGAGAGAGAGAGAGAGGACTATAAAGCTAGTCCGAGTCCCCGTAGTTTATGTGTGTTATCAAAAGAGACTAGCTTAAATATGACCAATATTGTTAGGACTCTGATTAGATTTGTCATGGGCACCTCGTTGGTGAGTTCATGAAGCCCTCACCCACCAACCTGGTTGGTGGCATGCTTCATCATCGGGCCCACCCAGTGACACCTAATGTGTCCCGGGTGTGCTGCAACGCCTGATTACAGCGGAGCTGGTATTTTACTGAGAGTGCAGTGTGAGGTGTAAAGTGAAGAGTGAGTTAAAACGGCTTGGCGAAGGTCCCAGTACCCGAGGGTAAATTACATTTTAATAACTGGGCCCCCGTCAGCGGTTAAAATAAGGCTTGGGGATGTTTAAGGGAGGCGAGTTACTACCTCCTACATCCATCAGTTGGTCGACATGTTTCAGCCAGTGCCTTAAACTAAATCCGGCTTTCCTCAGGACCTTTTAAAAATAGAGTGTAGTGCAGGTTAAAAAGGAGTGTAATCCAGGCTATGTATTACACTCATACGGTGTTTCTCTAAGTGTGAGTGGGGATTCCCTTCTCATAAATGCGCTTAGATTTTGCAGCCAATGCTTCCTGGAGTGAAGCGGTAAGGGGTTGACCAGCTTTTCTGGTCAGAGTCTGCCTTGTACCTGTTGCACCGTCCACGTACTCCAGAGTACGAGGACGGTGCAACAGAGTCCTAACAATATTGGTCATATTTAAGCTAGTCTCTTTTGATAACACACATTTTAACTATTACCTTTATGAGTAAACTTACACAATTTTGCATCACAATCATAGCTACATGGTAAACTGACTATACACATGCTCCCTGCCCTAACAGAGACCCAATCCCAGAAAATCTAGGCCCAAATTGAACCATCAGAACAGGTTGGCATCACCTGACTACTTAGCATGCACTTTGCATAAATCTCTTCTTCTGGTTGTTCAGATATTGTCATCCTTTGTCTGATATCCCTGTCCCTCTCAGCATTATCAAATCCCTCCTGAGAATACTTTGTAGAAAGTATTTGTTATTCAGTATTTGGTAACCACTGATCAGAAATAGCTATTTTCATGTTACAAAATAACGACCCCTATTTCTTTGCATCTCTGTGAAATATTGGTGAGAAAGGCGCTGTCCTGATGAAGGGTATGGACAGTACCGATGTGCTGGTCGGCCTCTGACTAGACTGACACAGGTGGAAAAATATGGATTGCAATGTTACACAAAGTGATAAGTCTATTCGAAACTATTTCTCCCATCATCGTTTGTGTGTTTGCTGTAATGACCTTGGTCGCCAAGGATATGCCTTGACATTGGTCCCTAGCTTTCGCTGCCACAGGATCCAAGGTATACATCACTGACAAAGCCAATTAAATACAAACCTTTGTCATGAGTTGCCCTTATTCCCTTTTGGAGGGAACCTTGCCTGTCAGTTTGAGATGGACTTTTCCCGTGAGGAACAGGGTCTGTACTGATTGTATAATGCAGGACTCTGCCTAGAGTAGCATAGTAGGTGACAAATGATGGGATTAAATGCTACCCAGACTGATTGTCAGTGGGTTAGACTGTTTGCAACTAGTCCACCCAACCTTTTTTGTCCAAAAGTAGTGAATGGCAGTTTTTGTTAAGGTTTCTTACATCATGACTTTTAGCCCGGCAAAAAGAACTGGGGTTACAAACAAATAAAGGGGACCTGATAGAAGCCAGAAACGCTTATAGGAAGTCACTAAACATCGCAAAATCTGCCTATAAGGAGAAGCTTTGGAATAAACTACTAAGTGCAGGAAAACACCCCAACAGTCGAGAATTTTGGGGTATCATTAATGACCTAAATAAAGGACCAAAACTCTACCAGGAAGCGGGAGTAGGAGCAGACTCTTGGACCCAACATGTGCAATCCCTCTACAGCATAACAACAGCAGGCCTCCCGAACAATACACGGGTAACATATCCAGTAGAGAATGGCCAGTTGGGAACTTACAACATAGGTACAGTAGGACCGGGGTTAAAGGACAGCTCAAAAGAGGAGACGACAGTCCCAGAACTAATCACCAGAGGGGAACTCTGTAAAATCATCACAAGGCTAAAGGCTGAAGGAGCGCCAGGCCCAAACGGGCTGCCCAACGCCATCTTTAAACACGACCCGGAATTCTGGGCAGAAATCCTAACGCCACTTTTTAATCAAATCTATCAAGACACACAGGTACCTGCATCTTGGAAGGGCAACGTGATTCATCCAATATTCAAACATGGCGACCATGGCAACCCAACAAATTACAGACTTATATCGCTGATAGACGTCGAAGCAAAGCTCTACGCCTCTTGTATTCTCCTAAAGCTGCAAGACTGGATTGAAGAATCTCACAGAATCCCCTGTTTTCAGACAGGCTTTAGGCGGAATATGGGGACAATTACCAATTTGACTTGCCTGTCACTATTAATGGACAGAACAGCAGCAAAGGGCGCACGATTGTATGCCTGTTTTGTAGATATTAAATCTGCCTTCGACAGAGTTAACCGAGAGCTTCTATGGGGTAAATTGCAGCATTGGGGGACGCCAACAAAACTAATAGATGCAATAAAAGTTTTACATGAAGATACATGGGCAAAGGTTAAATTGGGAAATGGAGCTTATACAACAAGGAACATACCAACACACCAGGGCCTAAAACAAGGCTGCGTTTTAGCGCCCACCCGTTTTAACCTTTTTCTTTCCGACTCCGCAATAGTGCTGGACACAGATGAAGTGCACCCACCTTCATTGGCAAACTTGCGAATTCCTTGCCTTCAATATGCAGATGACATAGTCCTGCTGAGAAAAACCCCAGTTGGTCTACAAAGAGCCTTAAACATACTATCAGCGTACTTAAAACAAGAAGGTCTGGATCTAAACAAAGAAAAAACCAAAGTGGTCCGTCTAGTAGACCCAAAAAAACTTAGATACACATGGACGTACAACGGGACGAAGGTGAACGAACAAGGTTCGTATAAATACCTTGGAGTTACAATTTCCCAGGGAGCAAAACAAACTGAGCATATATCTGCAGTACGTGCAAAAGCCCAAAGCCTAATTTTTGCTTATCGGTTGCTAAAAACAAAAATGGACTGTCCGAACCAAAATCACCTCTTGAAGGTTATGTCAGCACAAATTTTACCATCCTTGTCTTACGGTCTCGTCACCTGGTGTGGCAAGGAAATAGACCTACTAAATAAGCTTCAAACCAAAATCTATAAAGCAGTTTTTAACTTTCCAAAGTGTGCTTCAGGCCCGCAAGTTAGGCTGGAATTTGGTCTGCAAAACCAGAAATATAGGAGCATGAGCGGCTTCGTAAAACTGTGTCACAAGATCAGCAGATCCGGATTCAATGGATTGGTTAAACTGGGAAGCTATAAAAAATCAAGGAGTGAAGGGAACCCTCTGCCCTTGGGGAAAACATCTGAAAATCTGTGTAAAAGAGCTGGGGTTGGAAGGCACATGGGAGTCCGTGACGGACAAAGCAACCATAAGTAGATTAGCCAACAAGGCAGCAAGGATGAAATCTTTTCAAGATGACAAAGCGTCACTTCTTAAACGGCGACATGGTTGGACCATAATCAACTCCTTTAAAGCTGGACTACCGCATGCATACTTATCCTCTCATTTCAATGTGCATTTAAAAAGAGCCTTCACAGACTATAGGATGGGGATGCACATTTCGAAGGATCTAGCACCATCCTGGAAAGGTAACTACCAGACGGAGAGTTGTAGACTATGTGGATACAAAACAGAATCACTAGCTCACTTTTTGTGTGTTTGTCCGGCTCTCCTGGCACAACGTCGTCGATTCTTAAAACAGATCTGCAACGAGTTAAAAATTCGCACCTGCAGGCAAATGGTAACCTGTTGGCTGGGAGGGAGTTCAATTATTTTGGCTTGCCAGGGAATAAAATTCTTGGCAGAAGTGAAAAAATGCCTGAGTCTTGTGGAACAAGGACAGGGCTAATGAAGTGGGTCACCAACGCTGCCTCGAGCCTAATGACTGGTAAATTCTGCACAACTCACGTAATAACATTTTGACCCTGAAGCTTGCGGGAGTATCCCCGGATGAAATTTTTTAAACTGTGTTACATTGTTTTAACAAAGGAGTAGTCTAATTTTTTAGCAAGCATTTTGTCTTTTGTATTATAAAATTATTATGTGGAAATTGTAATGATTTTAATTAATTATGCAATAAATCTTTTTGACCTTTGACCTTGACCTTGACATGCTAATTTAGCATTGACAAATAAGTCTGATTTATTTTGGTAGCACATTACACTCTTGAAAAAGCACCAATAATAATGCCTGGCCCTTTAGCAACTGAACTCTGTGCTTCATCATGCAACTTTTCCTTGCCTTTGAAGCTTGTGTGGGAGTATCCACAGCGATAGCCATGCAATGAAGATTCGAAAGCTGAGGGTAAAAACCAGCAAGTGTCAACTCCCCTCTGACAACCAACATGTACACAAGGGCGGCTGAACTATAGGTGTGAAAATATGAGGTAGTCCTGCTAGAGTTGGTGAAGGCACATGGCCTTTCAATACTTCTCTACAACTGTCACGAGTTTTAGAACCCTTGATTTCAATATATGTGAGAACAACTTATTTGTACAACAGACGGATGTAGTGGTAATTTGCTCATGTAAGTACATCACAATATATATAAGTGGAATCTAACATGTTGAAAATGTAGAGCTGCTTACTAAAACAGAAAGACATGTTGGGAAGGTAGGGAGACAAAGATTGGGGTGCATGCTTACACTTATACAATTATACACTTGCTGGGCCAGTTATGAAACCAGGCCAACCACCTTTATATGAGTAATTTTAGGTGAGAAAGAATTGGAAGCACATGGGACAAGAGTACAAAATTCAAAGAAAAAATAAAAACCTAGAAGCACTAACCAGGAATGGGAAATGACATGTGCTCAAATAAAAGACCATTGGAGCTGAACTTGGATGGTAAGACAAGGCCCAACTTTGGCGTTACCAAATGGTAGCAGAGGATGGTTTGCCTCTAAAGTGAGGAGAAATTAAGGATTTACAGTAGAAGTGGAGGAAATTCTGGAAATTCTTAAAGGCAAAAAGAGAGGTAGTCCCTTCTGTAGGTACTCTACACACTGTTGCGCGACCTGTGTTGACTTGTGGCTCTGCTGCAATGTGGACAGCAGTCGCCAGAGGAGGTGAAGCGTGGTGCCCTCAAACCCGTGGATTTGATCACTTCAGGGTTTTGAACAAAGTGGTCATGTTTTTGTGTTTAACACAATTGTAATCTTGAATTATGTGAATTAAGTAAATATTCTTTAGTGTGGGGCTTTTAATGTATGTTGTTTCCTTAAATGTAACCTGAAACTTTAAACAAATTCAATGTCATTATCATCAAATGCTTATTCAGCTCTACTGAGCCATAAAAGTCAAAGCAAAAAAAAGCCAAACAAATACAGTATCAAACTTCATAAAATGAGAAAAACATTTGTTAAAAAACCCACTAAGGATAGATATTAAAATGCATCAATAGGATGAGAAAATCATTCAATAATAAGATCGTACCTTTACGGCACTTAACATGTATTTATGGATTCCATGTCAATCTTGTAATAAACAGATATTTACATTTAGTTTAATAAAAAGCACTTGCAGCACACTGTATTCCTTTTTTTACTTTCAAATATCATCTATATTCTATGGACATATGAAGAGTAATGTCTTTCAGACACCATATTTATTGAACAAATACAGTCTAAATTAGCTGTTTCAGACAATAACTATTTCTTTTTTGGAGGATTCAGAAATGGTAATTTGGTTTTTATACTTTTCTTTCTCCATACCGTTTGGGTTTTCAGTTCTCAGAAGCAGTGGGTTTGAGACCGTTGGTCAGCTTGCTATGACAGTTCAATTAATCACAACAGTTTCGACACGTCATTCAAGAAGTGTGTTGCTTCTTCAGGGAACACAGAAAATACTTTTGTCAATTATGAAAATTGAAAACCTATCAGTTTAATTCAGGTAAGCAGCATCTGTGAAAGACACAGTGTTAGCAACCTGCTTCTATTTGCCATTCCTCCTCCATTTCTTGTTATGGTATGTCAATTAATTTTATAAAGCGTGAACAGTTGCCCGAGACGTCAAGGCACTACTGAGTTAGTATGTGAAAAGCTGTGTTTTCAGTGACTTTCGGAAGGAGATTAGGTTAGTCTGAGATTTTATATACAGAGGGAGGGAGTTTCTACGCCCTTGCCACAAAACTTCTGCCGCCCCAGGAGGCGTGTCTAAACTAAGGAATCCTAACATTTATTACTGCACTTAAACGGAGGGGCCTCTCTGGTAGATACCATTTAAGTTTGTCCTTAATGTAATTTGGACCAAGATCATGCAAAGCTCCAAGGGTGTTTACTAGAGCTTTAAAATAGACTCTTTGTTTAACTGGGACCCAATGAAGCACCCATAAAGCTGGTTTAGCAGATTGGAATTTGGGGATTCCAAGCAAGAGCCTAGCTGCCGCATTCTGGAGAGATTGCAATTTATCTCAGAACTGTGCCTGTAAATTTAAATACAGTCCATTACAGTAATCTAATTTAGACAGGTTTAATGCTGCTATACTGTTCTTTGTAGAGAAGGTGGAATATATGGAAGAATCTTTTAGATTAATTTAGGAGTGTATAAGGCAGGTGAAATAGTGGCATTGACCTGGTCCCCAAAGGTAAGTTTGTTGTCCATAAGGACACCCAGATTTCAGACCTTTTTGATGGAAACTGGTAATGGGCCTAAATGTTGCAGCCAGCAGGAGGGTATCCAGCAAGTGGATTCTTGGTCAAAAAGAAGAACCTTCATCTTACTGGAAATCAGTTTGAGACAGTTTCTGCCCATCCAGTCATCTAGGGCCAACATGCATTCATGAAGTCTAAGTGCAGTTGTGTTCGAGGGATTGGAGAAGGACACCACAATCTTGGTATCATTTGTATATGATACCAGGGAAAACCAAACCATCTAATCAGATTAACGAGGAGGTAACATACACATTAAATAGTGTTGGGCTAAAAGAGGAACCCTACAGCACTCCACAGGGCAATGAGAAGGGCTTTGATTCGAATTATTTTAGAGACACTGTCTGTTCATGATTACTCAGAAAGGATTTTAGAAGGAAGAGAGCAACTCCTTTGATTCGGATATGAATCAAACGATCAACCAGGATAGCATGATTGACAGTGTCAAATGCCACGGAGAAATCTAACAATATAAGCGCAGCATGTCCTCCATTGTTCAGGATACATCTAATCTCTTCTTATGAGAGCAGTTTCTGTGCTATGACAGCTTCTGAACCATAATTGGGTATGATCTAACAGATCATTGTGTTGAATGAAACTAGCCAATTGGATATTAAGGGCTTTTCAATGATTTTTGTCACAAAGGTAGGTCTAGAAATGGGAAAGTAACTGTTCCTATCCGTCGGGTCCAGGCTAGGATTCTTTAAGAGGGGTAGAATCGATGCTTTCCTCCAGTCATTCATGAAAAAACCCAGTGGTGATCATTTTATTGAATATGATCGTGAGATTACGTGCAAAAATCTCAGTGGCCAGGTGCATGATTTTTACAGGGCATGGGTCATAGGGGGAACCCAATTTCGTGCTTTTGATGAGTTCTATAACTTGTTGGTCCATTAAGTGGGAGAAGGCAGTGAAAGTGGCTATAGTTGAAGTTTGACTAACCAGTCATTCTTCCTTACCCATGGAGGTAAACGAGGCCGAAAATATATTAAAAATTAGTTCCACTTTTGTTTGAAAGAATAACGCCAGGGAATTACAGAAGGAATTACTGCTCTCCCTCATTAAAGATATAGTAACTCCCAAACATGGTGATTGGCAAAAACACTGCAAGTTAAACTTTTTAATTGCAGCTGTAAAAAAACGTTAGCAATTGAGAAATAAATGATGATTGAGCACTTTAAATGTCGACCACTTAGTAATGACTGAATTTCTGAAGATAACACAAATGTCCTCATGTGCAGCATGAATTAACAATTCTAAAAATATACGTTAGCGCGTTGCAAAAAAAAGTTTAAATCATAAATTTGGCAATTAACAACTCAGAAGCATGAACTAATCTCAAATATACATGAAGGTGTCTATATCAGATTTTCATGCATAGATCCATGGGGCCAGAACATGCACCACATCTCTAGGTGCTAATCACCTTTTTTGTCTCATATTTAGTCCAACTATAATTCAACTAGGAAAATACTTTTTAAAGTGGTGCTAGATTGCTAAAAGGAGGGCTTTAGTGACAGAACTCCACTTACATTGACAATTATTGAGTTTGTAGATTGAAAAAACTCTAACACCTGCTAGAATGCCCTTAGATGTGAGTTGAAAAAGAAGTGGATATAGGGGACATCTATACTGGATATGATTGTCCACTCACAGCCGAAGTAAATTCCTTCGCACTTTCTCACTTCTATACTCAGACAACCAGCCAACAAATCCCTGCATTTTGTGATTCTTTTACATTTTCTGCATATCCCAGATACATGGAGTTAGCATGGTCGAGACTATAATTTACTGCTACCCCAACAACTGGGGCTCCCACTTGGAAGATGTTTTGGTGAAAGTCCTGGCCATCTGTGCTGCTGGAATATCAGGCAGTACAAAGTGGGTCTTCAGAATACATGTCTTTCCTCACGGGCATTGCAACGTGTTGATCTTTGCAACATGTGTAATACCATGCAACGCTGTACAACCATTGCCTTTACCCCAGGTTGTAAAGTCTCATATATACATGGTAAATTTGATGGCATTTAATGAATTTTCACAAAACATTCCCAAAAAAGTTCATCCACCTCAGCTCCTTCCTGTAAAGTTTCGGGGTGATCTGAGGAAGTGATCTGAGAAATTCTCCAAGCAATTTCCATAGACACTGCTACAGCCAAAGCAGCTGAACGGAATTTCACCAAATTTGTCAGAAAGCAAGATCTTTACCCAGAAAGTGTGCATTTTGCAATTTGGTGTAAATTCATTCAGTAGTTTATGAGAGATTGAGGCTCAAAATGTATAGATATCTTGTTGGTTGGGTTCGCTGAACTCTCACTGCAGTCAAATGGGAATTCACTTCAATTGATAGATGAAGTTGATTGGCCGAGAGGGGCTTTTTTCCCTCTGGCCGCCTGATTTTTGTGGGAGAAAGAGCCTCCCACGAGTCCTGCAGGCTCAGGCGCAGGCTGATTGGCTTGGTGCAACATGAAGAGTAATGTTGCAGCCGCCATTAGAGAACATGGGAAAGTGGTCCCCTTGGCTTGAAAATTAATCAAAATTAGGTATAAACGGCCATGATAGGAGTACATTAAAAAAAAAAATCAAATTTACCATATATAGTTAACTACAACAATTATAACCCATGCCCTCACCATGAACTGTTCATGACCTCCCATGTTAGATCACTCATGACATCACTAATAACATGTTCTATGACATTGTTGATAACGTCACGGATGACATCAGAAATTACATCATTGATGACAAAACTTTGCATGGCAAGAGCGCAAGTTATAGTTATTTCAGTAATATATATATAGTTATATAGAGCTGCATCCAAAGATGATATCTGCTGGCACCACCATGTAAATTACATCCAGTGACTGGGGCAAATGTTTACGATATTGTGACTCAGTGCAGCGGTGGAATTGCTCTTAGCTGATCGAAAAGATGTTTTTATTATCAAATGATGAGAGCAAGATGAAGGGTGACTACTGACCACAGTGAAACAATAAGGACAGCACCTCTTCCCATTTTAATTTCCTCCTTTGAATTCTTCAAATCCAGGCCCTCTCTTAGGAGAATGCACAAAGTATTTCTTTAGAACCGGCCCTGCACACAGTTAGGAGCGCAAGATGTGCTATTGCAATCATGAAAAGATTCTCTGTTGGCAGGTAGTGTAGATTTTATGATGAAGTTTATGAAGATGAAGATATCAGTCTTAGTTAAAGGTTACAGATGTGATGTAAATATAACATCGATGCCCCACCAGGAGCAGCCTCCTGCTGCTCAGCCTGCTCACTCCAACAGATCTCTCAAGCATACATAAACATCATGGGCCCGATTCACAGAACTAACTTAAGACAAAATCCTAAACTTACTACCATTTTGGTATTCACAGAAGGCACTTACTCATTTAGGTATTCACAGCAGTTAGGACTCCTAAATTTAGGACCCCTAAATGCCTTCTGTGAATACCGAAAGTCTTAAAGTTAGGATTTTTCTCCGTTTAGGAGTAGTAAAGTTAGGACTCCTAACTTTAGGACTTCTAAATGCCTTCTGTGAATACCGAAAGTCTCAAAGTTAGAATTGTTCTCAGTTTAGGAGTAGTAAAGTTAGGACTCCTAACTTTAAGATACCTAAATGCCTTCTGTGAATACCAAAAGTCTTAAAGTTAGGATTTTTCTCAGTTTAGGAGTAGTAAAGTTAGGACTCCTAACTTTAGGACTTCTAAATGCCTTCTGTGAATACCGAAAGTCTCAAAGTTAGAATTGTTCTCAGTTTAGGAGTAGTAAAGTTAGGACTCCTAACTTTAGGACTCCTAAATACCTTCTGTATTGCTGCTGTCCAGGGCATTCTTTCACCGAAGCTGTTGTTGTCCCGGGAGGAGTTCACTGTTGGGGGCCGTGTTGCTGAGAACTGCTGTGGGGGCATTTTGAGCATAACGCAACGAGACTCCAGCGTCCAGGAGGCTGTGCGTCACACCACCTGTGCTGCAGCCCGCCCACACGCCCACAAGAACAGAAATACCTCTCGCAGAACCCGCTGGCGCGGGTCCCGCTTCGCTGTCCAGGGCATTCTTTCACCGGAGCTGTTGTTGTCCCGGGAGGGGCTCACTGTCGGGGGCCGTGTTGCTGAGAACTGCTTTGGGGGCATTTTGAGCATAACGCACGGGACTTCAGCGTCCAGGAGGCCGTGCGTCACACCACCTGTGCTGCAGCCCGCCCACAAGAACAGAAATACCTCTCACGGAACCCGCTGGCGCGGGTCCCGCTTCGCAGTCCAGGGCATTCTTTCACCGGAGCTGTTGTTGTCCCGGGAGGAGTTCACTGTTGGGGGCCGTGTTGCTGAGAACTGCTGTGGGGGCATTTTGAGCATAACGCAACGAGACTCCAGCGTCCAGGAGGCTGTGCGTCACACCACCTGTGCTGCAGCCCGCCCACACGCCCACAAGAACAGAAATACCTCTCGCAGAACCCGCTGGCGCGGGTCCCGCTTCGCTGTCCAGGGCATTCTTTCACCGGAGCTGTTGTTGTCCCGGGAGGGGCTCACTGTCGGGGGCCGTGTTGCTGAGAACTGCTTTGGGGGC
The DNA here is from genome assembly GCF_964263255.1 of Lissotriton vulgaris. NCBI lineage: Eukaryota > Metazoa > Chordata > Amphibia > Caudata > Salamandridae > Lissotriton > Lissotriton vulgaris. The sequence goes on along the minus strand of NC_141699.1, from coordinate 1,037,740,940 downwards.
ATTTTGAGCATAACGCACGGGACTTCAGCGTCCAGGAGGCCGTGCGTCACACCACCTGTGCTGCAGCCCGCCCACAAGAACAGAAATACCTCTCACGGAACCCGCTGGCGCGGGTCCCGCTTCGCAGTCCAGGGCATTCTTTCACCGGAGCTGTTGTTGTCCCGGGAGGAGTTCACTGTTGGGGGCCGTGTTGCTGAGAACTGCTGTGGGGGCATTTTGAGCATAACGCAACGAGACTCCAGCGTGCAGGAGGCTGTGCGTCACACCACCTGTGCTGCAGCCCGCCCACAAGAACAGAAATACCTCTCGCAGAACCCGCTGGCGCGGGTCCCGCTTCGCTGTCCAGGGCATTCTTTCACCGGAGCTGTTGTTGTCCCGGGAGGGGCTCACTGTCGGGGGCCGTGTTGCTGAGAACTGCTTTGGGGGCATTTTGAGCATAACGCACGGGACTTCAGCGTCCAGGAGGCCGTGCGTCACACCACCTGTGCTGCAGCCCGCCGACATCCCTTATTTACCAGCATCAATCCCCGCTGCGCGGGACGTGCCGGGCGAAGCCCGGGCAAAGGGCGGGCCATCTGCGGCCATCAGAGGTCAGAGGAGGTCGGGTCGGGCAACCTCTCTTGGTTTTGCGGGACAAAAGATACAACCCAAGGGATACGCACCCAGAGACTACCTACGTACTCTTTGCGTCTCTTCAAAGGGCCTAAATACTGGTAATTAAACTGGTAATTAATATACCCACCTGACTATATCTGGTGTATTGCACAATAGTTAGTTGCACCATGTCTTCTAAAAGGGCCGCCAAACAAATTTTGTCTCAGAACAGTTCAATTAAGGGGACTCTGGACCACTATCTAACCAGGGTATCATCGACAATAGAGAGAGTAGAACATAGTCTTGCCACAGAAATTTCACCCAGTTTACGATCCCGCACGAGGCCAACAGACTTAGCTAACTCCTCCTTAATGAGTTGAACTAAATGAAATCTGTAACAGCAGGTATACCTCAATAGAACTGGAAAAGGAGCAATCCGGTGCTCCAGCGAGCTCAATGGAGAATAGAAGCCCCCAGTTTAGTGCATCCCCTCATTTAAATAAAAGTCCTCTGGAAACCCACCTTCCAATAATAGACAAAGTTAACAATCAACCGATAGTACCCCCTCAGGTCCCTCTTTTCAACAGAAAGCGCAAAGGGGCGGAAGACATAGGGAGGCTAGCGAAACAACAGAAAATAAACTCAAGTCCCCCACTGGTCACTGCCACCACCCCAGAAATATCCAAGGCATGTCCAGCATTGGAGACTCCTGTACCTATTTTACCATTCAAACTATTGGCCCAGCTTGAAGAACTGGTTAAAGCCTTAACATCCCCGCTGATAGTAAGGATTGATAGAATAGGGGAAAAGGTCACGATGATAGAAGATTCCATCAAGGCAAACATGCTTACAAATAGAATGTCAGGGGACAAGCAAACTGATAACTTAGCTGCCTCCAACATGCCTAGCACTATGGCCCAATACCGACCAGTCGCCACTAGATTATCAGCTTCAAAAGCCAAGGAAGTACCCAAAGAATCACCAAAAGTACTGAGTTCTGCTCCTAGAGCAGGGATGATTAACATAGCTACGTTTTCTGAGGGGTCTTTTGCTAATCAGGGTAACATGCAAAGAAAAATTAATTGTATAAACCTACCTCCAGAGGCAGCACCTTTCGTGTGTGTCCTTTCGGGGGTGCCCCGAGCTTACAATCGGGAAAGTTGAAGGTCATCAGAACCTTAAAAACAAGGTATCATTTTGGTTAACTAAAAAAAGACCCCTTCCACCTAATATTGATGGTAGTATCCTAAATGTTAGAAGGGTGGGGTGGGTAGGACCCCGTCCAAAGGACTTAGCTGGAGACCTGATAATTGTAAATTCTAGGGATAACCAGGTCGTCCCCTTTCTTCGTAGGTTGCAGCCACAAACAGGAGACGGGCCAATAGCAACAAGGGAACTGTGCGATTTTTATCCAAGAATCGCTTATCCGCCACCCTCAAGATGGAGTGTAGAGGAAAACTACTCGAAGGGTGGGAGAGGTTCCGAACCGAGCAGATACAGGATACCTACCTTCAACCGTTATGACTTACTCTATGGCTTACATATGCTGAACTGATAGGATAAGGATATCGTCCCAATTACTGTTCATAAAGCACAGCCATTTTTTTCCGTATGAAGTACTCTATGGCGATGCCAAATCCAATTAATTCGAATTTTAACTGATGTTGCCAAGTGTTCTTTTCTTTATAGCTTAAACATAGCTTTACAGGCCTTTCATACTTATTTATTGTTTTAAATTGTTAAATCTCTTTTGTTGGATCGATTTGTTACTGCTTGTTCACAAGGAACCCTGATTTGGATTGGGAATTATGTGTAAAACTATGTTGTATATGAAATTTCATGTTGTATGCTTTTATGGTTATTCATTTTAACCGAATAAAGTACGTTGAACCTTCTGTGAATACTGAAAGTCTTTAAGTTAGGATTTTTCTCCGTTTAGGATTGGTAAAGTTAGGACTCCTAACTTTAGGACTCCTAAACTGAGAAAAATCATAACTTTTAAGACTTTCGCCATTCACAGAAGGCATTTAGGAGTCCTAAAGTTAGGACGCCTAACTTCTGTGAATACTGAAATGAGTAAGTGCCTTTTGTGAATACCAAAATGAGTAAGTGACTTCTGTGAATACCAAAATGGTAGTAAGTTTAGGATTTTGTCTTAAATTAGTTCTGTGAATCGGGCCCTCTGATTCTACGACATTACGCACACACACACGATCTATTCCGAAATTTTGGAAAAGCACATAAACTTACAGTTAACCCAGTTTGTTGAATCCTCTAGTTTCTTACACTCCTCCCAATCCGGTTTCAGAGCCAGTTTTTCAACTAAGACGACTCTTCTTGAAGCCACAGAAATGCTGCAACATCGCTTGGACCGCGGGGACACACTGGCCCTCATATTACTAGATCTAAGCGCCGTGTTCGGCACGCTGTCTCACACCGTGTTGATAAACTCCCTACAGTCCCTTGGCATTCTGGTCCAGCTCTTGCCTGGCTTACATCTTTTCTCTCCAATTGGACTTTTCAAGTCTTCTCTTCTAGGGCCACTTCCAAAATGTACTCCTCTCCTTATGAGGTACCCCAGGGCTCCTTTCTTAGCCCGTTACTAATTAATGTTTATATCAGAACTTTGGCAACAATTGCTGAGGAGGCCAGGCTGTCTCTTTTCTCTTATGCGGACGACACCCAAATCATCTTCTCCCTTTCTGCCGAGAAGATGTTCGGACCATCAGTTCTTTGGACGGGTTTAAGGAAAATTGCATCTTGGATGCAAGTTGTTTAACTTAAACTTAATGGCGGGAAGACTGAGGTCCTAATTTTGGGAAAAAATAAAGACCTTTGGGGCCCCCAGCACTGGCCTGATATAATGGGTGCCCTACCCCAGCCTACCCACCAAGTACGCAATTTAGGATTCATTATTGATGACCAATTATCAATGAGACAGCAAGCAGTGAAGGTGGCAGCCACCTGCTTTACAATTCTGAAATCAAGACTGTAGTCCAAGCACTTGTGACTGCAAGACTGGACTACGGTAACATCCTCTATCTGGGGGCTAACAAGCAAGTGATACAGAAACTACAGGTGGTCCAGAATTCTGCTGCCAGATTACTTTGTCAGATCGCCAAAACTGCTTCCATCTCTAGCTCCTTGCAAGATCTTGATTGGCTCAAGGTCGCTAATCAATTTAAATTTAAAGCCTTAAGCTACATGTTCAAGATCAAGTCTGGCACTGCCCCACAATATTTGCAAGATCTGGTGCACTCTTACCAACCTCCACGTTTCTTACGCTCTACTACTCAGGGGAAATTCTTGGTTCCCAGGGTTAAACTCTCATGGGTGGGTGATCGCTCATTTGTCGGTCTCGTCCAACCTTATGGAATTCTCTCCCCATATCGCTCAGGAAAGAAACAATATATGTGAACTTCCGTAAATGTTTAAAGACGTGGCTTTTCAATCAGTAATTCCGATTCTCTGGTTCGTTCAGGCTGGCGCTGGGAAACCCTTTTTGGGTAGCTGTGCGCCTTACAAAATCAATATAACATAACAAAACATAACTTCAAAGGGAATCTCCTCCGGGAAGCCAACAGTGAGCTCAGGCCTACAGCTGGACCAAGTTCTACTGAGTCCATTGATTCCCTTCTTTGATTGGACAAGAAGGTATAGAATCTATTCAAACGCAAAAATCATGCTTGGAACCTCCAGGGGCTTCTGTTCCCTCATCCTAGGTATTTAGTAGCCGGTCCTTTGAAGTACCAGTTAGCAGGGTGAGACCACAAAGTCAGTTGCGGCTGGCTTGTACAGAGTGTGGTGAGGCGGGAGGGGGGCGCAAAAAAATAAAAAAATAAAATAGACTTACCTTGGTGACTTGCAGTGCGACCTCCTCCTCGCTAGGGTGCCTTCACAGGAAGCTCTGATGCAGGAAACGGCACTACCCAATCCTGGTGCTGCTTTCACAGCAGGAAAGCAGCGACTAGATTGAATAGAGCGGGCTTTCCCAGGGCTCCTAAGAGCACTGAAGGCCTGCACGTTCTCTAACCCAGCTAGGTTAGAGAACTTTAAAACGTGCATGTCTGGCTGGCCTGCCCAAGATGGCAGGCCAAAGAGACATGCGCATTTTAAAGCACATAGCTCTCTGCTTCTGCCACTTAGCTGGACTGGACCCGCTCATCCTGACGCTTAGTTCAGGGCGGGTAGCTGAACAATAAAATGGTAATAATGAACTTCATTGCCATTTTAATTTTCAGCGCTAGGGCTTGTGGGGCAAAGCTCCTTCGCTCAAATGGAGGACCCTCCCTTCGTGCCCCTTTGTGACAAAGTTGTGAATAGGGTACAATCACATGCAGAAATGTGTATGTGTTCTGGAGTGTAATTCAGCAGGGCTTACCTTGATATGTTTCATGTTCTAAAGCTGTTATAAAGATAATAGATAACAAGAAATTAACTTCACCAGTCGTCTTTTTGGCACTAGTAACACTTTCTTAGCAAGAGTTACAGATTTATGATTAAATTAGAGTTTGCGCAGAAGCTACTAGGAATAGTACATAATGCACAATCACACACCTTTTTTTGGAAGTAGGGGCAATTTATTTTTCACTCCAGATTATTTATCTGTATCTCCCCAGGGGTCCTGCACAGACAGCTGTGGTACCAAAGTGATAGCCATGGTAATTTATTTATTTATTTATTTATTTATTTTTACAATTTATAGAGCGCGAACAAATGCCCGTAGGCGTCTCGGCGCTAGAAACAGTGCGTAAAGTTCCCACAGAGGCTAAATCGACAGCTGTTATTGACCAAACAGCCAGGTCTTTATTTTTCTGCGAAATTGCATCAGGGACGAGCTTTCTCTGATGGCTAATTTAGAAAGAAAAACTTATCCTTTCAAACAGGCACAAAACCTGCTTTTCAGACACAGTTTCTACAGATGTGCTAATGCTAAAAGTAAATAAATGCTAAATTATAACACCGAATAACTTTTTTGCATTTCATGTAATTGCATGTAATTTGTCGCAATTTTGTATAATTACAGAAAAGGAAATTACGAGGATTACGGACATCCTTAAAGTTCTAACATCACTAATTGGAAAGAACTCGTTGATGCTAATGAATGGAAATGGCCAGCTGAGCAAGATGTGGTCATTTGGGGATATTTTTGCACAAGGAAGAACACTTTCATTGACTAAATATGTGAATGTTCTACCACCCAATCTTATTAATCATTGTTTGCTGCTGGGAATAGTTATGCTTTTGCGAAAATCAATCAATCCATGTTACTTATATTGGCATTTTTACTTTTTGTATCTGACATCTATCACTTCAAATACATATAGAAATCAATGAATATATATTGGGTCCAAATAAACCAGTTTCTCTCCTTGCTTCTTACCCTTCCGCGAGGAGCTCATTGCAAGTGTCCTGATAAAATTATGCTGTTATACCACACCCGATATGAACGATAATTTGGAGTGCATTAATTACTGGGTGCTATATCACCACATCATGAGATTTTTCCCTTGGAATGAGGCTTAACATGCAGAATCCGTAATCCTGTATGATCCTGACATGAACATAACAAATAAGGGTTTTACCAGCACACCTATTATTATAATATCAATCACCTTTCAGGGTCAGTTTAGTTACATTCGACTCAAACATAGAGACAATCACAAAATATATTCTTATATAAAAGGGATCCAAGACGCAGATGATCTTGATATTCTTTTATTCAAAACTACTTAATTAAAAGTTCCCAGCACACGGCTTGCTGACACGTGTTTCGTCTTACAAAGACTTTTTCAAGGCTGTTTCTAGTACACATGCCCCACAGTGTTTACCAAATGTGGTATTACCACATCCTTCTTCACCTCTGAACTGGGATAACAGGAGTATCTGATTTTTCCTCTCTTGTTGGACTTATGGAGCTCAGAATCATGCACTTTTCTCCTCAACAGTGTCACCAACAGGAGCCGGCATGGCTAGCAGGTGGGGGGGCAGGCAAGTCTCGCGTTGATCGCGCATAATTGGTTGTGAACGTCCTGGTTGGACGCTCAACCAGGGAATGGGAGCCTGGGCTTGTTCTGTATGCAGGCTGCAATGCAGCCTACATGGAGAAGGGGAAAATGTGCCCGAGAGGGCCGACCAAACAGTCTTTGCGCACTTGAGAGGGTAAACCACTCCGCCCCTGCCCTGCTCGGTGAGCAGAGCAGCCCCATCCACCTGCCTGCCCGCAAAGGAAACATAACATGATAATAATTGAAAATTGTTATCATGTTATGTTTCCTATTCTTGCACTGATTGAAAGCAGAGGGGAGTAATGCTCCTCCACCATAGCTGAGGAGCCGCCACTGACTGTCACAGTTTTACCGCTGTGGGATTAAACCACCAAATGTGGTACTTCTTGGAATCCCGGTTTGGGTATAAATGTTGCCAGTCCACATTAAGAGGGCCCTATTATCCTTTTTTTTTTTTTTTTTTGGGCGTTCAAACTGCTTTATTCCATTGCTTATTCAATACACTGCTTTTACGCCTACAACCCGGAGGCCGGCAGCGTCGTGTGCAGTCAGTAGGAGGCAATCTTCGGGTGTACACAGCCTTGAAACCGGCATCCCGGGGGCCCGGTGGCGTCAAATAATGATGTTGAAGAAGCGCATGTCAGCTCGTGTGGTGAAACAGGACATATATGGTAGGATGCAGTGCAGTAGAACAGAGTTTTGTATTTCCCCCCTCCCACCCCCAACAACCAACAAACCCCCCCCTGTCAGGTATAAGTAATAAGGTGGTCAGTGAGTTGCACCAGACTCGAGTCTGTTTCAGCACCAGAAGTACTTTGTAAGGCACATTGCATGCAGGTAACGCTCAGCATATATCTATATCTATATCTTCGGAGCCATCCCGTGGGACTTGGGGAGGCTCGCATATATGACCCCTGAATTCGTTCCAGTTTGACCAGATTTACCCCCACTTATGGGGGCACCCTCTTGCTGTGTATACCGTCTTTTCTTGCAGCATGCACCGATCCATGTCGCTTTGCCAGTCCCTCAGTTTGGTGGATTGGGGGCACCCCACAGTCTCGCAATATTTCTCTTTGCCACCATTTGCCCAAGAGTCACCCAAGTTCTCCCTCTGGACAACAGATCTGTGGGTTCCCAAATGTTCAGGAGACATCTCTTAGCCTCAAGACGGATTTCAACATCCCAAACCTCCTGCATACAGTGTACCACCCGTCTCCAGTATCCTTGCACTTTTGAACATTCCCAGAGTGTGTGGAAGAAGGTGCCTGTCCCTCCACAGCCCCGTCTACAAAGCCCCTCTCCACCTCTCCCCATCGCTGCTAGCCTGGTACATGAGATGTAGACCCTGTGAAGGATTTTCAGCTGGATTAACCTTAAACGGGCCGAGATCGCCACCTCCCTCGGCGAGGCGAGAGCATACGACCATTCTTCCTCGTCTATCTCTAGCCCATCTGCGACCCACTTTGCTTTCAGGGGAAGGAGGGTGTCTGGGGGATTGTTGATTAACTTTTTGTATGTGAGGGAGATAGCATGTTCTGGGATGTGACCGTCCAGCAATCTGTCCTCCAATGGGGAGGCCTGAGGTGGAACAGTATCTGGTGGAATGTTTGCCATTAGGGAGTGTTGCACCTGTAGGTATCGGAAGTGTTCAGTGTGTGCCAGATCGTATGTGTCTTGCAGGTGTGCGAATGTGGGGATTCCTTTCGGTCCCCAGAGGTCCCTGATTTGTGAGATTCCTATCAGATCCCAATTGCGGAAACCCTTAGTGCGCCCTAGGGTACCAAGTTTTTCGGAGGCCCAAAGGGGTCTGGACATACGGAGGACATCAGACCACCCTAGCTTTTTCTGGGCAATCTGCCATATGTGTACTGTGTGTTTGGTCGGTCCTGTGAGGTGGTGTCTTCCCGGCTTAGAGTAGAGCGCAATCTCGTAGTTCCCCCCTGGGAGTAGCCATCTATCCATGTTGTATCCGGGGTCGTCCCCAGCACTGTAGGTCCCGTGATTTATAGCCGATAGGTGTGCCGCCCAGTAGTATTTACGGATGTCGGGGAGAGCAATCCTGCCATCATACCACCCCAGCGTGAGTTTGTGAAGGGCAATTCTAGGTGCACCGGCCCACAAGAGGCTCCGCTGCGCCGCCTCCACTGCTGCAAGGTATGAGTTGGGTACTAAGTCAGGGTAATTCTGCAGCGCATAGAGAAACCTCGGTAGCGCCACCATTTTAAAGAGGGCCGCACGACCTAACAGCGACAGTGGAAGTTTCTGCCATGACTGAGCTTCTCGTGGAGCCGTCTGAGGGGCGGGAGTAGATTGCGTTCATAAATCAGCATCTTATCTGTGGAGATGAAGACCCCAAGATATTGGAAACCGTCCGCTGCCACGGTCAAGGGGCAGGTTGTTGGGAGTCTCTGGGGGTCGCCGTGCAGCACATAAAGATTGGATTTGCTCCAATTCACACGGAACCCCGAGTTTCGACCGAAGCTTGCGAGGATGTCGAGCGCTGCCATAATAGATCTACGCGGTCTGGTCAGATACAAGAGGATATCATCGGCATAGAGGGAGATCTTGTCCTCCCAGCCGTCCGTCCAGGCTATACCTTTAAGGTAGACATCCTGTCGTATCCAGGCCGGGAGCGGCTCGATAGAGAGCACAAATAGGAGGGGAGAGAGAGGGCAGCCCTGTCTAGTCCCTCTCTCGAGGGCAAAGACTTCGGACGCCTTTCCGTTTACCACCACCTGGGCCATTGGTTCGGTATAAAGGAGGCGCACCCATGATATGAATTTCGGTCCGAAGCCCAATTTGCGCAACACTGCGAACATGTAGGGCCACTCTAGGGTATCAAATGCCATGGTGGCATCTAGAGAAACCACCACTGCGTCCTCCTGCAGCCTATGCCGCTGCCCAAGTACCCCATGTAAGCGGCGGACGTTGAGCGCAGTGTTATGGCGGGGCATAAACCCTGATTGGTCCGGATGGACCAGGGTGGACAGGACCGGTTGGAGTCTATTTGCGAGTGTTTTGGCCAGAATTTTCGGTTCCGCATTTATCAGCGAGATCGGCCTGTAGGAGCCACATAACTCTTTGGGCTTTCCCTCTTTAGGTATCGCCACTATCGTTGCTAGGCGCTGATCTCGTGGCCGGATTCCCACCTCCCTGCTTTCATCAAACATAGGCTTTAGGTGTTTACTAAGGGCGTCCGGCTGTAATTTGTAGAGTTCTATTGGAAGCCCGTTAAGTCCTAGGGCCTTACCTGGGCGGAGATCAACAATTGCACGTTGCAGCTCGGAAAGTTCGAGCGGACGCTCAAGGGCTTCTCGGTCATCCTCCGACAGGCATGGCATGCGGATGTCCGCAAGGAGGGCTACTGAGTCCTCCTCTGGACGGTCGGATTCCCGGCCATATACCTGCTTGTAGTGCTGTGCAAATTCCGCCACTATCTCTCGGGGTTCAGTTATTACGGTCCCCGAGGTTGTTAACAGTTCCGGAACTACTCTACTGGCCTGTTGTTGCTTGTCGAGCCAGGCTATTAGTGTCCCAGCCTTGTCCCCCTGGTCGTATATCCTCCCCATTTTGTGTCTGGCTACTGTTTGAGCTTCCTGCGTGACTAGCTCCCTGTATTCAGTGGTCTTGAGCCTCAACCAATGCTGCGCGTCTGTTATCCTATCTTCAGTCGCTTCCCTCTCCAGCTCCGCCAGGTCCGCTTCCATCATAGCAACCTGTCTTTCCCTATCTTTCCGCCTACCTGCTATGGCTGACAGCGCCTCCCCTCTGAGCACGGTTTTGAAGGCCTCCCATATGATGACAGGGGAGTCCACCGATCCCACGTTACTCTCAAAGTAGGTAGTGATCGATTTTGTAAGTACTTTCCTAGTCTCCTCGTTCTTCAGGTGCCAAGCACTGATTGGAGCGACACAGCCATCTCGTCGAGTCCCAAACGTTAAGTGCCTAAAAACTGGCGAGTGGTCAGATATGCCGCGTGTTAGGTGTGTTGCTGCATGTATCGTCATGTCATGTTGTAGTAGAGTAAGGATATAGTTGAGGCGCGAGAATGTGTGATGTGGACCGGAAAAGAAGGTGTATTGGGCCTCCGCTGGGTGCAGTAGCCGCCAGACGTCCGTGAGCCCGAAGGCTTCAAGGAAGTGTGTCAGCCACCGCTGTCCTTGTGGTATATCTCTGGGGGGATGTCTGTCCAGAGTGCCCGACACCACAGCGTTGTAGTCCCCTCCCATCACCAAGTGACCGTTCAGGAGGGAGAGTAGCATTGTGCCCAGGTCCGTGTATACTTGGGTTTGAATGCCCGGTGGGATGTATACCGAGAGTAGGTTAAGGCGGCGTCCCTCCCATCTGACACCACTACAAAGCGGCCCTGCGGGTCTGACTCAGTGTGATCTATGTGGATAGGCAGCGATCGATGCAGCAAAATCCCCAGCCCCCTGGAGCCTGAGGTGAAGCCTGAGTGAGCTGCAAGGGTGTACCCCCACCTGTTCAGGGCCTGACACATGTTTCCCATGAGATGCGTTTCTTGGAGCAGTACTGCGTCCGGCTGGTGCCTTTTAAGAAATTGCAGGACTGTGGTGCGTTTGAGACTGTCTCCCAGCCCGTTGACGTTCCAGCTCAGGACTTTTAGACTTTTTTCCCACCTCCTAGCCATAACCATTACTGTGTGTGAGAGCTGGAACCCACTTTCCAGTGCCCTGGTCGAGACTGACATGGCAAACTACACCTGACCGTAAAAAATCCACAACTCCCCTCCCCTCCCCCTTGTCCCCCCAACATGCATTGCCGAAGCCAACTCCGCCATCATCAATGGATCAGTAGCTTCTGAATCCGTTCCCCCCCTCATAGCCTCCCCCTTCTTTGAACAGCCCCCCCCCCCACCCTGCTCCCTGCTCTGTAGGCTTCAAACTACCCACGACCCCAATTAGCAGAGCGCCTGTCGCCCAACCCCACCCCGGAGAGAGTAAACCACTCCCCCCCGAGGAAACACTGCTCGTGGGCACGTGTGCCAGTCCCAACTCAAGCCGCCGTGCCCGTGTCCCCACAACTATATGTCCCTTAAGACTATGGCATTACAGGAGTCAGCTCAAAAGTACATCAGTCATGGACGAGTGCGTCCGCTTCCCCCGGTAGTGACCGGGAGTCTTACCACTGTGGACGCCTGTGGAGCTTCGTTCATCCCGGCACGGCCTGCCGCCCAACACCTCACCGTGCCGCGGTGTCCTGAAGAGGGTCCCAGCGAGGACTGTTAGACCTTGAGCGCCACGATCTCTGGCTCTGGCCATCTCCGGCTGATTTCTCCGCCGCCGATCCTGGGGATGGGGCCCCGGTTTCCCTCCAGTTGTCGCGGTTCTGCGTTGCCGGGGCCTCCGGCGCCTGTCCATCAAGCCATTCCTGAACCGCCTCCGGCGAGGTGAAGAATCGGGATTTTCCCCCTGATATAATTTTGAGTTTCGCAGGGAAGAACATCATATATTTGATGCCTCGCTCTCTGAGTGCCGCCTTCACACCCCTGAATGAACGACGTTCCTGTTGGGCCTGCAACGTGAAGTCAGGAAAGAAGCGGATGATAGTCCCTTCGTACTGCAGGTCACCCTGTTGTCTAGCCACCTGGAGGATGGCATCCCGGTCACGGTAATTCAGGATCTTTGCGATGATTGTTCGCGGCGGGGCACCTGGTTTGGGCTTAGGGACCAGAGCCCGATGGGCCCGTTCGATGGTGAAAAAGAGAGTCTCTTGGGCCGTAGGTGATGTAGGATTAAGTCCTCCAGAAAGAGCTCTGTGCTATGCCCCTATGAATCCTCCGGCACACCCACGACGCGTATGTTACTCCGTCTGGCCCTCCCTTCCTGGTCCTCGAGCCTCTGAGCCATTAAGCAGTGTTGGTGGACTAGGTTGTTTACTCGCCCTTCCAGCCGTTTCGAAGTAGCCTGAAGCACCCCAATGTCTGTCTCGTTGGTCTTAAACCTCTCAGTGGTCTTGCCGAGGTCAGTGCGTAGCAGGTTCACTTCGATCGCTATCTTATCCATTTTGGATTTGAGAGTGGTGCCCAACGTTTGTATTGCGGCCATTATAGAGGTCAAGGATGGCTCCTCCGTGCCCGCGGTGTTCCCCCCCCTCGCTCCAGCCTGCGAGGGCCCAGTCACCACCGCGTATTTATCTAGTTTGTTAGTCTGGGTCGTGACTCCCTGTTTAGGCCTCATCCCGGATTTTGGTGTTTGTTCCCGTAGTACACGTGACAGAAGCCAGTGGCCGGAGGCAGCACCAGACGTCCCACGTGGTGGATTGGCCCGGGCTGGTCAGACAGGCCGCAGAGTAGGCTGGGACCGGTGCGTCGTGGGTGGCCGAGAAGGTCGCAGGAAAGGGCCTCAGGTCGGCAGTCAGACCACCAACCAGCTATCCTTTGCACCGCAGCAGGCTATAGGACCCTTCACCTTGGCCGGCTCTTCCCAGCGGGCACCTCGATCAAGGCTCCGTCCCAGCCTCCGGGATCTCGGGCTGGCACCCCACACAACACCCAGGGGCCACGGCCCGCCCCTTCAGTTGATCGGACCTCACCATATTCAGCCGCCGCTCCCAGGTACACCCCGCAGTCTCACAACCCCTGGTCCGGGTGCAGGCGCAGGAGTTCCGTGATGGCGTGGTGCTCGCTCTTGGTCGGCCGGCACCCAAAATGGCCGGCGGCGCTGCAGGTCAGGGCTCCTACAGTCCAGGTCCAGCTCCTCTGCCCCTCTCGCCAGCGAGTGCTGGGGTTAACAGATCACCGCAGGCGGCCCTGGCAAAGCCGTCCCCGGCCGCGGCTCTGGATGCCTTGTTCACCGCAATCGCCGAGGTGTAGGCCACAAGCCGGGGCCTCGATTTTCGCAGTGCCGGGTCTCGGGCTGCAGGATGGACGTGTGGGCCAGCCGCGACAGGCAATGCGGCGGCGTCCCGGCCCTGGCAGGAGCTCGGTCTCCGCTCCAAGCGTGGAACAGCAGCTCTTCTCCTAAGGGAGCCGGTGCACTCGGTTTCAGAGCGCTCCGACCAGGATCAACGGGCGGATTTCATGGGGACAACAGTCGTCCCGGCGGAGCTCAGGTACTAGGCGGCCATCTTCGTCGGCGCCTGGCCACGCCCCCTCCCCTATTATCCTCTTAATGCTCTGTTTTTAATTTTAACTTGTACATTCTCTTTTGCTATGTCTTTCTATGTGAGCAAACTGAAATTCCTGTTTGGTTCTTTTGTTGTTGCTGAAATTAGAACAAATATTATATTTGTAATGCCAAGAACAATATTTTTTAGGCCTAATAGGAAACAGCTCACACATTTCAATAAAAGTGGTATTTCAGCAGTAAATGAGAGACAGTTTGCTTCGCACATGAAAGTAATCGCACAGATCTCGAATCGATGGTCCTGGTGTCTGAAAACCATTACTTCAAGTCCTGCAAAGGGTTGATGTGAGGTGACATAGCTTGTCATTCTGATGCCTCAATGCTCTGAAGTGATAGCGGTTGTTCTCTACAACACACCTAGGCCTTGTAAGGTGAATGAATCTGTCAATATCCATTCACTACATGTCTACCTTGCTGCATTCACACATAATATACTGAGGATGTTCAGGAGATGATCAAATGCTAATTCATCGACTGATTGCTTATCGATAATTTCCAAAATTGTTATATATCATGCACCATGGATTAATGTACTTATAACAACGAGGCAGAAAAAAATTAAGTAATAGAAATGCAAGAGTTAATCTAAACCACAATTAGATCGGAAACATCCATTGAACATGTAATATAAACTGTATATTTTACATACCCACATTCCAATTTGCAAAAAATATTAATTTGGTCAATTAAAAGTTGTAAAATACTTGCTTCCTACACATCATTTCCCCCATACATTTAGCCTTAAAAGGCTGTGCTCCTCAGATCAAACATTGCTGGTCTAAATATATCAAATGTTTCTGCAATTCAGCTTTTTTCTCTTAAAACTATCAACTAGGCATCGCCTCACACCTGTTTGTGTGAATGTGCTGTCTATCATGTTCTCACTTTGCATCCATAATTGTAGTGAAAAGCTTAAGGTGTGCCTGTCACTGTACTGAAACTTCCAGTGACAAGCTTAAGGTGTGCCTTTCACTGTACTGAAACTTCCAGTGACAAGCTTAAGGCGTGCCTGTCATCGTACAGAATGATTAGCCTGAAAGTACCTGTGACAGACTCTGTCCACCGAGTTGTGCTTGTCACCACTTTCTCTTCACTGACCAGCAGGCATTAATGGTGTGCCAGTCACCACTGTGTTTCCTGGCACCCGGCTGCTTAATTTGCAGCCTCTGCGAGTCAGCAAACATCAGCAGAACACGTTGCTGTTTTGCTCCGCCTCCCAACTGCACGCATGATAGTCATGTGCCACTGTGCCTCAAGCCCGCAACTGCATGGCTGGTACTTCATTGTGCCACAGTGCCTCACGCCTGGAAGACAGATCAAGTTGCAGTACTTCACTCCACTTGGCTTCTTCCTCCAATATGGCCACCGGCCATCACTAAACGTGCTTTCTGCATGCGCTAGAGCTTCTCTTCCCCCACACCACGTCAGTTACACTCTGCGTGACGCTTCCTCAGTGTCCTGGAACAAATCTGCAGTCGAGCTATACATGCTCATGCGCACCCGCAACTTCCACAGGCCTCAACGACGTCATTTTCAAAGTTGTTTCTTCTCACACTGTGTCCTCATACCATCCTTCTGGTCAACACAACTTCAGCCGGCCCTTAATTAGATCCACCACACCGTTCTGATTCACCACGCTTTGGCTTTTCAAAGTAAGTCCACTTGAAATACTCTTGCTGTGCCATCTTTGCTAACATCAATCCTCTTACTCCATGTTGAGGTGTACCACCACCCAGCATTGCTAGTGCAATGTTTGATAAATGAGTTTTCTCCACAAGCACGTAGGTAGATTCAAGGAGGATTATTTCTGTACACTTCACCCATCGCCAGGTTGGAACAACTTCATCTGTCCTCTCTTAGGAACAGGGACCCTTCATTTTTATTTATTCATTATTTGGTAGCACAGGCACTGGACCTTCATCGAGCACCTGGTCCCCCACTTCCCCTTTTTTACAATACTTAGCACAGTGGTTCAGCTGAGGGACATATCTAGCCTACTCCTTCAACATTTTCTCTGTCTCTCTCTAACCACCCCTACTATGGATTAACATCTGGGGTTGAGCTTTGGTGAGGACATTGTTTTAGAAAGTCTTAAAACACTGTCACTCTAAGGGTTAGATGGGAATCCTTCCACTAGCACCCCCTAAGGAGACTGGAACTCTATTACCTCCCTCAAGAAACAGCAAATTAAATTAGCAATGCAGGGAGCCATCATGACCGAGTACCTACGAGCTAACATAGCCCCCAATGTACTCATCGTAAATTGTAAGGAAATGCACACATGATTGGCTCATCTTGATTATCAATACCGCCAAACGACTCTCCGAGGATCCTTATTATCAAAATCAACGTTGCAGAGATTGCCCTTAAAACTAGCAGCAACATATCCGCCTTTAAATCACAACTTGCAGAAATTAATACAAAAATGAATGAACACAAGGACTACCTCATGAAGAAAAAAATGAACAAACTTCAGAAGGACATCAAAAGTTTTGAATGGGAGAAGTTCTACCCATATACTAAAGAAGACTATCTAGCATCAGGAAGTGATGTTTCCACCGATGAGGGCTCCACAAAATCTAATAGATCAAACTGATCAAACAGCGCCTCCAGTAACAACAGCTGGTATAGCAACAGAAGAGGCCAAGAACGTCTACCAGCACCACAAATATATGGCTACCACCCACCAGGGTATACAGGAACACCACCTATATGGTACCCTGGTTTCTCCAGATCTCAACCACTGTTCCAACCTTTCTTCCAAAATCAAGCTCCCAAACCTTTTTGGAGCAGAGGCAGGAGCAGAGGCAGAGGAAGAAGAAGAAATTACCAAAAACATGTTCAGTGGATAGACTCGGGGAACCAACGACAAACCAGGAGCCAGACTGCCAAGAAAAATTGATTGTCAATTTATCCAACAGAAACCTCACCGAAGATGAGACAACAGTCCTAAAGAAAAGTTTAGGCTTCGTTCCCACCCCCAAGGAAGACCAATTCAGTCTGGCTGTGGAACTACTTACCTTCTTTAGAAAGATTAGAATACGGTCCTTCTTTAAAGATCATGAGAGCACTAGCCCACCAGATTCCGGATTAAGAAATCCATCTAAATTTATACCGACCACAGCTGTAACTCTGTGTGAATTACTCACCTTTGAAAAATCTGTCTTAAAAGATTTGAACCAACTGAAACCCACAACATCTTTTGACAATCTACCTGCCGGACAGAGAAGAGCAATTGTGGACCTGACAGCAGACCAGAATATTGTCATCAAACTGGCGGATAAAGGGGGCGCCACAGTCATTATGAACTCGAAAGAGTACGACACCAAATGCCAATAACCACTGGACAACACCCGATTCTACAAAAAATTGGAAGCGAATCCAACATAATCCCTAACTAGACAGATTAAGATCATTGTAAATGAATCAGCCTCCAATGGATGGATTTCGAAGAACGAAGCTGATTTTCTAGTGAAAACATTTCCACAAAGTCCTTATGTCTATATCCTCCCAAAGATCCACAAGAATATACACCCTCCACCAGGTAGATCGATAGTATCCGGGATCGGATCTCTCCTTGAACCCCTAAGTCAATTCTGTGACCACTATTTACAACCCTTGGTGCAGAATACTCCATCCTTCCTAAAGGACACCAAGGAGACACTGTGTCTCATCAACGACTTGTCAAATCCTCAGATTACTTTCCTTGTCACCCTCGATGTGGAGGTACTTTACACTAATATTCCGCAAGATGCCACAATCAGGATCATTGACTCCATCCTTAGGACCACCACAACCCCTTCATCTTCCCCAGTGGACTTCATCATAGAGTGTGCAAGCATTGCCTTAAAAAACATATTTTTCCAAATAAAAAACAATTGTATGACAAAATACATGGGACCTCTATGAGCAGCACATTTGCGCCCAGTCTGGCATGCCTTTATATGGCCCACTTCAAATCCACACGTCTGTTCTTCAATATCAATCCCTACCAGACTGACATCATCAAATGGAAATGCTACATCAATGACATCCTGTTTTTTTGGGGAGGTACAGAAGAAATATGCCAAGAATTCTACCAATGGAATAACTCAATGGATCTATACCTGAACTTCACCCTCTCAAAATCAAAGGAGGAAATCCCTTTCCTTGACCTCCTCATTTCCTTGGAGTACTCAAAACCAGAACCTTCAAGAAAAAGACTGCCAGCAATAGCCTCCTCCTCTTCAATAGTCATCACCCAAAAGCATTACGTGAAAATTTACCCTACGGGCAATTTTTATGCCTGAGCAGGAATTGCAGTAACCTCACTGATTACGACCAACAAGCTGACGACTTGAGCAAAAACCTCAAGGCCAGACACTATCCCACCAAAGTGATCAGAAAAGCGAATAAGAGAGCACGTAAGAACCACTGCAAAGCCTTATTGGAAACCTCTCCCAAACCCAAAGATGAGACCATGACATGCGTTACAAACTTTACCCCGATGTCTAATCAAATTAATAGCATCGTCTTAAAACATTTGAAGATTGTGAACACAGGGGAGCTGAACTTGAAACGCCCTAGATTCGCCTTCAAAATAACCCAAAACCTCAGGAACCTCCTAGTACATACAAGACCGCGCCCCCAGACCACAACAAACCAAACTATGGAACTTACCAGCAGTGAAAGGTTGCAGAGCTTGTGCCTCAACGTGTCACACAAAAACCTTAGAGATAGGCAATTTCAGATGGACACAGAAACAACACACAAACTGTAATACAAAAAAACTGTGTTTATCTCATTACGTGTCCGTGCAACCTACACTATGTAGGCATGACCACAAGACCAATCAAAACCAGGATCAGTGAGTACAAAAGCAATATTCACTGCAGCCGCAGCACTACAAAAATGTGCAACCACTACATTGAATTCCAACATACCATTGACCATTTGACATGGACTATTTTTGAGTCCAACCCAACCTGGAGTACCACTACCCTATTTAAAAAGAACAACATTGTGTATTTCGCCTTCGCACACACATCCATGGCCTGAACGATGATATACTCTGGATTGAATTACAGTAGCAATTTTTATTCTACACTATCGGTATATGTCACTGTAGTAATGTCACACTACACGGAGATTAAAGAAGAAAGGTTTATTCAGTATAGAACATCAGGTGCTCCCAGCTGGGCGGCAGAACATCACATCAACATTCCAAAGCTGCCTCCAGGCTGACAGCTCGGGGTAAACCAAAGAGGAGGAGAAAGGAGGGGGGAAACGCGAGGGAGGGTGAAACCATAAACAAGTTACAACACAACTTCCTCCCTAAGGGAACAGGGGAAGGGTGAGCACAAGGGAGGGGGGATTGTGAAATACCGTACCCAAAGGTCCAAGAAACAGACGCTGTCCTCGGTCAGGGCCAAGGTAACCAATGCAAGGCTGACTTCAAACTTGGGCGCTCACCTCATGCTATACTGCCTGTGCCAGGACGGGGTGGTCCTACTCCTGTGACTTTCCCTTCTCTGCCCTGGTCCTAGCCCTCTGTCTACAGACTCTGATCTATCTTCCCTTAACGAGTCTCTTTTGGTAGTGACGGGTACAACTCTATCTTGACTCCACACCTTCCCGTCCTGCATCACTACAACATTGATCTTGACCTCCCTTATCCTCTCTGGAGCGTAGAACCTGTCTTCACTTCCCCCCCCCCTGTTAGGCCTCCTGATGTACACCATCTGTCCTCCACTGAGGTTCTTCTCTTTTGCACCCCACTTCCTGTCGTACCACTCTTTGTACTTGTCTTGCTTGTCGTCAATTCTCTTCTTCATATCCTCCGTATCTACCTCAAGGTGACTTTCTCTCCCCATCCATTGTGGGGACAACTTAGATCCCGCCTTTCTCCCTCTCATTAGCTCGAATGGTGAGTGTCCAGTGGTGGAGTTGGGGGTGGTATGGTAAGCCCATAAAGTTTCCATTACAGCATCTTCCATATTTTTCCCCGACTTTCCTGCCAACTTGATACTCTCCTTCAGTAAGCGGTTCGCCTTTTCCACTTTGCCGTTAGCCTTAGGACAGTACAACGGCGTGCGGATATGGGAAATAGAACAGTCCTTTAAGAATTCCTTCATTTCCTTAGAAGAGATAAGCTGGACCCCATTGTCCGTTTTTAACGTTGCAGGAATCCCTTCTCTCATAAACACCTCTTTAAGGAAACGTATCAGAGACTTAGTGTTGATGTTCACTACAATTTTGTGAGTTATCCAGTTGGAATAATAATCTATTAAAACCAATAGGTACAAATCCTGTGAGCCTCTACTATGAATGGGTCCCGTGATATCAAATCCCAGTTTTTTCCATGGAGCTAATGGGACTTCCACTGGAATCAAAGGAGAATGCTTGGTTACTTTTGACTTGTCACTGATGCTGCATGCGTAACAATCACGTACCTTCTCCTCCATTTCTCGGTCCATCTCCGGGAACCAATAGTCTGCTCGTAATCTTGATTTGCACAAGCTTCTGCCCAGATGGCCTTCATGGGCTAAGTTGATGACCTGCTGCCTCATTCCCTCAGGCGGAACCAGTTTTCCCGACTTCAAGACAAAGTTCGCCTCAACTGAGAGGTCGTCTTTTACATTCCAGTATGGTTGGATTTCCCTCTCCAACTCTTTGCACTTCTGTGGCCATCCCGTGACTATATACCTCTTCACTTTCCTCAATGTTTCATCTTTTTCCATATGATTTTCCCATTCTTCTTTCATCACTGCTGCAACACTTATCTCGAAGATGGTGTCCTGCACCTTCTCCTCCACTGCTTCGCTGTGAACCGGGGACCTTGAGAGAAAATCAGCTACTCTATTCTGTTGTCCTGGTATGTATACTGCTCGAAAGTTATATCCCTGTAGGCCCAAGACCCACTTAGCAATGCGCGAGGTCATTTCCTCCATATTCTTCTTGGTGAACAGAGCACCAATGGCTTATGGTCCGTATGCACCTCGAATGGTACTCCCCACACGTAGAACTTAAAGTGTTTGATGGCCCAGTATACTGCTAGCGCCTCCTTTTCCACTGTAGAATAGTTTGCTTCCGGGGAAGTAAGAGTTCTTGATGCGAAAGCTATAACCTTAATTTGCTTCTCCTCTCTCTGCGATAGGGTCGCTCCTATTCCCCTGTTGCTGGCATGAATGATGGCATTTTTTATGTCTCTGAACGCCCTTCCTTCCTTGCTCCTCACCCCATTCGAAAATGCTGCCTTTCTTCACCAATTCTCTCAAAGCATGAGTTCTGATGGCAAAGTCTTTTATGAACTTCGCCATGTACTCCGCCAGACCCAGGAATGACAACACTTCTTCTTTGTTAGTTGGTGTGGGTGCGTCTCTGACGGCATTGACCAAATCACATTTAGGTTTGATCCCTTCTTCAGATATGGTATGGCCCAAGTAATCCACTGAGCTCATCCCCAGTTTACATTTGCTCAACCTGGTGGTGAACCCTACTTCTTTCAGCCTCCTTAGCACTCCTTTCAAGTTCTCGCTGTGTTGCTCCTCATTTGAGCCATAGATAAGTATGTCATCTTGGAAGCACATTGTCTTTCTGCATTCCCTTAGGATGTGCTGCATCACACGCTGGAAGGCTGCAGCTGCCGACGCCAAGCCGAAAGGCATCCGTAGAAATTTGAAATTGCCGAAAGGAGTAGTGAACGCCGTCAGAGACTGTGATTCGGGGTGCAGCTCTATCTGATAGTAGGCCGATGACAAATCCAGTACGCTAAAGAATCTGGCCCCTTGTATGGTGCTCAACATCTCTCCAATTCTTGGGAGGGGGTACCGATCTATCAGAATGTTGGCGTTCAAGTCTCTTAGGTCTACACACAGCCTTATGTTCTTTCCTCCATCCTTGGTCGTAAGAACAACCGGAGCCAACCAAGATGAGGTCTCTATTTCCTTGATCACCCCTTGGCTGACCAATTTGTCCAACTCATTTTTCAAAGGCTCTTTCATTCGTAGGGGAATGGAACGTGTTTTGTGTATAGCTGGGACAGCTTCCTCTTTGAGTGTTATCTTGTGCATATAATTCTTTAGCACCCCCAGCTTTTCACTAAATACTTCCTTAAACTCCTGAGTGAGATCTTCTGCAACACTGGGAGGTTCCACTAGCAACACTTGTTTGCTGTTGTTAGGGTCAAGCTTGATTCCTAGTTCCTTCTGATGTTTCCAGCCCAACAGATTAGAACCTCTCTTGGAGACGTACACCTTTCCTACTGTGTGCCTATCTTTGAAAGTTATTCTCATCCTTGTCATTCCCTCAAGCGGTATGCGCTCCCTGAAGTACCCTACTGGATTTATGTCAGCTTCCTCTAGGACCACCCCACGTCCTGCAAACTTCTCCTCAAACACCATCTTGTCTATAAGTGTGTATGGGGAACATGAATCAGCAAAAACATCAATTTTTTCTTCATCTAAAGCTATTTCACATTTGGGATATTCATTACCTTCATTTTCCTCATCATCCCCCACCTGGAATGTATAAGTTTTTTCTCTCCCCTCCTCAATGTCAACATTTTCCACCAAATGTACTCTTGGGTTGAAATTCTTGCACACTTTCGAAAAATGCCCCCTTTTGTTGCATTTTCTACACAGAGCATCCCTTGCAGGACACTTCCAGTTGTTTGCTAGGTGACTTGGGCTACCACATTTGTAACAAAATAATCCCTGGGGATTGTTGCGCTGACTATCCTTGGCCTTCTCTCCTACTTTACAAATCGTCTCCCCTTCGTGTGCCCCTTTGCTCTCCATTTTTTCCCTTATGGCTCCCTCATGTATCTTCATCTCCTTCATACACATGGCAGTGTGCTCTAACCCTTTCGCTATACTCAGTGCTTCTTCCAGGTCAGGATTCCTAGTAAGGAGTTCCTCTTGTATCCTTGAATCATTAGTACACCTCACTATCTGGTCTCTTATCATAGAGTCCGTCCATGCCCCAAAGTCACACGTAGCAGATAAACCCCTCAGAACCTCTACGTAATTTGTGACTTTTTCATCCTTCTTTTGTGCCCTTTTGTAGAATTTGTGCCTTTCCAGCACCACATTAAGTTTAATTTTAAAATGTTCTTCCAGTTTCATTAAGGTATACTCATAAACATTTACCCCTCAACCTCCTCTTGTTCATCATCTACTTGCCTGCCCATTATGTCCTCAAACACTTTTCTCCCATGTATGCCCAATTTATGCAACAAAATATGTTGTTTCCTCACATTGTTATAATTTCCGCCCCCTATTGCTATTAGGTAGGATTTAAAAATCCCTTCCCATCTTTTCCATGGTATTTCTGGTTCCCCCAGTTCATTAAGGAAAGGCGGGGGCTGGCTCATTCCTGCCCCTGCCATGGCCATCCACAAGGTAGACACCTGACACTGTACACTAAAGAACAGCTAAACTTAAGGCTTATGGATAATGAAATAGGTTTTGCCCTTATGATATTATGCAATACTATCAGGCTTGTAACATAAGTACAGAATAAGTGTACCCTCCTCCCCAAAACATTAATACCACCATGAACAGAAATATATAGCTTTCCTTAATCAAACTGAGGAAACTACACCAGTCCTCTTTCTGTCTCTTCGTTTTTTTCCTTGTTGCTCGTCCTGGGCGGGAACTTCCTGTGGTAACCGCCTTTGCCTCCCAGTGCCTCGCTGACGAGAACGCTGTAATCCTCTCCTTCAGTGCTCCTTGCGCCTTGCCTGCCGGACCGCCTAGACGAGACCAGAATAAAGGCAAAATGTTCCTCACGAACCAAAGGAATCTCGAAGCGGGGGCAAAGGAACACACACGCGCCCCTCAGCACTGCTCACTCGATCGCTCGCGGAACAACCTCTCCAGCGCAGGCAGCGCCCGAATCTCCACACTCCTTCGCTGCCTTTACCTCCACACTGAAACGGCAACGGGCACGCCGCGAAGACAAAATGAAAGTCTCCCCGCTCACCACAGCTCACCTCAACCAAGTCTCTCCAAATACGGTAGCGGAGACTCCTCAACGGCGAATAAAGTCACACGCCACGCACCACTTGCCTTGCACCGGTTCCTCGCTCTACTGGCAGCAACCAGGAAGTGAAGTATACTTTATTGTGCGTGGTTATTTAAAACCTTTACAATATAAATCAGAAAGGATTCCGTAAAACATAAATCAAATTTAATCATGTTAAAACAGAGATTCTGTCCTTAAGACAAGACACAAGATTCCGTAGTGAGATAGCAGCAGCAGAATTTAAAAGAAACTTAGCATCATGTTAGACAGCCTATTTATCCTAAAAACAGAAGAATAATAAAATAAAAAATAAAAAGTTAAGGAATGGATTATTCCTCCTTGCCTGCCAAGGGAAGATAACAAGACAAAAGTAAAAGAAGATGCCACGAAGGAGGCGAGGATACATAAATTATGATAACAGTTCGGAGGAGCCCTATTACCAGTCAGTACTGCACAGTCTTAGGGAGGGCAACAATGTCACTCTGGAGGATGGGCTTCTGGGGTGACATTTAGCTCATTATTATGGCCCTTTACAGTACTACTTGAGTTGTTCGTTCTTTCAAAGAAAAAATTTTGAAGCGGGCCTCAGCTGTTTCGAGAAATTTTACCATTCGACAGCTCAGTTGAATGTCATCTCCTTTGAAGCAGGCTAGCGCCGCTTGCCTGCAGGTCCGTATGTTACGAATGTTAAAAAGTGGTCGCAGGAGGAGACGGCGATCTTTGGTGAGCTTAGTGCAGGTAGAGATCAGATGAACTATGTTTTCCTTGCCAATCCCACAGAGTCGGCATGTTAAAGGTAGATTTGGCTGTAACCATGGAGGAAAGTGAGCCGCTGACGGCAGTAGACCTAGGCGATAATTCAAGAATTTCTCTCTTCTTTTTTAGTGAATCCTATCTGCAGATAGGTTTGAGGCAAGAGCATATTGTATGATTGAACTGTAAGTCAACCATGAGCCCGCTCTGTTAGGGCAGCTTTGTCCTGCAGCAATGATTCCTTCCGTACTATTTTATTGACCACCTTTTTAAAGAGAGCTGTGGAGCCTGAAAGTTCCCAAAGTTGCTGTAAGCCAAGGTCCTCAATAGCTGCTTCTAGGTACCGCCTTGCCGGGCATGTTTCTTTATTTGGAATCTCCTTCCACAGGAGAGTGTTTAGGGTCTTCGGGTCTCCCCTGCTTACTTTATGCCAGGTTTTTATGTAGGCTCCCTTGCGCGCCAGCTCTTCTTTTTGTAATCCGAACTCTAATCGCATTTGGGCAGGCGATGCATACCTCGGAAGGCTGAAGATCATGCGCAATGCTTTTGCTACTGTTCTATCTAGTGAGGGAGCGTCCCTTCCACTCATAGCTTCGCTGCCATAAGTGATTACTGGAAGTAATTTTGCCTGGATTACTTTTATGAGAGGAAGCAAGCTTGGCCCTGAAACTGTGTTTTTTAGATTTCTAAGCGCCGCTGCAGTGATTAGTCCTCTCCTTTTTATGGCTTCACATTGCGGCTTGAAATTGCCCTTGTGGTCTATGATGACCCCTAGATATCGATATTCGCTGACCTTTTCTAGCTTTCTGGATGACAGGAGCCAGTTTCGTGTTGCTTTCTTTTTAGAAAGATTAATACACATGATTTTGGATTTTTCTCGATTGATGGTAAGCCTGTTGGTAGTGGAATATCTTGAGGTGATGTCCAACAGCCGCTGAAGGCCGACCGGAGTCCGGCTGATGAGTAACAGGTCGTCTGCGTAGAATAAGTTTGAAATCTGTGAGCCCCCTAACTTTGGAGCGTGCGAGTTGCATTCGTTTAGTAGTGTAGATAATTCTCCAATAAAAAGATTAAAAAGTATTGGGGCGAGTACACAGCCCTGTTTTACTCCTGTATATGTTGGAATCTTTTTTGTTAGAAAGTCACCGGTGCCGAGCCTAACTTGCACCCATGTCTCACTGTGTAGGAGAATTAATTGGTTTAAAAGCACCGGGGGAATGTTCAACTTGTCTAGTTTTTCCCACAAAAGATTTCTGTCCACGTGGTCAAAAGCCGAGCTATAGTCAATATAGCACAAGTAGAGTGGGTGGTTCGCATCTTGGGCCGCGTCGATTAATAAAGAAAGAGCTAAGATATTAGAGGTAGTTCCCATACCTTTGCAGAAACCTGTTTGGTTGTACGGGATTGCTGAAACTTCAGTTGCCCAGGATGACAGTTCCTCTAGAAGCAGACCTGCAAAATATTTGGCTTCATTATCGAGCAGAGCCATTAGCCGATAATTTTTTGGGTCGTTTTTGTCACCCTTTTTAAAGATGGGGGAAATAATGGCTCCCCTCCATGATGACGGGATTGATGATGTCTGCAGAATCTTGACAAACATTGGTCTGAGGGCAGCTGCCCAATAGTCGGGGTCTTGCTTAAATAATATGGGGGGGATCCCGTTTGGTCCCGGGGCCCCCTCACGCAGGCAGCAACCAGGAGGAAATGCCTTGGTATCCTCGTCAATCACTCCTCTCCACAACCGAGTGAACCAGACGATGTACCGTTGCACGATGTGGTGCTAATCTTCGCCTTCACGCTGCTGCGATGCCGGGGTATTCAAACCTTGGGGTAAGTGGATCACCGTTTTAACTCTGCCGTCCCAGTGTGAAAACTCCAGGGGGGTGCACCACGCTGACCCTGGCTCAGCTCCTTGACCCTCGTCGCCAGAAAAGTGTAGTAATGTCACACTACACGGAGATTAAAGAAGAAGGTTTATCCAGTATAGAACATCAGGTGCTCCCAGCTGGGCGGCAGAACATCACATCAACATTCCAAAGCTGCCTCCAGGCTGACAGCTCGGGGTAAACCAAAGAGGGGGAGAAAGGAGGGGGGAAACGCGAGGGAGGGTGAAACCATAAACAAGTTACAACAGTCACCCCACTCTGTGTCTCACTCTCCATTTTACACAGAGCCATTCCTTTTTTATGCCCTCTTTTTCATATTAGAAACATAGATCTTAAATCTATTGACGGATGAGTTCATTAGCCTTCCATCGCTATCTGTTTCAGTTACGTTTATAGCAGTCGATGATTTGCACCTCTGTATATTTTTCGTATACTTTGGACCTAATCCACAGACATTGAACCCACTGTGTGGAAGCAGCAGATACTGTCATCCCGAGTTCTAATTTTCTTTCCTTCACTGGTTCTGGACTACTTTACTGACAGCCATGTACAAATTTATTAATAAACCTCTACAGGCTGTGTACTGCGTATACCAACACACATAGGCTTGCCACTATCGGCAGCTGGTCATCATTTGTCCTGCACAACTTCATTTACAAATCCCCTTAGGTGTGTTCAACTCCATTTACTAACCCCATAGGCTTTGTTTTGAGCATACCTACACACACATGCTTGCCTTTTCCGGCAGCTAATCATCCTTCTGAGATGGCGGCCACCAACAGCACACAGAGGCTTGCCATAATCGATATCCATTTACCGTTCCAAGGTAGCAGCCGCACACACCGTGACCGCAGCCCCGCTTCCGGTGACTATGGAAGCCATTCCCTGAAGCTGAGCACTACAATATCTGGGGGCATCCCACTGGCTTCCATCTACGAGCACATGAGAGGTGGGGTAGGTGTGGCAGCATGTGCCTTTCGCCACAATCATGAGTACCTTTCTGGCTTTCACAATGCGAGCACTTTCCGTTCCGAGCTGGGTAGCCTGGTAAGTGTGTTATTTTCTAATACAGATCATTACAGAATGCACCCTCATGAGGACTATTCTTACCTCCCATAGGTAAGAGCTCCCTCCACGCCCTTCTCTTCCTTTTCCCCCCTTCCTTCGGGGCACAAATCACCTTTAAATGAAGGTTTTGCCTTTAATGGAAATATACCAATAACGCTTTGAATTTTTCAGAGCCTGCTTTGATTATTAATACTCTGCCTTTGTTTTTTTATTTATCTGCAAATACGCTGGTATATGGCATATAACAAAGTTGATGTGTACTAATCACCATGATATACTTACTCTACTACTAATTGTGGTAACATATTGGGGGTGCTCTCTCTCGCCCCTATACGTGTTTTATGAATTATGATTACCTCAGCATTGTATTTAAACTATGGCTTCGCTTGCTCAGCCTCCTCCGAGACTGCGTCTGGTCTACAAACGTGAGGCCAGAGATATTAATATGGTCCATCAGGGACCATCTGGGTGTATTAAGATTTATACACCAGAGACATGACTAACTATATTTTGTGTACTGTCTGTCTGTACCCCCTTCCTTTCCCCCTCTTGTCGTTATAGATTGGACCACCACCAGAGTCCAACTGGTGTCACTACTTTATTTGAGTAGGCCATCTCCAATATATGAACACTTTGTTTAACCTTTTCTTTGGTCTTAAAAAATGCTAGGGATCTCCCCCTGAGGCCATTAAAAGCACTAAACATGTTGACCTAGTCTATCTCACTCACACACTTGCATAGCATATCATAGCTACTAAGGGCCTTACAACCCTCTAACAGCCACAACCTTTTGGTTTTTTAATCACGACAAAGGGATCTCTATCATTAAAAATTAAATCTGTTTAACACAGATACCCTCTAGCCATTTTTAAATTCACTCATCACTCCACGAGCACTACATCACACTCATCATATGGCGTGAAAACAAACAGATCTCTGCCAAAGCGATCCTTCAACGGACCCATAGAACATTGCTGCTCCAGCCAGATGAAGCATGACATCTCTTTGGGATGTGTGAGGGCACCAAAAAAAAGTCACCTTGACTTCCCCTCTTGTCTCTCTAAAACAACTCCCTCTGTCTTCTATTAGGAACAGGGAACCTTCATTTTGATTTAGGGCCATATGTATCAAAATCCTCTTTTGTGATTCTCAAATAGTGATTTTTTGCGAATCGCTATTTGAGAATCGCTAAATGCTATGTATGTAGGATTTCCATTACATTTTGCGAATCCTACATATTCCTTAATTGCGAATCTCAAATTGCAACACGCAATTAAGGAATACCTCCCATTCATTCCTATGGGCCTAGAGGCCCATAGGAATGAATGGGAAGACATTCTCAATTTGCGATTAGTAATTAGAGAATCGCAAATTGAGAATGCAATTTCAAGGGTGCTAGGGTGTCAAAAGGACACCCTGATGCACCCCTGAAATAAGCATGGGTGCCCATGTGGCACACACCCATGCCCTAAGGGCATGTATGTGTGCCACATGGCACTTTGGTGCTTCTCACATTGCATTTAAGGAATCGCAAATTTATTTTGCACGCAGATTTGCCTTCATACATACCATTTAGATAAATTGCGTACGCAAACGCCGAAATTCTGCAAATTTCGGCGTTTGCGATCGCAATTTTGCATGATACATATGGCCCTTTGTCATTTTGAAGTCATCATAATGTGACAGCTGGTTTTATTCTGTGATTTAATTGGCAGAGCTGCACGGGAACACAAACAAAATCGAACGCCTCATGTCCAACGAAGAAGCCCATTAAGCTTGCTTGTCTTACCCCGCGGCATCCATTTTGGAAATCCTTTTTCTTTGTCAAAAATAGCAGTCCTCAAAGACTCACTTCCTACTGGTGCATAGAAAAACCCTTGTTAAAGATTTTATCCTGCATACCCCTTCCGAATATTTAAAAGTCAAACAAAAAAAAAACATACCTCATATTTTCTGCCAAACATATTTTAATCAAACATTGGTAGAACAAAGTCATCCTTCACACATCAGCAAAACTGGCTTGCTCATACATTATTCATGTTAATTGCTAGTGAGTTCTAATTGAGTTCCAAACATATGCGGGAGATCGGGTGATGTTCCTGCAAGATGAAACGGATGCATTTTGCCTACTAATATTCAGAGTTTTCCATCTCACTGCTAAGATAACCGCTTATATATTATGTGACCAGGCAGCAGTATTTAATGAGGAGCTTATCGCAAAGCCCGATGAAATGGATAAATGGGGCTTTGTTTCTTGGGAACCGCTTCGTTATAATTGCAATACGAGAAACATTCCACTTATCGCCTGGAAAAATTAAGAAAGCATGATTTTTTTTTTAGTTCAACTATATACTACTTTTAGCATGTAACTTCACAGGTATAAAAATAGAAGCGTCCAGGTGGGAATTAAAAAGCAAATCTGAGACAAACGTCAGTTTTTTATGGAAAGGAAAATGTAAATCCGTAAAAAGAATATACATTTTAGGCAGGTGCAAAAACTGATCGTGGAGAGA
This sequence comes from Lissotriton vulgaris, assembly GCF_964263255.1. Classification (NCBI taxonomy): domain Eukaryota; kingdom Metazoa; phylum Chordata; class Amphibia; order Caudata; family Salamandridae; genus Lissotriton; species Lissotriton vulgaris. Next base: position 1,037,710,965 of record NC_141699.1, on the reverse strand, counting down.
GGTCAAGAAGTTAAACATTCTATAATTTAACAACCGAGAAATATGACTCAAATAAATGTGAGGAAGGGCATGATTAAAAGGCATGGGGGATGCTGGAGGGTCAAGGTGACCTCGGACACATCCGTCCTGCTGGACATGGTGTCTGTTCTGTGGGGATGCTCTTCAGGTGGTCTCAATCGACAGCACTTTCACAACTAGGGGGTCCATTAGGATGGCGGACGGACTTTGTCTGCCCGCCACCCTATCGGGAAATGGGACCACCCGCCATAAGGGCGGGGTCCCATGAGGGCAATAAGGATGCACCCGCCACAGTGGCGGACGAATCCTGCATTCCTGTCATTGTGGCAGGCGGTGCACTTAGCACCGCCCGCCTCAATGCCAGGAAGGCATGTTTTGCATGGAACTGCTAGGGGGGTACCATAGGTACCCCCATGTGCAACCCCCACCCCCCCAGAGTACCTGGGCCCCCGCAGTTAATTCCCGCTTGCCTTTCAGTGGCGGCAATACCGCCACGGAAAGGCATCTTTCTGCACCCATTTTATTATGGCTTAATCCCTTTTCCTCCCGGTCAACTCGTTGACCATGTGGAAAAGTGGCAGACGGTCTTTCCGTCCGCCGCGGGCAGTGGGGAAATGGGTGGCGGGCGGGGTTGGATCACGGGCGGATCCCCACTCCCATGTGGGCGGTGGTGATCCGTCCGTGATCCTAATGGACCCCTAGGTATCGAATAGGTCACATAAACGTAATAAATTTTGATTGCTGCAAAATGAATTTTGATTGCTGCAATGTGTTTATCAGCTGCCTTGTAATTGTTTAGTTGGTGGGTGTTATACATACAATGTTGATATTATATGTGTAGTTTATGTATAGTGGAAAACGATTTACATAAACTGTAACAATACTCATATATTCAGTATTGAATGTACTGCTGTAGTATGTACTAGGTTTGAAAGTTTTGCTTGCTTTGCATCCAGTGGGGCAATGGCGGTGTTGTAAAATTGTAATTATGGGTACCGGGAAGTTTAATGATGCACTTCTTAACGATTGTTGGTAAAGGAGTTTCATTAAGTACTGGGCTTTCTTTTTGCACTGAGGTGAGTATCTCTTAATTTCCTTTAGAGCAGAATTTAAAAATAGTTTCTTTGCAGAGGTTACATCCACAGATTGCATGCTGTTGCAGAGAACCTACCTTGTATATTCCTGAAAATCCTGCATGACTTTGGATTACTATTTCCCTCCTTCATTTTCAATGCACCTCTGCTTACCTTACAGACCTCGTCTATATATAAACTACTCTTAAATCTCAAGCCTGTCTGTCTACAAGCTTTTTTTTTATATATCATTTCCTTTTCAAATACCCCCTCTAATGATCACACCTAAGTCACTAATGTACCACAAAGGAACAAATGTATGGAATGGATTCTTTTAGCATGCAATTCTAACTCCAATAACAAATGGACTGACCACTAACATTGGGCTCCTCACCCTATAGCGCATCAATGCGGGTAATAAGCACTATATATATGCAATTTAATACAGTTTTTTAGAAATAGGATTTCTCATTGGCTAGGGCATGCACTTAAGACAGGCAGAAACCACCAATCTAGTCACGGCAAGGGAGTTACAAGCTGAAGATAACCTTTGCTCACCCCCTTGGTAGCTTGGCAGAGCAGTCAGGCTTACCCCACAGCCAATTTGTAAAGCGTTTGTGCAACAAACACACACCAGTGACACACTAGCCACATCACAAAAGAGACTGCACACAAGGATATATGAAAATAGACTTTGTATTATTTACACATACACAAAGCACATTAGACTATAACTCACATAGGACCATAGTTACCTAAAACACTGTGCCACTAGGCACTGGTCAAGACGACACCCAGATTATAAAATCACTTTACCATTAGGCAATAGGTATATCATCAGTTGGGTAGTTTAATTGAATAATGACTGGTAGGTTGTACATACAATGGAAGCAGTAGGCATAACTTTATAAACACACCTCAAAACAGCCTTAGGCAGAGGTCATAAAACACCCTCCAATGACATTGGTTACTTGGTCATGATATCACTTAGATCATATATCGCTTTGCCACTAGCACAACATCACCATGCATGAAACTAAAACATTGAAGGGTGCCCACGTCAGGAGAACATTTTCACTTAGAACACTATTGTCGTGCATATTGTATCTGCCAAACATCATGACCTGCCGTGTAGCGTTTCATAGGGAGGGGACCACATGAATCATCAAGTATGTTTCCTAGCAGGGGCCTTCGTTGAGGTCTCACCCTGCAATGCCCCTCAGGAAGACTAGTACTCCCAAAGTAAGGAGGGAGCCACCCTGGCATATGTTGGGGTGGCCGGCACAGCTCCTGTGCAATGCTATAGATCAAAAAGTTAGCCGGGCCCTCTGCTCGTATGCAGCCAAATATCAAATCAGACCAGGCATGCCCAACTCTACTCTACTCAAGCCTGTAGGTCAGCAGCCCGCAAACTTGTGATGCCGCTGCCATGCGGGGAACCTCAACCCCACTCACCAGTTACTGGGGGCTGAGCGGATGCGGTTACGACCGGGGCTGTAGAGGGTGAAACCGCACCAGTGTTCCTCCTTGCCTCGCTGTCCCGGTGGTAACAACTTCGGCCTAGCGCAAGTCCTTGCAGAGCCCAGGTCTAGCTGTTAAGTGTGCGGAGGAGCAGAGGCACTTCTCCTGCCTCCTGTTCTGCTTAGGCAAAACGCGTTGGCCGCCCCTCTGGCAGCCCGCGAACCTGGACCTTCAGGCGGTGCTTTTCAGGAGAATTTGTGGCTGTCTCTCTACAGAATTTAAAGCACAGGGGAGCTGCACGACCAAAAACACAGGGAGTTTGGGGTTACGCGGACACAAACAACTTACAAAAGGCGGAAAATGCTTTCATACGATTTCTCCTAGTGACATCGAGGAGCGTATCAACTCTTGCGTGCCACATGGAATTGGGGTTATCATATCTATCAGACCTAGCCAAGATACAGCCATTGCTTTTATGGCATCGTGTCTGGACGACAGATGAAAATGATCTCACTAAACAAATCATACTAGATTGCATGGCCCTGGACCACTCAAATAAAATCATCCTGTTGTCCTACATAAAGCGATTTTTCAAAGACCTATGTTTGGACATTTTTTACCTGGAACCAACTACCATTAGGTCTATATCAAGGAAGAAACTAAGAGACCTTTCACTCGCACACTTAGAAGAACTACGGCTAACAAACAAAGCCCATAAATCATCGGTTCAACATTGTCTATCCGTACAAACTACTCTCTCAATTCAGCCTTACCTAACCCACAATTTTACAACCTTTGAAAGATTTCTCCTGATTAGGTTTAGATTGAATATGTTCCATCGTCTAGTCTCTTTTCCTACAAGAAACAACTGGGACCCGAGTTACCATCTTGTCCGTGTGATAAGTCTTCAAATCAGGCAACCATCCATGCACTCTTTTTTTGTAAATATTATAGCGGGCATAGGAAAATCGGGCTGATCCCTTTATTAAAAGAAATGGGCTACAGGCCCGCCCTGCTAGCATTACAGTTTTTGAGCAATGAATGGTCATCTAAGAACATAGTAAAATTCCTGAAATGTATCTTTCGCCATCGCCGTAACCTGTAAATTGTATAAAAACCATCTGTTGTGGCACAATGTACCCATCATGAACTAATATTTTTAATGTGTAAATATGCTAGGGCCTAAAACGAGTACAAATTTGCCCTATTTTTAGCTAAAAACAAGGGGTTTCCTTTTTTTTAATTAGCCCTTCTTTTAAGGTTTTATTTGGCCTTTTATCTTGTAAAGAACAAAATGAAATGAAATGTTTACTTGATTTTGTAACGAAATGTCAAAGTGAAATGCTTTCATGGTTTTTTTATCTGCCAAAAACCGAATAAAGAAATAATACACACAGGGAGCTCCCTACTGGAAGTAAGCGCGCTGAAGGAAAACACCTGCACCAGCTGCCAGGAAGGGGGGGGGGAAGCACTTCCTCAACAAGTTCTCCCCTTCTGCTTCTCCACATACAAAGGGCCCTTCCACCAGGGCTTTCAGCGTGCTTGGTTTAGGATGAAGTGCTTTCTGGCTCCTTTGTAGGAGATTAAGGGCTGAATGTAAAAATTCTGTAGTGAAGCAAAACACACTGCCCTTTTGCCAAAGTAAAGCACGTAGATCGCTGGTGAGGCAGAGCACACACAGCTCTGCAAAAAGCAAAAGCACATAGATATTTCAAAAAAGTAAAGTATAGGGCCTGGATGATTTGATGTCCCTGAGTCTTCCACAACAGGAGGCTAGCACACACATGCCCTTGGAGACTCCTCTCAAGCAGGGGGGGGGGGGACACAGCACACAGCAAAGTCATCTTCCTTCCCTTGGCAGAATCAGCTACTGCAGGCCAACCCCAGACAGCACACAGCAAAGGGGCAGTACGTCTCCTACAGTTTCTCCAAATGTTCTCCTCGGTGAAGGTGCCTCTTGATTCACAAAGTACCCACAAATGCCTTTGATGTCTTTGTAGCAAGGGTCTCTGAACCCAGTCCAAACCAGTTCTGCATTCACTAGTGCAGCGTGACTACAGAGGGTGGAGACAGCATTGAGCAGGGGAGACAGGCTCCATTGAGGTGTAAGGTAAATCTCCTCCCACCACTCTATATGCAGCCAGGGTCTATTCAGCTCAGGGCTGGGTCATCCAGGAAGGACCAGGCACACCTCAACCCCCACACCCAGCCCCAGAGGCTGTCTACAGGGAATGCACACCCTCTGTCTCTCTCACACTGAAATCAGACAGTCAATTCACAAACAGGCAGAGGCACAGAGGATGGTTGGACAAGAAAATAGCTACTTTCTAACAGTGCTATTTTCAAACATATAATTTAAAAACCCTCTTTGCTAAATGGATGTGTTATTACATTCTGAGTTCAGGGATACCAAACTCCATTTTTCCATCATGTCCCTATGGGAAGATATGCTTGTCAGATATCACAAAGCATTCCCCATTCTGGCCTATGGGGCAAGATAGCCTTTCAATGGTGAAAAGAAATTGGCATTATTTCACCAACAAGACATGTTACACACACCAGTACATGTCCTAAATTTCACATACACTGCACCCTGCCCAGGGGTTACCTTAGGCCTACCATAGGGGGTGTCCTATGTGTACTAAAAGGGATGGGTGGGGCCTGGCAAGTGGGTGCACTTGCCAAGTTGACATGGCAGTTAACAAACTGCACACAGACGCCACGGTGGAAGGCCTGAGACATCTTTTCAGGGCAACTCATGTGGGTGGCACAATCAATGCTGCAGGCCCACTGGTAGCATTTGATTTGCAAGCCCTGGCACACTTAGTGCACTTTACTAGGGACCTACTGGTAAAACAAATAGGCCAATCAGGGATAACCAATCATTGTCGGTATTTATACAGAGAGCATATGCTCTTTAGCACTGATCAGCAGTTGTAAAGTGCCCAGAATACTATAGCCAACAAAAACAGGGTCCAATAAATAGGAGGCAAAAGGTAAAACGTTTGGGGATAAACCTGTCAAAAGGGCCAGGTCTAACAGAGTTCAATTCAATTTAATGACTGATGATGTTTAACAAAAAATCTTGAGAGGCAGAGCATAGATCTTATATTTTTTAATCATCTTTTTGTTCAGGGATATTTAAATGAACTATTTGTCAAGGCTAGGATTGCTTACTCAATTCAAACACTGGGTCATCTAATTCTCGTGCTCATGTAAATTGAATAATTGGTCCAATCAGAAACTAAGATCAAAATGCCTCAATGAGAGGTTGGCAGCAACCAGACAAAGTTCTCCCACCATATGCAGAATGTGGAGGATTGTGGTTTTCCCTTACAGTGCCATAACTTGGAAAACCTTGCAGTGGGAATTGGCTAGGAGTTGCCACCCTGTTTACAAAGGCCACTTTGATGCCATTTGTGGCAGCAGCTACTCTGTCCAGGGATGCAACATTAATATAAATCAATCAAGTCCTTAAATGACCCTCACATGCTTAGAAAACATCTAAGCTGGTGGGGAACATTAGTTATTTTTGTATATATACCCCCACTTTGAAGACCTATCTAAGGGAAAAGATTAAATCACAACACATCTTCTATGCCAGCATGGTTTAGAAGATGTGCCACAACGACCTTTTGTCCCCAAAAGGAACTACAATCATGGTCATGGTAGCCATTTCAGGGAAAAAATGTCTGCCAAAGGGTTGGAGGATTTTAGATTCAGTGGGCCGTGACTTGGGCAGATATACAGCAGCCAAAATGCCAAGAATGGAATGACCCTTGATGTGTTCAATTTACAGTCCAGGCCTTGTCCATCCTCTCCCATCAACAAAAACCTTTAGTGACATATACCCTCTTTAACTAATAAATAAACAAATATGTGTTTAACATTTTCTGTGCAAGTCTTTTAAAAATCAAGTTCAGTTGATATTCTCATTTTTTTGATTAAATTAACCAACTTGAGGCTTGGTGTACCCATTAAGGTCAATGAAGCGCAGGTAGTAAGGCACTGTTCCCTTTGCCAATGGAGTGCAGATGGGAGTGCAAGCCTGTAATTTGTAATGAGTATAGCTCTCCTTCTCCAGTACAGGGATCATATTGTGATGTGCAGTGCATGTTGTGTCAAATAAACTCCAAACCATCCTATGATACTTTACTGGAAATTGAAAGTGAGATGTGCAAGAGCTACAGTCCTAAGGAGGAAAATTAAGGAATCCATTTCAGGAGTTTTCGACTTGGCCCTTTCTTCAGGGTCCCTGCCAAACCTTTTGCCTTCCTCCTCCCATTTTTGCTTAATTCGTTTTTATTGGCTTTCAGATTCTGGGTCCTTTACCACTGCTAACTAGTGCTAAAGTGCATATGCTCTGTACTCAAAACATGATAACATTGCCTTATCAACAATTGGCATATTTATTTACTTATAAGCTGCCGCGGTCCGTGCAGGTAACAGTGGTGGGGCCATATAAAGGGGATTCTGAGGGATGATGCAGAGGGAAAATTAATTATTCTTGTATTTTACCTCAGCATCGTCCCTCGGAATCCCCCCTTACACAGCCCCACCGCCCCACCGCTGTTACCTGCACGAACCGTGGCTGTTTATAAGTGTGTGTGCCCAGGGCCTGAAAATTAAATGCTAAAGTGGACCTGCGGCCCTGATTGTGCCACCCACATAAGTAGCCCTTTGAACAGGGCTAATGCCTTCCACTGCAGATCCTATTTGAGCAGTTTTAAACTACCATTTCGACCCGGCAAGTTAACCTACTTGCCAGGTTCAAACCTTCCCTTGTATTACATATGTCACCGCTAAGGTAGGGCCTTGAAATATTGGTGCCTCAGTCAAATTCCCTTCACGTCACCACCACACTTGACACGGCCCAGCACAACCTGTATCCAGCATGCTGCTTCCCTCACCAAAAATCCTATTTGCATATATATATATGTATATAGAGATAACTCTAACCACTAGTATATGTAGTAGACCCTTGTACTCACTACCATTCCTATGTGATTCTTAGAGTTTATCCATGTGTCTCTCTTCCTTGAGTGACTTTACAAATTGTACATTTGCAATTTTCTCTGTTTGTATCTCTTCCTTGTGTGACTCTACAACTTGTACATTTGCATTTTTTTCAGTTTGTATCTTTCATGTAACTCATGTAATCCTAAGTCCTTATTGTAAAGAGCGGAGGAGGCAGAAAATAGGTTAAAACTTATTTATTCAATAAGTAGTAAAAGACCCACTGGTGCTAGAGTAAAGGCATCTATTCAGATCAGCTCCAACCGCTTCTCTGAAGTAGAACCTAGACTTACAAGCAATAGCATTCTAAATTACATACACAGGAATCTAAGTGATGTACAAGAACTACAGATCCAAAGAATAATAAAAGGAAACTACAATAGAAATAGAAGACATATACCACATGTACCTTTTCCAACAAAAAAAAAACAAAATAACAAAACTTAGTCTAAAACATAATCACAATTTTTTTTAGGCAATTTCACATTTCCTTTAAATGAAATAGGAACATCCTGAACAGAAGAGCTCATAGAGCCATCATCCCCAAGAACAGTGTCAGCAAAATCAGAAGAAGGCAAACATGCATTGTCAAGGACAGAATCAAAACATTTCCCAGCATTGTCATTAGAATGAACAGATTCAGAAACAGAATCAAAACAGTTCCCAGCATTGTCATTGTCATTAGAATGAACAAAATCATTAAATGAGACACCATCTCCCATTTTTCAAAAAAACTGTTCCTGACCTGGTTTAAGAACAATCATCGAACTTTTGCTCCACCAACCCTTGTCCTTAAGCAAAACAGTAGAATTGGTAACATCTTCTACTTGAAATGGTTCTGAGAACTTTGACATACCCTTAGGTGTAAAGGATGGTTTAACAATTCTCACCCAATCACCAATTGCTATATTTTTGTTCTTACAATGGTGAGACAAATCCTGATAAGCCTTTCCAGACAAGCGAGCTGAAACCATATTGTTCCTAGCTTTATCAATGGAATCCTCTAAGCTGACTTTTTTACTCTTCTCATTAATAATTAAAGGCATAAACACACACCTTGGTTTCCTGCCTCTCATTAAAAAATAAGGAGAAACTCCAGTGCAAGAATTAGGAGTCAAGTGATAACTCCATATCTTCTCCTTTAAAAACTCAAAAACATCAAGTTTGCTTTCCAAAGCGGCTTGAATGCCCTCTTTAAAAAATCTGTTTGCCCTCTCTACCTGACCATTGGAACGAGGACTATAAAGAGGGGCTCTAACTGCAGGAACACCAAACCTATTCAGAAAAGCTTGCATCTTACTAGGAGCGAATTGAACACCATTATCTGACATCACAGAAACAGGTGCCACCTCAATCCTAAAAATGTTGTCCAAAAAACGCAAAACTTCATCAGTAGTGGGATGTTCTACGAAAGAAAAATAAATCCATTTAGAAAAATCATCAAGCAAAACAATTAAAAATCTCATCTCCCTACCCAGACACTCAAAAGGTCCAGAAAAATAATAGAAAGTCTTTGCCAAGGACCTGTAGGGCCATTACCTAAAGACAGCGGTTCAGAAGCTACTCTCCAGTGCTTATCAGAATTAATGCATACCGAACAGTTATCAATAAATCTTTCAACAGAAGCATCTAAACCAGGCCACCAGTAATGGCACTTCAACAATTTCTTCGTTCCAGACACACCAGGATGCCCAGAATGTGCTAAACGAATGATCCTATCTCTAAGACTAGCTGGTGGAATAAACAAATCTTGTCTTAATAAAATGTTATTCTCAATAGACAATTCCTCAGACACTTGTGCAAAACTCCTCAAAGGTAATTCTAAACTCTTCACAGAAGGCCAACCATTGGTAACATAAAATGTAACCTTCTCCAAAACACTGTCTTTGGCTAGATGGTGATTCCATTCTTCCTCATCAATACCAAAACAACAAGATTCTATAGCATCAATAGAAGCTACCACACATTCGTGTAGATCCACAACTTCATCACTGGATTCATTGACTGGAGGTAACCTGGACAAACAGTCTGCAGTGACATTTTTCCCTCCAGGAATGTGCTGAATCACAAAATTGAACTCCTGTAGTCTCGCAATTAGCCTAACTAATCTTGATGAAGCATTGCCACTTCTCACACCATCCATCATATAGGCAAGTGGTTTATGATCAGTAACCAAAGTAAAAGGTCTTCCCCACAAAAAATTCTTAAACTTTTCTACAGCCCACACACAGGCTAGGGCCTCTTTCTCTATGGTATTATAGTGAACTTCCGCACCCCTAATACCTCTAGAGATGAAAGAAATAACTCGTTCTCTACCTTCAACAATCTGAGTGAACACCGTACCCAAACCAATTGTACTAGCATCAACAGTCACAAATGAATCACCTTCCGGGTCAAAAGTATTTAGTCCAGGTGCCTTAGCTATAAGGTTAACAACCTTTACAAAAGCAAAATCATGAACATCTGTCCAAACAAACTTTGCCCCTTTCTTTAGCAATTGTCTAAGTGGCTCTACAACCAAAGCATATCCCTTCACAAACTTAGCATAATACTCACTTAAACCGAGAAATGAGCGCAAAGTATCCTTGTCTTTAGGTTTACTACAATTCTCTAAGCTTGTAATGATATCTTTTTGTGGGAAAATGCCTTCAGGAGTGATTTTGTGACCCAAATAGTTGATTTCATTGACCAAAAATTTACATTTATCTTTACTAACTGTCATACCCTTGTTGTTTAAGGTGCTTAAAACTTTCTCCAAAATAGAATTATGATCACTAATGGTCTTAGCAAATATTAGAATATCGTCCTGAAAGGACTGTACCCCTTTGAGACCATGAAATAAACTCTCAATCAACTTTTGAAACACACTGGCAGCTGATGCCAGGCCAAAAGGCATCCTCAGAAACCTATATAGGCCAAACGGAGTGATAAAGGCTGTCAGATCTTTTGAATCCTCCACAAGGGTTACCTGATGATAGGCGGATTTAAGATCAATGATTGAAAAGAACTTTGCACCATTCACAGCCGCCACCATCTCTTGTATTCTAGGCAGGGGATAAGTTTCAATTACAATGTTTTTGTTTAGTGAACGAAGGTCCACACATAGCCTGATATCTTGATTTTTTTTTAAGAGCGATCACTATCGCAGAAACCTACTCAGAACCATCAGTAGGTTCTATGATACCTTGAGAGCACAGGTCATCTAAACGTAATTTAAGCTTATCTCTCACTCCCAAAGGTACCATACAAACCTTATGTTGAACAGGCAAAGCACCCTTTTTGAGCTTAATCTTGTGAGAAAATCCTTTTACTTGTCCCACAACATCCTCAAAAACCTTTTCATGCTTGTGAAGAATGGATGAAAAAGAATCTTCTTCTAAAATAATATTGTTAACAGGCATATCTCTTAACTGGATTGGATGATCAGAACCTGGACATAAATTTACACCAAGCTTACCAAGGTCAAACCAACCCACAATATTCTTCCCATCAATTGCCACATATATTTTAGTGAAAATTTGGCGAGTTTCAAATTTCAAATAATCTTCAAAGAAACCCAACATTTTTATTTGAAAATTACCAAACGCTTTAGGGTTTATGCCAGAAACGTTAAGCTTTACACCATTCCAATTTTCATTGAAAAATACATCTGACAAAATGGTTACTGGCGAACCAGAATCCGCCATGGCCTCAAACCCAACTTTTCCAACATAAACAGTTCCTGAAGGAGCTTTAAAAGGAAGAGTGACACTGCTAATATATCCATTAAATGCATCATCATAAATAGTAATGATTAAGTTTTCCATATCATTTTCAAAATTAGATACAAAACTGACTGTAGTATTAGTATTCACATTTCTTTTAAGAGCCTTACAAAATGAAGTAAAATGACCATTTTTTCCATACTTACTACATTTCTTTTTGAGTGCAGGACAATCAGAAGAATTCGCTAAATGTGATTTAGAACCACATCTAAAACAACTTAAACCAGACTCCCTGTTTGTCTTGAAATAATTCTTCCCTCGAGTTTGAACTGAACAAATGGAAGATACATTTGCACCTTTAACAGACTCTGCTTCAATAATTTTGGAAGATTTTATAGATCTTTCAATGCCTTTGGCTAGATTGATTACTTCCCCAAAGTAGGATTGCGGCACGCCAAAAGTCTTTCTGGCACCTTTTTAGAAAAACAATTAAACACAAATTGATCTCTGATAGAGACGTCAACAAAAGCTCCAAACTCACAATTAGCAGCTAATGCCCTCAAAGCCGCTATGTAGTCTTCAACAGACTCATCACTCAATTGCTTCCTCTTGTGAAAAGCATGTCTCTCAATCATGACGTTAGGTTCGTCTTCAAACTGCTTTTCAAGTCTCGCTACAAATTCTAAAAATACATTCCAAACATCTCCTTCTCCTCCTGGTGCCGCAATAGGTTCAAGATTCTTAAAAATTTCAATTGCAGCAGTTCCTAAATAACTGAAAAGAATAGCTTTTTTCCTTTCCGCAGAAAACTTTGTTCCGTCAATTGCAACAATATAGTTTTCAAAAGTCTCTAACCATTTCTTCCAACGCAACTTTGGTTTTCCAGGAATTTCCAGAAATACTGAAGGTTGATTGCAAATTTGAGAAGAAGCCATGTTAAATAATAAAGAATATTTTAAAATTTGAAACAAAAAGTTAATATCAATAGCAATATAATAAGAATATCACTGTAATAAAACAAGGTGTACTATTATGTGTACAAATAGCAGTAGGTAAAATGGTATAGCTGAAAAATAAAAGATGAATTGAATTGCAATTGAAATGGAAGTGTGCAAATCACTGAATAGGATGAAAAGTAACTTGCACTTTAAGTAAAAGTGTGCAAATCACTGAACTTGAAGTAGTAGTAAAGTAGAGAATAATAACGACTTGCTTTAAAGTGAGCGAATCACTGTGTTCGCTGAAAAAGCACTTGGTCAGCGCTTTAAATTGAAATACAGCAAGCGCTCCCTCCGTGAAGATTTTAAGCAATACACTGAAAATGGCCGCGACGTTGCATCTGAACGTAAAACGAAGCGTTCCAGCAGAGCTTGTGCGTTCCAACATGAAATCACGTGACTGCGTGCAGCGTCACAAGGAAACAGCTCGAGAGGACGATGAGGCTTCCAGCGCCTGAAGTGAGCGCGAGCAATGTCCAACGGCCAAGAGAATCAGTAAGGAGAGCGCTTTAAATCCTTTAAAGTATTAAAATCGTAACAGTACCTTAAGTTTTAGAAGGTTTCAGCAATTTCATGAAAGATGCCAAATCCTCATCAATGGACTGTGGTAGCCGGCACAACCACGCAGTAAGTCCGTGTCGATAAACTTCTTGCAGAACGAAGTTTTTGAAGAACAGCAACACAGTGGGTCAATAAATAATTAAATAAACCTCTTCGCCGTTGTAAAGAGCGGAGGAGGCAGAAAATAGGTTAAAACGTATTTATTCAAAAAGTAGTAAAAGACCCACTGGTGCTAGACTAAAGGTATCTATTCAGATCAGCTCCAACCGCTTCTCTGAAGTAGAACCTACACTCACAAACAATAGCATTCTAAATTACATACACAGGAATCTAAGTGATGTACAAGAACTACAGATCCAAAGAATAATAAAAGGAAACTACAATAGAAATAGAAGACATATACCACACTTATGTATCGCAACTGGTTCTTTTGTAAAGCGCTCTGACACCTTCGTGTAATGTTCGCGCTATATAAAATAGCATTAACTAAATAAATAAATAAAAGGAACACCAAGATGGAAGTGGTGGAGGAGCAACAGAGGTATGATTGGTTTAAAAAAAAACAAGTGGGATATGGGGGAAGCATCGAATGAGGTGGGGCAAATAACACAGAGAGCTAAATGTTGGCGGGGCGAAGTGAAGGGGAAGGTTGCACACTTGAGAGAGCAAGAATGTGATCCCCTAGATTGCTTAAAAGAAAAGAAAAAAGTAGTTCCCCAAATGTACACTTTGGAAGGCTACAATCAGAACATTGTGAGACCGAAATGCTCCTAGGCAAGACTGACACAAATTAGAGAGAAATGCCCTTGACTTAGAGACTGAGATAGAAAACAAAGTTATCCAATCATGAGCAAGGGTCTGAACCAAAGTCCACTCTATGTTTATTGGAAATATTAGGTCTGGACAATAGACGAATAAAGCTCTCTGTAACAGAGCCCAAAAAAAGATCTGCCGGTTGTATCACTTTTCAGCTTTGTTTCTAGAGTACAAAGGAGGTTGGCTGTGTCCATACTCCTAGATTGTGGTATTTGCTGCCCTTTTACATTGATGCTCGAGTTTCTGTACAATTTGAAAGATGCTGCAAATCTGGTTTTAAATTGTCTGTGTGTGTGAAATGTTAATTGACTAGTTCTCACAAGGTTGCTTCTTACTGTTGTTTATGGTTATGATAGTCTTTATGTTATGCTTTTATATATTTTTTTACAAAGTGTGCTGCATTCATGGAAATGTTCATGGCTGTGGCTTAGTCCTTCATACCAAAGGATGGATTGTGCAGTGTTTGCTGTATACGCAAACTAAAACAAATGATACAATACAATATTACAAATGAGTAAAGGCTCCTTTCCTAAAGGGCAAATGTATGTGGCAAAGTCCCTACTGTGCTGACTGGTGCCTCTGCCACCAAATTATTTCTGGTCAGAGTTGGCAGTATGTAAAGTTACTAGTGGAAAGGGTTTAATGCTTCAAATGCCAATAATGGCAGGTTGTGTGTGCCATCTCTGCAATGTTGTTGGTCAGTAGGGTGAGAGTAAGTGCTCATTAATCAGCCAACCTTAGAGACTGTGATCAGCCTTAAAGGGGTGGGATGTAATTTGATTTTTCTTGATTAGCAGGGCTCAGCATATTTTCTTCTACTGCAAATAATGTCAGATTGTGGGTCATATCCTCACAATAGGAGGAGTCAGCAAGGGGGAATGCCTAGGAATCAGCAAGGCTAGTCTAAGATGTTGCGGCCGGCCTTGATGTGATAGGAAGTAATTTGATTTTCCTGGCTGACAGGGCTAAATGCTTCTTCATTCTTTAACCCCTCCCATGCTGGTGAATAGCCCCAGCCGTCACGCCCCGCGGTGGGCGTGTGCTGATGACGGCTGGGGTTCGTCACGGCCCCGCCCTGTTCTTTTGTTTACCGCACAGCGGTAAAATCGCGGCCGCAGCGAAGGGGTTAAATGATGATAAAGGCATGTTTCCAGTAATAGTTTCATAATGTGATACACTCTGTTAAAACACTCTGCTGCCTGGGGTCTTCATCCAGAAGGTGGAATTAGATGTTGTCTAGGACAGAAAATGACATCTATTGGCTACTACTATTTCAGTTCAAAGTCCTCCTGCTAGAGGTGTGAGCAAAGTTAATAGTGGTAGAGGAGAAGAGGGGGAATAGACCAGACGTAGGCGATCAGAAAGGAAATTGACTTGTGCAGACATATGAAAATTGTTTCCCACAAGGTTCACGAGCCAGAGAAGAGTTGGTCTGAGACTCAACAAAATGAAAACTACCACATTGGTTCCATGATACTGTCTTAGCTGAAATAATAGATGTAGGGTACGTCTCATTTCACCATATTGTCTTTTATTTACCCTGAAATGGCTATCGCCACTAATAATGAAAGGGAAAGATGTTTCGGGAGACAATTTTACATCAGGAGGATGCCACCTTATGTGAATTAGAAAGGACAAGGATCTCTGGCATCTAAGAAAAATATTGGGCTTGCATGGAGGACTGAGGATACTAAAGTAACATGAGACAAGCGGATTTGCTAGTGCACTACCAGGGCATTAACGTGCCAAGCGCTTCGCCTATCACCTTTGCATGTCCAGGGTGATACTCTGGGAGCGGTCTGAGCTACAACCCCACTAGAGCTCACCCGACTGGTGCTTGTTCACTTACAGGAGCCTTTTGGGTTTGGAAGGTGAACCACTGCTCCAAATTTTGGCTTCCTTCAGCCTACCAGGAGAAAGTGGAATCTGGGCATTTAGGGCGATATGTATCAACAACCTGATTTGCGATTCTCAAATAGCGATTTTTTAGAAATCGCTATTTGAGAATCGCAAATAGGGAGGTATGTACAAAATCGCAATTTTTAAGCGATTTCTTAGTATTCCTTAATTGCGATTAGCAAATTGCGAATCGCATTTAAGGAATACTTTCCCATTCATTTCTATGGGCCTCCTGGCCCATAGAAATGAATGGGAAGCTATTCTCAATTTTCCATTCGCAATTTGAGAATCACAAATTGAGAATAATTTCAATGGTGCAGGGGTGTCCAAAGGACACCCTGTTGCATCCCTGAAATTAGCATGGGTGCACATGTGGCACACATACATGCCCTAAGGGCATGTATGTGCTTCACATTGCACTTTGAAAAATGCAAAAAAGTGCATTTTTCAAGGAATTCGCAAATTACCACCAACTTGAAGTTGGTGGTAATTTGTGATTCCTTAAGGCCAACTTGCATTTTTTTAATGCTTCTTAAATTGCATTTAAGGAATCGCAAAATTTGCGATTCCTTAAATGCAATTGCAAAATAAGGAATCGCAAATTTTGCAATTCCTTATTTTGCACGCAGATTTCTTTCATACATACCATTTAGCACTAATGCGTTCGCAAACGCCGAAATTCTGCGAATTTCGGCGTTTCCGAATGCATTAGTGCTTGATACATATGGCCCCTAAAGTCTGTGTAGGTCCTGCTCAGTTTTCAACCTTGTTTGCTTTTCCTTTTCCTTGTTCCCTCATGGCATGTAGTTTGTCAGCAGTAGGAAGTATCCCTGCCTTTGAATAAAAATATAAATGAAATACAAATTCAAAAGAGACATGGCTACTTTTTATGTCACAAATTTCCATGTTGTCCCTAAAGATTACTGTGTCCTCTTTGATAACTCCCCCTTTTGGGGCACAGGAACTCTGCATCCAGCATCCAGTTGACCTTGTGGCCACTCAGGTTACTCATTATAGAATTATAATTTGTATGTCTATATCTCACATACCCTAACATGTCACACTACCATGTACTGCGTCCCATAACAAGAGAACCACACCTTAGTGGTCTTTACTTCCCACATAGGTTCAAATAAATAAAAAATTCCCTTCCAACCAGAAACCCTACACAGTGTATCCTGCTGTCTGTGTAGATAGGCACTTCAATAGTAGTAAGTGCTATACAAATGCTACACTACAATACATTATAATGATTGTCAATATAGCAGCCTCTTTCCAGGGACGTGAGTTAGGGTTAGCCTGGGGCAGCAGCTATCACCTGTAGCTTGACCTTTTTTTATCTCTAACACTGTCCTTCAACCCCTGGTCTCAATACTTCTGAAGGTAAGCAACCGAAAAAGAGATAAATAGGGCACAGAATGTCATACGTTTTTTGTGTCATTCCCCTTGACCTTCAGAAGCAAACACCATATTGTTGAATACAGCAGGACCAGGGACCAGCTCTGTGACATCATTGGGTGTCAAAGGGTTCCGAATGTCACTTCTACTACTTTAGCACTTTGATGACTCAACATCCATGTCTAGTTTTTTCTCCCATATTTGTGGATGTGGAAGTGTGTTTCATCAAAAACAGTAGCAACACACAAAGATGATAGACAGAATGCTGAACATTGTCAAACATTCAACCCCACTCACAGATCAGGGTTAAGTCTGTCGTTTTGTTCCTCACCATGCCACCCCAGTTTGGACTCAGCCATATGCAAATCAGTCTTGACCCTGCTCCTCATGGGAACAGTCCAGCCCGAACTGCAAAGCCAGGTCCTCCCGGGGCTGAAAAACAAACATCCTGAGAATGGTTTGTGGGTAGCAGCCCTTATCGGCACAGCTAACTTGATTCCAGTGGCATAGTGAGCTTGGGACCAACGTCTGGGTGTACCCTTCCTATTTTGGGCTACCATAACGACACGAAAAGATGATGGTCGGAATTCTGAACATTGTCAAACACCCCAGCCACAGATCAGCTTTAAATCCATTGTTTTTTTGCTCACCAGATTGGTCCCAGCCATATTCAAAACTGTCTTGACCCTACTCCCCATGGGAAAAATTCAGCCCAACTACCAAACCAAGTCCTTGCTGCACTGGAGAATAAGCATCCTGTGAACGGTTTTAGGGTATCAGCCTTCATCAGCAAGGCTAGCTTGAATCCAGTGGCATAGTACCCGTGTCTGGGCATACCCTTCCAAATTAGGGCAACTATAACAACACAAAAAGATAATCGAGGGAATGCTAAACATTGTCAAACATTCACCCCCATCAAAAATCTGGGTTACATCCGTTGTTTTTTGCTCGCCATGACACCCCAGTATGGAACCAGCCATATGCAAATCAGTATTGACCCTGCTCCCCACTGGAATAGTTCAGCCCGAACTGCCAAGTCATGTCCTCCTTGGACTGGAAAACAAGCATCCTGCGATGGGTTTTCGGGGTATCAACCCTCATCAACCAGGTTAGCTTGAATCCAGTGGCATAGTGAGCAAGGGACCTACGTCTGGGCATACCCTTTCTACTTAGGGCAACCCTAGCAACACAAAAAATTGATGGATGGTATACCGAACATAAAAAACTGTGACATTTGATAAAATACCAAGGTGTGCTGTAGCCTAGGTGCCATAACTGGCACTTCCCTATATACAAGGAGTTTGGTCAGAGGCTAACACTGCAGGTTTGCAAAATTATCCATCCCTGATTTAAATATAACATTAACAGACAAGCAGGCATGAAATATTAAAATAAAGAAAATTAATCCCATTTGCCAATTTCCTGATGAAAATAGTCCTGGCCTGCGAGCACAAGCATCAAATGCTAGCTCCTGCAGGGCTTACAGTTTTAATTAAGTGAATTTGACAGATGGGCAGATCAATGGAAAGATTTCATTTAGCAACATGATGGAATTATAGCTTTTATTCCAGCCCTTTTAAGTAAAATATTATAAAATGCAGATGCATTAGAGTTATTGCTGACAACACTTCATGATGTCCTCATTAATGGCAATTAATATTTCATCCACCCAACATTGTGTCATAGTGTTAAAAGAGTGTATTTGGCTGCACTGCAAAAATTCAATTGTCTTAAGGGTGGGAGAATGCTGACATTTCTGACCTTCAATAAAACGAAAAGGGTATGTTATATGTAACTCCTTTGAGGGTGGAGTATGTAAGGACAAGGTCCTTCCACCCAGGAACCAAGCAATCTAGATGCTAATTGTATGTGTGTTGTATTGTTGTATTTATAGTCAAGTTTTTACTTGTTTCAATATAGTAGTATATTCCTGTACCCCCTACCCCTTAAGTCTATTGGAGTATTCTTACAGTTTGAACTGTGCCTGCCTTAGAATGTCGTAGGGATTCTATTTTGTGAGGAGTCATACAGGTGAAGAGTTGTGGAGAAGTGGAGACGTGCAATAAAGGCTGTACAATTGGTAACTGCGGCTTGCTCCCATTATTACTTATAATATTTGTAACTCCTTTGAGGGTGGTGTATGTAAGGATAAGGTTCTTTAACCCAGGAACCACACAATCTGGATGCTAATTATGCACCAGATAAATAGTGATACCAGAAGGTGCACTATTTAGTGGTTGTGCAATGACCACATTATTCTGAGTTTTGGAGCTTAGAAAGGGCAATTACATGGAAATATCGTGTGCTTCTTTGTTCTTCATTTGTAAAAAAAATTACGTGCCAGGGCCCTTCCCAGGAGGCTATTGTAGATTAACTATCTATCGCCTCTGCCAGCGCTTCCAATGGCAGCACCAACACAACTACTTACCATCACACTCCTACAAGTGTGATGGATCAGAGTATTCCAGGCCCCCAAAGCTATAAGACTGGTTTGGACTGCAAGCGTTACTCAGTTTTATTGTGTATTAAATTAATAATCAACTGGTGTTGAACTCATCTCTAAATAAGGGAAACAGTGCCACCATGTGACGACTGTCATAAGTACCAGTATTAAAAATGAAGGGCCGGTGATGAGCATCGGAAACCACTGGCTCAAATTAAGCACTTTATGATGCTTACATACCAGGCAGCTTGTGGATTGGTAAAGATGGGATGTTGTGGATTATCGAGAGTAGTAAGATAAATAGAGGAAGCTATGTTGACCTAAGTACCATTACATTTGTCAAAACTGTTAACTAATGTATGGACTAGGGAAGGAGATATGATAACAGATCAGAAGGATGTTGTTTAATAGGGAAAAAAAGTGGGATGTAGTAACAGGGGGATGTTTAGGGTAGGACATGAGATAGGTTTAGTCTGTCAGTGGTTGCAAATGTGGTGGATGGGTGTAATGTTGGCTATTTGTGAGCTGTGACCTTGTTGAATTAAACTATATGCATTATAAACATAACACTGTGATATTTTCTTCATTGTTGTATCATACGTTTGCATGAGCAAACAAATATACTGCATTTTTAGGTCCACTTTGCACTATAACAATTGGGTGGCTGGTTATCAGTCTGGATGCTGTCCTACAGTGGTATCCACAAATGTACAACAATGATGTCTCTTGTGATACAAATGTGGGGTATGTGACAGATGAAGGCCAGCTTAGATAAGCATACATACCTGAAACATGTAGGCATCTAAATCTTGATTCTAACACTCCATCTGCATGCTCTATAGGCACATGTCCTCTGATGTGTGCATGATTGTAGTGCCTTTCAAAGGGCATTTTGGGCTTCTGAACTAGACTGAGGAGGTAGTGTCGTAGGCAATCGCCACTGGCATATGTGGACAATAGAGACATATTCTATGTCAATGACTGCACCACATTACGTCAATATGTGCAACTAGTATAATGATTTGTGTTGGGATCTCCTTTCAAACACTGCAACCTCAGGGTAACTTAAGGTCAGGAATTTGCACCAGGCAATATATTATGTTGCATAAAGGCGCATAGTGTGTGCACCAGACAGGGGTGATAGTGAACAATGCGCATGAACATCGCGAGGAATCAGCTGACAAGGACAAGAGGATGCACACAACAAGTGACTTGTTTTATGGTGGTATTGTGCAAGGGACAAGCAAACCTAGCAAATGTGAAATGTGGAAGGATGGGTTGTTTATGATTGTGGTTACATCCTGTAAGTGAAGTATTTATTTCCAAACGAAATGTGGTAGGAATCTTCAGTAGCGGCTGCTGCGGACAGGGGAGGTGGAAAATAAATATAAAGATTACTTACCTGTTTGTGCTGCACGCTTTCTATCGTCCTCTGCTCTACCTCGCTGCCAGAAGCAGGAAGAAACCAAGCTCCCCAAACCCAATCACGACGTTGCTGTCACCATGACAGCAGTGTTGTGATTGGTCTGGACATCCTGGTTCGACAGTCACACGGGGACTGCGAGCCTATGCATGATCTCCAACCAGGCTGGGCATTACAGCTCAGTGAAGAACATGCTAAGCGTGTGTTGTGCCTCTCATCATACTGTCATCTTCATTTAGAGTGTTAGCCAGCATGTATTCTGTATTCTCTTACCTGTATGATTCCATGTTCTGCATTCTGATCCTGGCGGTTGCTGAGGCAGGATAGTTGATACTTGTACTGCTGTGCTTCTTGAATAAACTTACCTTATTCATGCTCCTGGACCACGACTCTTCACTTCATTTTGGCGACGATTTGGCCTTCCACGTCATTGAGGAGTCTCAGCTGTTCCTGGAGAGCTGTTTATTTACACTTCCTTCTTCATTGCCGGTTGGTGTTTCCCGGTTGGCTTCCGCTAAGCGCTCGCTGTTCACAGCGCCTGCCGCCCCTGTGTTGCCTTCAAGACCGGCACTCCCAAGGTACTGTTCTTTGTTTTTGGGGATTTGCCGGCATTACTGTGCTCTAGTGCGCTCGAGCACACAGCGCGAGCAGCACACAGCGCGAACGTTCTCCAGCGCCATTCTCTCGTGTGCATCCCAGCGCGAGAACTCTTCAGAGCGCCTTCCGTTTGCGCTGCCAGAGACGCCGTATGCGCTCTGACGTCATCGCGCACAGCGTCTGGCGGCCATTTTGGATTTCACTTCGTTTTGCCAACCACGCATCCGTTTTTACCAGCAAGCTGACTTTCCTCAATGTAACATTGCCGTTTTGCCAACCACGTTTTTTTTCTTTCTACTGGCAAACAACTTTATTAAATTAAATCGTACTTATTGAGTACTTTCTTTCTGGGCAAGCACATTTAAAGCACATTTTTATTACAAGTACTTTCAATATTCTTTTTTAATACAAGTACATTCAAGTTCTTATTTTTCATCACCTGCCTCAGCTTAAATCCGCAATAAGTACATACTGAAGCGCATCAACATATTTACATGGCAACCACTGCTAACCATACGATTTCTCCTCCACCTGCCTTTCTCATTGAAGGTGAAATTCCTACCACTGAATGGGAAGAGTGGTTAGGATTCTTCGAAAATTATCTTGAAGCCATAGATGGCCTTAGGTTTCCTGCGACCAGAAAAAAGGCTATCTTATTAAACTCCTTAGGGAAAGCTGGACAGCACGTTTTCAAATTTCTGCCAGAACTTCTAAATGATGATGGTGAACCTATTGATAACCCCTACAATGAAGCGAAATTGAGGTTAGAAAAGTATTTTGGAAAGCAAATAAACATCGTCATGCAAAGACACAAATTTTACACTGCTCCCCAGAAAGGCAAAGAGACAGTTGATCAAATGGTTGCTCGCTTAAGGGAGTTATCTCTAAAATGTGACTTTGGAGCTATGGCAGACCAGATGATTCGAGATCAACTGATAGTACAATGTAAAAACAAGAGGATGCAGCAGAAACTTTGGGCAGCTAAAACCCCTACGTTGTTGGAAGCTATCACAATTGCTAAAGTCGTCGAGGAATCTGACAAATGCATGGAAGAGATGCGGCTTCTTGAAATAAAGAAGGAAGAGACTGTCAATATCGTCACCAAGTCTGATAAAGAACCCGCTTCAAATGTAGACAAATTTAACTCTAAACCAAAAGTTTTTCTTCCCAAATCTAGGTCTTTCTCTAATAATCCTGGTGGGAAGGTGACATTTGTGGGATGTTTTCGTTGTGGTGACATGTCTCATGCTGCTGATTTTCAGGGTTGTTTTGCTAGAGACAAAACTTGCCGAAAATGTGGTAAGCGTGGTCACATTAGCAAAGTGTGCAAATCACCTGCATTTAATAGAGTTAATTTTGTTGAAGATGATTTTGCTTCTCAAGAAATGTCCTTATGTGTGGATGGTGACGCTGATGATGACAATGCTCATTTTGTCTTACAGAGGCCAAGAGCTTCTTTTATCCTCAACGATGTTCCTGTTACTCTTATGGTTGATCCTGGCTCAATGTTTTCTAGTATACCCTACAGTATGTATAAGGAGCATTGGCCATCAGTACCACTCTTACACAGTGACTTTATGCCGGGGAAAGTTATTAAATTGAAGGGAGTCATGGATACTTCTTTTCAATTTAAAGGGAGATCTGCTATGGGCAAGGTTTTCATTTCTGAAGAGGGCCCAGCTATTCTTGGGTGGTTACAACAGTATGATTTACATATCATTCTCGACCCAAGGTCTGATGATGTAGTACTTGCAGTTGAGGATTTCTACAATGTTGAAAATGTTCTTTCTAAGTTTACTGATGTCTTCCGTCCTACTTTGGGTAAATTAAAAGGTTACTTACATGAAATTAAGGTTAAAGAAAATGCTTCTCCAGTTAGACACGCTTTAAGAAGAATTCCCATTGCCGTTAGAAAGGAGGTAAAGGAAATGCTTGATGACATGCAAAAGCAGGACATAATTGAACCGGTGGAAGCTTCCGAGTGGCTTTCGCCAGTTGTAGTCACACAGAAAAAGGACGGTAAGCTCCGTTTTTGTGTTGACCTTCGTTCTCTTAACCAGAACATCATAGTTGACAAATTTCCCTTGCCCAACATTTCAGAAATGGTTCTTTTAATGGACAAGGTTAAATTATTTAGCAAATTGGACCTAAGGTCCGCTTATCATCAAGTTGTGTTACACCCTGACTCCCAAAAATTTACTGCTTTTGTTACCATTGAAGGGGTGTTTCAGTTCAAAAGATTGCCTTTCGGCTTAGCCTCTGCGGCAAGCGTTTTTCAACGCATGATGCATTCCCTATTCAAGGACTTAAAGCGTGTCCACTTCTTCCAAGATGACATCTTGATTACAGGTATAGATGAGCTTGAACACAATTGCAATTTGTCCAAAGTTTTACAAATTTTATCAACTGCTGGTCTTACATTGAGAAAAGACAAATGTCAGTTCTTGTTAACCGAAATTGACTACTTGGGGTACACCATATCACAGAATGGCGTTAAGCCCAAAGAGGATCTTCTAAGAGCAATCAAGTGTGCCCCTATTCCTACTGACAAAGACCAACTAAAGTCGTTTCTTGGTTTAGTGGAGTACTACTCCAAATTCGTACCTAATTTCTCACACAAAACTGAACCTTTACGAATGTTACTTAGGAAAGGTGTGCATTTCGAGTGGGGAACTCAACAGTCTCAAGCTTTTGAACTTATTAAGAGTGATATTATTAATGCGGGCATTTTAACAACTTTTGAACCAGGTAGAGATACTTACGTTACAGTTGATGCAAGTGCTTATGGAATTGGTGCCGTATTATCTCAGAGGTGTGGTGGAAGTGAGAAGACTGTAGCGTTCGCTTCTCGCTGCCTCAATTCCTCTGAGCGTAACTACGCTGTTATCGAGCGAGAAGCCCTAGCTGCTGTATGGGGTGTTTCGCACTTTCGCACCTATCTGTGGGGTATGCTATTTTGTCTAAGAACTGACCATAAGCCCCTCCTAAAAATCCTGTCACCAGGTGGGGCTAATAATGGTTCTCCCCGCCTGATGAAGTTTGCTGCCAAGCTACAAGACTATACTTATAGATTAGAGCACATATCTGGTTGGAGAAACACACAAGCGGACTGCTTGTCACGTCTTCCTGTTTATTCTGAGAATGTTAATGAGGATCTGGAAGACGAGAGTGTGTGTTTAATTGCTGCCTTCGAGGATGTTTGTTCTTCTGAGTTTCACTCTATCTCTAGAGAAGAATGGCATCAAGCTGTCTTAGAAGATTCTGATTTTGGTGAGTTGGTTGATGCTATTCGTTTGGGATGGAGAAGGGAAGGGAATGTTAAGCCTTCCTTGCGTTCCTTTGTTAAATTACAAGAAGAGCTGAGTTTGGGCGTTTCTGATGATTTGGTGTTGCGTGGTGAGAGGTTTGTTCCACCGTTCTCTCTTAGGAGGAAACTTTTTTGTTTAGCTCATGAGGGACATCTTGGGCAAAACATGACTCTTAAGAGGATTAAAAAAAACTTTTGGTGGCCCGGAGTTGACGATGATGTGCGTAGGTGGGTTGAGTCTTGTCTTCTGTGTAAAGAGAGTGAAAAGAGGTTGAAGATCTCCTCTCCTTCACAGGGCTCCATTGTCAGCACAAGTGTTTTGCCTTGGGATAAGATCTGTTTAGATTTCATTGGTCCCATGGATTCCTTACCTTCTGATTGTAGGTTTGCTTTAGTTCTTGTTGATGTATCTTCTCGGTGGTTATGTGTAGAATTTATGAGGAATATCACCACTGATGCTGTTATAAAGCTATTGAGGTCTTTATTTTTTAAGGAAAGTTTTCCGAAAATCCTTATTACAGATAATGGCACCCAACTTACGTCGTCCTCTATGCATTCCTTCTTAGCCAATCATGGAATTAAACACATTTGCACTTCCCTTTACAACCCCCAGGGTAATGGCTTGGTGGAACGGATGAATCGATTGATCAAGGGTACCATACAGTTGTCGGTGCAAGGACAAAAGGATGTACGCAGGGCAGTGGAGGATATGGTGTGGTCTTACAATACCACAGCCCATGGGGTTACTGATCTGGTCCCGTTTGAATGCATGCGTGGTAGAATTCCCAGAACTAAGCTCGTCCCGCAGTGGTTGTGGGAAGGAACTGTTGCTTCTAAGGTAGTTCCTGGAAAGGTTGGTAGAGTTGAAGTGGGTGACTTGGTCAAAATCAAGTTGGGCCGTAGAGAGTTTGGCATGAATAAGTTTTCCGATCCCATGAGGGTTAAGGAAGTCCATAAATGGCATGTTGTGCTAGAGAACGGACAAAATTGGAATTTCCGCAGGATTGCCTTGTACGCTAAGAAGGAGGTTTCGGATGGGGGGTTGGTTGAGCAATCTTCCAGGGATGTGTCCTTGAGGGGGGACTCTCATCTCAGGGGATCTCAGTTTGCTTCAGATCCTTCTCAGGGTACTTTTCCGTTGCCAAATCCTTCCCTACTGACACCCACCTGTTCAAAGAAGTTTTCTTTTGTACCAGAGTCACCAGAAGGAGCGACTTCTAGTTTGGGTCGGACTTCCTATGGGAGGACTCATCGTGTTCCTAAGAAATTTGATGAATTTGTTAGATATTGATTTTTCCTTATGCTTTGTTGTTTTTCTTCCCTTCCTTTGTTTTTTTTCTTCCCTTTTTCTTTTCTTGTTTTTTTTTTTTATTTTAGTGGTTTTTTTTTCTCTTTAAGGGGAGGAGATATGTTGTGCCTCTCATCATACTGTCATCTTCATTTAGAGTGTTAGCCAGCATGTATTCTGTATTCTCTTACCTGTATGATTCCATGTTCTGCATTCTGATCCTGGCGGTTGCTGAGGCAGGATAGTTGATACTTGTACTGCTGTGCTTCTTGAATAAACTTACCTTATTCATGCTACTGGACCACGACTCTTCACTTCAGCGTGCATGAATATTTGGCCAGCCCAAGACTGCCGGCCAACCCGTCATGCTCACTTAAGGTGCGCCAACCACACCTCCTCCTGCACTGTGACAGACGCCCAGCCCCGCCCAACCTGGCTAAATAGAGAAAAATAAAATGGTTATACATCCTGCATCCTGTCATTATCATTTTATTTTTCCTTTGTTGCACTGTTCAGAAGCAGTGAGGCAACGCTCCTCCACCTTTGCAGACTAGCCGCCACTCGCGGATGTTCTTCTGTATCCACACACAATCATGGGTGTGTAGACAGGAGAGAGACTTGGGCATGCACATGGGAAGCAATGGTGGGGCTGGGAGTCAAAACTTTTGCAGGTCCTCTTATAGACTGTCGAAAAGCATGGGTCTGGGGAAAATACCCCCACTTTAGATGGTACTGGACAGGGGAAGGGAAGTCATACATAAAAGAAGAGAGCATTTCGTTTTTTGTTTGCTGTGCGTTGGTGGAAACTGTTATAAGGCTATGTGTGTTGCCTCCTCAGCAGTGCGACCGCCGTATTAAGGTTGTCGGGTTGCTGTTGAAAGACCACCAACACCACCAGCCATTCACAGACTGTCGCAACGGCGGTCAGGGAAAAGCAGCTGCCATACTGCAGTACAGAGAAGTTCACCACTGTCCATATTACGAGTTGAATTTCCAACGAGCCGACCATGGCGGTGGGACCTCCTGCTTCGAGTCAGTAGAATTGAAGGATTTAGGGTGCATAGCTGCTCATTTCGTTTTCTTCCCTTTAGACTTCGATGCAGATCACTTTCTGCAGGTCCCCCTTCACAGCAACATCTTGACCCCAAAGAAAATGATCCTGTTGGTGCTGAATTCCAGGCAAGTCTGTTTTATAGCATATATCCATTGACTGGACTGGCCACATATGGTCCAGACTCCAGCAACGAGTAGTAAGTAATTTTTTCACATTTCATGCATATGTGTATATTCAACACGTGCAGTCAAAATATACACACATGCATTGATGAATATGAAAAATCATTCACTGCTGTAAGTAAGATCACCGCCGGCTCATCCGCGGCTGTTGGGCAGTCAGACCGCCAATCTCATTATTAGGCTTTAAGTCCACTGTTACAAGTTTGTTAAAAAAAATATATAAGGGTTCGGAGTTGTGATGTCCTACCCCCTAGCCATTGCTAAAATATATATTTTTGTAATGTCCTGATACCAGGGGTGTCCAGTGACCCCCCCTGCCTGAGCCACATCAAACCCCGGAGACCCCATCCCTCGGGGCACAAGTGCATGAATTAGGGAGGGGGAATGGCCCCAAGGACACCATCTTTCAGTGCCCGGCACAATATGAAAGGGGAGTGGGGCATGATGCCCCGTTCCCTGAGCTTCACTGAGGTCCCTGGGACCCCTTCATGATTAAAAATCAAGGGGGAGGCTGGGTACATGGCCCCTCACCCTGGACTGTATAGGCTCTGAATACTCCATTCTCCTGGGCCGGCTTTACTGTGATGTCCCGGGAAGTCCAACCCTGGGTACCTCTTTCCTGCCCACTACAGAACAGGCAAGGAAACTTGTCTGCTCTCAACTGACAGGAGCTTTAAAAATGCTGCCGCCGGGTGGCAACACATTTTTGTTTCCCTGTCCGTGCACTTGTGGGCAGGGAAACCAGACTGTTCCCGCCTGCAGCGGCCAAGCAAAAACAGCAGCTCCCTCTGGGCTGGAGCAAAGCCGGCTCCCAATGCATCCAAGATGGGCTTTAATGTAGTGTTGTTTGAGCGCCTCTGGTGGGCGCTAGGGCACCCTGGGGTATACGGTTCAAGAGGCCAAAGTGGCTCATGGAGGGGGTCTGTGTGCCCTCCTCCAATTAAAAAATAAGAAAAGGTCCAGAGATGGGGTTCGTAAAGGTCCAGGGAGGGATGCCGCGCACCCCCCTCCCCTATATATATTTTTCTAAATGGTGCACCGGGTGAGCACTGGGACTCAAAAGTGAATAGTAAATGAAAGTCAGGAGCCGGAGCCCCTGAGTAGAAGCTGCTAACTCCCAGGGGTCCATGAACGACAGGCTAAGAACCACTGGTCTAATATACCCCACCCCTCATGAAAAAATATAAATTACCATCTTGGAAATTCAATGATTCCACAACTGTTTTTAAGGCTGATAGGCGCAGCACTGCAAATTGCCAGGCGCACACAGAAGTTGTCGGGTCACCAGACTCACAGCCCCATGCATACAATATCGTACTTACATTATTTACTACAAAACCTACAGAATATTAAAGTCAAAATGTAGACTATCCTATACGTATAATTATAATTCAAAACATAAATTCCACAATATTATACAAAAAGAAATCTAATCCTAAAATATATATTACAATAACATTGTTGTTTTGAATTAACTTTGCAATCAATCAAAAAATTGAAAACCAAAATATAGAGTCAAGAACATCAATAATATAGTTTAAAATATTACATTAATTTTATTAAAATAAATTATACATTTTATAAAAGTTGTAATACTTTTTTAATGTATTCTATACAATTAAAATGAATGTATTTTGCATGCATTTTTTAAATAGTATTTATTTATATTATGTCTAATAAAAAAATAATATATATTATATACATTATAAATGTTTAATCTACAAAACATAAAGCAATTAAAAATATAAAATAATTTTAAACCCAAATAAGGATCGGAAAAAAATAAAAAGTAATATCTTCAGAAATAACTGTATTCATCAATTAAAAAAAATTACATTTTTAAAACTATATGACATTTTTGAATATATTTTCATTTTTAATAAATTAGGCATAATAGAGGGAGGGGTAACATTTACTACTCTAACTCCAGTCCAAGTAAAGTAGGGAAAAATGCATCTATTTGAGTGGGTCAGATTTACCACTCTAACTCCAGTCAAACTACCATATGAGAAAATGCATAGTTTTAATAGGTCAAATGTAGTATTCCAAATCCAGTTCAAATAACATTGGAGAAAATGCATATATTTAGAGGCTCAGATTTACTCTTTTTACTCCAAACTAAGCAACATTGAATGAATAAATGATTAAAAGACTGGATGAGCATTTGTATAGCGCACTATCACCCGGCTTTCTTGGTGGGATGCCAACCCATATTTACCCCACATAGACTGCTAAGAAATGGAGTCAAAACAGAAAAGTGAGGCCTTAAAAAAAATTAAGTGGGTTAGATTCTGAAACAAAGAGAAAGAAGGAGCATTTTATATAGCGTGGCAGTACATTACATAGCTTGGCTCTGTCACCCAGCCTAGTTGTCTCCGTTCTGGGAATCTTGATCACAAATTGCTGACTATAATGGAGATTCAAGAAGGAGCATACCATTGAAATTTAGCAGCTGGAATTCTGAGCCACCAAAATATTGGGCCCGATGGACTAGAACCATAGCTTTAAAAGAAATATTTTCTTTAATTTGTAGCCAGTGTAGCCTGCTTAAGACTGGCGTCATGTGAGCGTCATATGAGCTCTTCTTTTTTCCTTTGAAATCAGACAGGCAGCTGCATTTTGAACAATTTATGTCAAGACTTTTTGGTGAATCCAAACAGATAGGGCTTTATGAGGATGTTGGGCGGACCGCCACTGACAGGCCATCGGTGGCAGTCCACCCGATATGCAGAGGAACGGTCCGACTGCCAGATTAAGATACCGGCGGTCGTATCACAGAGGATGGGGGAAAGACTGCCGCCTCCGGCTGTCTCAAGGAGCCCATTGGGCGGTGCGCGGTTAGTAATCCCTACAATGAAGACAAGGCCTGCGTAGGTATTACAATGTCAATTTCTCACAGCCTTTTCATGACGGTTCCACTGCAATGGAAAGGCTGTTGGAAAGGGACTTTGGGAGCCCACTAGCAGAACCCCCGTCTGCTGTGAGCTTCCACATGTGTTGTCCCTCCAAACATCCATGCACTGTGTGCCAGGCACCACATGTTACTATTCCCGCTCCAAACTAATCACCTCTGGAGAAAGTTGTGGACTCGGTCGTTGGATTTGCTATTGCCACTCCAAATTAACATTATGAAAGTGTTGGACCCTTGAGTTGTCAGATTTACCATTCCAACAACAAACTAAGCAACATTGTGAAAAATGTGGGATTGTAAGGCGAGGGGGGTAAATTTACAATTTCAGTTCCAAACTAAGCAGCTGCAGAGGATAGATTTATTAGTTGCAAAATCCTATTCAAACAAAGTATTGCCAATTTAAAAAAAATAAACATTCTTGAAACTATTGGTCTCTGGAGATTCCAATGTACTCATTCACACTCCAAACAAATCAACATGAAAAAAATGAAAATACGTATTTAAATAAATCTATAATAAATAACAATACAAATATTTCATGATTACTTATCGTAACAAAAGAGCAGAATAAAAAAACAAACCTTTTAACATTATTATATATATAATGAATGAAACGAATAATAACATCTGGCATCAATACATAAACACAATAATTTCAATCTAAAAAATAAAAAATTAATGTATAACAATTTTTTACAAATAAAATATGAACTAAAGCATTTTGAAACTATTGTGGTACATCACAAAATGTAAAAATGACATAAACGAATAACACAACATTTTTAATACACACCCTACCTGTAAGACCTAAAAAACTAACATCCTAAAAAGTAAACAACATTACAGTTATTATATCTATCTATCTATCTATCTATCTATCTATCTATCTATCTATCTATCTATCTATCTATCTATCTATCTATCTCGCTATCTAACTATCTATAGACATACATATTATATATATATACCGTACACAGAATATGGCTATTGCCCATCAGTGGGCTTTAATGTTTACTTTACGTATGATGTTGATTTGTTTGGCATTCAAAACAAACATTGTAAGATGGCCGCCCTTATTCAGTGTATGGTGCGAGTCCCCTTTCTTTGTCTATGCTTTACAGAATGTGGGAGTGACTGGACAATGTTTAAAACATGTCGAGAGTAAACACAGTGTAACACACACTGACGAAGGCAGAACGCCGAAACGCGTCTGTGTGCACCCCCTCGCTGAATAAAATCTAAGCGTGTTGAAACCTTCCACCTTTCGAGTGCTGTTTGGTTCTTCTACAAGTTTGGAAGAAATTGGAGCGTTTTATATATATATATATAAATCCTTTATGTTGTTGGAAATAAGGCCACTTGGCCGTGAGGATGTGGTTTACAATGCCAAGTGAACGTAGTATCACTATATCAGCTACGAACGGTGCATACATAAACCTGTTAGCAACTTTGTTTGACATAATTTGTTTTGACGCAACAATGATGAGACTGTGTTTGCTAAATATGCAAATGGGAATTTTACTTGACACTGTATTGTGTATAATTACATTTTACAATACAGTGACTGAATTTAATTTAATTCAATTTAAGTTTCATTATTTGAATTGTTATTTATGTCAGCATAAATGTCAAAATGTAACTTAACTCATGCATTGAAAAGACGTTTGTGGCAGAGTCTGTCTTCTACCTCCATGGTAGTTCTTACTAAATGTAGTTCTTGATAATGGAGCAGTCCTACCTTTATTTCTTGGAAAGTATGTGAAACACTTTGTGCATAAAATGGTGAATTCACTTAATTTTGGTTGGCTTTGGAAGAAGACCGTTTGGTCGAAACGCGTCGCCATTAAAACATCTTAAAACACAGACCCTGGAGTGCGAGTCTCTTTGTGTGGTTGCGGCGTGGATGCAAGCTGTCAGCCCTTTCGAACATATATATATATATATATATATATATATCGTTTTTTTTGGACGAGTGCAAGCAGCGCTGAGGGTGGAAACTGGACACGCGTGTTAACTGGGCAATAAACTCGTTATGCTGCAGTATTCCTGAGTGCGTCTTCTTGCTTGTAAGCAAATTGTGGATTATATATATATATATATATATGTTCCTCCAAAGTGACCCACTGCTTCTGGGGCACTCAGCAGCTAGTGCTCTGCATTGGGACCGGGTCCAGGTCGAAAGTTAAATATTTAGACAAAGGATGCAGCACTCCAAAATGTTTTTTGCTTATTTTATTGATAAGCTCTCCCCCACCAACGCGTTTCAGCCACAGCAAACAAAGCCTGCTGTGGCTGAAACGCGTTGGTGGGGGAGAGCTTATCAATAAAATAAGCAAAAAACATTTTGGAGTGCCGCATCCTTTGTCTAAATATATATATATATATATATATATATATATATATATATATATATATATATATATATATATATATATATATATATATATATATATATATATGTATGTTACCTACTGGCGATCGCCAATAGGTAGTAATAGTTAGGACCTAGTTTCCATATGAAATCGGCAACATTCTATTGGGAATAACTTTGACGCCGGTTATTGAATCTTCGCGAATTTCTCAAAGAAGATGGCCCGCTGCGCTCCTTCCCTGAAAGTCTCGGGAAGATTCGTCAAGTGGGGGCCGAGAAAAAAGGGGGGTCCCAAAACATGTTTTCCCCATGTTAATTTCCATTTAGACACGGCTACAGCCCGAACCGCTGAACGGAATTACACCAAATTTAGGAAAATGGTAGGGTCTGGTATGCAGATCACGCTTTTGGTTTAATGGTGTAAATCCCTCCAGTAGTTCCTGAGAAAATCAAAAGAAAAAATATATATCTGGGCGGAGCCTAACCACACATCTCATCGTGAGATCTGATTGGCTGTCAGCACTTCATCCAAGAAGTGTTAGCAGCCATCTTGGGACCTTTATACA
Source organism: Lissotriton vulgaris (assembly GCF_964263255.1). NCBI lineage: Eukaryota > Metazoa > Chordata > Amphibia > Caudata > Salamandridae > Lissotriton > Lissotriton vulgaris. The sequence goes on along the minus strand of NC_141699.1, from coordinate 1,037,677,879 downwards.
TGATAGCACCTCATTAAAAAGCATTGCAGTCAATAGAAGGTTTTAGGACTTTAGTTACATTATAAATCATTTGTTGATGGTACCATACTCATTTTAGGAATTGTGGTGTGTTCTAAGGTGATTTTACCATGTGAAAAAGCCTTCTGCTAGGATATCATGAATCATGTTTGAAAGAAAACTATTATCTCATGCTTTTCCCACAGTGGTTTGGAAGGGGATCTATAAGCTAAACTGAAAGTATATTTTCTGTAAATTCACATTATCTTTCTTAGTCATGTGAGAATGAAGTCTGACATTCTCAGTAAAACATGTACATCCAGGACAGAGACTGTCAGTTGATTCCTTTGTGTTCTACTGCAGCTTCCCAGAGTGTTCTAAAGAACAACTAGAGAGCTAACAGTCCTACTTATTACAAAGGTATGGCACACCTGAAGCCATCTTGATTGGAATAAAGTGGTAACTCTTAAAACATTTAATTTAAAAAGGAACAAAATGAGGGGGTATATTTTGCCATAGAAAGTATGATTAGTGCTGCAGAAAGAAAAATTAGGGCACAGTTTGAGTGACTTCTCAAATCCTCTTATATTTCATTAAAAAATTCTGACATGCAGTCTCCCAAGATGGCCACCAGGGACAAAAGAGTCCAAATATCACCCAGATGTAGCCCAAGTATAGCCCAATGACAGAATGTCCCAGAGTGTTCTAAATAACAACTAGAGCGCTAACAGTCTTACTTATGACAAAAGTATGGCACACCAGAAGCCATCTTGATTGGAATGAAGTGGTAAGTCTGAAAACATTTATTTTAAAAAGGAACAAAATGAGGGGGTTCATTTTGCCATAGAAAGTATGATTAGTGCTTCAGAAAGAAAAATGAGGGCGCATTTTGAGTGCCTTTTCAAATCCTCTTCTATTTCATTAAAAAATGCTGACATGCAGACTGAAACATGCACTTTTAATACCAGCAGCAGACTTCCCTGGTGAGCAGTAGCTTTACTACAGTGATCTAATAAGCAACTAACGTGCTAACATTCTGAATTTATGGCAAATGTGTGTCACATCTGAATGCCTTCTTGATGGAATCAAAGTAGAAAACTGAAAGTATTTCCTACTGAGGAAACTGTAGTAAATGAGGAAATTAGGAAACTTCATAACAAATAAGTCTCCCATGATGGCCACCAGAGACAAAAGAGCCCAAATGTAGCACAAATATCCCCCAGATGTAGCCCAAGTATAGCCCAATGACAGAATGTCCCAGAGTGTTCTAAAGAACAACTAGAGTGCTAACAGTCTTACTTATGACAAAAGTATGACACACCTGAAGTCATCTTGATTGGAATAAAGTGGTAACACTTAAAACATTTAATTTGCAAAGGAACAAAATGAGGGAGTTCATTTTGCCATAGAAACTATGATTAGTGCTGAAGAAAGAAAAATGAGGGTACATTTTGACTTCTCAAATCCTCATATTTCATTAAAAAAATTCTGACATGCAGACTGAAACATGCACTTTGAATAACAGCAGCAGACTTCCCTTGTGAGCAGTAGCTTTACTACAGTGATCTAATGAGCAACTAGAGTGCTAACATTCAGAATTTATGGCAAATGTGTGACACATCTGAATGCCTTCTTGATGGAACCAAAGTAAACAAGCATTGAAAATGCAATAGATCTCGCCCTCGTTTAAGTTAAAGCCATTCTGTTTGTAATGAGGTGACTTTTTAGCTTTGCTTTTATTAGTGTTTTTCAAACTTTGATGTAAATAACATGCATATGTGACATCATCAGCAGTGGATTGCGGGCGCGCGAGTTATAGTGAGTACAACTAACTATAACTGGGGAATTTCAATGGTTTTGTATGTGTAAAATGTCCAGCTAACTATAACTGGTGTGAAACCTATGTTTTTTTTCAGTGAATATATATATATATATATATACATATGTATGTATATATATATATATATCAAAGTTCCCCAAGTGCCCAAGCATAGGATGCACTCTCCAACAGCTCACATCAGGCTGCAACACAAACATCGAATTCAGGGTTCAATCAAATTGCCTGACGCGTTTCTGACTTTCATCGTCCTTGTTCACAGGCAGAGGCATCGCACAAAATGAAGCAAAGGCTGCTGATAGTTAACACCTGTACGTTTTTATTGCCCCAGTGGGCCTCCTGGTAAAGCGCAATGTATTCTGGAATCAGCAGTCCTGAACCGTCACACAGTTTATAATAAATGCTGTTTTGCAGTTCAAAATACACAAGCGATGCCTCTCAATTATAAAAACAATCCAGCCATTAGTGGGCTAACTCTGAAATGTTGTTTGCGTGCATCACAAACTTACGCCAAACTGTTGGTCCGGAAAGGGCCTCGTTAGTCACAAGGCACCCGGTCCGCTTGCATTTTAGCGGAGGTGCTTCCTCACGGCTTGTGACTAACGAGGCCCTTTCCGGACCAACAGTTTGGCGTAAGTTTGTGATGCACGCAAACAACATTTCAGAGTTAGCCCACTAATGGCTGGATTGTTTTTATAATTGAGAGGCATCGCTTGTGTATTTTGAACTGCAAAACAGCATTTATTATAAACTGTGTGACGGTTCAGGACTGCTGATTCCAGAATACATTGCGCTTTACCAGGAGGCCCACTGGGGCAATAAAAACGTACAGGTGTTAACTATCAGCAGCCTTTGCTTCATTTTGTGCGATGCCTCTGCCTGTGAACAAGGACGATGAAAGTCAGAAACGCGTCAGGCAATTTGATTGAACCCTGAATTCGATGTTTGTGTTGCAGCCTGATGTGAGCTGTTGGAGAGTGCATCCTATGCTTGGGCACTTGGGGAACTTTGATATATATATATATATATATATATATATATATATATATATATATATATATATATATATATACATATATATATATATTCTTTTTTTAATGTAATTTAACTATAAAAATGTTTTGCCTTTTTTCAAGGTTTTTTGGGGAAAACTTCACATTTGTGCTAATCATCACACAACTCTTAATTCTAATCACACAGGGGCCAAAACCTAGCTCTTAACTTTATTGATTGAATTTGTCAACACATTGGGTGTATCAGGTATACTTTTGTCAGAAACATCGAAATTTGTTAGTGGTAAAAGTTGTTGGTTCTAATTTAGTGTGAAATCAAAGTTATGGAAATATCACCGACAACAATGAAAAATAAATTAAACATTTCAAAATGGTCCTAGCATCGAGCTCTATGCCATTTACTACTGACAGATTAAAATACAACCACCAGCTTTTACGGCTGACATATTTCAATACCACCAAAACAAAACTTTTCATGTGAAACAGTCAATATGTAATCACATTCCAACACTTCCAATATAAAACTGTTGAGGTCTTATGACCCATGATGATTTGGGAAAAGTGCTAACAAAAATGGAGGTAGACAGAGAGAAACATTTTTGGGTAAATAGAGGTTAGATTGATTCCCTACAAATTAGCCCTGAAATATAAGTACTTCAGTGTTGGCAACATTTAACGCATGCTATGGACTGTAATATTTTAAAGGTGATATATATCACCAATTACATGTTTTCCCATTAAACATGGGCAAGAGCATGCAGATGTTGTTGCTTTTACATTAAAATCCATGCCACATTATTATCTGCATCTTTTTCCCAGGTAAATATTGTCAGGTTTGACCTACTGATATCTTCCTGGAGAATTCTACTCTACTTTTCATATTTGTAAACATGCTATCTGTTTCATGTGAAAGAGAAACACACTAGGGAATTAAGAGGTTTGTTTTAACCCCTTAGCTGCGGCGGCTATTCCGCCGCAGTGCTAAGGGGGAGGGGGCCGCGCGGCGCTCCCGTATTTGTGACGGAACCGCTCCATCACAAGCCTCGGGTGGGCTGTGCTTTTGACGGAACAGTTCCGTCACGGCCCGCCCGCTTAATAGAACGCGCCACGCAGGCGCGAAATCAGTGCCGCACAGGTGCGGCGAGCGGGCCGTGACGGAACCGTTCCGTCACCAGCACAGCCCACCCGAGCCTCGTGATGGAGCGGTTCCGCCACGAGCACGCAACGGGTTAAAGGTGATGGTGTGACCATGTTTTACAAGGAATAAAGTACACCTAACATACATTATAAGGGCATGGTAAGTCACATGGCTGTATAAAGTAACTCGCCCTTCAGCCCCATTCCTATATGTGATCACACAACCCCTCTGTAACTTGAAGTATCTTTTCAATGTATGGCAGGGATACTTTATTTCATATATATTTCTAAACCTGCTCCTGACACCGTAGTTATATTAATAACTTGTTATTCTATAATGCTTATTACTACCGTTTTAGTGTTCTGAAGTGCTGTTAAAAGGCAGTTATTATCCCTAACTTTAATTGAGAAAATGAATCCGTTTTAGAAGGATAAGAGACTGTGTTGAACATGTATGGCTTAAACTTGTGATCAGGAAGTTGTGTAGATGTCAGCGGCGAGCAATGAACTTGATAAGCCAATATGTGTGAGACAATGTCTGTGTGAGTGTATGTGTGGTGTGTGTGTCATAGCGCTAAGACACCGTAGGGTAATCACACGCTTTATAAAATCTTTTCATTTATACATTCATTTCATTCATGTGTGCTCCGTAGTTCATTGATAGCACTGCCCTCAGGGTAATGCAAGTTTGCGACTAATGGGGTGAACGCCCCCATTTGGACCAGGCGCACAGGCCCTGTTTGAACATGGAGCACCTATTTATATGTGCCGCGGTGACACAAACAGGGAATGTGCGCCCTATTTATACTACAGCCCCTGGCTGTGATAACATTTGACATATTCACAAGGTTTGTTCTGACTAGACTTAGACTTGGGTTGGCCCATGGATTGGTGGCTTTCCCACAATTAAAAAAGCATCCAGTTGGACCATGCCCATGCGATGGTCACTCGAAACAGAGCACCCTGCACTTTATGCTAATTTGTACTCTCTATATGAACTTGAGGATTGTTTATCTAAAACCAATTTTTTAAAAATATGCTATTTTTAATGTTGATGATGCTATGAAATTGATTTATGAATTGAATTCTCTGGACAAATGTTTTTATTTTGCCACGTTTTTATGTAAATCAATGCAGCTTAGGAAAAGCATGATTTTTTAATCCTGTTTTATCTGTATAATTATGTAATCATTTTGCTTATGTGCTTTTATGGTCATTGTTCTTTTAATGCACCGAATAAAGCTTCATGAAATGAAATGACATATTCACAATTACGTCACCTTTACACACAGTGGTTTGCACAGGTGTCGTTATTTATTGATACAGTCGAAATTGAGGCCAAAGTGCCCCAAAAATATTTATTTGAAATTCAGTCATTTCACCACAGAACACTTTCTTTTCCTAAGCAACATAGCAAAGACAGCTTTGACCTAATAACAATGACAACTTTGCTCTGTACAGTTTATCCAAAACATCAACAACATTTTTTCAGAGTAGTTTTACCCAAAAAGTAACAGGCCTAAAAATGCTACATTTTTTGCTAAACATAAATGTCACAGACCTTTCAATATTTAAATAGTGTGTTTATGCAAATGCAAAACTTTTTACCTCGACAAGAATATGCCAACCTTGTTTGCATGACTGATGTTGCAAAACAAACCCGTTCATCCAGAAATAACATTTACATCCAAAAACCACGAAATTGGCTCATTTATCTGGATCCTGGATCAAGAGAGATTTTCCTTCCTAACCACATTGTTCTTTTCTTCTGAGAACTGAATCCGAGTTAACTGATTTATCTGCCCAATTTGGGACTTTTTCATTAAAAAAAATACATGTTGCTATTCTATATTCAACGTAAATTGTGACCAACTGTGTGCACTGAAGAAATGCATTGAGCATGCATCAAACAGTAGCACTGACAGGTTCTGCCTGCAATAAAAATATTTTAGAGACATTTTATAAATAAATACATAGTAGACACAGGACTATCATTTTATTACATGTATATAATGATACTCCCCAGCCTTTTGAGCATGGATCCTGTATGTTATGTATTTGTGTAGCTTCATCAAGACTGTTAACAAACATTAATTTAAGATTGCTTTTGATTATTCAAGGTGTTCAAGAAGAAGGTAATGTCACATATTACATCATGCACTTTTAAAATTAAACGTGGGATGTTCCTACTTTGTTCTTTCATTTCCCAATTCTCTTGTGGTATGTTTTGCTTGCCCAATTTCTTTTATTCACCCCAAACATTGACCTACAGTCTCCCTGTGACTATTTCTCCCTTTCTTTCTTGTTGTTCATCCTGTGCCTCTCTCCATCACTGTGTTACAGAAAAGCACACAGACACATAGACACAAAACGTACATCTAAACACATTCATTTATATGCAATTAAACACAAAAACACACATTGTCTCACATGTATTGGCTTATCAAGTTCATTGCTCGTTGCTGACATCTACACAACTTCCCGATTGCAAGTTTAAACCACGCAGGTACAACTCAGTCTCTCATCCCTCTAAAACTGATACCTTTAGTCAATTAAAGTTGGGGATATTAACAGCCTTTCCACAGCCCTTCATAACTCTAAAGCAGTAGGAATATGTACAATATAAAAATATGTTGTTAATATCACTGCACTTTGGTGTCAGAAGCAGGTTTAGAAATATATATGGGATCAAGTACTCCCTGCTGTACATTATAAGGATATTACACATAAACGAGGGGCTCTTTGACCACAAAGAGCAATGAGGCTTTAGGCCGAGTTCCTTTATAAATTCATGGAACTCCAAGGTCTGTTAGGGGGGGGAAACATCCTTTACAACGCAACTTTTACAACGCACTACCATTACGACACAACTTTTACAACGCAAGTCATTACAACGAATTGCGCTGGAGGGCGCTCTAGTATAGGGAATAGTTTAATTACTATCCAACACCTTCCCTACTATCCACGGGGGCTGGAGTTGAAATAGTAAATTAAACTATTCACTATCCAGCGCCCCCATCGCAACTCGTTGTAACGACTTGCGTTGTAAAAGTTGCGTCGTAATGGCATGCGTTGTAAAAGCATGCGTTGTAATGACATACATCCGTTAGGGGGTACTTTATTCCTTATAATATATGGTTATACCATCGCTTTTGCCACAAACCACTTAGGGGGGTTATTTATGAGAGCCTTGCATCACTTTTGATCTATGTAAAGTGGTACACACAGGACGCAGTGCCCTCAATCAGATTTATGGAGCCACGCAAAGCTACCCTGCATGGCTTTGAGTGGCCTCATAAATCTTGAGTAAGACGACGCAGTGCGAACGCTGCTTAGCCGTACACTGCACTCGGGAGGCATTCCATGGGCGTTGCGTGGGTGTTTCCACGTAACACCCTTGGATTTTGATGCTGCCCCAGATTTAGAAATTCATGTACACGTGGTGAAGTGGCAAATTCTTACACCTCCCCCGGTGAGGCGTAACGAGGAGAAATATCTTTATTTCTCCTTGTTTTTTCCTCTTTCTTTGTGTGCTGCATTCTGCAGCACAATACGTTGGTGCCAGGATTTTGAAACTGCGCCAGTGCTGCGAGAAGGTACAGAAATGCACTGTATTGCATAAATACGGTGCATTCCTTCCCTTTCGCTTTGGCATAGGACAGTGCATCAATATGACTTGCTGAGCTGCCCTACACAAAAATCCCATAAATGAGGGCCTAATTTCTTTAGCAAATTGTTCTTTCATGAGAAAGAGATAGCATGTTTGCAAACAGGAAAAATAAAAGTAGAATCTCTAGTGGAAAGTGAAATACACCAGAAAGCCTGTGACATATTTGTTTAATATTAAAACAGTTAAATACAAATCAGAATTAAAAAAAAGTGGTGAAGCTCAGAATGTGTTGAAATATGCTTATCCTATCTTTCCTGTAGTTAAATGAGGCCTGCAAAATAAAAAGTTGCCATAAATATTCCCTTTCTACTTATCACTGTTCATCTAGAAAACCAGAGCAAAAAAAGGAAAAGCCTTGTTTCACTTTTATTTTTTTAAATTGCAACTTTAATTATGCTATTTGTCCTGCCTTGCCCCTAGACTGCTGACTTTGGCTGCAGGTAATGTGATGTTAGAACTCAACTGTAATAGGTTTTTACAGTTGAGACAGTATGTTATTAATTTATTACTGGTGACTTGGCCTGTCACAAGTCGTCTATTATATGGAAATGAAAGACTAGTTTTTAAATTGGGATTTCAGGATCCCATTTATTATAATACCTTAGTGGCAGCTATATTTTGTGTTACATGTACGACAATGCACACCCTGTAGTGCACAACCACCATGTCAGCCAGGCCTTCTGCACAAAGACAAGTAAATCAACCTTCAAACAGAGTTAGGTTCACTAACTGATTTAAAAGGAAAGGAGCAGGATCAGATTCTAAAGGGGAAAGTGTAATAGACCCTCAAGGGGAAATTGAATGTATCCTCATACCAAATATTTCTGACTATTGCTATTGCTATTGCTTGGTAATATGCCCCCTGAACTTTTAGCCCTTCTCAAGAAGATTTTTATATTATGAGTATTATATCATTTCAAGTGGGCCTAAAAAAAGGGAAAAAAGGAAAGACAATGTCATAGGTGGAGGCTTTCAATGTTACATTGCATGGCTACCTTATATCCTAATAGCTCACCAATCTAAATTAGATAGAGGTAAGTGAATATTGTTAAGTTAGAAGATGTACAAACAACAGCCTTATGAGGAATCTGAACATGTTGGAAAATTCCTAGCATAGGCATCCAGGGTCAAGACAAATAAGAATATGGTAGGAGCTCTTAGGATTCTAGTCCAGAGCTATATACCCAGACTCACGTTAAATAGATGTCTCCATGAGATTTAAATTAGGGAGCAGCAGACCCTCTCCATGTCTCAAAACCAGCAACTCCTAGCTTCTAAATAGATTCCACATATAGATCAACAGGTTGCAGAAGCTTTTGATTTACCTTTTACAGCATTTGAGGTATCAGAGGCAACTCAGTCAAGTGAAAATGGGTTGTCATCAGAATCTCTCCACAGATGTGTAGCTTTCTGATCAAATTGCTCAATGGGAAATGTTAGGAAGCCCCCTCCATTCATAAGGCTGTGATATTGACCTTTTGTTTTTAAGCAAGGCAAATCAACATTTGATTTTAGTTCCAAAAAACCTATATCCATTTTGAACAGAAGCTGCTTCATAAACTAGTTAAGAATTGGATCTTGTGAATTATTTCAAAGTTGGTAGATTTTGGGTACTATACATCTTTTATCAGAAACCATTCACTGTACAGCTACCCATGCAGTCGTTGTGTTTTTGACAGCAAATAAGACATTCGGCCTCAAGACCTGGGACTTTACATTTACCACATTGTAGGTGTTCGGCTTCCCAAGACTCCGCACAAGGATGATTGCATCTCTTTATAATGAACTAATAGCAGAAGTAGTGATTAACAGGATGGAAGGCATATGATCACCTGTTACTGCATCTATGTAATGCATATTCTACATTCATATTCCAAAATTTGCACAACATATTGCAAACAGCCAACGTCTTGGTAAAGCAAATCCATAGCTCGAAAATATCTTATCAAGTGAACATTTATTGCATTTTGCATAGTGGTTGAGATTAATTGAATAATTTCTTCCATCACTTTTTTGTTTGCAACAATTTGTCTCAGACTTGGGTTCTCTTCTACTGAGCCCCACCAAGACTGGTTTTAATGTGTTGATTACAGTCTAGTGTGGCATAGTGGGCAAAAAAAATTTACTGAAATGTTGCCCAATTAATTATCATTGGCTGAGATGAATTCAAACGCTTAACCCATAATTGTTTTGTTTTATTAAGTGAGACACCCAAAGTGTGACAGGTATGCCCAAATGTGGTAGTTTTTCCTCACTAATGAGGCCCAAAAGGCCGAAGCAGGTTTGAGGTTGCTTTTATTTCCATGTTTGTGAGACTTGGGGACACATGTATAAGTAAGTGGAGGAGAGAGGCATTAGCCTTCCTGGCTTAACGCCTCCCTCCTCCACTTCTGAAATGCAATCCTGCACCATATTTACAGGAATGTGGTGCACCCTTGCCTTTCCCCTATGATGGCGCTAAGTTTAGCAACTTAGCACCGACGCAGGCACCCTTGCACCATAGTGGAAGGGTATATGCGTGCAGGGGAGGATTGTTTATGTTTAGGGAGGTGTCTCTTAGCCAATCCTAAAATGCCATTCTGACACTGTCATATGTGCTGCTTCATGCAGCACACTTGAAGGTCACAAAATTGCATTTTTTAAAGGAATATTTATTATAGAAAGGACACCTTCCTGTACAAAAACAATCCATTGCATTTTGCTTTTCTGCTGCGAAAGGCAACACACATGGAAAAAGCAAAAACATGGAGAAATAATGCACTTCTACTCGTTTCGCGAACTTAAGACCAGGTCTTACCTGGTCCTAATTTTATAGCTGCCTCCTATGTATGTGCCCCTTTTACATTGGGGCAGCGTCAAAAATAAATGGGTGTTGCGGTGGAACGCCCACCACAATACCCAGTGCCCACCCCTTTCACGCTAACCTTACCGTGAAAGGGGGACTTATCTACAAGGCATCGTTAAGCCACGTTAAGTTGTAAATAAGGTGCATCCCCTATCGCCATAAAAACGTCACTAAAATTGACGCTGGGGTGGCGATAAGGGCTTTACATATGCCCCTTGGTTTGGTAGTTTGGGATGGACTATTTCTATTGGGGCAGGACTAAGACATATTTAAATCGTTGGTCTTTCTCTAGAGACCTAAAGACTCCCCTAAGTGAACATTAAACCCACGAATAATCACTCGCTCTTCAACTTCTACCCTTTCACACCGGTTAGGAAATACAACACAACCAAAAATCACATAAGTTTAGAACGATGCGATTTAAAAAAAGTAAAAGATCTTTTTATGTTAGGATTGAGGCCATACATATTTTTCGACACCTCTGTGGTATTAGTTTGTATTTCCCAACTGGTGCAAAAGTGTAGAATTTGAAGAGTCAGTGATTACATTTGGGTTTAATATTCACCTTGGGATGTTTTTAGGATTTCGGTTAGTATAACCCTGTCCCCTTGGTGTGAGAGGTTGCTCTCATGGGCAAAAAAAAGAGATAAACGGGATTGCAGCTCAGAGTAGATCAAGGTGGCTGAGATAAATCAAATAATCTATTTATAATGTGGTTGTTTTCCGCATTACAACTCTGTTACGAAGCAAGCAAGAAGTGTATACAAACCAGAACCGTTGTTCCACATGCAGTCCCCACTAGACCCAAATGGATAGTAAGGCATTGTATACTGTGCTGATGACCAGGGTGCTTGGGTGCAAAGTGGGAACAAAAGCAAGGGAAGAGGGGGATTCAGTGGGATCTATAGTAAGTCTCGCAAATGGCTCTAAACACTGGGGGCCTCAATTATGAAATGTGACGCATCGCTGAGAGTAAACAGCGATGTGTCACTTTTCATTGCGCCCTCCTTGCAATACCAATGATGCGTCATATTTACAGTATGATGCATCATGTCACAAGGAGTTACAGATACGTCAGTATTTCAGACATATCTAGGCTCAAAAATGATGCATTACTGGAGTGTGTCACAAAAGTGACGCAACTATAGCAATGGGTAATTTACACATGGGCAAGTCCCGTGTTAAATGTGCCTGTGTCAGTTTTACGCCTGCCATGAGGCAGGCGTAAGATATTGACGCATTTGCATCCTAGAAGTGCCGCAGTGAAATCTCATAGATTTCACTGCTCACTTCTACGACCCTTTCAGGTATAATGTGGTGCAGGAATTTACAAAGTGACGCATCTACCTAGATGCCTCACTTTGTAAATATGGCACAACATGGTGCATTTTTTACACTGCTGGTGCATCACAAAAAGTGACACACTGGCGGCGCAAAAGTGATGCAAGGGCGCATAAATAAGCCCCCAGAGAAATTGAAACAAGGAATGCGAAACTAAAAGTGTTTATATTGTTTAGAAATGTAGCACAAAGACAGCGAACGATAAACGTATTCTCCAAAAGTCAGATGGGCGCTGCTGTTTGAGGAGGAGTTTGGAAGACTTCAGAGGTAACCCAGGACTTGCCGAAAGCATAAGTGCTAAGTGGGACCTCAAGTAATTACCAGTGCGTGTAAGCATTGTTCATAGGTAGCACCAATCCCATGTAGAGCCTAAATTTGCCAAACAACAGTAGAAACTAAATAGTATTACAGATCACGTAGCTAACTTTCATTTGATTCACCTATTAATTATATCATAATTAAACCATGCTTCTCTTGGTCAAGTTTTTTAAGTTAAAAAAATAATCGTCAACCCTCTTAGCTTAATTGCAAATGTTCAAATAGTCAAACTTCAACTATTACCTCTGACTTAAAGGTCATCCTTCCATGCCTTTACCTTCTTCATTATCTCTCATTCTACCATCAAGAACCTCTAGGTGTCTTTCAAACATCAGCCATTTTGTTGTTTGTACCCTCCACTAATGCTCAAATCCCTTAAAGCCAAAATATACCTCCCTGACTGGTTTACCTGTCTACATTTACTTGCACTGTCTTTGGTAGAATATGTGAATCCTTCAAGAAGAATATTATTTAACTCTGGCATTCATTTGGGATCCCTTACCTTCTCCACTGTCACTATTTTGAGGTTGCAATTATTCAGTGCTTTAGTACCTCATTCTCACTGTCCTAGCTAAGAACAGTGAATGTCCAATATATGATGGTCACAGGGAAAACTGCTGAGAGCTAGCTCCCTGCATGACGTTCAGATGACTTGGGGAGTGCTCAAAATGTTCCATTCCCCACCACTCTTTATCCCATTTTTAAGATGAAGCTTTGCATCATAATTTATTACCCACATTAATTCAGTGGAATGGGAAACTTTGGCAAAGCACTATACATCTGTTTTGAAACATGTTGTACTTGCCTTTGGTAGTCTATCTCTGTGCAGCACTACTCTTTGGTATCTACCACCCTTCTGAAGTGCTCCAACACCCTTACTGCAACCGATGTCCAGAAAGCCTCTTTTCAGGGCCTATTGTGGCGCATTGGACAAGACAAAAAGCCCCTTCATGAAGTCGATTGGTTGAACTATCCACCTTCAATTGCGGCACAGGAGGAGGGCCTGTTTCTTTTAAAGAAACCCATCATGGAGGCAGAGAATTTGAGGCATCCCCTTCCGGCCTGTTGAGCTGCATCAGGCAACAGCATTCAGTCATGGCAAACCTACCACACCTGGTAGGCCTAAAGGAATTTCTGTCATCAATACGGCAAGTGGAAAATTTACTTCCACTACTAACAGGGAGGTTCCAACACTTGAGCTATTGGTCTTCCCATGGGATAGCCACAATTTATTGGCAGATGTCCTATTACCACACACCCCTAAATCAGGTCCCTAATTTCAAAATTGAAGCTAGACTCTTAAAACAGTGGAGTGACACATTGGTGATGCATCAAACTAAAATCATGAAATCATAGACCTAATAAGTGAAGATTATTATGATAAAATCTGCCATTAAATTAGACAGCTGTGAAAAATACAATCTTCATTTAGATGGCATCATATTCCATGTTTGGCATGTCATGCTTTGATAACTTTCAAATCTATAGCAAATGCACACAAACTCATCCCCTTTAAAAACATGAATTGCTTTGAAAAGCTCTATGGTCTTTTTTAGAGTTTTGGCGTACTCCATCACAAACGTGCCGGATGTCCTGTCTGCTGTATTAGGAGTGCATTAGAACCTAAGGAACTTGGGTTAGGGTGGGTGGGATTACCGCCATGTTTTGATGGAGTATTTCACCCGCCACCGCTTTGCTTACTCCACTAGCCCAACTTATCACCATAGTCATTTGTACTGTTTTCTGTTTTCCCCTTCTTTTTCGTGTTTTTGAATATATGTAGATACCTTTCTGGAATCACAAAATGTATATCATTGATTTTTTAAGTGATCATATGTATTTTTATAAATGAAAATTTCAAAAAAAATGAAGAAAATATTTAAATAAATCACAAAAATTATTTTTATAAACAGTACGGTTTGTTTCTATTAATTTGGTTTCATGTCCCAACATTCATCTATTTAGTTCATTGGGTCTCTTGGGTTTTTTGGCTTAAGTATTAAGTTCACTACTGTTCGTTCTTTCAAAAAATAGTTCAATTTATTCCCTTCTAGTAGTGAAGGCATTAGAAGTAGGGGTCCCCTTCTTTCCCAAATTGTATTTCACCCGCCAAACCCTGATTAAAGCTCTCAGGCTACAGTGGCACAACACAGTGGTTTCCATAATGTTTATCAGCAAAACTATGTATTCTGAGAACAGATGGTCCCCAGATTTACATAGCCAGAAAGGGAAGGAAACTTAATTGCATTCATAAAGGCACAAAGGGTAATTTGAAATAATAAGTAAGCATAAAAAGTTATAATTGTTACCTAGACTGTCGATTGAAAATTAGTATGAAACTCCACATTATCAGTAATAATCAGCAAGATATGCACATCTATTTCACTCAATTTCAGTTTCATATATGCCTCTTGCCTCATCGCATAAGTTTACAGTCGCTATGCGTTAGCTTCTTGGCAGGTTCAGCTAAAAAATATGTTAATGGTCCAATTAAAACAGACAATCTCCCGCAGTGAACATTGTTGGCAACCACGAACCCTTCGCTTTTCTACATGCTTTCTTTCGGCATAATGAGCATTTATTTTGAATGCTCTAGGTGTTCTTTAGCAGGATGCAGGAAAACTATATATAATTGAAACCAATGATGCAAGTTTAAATTACTTTTAGATTATATAAAGGGCACACCTTCTATTCTTTAAAGGTGAACATCGGATCACTGTTCAAAAACTAAAGTTCAGTTTGCTGATGCCTCAAATTGGCAATTTTATTCCAACACGTTTGTAGAACTGTGCATTTGTGCACAGAATACTGGATAATTGTAGTGCAGAAAAATGCAGGCAGGGGACACAGCGTGGGGCTTGGAGCAACAAATGTATATTGAATGCCACATTATAAATACAATGGAACTGCTTTGGGAAATATTTGAGAACAGAAAAATGGAATTAGACATGGAACTGGGTCACCACTAATAACTGACATTAACTTTCCCTACATTTAGTTTAGCATCAATAATTTAACAATAACAAACGTTTCCTTTTTATTTCCAAAAATGTCCCTGCATTACCCAATGAAATTTCATTACAGTCTATAAACGTCAGTGAAATTCTCATCAACTCCCCCCTCCCACCTTTCCAGGATCAGTAGAGAAGTATAATTTTTTTTTTTGATTTTTCGTATTTATTGATTTAGTAAATTGTTGTGGGTCAGAGGGACACTCATGTCCCTTGACCACTTTTTTGTATGTGGCCCTTATAACTTATACTTATAAAGTAGTCAGCATTACCTTTAGGAATCTGGGCCACAGGTGATAGGCTACTTTCACAATATAAAAGGCAACTTTTAGCAAAATGCATTCATCCTATCTAAAGTATTTCCTGTAAGAAGAAATAAATACCTTTGTTTGCCCAACCGGAAGGTAGCCTTTTTTATGCTGTGCCTGAATCCTACATTGGAAGGCCTAAACAGCATTATACACTCATTTTAAATCCAAAATGAGCATTTTCCTGAAATGAGTATGCAATGTATTTCTTCTCACTAGTTTCAGTTGAAATTTCAAGTTAGGCAAACCTTTTGATGGCAGTGTACCCTCATCCAAACTTTGAAAGCTTGGAAGCTGTGCTTTTTGTTGTGTAGAGGTGCAGTAAGGGTGCCAGGAATAAAGATACATTAAAGGAGGGTTACTAAAATAAATATGGCTTTTCGTTTTACAAGAAAACCACGGAAATAAATAAAACTTTACTAACCATTTATCAACATTGTTTCTTAAAGGGGGACGTGACCATGGTCTTTTTCCAGTGGCATAGCTAGACCTTAGAACGCCTGGGGCTGTCCCTGCGTTTGCCGCCCCGCGACAGCCGCATTGAGGAGCGGGGGTGGGCAGGCGATTTCTTGGAATGCTGTTGCGGTCCGTGAGTGACGCACTGAAGGTGGTGCGCTGGGGATTACCTCCCTGAGACAGCAGGTGAGACCTGGGGGGAGGCTGCCGCCCCCAAAAATTGTGCTGGCTGGGGCAGATCTCCCCCCCTTGCTATGCCACTGTCTGTTTCAAATCTTGAAGTACAACCGTTTGCATGATCACTCATAGCACAATCTCAGTAATTGAAGGATCTCCCTTACTATATCTCTCCCTTGCAGTTCCCCCATCCCAAATCATCTTCTGTACCTTCTCTCCAACCTTATCTTTCCCTGTGCCTATCCCTGGTGAAACCGACATTCCCCCAGACTCTCCACTTTTGACAGTTCCCTTGACAATCCTTTACCTGCTTCACATGTACCCATCCTCTTTTATCAGTGGAATGCTGCTTGGTAGCTAGGTTTGTCCTACACAAATCGCTACGCACATATACACACAAGTCAAATTCAACCATGCCTTGTAGGACTAGGAGACACCCACCAAAATAAGCAAGATCAAATTCACTTAAGTATGACAAAATATTTGCCTGCAGATAAAAAAAAATAATTACACAGTAAAACAATGCATGCAAATCAGAAAGCTACTGACAATAACTGGCTAATGCAAACAACTTATCCAGCCACACAGGATATAGCTGGCGCACCACAATATGCCATTTACTGAAGGCCAACAAAGATAAAGGTTATCGCACTCCCTATGGAACTGAAAGGTAGAACAAAAATAGAACTTCACTTCCAGAGCAACTAGGTCTCTTGCTGAAGAACTGTGTGCAGTATGGAAAAGAACAAGCCTATTCAATGTTACCACAAAGTAGAAAGTAAATATGTGTGCATCAGATAAGCTGTACTACGTCATTTGTACTTTATATACTACAAAGTCCACATTACAAACTTTATTGGGAGCACTGTATGTATGCTACAAACCTCAAACAAGGGCATTTCAGGGAATTTCAAAATAAAGGAATAAAGGCTGAAGATAGGCTCTTACATCAATTTATAAAAACCATAATGAGGACCATCAACCAGAGATAGGCAAATTTAAATTCGGTGGAATCAAAAATGTTTAACAAAATGAGTAAATCATGTACAGTTGCTCTACAGAAAAAAAGAGAACAAGGATTTAGAGTAGGAAAGTAAGGGCTGAACAAAAAGCATGAAACGCACACTTGCCAGCGATTGGTGTTCCCCCTGAAAATTGACTAAAAAATATTTTTAATATTATTGTCAAAATATAGTATTGCATAAATATGGTGGGCAAAAAATATTGTAGGTAAACATAGCATGTTTTTACTTTATACAATAATATGTGTAAAATGTAGTTTCCTATTGTATTGTTTAATTATTTTGTATTTTTATTTCATTATTCATGTTAATGCAGAATTTAGTTTTCATTATTCTGTAATTTTATTTTATTAAAATATTTTTGGGGATTACGAAGGCAGTGTTTTTAAAAATTATTTATTAAAGTTACGTTTTTATTTTGCAATTCCTATTTAATCGTTTCTACTTTTAATAAAGTTTTGCATTTTTTAATATATTTTCATTTTGGGATGCTGGTTTTATTAGGGGATTGAGTAAGTAAAATATATTTAACTAGCGGTCCAGCCCGACGTTGTCTGGGGATAAAAAATCGACGCAGCAGATGTTTAATGAGGGAAAAAATAATTTATTTCAATTCTTCACTAGTGAAGTAGTGTGGCTCACTGGTTAGAGGCGGCAGACCCGAGAGCAGAGGACGGCCCGGGACCAGGGCTCGATTCCCGGCGCGGCAGGTTTCTGGACCAGGGTCAGCGGACTCGATAATTCTCTCGCCTCGGTGCCCACTCTGATCAGCGATCACACTCGGCAACTCTGGGCATTAGCTTGCCTCATCTTCACTAACGGCCCCACCAGACCGCCGGGGATGCCTGGTCTCACCCTGGAGATACCCATTAAGGGACCATCTCTCAGGGAACCAGGAAGGGTTTCGCAGCGGTCGAAGCGCCTTGGGACCCTACGGGTAAGTAGTGTGCTATATAAATGCCTATACATTTACATTTACTTCATGGTACACCACATTTCGTGTTTCATTAGATTCATAATTTAGAATAAATTGGTTGTCGGCATCCCCGGACCTCGTGAGTGCGACATATAACTGACTATGAGTGAAGCAGTCATCTCTTAAGTCTATCCCGATGACTTTGTATGTTTGCCCTTGAGATTTGTTTATGGTGGATGCAAAAGCAATGTTAATAGAGAATTGTAAGCTTTTAAATTGAAAAGGGAGATCTGTAGGGATCATGGGTATCCGGGGAATATGGGCTAACTGTCCTGCAGCAGTCCAGTGAGAATAGTACTCTCTATGACATAAGGTGAAAGAGATCTAACATGTAGACGCGTCCCATTGCAGAGATTTGGTGGATGTAGATTCCGTAATAACATGATCAGATTACCTATTTTTATTTTGAGCGTATGAGGGGGAAGTCCGGAAGGGTTAAGTGAGTTGAGGAATTCTTGTGGATAATGCACGGCGTCTTGTGTATCTAACACTGTATCTATGGAATGATATAGTGTGGTTTCATCTGGGAATAGTAGTAGGATGTGTTCATTGATATAATGTACAGTAGTATTTCTGGCAGCAAGGATAGACCTCTCGCAAATCCATGTGTAATCTTTGCATAGAAGATGCTGAATGTCGGGGTAAACATGTTGTATGAGATCATTTAACACTATCGCTGCTGATGGTATTCCCCTCCAGTGCTGGTCCCAAGTTTTTCCCATTGTTCATGATGAGCTCACCTCGTCATGAGTGTACGAGAGGTGTACCTCATGACGAGCTGAGCTCGTCATGAGCATTGAAGGGGTTAAGGTACAGCGACACTTACCTAAGTTATGTATGTTTATCATGCCATTTGTGTCAGGTATTTCGCCATTACCCACTTATAGTAGAAGATCGGCAAATAGTGTATCTCCACCCCCTAAATGAGTCCTCATGTTAGTGCGCAAGGTTATAGATTGAACAGAGTTCCATAGGTGCGATGCTTTTAGTATATCAGCCCGCGTCCCTCTTGGCACCACAGGAAGGGTTTCCCTATAATCACCTGCAAACACGAAAGTAACCCCTCCCATGATGTTGGAGGAATTTCTAATGTCTTGGAGAGTCCTGTCAACTGCGTCAATATGTGAGCGGTGTGTCATTGTACATTTGTCCCACATGATAAGAGAGACATTTAGAAGCAGTGTCCTCAAAGGTCTGTGTTTTCGATTAGAGCATATCAAATCCTTTTCAAGAGAAACAGTTAAAGGAAGTTTAAAAGTAGAATGTGCAGTTTTCCCAGCAGTTACCAAAGTTGCTGCTATTCCAGAAGAAGCAACAGATAGCGCAAATTTACCTGAAGACTGAACTTTGGCTATTATGAGGTTGATTAGGTATGCTTGTCCTGTGCCACCGGGTGCGTCTAAGAACAATAATTTGCCTTGGTTATTCTCCACAATATCAACTATGGTGTTGTAGGCAAGTAGTTGATCAGGAACTAAGTTCGGCAAGTGTTGAGCAAGGTAGGTATGTAGGTCCGGAATATTGTGTGTGCTAGCTATATTGTAGTATCCAGTTTGGTTAGTTCTGACTGCTGGCGGAAGACTGAAATCTTGTAAGGACTTTTCGCTTAATAAATACAGTGAGTCTTCAATTTCTATGAGTCCTTGGTTTAGGATGTCATTGTTGATTTGCATACAGTCATTATGAGAGTGCTGACGCATACGGTGGAGTATATCTTGACATAGTTCATTTTTAAAATGTTCCCATAAAGCAATAGGATCAGATGGTTGACAAAAAAGCAAAATGGTTACAAACAATTCCCTTAGTTTAGAAGGAGAATCACAAAGAGCGGCATCAGCTAATGTATGCTTCCAATGTTCGTCGTCTTCAATAAGACCTAGATGTTTACAGGCAGCTTGATAGGTTGGCATTAGTAGGCCATTAACAGTCAAAAGACTGTCAAAATTAGTAGGGCCACGAACATGTTGCAAAAGTATCCTTAAATGGAAACATTCAGACTGGTTAGGGTGAATACTGTACATCCTACCAAGAGCAGAATCTTTCCTAAGTCCAGGGTCACCTACTACCTCCTGTCCGCGTTTCCGACGTGTAAAGGTAGAATGAGCCCAAGTGTAGTACAGTGGAACCTCATGGTATAGTAAGGTTTTGGCAAACTTGTCAGACAGACATAACTTGAAGAATGCGGTTAGGGTTGTTGCTGGTGGAGTTTCTGCAATGTGCCTAATGTTAGCGTCAGTAAAATAAACTCTTTGACCATTATGTAGGTGAATGGCTAAATGTGTGACAGTCGGATGCCTTTCATGAATGTGAAACTCCAGAAGCCTCCACACTGCTTCGGAAGTGCTATCATAGCGGCCATTTGCATATCTTTCAATCTCATTGTGTTTGTTTTGTATTGTAGCAGTTGCCTGATCTGATCCTTTGTTTATATATTTGCATATATATTTAATCGCTTTGACAGATTGGCAGTATTCTATATTAATGTGTGCATTAAAGCTGCGGCACAGTACATGTGCATATGGTACTACCCACCGGTTATTGACAGCGACCTCCTCCCCCCCTGACAGTGAATGTGACAGTATGGCCACCATCCTCTGGGCTTCTCCTACGATAAACAGGATACCCATTAACACCAGTTTCTGTCTCTTTTGTAAGAGATCTTGGGTATTTTTTAGTACAAATACCGTTCTTCATACAGGGTGAATGAATGTTGTGTTCCCCACATGGGCCATGAACCATGTTTTTCTTCACAATTTGTAATAGTACTTGATTGTTGACTGGATCAGGCAGCTCGGCTGAAATGATTAGATCAACTTCGTCTGGCTGTATTTTACGTTCAAGCCACAATAGAATGTGTACGTGCGGCAGTCCCCTCTTTTGCCATTCTATGGTGAAAATGTAAGCTTTACTAGTACCAAAAATGGCTTTTTGGGTCAGCAGCTTCATAAGAGCTTTTACCTTTAAATTGAAGACACGCGCTACAATGTCATGTCTATCGCAGGATCATTGTCTAGCAAATAAATGATGTTTAATTTCTGGCCAATCAGGATTGCAGGTGAAGGTGTTAAATAAATCGGGTCTCCCATACTGCTTGACGTATGTCATGGCATCCTGTGTCTTTTTGTGCATGTACCTGGGCGAGCCAGTAAATGTAGATGGCAATATAACGTCTTGCCCTATATCTAGAGCCGAGACGTGCTGATCTTGATTAACTGCATCTTTTAAATGAATGTAGTTATCAGCGTGTAGTTGTGTTTGATTACGATGTATAAACTCTTGCCTTTCTGTAATCATCTTTGCCATCATATACTCAATGTATTGATTGAATAGATTGCGGAACCAATGCAAGGTATTGAAAGTGCTGATCTAACCATGAGGGTGTAGGCATGGTACTGCATGCATGTGATAGTTTTGTGATTAGGCGATTGGTTTGGGGGTAAATTTAGACAATAGCCATCCTCCCCTCTTGTGAATAGAATGGGGTATTGTAAAGGATCATATGAGCAATGTAATTCAGAGACTCTCCGTAATAGACCGTCTCGAGAATGTAATATGATGTCACGGGGCCCCTTGTTTTCATTCACTAAAAGTACAGCAACCTCATCTGTGGTAGGGGCATTTGACCTCCCTTGATGTGTATTTGGTGGGCGTTAATCGGCATGGATAATGAGGTGCAAGTCGTCCTTCTGTATATTCATTTCATAGTTGTACTTAAGGGACTGAATGTAAGTGTTATGTGTGTGTAAAGTGTCCTGTAGTAGTTGAATAAGCTGTATGTTTAAATATGGCAGCATGTGTGACCGTGTGTCGACTTGATGTTTTTGAGAGAGGAAATAGATTTGCAGAAATTGGGCCGGTTTGCCTTCCTGTGGCAATAGACTGCCAATTAAATGGTATAACTGGCCATGGATTTTAAAGATAGGCATAAAATTTCCTTCCCTGGCTTCATTAGCCCCAAAGGATGTCATTTGGAAGAGAGTATTGTAACGGCGTGTGTTATTTAAGAAATGATTTGAAAGGGGGTGAGTCCCATTGAGTAGTTGCCTAATGAGTCCTTGAGGTTCAGCCTTCCATATAAGTGCATTGCCTTTCTTGCAGACATTGTCCATGTTTCCAATGTTGATATCTGTGTGGTTGATGTAGTCGCAAAGTGGGTTGTATTGGAAGGTGGATCTTATTGTGTGTTGCAAGCGAAGATGAATTTGTACAGGCAATTGCGGGATTTGCTGGTGACATAGTAATGTTGTTTCGGTAATAGTGCATGCAACATTGATGTGTTGTGTGTTGTGCACCTCAATCAAAGTGGCAAGCCTGTTTGTTACCAGGTTGTGTGAGGGAGGCTCTGTATCCCTTGAAGATGTGATGCGTGCATTCCTGTTTGCAAGCCTGTGAGAACGCCGCTGAGTAGGTTCCCTGCAAACATCAGCCGTAGAGGCTGCAGTAATGTGATCTACTATTAGGCTATAGTTGTTTTGGCTTGTGTGTAAGCGTTGTATATTTTGTGCCCGTGTTTTTGATGTTGTCCTGGATAGTTGTGATTTCCTCTTCACTATGTTTGCTATCTCCTCAGAGTCGTATAGTAGGGTGAAATGGTAAGTGTTTAAAGCTGGTATTCAGTCTTCCAGCTTGTTGGCTAGGGAGCACAAAGAGTCAGAAAGGAGGCATAAAGTAGCACAATGGTCATACTCTCATGTTCATACATTGTGGGTATTGTGGAGCAACATGTAAATAGTAATAGTCACAGCATAGTACTTGTGGCAGTTGTTCAGAGTTGCAGTGCGACCCACAATAGATAGTGTCAATAGTCTCCCTCTCTGAGGGCAAATCAAACCCCTTGTAAGTGGCTTCCTGTGTGCTTCCAGAAGCCAAAGTTGCGGCGGACTGACTATGTCCTGAAATGGCAGAAAGGTTAATGAGCCCACAAAGAAATATATTTGAAGCCGCTGCTGTAGCTAAAGCCGTAGGGTTAGTACTTCAGAAGAGGAACACTCAGTGTTTATGAAAGAAATATAAACCTTGGTACCTGTGTCATTTGTGGGCGTCCACATGCGAATGCTGCTAGTCACTTGGTGCCTCAGAGCATGTGCCTGTGCTTGTGAAGGCAGTGTCCGTAATCGGCACACCGAGTTGTGCCTCTGCACCAGCTTATTACTCAGCGTGTTTGTAGTCCGTCTGGCCCCTAGTGCTCCAGGTGGGCAAACGAGGAGCTTCAATGCTGCGCGTGTGCAAGATATGTCCTGCTAGGTGATGGTGTGCATGCCCAAATCTCCTCTGTCAAAGGTTAGATTTTGTCCCCACGTATAAGATGCGTGTGGAATACAGGTTGTGTGTAGTCTTAGAGTAAAATTAGCCTCTGTGCCCTGTGTCAGGTAAGGTGAGCGTGTGTTATTTTCCTCTCCCTTTAGTAGATAGTGCTCCCGGCCCGACCCGTATTGCATCATCTGAAGTAGAACGCAAAAGTTAGGTCATGCTCATGTGCTGTCCTGGCTTTCCGATGTCGGAGCCAACAGTTAGCTCATGCCCCTGTGCAGTCCCTGCTTTTCTGGTTAGGCAGTAAGCCTCAGTTGGTTAACGCTGCCCCGAAAGTGTGCGTGGTGCCGAAATCCGCTCTCCGAAATCCAGCGTTGTGCAGGCATCCGCTACGGCGTCTATGACCATGCAGGTGAAAGCTAATGTGAAGATGTTCATCCTTGACTTATTATAAGAGGGTCCTTAGCTAGGCTTCGTACTCTTTGAAATACAGATGTATTGTTCCACCAGAAAACATGTTAAGCTGTACTAATATAACTTTCATGGGTTTTAGATATACTTGCAGAGTTCTCACCTCTTGTAAGCAGTTTGGAGGGTTTACAAATTTTCCCACATTTGTGAAGTTGTAGGAACCGCCTAACAGTATCAAAGGGCATACTGTGTGAGGTATTTCTATATTTTCTTTAACATTTGAAGTGCTCTGCCCATGACGTAACACGGTTTAGCTCCTCTGCAGAAGTTTAATGACAGTGAAGCATCATAATATAAGGAAACCACCTCTCTGAAAATGGAACTGTACTTACAATTTTCTATGTTTTATTACTATAATGAAGATTGAAAATGGAACTAAATACTACTTGTACTGCATCTATTTGTAATGTTATGTGGTTTTGCTGAAGACACACCCCTCTGATAAGTTCTTACCTCCTTTGACTGAGTGTTGCAACAATCAGTTCTGATGTTTTAGAAAGGGGAAGGTCTACACCAAGTCCTTGTTTCCTCAGCCAGGAAGAGGCATTTGGGTATCATTTAAAATGTTCTGCAGCTGTCAAAGCCAAGAACATCTAACAAAGTTAATCTCCTTAGAAGACACTTAATGGCAGGGGAACCTCATGCTGTCATGAGATTACCTCAGTGAACATGGAACGGTATGTAATGTTTACTTTAAATGAGATTATCACCTAGAGTATTTACTGCTAAAATGAAAAGTGAAGAAGAAATTCAAAAATACAAGGGCTGCATCTTCCATATTCCTATGGGGCATTACTGAAGACCAAGGTCTGTGCTGCTTTCATTGGGTGTGTCAACAATTTGTGGCTCTCGGCTGATCATGATAATGGCCACAAAGGGGTTCAATTCACACACTGCTATTTGTATTGCGGAAAATAGTACTACAGTTGTGCTACTCATGTACTACAAAATGTAGCTCACAAACCCACAGCCAAGGAATTCCACCTCTGTCTTTTCTACCTTTTCTTTGCAGAGATCTTTTAAATTTTAGCAGTAAATGAGGGAGGCGCCTGGGGAGTGCTGGAAAAATGAGCAATACTTTCTACTAAACAGGAGGGATTTAGGTCAGTTTGACGAGAGACCAGAGAGGATGGTGTTAATACAAACCACACATCCAAAAAAGAGTCAAAAATATTGGAACTAACAAAATTCTCTTCTAACATTACTACAGTCCTTCAGACGTGAAAACACACTCATATGTACTCCAGTCCAGCCTTGGAGTAAGTCCAGCACGACACATGGTAAACCACTGTTACTGCAACTCACTCCCATAGTAAGGAGACAATAAATTAAAATAACTTCGCTTGTGAACTAATGTTAAATATATTTAATTAGTTTCACAATCAAAAATGTATGTGTGTGTGTGTGTGGTAGGGCGGTGTATGTGTGCATGTGTGTGTCTATTGTAAAACATTATTGAAAATACATTTTCTTTAAATGCAATAGTAAACTTAAAAAAAAAACTAATTTAAACCTTCACACTTTTATAAAACAGTAAAATGTTTGGAATTGAATTGCATATAGACGCCCCAACACTTTAAAAAGAATATTAACTAAAAATGAACGTTAGTGAGGTTGGGTATTTTTTAAAATATTTTATTAGGATTTTATATTTAGAAATTAAGTTAATGTAGTTAAATTATTTTTTATTTAATACATGTTTATTTTGCAGAGTTCATGTGATGTAAAATTGTATGCTATTTTTCCATATTAGTAATAAATATGTACAAAGCATTTATTTAATTGAGTTTATGTTCTACATTCAGATGTTTTTATATGTTTTGAAGAATAATAAACTTTCATAACTTCAGCATTACGTTTAAATAGAGAGATCTCCATCTCATGGCATAGATTTTCCCTATTAATAACATTCTACTCATAAATTCTGTTGTGGGAAGCTCCAACTCCTCATTTGTGAAATTTAAGTCTACACTGTGTATAAATCTCCATTTGGAAATGGTGAATACCCAAAAAAGTGGCAAATTTCACCTCGGTGTAGTAATAAATCTAAATGTGAGTGAATATGCAAATATTTATAACAGATGAGTACAAATACAAGTTCGCTTATATATTATGAATCATGTATTTAGTGTACATTGTAAATCCATTGTAAAAACTGACTGTTCAATAGCTCGCCAACAACCAGCTCAAACTGAATGCCCAAAAGACGGAGTTCTTGTTTATCTCCCCCTTAATAACTCCAACAACATCCTGGAATGGATCCACTTGATCAGAGCACTCAACTGCACACCGACCATAGTGGATTCTGCCAAATCTCTTGATATAACTCGATGGCCAAAACGGCCAGCTTCCATCTGAGCTACTTGAGAAAACTAAAACCCTTCCTTGAAACGGCTGACCTAAAAAACACAGTTCAGGAGTTAGTTATCTCCAGATTTGAATACAGCTGCTCTACCCTATCTGACCTGCCAAAGACTTCCATGGTCTCTCCAAAAGCGTGCCTCAACGCAACTGCTAGACTCTTATCCTGCTCAAGAATTTTTAACCACATTTCACCACATCTGAAGGCCTTGAACTGACTTCCTTTTGAAGTCCGAATCCAGGTCAAGCTGGCCTGCAGAAACCTTGTGCTCCAGCCATCCCGCTTCCGCAAGAAAAAAACATATAACCAAGTGCTCTTTGGGGCTTCACCAGGAATCTGAAACTCGCTACCATCCTCCGTCAGAAGAATACCTTCTCTGTCAAACTTCAAAAATGAAGCTAAAACCTTCCTAATGAGCACATTCCTCCAATAACTCTCTTTTGTCACGCACACCAACTGTGATCATTGCTTTTGTTTCTGTGCGTAATCTCCTGTACTCCTCGGCCCTCTCTGTGTACCAATTCTCACTCCTTCAAATGTTCGGCCGGTTCTCTCTGCCTTTTGTTATTATTTGGCCCTCGTATACAATTGCTGGTTTTCCCTTTTTATCGCTGACATGTTGCTCGCTTATTTGGGTACTGCACTGATTATTGTATATATCTCTGCTCTTGTCCTATTACGTTCAATTCCCTACCCCCCATTCCTTGTATTTTGCCTATGCCTTACCTGTATGGTTAGTGTTTATCCCTGTAAAGCGTTCTGATACCCTAACGGGACTCGTTTGCACTCTATAAAATCTCAAATAAATAAATAAAATTAATAAAAAATGTATACAAATTCTTGACCTCCAAAGTCTCCTTGACTTTTAGGGGCAGCTTCGTCTGCTTTCTACGCAGAAAAATTTGCTGGTTATTTCCTAATTCCGAAGGGCAAGATGGGGAGGGAGAGCTTTTGCTGTGTCTGCATCGAAACTCTGGAACACTCTTTCTTGTTCCATTTCTTGCCTGGTAGCCCACTATACTTTGCATAAGGCTTTGAAGACCCGGCTCTTTTCCTTGTAATGCCTCCTTTAGGGCTAGGACCATGCAAATCTTCTCTTTACAAAGTAGCCTAACCACATTAGTTCCTTGAAGCCTGCAGGCATTTGTTTGATCTTTATAAATTGCCAAATCAAATCAAGCAATCAAAAATTAGGATCACCGGAGGTGGGACAAAAGATAAAAGTAGACACTGTATGACATCATCAGTCTCATGATCTTCAGAATATACAGCCAGAGTTAATACTTTGAAAAAGCAATATCCCTAAAAAAATGATTTATAATAGCCAGCAAGTAATAAAGTAAAGCTCAAAGTAAGAAATCGCTAGTTAGCAACGCATAACCTACTGTACTGTTATATGGCAATATCAACTGGTTGAAATCGCAATGTTTATATTCACTGTACCATTGTTGATAAATATGTGACTCTTGTTGTGCCTTGTAGGCAGCCCATGTACCACAGTGTCGCACACCAGTAGATTTGCACCCACTCTAAGCACTGATCTACCATAAGCCCCTGCATTCCCCGGGGTGCAGGGGCCACCAAGCTCCAGGGAGCCCCCTCAGCAAAAGTGGTAGGTGGTGGGCTGGGGAGGGGAGCCCCCCTTCATGTACTTTGCAGGTGTGCCCCCTCAAGTTTTGTTACACCACTGGCTCCATAAGGGTGTGCTGCAGACTAAATCAGACAAGCAATATGCTGCCTAAATTGTTGGCAGAAAAGCAGTGCTTCTCTCAGGATTTCTTTGCAGTTGCATATGCTTTTCTAGAGGTAAAATGCCCAAATGTCAAAGAAATTCCCATAGTTTTAGAGTCACATCTGTATGAATTTGGGGACACTCCCTCCACAATGCTCAGTCTCTGCACAAATGCATTCCACATTGGAGATGGAGCCAAATACCCCCAAGAATATTCCTCAAAAATTCCAATAAGCAAAACCTGTGGTTTAAATGACCCAGAACGCATTCGGCGCATGTGGCGTCATGAAGCCTGACTACAATACTGGAACATGGGATGTCAGTTTCTAAGCATACATAGATTGACAACATCTGCCAGCATCCGCTGAGCGTATTTGTTTCATTGTATCAGGTGTTAAGCCGCTAGCGCAATTTTTTAATGAGCTAGACAGCCTGGTATATCAACATTCACATTAACAGTAACTCGAGGGACCCTGCCAGGTTGCATGATCACTATGTCAGTATTTAACTCTACGAAATGCCAGGACATCTCTTGAGCATTCATTGTGATAACTTACCACCCCACACTTGTCAGGTGAGGAAGCATGATTATATTGTTTTTTGAGTATTTATGGTGGATACCTTCTTTCCACTTGGATGTGAAAAGTTACTGTTGCATTCCTTTCTAAACATGATTTTCACAGAACCAGAAATCTATTTGTTTCTAGGCTAAGCTACATATTTATAAAAATAGAAGATGTTGTTGGCAGTCTGTTGTCTCAGGGTGCACTGTGCATAGATCCTTGGGCTATTTGAATTACTTCTAGTGATATGTTAATTCCCTTAGGCTTTCCCTCATAGACGGCATCCTTGACAACGCAAGACATCACCGGGCAGCCCCACAGCTTCCTCTGAACTGCCGCTGTGCGAAGCATTCTTGACGTAGGACGTCACATCGCAAGCCCCTCGTCAACAGCATCCTCCAAGATAATGCAGAACTCCACAACTCAGCCCCGCTGCTCCCTTGGAACCGCTGCTCTGCAAAGCATCCTCGACACTGGATCTTGCAACTCTCCGCAACCAGGATTTATTATACTCTGTTCAGCAGACCTAACTCGGTCCCTGTATCTGGCCCGCACCCCATCAAGGTCGGCATGAACTTGCGACATTGTCCCTGTCTGGCACGACCAAATATCCAAATTGGCAATGCCAGGCACATGCATCAAAGGATTTAGCGATCGCAAATGGTGCGAATCGCAAAAATCAACCGTTTGCGATCGCAAAATCTGCTTTTGGAATGCATGAAAGGTCAAGGCCCTTGCAATTTGAGAATTCGCAAATATTTGCGAATTCTCAAATTGCGATTGCATTTAAGGAATCGCATTTTGCTATTCCTTAAATGCAATGCATGAAACTTTTAAAAATTGCGATTTCGCAATTAGGGGGAGCAAATTACCATGAGGTTGAACCTCATGGTAATTTGCGAAAACTTTGAAAAATGCACTTTTGTGCATTTTTCAAAGTTTCATGTTGTGCACACACATGCCCTAAGGGCATGTGTGTGCACAACATATGTGCACAGATTGATTTCTGGGGTGCAACAGGGTGTCCTTTGGACACCCCTGCACCCTTGAAATCGCATTCTCAATTTGCGATTCGCTAATTGCTAATCGCAAATTGAGACTGTCTTCCCATTCATTCCTATGGGCCTCTAAGCCCATAGGAATGAATGGGGAGGTATTCCTTAATTGCGATTCGCAATTTGCGAGTCGCAATTAAGGAATTTTAAGAAATCGCAAATTTTTCAGCGATTTCTTAATTGCAATTCCTTAAAAATCACAATTAAGAAATCGCAAAAGCCAACAATGATGCATGTGCCTGTGAGTACTTTCAGAGACTGTTTTCATTTAAATCTTTAGAAGAGCATATCTCCTGTTCTACTGATTGGATTTTTGTCATTTTAGTCTCAAATAATTTATTAACCTTTACTCCATATTTCGAAATTGGTGTGAGGTTTTTCCTGTGTTTTGTTTTCACTTTATTACTGTTTGAAGTGCTGCATAAATACTTTACACATTGCCTCCTAGTTAAGCCTGACGGCTTTGTGCCCGCTACTAGAGGGTTAAGCACTAGTCAATTCGGGGGTTGCCTGTCTTTTACCCCGACAGAGACTGTGCTTGCTGGTTAAATAGGGTTTTAACTCCCCTCAACCAGTTGCCCAATTTCCTACATTAACCCATTCTTGCATTTACCCTCTCACCCAAACACAAGTCACCAATCAACCAAGAGTGCTGTTTTTTCTGGCACCACAATATATTTAATGGACATGTTAGCTCAGCCTTTGGTAATTGAAGTTTTTATTAACTCTAACACTCCCACATACACAAAGTTCACATGATCACCATAGAAAAGAGTGGAACAATCATTCGAAAGACAGATGGAGTTATTTAGTCAAGAACTATGACACAAAGAACACACAAAAATAAAAAGTTCCCTGTTGCCCCCAACAATTCCTTATATGTTACATTCCCATTTCCTATCAAAAATAATCACATTCTCCTATCCTACACCTACCTGACTCAAGGAACTCTCCAAATATGCCAAGTTCCCTACTGTCATGCGTGACACCTTCAGCTAGTCCTGACATCCTAGCCAACATTAGTCCCAGAATAGTTCTACCTCTCCCCACCTCAAAAACTACAAGAAACTAAACTCAAAGTATATGATTTTTAACTATGTACATAGCAGAAAGGTATTTATTTAGTGCAACACTCACCCACCAGAGCTCTCTTTGTAGTGTAACTGCCAGCCAGGAAGACTATAGTAGGACAATCTCCACCTACATCCTGTATTCAAAGAGCCACGTTTTTTTAACCATATTTTATTGGCATTTGTGCTATGTCAATACATACATAGGCAAGTACATTCGTGTTGGTTCAATCGCGGTATATTTTCCCCCAGAACTGTCCCATAACAACACTATCCCTCCTCCCCCCTTGAGTTGCCTGCTAATAGGTGGAGTCCGGATGATATGTACAAGGAGGTAATCAGAAATATGGGCCTTTAGGTGTGCGGGGCAAGTTGCTCTATTTGCCCGTTGTCTGGGACCGGTGTTGCTACCCTCGAGGCGTCTCCTTCACTGCTAGCGTCTGTGTCAGCTGCCACTATTTCCCCCACAAGGTCCTCCCGGGCCCTGTCCCTTTCCATTTTGCCTGTTCCCCTGCTGGCCTCTTGGAGTAGTAGTCGCCCCTCCGCCCCCGCCCATCGTTCTAGCTCTCTCCTCCAAGTGGCGAATCTCGGTCCGCCTGGGGCTTTCCAGTTCCTGGCTATTTCTCGTTTAGCTAATATATACGCACAGTCTTGAAACTTCCCTGTCACTCTATTTCTGGCCGTGTGAGGGAACCACCCTAAGAGGAAATGCTCTGAGGTCTGTGGGAGTTCTTTATCAATCAGGTCACTTATTGTCTGTCTGATTTCCCCCCAGAACATATGGAGTATGTGCGCCTCCCTTTCCCCGCACCTGGGACAAGCTGCGGAGTCCACATCGAAATATCTTCAAATGCAAACTGGCGTCAAGTATGCCCTATGCAGCACATAGTAGTTAATTAGCTTGAAGCGCGCGTTGCGAGACACTTTCGGAATGCGCTCTAGGATTTTGTCCCATTCCTTCTCAGGTATTGGTTTAGCAATGTCCTCCTCCCACTGTGTTTGCAAGCACGCTAGCGGCTGTTGCATGTCCTGCCGTATTGCTTTATACAGACAGAGCGGTACAAAAGGGGGTGGTGATGGACGGAGCATCTGAACCAATCAAACACTCACACCCAGTCAACAGATCTGGGTTTAATCCATCACCGTTTTTTAGCCCACTCTGCTGCCCCAGTTCAGACATGGCCATATGCAAATCAGTCTGACCCTGTGCCTCATGGGAACAGTCCAGCCCGAACTGCCAAGCCATGCCTTCCCTGGACCGAAAACAAGATTCAGAGGACCGGTTTCTGGCATTTCAGCCGTCTTCAGCCCGGCTTGCTTGAATCCAGTGGCAAAGTTAGCAAGGGACTCACGTCTGAGCATACACTGCCAACTTATTGCGAACAAAGCGGTTCAAAAGGGGGTGGTGATGGACGGAGCATCTAAACTAATCAAACACTCACACCCAGTCCACAGATCTGGGTTTAATCCATCACCGTTCTTTAGCCCACTCTGCCACCCCAGTTCAGACATGGCCATATGCAAATCAGTCTGACCCTGTGCTTCATGGGAACAGTCCAGCCCGAACTGCCAAGCCATGCCTTCCGTGGACCGGAAACAAGCTTCCGAGGACCGGTTTCTGGCATTTCAGCCGTCTTCAGCCCGGCTTGCTTGAATCCAGTGGCAAAGTGAGCAAGGGACTCACGTCTGAGCATACCCTGCCAACTTATGGCGAACAAAGCGGTACAAAAGGAGGTGGTGATGGACGGAGCATCTGAACCAATCAAACACTCACACCCAGTCAACAGATCTGGATTTAATCCATCACCGTTCTTTAGCCCACTCTGCCACCCCAGTTCAGACATGGCCATATGCAAATCAGTCTGACCCTGTGCCTCATGGGAACAGTCCAGCCCGAACTGCCAAGCCATGCCTTCCGTGGACCGGAAACAAGCTTCCGAGGACCGGTTTCTGGCATTTCAGCCGTCTTCAGCCCGGCTTGCTTGAATCCAGTGGCAAAGTGAGCAAGGGACTTACGTCTGAGCATACCCTGCCAACTTATGGCGAACAAAGCGGTACAAAAGGAGGTGGTGATGGACGGAGCATCTGAACCAATCAAACACTCACACCCAGTCAACAGATCTGGATTTAATCCATCACCGTTCTTTAGCCCACTCTGCCACCCCAGTTCAGACATGGCCATATGCAAATCAGTCTGACCCTGTGCCTCATGGGAACAGTCCAGTCTGAACTGCCAAGCCATGCCTTCCTTGAACCGGAAACAAGCTTCTGAGGACCGGTTTCTGGCATTTCAGCCGTCTTCAGCTCGGCTTGCTTGAATCCAGTGGCAAAGTGAGCAAGGGACTCACGTCTGAGCATACCCTGCCAACTTATGGCGAACAAAGCGGTACAAAAGGGTGTGGTGATGAGGCACAGGGTCAGACTGATTTGCATATGGCCATGTCTGAACTGGGGTGGCAGAGTGGGCTAAAGAACGGTGATGGATTACACCCAGATCTGTTGACTGGGTGTGAGTGTTTGATTGGTTCAGATGCACCGTCCATCACCACCCCCTTTTGTACCACTTTATACAGACAGGACACCGTCTTGATCCGTCCTGCTGACAGTGCAACATATCTACACCCCACCAGAGCTCTCGGCTCAGCGTCCCCTGTCTTCCAGTGTGCCCTAATTCTATGTGTGAGGGCCCTGTGTTTTAGGAAATTACCGTCAGGCAGGTCATACGCAGATTGCCAGTCTGCAAAGGGAAGGAGCGCAGTGTCCCGGTACAGGTCCCCCATCCCCTGGAGTCCTGCCTCCATCCAGTCCTCTAGCCCTGCCCAGTGTTCTCCCTTTGGAAGGTAGCGCAGCATCGGTAGTGGTATGTCAGGGGAGTAGGGAGTTGCAGCATCCACCTTCCTCAGGTATCTGGCCCAGCACCGCACTATCACCCTGGTCTCTGTCGTGTCCTCAGCCGAGGCACGACGCACCCTGAGGAGGTCTCTCGCTAACACAGCCGTGTCCGGCGCAGTTGGACACCGCTCCCTACCCGGGTTCCGATCCGCCGCTAGCCACTGTATTAGCCAGTATAGTTGTGCTGCGAGGTAGTAGGACTCGAGGTCCGGCAGGGCCAGCCCGCCCTCAGCTGTGGGGCGTTTCAGCATCGCCAGTGCCACCCTCCGCCTGCCAGAACCCCAGATAAATGATGTAATTGCCGAGTCCAGCTCTTTGAACATTGCTCGTGGGACCCATACCTGCAATGTTCCGAAATAGTATAGTAAGCGCAGCAGCGTCACCATTTTCAGGACAGCCACTCTTCCAGCCACGGACAGCGGAAGCGTTCCCCAGAAGACCATTGCTGCTTTTGCCGCCCTCATAGCTCTTCCCACGTTACCGTCTAGTAAGTCTGCCGACCTATGGTATATTTTGACTCCCAGGTACTGCAGGCAATTAGGCTCCCAGCGCAGATGTTCTAGCGTAAGCGGTGGGGGTATCAGGTGCCAGTGGGTATAGACTGGATTTTTGTAAAATGGTATGCTATTTTTCCATATTAGTAATAAATATGTACAAATCATTTATTTAATTTAGTTTATGTTCTACATTCAAATGTTTTTATATGTTTTGAAGAATAATAAACTTTCATAATTTCAGCATTATGTTTAAATAGAGAGATCTCCATCTCATGGCATAGATTTTCCCTATTAATAACATTCTACTCATAAATCTGTTGTAGGAAGCTCCAACTCCTCATTTGTGAAATGTAAGTCTACACTGTGTATAAATCTCCATTTGGAAATGGTGATTACCAAAAAAAGTGGCAAATTTCACCTAGGTGTAGTAATAAACCTAAATGTGAGTAAATATGCAAATATTTATAACAGATGAGTACAAATACATGTTCGCTTATATATTATGAATCAGGTCTTTAGTGTACATTGTAAATCCATTGTAAAAACGGACTGTTCAATGGCTCGCCAACAACCAGCTCAAACTGAATTCCCAAAAGACGGAGTTTTTGCTTATCACCCCCCCTAATATCCCCAACAACATCCTGGAATGGATTAACTTGATCAGAGCACTTAACTGCACTCCGACCATAGTGGATTCTGCCAAATCTCTCGGTATAACTCTATGGCCAAACCAGCCAAGTTCCATCTGAGCTACTTGAGAAAACTAAAACCCTTCCTTGAAACTGCTGACCTAAAAAACGCAGTTCAGGAGTTAGTTATCTCCAGATTTTAATACGGCTGTTCTACCCTATCTGGCCTGCCAAAGACCTCCATGATCTCTCTAAAAGCTAGCCTCATCGCAGCTGCTAGACTCTTATCCTGCTCAAGAAATTTTGACCACATTTCACCACATCTGCAGGCCTTGAACTGACTTCCTTTGGAAGCCAGAATCCAGATCAAGCTGGCCTGCACCACACACAAAGCCCAGTACACAAACTCCCCAGCATACCTCGCACAGAAAATTGTAGTATCTGGGAAATTCAGAAACTCCTGGTCTGCCAGAAACCTTGTGCTCCAGCCATCCCGCTTCCGCAAGGAAAACACATATAACCAAGTGCTCTCTGGGGCTGCACCAGGAATCTGGAACTCGCTACCATCCTCCGTCTGAAGAATACCTTCTCTGTCAAACTTCAAAAATGAAGCTAAAACCTTCCTAATGAGCACATTCCTCCAATAACTCTCTTTTGTCACGCACACAGACTATGATCATTGCTTTTGTTTCTGTGCGTAATCTCCTGTACTCCTCGGCCCGCTCTGTGTACCAATTCTCACTCCTTCAAATGTTCGGCTGGTTCTCTCTGCCTTTTCTTATCATTTGGCCCTCGTATACAATTGCTGGTTTTCCCTTTTTATCGCTGACATGTTGCTCGCTTATTTGGGTACTGCACTGATTATTGTATATATCTCTGCTCTTGTCAATTCCCTACCCCTCATTCCTTGTATTTTGCCTATGCCTTACCTGTATGGTAAGTGTTTATCCCTGTAAAGCGTTCTGATACCCTAACGGGACTCGTTTGCACTCTATAAAACCTCAAATAAATAAATAAAATTAATAAAAAATGTATAAAAATTCTTGACCCCCAAAGTCTACTTGACTTTTAGGGGCAGCTTAGTCTACTTTCTACGCAGAAAAATGTGCTGGTTATTTCTTAATTCCGAAGGGTAAGATGGGGAGGGAGAGCTTTTGCTGTGTCTGCATCGAAACTCTGGAACACTCTTCCTTGTTTCATTTCTTGCCTGGAAGCCCACTTTACTTTTCATAAGGCTTTGAAGACCCGGCTCTTTTCCTTGTAATGCCTCCTTTAGGGCTAGGACCATGCATTTCTTCTCTTTACACAGTAGCCTAACCACATTAGTGCCTTGAAGCCTTCAGGCATTTGTTTGATCTTTATAAATTGCCAAATCAAATCAATCAATCAAAAATCTAGTTCACCGGAGGTGGGACAAAAGATAAAAGTAGACACTGTATGACATCATCAGACTCATGATATTCAGAATATTCAGCCAGAGTTAATACTTTGAAAAAGCAATATCCCTAAAAAAATGATTTATAATAGCCAGCCAGTAATAAAGTAAAGTGCAAAGTAAGAAATCGCTAGTTAGCAACGCATAACCTACTGTACTGTCATATGGCAATATCAACTGGTTGAAATCGCAATGTTTATATTCACTGTACCATTGTTGGTAAATATATCACTCTTGTTGTGCCTTGTAGGCAGCCCATGTACCACAGTCACCACACCAGTAGATTTGCACCCACTCTAAGCACTGATGTACCATAAGCCCCTGCATTCCCCGTGGTGCAGGGGGCCCCCAAGCTCCAGGGAGAGCCCTCAGCAAAAGTGGTAAGTGGTGGGCTGGGGAGGGGAGCCCCCCTCCTTGTACTTTGCAGGGGTGCCCCCTCAAGTTTTGTTACACCACTGGCTTCATAAGGGTGTGCAGCAGACTAAATCAGACAAGCAATATGCTGCCTAAATTGTTGGCAAACATGCAGTGCTTCTCTCAAGATTTCTTTGCAGTTGCATATGCTTTTCTAGAGGTAAAATGCCCAAATGTCAAAGAAATTCCCATAGTTTTAGAGTCACATCTGTATGAATTTGGGGACACTCCCTCCACAATGCTCAGACTCTGCACAAATGCATTCCACATTAGAGATGGAGCCAAATACCCCCAAGAATATTCCTCAAAAATTCCAATATGCAAAACCTGTGGTTTAAATGATCCAGAACGCATTCGGCACATGTGGCGTCATGAAGCCTGACTACAATACTGGAACATGGGCTGTCAGTTTCTAAGCATACATAGATTGACAACATCTGCCAGCATCCGCTGAGCGTATTTGTTTCATTGTATCAGGTGTTAAGCCGCTAGCGCAATTTTTTAATGAGCTAGACAGCCTGGTATATCAACATTCACATTAGCAGTAACTCGAGGGACCCTACCAGGTTGCATGATCACTATGTCAGTATTTAACTCTACGAAATGCCAGGACATCTCTTGAGCATTCATTGTGATAACTTACCACCCCACACTTGTCAGGTGAGGAAGCATGATTATATTGTTTTTCGAGTATTTATGGTGGATACCTTCTTTCCACTTGGATGTGAAATGTTACTGTTGCATTCCTTTCTAAACATGATTTTCACAGAACCAGAAATCTATTTGTTTCTAGGCTAAGCTACATATTTATAAAAATAGAAGATGTTGTTGGCAGTCTGTTGTCTCAGGGTGCACTGTGCATAGATCCTTGGGCTATTTGAATTACTTCTAGTGATATGTTAATTCCCTTAGGCTTTCCCTCATAGACGGCATCCTTGACAATGCAAGACATCACCGGGCAGCCCCACAGCTTCCTCTGAACTGCCGCTGTGCGAAGCATTCTTGACGTAGGACGTCACATCGTAAGCCCCTCGTCAACAGCATCCTCCAAGATAATGCAGAACTCCACAACTCAGCCCCGCTGCTCCCTTGGAACCGCTGCTCTGCAAAGCATCCTCGACACTGGATCTTGCAACTCTCCGCAACCAGGATTTATTATACTCTGTTCAGCAGACCTAACTCGGTCCCTGTATCTGGCCCGCACCCCATCAAGGTCGGCATGAACTTGCGACATTGTCCCTGTCTGGCACGACCAAATATCCAAATTGGCAATGCCAGGCACATGCATCAAAGGATTTAGCGATCGCAAATGGTGCGAATCGCAAAAATCAACCGTTTGCGATCGCAAAATCTGCTTTTGGAATGCATGAAAGGTCAAGGCCCTTGCAATTTGAGAATTCGCAAATATTTGCGAATTCTCAAATTGCGATTGCATTTAAGGAATCGCATTTTGCTATTCCTTAAATGCAATGCATGAAACTTTTAAAAATTGCGATTTCGCAATTAGGGGGAGCAAATTACCATGAGGTTGAACCTCATGGTAATTTGCGAAAACTTTGAAAAATGCACTTTTGTGCATTTTTCAAAGTTTCATGTTGTGCACACACATGCCCTAAGGGCATGTGTGTGCACAACATATGTGCACAGATTGATTTCTGGGGTGCAACAGGGTGTCCTTTGGACACCCCTGCACCCTTGAAATCGCATTCTCAATTTGCGATTCGCTAATTGCTAATCGCAAATTGAGACTGTCTTCCCATTCATTCCTATGGGCCTCTAAGCCCATAGGAATGAATGGGGAGGTATTCCTTAATTGCGATTCGCAATTTGCGAGTCGCAATTAAGGAATTTTAAGAAATCGCAAATTTTTCAGCGATTTCTTAATTGCAATTCCTTAAAAATCACAATTAAGAAATCGCAAAAGCCAACAATGATGCATGTGCCTGTGAGTACTTTCAGAGACTGTTTTCATTTAAATCTTTAGAAGAGCATATCTCCTGTTCTACTGATTGGATTTTTGTCATTTTAGTCTCAAATAATTTATTAACCTTTACTCCATATTTCGAAATTGGTGTGAGGTTTTTCCTGTGTTTTGTTTTCACTTTATTACTGTTTGAAGTGCTGCATAAATACTTTACACATTGCCTCCTAGTTAAGCCTGACGGCTTTGTGCCCGCTACTAGAGGGTTAAGCACTAGTCAATTCGGGGGTTGCCTGTCTTTTACCCCGACAGAGACTGTGCTTGCTGGTTAAATAGGGTTTTAACTCCCCTCAACCAGTTGCCCAATTTCCTACATTAACCCATTCTTGCATTTACCCTCTCACCCAAACACAAGTCACCAATCAACCAAGAGTGCTGTTTTTTCTGGCACCACAATATATTTAATGGACATGTTAGCTCAGCCTTTGGTAATTGAAGTTTTTATTAACTCTAACACTCCCACATACACAAAGTTCACATGATCACCATAGAAAAGAGTGGAACAATCATTCGAAAGACAGATGGAGTTATTTAGTCAAGAACTATGACACAAAGAACACACAAAAATAAAAAGTTCCCTGTTGCCCCCAACAATTCCTTATATGTTACATTCCCATTTCCTATCAAAAATAATCACATTCTCCTATCCTACACCTACCTGACTCAAGGAACTCTCCAAATATGCCAAGTTCCCTACTGTCATGCGTGACACCTTCAGCTAGTCCTGACATCCTAGCCAACATTAGTCCCAGAATAGTTCTACCTCTCCCCACCTCAAAAACTACAAGAAACTAAACTCAAAGTATATGATTTTTAACTATGTACATAGCAGAAAGGTATTTATTTAGTGCAACACTCACCCACCAGAGCTCTCTTTGTAGTGTAACTGCCAGCCAGGAAGACTATAGTAGGACAATCTCCACCTACATCCTGTATTCAAAGAGCCACGTTTTTTTAACCATATTTTATTGGCATTTGTGCTATGTCAATACATACATAGGCAAGTACATTCGTGTTGGTTCAATCGCGGTATATTTTCCCCCAGAACTGTCCCATAACAACACTATCCCTCCTCCCCCCTTGAGTTGCCTGCTAATAGGTGGAGTCCGGATGATATGTACAAGGAGGTAATCAGAAATATGGGCCTTTAGGTGTGCGGGGCAAGTTGCTCTATTTGCCCGTTGTCTGGGACCGGTGTTGCTACCCTCGAGGCGTCTCCTTCACTGCTAGCGTCTGTGTCAGCTGCCACTATTTCCCCCACAAGGTCCTCCCGGGCCCTGTCCCTTTCCATTTTGCCTGTTCCCCTGCTGGCCTCTTGGAGTAGTAGTCGCCCCTCCGCCCCCGCCCATCGTTCTAGCTCTCTCCTCCAAGTGGCGAATCTCGGTCCGCCTGGGGCTTTCCAGTTCCTGGCTATTTCTCGTTTAGCTAATATATACGCACAGTCTTGAAACTTCCCTGTCACTCTATTTCTGGCCGTGTGAGGGAACCACCCTAAGAGGAAATGCTCTGAGGTCTGTGGGAGTTCTTTATCAATCAGGTCACTTATTGTCTGTCTGATTTCCCCCCAGAACATATGGAGTATGTGCGCCTCCCTTTCCCCGCACCTGGGACAAGCTGCGGAGTCCACATCGAAATATCTTCAAATGCAAACTGGCGTCAAGTATGCCCTATGCAGCACATAGTAGTTAATTAGCTTGAAGCGCGCGTTGCGAGACACTTTCGGAATGCGCTCTAGGATTTTGTCCCATTCCTTCTCAGGTATTGGTTTAGCAATGTCCTCCTCCCACTGTGTTTGCAAGCACGCTAGCGGCTGTTGCATGTCCTGCCGTATTGCTTTATACAGACAGAGCGGTACAAAAGGGGGTGGTGATGGACGGAGCATCTGAACCAATCAAACACTCACACCCAGTCAACAGATCTGGGTTTAATCCATCACCGTTTTTTAGCCCACTCTGCTGCCCCAGTTCAGACATGGCCATATGCAAATCAGTCTGACCCTGTGCCTCATGGGAACAGTCCAGCCCGAACTGCCAAGCCATGCCTTCCCTGGACCGAAAACAAGATTCAGAGGACCGGTTTCTGGCATTTCAGCCGTCTTCAGCCCGGCTTGCTTGAATCCAGTGGCAAAGTTAGCAAGGGACTCACGTCTGAGCATACACTGCCAACTTATTGCGAACAAAGCGGTTCAAAAGGGGGTGGTGATGGACGGAGCATCTAAACTAATCAAACACTCACACCCAGTCCACAGATCTGGGTTTAATCCATCACCGTTCTTTAGCCCACTCTGCCACCCCAGTTCAGACATGGCCATATGCAAATCAGTCTGACCCTGTGCTTCATGGGAACAGTCCAGCCCGAACTGCCAAGCCATGCCTTCCGTGGACCGGAAACAAGCTTCCGAGGACCGGTTTCTGGCATTTCAGCCGTCTTCAGCCCGGCTTGCTTGAATCCAGTGGCAAAGTGAGCAAGGGACTCACGTCTGAGCATACCCTGCCAACTTATGGCGAACAAAGCGGTACAAAAGGAGGTGGTGATGGACGGAGCATCTGAACCAATCAAACACTCACACCCAGTCAACAGATCTGGATTTAATCCATCACCGTTCTTTAGCCCACTCTGCCACCCCAGTTCAGACATGGCCATATGCAAATCAGTCTGACCCTGTGCCTCATGGGAACAGTCCAGCCCGAACTGCCAAGCCATGCCTTCCGTGGACCGGAAACAAGCTTCCGAGGACCGGTTTCTGGCATTTCAGCCGTCTTCAGCCCGGCTTGCTTGAATCCAGTGGCAAAGTGAGCAAGGGACTTACGTCTGAGCATACCCTGCCAACTTATGGCGAACAAAGCGGTACAAAAGGAGGTGGTGATGGACGGAGCATCTGAACCAATCAAACACTCACACCCAGTCAACAGATCTGGATTTAATCCATCACCGTTCTTTAGCCCACTCTGCCACCCCAGTTCAGACATGGCCATATGCAAATCAGTCTGACCCTGTGCCTCATGGGAACAGTCCAGTCTGAACTGCCAAGCCATGCCTTCCTTGAACCGGAAACAAGCTTCTGAGGACCGGTTTCTGGCATTTCAGCCGTCTTCAGCTCGGCTTGCTTGAATCCAGTGGCAAAGTGAGCAAGGGACTCACGTCTGAGCATACCCTGCCAACTTATGGCGAACAAAGCGGTACAAAAGGGTGTGGTGATGAGGCACAGGGTCAGACTGATTTGCATATGGCCATGTCTGAACTGGGGTGGCAGAGTGGGCTAAAGAACGGTGATGGATTACACCCAGATCTGTTGACTGGGTGTGAGTGTTTGATTGGTTCAGATGCACCGTCCATCACCACCCCCTTTTGTACCACTTTATACAGACAGGACACCGTCTTGATCCGTCCTGCTGACAGTGCAACATATCTACACCCCACCAGAGCTCTCGGCTCAGCGTCCCCTGTCTTCCAGTGTGCCCTAATTCTATGTGTGAGGGCCCTGTGTTTTAGGAAATTACCGTCAGGCAGGTCATACGCAGATTGCCAGTCTGCAAAGGGAAGGAGCGCAGTGTCCCGGTACAGGTCCCCCATCCCCTGGAGTCCTGCCTCCATCCAGTCCTCTAGCCCTGCCCAGTGTTCTCCCTTTGGAAGGTAGCGCAGCATCGGTAGTGGTATGTCAGGGGAGTAGGGAGTTGCAGCATCCACCTTCCTCAGGTATCTGGCCCAGCACCGCACTATCACCCTGGTCTCTGTCGTGTCCTCAGCCGAGGCACGACGCACCCTGAGGAGGTCTCTCGCTAACACAGCCGTGTCCGGCGCAGTTGGACACCGCTCCCTACCCGGGTTCCGATCCGCCGCTAGCCACTGTATTAGCCAGTATAGTTGTGCTGCGAGGTAGTAGGACTCGAGGTCCGGCAGGGCCAGCCCGCCCTCAGCTGTGGGGCGTTTCAGCATCGCCAGTGCCACCCTCCGCCTGCCAGAACCCCAGATAAATGATGTAATTGCCGAGTCCAGCTCTTTGAACATTGCTCGTGGGACCCATACCTGCAATGTTCCGAAATA
The DNA here is from genome assembly GCF_964263255.1 of Lissotriton vulgaris. Classification (NCBI taxonomy): domain Eukaryota; kingdom Metazoa; phylum Chordata; class Amphibia; order Caudata; family Salamandridae; genus Lissotriton; species Lissotriton vulgaris. The sequence continues at coordinate 1,037,635,376 of NC_141699.1, read as the reverse complement.
GTATAGTAAGCGCAGCAGCGTCACCATTTTCAGGACAGCCACTCTTCCAGCCACGGACAGCGGAAGCGTTCCCCAGAAGACCATTGCTGCTTTTGCCGCCCTCATAGCTCTTCCCACGTTACCGTCTAGTAAGTCTGCCGACCTATGGTATATTTTGACTCCCAGGTACTGCAGGCAATTAGGCTCCCAGCGCAGATGTTCTAGCGTAAGCGGTGGGGGTATCAGGTGCCAGTGGGTATAGACTGGATTTTTGTAAAATGGTATGCTATTTTTCCATATTAGTAATAAATATGTACAAATCATTTATTTAATTTAGTTTATGTTCTACATTCAAATGTTTTTATATGTTTTGAAGAATAATAAACTTTCATAATTTCAGCATTATGTTTAAATAGAGAGATCTCCATCTCATGGCATAGATTTTCCCTATTAATAACATTCTACTCATAAATCTGTTGTAGGAAGCTCCAACTCCTCATTTGTGAAATGTAAGTCTACACTGTGTATAAATCTCCATTTGGAAATGGTGATTACCAAAAAAAGTGGCAAATTTCACCTAGGTGTAGTAATAAACCTAAATGTGAGTAAATATGCAAATATTTATAACAGATGAGTACAAATACATGTTCGCTTATATATTATGAATCAGGTCTTTAGTGTACATTGTAAATCCATTGTAAAAACGGACTGTTCAATGGCTCGCCAACAACCAGCTCAAACTGAATTCCCAAAAGACGGAGTTTTTGCTTATCACCCCCCCTAATATCCCCAACAACATCCTGGAATGGATTAACTTGATCAGAGCACTTAACTGCACTCCGACCATAGTGGATTCTGCCAAATCTCTCGGTATAACTCTATGGCCAAACCAGCCAAGTTCCATCTGAGCTACTTGAGAAAACTAAAACCCTTCCTTGAAACTGCTGACCTAAAAAACGCAGTTCAGGAGTTAGTTATCTCCAGATTTTAATACGGCTGTTCTACCCTATCTGGCCTGCCAAAGACCTCCATGATCTCTCTAAAAGCTAGCCTCATCGCAGCTGCTAGACTCTTATCCTGCTCAAGAAATTTTGACCACATTTCACCACATCTGCAGGCCTTGAACTGACTTCCTTTGGAAGCCAGAATCCAGATCAAGCTGGCCTGCACCACACACAAAGCCCAGTACACAAACTCCCCAGCATACCTCGCACAGAAAATTGTAGTATCTGGGAAATTCAGAAACTCCTGGTCTGCCAGAAACCTTGTGCTCCAGCCATCCCGCTTCCGCAAGGAAAACACATATAACCAAGTGCTCTCTGGGGCTGCACCAGGAATCTGGAACTCGCTACCATCCTCCGTCTGAAGAATACCTTCTCTGTCAAACTTCAAAAATGAAGCTAAAACCTTCCTAATGAGCACATTCCTCCAATAACTCTCTTTTGTCACGCACACAGACTATGATCATTGCTTTTGTTTCTGTGCGTAATCTCCTGTACTCCTCGGCCCGCTCTGTGTACCAATTCTCACTCCTTCAAATGTTCGGCTGGTTCTCTCTGCCTTTTCTTATCATTTGGCCCTCGTATACAATTGCTGGTTTTCCCTTTTTATCGCTGACATGTTGCTCGCTTATTTGGGTACTGCACTGATTATTGTATATATCTCTGCTCTTGTCAATTCCCTACCCCTCATTCCTTGTATTTTGCCTATGCCTTACCTGTATGGTAAGTGTTTATCCCTGTAAAGCGTTCTGATACCCTAACGGGACTCGTTTGCACTCTATAAAACCTCAAATAAATAAATAAAATTAATAAAAAATGTATAAAAATTCTTGACCCCCAAAGTCTACTTGACTTTTAGGGGCAGCTTAGTCTACTTTCTACGCAGAAAAATGTGCTGGTTATTTCTTAATTCCGAAGGGTAAGATGGGGAGGGAGAGCTTTTGCTGTGTCTGCATCGAAACTCTGGAACACTCTTCCTTGTTTCATTTCTTGCCTGGAAGCCCACTTTACTTTTCATAAGGCTTTGAAGACCCGGCTCTTTTCCTTGTAATGCCTCCTTTAGGGCTAGGACCATGCATTTCTTCTCTTTACACAGTAGCCTAACCACATTAGTGCCTTGAAGCCTTCAGGCATTTGTTTGATCTTTATAAATTGCCAAATCAAATCAATCAATCAAAAATCTAGTTCACCGGAGGTGGGACAAAAGATAAAAGTAGACACTGTATGACATCATCAGACTCATGATATTCAGAATATTCAGCCAGAGTTAATACTTTGAAAAAGCAATATCCCTAAAAAAATGATTTATAATAGCCAGCCAGTAATAAAGTAAAGTGCAAAGTAAGAAATCGCTAGTTAGCAACGCATAACCTACTGTACTGTCATATGGCAATATCAACTGGTTGAAATCACAATGTTTATATTCACTGTACCATTGTTGGTAAATATATCACTCTTGTTGTGCCTTGTAGGCAGCCCATGTACCACAGTCACCACACCAGTAGATTTGCACCCACTCTAAGCACTGATGTACCATAAGCCCCTGCATTCCCCGTGGTGCAGGGGGCCCCCAAGCTCCAGGGAGAGCCCTCAGCAAAAGTGGTAAGTGGTGGGCTGGGGAGGGGAGCCCCCCTCCTTGTACTTTGCAGGGGTGCCCCCTCAAGTTTTGTTACACCACTGGCTTCATAAGGGTGTGCAGCAGACTAAATCAGACAAGCAATATGCTGCCTAAATTGTTGGCAAACATGCAGTGCTTCTCTCAAGATTTCTTTGCAGTTGCATATGCTTTTCTAGAGGTAAAATGCCCAAATGTCAAAGAAATTCCCATAGTTTTAGAGTCACATCTGTATGAATTTGGGGACACTCCCTCCACAATGCTCAGACTCTGCACAAATGCATTCCACATTAGAGATGGAGCCAAATACCCCCAAGAATATTCCTCAAAAATTCCAATATGCAAAACCTGTGGTTTAAATGATCCAGAACGCATTCGGCACATGTGGCGTCATGAAGCCTGACTACAATACTGGAACATGGGCTGTCAGTTTCTAAGCATACATAGATTGACAACATCTGCCAGCATCCGCTGAGCGTATTTGTTTCATTGTATCAGGTGTTAAGCCGCTAGCACAATTTTTTAATGAGCTAGACAGCCTGGTATATCAACATTCACATTAGCAGTAACTCGAGGGACCCTACCAGGTTGCATGATCACTATGTCAGTATTTAACTCTACGAAATGCCAGGACATCTCTTGAGCATTCATTGTGATAACTTACCACCCCACACTTGTCAGGTGAGGAAGCATGATTATATTGTTTTTTGAGTATTTATGGTGGATACTTTCTTTCCACTTGGATGTGAAATGTTACTGTTGCATTCCTTTCTAAACATGATTTTCACAGAACCAGAAATCTATTTGTTTCTAGGCTAAGCTACATATTTATAAAAATAGAAGATGTTGTTGGCAGTCTGTTGTCTCAGGGTGCACTGTGCATAGATCCTTGGGCTATTTGAATTACTTCTAGTGATATGTTAATTCCCTTAGGCTTTCCCTCATAGACGGCATCCTTGACAATGCAAGACATCACCGGGCAGCCCCACAGCTTACTCTGAACTGCCGCTGCGCGAAGCATCCTTGACGTAGGACGTCACATCGCAAGCCCCTCGTCAACAGCATCCTCCAAGATAATGCAGAACTCCACAACTCAGCCCCGCTGCTCCCTTGGAACCGCTGCTCTGCAAAGCATCCTCGACACTGGATCTTGCAACTCTCCGCAACCAGGATTTATTATACTCTGTTCAGCAGACCTAACTCGGTCCCTGTATCTGGCCCGCACCCCATCAAGGTCGGCATGAACTTGCGACATTGTCCCTGTCTGGCACGACCAAATATCCAAATTGGCAATGCCAGGCACATGCATCAAAGGATTTAGCGATCGCAAATGGTGCGAATCGCAAAAATCAACCGTTTGCGATCGCAAAATCTGCTTTTGGAATGCATGAAAGGTCAAGGCCCTTGCAATTTGAGAATTCGCAAATATTTGCGAATTCTCAAATTGCGATTGCATTTAAGGAATCGCATTTTGCTATTCCTTAAATGCAATGCATGAAACTTTTAAAAATTGCGATTTCGCAATTAGGGGGAGCAAATTACCATGAGGTTGAACCTCATGGTAATTTGCGAAAACTTTGAAAAATGCACTTTTGTGCATTTTTCAAAGTTTCATGTTGTGCACACACATGCCCTAAGGGCATGTGTGTGCACAACATATGTGCACAGATTGATTTCTGGGGTGCAACAGGGTGTCCTTTGGACACCCCTGCACCCTTGAAATCGCATTCTCAATTTGCGATTCGCTAATTGCTAATCGCAAATTGAGACTGTCTTCCCATTCATTCCTATGGGCCTCTAAGCCCATAGGAATGAATGGGGAGGTATTCCTTAATTGCGATTCGCAATTTGCGAGTCGCAATTAAGGAATTTTAAGAAATCGCAAATTTTTCAGCAATTTCTTAATTGCAATTCCTTAAAAATCACAATTAAGAAATCGCAAAAGCCAACAATGATGCATGTGCCTGTGAGTACTTTCAGAGACTGTTTTCATTTAAATCTTTAGAAGAGCATATCTCCTGTTCTACTGATTGGATTTTTGTCATTTTAGTCTCAAATAATTTATTAACCTTTACTCCATATTTCGAAATTGGTGTGAGGTTTTTCCTGTGTTTTGTTTTCACTTTATTACTGTTTGAAGTGCTGCATAAATACTTTACACATTGCCTCCTAGTTAAGCCTGACGGCTTTGTGCCCGCTACTAGAGGGTTAAGCACTAGTCAATTCGGGGGTTGCCTGTCTTTTACCCCGACAGAGACTGTGCTTGCTGGTTAAATAGGGTTTTAACTCCCCTCAACCAGTTGCCCAATTTCCTACATTAACCCATTCTTGCATTTACCCTCTCACCCAAACACAAGTCACCAATCAACCAAGAGTGCTGTTTTTTCTGGCACCACAATATATTTAATGGACATGTTAGCTCAGCCTTTGGTAATTGAAGTTTTTATTAACTCTAACACTCCCACATACACAAAGTTCACATGATCACCATAGAAAAGAGTGGAACAATCATTCGAAAGACAGATGGAGTTATTTAGTCAAGAACTATGACACAAAGAACACACAAAAATAAAAAGTTCCCTGTTGCCCCCAACAATTCCTTATATGTTACATTCCCATTTCCTATCAAAAATAATCACATTCTCCTATCCTACACCTACCTGACTCAAGGAACTCTCCAAATATGCCAAGTTCCCTACTGTCATGCGTGACACCTTCAGCTAGTCCTGACATCCTAGCCAACATTAGTCCCAGAATAGTTCTACCTCTCCCCACCTCAAAAACTACAAGAAACTAAACTCAAAGTATATGATTTTTAACTATGTACATAGCAGAAAGGTATTTATTTAGTGCAACACTCACCCACCAGAGCTCTCTTTGTAGTGTAACTGCCAGCCAGGAAGACTATAGTAGGACAATCTCCACCTACATCCTGTATTCAAAGAGCCACGTTTTTTTAACCATATTTTATTGGCATTTGTGCTATGTCAATACATACATAGGCAAGTACATTCGTGTTGGTTCAATCGCGGTATATTTTCCCCCAGAACTGTCCCATAACAACACTATCCCTCCTCCCCCCTTGAGTTGCCTGCTAATAGGTGGAGTCCGGATGATATGTACAAGGAGGTAATCAGAAATATGGGCCTTTAGGTGTGCGGGGCAAGTTGCTCTATTTGCCCGTTGTCTGGGACCGGTGTTGCTACCCTCGAGGCGTCTCCTTCACTGCTAGCGTCTGTGTCAGCTGCCACTATTTCCCCCACAAGGTCCTCCCGGGCCCTGTCCCTTTCCATTTTGCCTGTTCCCCTGCTGGCCTCTTGGAGTAGTAGTCGCCCCTCCGCCCCCGCCCATCGTTCTAGCTCTCTCCTCCAAGTGGCGAATCTCGGTCCGCCTGGGGCTTTCCAGTTCCTGGCTATTTCTCGTTTAGCTAATATATACGCACAGTCTTGAAACTTCCCTGTCACTCTATTTCTGGCCGTGTGAGGGAACCACCCTAAGAGGAAATGCTCTGAGGTCTGTGGGAGTTCTTTATCAATCAGGTCACTTATTGTCTGTCTGATTTCCCCCCAGAACATATGGAGTATGTGCGCCTCCCTTTCCCCGCACCTGGGACAAGCTGCGGAGTCCACATCGAAATATCTTCAAATGCAAACTGGCGTCAAGTATGCCCTATGCAGCACATAGTAGTTAATTAGCTTGAAGCGCGCGTTGCGAGACACTTTCGGAATGCGCTCTAGGATTTTGTCCCATTCCTTCTCAGGTATTGGTTTAGCAATGTCCTCCTCCCACTGTGTTTGCAAGCACGCTAGCGGCTGTTGCATGTCCTGCCGTATTGCTTTATACAGACAGAGCGGTACAAAAGGGGGTGGTGATGGACGGAGCATCTGAACCAATCAAACACTCACACCCAGTCAACAGATCTGGGTTTAATCCATCACCGTTTTTTAGCCCACTCTGCTGCCCCAGTTCAGACATGGCCATATGCAAATCAGTCTGACCCTGTGCCTCATGGGAACAGTCCAGCCCGAACTGCCAAGCCATGCCTTCCCTGGACCGAAAACAAGATTCAGAGGACCGGTTTCTGGCATTTCAGCCGTCTTCAGCCCGGCTTGCTTGAATCCAGTGGCAAAGTTAGCAAGGGACTCACGTCTGAGCATACACTGCCAACTTATTGCGAACAAAGCGGTTCAAAAGGGGGTGGTGATGGACGGAGCATCTAAACTAATCAAACACTCACACCCAGTCCACAGATCTGGGTTTAATCCATCACCGTTCTTTAGCCCACTCTGCCACCCCAGTTCAGACATGGCCATATGCAAATCAGTCTGACCCTGTGCTTCATGGGAACAGTCCAGCCCGAACTGCCAAGCCATGCCTTCCGTGGACCGGAAACAAGCTTCCGAGGACCGGTTTCTGGCATTTCAGCCGTCTTCAGCCCGGCTTGCTTGAATCCAGTGGCAAAGTGAGCAAGGGACTCACGTCTGAGCATACCCTGCCAACTTATGGCGAACAAAGCGGTACAAAAGGAGGTGGTGATGGACGGAGCATCTGAACCAATCAAACACTCACACCCAGTCAACAGATCTGGATTTAATCCATCACCGTTCTTTAGCCCACTCTGCCACCCCAGTTCAGACATGGCCATATGCAAATCAGTCTGACCCTGTGCCTCATGGGAACAGTCCAGCCCGAACTGCCAAGCCATGCCTTCCGTGGACCGGAAACAAGCTTCCGAGGACCGGTTTCTGGCATTTCAGCCGTCTTCAGCCCGGCTTGCTTGAATCCAGTGGCAAAGTGAGCAAGGGACTTACGTCTGAGCATACCCTGCCAACTTATGGCGAACAAAGCGGTACAAAAGGAGGTGGTGATGGACGGAGCATCTGAACCAATCAAACACTCACACCCAGTCAACAGATCTGGATTTAATCCATCACCGTTCTTTAGCCCACTCTGCCACCCCAGTTCAGACATGGCCATATGCAAATCAGTCTGACCCTGTGCCTCATGGGAACAGTCCAGTCTGAACTGCCAAGCCATGCCTTCCTTGAACCGGAAACAAGCTTCTGAGGACCGGTTTCTGGCATTTCAGCCGTCTTCAGCTCGGCTTGCTTGAATCCAGTGGCAAAGTGAGCAAGGGACTCACGTCTGAGCATACCCTGCCAACTTATGGCGAACAAAGCGGTACAAAAGGGTGTGGTGATGAGGCACAGGGTCAGACTGATTTGCATATGGCCATGTCTGAACTGGGGTGGCAGAGTGGGCTAAAGAACGGTGATGGATTACACCCAGATCTGTTGACTGGGTGTGAGTGTTTGATTGGTTCAGATGCACCGTCCATCACCACCCCCTTTTGTACCACTTTATACAGACAGGACACCGTCTTGATCCGTCCTGCTGACAGTGCAACATATCTACACCCCACCAGAGCTCTCGGCTCAGCGTCCCCTGTCTTCCAGTGTGCCCTAATTCTATGTGTGAGGGCCCTGTGTTTTAGGAAATTACCGTCAGGCAGGTCATACGCAGATTGCCAGTCTGCAAAGGGAAGGAGCGCAGTGTCCCGGTACAGGTCCCCCATCCCCTGGAGTCCTGCCTCCATCCAGTCCTCTAGCCCTGCCCAGTGTTCTCCCTTTGGAAGGTAGCGCAGCATCGGTAGTGGTATGTCAGGGGAGTAGGGAGTTGCAGCATCCACCTTCCTCAGGTATCTGGCCCAGCACCGCACTATCACCCTGGTCTCTGTCGTGTCCTCAGCCGAGGCACGACGCACCCTGAGGAGGTCTCTCGCTAACACAGCCGTGTCCGGCGCAGTTGGACACCGCTCCCTACCCGGGTTCCGATCCGCCGCTAGCCACTGTATTAGCCAGTATAGTTGTGCTGCGAGGTAGTAGGACTCGAGGTCCGGCAGGGCCAGCCCGCCCTCAGCTGTGGGGCGTTTCAGCATCGCCAGTGCCACCCTCCGCCTGCCAGAACCCCAGATAAATGATGTAATTGCCGAGTCCAGCTCTTTGAACATTGCTCGTGGGACCCATACCTGCAATGTTCCGAAATAGTATAGTAAGCGCAGCAGCGTCACCATTTTCAGGACAGCCACTCTTCCAGCCACGGACAGCGGAAGCGTTCCCCAGAAGACCATTGCTGCTTTTGCCGCCCTCATAGCTCTTCCCACGTTACCGTCTAGTAAGTCTGCCGACCTATGGTATATTTTGACTCCCAGGTACTGCAGGCAATTAGGCTCCCAGCGCAGATGTTCTAGCGTAAGCGGTGGGGGTATCAGGTGCCAGTGGGTATAGACTGGATTTTTGCCAGTTAACCTTGAGGCCTGACATGGTGCCGAACCGATCCAGCATGCTGCGCGCGCCCTTCAGCTCCCCATCCGTGTTGAGCAAAAATATGAGTAGGTCGTCCGCATAAAGCGCGATGTGATGTTGCCCTGTTGCTGCTTCCAGGCCCTGGTAGTCCCGGCCGCTCCTGGCTCTGCTTGTCAGTGGTTCCATTGCCAGGGCAAACAGAAGCGGGAGAGGGAGCATCTCTGCCTCGTGCCTCTCTCCACTCTCTGCCTGGGCGAGATAATCCTCCCAGTAAGTACACGTGCCGTAGGAGATGTGTAAAGTAGCCGCACCCATTGCAGGAATCCCTCCCCCAGCCCCATCTTGGTCAAGACCTCGTACAAATACTGCCACTCCAAGCTGTCGAACGCCTTTTCGATATCTACTGCAAACACTGCCGCCGCTTGCCTATCATACCCCTCTGAATCCATTACTGCCAGGAACCACCAGATGTTTATGGCCGTGTTCCGCCCCGGGATTAATCCTGCATGCACCAATAGGGGCATGTGTGGCAGCAGACGCGTTGCCAGGATTTTACTAAGGATCTTATAATCCATGTTTAACATGGATAGTGGTCTGTAGCCCCTATAGTCATGGGGTTCTTTCCCGGGTTTGGGTAGGGGGATAATAAGGGCTTCTCTGGCACTCTCAGGTAGCTCTCCCAACTCTTGGGCCCCCTGGTACATTGCGGTTCAACGAGCCACGTTTTATAGATCATGAATTAAAAAAAACATTTTAGCTGGAGGGTGCAAATTTCACAATTTTGACTCAACTCTAAAAAGGTTCTACCTAATTTAGTGTGCTTAAATTAGAGACTATGAAAATCCAAGTGAAGTTTAGGAAAAGTTTAGTCAAAACAGAGAGGGTGCACATAATAAAACTAAGCCTAGGCGTAGCTTGTGGAGTTTCACTCCGTGGAATTCCGTGTTGTGGCTGGAAAACTCTGTGAGATTCTACGGAGTTGCACAAGCGTGTGGAGTTTGTGTGGGCTGGGGCTTGTAGCCTCAGAAGACAAGCTTCCCTGAACAGTGAAGGTTGTGCAGGTCCTCGTTTGCCCAACAATGCTTGCTCGGATAGCGGGTGAGTGTGCACTGATTAAGTAGTGCAAACTGCACACACACCATGCGTGGCTCGTCGCTGATATGCTGCGAACCACTGGTCCCCGGGAAGCCTCTTCCATGTGCTCCTCCACGAGATCACACCACCGCAGGCACACCTATGCGGAGCTGCACGCTAACCACTACAAGGCTTCATCACCATCGCCGGCTCCCTTATCTGATCCCAGCCTGCCGCTGCCATCTTCACAGAAGTACTGGAGAGTGGAGATCTCACTAGAGGGAAAGCGGAAATTGGTGATGGCTCAGTCAGGACACGGGGCAGCTCCAGTCTGCACCCGCATCAGACTTTCACTGATCTTACAGGTAAGACGCATGGGCAATAGAGACTGAGAATCGCATCAGCAGTTTTTAATTTATGTAGGTGCCGGGGATGGTAAGCTCCACTACGAGACGTGGCGCAGATTTTTTTGAACTCCGTGCTCAATGCGTAGTGCGGAGTGGGTCAAACAGCCACCCTTAAACACAACCCATGAGAGAAAAGCATTGAGGATTTTTGGCCAGAACGGAAAGAGAGTGTGGTGAAGGTTGTGAATAGGCAGGGAATCAGTGGACTGGCATGTGGATTTCAAATCTACAGTTATCTTGGGGACTTATATTTCTGTCAATGGTTTGAACTCATATGATTAATACGCATTGTTCTTCAGTGGGTGAAGTTCCTTCTTGATTTTGTTTTTATGTAACGGAAACTCCCAAACCCTCTAATCCTGTCCCACAACCAGTATTAGCAGCGCTCATAAATGCCAGATCACTTCCCAAACACAAGCTAGAAATTGCTGACTTGATTGACACGTATAAATTGGATCTTCTATTCATCACAGAGACATGGGGGGACGAAGCCTCCGGCCCAGACTTTAGAGCTGCCACCCCAATCAACTACAATGTATGCAGACTAGACAGACCTATAAAAAAAGGTGGAGGTATAGCAATAATCTATAAAGACCAGTTCAAACTTACAACGGCACAATCTAACTGTCCTGAGTATGAGGCTCTCCTCTTCACATTAGGCCTCTCGGCCAAATCATCGTTTAAGGGCATGTTAATCTATCGCCCTCCTGGGTCGAGATCTAAGTTTCTAGCCAACATAGGCAATATGATTGAAGCAGCCGCAGGCTCCCCATACTTCACCATACTAGGTGACTTTAATTTTCACCTAGAAGCCTTCAATGACCCTGACACTACGCAGCTAACTACAGACTTAGCAGCTGCCGGCTTGCTGCAAATGATAAAACCACCCACGCACCAAGCAGGCCACACACTAGATGGTCTATTCACTAACAACCCTCATATAGCTGTTACCCAAGTAATCCCCCTGATCTGGACAGACCACGCAGCGATCTGTTTCTCTATTGAAATCAACCCCACCAAACCCCCTCCTACTTCCTCCTCTCAATCTTCCTATAGAGACTGGAAACACATGAATCTAGCTCATCTAACAGAGATGATGCAAGAAAGTCATATTCCCAACGAACAGGACCCCACTCTGGCGTCCTCCAATTACTTGGCGAACTTAAACGCGGCTTGCAACAAACTAGCCCCGATCAAAACCTCCCACCGCAACAGGAAAATGCCATCAGCTCAGTGGTTTACGGAGCCCCCACGAATTCAGAGACAGTATTGCAGGAACCTTGAAAGGCAGTGGCTCCGCCACTACAGCCCTGCAGACAAAATGACCTACAAAAATGCCCTTTCCATCTACAAAAGACTTATAATTTAAGAAAAAGGTCGCTATTATACTGCTCAAATTAACCAGGCGAAAAACTCGGTAGGAGAATTATTTCAGGTGGTCACACATCTGTCCAATCCCCCCGCCCCGCGCCTAGAAGGCTCACAGTCTCTATCAGACGCTTTGGCCAGCTTCTTCGAGGATAAGGTTAGCTCCATTTTCCTGACCTTCTCTCATTCCTCCTCTCCCCCCACCCCCGTGGCACTTCCCATCAGCAACCCTCCCATCTTTTCATCCTTCAATACGACCAACCAGGAACATATTCAACACCTGGTAGCCAGCACCAAATCCGGATCCCCCCTAGACCCATGCCCCCCAGCTATCTTGAATCTCATCCCAGAAGCCGTCTCTCCCGCGTTATCCACTATCTGCAACGCCATGTTTTTAACAGGCATCTATCCATCAGTTTGGAAGGAGGCTATCATTAAACCACTGCTGAAAAAAACAACTCTGGACCCTCTTCTCCCTGCCAGCTATTGACCTATTGCCTGTCTCCCCTTCCCAGCCAAGATCTTCGAAAAAGTAATGAACACCCAACTTTCGAAATTCATCACTGACAACGAGCTACTCGATGACACCCAGTTCGGCTTCAGACAGGGGGACGGAACGGAGACAGCATTACTTAAAGCTGCAGATGAAATTAGAGCAACGATGGACAAGGGAGGAGCGGCGGTCCTAATACTTCTGGACCTCTCCGCTGCATTTGACACGGTCGATCATGTCACTCTGATCGACGTGTCTCGGCTTTAGGAATAAGAGGCAAGGCCAAAGACCTTATTGCTTCATTTTTGGCCAACCGCCGCAGACAGTCAAGATGGGTAATTTCACCTCCCAGACCTTCTCCCTCCCCTGCGGAGTTCCACAGGGCTCCTCGCTAAGTCCGACGCTTTTCAATATCTATGTAGCGGACTTAGCGAGGGTGATAAAATCACACGGAATTGCCCTCACAACGTACGTAGGCATGGGCGAATTTTGCGAATCTCGCGTTCGCAAATTTTGCGGATTTGCGAACTCGCAATCTGAAAATCCGCGAATTCTCGCGAATTTGCGGATTTTTTTTTTTGTGTGTTCGCGCGGGTTTCTGCCAGGTCGCGAGGGTTTTTGTACAATTTCGCAAACGCGAACTTACCTGTTGGGTCGCAAGTTTTGCGAACTTGTTGTTTCTACGTGTCCAGCCTGTTTGGGACACTCTTCTTCATCACTGCCACCCTCTGTCACCACATGCCACCCTCTGGCTCACCCATGCCACCCTCTGTTTCATCACAGCACCCTCTGGTTGTCCAGTGTACGTTATTGTGGCAAAGCAAAGCACACCTTCCCTGCCTCAAGTGACCTGAATTAATTTGGGGCTGATTAATGTTTCACAGAATGTTTTTTTAGCTGGCACCTGCTTCCTTAGTGCTTCCTGATTAGTGATCTTTTGCACTTGCTAAGTGCTTTCATTGTTGCAAAATTAGTTACAACACCTGCCCTGCCCCAACTGACAATAATGAATTAGGGGCTGATTAATGTGTCACTGGATTTGAACTTCCAGCCTGGCTCCTGCTTGTCTCCCTTAGCTGTAATTCAGGACCTTTGTGGCATATGTGTAACTATTCTGAGGGTCAGAGCAGGGTCACATAATAGTTGCAAGTAGGCAACTGAACTCTGGAGGGGCCCCTCAGGAAGCACTACAGGAAATGGCTACTAATGATGAGCTTGAACTTTTGAACCTGGTAAGTAGTTTCAGTTTTGCTAAGATCATATTTCTGCAATTTAGCGCTTATTCGTGGGGCGCGAAGTTGAACTGGGAAGCCGCGAACTCACGCGAACAGTGCGAGCAAGCCATAAAATCCGCTGCTCGCAGATTTTGCGGGAAATTCGCGAATCTCGCGGATTGCGAATTTACCGAAAATCCGCAAAATCCGCGAGCGAAACGGATTTTCCGCCGATACTTAAACGTACGCCGACGATACCCAATTAGTATTATCGGTGCACAATAATGGAACATCTGTCGCAGCCAACTTCCAAGAGGGGATGAAGGCGATAAGCTCCTGGATGTCATCAAACTGCCTCAAACTAAACTCTGATAAAACGGAGGTGATGACATTCGGGAACTTGCAGCCGGCCTGGTCCCCTCAGTGGTGGTCATCTCAGTTGGGTGCCCCCCCCCCAACCGGTAGTCAAGGTGCGCAACTTGGGAGTCACATTCGACAACAAGTTGACTTTCCTCCATCACGCCAACGCTGTGGTATCCTCTGCCTTCTACATCCTAAAAAGAATAAAAAAACTACTCCCCTATTTACCGCAGTCTGCGGGCAAAACATTGATCAGTACCTTAGTGTTCTCAAGAACCGATTACTGTAACTCCCTTCTTCTGAACGCTCAGGAAAAGGTACTAAATAAACTCCAGACGGTGCAAAACGCTGCGGCCAGAATCCTATTATCCATCCCTAAATTCACCTCAACCTCCCCTTACATCAAAGAACTACATTGGCTCCCTATCAGGAGCCGAATTAAATTTAAGGCTCTTTGTATAGCCTACAAAACTCTAAACAACTCCGGACCACAGTTCCTAAAAAAAGCCCTCTGTCCCGTGGAACATCTTAGAACATTACGATCCTCCTCAGCCCACCTGCTGAAAGTTCCACGGACAAGAAAGACCAACTGGGGAGACAGATGCTTCACCATCGCAACTGCCAAATTGTGGAACACATTACCACTCCACATTAAAACTGCCCCCACACTACTAAAATTCAGAAAGAGCCTCAAAACATGGTTGTTTTCATCCTAAATTCCCCCTCTTCGCAAGAAGTGAGTTCTGTAACGATGTGCGCTCTAAAAATTGCATAAAATAAAATAAATAAATAAATGTGCGTTTCTTGGTTCTGAGGTAAAGCCTGGAAAGGAAGTTTCTATGGAGATGGGTACTTTGTCGGAACAGGAGAGCTGAGTTGTCAGACTTGCGACGTGCATTCATTAGTGGCTATTATTTCCTGTTGGGAGCCCAACTACATCAAGCTCCATTATGTATTTGATGCATGACTGTTTTCAATCATTTAGGCATCAAATACATAGTGGCGCATGATGTAGTCTTGAGATGGTTTACATACTATCTACAACATCGCTCTAAACCAATAAAAATCAGCAACTGTCTCTCACAACCTACCCCAGTACCACTAGGAGTTTCACAAGGATCCATCCTCACTCCCACCCTTTTTAATCTCTTCATGGAACCCCCCACAAGTAATCTGAATGTGAAATACCACCTATACATCGATGACACACAACTTTACTACAAAATATCATCTCGCAGTGATATCTGCACATCTGAACACCACATTAAATAAGATACAAGCCTGGCTAATCACCAATCATCTCAAACTGAACACCACTAAAACTTTTACTCTTTTCCCCACGACAACAAGCCATTGCCAATCCAAGACTGGCTCAAGGTCATGGAGGCACTTAACTGTCCTCTCACACTCTCGAACTCCGAGAAGTCCCGGGGAATCATCCCATACAAAAAGATGTCTATGAAAGAACACATTAATAATTCAGTCAAAGGTGCGCTCCACAGCCTATAACATCTCAAGAAAATCAAACCGTTTATCCCACCTGAAGACCTAAAGACTGTTGTGCGGTTACTGGTCCACTCAAAACTTGATTATTGCAATGCTGTAACCACGAAACCCCAAAAAGACACCTAACGTCTCCAACAACAACTCTTGATGCAGCTGCTATACTCTTCACAGGTACCAAAAGGGTAAACAGTCAAAATATCGATTTTTTTATTTCGACTTACACTTA
This sequence comes from Lissotriton vulgaris, assembly GCF_964263255.1. Taxonomy (NCBI): domain Eukaryota; kingdom Metazoa; phylum Chordata; class Amphibia; order Caudata; family Salamandridae; genus Lissotriton; species Lissotriton vulgaris. The sequence continues at coordinate 1,037,619,828 of NC_141699.1, read as the reverse complement.
TATCGAGTTGCTAATATTGATGGGACAGAATATCGATGTCCAGAATATCGATGTCCAGAATATCGACCCTAAGGTAAGTAATATCGAAATTACTTATATCGATAGCATATATATCGATGTAAGTAATTTCAATTTACTAATATGTGTTAGAAATATTAGTTAAGAATTTAAATTAATTGTTATAATATGTGTTTAATATGTTTTATAAATAAAAAATATATAAAAGTAAATAATATGTTTTACTACCAGAGCGGGTTGTGGGTTTTTAGGGGAATAGGGTGGGAAGTAATTTATTTGTAATTAAATAATTATTTTTTAATGATTAATTTATTTTGCAATGAAATATTAATTGGCAATGAATTATTTTAATTGATTAATTGATTAATTAATTGATAATTTATGTATATTTTTAAGTAAATTATATGTTTTACTACTGGAGCGGGTTGTGGGTTTATAGGGGAATAGGGTGAGAAGTAATTTGTTTGTAATTAAATAATTATTTTTCAATGGTTAATTTATTTTGCAATTAAATATTAATTGGCAATGAATTATTTTAATTGATTAATTGATTAATTAATTGATAATTTATGTATTTTTTAAAGTAAATTATATGTTTTACTACTGGAGCGGGTTGTGGGTTTATAGGGGAATAGGGTGAGAAGTAATTTGTTTGTAATTAAATAATTATTTTTCAATGATTAATTTATTTTGCAATTCAATAGTAATTGGCAATGAATTATTTTCATTGATTAATTGATTATTTAATTGATAATTTATGTATTTTTTAAAGTAAATTATATGTTTTACTACTGGAGCGGGTTGTGGGTTTATAGGGGAATAGAGTGGGAAGTAATTTATTTGTAATGAAAAAAATATGTTTTTATGATTAATTTATTTTGCTAGGAAATATTAATTGGCAATGATTTATTTTAATTGATTAATAGAATAATTAATTGATAATTTATGTATATTTTTAACTAAATGATATGTTTTACTACTGGAGCGGGTTGTGGGTTTATAGGGGAATAGGGTGGGAAGTAATTTAATTGTAATATTAATTAATTTTGGGTAAAGGAGTATTTTTAGGGTTCAGGGTCAGTTTTGGGTTTTTGGGTAAAGGGGTATTTTTAGTGTTCTGGGTCAGTTTTGGTTTTTGGGGTAAAGGGGTATTTTTAGGATTCAGGGTCAGTTTTCAGTTTTTGCGTAAAGGGGTATTTTTAGTGTTCAGGGTCAGTTTTCAGTTTTTGGGTAAAGGGGTATTTTTAGGGTTCAGGGTCAGTTTTCAGTTTTTGGGTAAAGGGGTATTTTTAGGGTTCAGGGTCAGTTTTCAGTTTTTGGGTAAAGGGGTATTTTTGGGGTTCAGGGTCAGTTTTCAGTTTTTGGGTAAAGGGGTATTTTTAGGGTTCAGGGTCAGTTTTTAGTTTTTGGGTAAAGGGGTATTTTTAGGGTTCAGGGTCACTTTTCAGTTTTTGGGTAAAGGGGTATTTTTAGGGTTCAGGGTCAGTTTTCAGTTTTTGGGTAAAGGGGTATTTTTAGGGTTCAGGGTCAGTTTTCAGTTTTTGGGTAAAGGGATATTTTTTGGGTTCAGGGTCAGTTTTCAGTTCTTGGGTAAAGGGGTATTTTTAGGGTTCAGGGTCAGTTTTCAGTTTTGGGGTAAAGGGGTATTTTTAGGGTTCAGGGTCAGTTTTAGGTTTTTGGGTAAAGGGGTATTTTTAGGGTTCAGGGTCAGTTTTCCTTACTGTTGCACCCACTGGAGTGGGAATAGTAATTATTGTTAAGTAATTATATATTATATATGATTTTTAATTATTTTTTTTTTAATGAAATATGTATTATTATTTTTTTTACCATTATTACATATATTTAAATATGTTTAAGTAATTAATAAGTATTATTTACAGTATTTTTTATGTTATTTTAAATTTTTAAAAAATCGATATATTTAACAACAATATTTTTAACATCGATATTATTTTTTCGCTATTTTGGTACTTACCATGTTGTACATAGGGCGTGGATATTTTTGCTATCGATATAATTACGCCGATATTTGTGTAGGTCGAAATTCTGTCTGTCGAAATTCTGTCATAGATCCACCAAAAGATTTGACTACATTGCACCTGATCTCAAGAGTCACTCTCAATTGGCTGCCAATAGAAGGAAGATGCAACTTCAAGTCAGCTTGTATCACCCACAAAGCCCTTCACTCTGCAACCCCCGAACATTTAGAATGCAAACTATCAAGAGAGGGTAAAAATCGGGCAGTTTAAGAAGCTCCAACTCACTCCTTCTCATCCCTTCCAAACTGAAAAAAAATCTTCCCAGAAACATTCTTTCTCAGGTAACGCTCCATGGATCAAGAACTCACTTCCTCAAGACCCCTGTTGTAATCCCTCCTATACGTGTTTCAAATAGAACTTCAAATCACTGTTGCTGCACAAATACTTCAACTTGCTCTCCTGAGCCTCATACATCAACAGGATCATTCAATACGGTCCCCATCCCAATTTGAGATTTAATCCATCACCAATGGATAATGTTCCATTATTTGTTACTTTCTGATATACTTATACAATTGTTGCACTGTTTCTCATTCTTTACGGATAGTCTATGTCAACCTGTAATCCTTCTATCAACGCTATTGTCTCTGTGTCTTCTACATGTCTCTATGTCACATCTTGTAAAGCGCTGTGATACCCTCAGGTCTGGCCAGCGCTATATAAAACTCTCAAATAAATACCTGTGTGACCAGTAGCTGCTACTGACAATAACACTTGGTGGGTGGAGGGTAATAATAAAAAAAGATAAAAGAACTTACCTGGGGCTGCTGCTGCCGGACCCCGCTCTCCTCTGCTTTCGCCGCCTTAATGCTTCTCTGCTCCCATCCCCACCCAATCACAACACTGCTCTCACATGATAGCAGTTTCGTGATTGACCTGAGCAGGCTGAAATGCCGTTCAGTTAGGGTCTGGGAGCCTGCACTGGCTCTCCACCCGGCTGTGCAACACAGCCAGATGGAGAAAAACTAAGTGCGCATGTCTGTTTGGTCGGCCCACAGGCCTGAATGGTATTATAGTATCAGTCCCTGATGCTTTAGTGCTAGAAAACTACTTATGAGTATGTCTTGGTTTAGAAGGTAATAAGACCATCTAGATTTTTTTTGCTGAGTAATGATTTGATTGTTTTTCATTTTCAAATAGAAAAACTAGCCTGTTTTCTGAAAGATATGGCTCTGGCTTGATACAGACTTTTATTGAGTGTTAAAAACTTTTTATCATACTGTTTGCTTATTCCAAACACTCATCACCACTTTTTCCATTTATGTTTTTCTTTGCAAGCGGACAATCCTATATGCGCACATCGATCTGTGACTGACACTATTATCGCACATCCATCTTCCTCACTGTCACTCGATGATGACGTTAACAAATCTTTGGGAGATTAATTTGATAAAGATCAACTTAATTTTGTTTCCACATGTCTTAGTCGATGTTGCCGATTGCCCTTGTGGAAGTGGCTTGAACGCTCCTGGAACAACTTGCTAAACTTGCAGAGTCACACTTGGAGGAATACTTGGCATCCAGTGAGCAATACAAAATCTAGGAAGGCCTTGGATACCTATCAGAAATCTATCTATTAAAAATCGGCTGCCCAAAGTTCAGAAGAAAGCGTCCAACGAAATATCATCAAAATACTTTTGGGTGTTCACGTCATTAGAACGTAAGTTGCTTGATCACTCCTCAGCCTCTACTTCAAATCGAATTGCCATTCATTTATTTATTTTAGGAAGAGAATGTGTACTTGATTTTAAAAACACAATTAAGGTAAACATCATATCCAATTAGTATTGGAACATAATAAATTTAGGTACAATTGCAATTTTTGAAACTATTAAAGTCATGAATTTTAGACATTAAATAATAAAGTATATTTTCAATACTATTACTTTAGAAAAATCTATTAAATGTATGTGTACAGTAGCAAAACTTATGATTATACATATTTCGCTTCACTCAAAATCAATGTCACTTATACATTGCTGTTTCTGTATTTTTTGTACATGAACGCTACACGCTCATGCATTGAAAAAGCTTGTGAATCTGGCACCAAAGGTTCATGAGTAAGTGCTGCATTAAGTTGGGCAAGGGGACCAAATTGGATATACTTCGCAAGGTAGGAAGTAGCAGATGTCGGTGGAGGGTAGAGGGGCAAAAGTGATAGAGAAGATTGTCAACAAACAGCTAACCCGCTACCTCAAAGACAACAACATCCTGGACCCTTCCCATTCCGGTTTCCGCAGCAACTACAGCACTGAGACCGCCCTCATCACCGCCACTTGAAGACATCAGGATCCTGATGGACAAAGGAGAAACAGCCGCCCTCATCCTCCTGGACCTATCAGCTGCCTTCGACACAGTCTGCCACCGCACCCTATCAGCACGCCTCCATGACGCCGGAATCCAAGAGAAGGCCCTAGCCTGGACCACCTCCTTTCTCTCCGGCAGAACCCAGAGCGTCCGCCTACCACCCTTCTGCTCGAAAACCACCGAGATCATCTGCGGCGTCCCACAGGGATCCTCCCTCAGCCCGACGCTGTTCAATATCTACATGGCACCGCTCGCCCACGTCGCACGACAACATAACCTCAACATCATCTCCTAAGCCGACGACACTCAGCTGATCATATCCCTCACCGAAGACCCCCACACCGCCAAAGCCAACCTCCACAGAGGAATGAAGGCCGTAGCCGACTGGATGAAGGACAGCAGACTGAAGCTGAATTCAGACGAAACGGAGGTCCTCATTCTCAGACCCACCCCATCATCCTGGGACGACTCTTGGTGGCCCACATCGCTAGGCACAGCCCGGAAACCCACAGACCACACACGCAACCTGGGGGTCATCCTCAACTCCACCCTCTCCATGACCAGGCAAGTCAACGGCGTCTCTGCATCCTGCTTCAACACCCTCTGAATGCTCCGCAGGATCTTCAAGTGGATCCCTCCTGACACAAGAAAAACCGTCACCCAGGCCCTCATCACCAGCAGACTCGACTACGGGAACGCCCTATACTCAGGAACAACAACCAAGCTCCTGAGACGACTACAACGAATCCAGTACGCCTTGGCACGTCTGATCCTTGACGTCCCCTGACGCAGCCACATCACACCCCACCTGAGAGGCCTGCACTGGCTCCCCGTCAACAAGAGAATCACCTTCAAGCTCCTCACCCACGCACACAAAGCACTACACAACACCGGACCTACATACCTCAACAACCGACTCAGCTTCCACACCCCCACCCGAAGCCTCCGCTCAGCCAACCTCGCCCTTGCCACATTTCCTCGTATCCGGAAAACCACCGCCGGCGGCAGATCCTTCTCCTACCTCGCCGCCAAGACCTGGAACGCTCTCCCTACCAGCCTGCGACAGACTCAGGACCTGCTGGCCTTCAGAAGACTCCTGAAGACTCCTGAAGACCTGGCTCTTCGATAAGTAGCTTTCCCCCTCCCCCCAGTGCCTTGAGACCCTCACGGGTATGTAGCGCGCTTTAGAAATGCAGTGATTGATTGATTGATTGATTGGGCTGGCTGAGACGATGCCGACAACGAAAAAAAGGGGGAAAAAATAACTTACCTGCCTTCTTCGGCTCTTTACATTTCCGGTCTTCTGCTGCTCGTGGCTTCACTGCAGGCACAAGAGCACCTTCAGGATTGGCCTAAGCGCCCTCGATTTACGCTCCCAGGGAGACTGGGAGCCTGTGCTTGCTGTCTCCGAACGGGCAGTTGGAGAGAGCTTCAGTGCGCATGTCGGTTTGGCTGGCCGACATATGCACTGATAGCAGCAGTGCATACATACCACTCCCTGTCGGTGCCTGTCATCCCCCTGACCCCGCCCCAAGACTCGGCCAGGAATAAAATAAAATGATCATAAACCTGAGTTTATTATTGTTTTCTTTTTCTTTTTACGCTGTTGGGAGGGGAGCAGCGCTCCCCCGCCATAGTGGAAGAGCCGCCGCTGAAAGTAGGTGTTGGGACAGGAAACATATAACTTATTAGGAAAAATCATTTCAAGAGAAAATGTAAATTCCTCGAATTTCCTAACAATATGCCTGCAAACGTTTATGCAACGTGTAGAGTACACACGTGCACACACACACACATAGGTTCACGCAAAAAGGTCAATGACAGCATTTTTACTGACCTTCTTGCACATTTAGGGCTCGATCAAGAGTCGGCCACTAAATGTTGCCACAAATGTTCGGTTTTGCATAGTTTGAAAATTAGTGCATGAACAATTTGCAACAGTAATACATGAATGAGGAATAACACTCGAGTAGCGGGTGTTATTCCTGATTGCAACTTGTACAAACAGTACATTTGCGCAAAATACTTTTTGTGACGTAGGTTTTTTCATCTGCAAATCCAGGAGCAAACACCTGCGGTTTGAGTACCGAGAAAAATCCTTTATTTCCCCCAAACATTGAACCCGAACTGGATTTACAATATGACCATAATCGGAGTTTAACAGAAAAACTACGACACGTGCAAATTACGTATGTGCATTTTCAAAAAAGTTGTTAGTTTTACAGTTAACTATTTTAAAGAGACATATCATAATTTTGAAGTGCATTTGCAAATCTGTGCTTTTGTATTTTCCGAAACGTCTTTCCTTTTGTAGCAGCTTTGCTCGGCTTCTCCAAGACATATTTAATGTCAAACACAACGCATGCAAACATCGTTCCCCGATGGTTTACATGTTGGTTTAAAAGCACGCTCTGCGCCGATGGCTCTAATTGTGGTTGAAAGGAAGCCGCTCAAACTCTGATTAAGCTAATAACAAAGTGCCGCGCGGAGGGCTATCTCGCGCCGCCAGCGCGCGCGCTCCGAGTGAACCAAGGGCACGGCCACGGAAATATCCCGCGCATTTGTTTGGAGGACTAAAGCCTTTAATCGCGAGGTTCACTGAGGCTGAAAGCTGCACGGTTCCAGCTTGTGGGTTCTTAAGGATTATGGCTTAATCTTATAGAACTTTTCCTCTTCACACATAAGTGGAAACCGGCACGGGAACGATGGGGCGTCAGTGTCCGAGGCGCACAGACAGGCCGGCTTTTTGCATAAGTGGGTTTTGCACTCTGATCTGATCTTGTAGCGTGTGCGCGTGCATCTGTTGTGGTGTTTAACAGGAAATGTGGCTATTAATGTCCATATCCAATCAGAGAGGAGCTCACACAGCTTTTGTTACTGAATATGTTTTCGTGGCGCGGATTTATTTATGTGTTTATTTGGTTGTAGGGCTTAATTTGTAAAAAAAAAAAAAGTGACACGTTAGGAGGCCACTGCAGCTTGCAGCACACATTGGCCCTGCCAGGCTGCCAATGATAGTACCAACAAAACTACTAACCATCACACTCCTACAAGTGTGACAATTCGGACTATTTCAGGCCCCCACAGCTATAAGAACAGGCCACACGCACACAAACTGCTGAGACTCCCTTGAGCATCGGGGGTGCACAGTCACAGGGCAATCCTCACGAAGGTCTCAGGCTGCACGAAGCACACACACACAGTGTTGCTAAGACTCACTTAGACTTCTGGCGCCCCAATCCCAGGGCAATTCTTCCGAGAGTCTCAGGCAGCAAAAAGCACACACACACAGCGTCGCTGAGTCTCACTTGAACTTCTCGTGTGCACAGTCACAGGGCAATCCTCATGAAGGTCTCAGGCTGCACAAAGCACACGCACACAGCTTCGCTGGGACTCCCTTGAGCCTCGGGGGCGCACGGTCACAGGGCAATCCTCACGAAGGTCTCAGGCTTCACGAAGCACACGCACACAGCGTTGCTAAGACTCACTTAGACTTCTGGCGCCCCGATCCCAGGGCAATTCTTCCGAGAGTCTCAGGCAGCAAAAAGCACACACACACAGCGTCGCTGAGTCTCACTTGAACTTCTCGTGTGCACAGTCACAGGGCAATCCTCATGAAGGTCTCAGGCTGCACGAAGCACACACACACAGCGTTGCTGAGATTCACTCAGACTCCGGGTGCACACGATCACAGGACAATCCTCACGAAGGGCTCAGGCTGCAAAAAGCACACGCACACAGCATCGCTGAGATTTGATTGGACTCCAGGTGCCCACGATCACAGGGCACGGCTTACGAAGGTCTCAGGCTGCAAAAAAGCACACGCACACAGCATCGCTGAGACACTTCTGGAAACTTTTGTGTTCCTGAGTTTCCACAACAGGGAGCCAGCTCACCTCGGCCCTTGGGGTTAAGTTTCTTCAGGACACAGCACAGCAAAGTCCGTTCAAGAAGGGAGACACCGCACACAGCAAAGCCCCTTTAGCCTCTTCCTTGGTTATAACAGCAAACTGTAGGCCAGCCCCAGAACACACACCAAGGGTCAGTCCTTTCCTTCAGTCTATTCAGCGGTTCCATCCTTGGTAGATGTTCCTCTTGACCACAAAGTAGTTTTCAATCCTTTTCAGTCTTGATCAATCCAATTCCAATTTTCAGGGGTTTCAGCTCTCATAGGTATAGCCCTAAATTTCTTTGACGTCTTTGTGTTCAGGGGGGCTCGGACCCCTATCCAAACCAGATTTGGGTTTCTCCCTGCCAGTGACACCTTCTTCCTGTGATAGTGGGGTCTGGATCCATAATCACTCAGCAGGGGATGGAGCCATTGTTTTATGGCTGCAGCCCAGGCCTTTTCACCTCTAGGGGCTACTCCTCCCCCCTACACTCCAGATGCAAGTCAGCTTGTTGCTGTCTCACCTCCTCCCCTGGGTCAAGACATTCCCCAGATCCTATCACTTTCAGATCCAGACAGTCAATTCACAACCAGGCAGAGACACACAGAAAAGTTAGAGCACAAAAACCCAGCCACTTCTAAAAGAGTGGCTTATAAACACACAATTCAAAAAACCACCTTCATAGAAAGATGTGTTATTACATTGTGAGTTCAGGCATACTAAACTTCACCTCTCAATCTTAAGCCTTTGTGAAGATAGGCTGGAAAACATATTACACAGCCTTCCCATTCTATCTTATGGGCAAGATGGCCTTTCAACAGTGAAAAACGAAATGGAGATTATTTCACTGTCAGGACATGGTACACACTGTAGTACATGTCTTACCTTTCACATGCACTGCACCCAACCCAGGGGGTACCCTCGACCTACCATAAGGGTGTCTGATGTGCATAGAAAGGGAAGGGTAAGGTCTGGCAAATAGGTGTACTTGTCAGAACAACATGTCAGTTTAACAAACTGCGTGCAGGCACTGCAATGGCAGGTCTGAGTTCCCTTTTTAAGGCTACTAGTGTGGGTGGCACAATTAGTGCTGCAGGGCCACTAGTAGCATTTGCATTACCAGCCCAGGCATACATAGTGTTCCAGTCCTACAATCATGGTTTATAAATATGTCGCAAAAAATATTTGCAATATGACAACACTCCCAAATACCTGGCTGTTCTATAGATCAAAAGTTATGTGTTTCTACCTTTGTACAAAAATGTAGAAAGTCCATGAAAATTGATAACTCTCCAATACTCAATACTTCTCTAGATATTTATCACTGGATTGTTTTGTAGTTCGAGTCCACTAAACTAGATTTTCGTTGTTTGTTGCAGTGCTCAGGTGCATGCTGGTAAGAGTTAGCCCACTATGCTGGGAAATATGATTTTTATTTGAATCCATTCCATGACGCAGACCGGATTATAATGCGTTTAAAACTCAAACTGCTAAAACATGATAGTAGTAGATACAAATGCCCAACGTTTGCCATATTCACATTTGTTAAAAAAATTCAGATTGTGAAAAAGCTACTTAGCTTTTTCACTATGTTTCTTCTTTTCTTCTGCTTTTTCTGACATTCTCTGCTGCACAGAGTTTAGTGTCAAATGTATTCTATGGCTTCCTTGATACCTTGAGTTCATCAATAGTTTTCTTGTGAGGTCTTCCCTCTCAGGAGAGGTTTTCAGTATTTGAATCCACTTTTTGAATCCTCTTCGAGTTCTTGAGCTCCAACGTCTCATCCAATTTCTCCTTACTACATGCAAGTTCTTTCAGATGACCATTCCAGAAATTCGTCCCAGAGCTGGTCTTGTTGTGGAGGTTCTAAAGAAGAAGGTTCTTCAGGGAACCGCAGCATGGAAACCATCTTATCGCAGGGAAGCAGAGCATGGAAACCAACTTTAATTCAGGGTGAACACAAATTGGTACTTGGTTCCGGCTAAGGAATTCCTGCAGCTTTCGTTGCAGCCTTGGTCATCATTGTATGTACAGGCAAACTGTGATCCGATCAATGTCAGCTTCTACTCTTCTTCCATCTAAAGCTTTTTAACACAGTGTCTGAGGAATTTGGAAGAGGAGTCACTGGTTTGCTCGTGAGATCTAAAGAGAGTCAGGATGCAATCCTCTACAAAAAATAGACATTTGCTCCAGCCACACATAAGATATTTGCTTTACTTTGAATTGCAGGGTTGACAACATCTTGATTCAAACAAACAAACAAGGCCTTTACTGTATCACGTCTACATGATGCCATCCCATGGTTTATGGCATTTATTTATGCAGTTAGTGAAGTCATTGACTTCACCTTGCTGAACTTTAAAAATGTTTTGAACCCTCAATCCTAAAGCAAGTATGACATCCACAGCATCAATCTTCGCTACTGCAGCCACTTATCAAATTATTTTTCATTATTAATAAAATCTGGCCTACTGAATATCTTGGATTTGAGATTTCAGCCAGTGTTTCATCAAGTTTTATCAATAAAGTTCACAAAGCTGGTCAGTCCACTGGCATGTTTTCTCGAAGGATAAGACTGTGAAGGGGCGCAACCTTTGCCGCCAGGCTCTATTGTAAGTATAAGTTAGGTTGCCACCAGAAAAAGAGAGACATCTGCTTGTTCCATGTTGCATGCCTTAGCTCTTTGACAGTGTCTCTTTCCAAGCATCTGTTGGGAACATTGGGAATCAAAGCCAATACCAAATCATTTTTAGACTTCACCATCAAAACACTCGAGTCCATCAGAAATACATTCCATGATTTGAATAGGAGATGTTGGTCCAAATGGTTATTAGAAGTCTTCAGCTCTTCAAAACTTTGATAGACAATATTTAGAGCCAACATGATGTTGTTCTGGTGAACAAAAATGGCATAAGTACTCCTCTAAGCTGCATACTCTTCAGGCATGGATTGCATCATCTTCAGGCTTGTTCGTCTCAAGCTTTAGACCAAGTTTATCATGCAGTACATACTTCCAGGATTCAAGTACAGCACCGAGAGCACCTGTGAATGAAACAAATTTCTGTTTATCAACTTCAGCTGTAAGGTGACTACAATACCAATCCAGAGCAGTGAGAGTTTAACCGTCTCAATCAGATTATCTCCTGCTTTAAAATGTTCAGGGTTATTGATATATCGGCCTACTGGTCCAGTTACAGGACTTATGAAGATAACGCCAGACATCTTAGATGCCTCTAGTCTTCAGACAGCTAATTTTATGCTGTTAGGTGATCTCAATGTTCATATTGAAAGCGTAGAATGTTCAGATTGCCAACTTTCAACAAGGGTCACATTCTACCCCCACTTTTTATGAATCTATCTGATATGACAGTAGAGTCACCTCTAGCAACAGTATGGAACTGACCATTATATTATTCCTTTCTCAATCCCAAGAGATGGAAAGAATTCATATAGAACCACACATCCAATGACCTTTCGGCAATGGTCCAAATCGAATGTGACCAGATGGAAGCTATACCTTTCCAAGGCAGCACCTAGTCAAGTTTTTTTTTCAAGTTTTTATTGTATTTGATTTGGTTCTCCACTGAGAACCACAAATATTAAGTGTACAATTTCAATTTTAACAGTTTAGTATAAAAATGTCATTCTAATACAAAGTTAAAAATGGTTTAAAAAAATTGTAAAAATTGTAGCATACAAATTCATTTGGCAGAGCTTTACATAAAATAATCAGTTCCTGTACTGAGTTAATTCTACATTTCAAATAGATTGGATGAATAAACCTTTTCCCAGCTTTTACCACTATCGCATTTGGGCAGGTAAACAGTAAATGCTCCAAGTCTTGCTCTCCGACATTACACAAGTTACATCTAAGACTTTCTTTTAAGTACCACCTAGATGTAATGGTTTTTACCGGAAGTATTCCGAATCGGAGCAAAACAATCGATCTCCTAGCTCCATGGTTTAGGTTAAAATTAATGTACTGTTGAGGTTTCTTATATTCTATAGATTCGGTGATATTTTTATATAAAGACAGTTTAAAACAGTGCTGAGAGTCAAGGTCAAAGCTGAGTCTTGAAGTAAAGTGCTTTAGAAAAAGTTTCAACTGGGCAGGAGTCCAAGAAAGTAACAGCTTGATATTAACCTCTGATAACTTAAAAGCAAATAGGATATTTCTTGAAAATACATTCTTTGATGCTTCACATTCAAATGTTTCTATTTTTAGTAGGAATCGGAGCGTTCCTTTTTCAGCATGGAGGAGATTGTACGCCCACCTGATGATATTGGTGATTGCTCGGGCATAGGAGCTGGTTAGTGAAAACTCAAGGCAGAGAGCTTGCACTGGTACCGCCTGGGACAACTTCATTAGTTTTCGTAGGATCTTTCCTTCTTTTAAGTCTAAAAAGCTCCATTGAGTTATTGGTACATATTCAAGAGTGTATGACAGTACTGGTGGAACCTTGGCACTGTATACCTTAAGCATAGCAGAAAAATGCCTTTGTCACAGAGTGAAAGTGACTGCGTGTGCTTTGTCGGAATGGCACGGGGTGGAACCAACTGCCCGTGCATTGTCAGTATGACACACAGTGAAAGTGACTGCGTGTGCATTGTCAATATGGCATTGTGTGCAACGAACTGCATGTGCATTGTCATAATAGCCCCGGGATTGAACCGGCTGCACCTCGATTGTCAGGATGGCACAGGGTGGAAGAAACCAACTACACGTGCATTGTTAGTATAGCACTGGGATGGAGCTGATGGCACGTGGATTGTCAGGATGGCACAGGGTGGAAGAAACTGCACGTGCATTGTCAGTATGGCACAGAGTGAAACTGACTGCACAAGCATTGTTAGTAGGGCACCGGGGTGCAACTGACTGCACGAACATTGTCAGGATGGAACCAACTGCACGTGTATTGTCAGTATGGCTCGGAGTGAAACTGGCTGCATGTGCATTGTCAGGATGGCACAGAGTGGGACCAACTGCACGTGGAGCATCAAGATGGCACGGGGGGCAATTGCTGGCACATATGTTGTCATGCTAGCAGGGTCGTGCAATTGCCTGCACGTATGTTCTCATGCTGGCAGCATGGTGCAATTGACGGCAAATATACAGACAGAATGGCAATAGGATGCAATTGGCTGTAACTGCATTGGCGAGCAACAGACTGCACATGTACTACCTGGATAGTAACAAGATGCACTTGGCAGCACGCATATTGTCAGGGGCATGATTTTGGCAAATCTTAGACATGGGTTAAAGAAAATAAATAAAAACAGGGTCTACCGATGGAATCATAAGTGGAGCACCACAAAAGAAAGAATATAAATGGTCCAGTCCATGCTCATTGAATAATACTCCTGTTGCAATAAAGACAATGAGTGGTTGTGCAAATCGCGCTAGTCACGTAACTTGAAAGGTGACCCCGTGTGGGAGTGACTTAACATAAAAATCAAGATGAAAGACTTCAAGCCGATGAATTAGTACTACTAAAAAAAGAAAGAGTAAAACTGTAGAAATCCGAAAGTGCCATTAACGTCCAGTGCAACGCGTAGTAGCAAAACATTATTAGTCCTTTAAACGCCCGTGATGTGCAGCTAAGCTTTTAGCTTAAACGCCATACGAAGGGCAAAACTATTAATCTATAGAACGCCTGTAGGCGGGGGAGAAAGGAGGGGTGATTGAAAGAAAAGGTTTTGAGAAGGGCTGGAGGAAAAGGGAGGGTGGAATGTGAGCAGCAGGGGAGAGTGCAAACAGAGGAGCCTCATTACAGCTGGTGGGAGGGGCGGGGGAGCAAAGAGCGCGCTGGCGAAGCGTCGCGCTTCAAGAGCCAGGCTTACTTGCAAGTCAGATGGGGGTTGGGGGTGGTATTTGTGTCCTTGGACAGCAGTACCAGTGCCTGCCAACCGAACCGTAGCGTTGTGGCTGAGTATGCACATTGTGCCTGCTGATTGCGGTCTGACAGTGTTTCCACTGTTCATACTGAGCTTTTTTTGTTCGCATCTGTTTTGAGTTACATGCTTTGCTGCATGCAGTATGTAATCCCATGTCTTTTGCCTGGTGGTGCGCCAATACTTTCAGTGCACGCAGTAACGTGCCCAGACATGTGTAGAAAGTGCCCTTCTGAGTTCCACCCCAGGTCCTGTAAACTGCCGGATTTTCTGCGTGTCTGAGGAAATTGGGGTGTATCAAAGCCATATGTCACCTGCATCAGCTGGCTGCAGTTGCAGCTGCCCTACAACTGTGGCGTTTGATTTTGGTGTCTCTTGAACGCGTCTGAACGAGCGTGTGTTGTCCAGAGCTTTCCCTTTGTACTTATGTTTGTCTGTGTGTTTTACTATACGTCTTTGCAAATACGCCTGGCAATTTGCAGGTAATTGTGTATTTCTGCGAGGAGCTGCGATTTCCGCCGGATGTTTCAATGGCCTACAGCAAAGTGGAGCGATGGGGGTAGGTGGAAGCACCCTGCTGGAAGTATGTGTGTGTCCTGGGGCTACGTCCTGTCAAGCAATAATTCAGTCACAGGATTACCCTTTCTAACAACTTGCGCTGTTAACAAAGCTTTTAACTTGAGGTTTTCCATTATTACGTCTGACACCCACTTCCGCTGTCCTCGTGGTTGACTGCACGTTTCAGTATTTACATAGTCTGCGCAAAATACCTTCTGAAGTTTACAGTGGAAGTAATTTCGTACAAAATAAGCAGTATGCCCTGCTCTCGCATGCCATCCTTCTAAATCCTGTCACTAACAGACAACTGCCAATCAAGAAGTGGAAGGAAAGCGATTGTCAATTAAACCAATGCAAACACTGTCAGAAAGTTACGGTAAACAACGACAGTGCAAAAGACCACGCGAGGAGGCAAATTGCAAACGGTGGCTAAACTTGCCCTCCACTTTCGTCCCGTCTGGATTTGGACTTCAGTGTAATCCCTTCTCCCTACATAGTGAGTAAACTGAATGGCGGGTTGGGGGCAGGCGTTAAGGACCGGTGTGCAAATTCCCAATAATACGCTGATTTTGAAGTTCATTTTCTAACAGGGCTCGCTGGATGGTTTTAGTGAGGAAACGTAGCAGATGGCCAGGGTGTCCCAGGAGATGGTAGATGTTCACAGAGATATACTTTAAGCACACAGCAGACAATATAAGTAAAAGCCAGTGCGCACTGACAAATAGATTAAAACAGACACAGTGACTCACAGCGATACACACAGACACCAAGACTGGAGAAGCATGGCTACTGATGAGATTGCTTAAGGGAGGTCTTTAATTAAAGTCGCTGTCACTTGGGTTTGCTCTGCTTGTGATGCACACACACCTTTTGTTACACACGAGGCACAGCTCTACCAAGAGTGGAGGGTGAGGAGAACGTATTGTAATACAGCTGTAGCAGCGCCACATCAGCATGTACATGTGTGCTGGGAACCCCAAAGCTGCGCGTGTGCTTGGAGGGTGGGAGGAGGGCTCCTAACGTCAAGAGGAAAGAGGGAAAGACCAAATTAAAAAGAAACAGTGACGGAAGGGAAATGTTGCATTCGTACTATTTGTACTTGCAACAGTTATAAATGTTTTTAGATACGCTCCCTGATGCCCCTTGGCGATGTCTATGCTGTAGGAGATTAGAGCCCACATCCGTTGGTAAGCAACCCAGTGGGAAACTGAGCACCGTGAATGTGATCTGAGGCGGAGTGGGTGCCCGGGCCTCTTGCTGCCTAACTTGATGCACTCAGAAAAGGTGGGGGAAGGGAACCAATGCATTTGTGCTCGAAAGGTGGGAGGGTGAAAGCAACAAATAAAACAAAGGACTGCGTTTGTGCTTGGGTTGTTGGAGGAGGGCTCCTAACGTAAAGCAGAAAGAGAGAAAGCCAAAATTAATAAAAAGAAGCAGCGATGGAAGGGAAATGCTGCGTACTATATTCACTTGCAATAATTATTCCTCCCCAAAAAACAAGCGCTCGTGTGAAAGCCTACAAAAAGATGCCGGCCCAGAGCAAATCTAAAGAAACGAAACCATGAGCAATGACGTGCGCTGCGAATTGTAAACAAGCACTCGTGTGAAAGCCTACAAAAAGATGCCGGCCCAGAGCAAATCTAAAGAAACGAAACCAAGAGCAATGACGTGCGCTGCTGAATGTAAACAAGCAAAATCGGCCGCGAAATGAAACAAGCATGCGCTGGAGAAGCCTCACGCTTTATTCAAGAGCCTGTTGGGGGCGGGATGCGAGTGAGTGGGAGGGAACGGGCCAACGCGCGCTGGAGAAGCGTGAGCCTGGTCGGGGCGGGATGCGAACGAGTGGGAGGGAACGGGCCAAGCGCGCGCTGGAGAAGCGTCACGGTTGGCGCTGGACAGGGTGAAGAGCCAATAAAAGCTCTTGAAAGCTCTTGAAAAAAATGCCCGTGGGGAGAATGCGCGTGATTGTGTTCACACGAACTGTACTAAATCTGAAATGGTTCAAGAGCTTGTTTTGCCTACTATACTCTCGTCTATTAATCCCTGCGGGATAGAATAGTCGAGACCTAAAAAGGACAGCCTTACGTCCTATCCGAGCCTCTGATTGGGCATAAGGGTGTGAGTTTGGCTTTCTCAACTTGTTTGTTCAGTCTGAATGTTGGTAAATCCACGTGCAGAGGAAACTGTGCACTGAGGACTACACCAGGTAAGTTTCCATGTTGTGTGTATGAGTAAGAATATGCTTACGCGGTGTATGTGCCTGTCTGCAAGTGTGCACCAGTGTGTGTGCTTGTGAGCATGTGTGTGAGTGTTTGTATGTGTCCTTACTGCTGTTTTATGACCTTTGATTTGATAGCCCCACTACTTTATAAATTGACCAGCCGTCACTGGTAAAAAATTTGCACTCTTTTAGATTAGTCCACATTACCTTCCCCTGCCTATTTCACGGAATAGGAATTTTCCAAGTACACAGAATGTGTGCATGGTGGGCAATGTATAATAGATAGAGAAGAAGTTAGATTATGCCTCGATTGAAAAACAAAATAGAAAATTGATTGTTTAGTAGAGAAAATTGGCTATAAGTACGGTTGCTTCTGAAGTCCACTGTGCAAGATTCATGATTAAAATGTTAAAAGCTATGCTTCAGTTTCAACACTCCACGGTATTAAAGTAGCGCAGATAAATGTGGCAGTTGTAATGGCACACACTTCCTAACCAATATATGGCAGTGCCTCTATCCTCGCCTGACAGGACTTTTCAATTTATTTGCAGATCATGACTTTTTCTGCCCATTTGGAGTTTCCTGAATTTCAATTAAGCACTAATGGCTTCAGAGCATTACCAATTATTTTAATTTTAATGTGAAAGTATGGGTTGATGGACATCTAAAAATAAATGCTCAATAGCCTCTGAATTTTAAATGTTATAATGGAATGAAAAGTATGTATTATGAGGCCACTCCATTATGGGCAGACATGGCGAAAAGTGGAATAAATATTTTAACAACTGTTCAACTTCTCAGATGACAGTCATGATTAGGGAAAAAGAACTTGGAAATAGCACAGGTTGTATCTGTGACCCAGAATGCCTGTACACAGCTAAAAATGATATGCTGGTAAAAGCAGATTCATATACTTTCCCGGAATTAATAGGTTATTGGAGTCACTTTGCCCAACTAAACCCATACGAAATCATACATGCGAGAGTAAAGGCATGTTTTTGCACAATTCATCGGCTGGTGACTTCCAGCCTTCACAAGAAAACTTTGATTAATTACCTGTTTGTTAATATTCACATTTAATTCAAAGATATAAATGTAACCTCCATGCCCTTACGATCAATTCTAATTGTATTAAAATTTGAAAGCAGTTGTATCAGTAACCTTAGGCCAAGTCTGTATCTATCTGAGTCTGCAGAAATTGCACACTCACCGTTCTGACAATAGAACCTCTGTGTCAGCACAAATTATTCAAATTTCCCGGAGCTCTGAAATAATAAGTGTCACCTTATATCTCTGAGGCCTGTTATGCCTCCCTGCATTGAGCAAATGAGGTAAGTTAGGGGCTAATTCAAACTTTTTTTGTGGCAGATTTCAAATGTGCTTAGGTGATCTGAAAGGCAACACTTGGTTTTTAATCATCCCCTCTTTCATGGTCCTTCAAATAATCTGAAAGATGTTTGTGTCTGTTCATCATTACCATTAATGAGGTCAGCCATTTTGATTGTGTGAGTCACATGGACATAAAATCACATTGGACGCCAACATTGATATACAAATGAGGAAGTGATTTGAAAATTAAAGAGTGAGCGCCCTTGAATGTAATTTGATCAAATAACAGTATCACAATATACAGCCACATGCATCAAGCTAAAACCTGGTCGCAAGCAGGCAGATTCTCAGAATCTGCCCCTTTGCGACCAGTATTTTTGCATTTGGGATGCATCATCCCAAATGAAAAAATCGCAATTTAAGGAATCTCTAATGCCCACATGCATCAAACTGAATTGCATTCGCAAACGGTGCGAATCGCAAAATTCGTCCGTTTGCGAATGCAAATCCTGTTTTTGAGATGTATCATTCAAAATTGTATTTTTCTCAATGTGCGAATTCGCAATTGATTTTGCGATTCCTTAAAAACTCGCAATTTTAAGGAATCGCAAAAAAATCTCAAAAAAGTGTATGCATCAAAAATCGCAAATTGCGCATTTTCAAGGAATCGCATTTAGGAATCTCTAAATTTAGAAGTACTGGGAGCAGGTGGTAAATTTTTTTATTGTAAGGGAAACATGTGAAATCAATTATTTGGGTACTTAAGGGGTTGTTCATTTGCAGTACACCTCTTTGAGGATGGCAGCAGTCATTTTTCTTGCACGTCGCTGGAGGTTGAGAGCAGCAGGAAGGAGAAGGAGGATGCTTAGTGAAAGGATATTTAGATTGCGCATTACTTTGTTTGGTCAGACACAGGCAGAAATATATGACAAGTATAGGTTGAATGCAGACTCCATAATAGATCTAATTGCTGAATTAGACCCAATATTACGCAGAGAAACACGTAGGATCCTAGCCATACCCACCTATGTGCAGGTCTTATGTTGTCTACACCTTTTAGCCTCAGGTTCCTTCCAGGGAGTAATAGCAATTGCTGGGGGGGTTTCACAGAGTGCACTTTCTAGATTTTTCCAAGATTTCCTTAATGCAATGCTGATAAGGATACAGCATCACATTCATTTCCCTAGAAATCAACAAGAGTTGTTGGAAACCAAGTTTGACTTCTACAACATGGCTAATTTCCCTCATGTGATAGGTTGCATAGATGGAACCCATATTCCCATCTGTCCCCCATCTACAAATGAGTATATTTTTCGCAACAGAAAAAACTACCACTCTTTAAACATCCAAGTAATTTGCAATTCAAAAACAATAATCACAGACCTAGTTGCAAGTTTCCCTGGGAGTGCCCATGACTCCTATATATTCAAACATAGTGCCATCCATGGGCGACTGTTGTCTGGTGAATTTGGAGATGGATATTTGCTTGGTAAGTCATGCTCTATTGCTCAAATTACATTTCTTTCACATTCTGGTACATGATAACTTAACTGCCATTCTATTTTTCTAAACTCTCATAGGAGACAGTGCATATGGTGTGAGATCATATATATTGACACCATACCTCAATCCAGCAACCCGTAAGCAGCAAAACTACAACCATGCCCATATTTCAACTAGAAATGTAGTGGAGCGGACCTTTGGGGTCATGAAGTCTAGGTTCAGGATACTGCACAAAACCGGTGGAGCATTGCAATATCGCCCTGATGTATGCTGCAATAGTTGCGACATGTGCCATCCTGCACAACATTGCCACACGGAGAGACTTGGAACTGGATGTAGATGACATTCTACCAAATAATGACTACCAGCCACAACAACCACATGCAAGAATGCGCGGACCAGATGCCGCTGAAGGAAGGCGAAGACGAGCAGAAATCACAGAGCATTATTTTTAAAAACAGGTAAGAAGCCAGGTTATGTTCATGAATTCAGATTGACTTTAATTCAAAATGAGAAGAGCACTAATGATAAACCAAGGAAACATGAAAGCAAAAGAATTCAAAAAGAAAACAAAATGTAGCTTTTAATTTTCAGCTGTTTCAGGCCAGTATTGGCAAGTTCACAATCCTTCATTAGTCTTTAAATTTATTTTCTCCCTCTCACACCTAAAGCTTTACTTTTATTATTCCTCATAGCTGTAGATGTGTTGCCCTGCAGTGTGACATGTCTTGTACTGCGTCGTCCAACCAATGTTTCAGTTTTTGATGCAGTACTTGCTTCTGCACCTTCATTTGCATTGCCCCCATGTGTTGATGGAAGCACACTCATGTCTTCCTGCATGACCTCCTTTGAAATAGTGTTGGCAAGCATTCTGTCAGACAGGGCCTTGCAACATTTCCTTAAGTCCTTTTGCATACACAGTGTAGTAGTAATAACTTTGCCATTGGTATTGCATAAGCGATGTATTGCTCGGGTGCAGGGCCGGACTGGGATCCAGAACCGGCCCTGGCAAAGTGCTCGGCCGGCCCCCCTCCCACTCTCCGGGAGGAGGGGGGGGGTGCGACCGCGTTCTGTGCCAAGGCCGGTTTTCAGCCGTTTTTGTTACAGGGCCGTTTTTTCAGCATAGCTGCAAAAACGGCCCTGTAATATAAAACGGCCCCCAGGGGCCCAAAACCGGCCCCCAACCATGCGGCCCACCGGGGGATTGCCCGGTGCCCACAGCGGCCAGTCCGGGCCTGCTCGGGTGTAAGTGTGTATGCTAGAGAATATTCTGAAGTGCCTATTGGCATTAGCAATGTTCTGTGCCTCTATTGCATCACACATTCTTTCCATGGCTGTTGCCATGCGCTCATGTTTTGTACTAGTGGCCATATGTGCATTTTCCATCACAGAAGTCATTCTGACAAGGCTGTCACTCATGGTGCTCATGTTGTTTTTGATGTGGTTCAGTTGGCCCTTCATGACCCTGATGTCTTTGCCTTGCAGCCTTTGAACTTTGAGGAGCTTCTTCTCCACCACACTGGCCTGGCTCTCATCTTGTGAGGACATTGCCTGGCTTGCAGGACGTGATCTTCTCCTGTAAAATTGTTGCAGTCTACTGCATTGATTTACAGTTTTTTTCCTTTACTTCCAACTGTTTGTTGCAAATGTTCATGTGTATTTATCTGTTCATCACTATCAGAGTCTTGCAGTTGCTGAACCCTTTTCTTTTTTTTCTTTTTTCCTACTGTTGGTGATGAAATATTTTGAGTTTGGACTTGCATTTCCTCTAAGTCTGTATTTACATTGTTGTCCAAATCCATGCTTTCCCTTTCTTTCAGAAAATCTACAAATTGAAAATATATGTATAGTTTACATTATTAATTGTATGTCATTTACCATCTAAATTAAAAAAATTACATTTCAAAATCAAAATAAACATGTTCTTTTTGTTGAAATTTGTGTATTCTCATATGCTATGACTTCTTAACTAATTTGGATTCATTTAATTAAAAAAAAAAGGTTCCTGAAAACTACATCTCCCACAATGCAAAGCTTCAATGCAGACTCCCATTAATTACTATGTCTCTTTTTGTGTGTGTTTCAGAGTACATGCTGGGGATTAATTATATCATTTGAGTTTGAATCAAAATGCAAGTGTCTGTGACATATTTTCAGTATTGACATTTAAAATTACACACTTACCTTGCGAAGTACCAGGCTGTTCGGAGGTATCTATGTTGGTCACTCCTACCACTGCTTCAGTGAGCAGGGTCCCCTCAACCATCTCCTCCAGTGGGGTGTTTGGTTTATCCTTTGGGGGTCCTCCACCTGTCTTGTTGGCATTTTTAATCCTGGTTGCAATTTTGTCCTTAGCACGGCTGCGCAAGTCATACCAGCGTTTTTGTAAATTTGTGATATCTCTGTGGGCAACCCCCACAGCATTCACTTTTGATTGAATGGCCAGCCACAGTTTTCTCTTAACTCCTTCGGGGACCTTCAAGGAATCCTTGCCAAAAAGCTGGTCATGCCTCAGAGTGACCTCTTCAATTAATATTTCAAGTTCCTGGTCACTGAACTTTAATTTTCGTTTTCTTGCATGCAGGTCTTCCACAGCACTTTCAGCAGCCATTTCTCCTTCAAGGGCACACCAAACACACTCCTCCTGTAGCTGAAAGCAGAGCTCCAACTGCCAACAGCCACTCCTGCAGTTTAAAGTGGGCTTCAGCTGTGTGTAATCAGTGTTCTGGCTTCCTGGGTGTGTCCTCATTGGTATGCATCAAATTGCGAATTCGCAATTTGCAATTTCGCAATTTGCAAAATCGCACAGGAAAAATCGCAATTTTCTTGCGATTCGGTAAAAAATGCGAATTTTACCGAATCGCAATAAAATTGCGAGAAAAATGATGCATACAATTTTGCGATTCGTAATTTGCGATTCGTAATTTTCGCAAATTAGGAATCGCAAAAAATAACTTTGATGCATGTGCCCAATAATTCAGATTCCTTAAATTGCGATTGCATTTAAGGAATCCCAAATTGAGATTCCTTAAATGCAATGCATCAAAGTAAAAAAATTAGTGATTTCGCTAATAGGAGTAGCAAATTACCATGAAGTTGAACTTCATGGTAATTTGCAAAAACTTTGAAAAATGCACTTTTGTGCATTTTTCATAGTTTCATAGTTTCATGTTGCGCACACACATGCCCTTAGGGCATGTGTGTGTGCAACATATGTGCACAGATCAATTTCAGGGGTGCAACACCCTTGTACCTTTGAAATTGTATGAGCAATTTGCGAGTACCTACTGGTACTTGCAAATTGCTCATGCAATCGCCAATTCATTCCTATGGGCCTGGAGGCCCATAGGAATGAATGGGACAGCATTCCTTAATTGAGACTCGCAATTTGCGAGTAGCAATTAAGGAATGTGTAGGAATCGCTATTTTTATAGCGATTCCTACATGTTATAGGCTTTTGCGATTCCTAAATAGCGATTTCTTAAAAATCGCTGTTTAGGAATCGCAATTCGTTCTGTTGATGCATGTGGCTGTTAGTGCATTAAGGTCTTGCCTTTTGTGTTTGCATGTGTTGCCAATGCTTTTTCAATGTATAGCTGTTGTGTCAGCTGTGCAGAGATATTTTGCTTTCTCTGAAGGTTTTGCAAACTGAGAAGTATTCTGCTGCCTTTTTGTGCCACCCTGTAACGCTCCCTAGCAGAATGGATGTCTTGAAGCTTTGTAAAGTCAGTGACCTTGTGAGCGAATCTTTGTGACTGTTTCCACTGTGGTGCAACCTTAACTAAGTGGCTTTGGCACAGACCGGAGTTGTATGTCCAGTTACACAAAGATTGTGCTAGGATCAGTACAGGTGTGAACTCTGACACTCTGACTGTTCTCACTTACGCTTAGTAGGGGGCAGCATTTTGAAACCGTGGATCCAACTTTCAGTGGAGACGACCGGCCTCTTTTTAAAGAGGAGTAAAGAACACCTATGCAGAAGATGGGTGTATTAACTTAATGCACATGACCACAGGGAAGTCACAAGGGTGGTCCCTCTCTCCCCGTGCCCTCTTCCTTGGAGATACCTTTGGGGGCACGTTGATTGTGCACCACCTCTTAGAGAGGCATCCGTATCTGTAATACAGCGGATGCAGCGTTTTGAGACAACCCTCTTACCATTCATCCTCTTATGGACCTTTCTTTCTGACTGAGAGGTGAGGGGGAGTTAACATTACATCAATCAATTTCAATTAACTGTGCAACCCATTTGGCTACACAATATGGACCAGGAATCAGTGATTATGGTTAAGGACACTCATTACAAATTAGCAATCAAGTTAAGGTACACAAATCTCTGCAGCATGCTATAAAGATACAGAATAACAACTGGGAAACCCAAACCTCTAAAGACGTTTCCGATTCCCCATCAGCGGCCTGAGAGGAGAAGGTGGAGGAACTGCAACGGACATAACACAGGTGGGGGTTACATGCAATTATCATCATGTGCCATCCGGGGCTGTTTGAGAGTCTGGTACACACTCGGGAGATGGCGTTTTGTCTTGAGTGGAGGAAACCCCTGTTGCGCCGCAGTACAGTGGAACCCAGTGCTTTCCTTGGCAGCGGTCGCCGCTGACCACCCTGTGAGCTCCTGAGACCTGGTGGCATCTGGACGGACCTGGGAGAAACAGCGCGACCATCAGTGTGCACCCATTGCTCTCTTCTGAGGAACACACCCGACTGCGCTAAAACGTGGGCCGACTGCTTGGTCCTAAGATGGCGGCACAATAAAGACATCGGTAACACTGACTTTGCCTTTGTGCGCCATCAATGCTGCGGCAGTCCTGGAGAAATGTGTCATGGGAGTGCTTTTGTGTGTGGGTCTGTGCGTGTATAAGGGGGTGTGTGCAGATGCACGTATATGTGTGTGCGCCTGTGCGTGTATGAAAGACTATGTTCACATTTGTGTGTGCTTGTGCATGTCTGTGCATGTGATGGTGTGGACATGCAAGGGTGTTTTAGTATTAGAGCATATGATTCTATGTGTGCTTGTGTTTGTGTGCGCAGATGTTTCTGCATGTGTGCTTATGTCTATGCGTCTGATGGTGTGTGCATGGATTTGAGTGTTTTTGTATTAGACCATAGTATTGTATGTGTGCGTGTGGATGTTTCTGTATGTGCGCCCTCTGTTTGCGCATGAGAGAGTGTGATCACATTTGTTGTGTGCTTGCGCATATCTGTGCGTGTGATGGTGTGTGTGTGTATGTATTTGTGTGTACGTCCTTGGGTATTTTTGTACTAGAGCATGTGATTGTATGTGCACTTGTGTTTTTGATAGTTTCTGTATTGTGTGCTTGTGTGATTGTGCGTGTCTCGGTGTATGAGAGTGAGCGCATTTGTGTGTGCTTGTGCATGTCTGTGCATGTGATGGTGTTTGCGTGTGCATGTATTTGGGTGTTTTTGTATTAGTGCTTGGGATTTTTTGTGTGCTTGTGTTCTTGGATGTTTCTGGCTATGTGCATGTCTGTGTGCATCAGTGTGCATATAAGAGTGTGTGCTCACATTGGTGTGTGCTTGTGCATGTCTGTGCATGTGATGGTGTGTGCACGCTGGATTTGTTATTTTCTGGCGGCCGCTGTCCTGGATATTGACTTTAACTGCCTGATGCCTGACCTTAGGGTGGCCACCAGAGTACCAGTGTACCGTACAGTCCCCTGCCTGACCCCAAGATGGTTTGCCATAGTGGACCCCTACACGTTGTTTTACTTCCCTGGGACAACAATTGGACATTGACCAGGCCTTGAACCTATCCCCTAACCTGCCTACATCAGGGCTTGGAACCTGCGGAACTTACCCCAGACTGTGGAGACCTAGTGATTTGGCTGATGCCCGGTAGAGATACCATATAGCTAAAGAGGAGATGGGTTGTGGACTCCTCCTCCCTGCCGTCACCTATGCATCCAGACCTTGGGCAAATTTTCCCCTCGTCTCTACGTCCTATCTTCCTCCTGCCTCTTTACCCTATCCCCTTACCCTTCCTTGCTCCACTCACCTTGTCCCCTATGTTATTTAAATGTTTTTCTTAATACTTATGTAACTTTTAACTGATGTAAATTGCAACACTATTGTCACTCATGTAAAGCGCTCTGATTCCATCTGGTCTAGCCAGCGCTATATAATAACTCATTAATTAATTTTGTTCCCATTTAGTACTCTTTCTCTTTTTTCTCTTCCTCCCTAGCTCCTAGCTCCTATCCACTCTCCCCTGAATCTCTTACCTTGCCTGCTAGTCTGCCTAGCCCCCTGTCCTTTGTGCCCTTTGACTAAGCACTCCTTCTCCCCTTGTTGGGGAAAGATCCAATATTTATACTCTGGAGTCTCAGCGTACCTCTGAGAGAGTCCACTGCGCCAAGGGAGCCACTCACAGCTGAGGTATGGTATGGCACCCCTTGCCAAAGCACTCCCTATCCCTTTTTTGGGGAAGGATCCAGTATGTAGGCCTTGGAGTCTCAGAGACCCCTCTGAGAGAGCCCACTGCGTAAAGGGAGCCTCCTGCAACTGAAATAGGGAAGTGATACCACTTCCCCTGGGATCACAGCTTACTGGACTTTGGACGTTGCTTTGACTCGTCTACCGGTTTGTGTCCCAGTCACCCTTCCCCTCCTCTTTCCTTGCGGTGTCCTTCACCCTCCCCTCCTCTTTCCCGCCTTTATTACCTGTCTACTTCCCCAGCTCCTTCCCCCCTCCCCTGAATCTTTCCCCTTGCCTGCTTTTCCCCTTACATATTTGTGCTTATTGTTTTATCTCGACCTTACAAGTAACTATGTTGCCATGCTCTAAAAACTGTGTAACCTTTGTGACGATGTAACCTGTAACTATGATCTGATGCTCATGTAAAGCGCTCTGATACCTCCGGGTCTAGCCAGCGCTATATAAAACCTTTAAAATAAAAATAAATAAAATAAAGAAGTTCAGTCACAGCAATACAAAAGATCAGCAATAAATCTGGTGCTCACAGAAGAGTTTCCAGTCATCTCTTCTATACATGAGTAAATCTAGAATTGTCAAAGTTAAAGTTCAAACTAAGAGGCCTATTAGGATGGCGGGCGGACCTGAGTCCACCCGCCACCCTCGTGGTGTTGGTATCGACTGCCCAGTGGCGTAACAAAACTTGAGGGGGCCCCCCTGCAAAGTACATGGAGGGGGCCCCCATTCTCTGTGCCAGTCAAGAGCTCTCAAGCCAGCGACCCGCCATACTGCCCATGAAACACATAAAAACGTGCCTCTATCTGTCTTTAGTTGACCCTCTCTGAAAACCAGGACATGTGCTAAAATTGTTGAAATCTAATGGGACAGCTGGTGAAAAACCTGGACTGTCCTGGTGAATCCAGGACACCTGGTCATCCTAGGCCCGCCAGAGGTTGGTGGCTTGTGCTTTTCTCTAGTAGTCAGTGCTAGCTGCGAGGCAGGGGCTCCTAGTGAGGCACTGCAGCAGAGGCAGGAGCCAATTAAAAGTACCCAGAGAAAGGGTGCTGCCATGGACTATAATTTAGAAGTCGCCAGGGATCGCACCTGCGACACCTTGCGACCCATGGCACTCATCTTGCGACCCATGGCACTCCCCTTGCAGCCCATGGCAGGTAGATCAAAATGAAGAGAAGAGGCAAAGTGGATGCCGATGAGAACTGTTTACTTACAGAAACTTCCTGTGTCAGCCGCTTTCTGTTTTGTGCGATAAATATATTTATCCTGGCAATGTACGCTCTGTAAAAAAACTTTCCTCGGTTGTCTTGATTGCAAAGATTAATACAATATACAATCCTTAAAATGTAAAGCCGTATTTCTCTATTCCAGCCAGATAGATAGATTCCAAATGACAATGCTTTGTAAAAGGAAGAGATGGCCCTGAATAGGGTGCCCCTGTTGACATGGCCTGTTTGTAAACTTACTATACATTAATACCAGCCTAAGGGCCTGATGAAGAGGAGATTGAATATCTGATAGATATTGAGAACAGAGCCGAACTTTGCAATTATAAAAAGTTTTTAAAAATAAATTAGGTGACACCCGACCAAGTCAGCAATGGCGGTTTGACAAACTCCAGACAGTCCTGACCTTCGAGCGAATAGCATGTTGCATTTTTGGAGATGTTATTCATTTCCCTAAACAGAGTCGGTACAATCTAGTGCAGTTACAAAATTAATTAGGAATATAATCAAAACGGCACAATATATCAGAGCTAGTGAAGAAATACATCAAACACCCTTCTTTGTATTGTGAGAGCCTAAATAACTAAAAAGGACTAAAAGGACTGTGTGCTTGCGTTTTACAAAAAAATGACTAAATCTATATACATAATAATAATAATAATAATACAGAATTTTGTATAGCGCGAGCAGCTACCTCACGAGGAGGTGTCCCGGCGTTTATGTGTTTTGTGCTCTGTAAAAAAGAGAGAATGCATATACTTTCAGAGAAACGTGATCCGCTTGACTCAACTAGAGCTAGGGTGTAATTTGGATCTCACGTCCGTTGTCCATGACGATCCCTTTTACGGACGCCTTTTGTCCGTAGGTTTGGGCATTGGGGAACATCACTGTTCCCCTGCCAGAAGCCTCACCTCCCTGATGGGGCCGCCACGCACTCCTCAGAGCGCACTGAGCGCAAGGAAAGCCCCATCTATCCATTGTCATTCTGTATGGGGCTGATTGCCATATACAAAATGACAATGGGACAGTCTGTACTCAATGCATGTGGTGAGCCTCCTGCAGCCTCGGTCTAAGGCAGGGCATTCAGTGAGGTGGAAGAAATGCACAAAAACGCACATGCTACTGCACGAGAATCAGGTTCACAAAAAGAAGGTGGTGAAACAAGTTTAAAAAAAAAGATTATGGGACTTTCACTGTCTCATCATTTTAAAACGGACACATTTTCAGTGTTATATTCAACAAAGCCATGGTTGCTGCTTTTTTATTTTATGCAACTGACAACCATTGACAAAGCCAATAGTTCTGGCTTGTAGGTGTAACTCTGCTTGTTGTGTTATATATCTGGATGCAATGAAAGAAGCAGCAAATTACCAGTCGGGCGGCACACTAGTTGGTTTAAGCCATGCCCTTAGTTACATCGAACACCCCGTTTGGAGAGAACCCCCAGTTTTTCATCCCACTTAAAGCCCTGAAAAAAACACCCTGTCACAGTGGTACTATGCTTCATGCATGACTTCCACTTTTTTGGATTGCCTATGTACAGGGGTATAGTGAGCCCTCCCCCGTCCCACCCCTTGCTTTAGGAACTACAGCAGGGGTGAAGCACTTGATGGGCCCCTTCTGTCTGCAACTCTGCAGACAAAGCTCAGCTCATAATTAATGTGAAAAAGTGAGTAAGTGAAGGGATGGGTGGATGGCTGGATCGATTAGTGAAAGGGTGAATGGATGAATAAAAGGGTGAATTAATGGATAATGAGAGAAAAGATGGACGGATAAGGGAGTGGATGGATGGATGAGAGAAGGTAAATACATGGATGTGTGGGTAGAAGAGTAGATGGACGGGTAAATGGATGGATGAGTGGATGGATGAGTGAAAGGGTGGATGATAGGCGAGTGAATTGGTGGAGGGAGGAGTGAACTGATGGGAGGATTGATGGATTAATAAGTGAAAGGATGGATGGATGAGTGACAGGGTGGATTTAAGGCTGGATGAGTGAGTGCAAGGGAGGGTAAATGGACAAAAGGGTGGATAGATAAGTGAAGGAGTAAAAGTGTAGGTGGATGAGAGAAAGGATGGATGGATGACTGGCAAAGTGAAAGGGTGGATGGATGAGTGAAAGGATGTATGAGTGATAGGGTCAATGGATGGATTAATGTGTGGATGACTAGATGAATGGGTGGATGGAAGGATGGATGACTAAGTGAAAGGGGATGGAGAGAGAAAGGGAGGATGGGTGGGTGACAAAGGGTGAATGGGTGGAAGGATGAGTGACTGGGTGGATGAATGAGTAAGTGAAAGTATGGCTGGATGGGTGAAAGGTTCAATGGCTAGATAGATGAGTGAATGGATAGGGTGAAAGGATGAATGGAGGGATGAACGACAGAAAGGGTGGATGGAGGGATAGATGAGTGGAATGATGGATGGATGGAAGGATAGATGATGGATAGGTTTGCAAATGGTTGAATATTGATATGGATGGGCACACAGATGAACGGACAGAATGAATGGTGAAAGATTGAATGATGAATGAAAGAATGATTACACCTTAAAACGCCCATTATCTTAAGTAACATTTCCTATACATTGACTTTCACATTTATTTGAGTAATTGTCTCTACATAATATGTGTGTGATGTAATGCACACACCACCCAGTCCTACTTACTTGGGATGAGTAGCACTATAAAAGAAATTAAATACACATGAGAGAGGGTCTTTGTGGAGAAGAGGGGCACCATTGGAGGGTGGTTGCAAGACCGGACTGGCTGGACTGGGCATCATGCATTCCCTGGGAGGCTGGAAAGGTGGGGAGGGGCGGTTTTGTTACTACAAAAAGACCTGAACATTTGCTCAAAGCTGCGCATACTGAAAAACCATGACGTGCACAATTGTCTCAACCTAATATAAACTTATTTTCACTTGTACTTAAGTGGTTGTCGATTTAATTACTGATATACTTTTGCGCAACCTCCTCTGATGTATCTGTAAACCTACCTTTTGTCCTGAATTTCAACTTCCTGTCCTGAATTTTTGTCCTGAATTTTGACACTCACTGTCCTGAATTTGCACCTATGCCAGTTGGTCACCCTAACTAGAGCCGATTAAGTGGGTTGCGACTTACGACCCCTATAAAAGACTTCACGTACAAGAATCGAGATACAGCAGAAGAATGTGTAGGGACCGGCCTAATACAGAATGATGCAGCCAGTCCCATGTGGAGCCTTCTTTATGCCACTGACAAGGGCTTTATGTGGGATGCAAAAAAGCAGGGGTGGTCTATGTAATTAAGGGTGTGGCTTAAAGAAGTAAAGTACATTTCTGTGATTCTGATAGTGTGCCAACCAATCGGTATTTTGTTTCCTCTCTGATTTTTCTGTAGTTGTATCCAGATATATAACACAACTGACAACCTAAAATCGGCCAGGACTATTGGCTTTATCAATGATTGTTAGCTCTTCAAGATAAATAAGTAACAGCAATTATTTTGCTGTAAATAATTACGATTGATTTTTTCAAATTCTGAAATTGTGGGACCTGTGGAAGCTGTAGTGATCTTCAGAGTGTTTTAATCGCTCAAACACACAACGCACCCACTCATCTATAAACACTGTATTTTATTTTGCCTTATCAGCCTTTAGAAGGCTGTGTATCTGCAGGGCAAACATTACACAAAATGGCAACTGGAATAGTGACAAATTGCTCTGTGCGCTCTTCAGAGAGGGCAACGATTGGATGGCTGTCTTATGAACAACTTTTTCGACCCAGTAACAGGAGGGTCGTAGGATTATTAAACCGCGTGGATGATGAGGAGGAGTGAGCGGCTGGGTGCCCCTGCAACTGGTGCCTGGGCGGCTTTTGTTAACTGGGCATCCTCTGTTTTTCCTCTAGTTACTGATAAGGCCCTGCATAGGGTGCATGGGTGGTACCTCTCCCTCCCGGGAGTGATGGTGGAGCTAAGCCTGGGGCGCACAGTGTATCTCCTGCTCCCTGTAGGCAGGGGACACGCCATAAATTTGAACCACAGGCGGTGGCCTGGGGGTGAGGTCACAGGTAGTGGTTCATGGGTAAGACAAGTGGGTACATGCAGGTAGGTGCACAGATGCTACACACGGGTGCATGCAGGTAGGTGCACGGGTGGGACACGTGGATATGCAAGTAGGTGCATGGCTGGGACACATGGGCACATGCAGGTAGGGTTTCATGGGCTGGACAGGTGGGTATATGAAGATAGGGGTTCATGGATGGGATCACATGTGTGCATGCAGGTTTGTGCAAGGCTGGGGCATGTGTGTGCATGATTTGAATTAGTTGTGCCTCTGGTTTTGCAGGGAGTACCGAAAAGCCAGGGTCAGGAGGGCTTGCTAGGTATTGGAGAGGGAAGGGGCTGTGTATACTTTACACTCAAACTTTTCTCTTTTCTGCCATCTGCTTATCCTCTCATCTCCTGCCAACTCCCTCTCCAGTGCTATGAAGCAGCTCAGCTGGTGCGAATCGCTACACCCACGCTTGCGAAGCAGCAGGGGTTACCTGGGGCTGCTGCAGGACGGCAGAGGCGGTGCTCAGACAGAGGAGCAGGCGGGGGCCACGCAGGGCCCGGGGCAGCAGCAGCGATGGCCCCGCCATGGCTCGGGCCGGGTCCTGCAGGTGGGCCTCCTGGATTCGGTGTGGGCTGGGTCCGCGGCCTGACAGGTTGTGCTTTCACCAGGGGAGAGCTCTGATGTGCGAGGTCCGGGGCTTGCCAGGCTCTGCTGGCACCAGCGGGTGGGTGGGCTCAGGGTGTGCAGGGAGGCAGGGCAACGGGGCAATTTTTGTCATGTGCAGTCTGCAGGAAGCAGAAAATACTTACATGTGCAGTGCTCTCGATTCCAGGAAATGGCCCCCTTACAGAGCCAGTACTGTTCTGCAGAGTCTTGCCCTGATGATTTTGACTAATTTTTATACAAATTCTTTTAAAAACAGTTTACCTTTAATTTATTTTAATGTGGGTGATGTGTGAGAGTCTATTACGGGCATTTTGCAGACAAATGTTGTGTTTAGATTTCATCAAACATCCATAAATATTTTTCTTTTGGATCAAAACTAGATCCATGTATGAGAAATGGGAGGGGGTCTCACGAGATTATTTGCAGTACTATTAGTGAGCTGCTGCTGTGTTACAATATTGAAAACACACAGCAATGTCCGTGAATTTTATAAATAAACACATTTAGAATTTGGATTAGTGATCCTGTGCATTTTCAGTGGCCTGGCCAAAGATGGCATAATAGAGCTGAAACAGGATCAGAAATTAAAAACTGTTCTGAACAGGGGCCCCCAAAATCCGTTTGCCCCAGTGCCCCCAAATTACTTAAGATGTCCCTGATCATTGGGATAACAGGCCTACTTCAGAGATCCCTCTAAATGCACATCCCAGGCCTGCTGTAACTCTGGGACCCCCACCCCCATCCTCTTTCCGGGCTCGTGGCTCAGACTGAAGAGAAGCAATGTAACTTGTTACATTGTTTCTTTTCAGTCCTGGGTCAGAGCAGGGGCTCAGAGCAGGCTCACACTGCAGCTGCTGCTTTAGAGACAGAGGGGCTTGCTTTCCAGCAAGACTCTCTCTCACAGCTCTCACCCGAGAGCTGAGGGGCCCCCTTCACTCATTGTGCGTGAACACGACCGCATGCTCCGTACAAGTCTATGTGAAAGTAATGGTTGGAATATTAAAGATTAGGGACCCTTCAACGTGGTCCCAGAAGAAACCCCTTGGAAGACAGAAGATTGGAGAGCCACCCCACCCATGGACACCAAGGTACCCAAGTTACCTATCCCAGGGAAGCCAGGTGCATAGGGGTAAAGTGGTGTCGGAAACTGCAGTCAAACCCAATAGAGGACTTCAGGAAAGTGCTGCTGCTGGAAGAGGAGAAAGTGTCTGTGGGAATACAAATGTTGATTCTTAAAGAGGAGTACCTGAAAGCAAAGGGTACAGAGTCTATGTCACTCTGGAGTGACCAGGAGACTTGGAAGATGGATGCCCTCCGATGGCGGGTGCTTCTGGATAGATCACGATGACCTTGAATCTGCAGCTGAGGGGCCCAGGTGACACTGAGGACAACCAGGAGCTGCATACCAGCTGTCCCACGAAGGATGTTGAGTACTGAGGGATCGGTAACCGGTGGGAGCACCAACAAGCCTTGGCCACTTCAACTCATGCAGGCAGTCAGTAAGGTGCACAGTTGGGACCAGCAAGGTCCAGGAGACTCACCACAAGCAAGGGAGTCAGGACAGGCCCAGAGCAATCAGAGGAGCCCAAGGAAACAAAGGTCACCCTCAAATGGACCCACATGCCAATGGCACAAGAGTCGTGAGAGGACATCAAGCAGCTCACCAAAAGAGGCAGGCCACAATGAACACGATACAGTGTAGCCAAAGATTCTGGTCACTGGAGGTGCTTGAGGTTGGGGATACTTGGAGCCCAAAGATCTTCTTGCAAAGATGTCAACAAGCCTTTGCAACTGCAAAAGTGATGCTATACACAGGGGTTCGGTTATTGCAACCCCCACATGGACTACCGGGCTCCAACTTGGTCAGAGGGGAGTGCAGGCCTTGGGAGCTGAAGAAAACCACCACCTGAGTTGCAGAATCCATGGAGTCCAGAGGAGCTCGAGATCTGTAGACTGGTCATATTCATTGCGGTGCCTACGACTGCAGGGGACTGACTCCTTCACTCCAAGGGAGATTGCTTCGGTTCTCCTTGATGCTTCACAGGCCTTGGAAGGTTCCTGTATGATGCACAGGCACAGACGATGCAGCAGACTGAAAGGGAGATGAAATCAGGCCCAAACGAAGACCAGAGTACCCAGACGGTAGAAGTGCAGTGGTTTCAATTCTGAATCTTGTCCACAATGAATCTAAGGACCTACATCCAGGTAAGCCCTTGAGTACCCTAGGGAAAGGGTTGGGAAGATTCAGAGGACCCTCCCAGGTGAGGGCTGGACAGAGGGGAGGTTACTCCCATGCCCTTTGTCCAGTTTCACACCAGAGTGGGATCCAACGGCTCCCAGAACTGGTTTGAGCTGAACAAAGCACAAGTACACTAAATGTGCCCTTCATACAGACTTTCAGGCATTGGCAAGAGCACCCACCCAGCCCTATCCACTAACTCCTGTCTGGGAGGTGGTCACACCTCCCTGTGACAGGATGCCTATTGTTCTGCCTTCCCCTGCTCGAGCTTGGTTCAGCAGTAGGAGGGCAGAAAGGTGTCTCTGGTCGGCAGCAACCATTTTCTGCTGTCCGGGACTAGAAGGCTGGTACTGGGAGCATCAGGAGCCCAATGGAGCCCAGTTCTAGTGCTTGGAATCATAACTCCCACACCGTTAAAGGTGTGAGAGTATGATTCCAACATGTTTGATACCAAACATGATAGGATTTGTTGCAGCTGTTTTCAAGATGGTCATCACGCGGTCACGTAATGTTCCTTTATATAGTATATGGCTGCTGCACTGACAACCCGGGAGAATGTACTCCGTAGGCTGCAGGGGTGTCCTGCTCATGCACCCTCTCATTTAGAACCAAGCACCCTGCCTCCAGGATTGTAAAGGGGTGACTTTTAGGTTTTAAGTGCAGTGACCCTTAGATATAGTAGATATAGTAGATGTAGTAGATATAGTAAGCCTATATCTTAGTAAGTGGTGCATCGGCCAACTTACCCAGGTTGAAATGGCAGGTCTGTAATCCCATTTCGAATGGTGTCTCATGGGTGGCATAATACAGGACATGGGAGACCTCTGGAGTACCTATGCCCTGGGTACATGGGTATCATATACTAGGGACTGACAAGGGTACCCCTGTATCCAATCTGGGGTGCACCTAAGTACATAACACAACAGTTTAGGGAGAAAGCAGATAGACTGTGGTCATGAGTAGCAGGATCCCAGTCAGACTAGTCAAAACAGCATCACTTTCAGCAAAACGTGGGGGTAACCATAAGAAGCAGATCCTACTTTCCTACACGTACAATACATCTTTAATATGCAAGTGTACGTATGGCTAAGAACTACATTTTATATGTAATATACATGAAATATTAGTGCACACATTGCATAAATCCATGATCGTTTCTCGAGTAATCACATTCTAAATATGTGAAGACGGTTTATTTAGAAAGTCTCCAAAGATTATCTCATTTGATATGGTTAAGGCACACAGTGTTGTGAATGAATTCTCTAATTCTACAGTGAATGCACTTCTTCAATAATGATGTCAAGTGCAACATTTCAGATTAATGTTGTTAGGCCACACAGGAAATGTGATAAGCGCAAGTCTAGGTTATACATTTGTGACGTGTAAAGGTGGAGTCAAAATTACGCTTTACCACAGCACAAGCTCAAGGAAAATTGATCCCTCATTTGCATGTGGTCACATTCCAATGCAAATAGGGAACACTACGTAGTAATCACACCAGCACAAAATGTGGGTGGGTGCAATCAATATTAAAAAAGAGGCTGCAGAAGTATCCGCACCCATTTATATAACACTAAAACTGCACCACAGGCAAAAGAATCGCATTAAAATGCCAGTTGTTCCCCACCAGGGCATTTATGTAATAAGGCCCTAGATGTTAAAAATTATGTTGGTGGAGTGGTGTGGCTCACTGGTTAGAGGCGGCAGACCCGGAAGCAGAGGACGGCCTGGGACCAGGGTTCAATCCCCGACGCGGCAGGGTCGTTTACCAGGGTCAGCGGACTCGACAATTCTCGCCTCGGTGCCTACTCTAACCAGGGATCACACTCGGCAACTCTGGGCATTAGCTTGCCTCATCTCCACAATGGCCCCCCACAAATGCCGGGGATGCCTGGTTTCACCTTGGAGATACCCAGGAGGGAACATCTCACAGGGAAAGCCAGGACGGGTTCCCCAGTGGTCTATAGCGCCAGGACGCCTCCGGGTAGCAGTGAGCTTTACAAGACACACACACATGTTGGTATCATCAGCAAGCATGAAAAAGGTTTTTGTCTAGTATGCAAATATTGGCAGCATAAATAGTTGTGAGTGGAATGCTTAAATGAATCTCGACCACTAGTAATCATTGTGTACCACATTCCAGTTTACACTTTTTTTAGGTAATCTCTTCCATTGCAGACAGGGACTACCCATACACAAATAAGTATTGGTTCCATTCAAAAACATATCACAAACAGTTTAATGTCAATGCTGTTTTAACGCATGGGCACGCTGGGCAGTTGGCCTGGGAGCCCCACGAACATAGGGGCCCCAAGAAGAACAGAATTTAACACTAATTTTCTGTTAAACATTTTTATTCCTGTGAGTAGTTGTGTAGGCAGGGCACAGTGCACCTCATAGCCAGGGGGCCTGTAATGCTGTTAAGACAGCCCTGTTTCATGTAAGTCACTTTAGAAAAACAGCTTTAGATGAATGTGTGTTCTACACGCCCATAGATTTATTCTTTCCGGTAATGAACTCTAGCAGAGAAGTAGCTAAACATACTGCCAAAAATTTCTCTTCTCTACCAATGACTGTTTATTTTACTGGAAAAATCTTTAGAAGAGCTGATAGTCCATTTCTTCATTTTTCTGTTTCGAAGGCAGTTATCATTTAGTACTTGGCAGTCCTTTTACATGCATGCTGACTCTGGCAGCAGGTATAGTGATGTTAAATGTCCACTGTAATATCTAAATACACTAGAGGAGATCTTCAGAGGAGATTTACAAAAATGTCACGCAGCACAGCCCCGGCGAGGCTGCACTGCATTGTGCGACAGGGAGGGAGCAGGAGAGCGCCATATCTTCAAAGATATGGCTCTCTCCTCCACTTTCCCTTGCGCCGGTGCAGATTTCAGCAGCCGTGCGCCATGCACACATCTTAGCACCATAGCGCTAGGGTGTGCGCATGAGTCTAGCATAGGTTGTGTACAGGAAAGGTACCCTTCTTGTACAAAAAACTATGCCTAGACACGATGGAAAGATGTTCAGACTTTGTATGCATGCAGCATGCATGCAACGTTGGAGAAATGAAAGCATTTCAACCTGTTAGCTCCTCCTTTGAAGGGGCATTAACTTTTGAAGCAAAACCAGTCTACAAATGTTTGTAAATATAGATTTGCGTCAAAAGGCATGGGTACTTGCAAAGGAACGCCTATGTCCCACCCGTGTAATGCTCCCTCGGTGCTAAGTAACGCAAAGCAGTGCCTCACACTGCTTTGCCCTACTTTGAGGGTGTTCTCCAGCGCAAAACAAATTTTGCACTGGGAAGTAAGGAGCAAAAGAAAAATTAATGTTGGTTAGCATCACTTTTGACGCAAACCCAGCGCAAAATGTTTGTAAATTCCCCCCTTCACCTTCTTATTACAGGTGACTAGTGATGTCATGATTAGACTGCAATAAGACAGCTAGGGCAGGTTTTTATACAAGAATTACATGCTTCCAAGTATTATAAAATGCATGCCTCTTTGTGACTGGCAACAAATGCAATCCCCCACCCCCAAATCATATCTCTGATTGACAATTGTATGTCGATGTAAAAGTACACTTTTTCAACACTTTCTTTCCAATCATTTATAGTCAAACATAATTGAGTAATGGATATGTGAGACCCCCATACAACAAAGTTTGCATACCTTTATCTTCATGTCCTCTTGAATAATAGCAGCAACATGCCTTCATAAATCCCTTTAAGGGGGTTTAGTGCTTCAGTGTTTGCACAGCACAAGGCTCATGACTCTACGTTTGCTAAATTTCATTTGTCCACATAATGATCACTTGATACTATTACTCACCCACACAGACCACGCATGGAACCTCACCATCATCCTCGACTCCTCTCTCTCCATGAACCGCCAGATCAACGCCATATCCTCCACCAGTTTCAACTGCCTGTGAAACCTCTGCAAGACCTTCAAATAGATCCCCCCCACATGCTAATAACCAGCAAACTGGACTACGGCAACGCCCTATATGCCGGAATCAACAGAACCCTCCTACACAAACTCCAAACCATCCAGAACGCCACAGCCAGACTCATCCTCGGGACACCCCATCATGAACACATGACCCGTCACCTACAAGAACTTCACTAGCTCCCCGTCAAGAAGAGGGTCACCTTCAAACTCCTCACCCACGCCTACAGATCTCTCACCAACATCATACCCAAATACCTCAACGAGAAAATATCCTTCCACGTACCCAAGAGGAACCTCTGCTCCGCCGACCTCACCCTGGCAGAGGTCCCCCGCATCCACAGAAACAGAACAAGCAGGAGAGCCTACTCCTACATCTCAGACAAACCCTGGAACAAGCTCCCGGTGAACAGCAGACGCTCCCCGACCCTGCACACGCTCAGGAAGGACCTCAAGACCTGGCTCTTCGACTGATCTGGAGCCGCGCCCCCCCAGCGCCTTGAGACCCTCACGGGTGAGCAGGGCGCTTTACAAACCCCCGATTGATTGATTGATTGATTGATTATCAAATAATTATGTGCACCTAAGATCCTCATCTTACCGCCATTGACTCACCATATAGTATTAATATCATTTCATCCACAGGCCATAATATAAGCATTGGTTTGATTTGTTGTTTGTTTAGTTGAAAAGAATATTAGATCAGGAAGTTTAGTCACCTTAGAAGTCTCACCACAGTTAGATGAAAAGTCACAATATCAACTATGTACAGTAATGCTACTATCTACAATTCCCTGCTTTACAGACTTTTAGATTAAAAATGTGCTTACATTTTGGTCATCCACACCCAGGTTCCCTGATGTGAAGGTTGCAATGTGCATGAGGACCTGAGTACACAGGGTTTCCTGCTAGATCTGTGTGTCCACTATGTCAAAGGTGGTGGAAGAATGGTCAGTAAATTGAGCAGGTCTAACACTACTAAGAAACCCATTGATATCAAAACTACAAATCATCAAATGAAAATATTACCTTCTTAAAGTTAAGAAGTAGAAGAAATCTTTGACAAAATATCAATGAATACATTGGCAGAATAATTAATTGTGGTGCATTCTTTTTTAAATTTGTATACATTGAAAATCAGGCAACAATACGCCTGTTCGCATCAGTTTCAGCTGCTCCTACTACGATTGTTGTTTACTGATATTTCTCAGAACTGCTTTATGCTGCCTTTCTTATGTTGGGTTATTTCTAGGTATGATTTGATGAACTTGCTCTACTCACAAACATTCATTTAGGCTCTTCTGACTTCAATACTTCTTGCAGTTGATAATGAGACCTCAGTTCTTGACAGGCATTTGACACACATCAAGGGAAAGCAGTTGTTGACAAGCAGTCTTTTTTGCTGAATGCACCAGGGATGTTGCCTCAGCATTTCATGTGCTACCTACTGATTTTAGATTCCATTTTTGCAGAGTAATGACCTACCCCCTGCTTTTTACCTTGTCAATCATTCTGCAAATGCACACACTTATAATGAGCATGAAGATTTAGCACAATAAGTAGGGAGCACGTTTGACTACACGGCCTACATTCAAGCGGTGTTACATAAAGAACTCATAGCTTGAGAGAATGCTTTAGATACCTTACTATTGATGTCAAAATAATCCTAGAAATAAAATAAAAAAGATGTGCTATTTCTATACCGAACTGTTGGCAGATCATGGTACCATGCTGGTTTCTAAAAAGAAACCATCAGGAGAAGGGTAATCAGCAGGCATGGGTCCCTTCACACATTTTCTCTTCATCAGGCACTTTAATGTATTAATTATTTGCCATTTAAGAAGACTGCTGGGGTGACTGGTGCAGATGGTGATAGGTGTTACGATTCATTCCCTTGAGTTCTCATGCCTACTACTAGGGTTCCTAAATGTGGGACTTTACGGTGTCCAACTTCTGACTTCTAGTGTATATATATCATGTGATCAAGGCCATCTTGATATATATATATATATATATATATATATATATATATATATATATATATATATATATATATATATATATATATTACCTACTGGCTATCGCCAGTAGGTATATATAGTTAGGATTAATTCCCTATGGGATTTCTGAAAATTCTATGTCTAATAACTTTGGCGTTTGTGGACGGAATCGGCTGAAATTTTCAGGAAAATGGCACATTTTGTTTCTGAGCAGCCCCTGAAAATTTGGTGGGGTTTCGTCAAGGGGGGGCTGAGAAAAAAGGGGGGTCCCAAAACGCGTTTTTTACATTGAGTTTTCCATAGGGCGGTTGGACTCACTTTTAGCTCGAACGGCTGAATGGATTTGCACGAAACTTGGCAAAATTGTAGGGACTGTTAGCCCGATGTGCCTTTGCTAGGTCTCAATATATGTGCTTCAGTGGATTTTGAGAAATTAACGTTTAAATCAAGATATATATCTGTAACAGCGCTCCGGGCAGCGATCCGGTCCGCTTACTTTTCGCGTTTCGGAACTTTGCGCGCAGAAAGCTGATTGGCTCTCCGTGTCTGTCAACATTCTAAACAGTCCGGAGCGGCCGCCATCTTGTCTCTCGGTAGGATCGAGAGAGAAGAAGAGGTGAAAAACGAAAGGGGAATTTAATGAAAGGGGGCAAGGTATCCCCCTCTTGACCCCCTAGGAATGTTGTTGGGGTTATTAAAGGGTCCCGTGGGGAAAAGAAAAAAAAAATGATTTTTCACGGTAGAAGCGCTTCACGGGCCGCGAACTGGGCCGCAAACTGGTAGCGAAACGGGAATTCGCCATTTTGTGCTTCGTTAATTAAATTACTAGGTATAAGGGGGTGCGGGAGACGTATCCTAATCCCCTATGTTTCCTGAGGGTGGCTGAGGAGGCTGATATATGTTGATACATCTCTTCCAGCGGCTGTGCGTGAGCTTTTTTTTTTTGTTGCTGCGTGACAGTCCGGAGCGGCCGCCATCTTGTCTCTCGGTAGGATCGAGAGAGAAGAAGAGGTGAAAAACGAAAGGGGAATTTAATGAAAGGGGGCAAGGTATCCCCCTCTTGACCCCCTAGGAATGTTGTTGGGGTTATTAAAGGGTCCCGTGGGGAAAAGAAAAAAAAATGATTTTTCACGGTAGAAGCGCTTCACGGGCCGCGAACTGGGCCGCAAACTGGTAGCGAAACGGGAATTCGCCATTTTGTGCTTCGTTTTAATTGTTTAGAGACAAAAATTATCGCCGCACATCGGCCACAATGCATGAATATCGTTGAAAAGTCAGCGATATTAATGCATTATCCAGCAAATGCTCTTAGCCGTGTTATCCACCTTCCATTGGATAACATGGTTAAAAACTGCTCTGTGCGTGAGCTTTTTTTTTTTTTTTTTTTTTTTTTGCTGCGTGACGTTTGTTAACGTTCGATTCGATGGAAATCAGGAAGTGTTGACCACCATTTTGTCACTGCGAGTAAATATTTTGTTATAAATGAATCCTTATTGATAAACATTGTCTGCGCCATCTTGCGTTTTGTCCAATGCCACAATTTTGTCATGCACGGCAGCCATTTTAGATGCCTTGACCAGGGCCACTCTCTGCACGCCGCCGATTCTCAGCATGGCTCCCCACCCTCGCACGCATCTCCCCCACGCAATGGTCACCCCCGCTCTCTCTCTCATGCATGGGCCATATACTTCCCCCATCTGCGCTGCTCTTCTCTGAGAATCACACCCTGTGCCCGCTCGACACCTCCCTTTCACCCTATTCACTACCGCACCCTCTGACACTCCTCTTCCTCTGTGTCCGATTGTCCAGGCCGGACCTAGGCTATCACCTAGCCCTGCGGATGTAGTTTATGGCCCCAGCTGTAGAGTATCCAGACATGCCAACCCTCCCGATTCAGGCGTGAGACTACTGATTTCAGTGCTAGTCTTTCGCTTCCCGATTCCTGCAAGGAAAAACCCGGGGGCATATTACCAACAACTAGCGGTAATTTTTGTCTCTAACTTGTTTAGAGACAAAAATTATCGCCGCACATCGGCGAATTTTATCGCACATAAACCTTGCTATTAGCAAGGTTTATCGCAAATGCGATAAAAAACGGCCGCAATGCATGAATATCGTTGAAAAGTCAGCGATATTCATGCATTATCCAGCAAATGCTCTTAGCCATGTTATCCACTTCCCATTGAACAAGCGCATGGTCTTTTAAAGATTTGTGAAGTACTCGGGGCGGCGGTGTGTGTGTGCCCTCTTTCAGGAGCGGGCGGGGGGGCACTGCCAGCAATTTGCAGGCCAGGCAGTGTTCAACACGTGCATCACCCTTTCTCTGCCTGCTATTGCACTCCATGCTTCGGAAAGGTAAGAAAAAGAACGTGCATTTGAGTTTGAAATGTCCGATCTTGCAGCAGTACACTTGCAAAGCCCACACATGACAATAACCCGATTCAAGGCCCCATTCACCCGATTTTTAAAAAAAATATAGTACTCCAAGACAGTTACATTTTAAAACTTTATTAACATTTAAATATAACGAACGCAACAAAAACTGTAAATATATTTAACCATTTTTTGAAATTAACCAGAACTATAACGATAACAACAACATCAACAATAATATAACTTTTATGCCTAAATTACGCAAACATTTAGCTAATCTGCTAAAGGGGGGAGTCGCAATTTCTTTACAATAATCAATAATGAAAAATCCACATCAATAGGGTTGCCCGTTTTCTCGATGCAGCACTATAGTGCAATATACACAGCACCTGGGGTGTCAAGAGTGAACAGGTCTTTCTTTGTTCCTTAAGATGTTATCTCCGAGAATGCTGATGCATTGGTGTCTGTACACTTCTTTGTCAATTCTGTCAAGATGATAACTGCTTTATAAACAGACGATATCTTTGTTTAGTCATTAGTGTTAAGTGTGTCTGAAACTACAGTGCCCTTCTGTTTTTTTTTCTTCAGGCTCTACAGAGTTTTGTGTGTTGTTCTTTTGAGCGACAATTATTCCAGAGGTTTCAGGTTCACTTGTTTTGTCCTGCAGTGAGTTAACAGCTTTAGAGAGTTCATGTTTATTTGCTATGTCCTGCTGTTCGTCAACTGCTTCAGAGACGTCAGCCTCATTTTTTATGTTTCAGTAGATCCTGGACCTGCCCGGCCGCGCCCAAAATGGCGCCGGTGTAAATGGAACTCGTAACTGCTTGTTCTGTACTGGTTGCCCAACCTTGATATCACGAGATACATATGCAGTTTTGAAGCACATGGCGGAGGCTTGTCTGCTGTAGTGGGGCGCCCCTTTATCGTTTCAGTCGCCATTCCGCCCGCTTTTGCTACACTGTGCCTTTTCCGCCATTCAGCTGTTTAGCGCCCGCTCTTACGGCTACAGCGTCTCGCTCACCATGTAGTTGAGTTGCTCCCACTCTTGCGGTGCAGCGATAGGCGGCTGCCACAGGACTCTTAAAATGGCGGCCGGCTCTTCGGATTTGGGCCTGGTCCAGTAAAATGGCCCTGGGACACCTTGGAACTCGGACGCTTGTCTGCCAGGGCTTGGGTTCCATTCTCGAAAGCGTCCCCTCAGCCTTGAAGATTGTACAAAAGTCTTGGGGGCCCTCGACTCCCGCAGGCTTCCGGTGGGGAGCGGCTGCCATGATTGCTTGCGGAATGGCCACGACGGAGCTACGAGATGGTGGTGCTCTCATGGTGACGCCAGCTTCAGTCTGAAACATCCAGAAACAAGGTGGGGCTTTCATCGTTTGGGGAAAAAAAATGTTTTAATCCAATGAAAAGTGTTATTTTTAAGTCACATGACCTAGTCTTACATAATTAGGAAAAGAAAAGTAAAATGAACCAATGAAAAGTTTTATTAACAAGTCACATGACCTGTTATGCTTACGTTACGCGCTGCGCGGCGCGCTCTGGATCGTTTCCGGGAAGCTGCGCCTTGCGCACCGGAGCACTTCCGGGAGCGCTAACGCGTCGCGTCATATGACGCATTACGCGACAATGCAGGTGCAGAATATAGT
Organism: Lissotriton vulgaris; assembly: GCF_964263255.1. NCBI lineage: Eukaryota > Metazoa > Chordata > Amphibia > Caudata > Salamandridae > Lissotriton > Lissotriton vulgaris. The sequence goes on along the minus strand of NC_141699.1, from coordinate 1,037,575,467 downwards.
CAAAATGTCTCCACCAACCAGCGGTCGGAATACAACCGCTTTCAGCAGTCCAAAAAGTTCGGTCAAATCTTAAGAGCGGGAGCAACTCAACTACATGGTGAGCGAGACGTTGTAGTCGCAAGAGCGAGCGGTAAACAGCTGAATGGCGGAAGAGGCACAGAGTACCAAAAGCGGGCGGAATGGCAACTAAAACGGTAAAGGGGCGCCCTACGACAGCGTGTCTTCAGGTGAAACGGATTGTGGGACAAGGTCCAGAATGAAAGATTCTTCAAAAGGGAAAAAATTCCGCCGGACCCCGGGAGCCGGCCGCCTATGCCGGAGGCGATCTCAGGCCTCACCAGGGCAACACGACTTGGGGAGGGGGCAGGAGCCAAGCGCCCCCTCTCAGTCCGCGCCATCTCACCGCCCCTCGGGGGCCTCCGTCAAGCGGTTTAGGGAGGCACCGTATCACATTGTTTTCCAATGCAGTCAGGTCCACAAATGGACCCCACTTACTTTGAATAGTGAAGCTGCAGCAGGTGCAAATAAGGTTTAAACAGTGTTACAAGAGCTGCTTAGAACTCTGAAGTATGGCACTCTACAACCAGGACTTATGCCATTTATGTAAGGCAGTGACATGGAAGCAAGTCAGGGACAAAAAGCATGAACGAACATTCACGTATGAAAATCTTATTTGGAGAAGGGGTAGAATCCAAACGCCCCCTGCCAGTTCGCGCCACTACACCGTATGTGGAAAATCTGAATCCATCATTCTACAAACTCTCAACGCTTGTTATCAGTGCATGAGTTTCATGCTCGATCGATTGAGCTAGCCGGATCGGGCAATAAAAAGTATAAAATAGTTATGTAAATAGTTATTTAATAAAATGTTTTACTCTGTTTCTTTGCTGGTGTGTTGTGTATATTTATAATATTTGCATAGGGTTTGCCGTTATTTTGGGCGGTGTGGGTGGCGGAGTCGAGCTGTTTTGCAGCCCTCATGGTGTGGAGCTCAGTTCATTTTACTATTTTCGTATTTCTCATGAAGGGTTATTCCTAATGTTTGTATTTTACCGAGGTCAAAAAGAGATCGAATTAGTGGTCTACTGATTTTGCTCGATTACTTTTATTTTTTTACACGATTTTTCACTATCTGCAAAGACTAAACAGAGTATTGCGACTTTGTGCTTGTTTGTAAATAGAGAATGATCCAAAGAGAACCAATTGTAAAACAGTAAATGCTTGGATAATAATCAATCAAATGGAGAGACAAGCAGGTACGACGGATTACAACAGGGGTAAAGGTCTGAGTTAACTACCGTTCACTATCTGCAAAGAGAGAGTACTACTAAGAGAAAAGAGGGGAGTGGGGGGGGGGCAGCGTTCAAAGCACATCAGCGTGCATAAACACGAAAACGTTTTTACCTATCACGTACTTGACATTTGACAGCTTTTGATATTTGCTATTAAAAAACCATTGAAATTCACAGAAAAAACCATAGGTTATACTCCATATATAGTTAGGAATTTGCATTTACAAAACCTTGAAAATTCAATGAAAAAACCATTGGTTGTAGGCCATATATAGTTAGGGATTTGCATTTAGAAAACCTTATTTTACTCGCATAAAACCATTGAAATTCCATATATAGTTATAAGCGCTAACTATATATCGCGCACCCGCAATCCACTGCTGATGATGTCACATATTACATCATTCATGACATGGTTAGTGACATCACTGATGGCATCACTGATGACATCTCAAATGACATCACTGATGACATCACTGATAACATCTCATTTGACATGACTGATCACATCACTGATGATATCATTCATGTGATAATACCATGAACCTCTTCAGACTCTAATATAACCTTAGATACAATCAGTGTAAACAGACAGTCACTCATCCATGGAGTTACTCACACACCTAGTCAGTTATGCCAAAAATTAATCACACCTCCATTTTCTCAACTATACAGTTATACACACCTTACTTATTCAAACATATACTAACACATATTTACTTTACTCTCTTATACAATCTCTGATACATGTTCACAATGATCCATACAGCCACTCACACATTCACTAGCTCTTATGCACAGTTATTTATAGATGTCAACTCTCACATGTACTGTGTTTTACATATGTACGTAATTTGACATGTAGCACTGAGATATCCATTCACTCACTAATACACTCATGCACAGTCAACCGCCCATACAGCTGTTTCCACATGCAGTTTTGAATCTATACATATAGTGAATCAACTACTCACACATCTATGTACAGAGTCACACACCTCCCAGCCACCCATACACACACACTCAGTTTCCCATACAAATACTTGGACAACCAATCAATAACCCATACAGTTACTCATATAGCTACTGATCAACATATGCAGCAGTTTGTAGAACAACAGATATAATGATGCACAAATTAAAACAGTTTAGTCACTAACCCATGCACTCAGTGAGACACATTTAATCACTCACTCAATCAGTCAGTCATGCACCTAGTAAATCCTTCATCCAGACACTTATACATGCACTCATTCTTCAATATGTAAAACATGTTTTAACTTTACAGAAACATACAGTCACTGGATGTTGTAATCAGTGATGTCATCAGTGATGTCATTTGAGATGTCATCAGTGATGTCATCAGTGATGTCACTAACCATGTCATGAATGATGTAATATGTGACATCATCATCAGTGGATTGCGGGTGCGCGATATATAGTTAGCGCTTATAACTATATATGGAATTTCAATGGTTTTATGCGAGTAAAATAAGGTTTTCTAAATGCAAATCCCTAACTATATATGGCCTACAACCAATGGTTTTTTCATTGAATATATATATATATATATATATATATATATATATATATATATATATATATATATATATATATATATATATATATATATATATATATATATACTAGCGGCCCGGCCCGACGTTGTCCGGGTAAAAAAAGGCTAGGCAGCAATGGTGTTAGTATTGAAAATAACATTTACTGCAAAACTTCATGGTACACCACATTTCGTGTTTCATAAGAATCAGGAAGTAGAATAAATTGGTTGTCGGAATTCCCTGACCTCAATAGCGCGACATAACTGTCCATGAGTGAAGCAGTCCTCTCGTAAGTCTATCCCAATGACTTTGTGTGTCTGACCTTGTGATTTGTTAATGGTGGATGCAAAAGCAATGTTAATAGGGAATTGTAAGCGTTTGAATTGAAATGGTAGATCAGTAGGGATCATGGGTATCCAGGGAATATGGGCTAACTGTCCTGCAGCAGGGCCAGTGAGAATAGTAGTCTCTATTACATAAGGTAAAAGAGATTTAACTTGTAGGCGCGTCCCATTGCAGAGATTTGGTGGATGTAGGTTTTGTAATAACATGATAGGAACACCTACTTTCATTTGGAGTGTATGAGGGGGAAGCCCTAAAGGGTTAAGTGAGTGGAAAAATTCTTGGGGATAATGCACTGCGTCTTGTGTATCTAATGCTGTATCAATGGAATTATATATTGTGGTTTCACCTGGCAATAGTTGTATTATGTGTTCATTAATATGATGCACTGCAGAGGTTCGGGCTGCAACTATAGACCTTTCGCAAATCCATGTGTAATCTTTGCTGAGAAGATGCTTGATGTCTCGGTAAACATATTGTATGAGTTCATGTAGGGTACAGAGACGCTTACCTAAGTTTTGTATGTTGATAAAGCCATTTGTGTCAAGTATATCTCCATTACCCACTTCTATTAGAAGATCTGCAAATTGTGTATCTCCACCTCCTAAATGTGTCCTCATGTTAGTGCGCAAGGTAATAGATTGTACAGAGTTCCATAGGTGTGATGCTTTTAAGCATGCTTTTAGTATATCAGCCCGCGTTCCTGTAGGCACCACAGGAAGAGTTTGGCGGAAGTCACCAGCAAACACAAAAGTAACACCTCCAATTATGTTGTATGAATTTCTAATGTCTTTGAGAGTTCTGTCAACTGCCTCAATATGTGAGCGGTGTGTCATTGTACATTCGTCCCACATGATAAGAGACACATTTTGAAGCAGTCTCCCCAAAGGTCCGTTTTTCCGAATAGAGCATGTTAAATCCTTTTCAAGGGAAACTGTTCGAGGCAGTTCAAAGGTAGAATGTGCTGTTTTCCCAGCTGTTAGCAAAGTGGCAGCTATTCCAGATGAAGCAACAGCTAGAGCCAAATTCCCAGAAGATGGAACTTTGGCAAGTATGAGGTTGATTAGGTATGTCTTTCCTGTGCCACCAGGGGCGTCTATGAACAATAGTTTGCCTTGCTTCTTTTCAACACTATCAACTATGGTGTTGTAGGCGAGTTGTTGATCGGGAACTAAGTTAGGCAAGTGTTGAGCAAGGTAGTTATTTAGCTCTGGAATATTGTGTGCGGTAGCAATATTGTGGTATCCAGTTAGGTTAGTTCGGACCGCTGGCGGCAGGCTGAAATCTTGTAAGGACTTCTCGCTTAATAGATACAGTGAGTCTTCAATTTCTATAAGTCCTTAGTTTATGATTTCATTGGTGATAGCTGCCCGTGCCGACGTTGTCCGGGTATGAATTGCTGCCGGCCAGTAGTATATTGTTTTGTAGGATTTCGTATTGATAGCATTTCTTATCTGTGACAGGCCTGTGAAACGCTCCGATTCACAGTGCACTGCTGATGCACTTAAGAGTGCGCGTTCAGTAGTGTGTGAACTCGAGTTTCCCTACTTTATTTTTCCTTGCAATATTATATAGCACAAACTCGACAACATGGCATAAGCACAATTTACATACCAGAAGAACATATTCATTTGTGGTAGGCACAGGGAGACAAAGCGATTTGCCTGGAATCACAGGATGTTGAGCTGATGCCGAGATTCAAACGTAGCTCCCCAGCTCTAAAGTTCGCAATTCTAGAACTTGTGGCGGGAGATGTGTCTAAAAGTGTATGTCGGTGCTGGCCATCAATGAGAGAGACCTGTGCATTTTTCAAATGGGTGGTGAAAAAATATGAGTATGTTGCTGGAGATGTGGGCCGTCGTGCCACCAATGTACTTACCGGAGGAGGGTAAACACCGATTATTCTGCAACTTTCTTTCCGTATACCATCATTCCGCATACTTTCATTACGAAAGTACCATGACTCCGTAATGCCTTTATAACGCATGGCATTACATTTTGGCATCGTTGTAAATGCATGAATGGTAAAAGCATTTTTTTTTAATGTTTGGATAAGGTAAGTATGGGTATAGGGGTATATGTTTTGGGGGGCTGAGGTATATGTTTTGGGGTGTTTGGGTATTTTAAGGGTTCAGATATAGTTTTGGGTTATGGGGTACAGTGGTAGTTTTAGGGTTTAGGGATAGGTATGGGTTTTGGGGTACAGGGGTATTTTTAGGGTTCAGGGCTAGGTTTGGATTTTTGGGTATAGGGGTATTTTTAGGGTTCAGGTCTAGGTTTGGGTTTTGGGGGTACAGGGGTATTTTAAGGGTTCAGGTACAGTTTTGGGTTTTGGGGTATAGGGGTATTTTTAGGGTTCAGGGGTAGGTTTGGGTTTTGGGTTACAGGGGTATTTTAAGGGTTCAGGGCTAGGTTTGGGTTTTAGGGTACAGGGGTATTTTTAGGGTTCAGGGCTAGGTTTGGGTTTTGGGGTACAGAGGTATTTTAGGGTTCAGGAGTAGGTTTGGGTTTTGGGGTACAGGGGTATTTTTAGGGTTCAGGGCTAGGTTTAGGTTTTGGGGTACAGGGGTATTTTTAGGGTTCAGGGCTAGGTTTTGGTTTTGGGGTACAGGGGTATATTTAGGGTTCAGGGCTAGGCTTGGGTTTTGGGGTACAGGGGTATTTTAAGGGTTCAGATATAGTTTTAGGTTTTGGGGTATAGGGGTACTTTTTAGGGTTCAGGGGTAGGTTTGGGGTATAGGGGCATTTTAAGGGTTCAGGGCTAGGTTTGGGTTTTGGGGTACAGGGGTATTTTAAGGGTTCATGGCTAGGTTTGGGTTTTGGGGTACAGGGGTATTTTTAGGGTTCAGGGCTAGGTTTGGGTTTTGGGGTACAGAGGTATTTTAGGGTTTAGGGGTAGGTTTGGGTTTTGGGGTACAGGGGTATTTTTAGGGTTCAGGGCTAGGTTTGGGTTTTGGGGTACAGGGGTATTTTTAGGGTTCAGGGGTAGGTTTGGGTTTTGGGGTACAGGGGTATTTTAAGGGTTCAGGGCTAGGTTTGTGTTTTGGGGTACAGGGGTATTTTAGGGTTCAGCGGTAGGTTTGGTTTTTGGGGTACAGTGGTATTTTTAGGGTTCAGGGCTAGGTTTGGGTTTTGGGGTACAGGGGTATTTTTAGGGTTCAGGGGTAGGTTTGCGTTTTTAAGTACAGGGGAATTTATAGGGTTCAGGCTAGGTTTGGGTTTTGGGGTATAGGGGTATTTTTAGGGTTTAGGGATAGGTTTGGGTTTTGGGGTACAGGGTATATTTATAGGGTTAAGATGGGTTAGTGTTGAAGGGTGTTGGGGTATTTTAAGGAGTAAGGGTGGGTTGTGATCATGGGGTGCAGGGGTATTTAAAGGGAGCAGGGTGGGATTAGCACACAATATGAGACATGGCATGAAGGTTGGAACGTACCACACGCCCCCAGTGTTTGTCACACCCCCAGCACACGCCCACAGCACAACGCAGACACGCCCACAAGGGTCTACTTTGCTGGCACGGTTCTTTTACCTTTTAAATGTATATGGTGGGCGTCTGTATAGCCTAGGTCCTTCTGCTGCAACTGCCCTTTCCAACGCTGTATTGGGTGTTGTGATTGGTGCTGTGGTTCCTGAGATTACCCGCCTCAAAGGTTTGGGCTCTCTCTGTATATTATTAGTATGGATATATATATATATATATATATATATATATATATATATATATATATATATATATATATATATATATTATTTTTTTTCAGCCCTTGCTCGATTTTAGACTAATTCTTGCTTCTAAACTTTATTATACAGTTTATCGCTCAAGAATAAGCAGATACATATTTGGTCTATTATCTGGTCGTGCATAAGTTTTATGGGGGGCATAAGACAATATACCTGGAGATCAATTGCAATATAATATATGTGGATCCCAGGTCACCTCAAAACTGCCTAGACCACTACATCACATCTCTGGATAAGAATCAGTTACACTATCACTGAGTGGATAGCTCAAATGATTTTCAAGTTTTATTCTAAAATACACAATTTTGCACATTTGCACTTTCTGGAGGAATCACAGGTAGAGGTTGTTGGCCACTTAGCACGTGACACATGGTAGATTACGTAAACTATCAGTAACCGGATACTGTATGTTGGAAACACCGATACATTGAGGTATTTTAACAACAGGTGCCTATTTGTTTGCTACATATCCAGTTTCTTCAATCAAATCTTTAAATACGATCTCAACTCGGAAGGCGGGTACGAATCAATAAATTACTTACATTGTGTATTTAACATGTATTGTTCGTTAGGCTGCAAAAAGTGATATTATGCCTTCCAGTTTCATGATGTTTCATGTCACGTGCTCAATTGAATACACATGTACTGTCACTTTAATTAGCACTCACGAGTCTGTAGTAACTGTCGAGTGAACAAACGGCTGAGGCTGCGAAACGCGTCTTGACATTACCAGAATAAAAGATTGCTGAAGCACTCAATTTGGGTCCATGTCCAGATTTGCGGCAGGCGGTGCCGAGAAAGGAGTTTGCGCTTGCTGAATTTGGTGTTTTGAATATATATATATATATATATATATATATATATATATATATATACATACATATGTGTGTGTACATATATATATATATATATATATATATATATATATATATATATATATATATTCACTGAAAAAACCATAGGTTTCAGGGCGTTATAGTTAGTTGGACATTTCACTCGCACAAAACCATATAAATTAATTACCCCGTTATAGTTCGTTCAGCTAACTATAACTCGCTCGCCCGTAATGCACTGCTGATGGCGTCACATATGCAAAAATAACAGTTGATGGACAGAATGCAGAACAATGTCATACATTCACCCCAGTACAGAGATCTGGGCCTAAATCCATCATTTATTTGCACTCCACACCACCCCCAGTTCAGACATGGCCATATGAAAATCAGCCTTGACCCTGTGCCTCATGGGAACAGTCCAGCCCGAACTGCCAAGCCATTTCTTTCCTGGACCGGAATCAAGCATCCTAGGACCGGTTTCTGGCTATCAGCCGTCTTCAGCCAGGATAGCTTGACTCCAGTGGTGTGGAGAGCATGGGACTCACGTCTGAGCATACCCATCCCACTCAGGGTGACAAATGCAAAAAAGTTGATAGAGTGCAGAACAATGTCATACATTCACCCCAGTACAGAGATCTGGGCCTAAATCCATCGTTTTTTTGCACTCCACACCACCCCAGTTCAGACATGATGACGTCACATATTACATCACTCATGATATGGTCAGTGACATCACTCATGACATCACTGATGACGTCTCAAATGACATCACTGATGACATCATCCTTGTGATAGAGTGGCAGATCTCCTCTCACCCTAATATAACCTTTGATACACACGCTCAAAAATACAAACTAACATTTTCAAAACAATGGACATACCAATACCAGTTACAACACACCTATTCAATAATTCCAAGATCTACACACACATCCACTCATTCACCAACAGTCCCTATACAGTCACTCATACATGTACTCACTCATCATATATACTCATTCACCTATACATCCTGTTACACACCGCCACTCATCCATAGAGTTACTCACACACATAGTCACACATGCAAACAAAGTATCAAACATCCATTTACTTGCATATTCAATTATATACACACACTACCACACCTACTTCTACAGAAACCTACACATACTTACTCTCTTAAACAATCACTTATAGAAACACCTACTTATTTGTACAGGAACTCTTCCAATCTCTCGCTCTCACATGTACTCACTTATATACACCAATACTCACATATAGTAGTTTAAAACATATGTATTTACTCATAAAGACACTATTGAGACAGTCATTCAGTCACTAACACACCCATACACACACTCAGCCACCTATACAGTCCTCCACACATGCTGTCTTCAACACATGCAAACAGTGAGTCACTCATTCATGCATCTATGCACTAAGAAATACCCCCACCGAACCATTCAGACACTCAGACATTCATACTGATACTCAAAAAACCAACTAATAACCCAAATAGACACTCATGTAGCTACTCACCAACCCATGCAGCCACTTATACACAAAGTGAGAGACTGATACAGATATTTATATATTTAAACATTACTCACTAACCTATGTACTCACTAAGATACGCTTAATCAGTCAGTTATACAATCAATTTCACAAAACAAAAAGCATTCATTTAGACACTTATATACCCATTTATTCTTCCATCGACCTTGAGATATACATATATAAAACATATTTAATTTTCCGAAAAACACACTTTCACTGGATGATGTCATCAGTGATGTCATTTGAGATGTCATCAGAGATGTCATGAGTGATGTCACTGACCATGTCATGAGTGATGTAATATGTGACGTGATCAGCAGTGCATTGCGGGCACGGAGTTATAGTTAGCTGAACTAACTACAACAGGGGAATTTCTATGGTTTTGTAAGAGTGAAATGTCCAACTAACTATAACGCCCCTGAAACCTATGGTTTTTTCAGTGAATTTCTAAGGTTTTTTAAATGCTAATTTCTAACTATAACGTGCCTGAAACCTATGCCTGAAACCTATGGTTTTTTCAGTGAATTTCTAAGGTTTTTTAAATGCTAATTTCTACCTATAACGTGCCTGAAACCTATGTTTTTTTCAGTGAATATATATATTTATTATACTATGTATACATGTGAAAATGTCTCGGTCCGCCTGTTTGCCTCGGTGGCACAGAAAAAATGGGTGGAACTGACATCAGCACGCTGACGAGGTCCTCTTATGGTTCCGATGATGTCATACAGTGTCGCGAGCGGAGCAGTGCTATTATGACGTCCTTGTCGATGTGGGCGAGCTATGAAAGAATTTCCGTGGAATGTTGGTGCAGGGGATATTCACCTAAGTGTTCGGGCTAGTCCTCTGGGAGCAACTGTTTATGTTGCCACTCCAGAAACCGAAACCAGTGATCCGAGGGCAGAGGCCCGGCTGATGGCACACGAGGTGGGGTGCCCAGTTGTGTGCACCAGTGGGGCAGCGAAGTGACAAGCACCACAACCCACAAAAAAGGTAACAAGGGCACTGAATACCACAGGATCTTCTCTTTGTATCTGGCAGGAACAACAAAGTTAAAATGCCTTAGTACCAAAATGTAGAATTAGTGCTACAACGGTCTTCAAGAGGACCTGCGATGCCGCTTCTGCCTCCCGTACCCTGGAGGCGGCACATGGGTCACACGGTACGGTCATACTGCGGTGGGGCGCACACTCGTTGACCTCTCATGGCACTGCTCCACACTTCAGGGAGGACGCTTTCCATTAGCTATGTTTTCTGATGATTTGTCGCGCCGGCCACGTCCAACAACAGAACTCCTTTAGATTCAAACAGACTCTTCGACTCTCTCACAAGAAGTGAAACCAGGCCACGCGGACACTTTCACAATGCAACCACCGGGAATGCACTTTTCGGTTAAAAAAACACATTCCTTCCTCCTAATTAATCAAATAAACATCTCACTGAAGAACAGGGGCCAGCTTCGATCGGTAAACAGACATTACAATTACTTTTTTACTTTGCGATACCATTACAACACATGCATTACCACAAATGCGTTGTACATCGTGGAGTCATCACTACGCAATTTTTTAGAACGCATGGTCATTTACCACGCATGCCCTTACAACAAATTTTGTTGTAAAGGTATGTATGGTAAATGACCATGCGTTCTAAAAAACATGTAGATGATCCACGTCGGTGTAAGGAAACAGAGGCTGTTCCGTTTCCTCACAACATCGTGCACTCCCCCTCAGAGATGACGTGAAGCAGGAAACACGAGGAGTGAGAGATAAGGAGGATTGGGCTTGGGGCTTCTTTTCTAGGGTTTTAGGGTAGTGCAGTGGTGTTTGGGTAGTGTAGGGGGTCGTGCTGGGGGTAGTATTTTAGGGTTTAGGATAGTGCAATGGTGTTTGGGTAGTGTAGGGGTCTTGCTGGGGTTAGTAGTGTTTTAGGGTTTAGGATAGTGCAGTAGTGTTTGTGAGGTGTAGGGGGTCATGCTAGGGGCAGTGTTTTAAGGTTTCGGGTAGTGCAGTGGTGTTTGTGTAGTGTAGGGGGTAGTGGTTTAGGGTTAGGGCAGTGCAGTGGTGTTTGTGTACTGTAGGGGGTTGTGCTGGATGGATTCTAGTGTTTTAGGGTAGTGCAGTGGTGTTTGTGTAGTGTAGGGGGTAGTGTTTTAGGGTTTAGGATAGTGCAGTGGTGTTTGTGTAGTGTAGGGGGCGTGCTGGGTGTAGTGATTTATGGTTTAGGGTAGTGCAGTGGTGTTTGTGTAGTGTAGGGGGTTGTGCTGGGGGTAGTGTTGTATGGTTTATGGTAGTGCAGTGGTGTTTGGGTAGTGTAGGGGTAGTGCAGGGTAGTGTTTTAGGGTTCAGGGTAGTGCAGTGGTCTTTGTGTAGTGTAGGGGGTCATGATGGGGGTAGTGTTTTAAGGTTTAGGGTAGTGCAGTGGTGTTTGTGTACTGCAGGGGGTTGTGCTGGATTCTAGTGTTTTAGGGTAGTGCAGTGGTGTTTGTGTACTGTAGGGGTTGTGCTGGATTCTAGTGTTTTAGGGTAGTGCAGTGGTGTTTGTGTATTTTTAGGGGTTGTGTTTTAGGGTTTAGGGTCGTGCAGTGGTGTTTGGGTAGTGCAGTGGGTCATGCTGGGGGTAGTGTTTTTGGGTTTAGGGTAGTGCAGTTGTGTTTGGGTAGTGAAGGGGGTTGGGCTGGGGGTAGTGTTTTAGGGTTTAGGGTAGTGCAGTTGTGTAGGTAGTGAAGGGGGTCATGCTGGGGGTAGAGTTGTAGGGTTTAAGTCAGTGCAGTGGTGTTTGTGTAGTGTAGGGGGTCATGCTGGTGGTAGTGTTTTAGGGTTTTTGGGTAGTGCAGAGGTGTTTGTGTAATGTAGGGGGTTGTGCTGGGGTAGATTTAGGGTTTAGGATAGTGCAGTGGTGTTTGGGTAGTGGAGAGGGTAGTGTTTTAGGGTTTAGGGTAGTGCGCCCAACCAGCCACAATATCCGTGGACAAAGGGGATCCTGACTCTTTTGAACGCTCTGCCAATTGAATAATTTGGGTCAAGGGCCCTACCACGTCCAAGACCTATCCATTCCTTTCTTGGGTTCCCTCATATACTTGGAGAAAAGGTACATAGTTTCTCATCAATTTCAGGCGTGTGTGCCACCTTCCCCTTCGGTGAGGGCCTGGGGCATTCTCTCCTCATCCTGTTCCTGACCTCCCTTTCAAGGGGTTGATGGATTTTCCCCACCACATACTCTGCCACTTTGGCGTCAGGGGTCCACTCCGCCATCCTAGGATGGTAAATTTGCGTAGGATCGAACATGTCCGAGCGGACCATGTTCCCAACCAGGGACTGAGAGAAGTGGGACGCACTGAGTCCTTATCCTCATCGGAGGAGAAATCATCTTCCGATACACCGTCTCCCTCTAAGGGAAACCCGACATCAGGGTCTATAATAGTGGTAACAGCGTCGCAATTTTCTCTGGGCTCCTCCTCCTCCCGGCACGTGCATGTTTTAACGTTCGAGCACTCTTGAGGAAGGTCTCCGTAAATGTATCAAATCCTACTAAGTGCCCTGCGTTATGCTTAACGACCCCTTTATTCCCCATCTGGAAGCTACTGTGACCCGCCACCACCAGATCTGGGTCACTGAACACCCCAGGGATGCTTTTTGCCAGTTTATCAACCTGATCCCTAAGAGGAGCCAGTGCCCTAGAAATAACCAGAGAGAGGGCTTGGTCCACTGCTGGAGGGAGAAGTTGCGGGCCATCCCTCCTCCACTTCCTGGTAGGAGGAGTAAAATGGTCTTCTGGAGAAGACATGATAGCAGAAGGTGTGAGCACAGAACAAATGCCCTTAAAATCCTTAAGGCAGCCCCCTCGCCGGTGCTCCAACAGCTGGGCCTTCCCCCAAAGCTGTTATAAGAATAGACTGAGACGCAATACCAATTATCTCCACCAGGTGGCACTGGTCACTAACGTGACCGTGTAGGGAAATCACCGCTACATGCTGTCAAAATTAGGTGAGGTTTAGTCGGGAATGAAGCGAACACTAAAAGGAGTGACCGGATTCCCAAACGGGCATAAAGACCAGCGGGAGTGCTCGAAGAAGCTGCCTTGCACGGACCAGACGCGCCTGACAGGATCTCACCACACACAGAGCGCCCAACAGGAGAAACTGCCAGGGGGAAAACGCGCTTGTCAAGTGCCTGCTGGGCAGTTAATATGAAACAATACCGAGGCAATAATGCTAATAACGTGCACAAGAAACCACTATACAAACAGCAACAACGTCAGTTTAAGGCAAGAATGTAAGGAATGCACTTAACTGACGAGCAGTGAAGAAAGAGGAGGTTTAAGGGACGTCACAATATTATATACGATGGACTGTGATATGATTGGACTATAGTTGCCTTGGACACTACCCCCCTAATGGTTCATGGGTTTTGTAGTCTTTTGTTTAATGATTGTTGTGTTACGTTTTCTTTGAACTGCTATGCAAATAAAGTGAGGAAAGATATGCATAATCCTCGCCTCCGTCCTGCCATAGAATTCATTAAACTTTATTCGCTCTGATTTAGAAACATAGATCATAAAAGTGTACATAAAAACAGTAAATCCTCTTTCCTAATACAATACAGTGAGAATTAATTAAAACCAGTAGGTAAAAACGAGTGTTACAAAGCCCTGTTCAGAGCAACCTCAGGTTAACAGAATCGTAAAGTTCAATGTTTCGCAAGATCAATCTCATGTACTCCGTGCAAACTACGTAATAGGAGGTCCAAGTAAGATGTAACGCTCCAATACCTGACAAGTCTGCACTATATAAAACTGCAGAAAAAATAAAAAGTGTTTTGCACACTTCTGTTATTGGGCTATATGTGGGATACATCTGGGTGATATTTGTGCTATATTTGGGCTCTTTTTTTCTCTGGTGGCCATCTTGGGAGATTTATTTGTTATGAAGTTTCCTAAATTCCTCATTTACTGCAGTCTCCTCAGTAGGAAATCCTTTCAGTTTTTTACTTTGATTTCATCAAGAAGGTATTCAGATGTCTCACACATTTCCCATAAATTCAGAATGTTAGCACTCTAGTGGTTCATTAGATCACTGTAGTAAAGCTACTGCTCACCAGGGAGTTAACTGGAAGTCTACTGCTTTTATTGAAACTGATTGTTTCAGTCTGCATGTCAGAATTTTCTAATGAAATAGAAGAGGATTGGAGATCTCACTTAAAACATGTCCTAATTTTTCTTTCTACAGCACTAACCATAATTTCTATGACAAAATGAACCCCCTCATGTTGTTCCTTTTTAAATTAAATGTTTTAAGAGTTACCAGTTTATTCCAATCAAGATGGCTTCAGGTGTGCCATAATTTTGTCATAAGTAAGACTGTTAGCGCTCTAGTTGTTCTGTAGAACAGTCTGGGAAGCTGCAGTAGAACACAAAGGCCTCAACTGAATGGCTGCTCCTGTTGAAATATAACAGGAAGATATTTGAGATCACACTTGAAACAAGTCCTATTTTTTCTTTCTACAGCACTAACCATAATTTGTATGACAAATTTAACCCCATCATTTTGTTCCTTTTTGAATTAAATGTTTTAAGTGTTACCAGTTTATTCCAATCAAGATGGCTTCAGGTGTGCTATACTTTTGTCATAAGGTAGGCTGTTAGCGCTCAAGCTGTTCTTTAGAACACTCTGGGAAGCTGCAGTAGAACACAAAGGAATCAACTGGCAGTCTCTGCCCTTGTTGGATGTACATGTTTTACTGAGAATGTCAGACTTCATTCTCACATGACTGAGAAAGATAATGTGAATTTACAGAAAATATGCTCTCATTTTAGCTTCTGGAGCACCTTCCAAAACTCTATGGGACAAGCATGTGAAAATAGTTTTCTCTCAAACATGATTCATGTTACCAAGCAGAAGGTTTTTCACAGGGTAAAATTACTTTAGAACACACCACAATTCCTGAAATTAGTATGATATCATCAACAAATGAATTCTAATGTAACTAAAGTCTGTTATCACCCTTTATAGTTCTCCTTTTGGTAACCCTCAAAATCTTCGATTCACTACAATGCATTTCAATGGGGTGCTATCATGTATATCGGTCCCAAGATGGCTGCCAGCAATTCCAGGATGAAGTGCTGACAGCCAATCAGATCTCACGAGGACATGTGTGGTTAGGCTCCGCCCAGATATCGATATTTTTTCTTTTTCAAATTTCGCAGGAACTTCTGAGCGGATTTACACCATTTAACAAAAAGAGTTCTTTCTGAACCAAGGGCTTCCTTTTTGCCAAACCTGGTGTAATTCCGTTCAGCAGTTCGGGCTGTAGCCGCGGCTAAAGTTTCCTATGGGAAATTGCATGGGGCAAATACGTTTTGGAATCCCCCTTTTTTCTAGGCCCCCCTTTGACGAATCACCCAGAAACTGTCAAGATAGGAGCTGACCGGAGAGGGCCATAAGTGTTGAAAATTTCGTAAAGATTCACCAATTGGCGCTATAGTAATTGAGAATAGAATGTTGCGATTTTCCTATGGTAACTAGGTCCTAACTATAACTACCTACTGGCGACCGCCATAAGGTAATATATATATATATATATATCTATCTATCTATCTATCTATCTATCTATCTATCTATCTATCTATCTATCTATCTATCTATCTATCTATCTATCTATCTATATTATATATATATATATATATTTATATGTACCTACTAATATACAGCTTACTGGAATTGTTTCTAATTTATCGCTTTTCCCAGATCTAGTCAGGTTCTGAGACAGCCTGTATGCTTTTCCCACCAATGCCTCTAATTCTTTAAATTCCCTCCTCACTGCTTCTTCAGATCCCTTAAATTCACAGGTGGTTGGAGGAATAAGTACATCTTTGGCTGGCAGGTGCTAACTCAATCACATATGAGGCATGTGTTCCATGGTGAAGTCTTTTCAGCATCTGATACCTCCAGTCCAGAGTTGGTCATTGTGTTTCTGTTTATGGTGTATTGTTACTTTTAAAACATCAGCTCAAAAGACGCTGCCATTGCATGTTTATCCTACATGTAAATATTTGCAGTTAGTATCTGTAGCAGCAATGTTGAGTGAAGAAGTTACTGAGCTTCGGTCTTACTCTGTGGCACTGTCAAGTGCTTCACCCAACATTCCTCTTTTTGTTAATGTTGTTATAAGTGTGTCTTGCACATCTTAGGTGTTCGATATTCCGAATGTTGGATTGTCTCTTGAGTGCATATTACATTTTATCTTTGACTCTCTTGTTTCCTTGTGCAGAGCTTCCCCCCTTGGATCCCTTTTCTCCTCTCACTTCCTGTGTTCTCTTGGACAGCTCTGTTACCAATAATATCTTTACTTTGTCTACTCTGCCACCAGTTCTTGACAGACCCCTAACAATGGATGAGGAAGCAGATATCTCTTACTTTCATACCCCACTCTCATATTCCTATTGGCAGAAGTTTTCCTAACACTTCTATCCACTGATATACTAATCCTTTCATCTAATGTCGCAAACATTTTCGAACCTGAGTATTGATATCAGGCCCAAAATAGCTTTCCTAAGGGTGGTAAGCCATTTGAGGATGCAAACTAAGCATGGGTATCTTCCCCGGAAAAATTACCAACCAGTGAACAGAACGGGCTGTGAGTCCAATCTGAGAATATAATTTTTTTATTCTAGTATCACATTTCAAACTAAAGATTTCAGGAATTATTTCTCTTAATATAGGGCATATGCCACCCTTTCTCATTTTATGATCAGATGAGGTTATTCATCCTTTGCAATCTTATAAGGGCATTTAAGAACTTCCAAACTTACTACTAGCCAGTCCCTTCTCAGCTGTTCACATGCTCTGCTTCTGAACATCTCTTCTCTAGTAGATTTTTCCAATTAATAATCCAAGTTTATTCTGGATCGCATACACAGTAGGAGGATACTCTATTAAGATCCACACATAAACCTGCCTTGAAAAACCAAATTACTTTTGAGTAAGGCTTGAACACCAGACTCCCCATTGTAAGCTTGACCCAAAGATATATAGTGTCTGATCATCACTCCCACCACAGGAGAGATTGAAAATCCTCCTGAGTTAGTTTTCCTACATTATTGACAGCTACCACTAAAAAAGGATCCCCGGACTCTGACTGACCTGCGGTATTGGAGATTTTTAATGTACATTATAGTTATCGCACAAGCTCATTTGACTGAACGACATTGAAAGATCATATGTCTCACTGTCAATCAATTGTATGTGATGGAAGATGTATTTTTAGATAACGTCCTTTATGAGTCTTTGTATTTTTGGTTTGGAATGTATGTTTGTCTCTGAATAAACTGTTGTTGATAGTGAAAGTTTGTCTTAAACAATAAAGTAATGTAAATTATTTTTCTTGAGTTTTATGAATGTAAAATAAGATTGCTTTAAATCTTTCAGATCCCCACAAATATGTATAGTTCAATTATATATTGACTGATTGTAAAAAAGGAGAAATAATGAAATTAAAAGATAGGTATTGGGCTCAAATATATAATAAGGTTTGAACAATATTTATAACATTTATAAGGATCTATGGGCCATATGTAGGTAGCCCAATACCGGTCGGTAACGGCCGAAATTACAGAATTTCGGCCGTTACGGACCAGTATTTAGGGTTTGAGATGTAGGAGGCAGGTTTAAGGATTTGTTAATTACCGATTCCTTAAGGAATCAGTAAAATATCGATTCCTTATTTTAAGGAATCGGTAAATCCCGAATCCAAAAAGCTATGTAGGAGGCACTCAAGTGAGTGCCTTCTTGCATTCAGGATTCGTTATTTACCACCAACTACAAGTTAGTGGTAAATATCGAAAACCTTTAAAAAAGCAATTTTGTGCTTTTTTATAAGTGCCATGGGGCAGGCATACATGCCCTTAGGGCATGTATGTGTGCCACATATGCACACATGCACGATTCAGGGGTGCAACAGTGTATCAATGTGACATCCTGCCACCCTTGAATATGTGCCCCTATTACCTATTCGGTATTTACCGAATCAGTAATAGTGAATGGTTTCCCATTCATTCCTATGGGCCTCCTAGATATAGGTATACTATATCTTAGTAAGGGGTGCTAACACCACCTTACCCAGGCTGCAGTAGCAGGCCTGTGGTGACACTTTGGAAGGCTTCCCAGGGGTGGCATAATACATGCTTCAGCCCCTGGTAGGCCTCTGGGGTACCTATGCCCTTGGTACCTAAGGTACCATATACTAGGGACTCACAAGGGTAACCCAGTAACCAATCTGGAGTGTACCTAATGTCCATGCAATCAGTTTAGAGAGGAAGCAGCTAGGCTGGGGTCCTGGTTAGCAGGACCCCAGCCAGACTAAAGTCGATAAATCAGTGAAACACCACCAAAAAGTGGGGGTAACCATAGTAAGCAGATCCTACTCTCCTACATCTGGGACCTGCTCGACTCATCCTCACCGGTCATAGCTTTCCTGACGGATAGTCGGATACCTGGATGAACACCTCATTGGCACTCGACGTTGCCATAGCCATCCCGTATGGCTACAAGATCACCCGCAGGGACCGCACCAACACACTGGGAGGAAGAATCGCCATCGTCCACAGAAATACCCTCAGAATTTCAACCAACACCGAAGACACCCTCAGCAACGCTGAACACCTGCACTTACAGATCCACATTGATCCCAACACCACCCTAAGAGGAACCCTCGTGTACAGACCCCCGGACCCCAGCCACAGCTTAGCGACGCCATCACAGACGACGTCAGCTCGCACGCCTTGGCCTCCACAGACTACATCCTGCTCAGAGACCTGAACCTCCACCTCGAACGCCGATGACAGCAACTCCACCACACTGCTGGACAACCTCGCCAACCTTGGTCTCAAACAATTCATCACAACACCCACCCACGCCGCCGGACACAGGCTCGACCCCATTTTTCTCCGCCAGCAGCCACGTCACCTTCAGCCACACCACCAAATCCATTGGACCGACCACCGCTACATCCACATCTCCTTCGAGAAAACCAATGCACACAACAACCAGCAAAGAATCCCCCACTGCAGCTGGAACAAGGTAACCAAAGATAAGCTAACCGAGACCCACCAACCGACCACACCGAGACGACACAGCCGCCTGCAACCTCGGGCAATGGATCAACGACTACGCCGACACTCTCGCCCGGATCAAGAAACCCTCAAACAGACGCACCGACAGAAGGGCCATCTGGTTCACTACCGACCTCCAGGCATCCAAGGAGACCTGCCAAAGACTTTAAAAGAACTGGCGGCACGAGCAAACACCGGACAACAATGCAGTCCTCAAGAACGCCAGCTGCAGGAACCACCAACTCATTTGAACCCCCAAGAGGACCTCCTTCCAGGAACGCATCGACACCAACACACACAACAGCAAAGAGCTCTACAACATTGTGAAGGAACTCGCCAACCCCAGCTGCAGCTCCAACAACATCCAGCCATCACAAGACCTCTGCGACTCTCTAGCCACCTTCATCCACCGCAAGATCATAGACATCCAAAACAGCTTCAACACCCAGACCCCCCGACAGCTACTGACACCTTAGACTCACCGCCCCCAAATTAAAACCAGCCTCTTGATCTCCTGGAACCACATCAACGACGAAGACACCATCACAACCATGAACACCATCCACTCCGGCTCACCGTCAGACCCCTGCCACCACCTCATTTTCAACACAGCGAGCTCCATCATCGCACCCCAACTCCAAAAGATCTTCAACCACTCATTTGAGACCGCCACCTTCCCGGAAAGCTGGAAACACGCCCTACTCAAGAAACCCAAGGCAGGCCCGAAGGACCTCAAGAACTTTCGGCCCATCTCCCTGCTCCTGTTCCAGGCGAAAGTCATTGAGAAGATCGTCAAAAGACAACTAACCCGCTTCCTCAAAAGAACAACACCCTGGACTCGTCCCAGTCTGGATTCCGCAGCAACCACAACACTGAAACCGCCCTCATCGCCGCCACCGATGACATCAGGACCCTGCTGGACAATGGCGAAACTGTGGCCCTCATCCTCCTAGACCTCTCAGCCGCCTTTGACACCGTCTGCCACCACACCTTACGCACATGCCTCTACAACGCAGGGATCTGCGACAAAGCCCTGGACTGGATCACCTCCTTCCTCCTTGACAGAACCCATCTGTAGCCACCAAGATCACCTGCGGCGAACCCCAAGGATTATCCATCAGCCCGACCCTCTTCAACGTCTAAATGGCACCGCTCGCCAACATCATCCAATCGCACAACCTCAACATCATCTCATACGTCAATGACACCCAGCTGTTCCTCTCCCTCACCAAAGACCCGGTATCCGCCAAAACCAGATTCCACGAAGGAATGAGGGCCGTCACAGAATGGATGAAGAACAGTCGCCTGAAACTGAACTCGGACAAGACGGAGGTCCTCATCCTCGGCTCCAACCCCTCCACCTGCGATGACTCCTAGTGGCCGACCTTGCTGGGAGCTGCGCTGATACCCACTAACCATGCACGCAACCTGGGGTTAATCCTGGACTCATCTCTACCAATAACCGAGCAAGTCAATGCCGTCTCCTCCTCCTGCTTCAACACCCTCACCATGCTTCGCAAGATCTACAGATGGATCCCCATTGGTACCAGAAGGAAGGTCATCCAGGTCCTTGTCATCAGCCGGCTGAACTAGCGCAACGCCCTCTATGCGGGATCCACGGCTAAACTCCAGAAGAGACTTCAACGCATATAGAATGCCTCTACACGCCTCATCCTTGACATTCACTGCCACAGCCACATCACTGCCCCCCTGAGGGACCTGCACTGGCTCCCCGTCAACCAGAGGATCACCTTCAAGCTACTCACCCATGCCCACAAAGCACTCCACAACGCTGGACCAGCATACCTCAACAAACGACTCACCTTCTACACTCCCAACCGCTAGCTTCGCTCCGCTGACCTCACCACCATTCCACGCATCCACCGAACGACCACCGGCGGCAAATCCTTCTCCCACCTTGCCACCAAGACATAGAACACCCTCCCCATCCACCTGCGACAGACCCAGGACCTGCTGCCCTTCAGGAGACTTCTCAAGACCGGGTTGTTCAAACAGTAGCAGCTCCCACCCCTCAGTGCCTTGAGACCCTCAAGGGTGAGTAGTGCGCTCTACAAATGATTGACTGATTGATTGATTGATTGATTGATTGATTGATTGATTGATTGATTGCTGTCCTGACATGCTTCCCTCTTGCCTGGGTGAGATGGACTGGACCTGCATCTCTTAACCCAGGACTCCAGAGTGACTCCAAGGACTACTTTGCTGGACCCCTGTGTAGATGCCCTAGGGACTAGGGACTAACTGGCTCCCAACAAACTTGAATCCAGCACTTGGACTCTGCCATCTGTGAGTCCTACTCTGCCAAGAGGTGCCATTCCAGTCCTGGACCCTTGGAAGTGGACCTGAAGGTTCTCTGTCAGCCCATCTGTGGACCCACAGAACCAGCGCATCTCCTCCACTGCGCAGTGCATCCCTGAACAGATTCAATTCATCGGTTCTGCTGCCTGGGCTTTCTTGGCACAGGGATGTTGAATTATTCTCGCATCACACAGCCTCATTCAAGCTGCCGTTATGTGACGTACCCCCTACACAAGCCCTCACAGCTTAAGCCCCTCATTGCTGACCTCCTTGATGACGACACATGGTCTCGCATCTCAGCCTCACAGCTCCTCAGAACTGACACTGTGCCGCACATGGCCAACCAACCAGGACCTCGCTTTGACCCTGCTGTTCGAAGCATCCTCAACCCAGGACTTCACTACTCTTTGCAACCTGGAACTGCCACTGCATGACGCATCCTCACAGATCTGTGACTGAGGGAGAGTGTCTGAAAAGTTTCAGCACTCCGTCCATCATCCTATTGTGTTTGCTATGTTTGCTTCAAATGGCCAGGTTATTCCCAGACATGGGTCCCTTGCTCACTTTGCCACCGGATTCAAGCTAGCCTGGCTGATGAAAGGTGAACCTCCCAAACCAGTTCCAAGATGCTTTTTTCCGGACCAGGAAGGACCTTGCCTGGCAGTTCGGGCTGGACTGTTCCCATGAGGAGCAGAGTCAAGACTGATTTGCATATTGCTGGGTTCAAACTGGGATGGCTTAGTGAGCAGAAGATCTGTGACAGGGGGTGAGTGCCTGAAAAGTTTTAGCACTCCGTCCATGATCCTATTATGTTGTTATGTTTGCCCCAAGTGGCCATGGCTTGCCCAAACGTGGTCCCTCGCTCTCTCTGTCGCTGGATTCAAGCTAGCCTGGCTGATGATGGATGAAACCCCAAAACCAGTCCCAAGATGCGTGTTTCCGTTCCAGGGAGGACCTGGCTTGGCAGTTCGGGCTGGACTGTTCCCATGAGGAGCAGGGTCAAGACTGATTTGCATATGACTGGGTCCAAACTGGGGTGGCTTAGTGAGCAGAATGTTGATGGATTCAACCCAGATCTGTGACTGGGGTGAGTATCTGAAAAGTTTCAGCATGCTGTCCATCTATTGTGTTTGCTACATTTTCTTGCTTAACCATTCTGTGCTTCTGACTGTCTGTAGAATCCACATCTGGGTTAGGATGACAGTTGGGCTCTTGTGCATTCACTCTAGACGGTCACACAAAGGAAACTGAGCTGTGCCTTGAAAATCCTGATTGGTCATCGCCAGGCTGATGGGCCTTCCTGAGTTAGAGAAATTGTCACTGACACCTGAATAGGACTGTGCCTGTCCTCACACAAAGTTGTCTCCACCACTATGTAGTGTGTCAGGAGTCAGGTCAGGGAACGGTAGGGTCTTTTGCACTACAAAGACTTTCCTTTGAAGTTTGCCTACTTAAAAGTCAGAAAAGGATATATGTATTTGAACTCTGACACCCCATAATCAGAACACTTCTGTACTGAGGACATTCTGCCAGGAAGAAGACCTAGATGCTGTAGGAGGAACTGCCGCTCTGCCTGTTGCTTTTTTGTGCAGGCTCGCTGTTTGCTGCTTTTATCTTGGGAGTGAAAAGGACAGGACTTTACTTCCTGAATTCTGCTTCCAAAGCTCTTCAAGGGCTTGTGCGTGCTTGCTTCCTGCTAAGAAGACTCAGGGCCATCAAAGATTTCACCTATATATTGCTAACAGCACCTGGATGTTTTTGCTGGGAGTCCTGATTGCCAAGTGGTGCCAACTCCAATCCATGGGCCCTTGGAATCATGTGGCGGGTGCTGCAACTCAAGAAAAGCAACATCAATGCTGTCATCGAGTCCGCTGCCCGCACCGGAACCAAGGGCACCGCTAGCGAGAAGCACGACACGCCACCCCCACTCAGACTCAGCCCGACCTCTCTGATGACATCACTTTTCACCAATGCCACTGCCTGCACTAGAGCCAAGGGCATCGCTCATGAAGATCGTGACTCACAGCCACGACTTACACCACAGCCCTGATGCCTGTCGACACCAGCGCTTCAACTGCATCCTCGCGCAGTCAATAGCCGACATGGGTGACATTCTGAACTCATCAACAGCACACCGTCATAAGGAAGCGACGTCTCACCACCAGCGCCACATCACCTCCCCAGCCCAGCAGTAAGGAACCAACGCCACACCGGCACCAGCAATGCTTCAGCTCCCCTGTGTCTTGCAACATCTTTGTTGTCATCGTTTACAAGGGACTGTTACTAGGGGTCTGGATGACTCCGTAGCCGCGTCGTGCATCTCGCAGTCAGCGCTGAACTGTGTATGAGTACCTGTTACGATGTCGATATTGCCACGGCTGGAGCAATTGTTTTTTAGCAGCTATATTTTCACAGTAATCTTTCTAAAAGTTAAATCTTGACTTGTGTATGTTGGACTTTTGCTGCTTTGGTCTTCTTTTATTCAGATACATGTTGGTATTTTTCTAAACTGGGGTGAACTCCATTTGCAGCGTGTTCACTGTGTTACTGTGTGTATGTACACATGCTTTATACATTGCCCCTGAGATAAGCCTGACTGCTGGTGTCAAGCTACCAAGGGGGTGAGCAGGGGTTATCTTTGCTGTGCGACTCACTTACCCTGACTAGAGTGAGGGTCCCTACTTAAACAGGGTGCAAACCACTGCCAACTAGAGATCCCATTTCTAACATGTGTCTGAAAGGATTTCCTGAATTTGGATTAGTCCTCCAGTCTAAGGTGGTTAGGAATGAGTTCCAGAGGAAGGTGCCTTGATAAAGGTGGATATGTCCACCATATCCTTTATACTCGAATTGCTGTGACAACAGCACATTTATATTAGGAGATCTGAGACTTCAGGATGGCTCATAAGGAGTAAAAAGGCTGGTGATGTAGTTTGGGTATCAGTAATTTATTGCATTGTAACAAAGACCGATGGTTATGAACTTTGCCCTTTCCTGCAGAGGGAGCCAATAGAGAGATTACGAAGCAGGGGTGATACGTTCTAGCTGTTTGAGACTGTATCAAGGAGAGCGGCATAGTTTTCTCCTCGGTGCCCTATGTTGAAGAAAATGAATGGAAGCCTGGTGTAGAATGGGCATGCGCTTGCCTTCTGAGGGAGCGTGCACTTCCTTGGCCAGTAATGTCAGCTATAGACCATGAACAGACGTACAGTCAGGCTGAGGCCTTGGTGGAGCTCCAAATCATTTTCTTAAGTGAAATTATCATTCTTGAGCTGTCATTCCACCATCCAGAGCATACAGGGATTATGATTCCCCATGCACACTTCCTGGCATATTTATTTACAAATTAAACACTTTGTGGGCTCACGTGGCTCTGCTAGTTTATAACTCATTTGCAGATGGATAGGTGCAACATTGACCACTATACTGTGTCTGATCCTGTGTCCACAACCAGGTGGTATTGGATAAACTAGCATCTAACTGATACAATGTTTTGAGGTCCTCCTTCTCCAATACCACCATTTAACCCTTTTGAAAGTTTTAGCCCTAGCATGAGGCCCTCAATACTGTCTCTTCTCAGTGACCAACTAGACAACAAAGACAGGGGAAGCTCTTTTCCTTAAAGGGAACAGACCAGGAAAGGGCACAACAGTGCCTGTGCCAAGGAAAGGGCATCAGTACATATAGTTGATAGGATTTGGATCAAGAATCCTTATGGATAGTGATCCCTGATTGGGCAAAAATATATTTCTATGAATTGGCTAGCCCTTTTAAAAGAAGAACGGAAGTGGAGGGCATTAAATAATCCCTGTGAACCTTTAGATTGAAGATTGGGACCAACGTATTTTGCATCAGAGCAAAATCATGGATGTTTGGAGGAATCTCAAAAAAACTCCGCAACAGACTGTGTTGTGTTTTTAGATCCCCCTGCCTGGAACTGAAATCCACTTTCAGAAAACAATAGAGTTATGGGTAGAATGTTCAAAGTGATTTCACCCCCTTGCTCTAGGCTGTTTTCCAATCCATCATTCCCTTGCCCATCCATCCACCATCCATATGCAAATTAGGCTTTGTCCTCCTCCAGTAGGAACACTCCATCCCGAACAACCAG
The DNA here is from genome assembly GCF_964263255.1 of Lissotriton vulgaris. Taxonomy (NCBI): domain Eukaryota; kingdom Metazoa; phylum Chordata; class Amphibia; order Caudata; family Salamandridae; genus Lissotriton; species Lissotriton vulgaris. Next base: position 1,037,549,621 of record NC_141699.1, on the reverse strand, counting down.
GCCAGGTCATATCTTAACAGGTGACACAAGCAACCCCAGACTGGTTTCAGGCTGAATTGAGCCTCGTCAGTAGGGTGCAACTTGAATCCTGTGGCACAGGGAGCATGTGACCCACGTATGGTCACACTTAGGGTGTAACACAACTTGCGGGGGCTGCCCTGCAAAGTGCATAGAGGGGTCCCCCCACGCTCTGGACCCAGTCAGAAGCTCTAAGGCCCGTCCGTGCACAGTACCAGAGGGGGCCCCATGGTTGGACTGGCCGTAGGGCCCTAGCAAACAGCTCGGCAGTACCCCCCTCCCGCTAGGGGGGCCTGCCGAGCAGTTTGCCAGGGTCGGTTTTGGTTCCCAGTCCAGCCCTGTGAGGCCCCCTGGAGCTCACGGCCCCGGGCCCCTTTGAGCCTGGCGTCCCGCCGCACTTCGGGGGCTCAGGGGGTATTGTTACGCCGCTGCGGGCCGCCCCACTTATGACGTCACACCGAGGATTTTTGTGTTTTATGAAACCCACCTTCAGCATATTTAAATATTTATAAGTGCAACAGCCAGAAAATATTTGACTTGGTGCTTTTTAATTATTATTAAGGCCAAAAATGGCTGAGTTCAGGGAAACTCCACCCTGGATTCAGCATTTCAGTTACAGAGAGCACTACAATGGCTCTTAATACAGTATTACAAGAACACAAGCCAGGAATAATTGGCTGTCCTGCTGATATACCACTACAAAAGAGTCTTTTAGCGGCAGAGTCTTATTATTAAGTCTAGCTTAAATGATAGGTCCATCAGACTAAGAAGGTCACCTTGGAAATACATGAATGGCAGTCACACCAAAGCGAAGAATACGAAATTACTCTATAAACATTTGAATGCTGGAGTAATTTCTTATGATATTAAAACAGACATTTGACTTCATGTAATAAAAAAAAAATCTTTCTTAACATCACATAAAATTGTGTATTTCACTGTGGCCTGGTGTCTACTTCATGTGAAAAACTGCACGCTGTTTTTTAGTACCGTCCCCAATTACTTGTTTTATCTTCCTCTGTGATGATCTGACACAGCATTGCCTTCCACAGAAACATCAGAGACAGCACTTCACTCTGATATATGTCAGGAACAGACACAGGCTGTGCTATTCTTTTCTCTGTTTTTTTTTTTTTTTTTTTACAAAATGGGTTTTTGTTGGCATGACTCAGCACCTGCATATGGCGTGCCTCTTTATCTCTGCTGTTGTGTTGTTTCTGTGAATGCTAATTTCAAAAGGTCTGAGTGAGTGTCAGTCGAGTCTTGTCAAATGTGTCAGTGTTGTCATGGAGAGGGGACTTAACAGAACACACGGTGTGCATTCAAGTCTATTAAATGGCACCTCTGCCCAGCATAAGTTCGTGACCAGCATGTCAGCGCCACTGGCCCGCATATTTGTATCACTTCTGTCGTCTGTTATTAAAAAAGTAGAACAGTTTTTCAGGGTTATTTCTGCATCTTTGTATTTTTTATTGACATATTTTGCTGGAGAAATACCATCATTTATTTTCTCTTCCAAAAACGAATTTAAAGACCATCGGTTTTCTTGAGTGGCACCCAAAAGGGCAGTTTTACAAGATATTTTACTGGCATTCAATGAATACAAAATTACATCCGAGTTCAAGGCTGGTCATAAACCGGAGCAGTGAAATTAAAATGGCGTTTTATTAGAACATGTGAATTGACGGTGCGACGTGGGGACCAGGCAGACAGGTTGTCAGATGTGAGATTTGAAATATAATTCGAGAATATGGTGGGCTCTAATACTTTCCACCCGTGACTGCGTGCTATGCGGGAGGGGGGGCAAAGTGCATAATGTGTGCAGGACAGGGGGCTGCAGACCGTGGGCACAGGCACTCATTCTGAGAACAAGCAATTTCAATCTCAGACTTTGTCCCAGAGAGAGAGAGGGGGCAGGATAGGGAGGAAGAAGGAGAAAGATATGACAATAAAATAGTAGCAAAGTGGGAAAGCTGGGGTTAAAAAGAACCAGTAATAGTGGAATCAATAAACAGGAAGTGTAGGGATAGTAGGGAGGTGAAGGAAAGATGCATGAGGTGCAATCAAGTAACTAAGTAGCTTTATTATTGAGCAACCCCAGCAGACCAGTGGCAAACTCTGAAAAATAACTTTGGACCCCTGAACCTATTTTATTATTATTAATAAAAGAAATGTCAGATTAGGCTCCGCCCATGAAAGTCAATTTGGCTCAACAAGTTCAAAACAGCAGCGAGGAACCAGTAAAACCAACATGATTGTGGTTCTTGCCTTGAACAGTGCAAGGCAAGTCCCCTTGAATTGCCTTTATAATCCCAAGAACATGACTTGAGATGATGTGACCCAGAAAACAGGTTTTATTGACGAGAAAATAGGCAAAGGTTGCCGCATAGTAACAGTATGTTGGTCAGTTTGCCATTACCTTGCCTGGGGAGAAGCAAACTCCCAGTACTTGTTGCTGGCTGCTGAAAGGCAGTGAGGGGAGGTAGTTGGGTAATTGCATTTTGGATCCTGGGAATTTGAATAAGTTTCCTCTGAGAAGTTGACTCAGCTCTTCCACCTATAAATTTGATAAGCTTCAGTGCAACATATTTGAACTTGTGTTGTGCAGATAAATTGATTGTCAAAGAGCTGCTTCCTGTTAGCTGCACTGTCTTGAAAGTGCTGCAGCAGGTGCAATGTAGTGTGGGGAGACCGCGTGGACTGTGCACCTTTGATCCATGGCATTAGAAGGTACCGCCTAGGAGAATCTGAAATAAACTTGAGCAGGGACACAGTATCTGTGAAGCAGCCAATACATTGATTGACAAAGGAATTTGGCTGTTTTGCTTTGACTAGTTGAAATGTGCTGGTAGAGGGTGGAATGGGTCGTAGGGAGATTGCCAATGTCAAACATCTGATTCAAGGCTCCCACTGGAGCAGATGTGGATAGACTATGGGACCTCAAGACATTCCCTAAATTGTCCCTGACTAAGGAGTCCCTGAAGAGCAGCTTAGATATGTATCAGGGTCAGAAACAGGTGACACCCAGCAGATGTGTGAGATGTGATGTCACAGAGCGCAAGAAGAGGTTCATAAGAGACATGGAAATGGGTAGCCAGATTCACCAGCTCTGTTTTTACTTTGGCCAAAAGTCATGTCAAGGTCATGTAGAGACTTTAGGAGGGTTAGAAGAGAAAAAGCAGAAAAGAGGTAAGGACTTAAGCGAAAGAGTGAGGAAAGTGGAAACTGAATTAAGCTCTCCAAGTTCCAAAGAAACAACAAATGGCACTAGAAAATAATCAGCTAAAATAAGAGATATAAAAAATGCAGGTGACAGTGATATACTTGGCGGTCACTTGAAAAGAGGGAAGGAAAAGAAAGAACACATAGAGACCACACATGAGGAAAAGAAGCTGAGGAAGATATGAAGGGCAACATAATCAGGTACACAATAATAGCTTGCTATATTTGGATTTGTTACCACAATCTTGCAGCTTTATATTATGGTAAATAACAGAGCACGCAATTATCAATGCATCTCAATTCACCAACCCCAAAGACTGAATGGCTGAGTTGGCACTGTTAGGATCCAAACAGGTGGCTTGCAAAATGCATTGTGTGTATATAACTAAAAACAATCCTAACAAACAAAACAGGAAGGGTAATCGCAAAAAGAAACCTGCAGATTAATTTCGATACATAAATTCTATTCTTTTTAAAGGGTTTTCATGTTAAAAACAAACACTGTATACATCCAAGTTATATAAAATGACATACAAAAACAATTTATACAAAATTAATAAAATATTATCATATAATGTTAAAAAAGGCAAAAAAGCGGCAATCAATACTTTCGACGTGCGTTTCGGCGTTCAACACAAACGTCTTCCTCAGGAGCCACAAATGTAAATGTAAATTGATACTTGTATAGCGCACTACTCACCCGCAAGGGTCTCAAGGCGCTTGTACGAATACCGCTGTGGAACCCATCCTGGCTTTCCCTGTGAGGCGTCCACTCCTGGGCACCCCCAAGGTGGAGGCCAGGCATCCTTAGCGTTGTGGGGGCCGTTGTGGAGATTAAGCAAGCTATTGCCCCGAGTTGCAGAGTGGGACTCAAATTAAATTGGGACCCAAAACGAAAGGCCATCCCCGGTTAAGATAGTGATTTGGGCGAATGTATGCAGATGTTTAAAGCAGATGTTTTGAACCACTGATTATCATACTGGAGGAAATATCAAGTTTGATCAAGTAGCTGCAAAGTATAGCTCTAATTTACAGTGGTTAGGGATTTAATTCACTTCAACAATTTTCAGTTTGTACATCACAATTTGGCAACCCTGTGTTTTCCACCTGCATAGGTTCAAACACAATCAATAAATCAATCAATCAGGGGCTTTTGAAGCACGCTACTTAACGGTGAAGGGTCTTAAGTCGCTAAGGGGGGTGGAGGCAGATCCATTTCAGCCGAAGAGCCAGGTCTTGAGGGTCTTCTTGCAGGTGTTGAGGGAGGGGGCGCGTCTGATGTCTGTTGGTATCTCGTTCCAGGGTTTGGCTGCAATGTGGGAGAACGATCTACCGCCTCTTCTGGCTCTGTAGATTCGAGGAATCACAGAATGTAGGTCTATCTTAAAGGTACTGCATATGTGCAAAGGACTCGCCCACCACTAAGCAATTGTATGTTCACTGAAAAAAATAAAGTTTAAAATGATGTTATAGTTAGCTGTTGAAATAAAAATTAATATTTGAAAGCCAAAACAAAAACACTGAATTTCACGTTATAATTTACTGAGCTTATTATACCTCACGCCCCGCCTTGCACTGCTTATGACCTCACAGATTAGATCACTCATGACGTTAAATGTCATTGTTGATTACATCACTAATGACAACACTGATGACATCATCCAGTCCCCCCAGACAGAGGATAAACTATCCTGTACAGAGATCTCTTATTTGTTAAACAATTGGTGGATTGAAATTTTGTTGAATTTCTTGTACGCGAAAGGAATTGACTTTTTGATAGAGGCGAACACGTCCGATATGGGCACGTACTCGAGACAGGAGAGGTTACTGAATCTGGAAGAACTAGAAGGAAAGAATATTAAATACAGGAAATGTGAAACACGAATAATTTCTGGCAAGCCAAAGGGAAAGGATTTAAGTACTTCTATACTTACTGATACGTGTTCACCAATACAAAGAGTACTGCTGAACGAGCACATGTAGGATCAGTTAATGCAGGAATTGAATAATCATCAGAGAGCCCTGAAGAAGTCATGTGTGCACTAACGAGTGCATGACGAAACACGTGTTGGCTGCACTTTTGGATCATTTTGAGATAATTTGTTGGATGTGATTATATTTCTTTTGGAAACATTGAATTGGACTACCATATCCTTTTGGGAACATTAAAATTGAAGAACGACTCAAAGAAGAAAGATTTGATTTATTGAACTGGAAAAACGTCAAATACGGCTGTACCTATTTGGACTTTTGAGTAATAATTATCAATTAAGATTATTGAATTGTATTTACCTAGAGTGTGCTCAGAGAGGAACTGCATTTAAGTTTGTATTGCCCACTTGGTGGGTATTGTGGGGTTGTCTGGTACCCAAACTTTATCCCCCTTTTTGAAGCACCACTTATTATTTAGTAAATATTACAATTTTGCCCGAACTGACAGTAGTGTGCCCTGGTTACCAGGAGTTTGTGTTTTATCACATTCCATCACCATAGAAACCCACAGCTTGTGACATCATAGTGTCTCCCCCACAGCTGTGCCTGTTCAGGACACAGCAGTGATTACCAGAGAACCATGCTTATGAGGAATACCACAGACATCAGAATGATGAAGACACTAGAGTGACTCATGTCCAATAATGGCAGGCATAGGCTTATGGCTCCATTATTCTAATGTTTTTTTTTCTTTCTCCCTGTTTATTTTACATCATCAACCTTTAGTGGATGGAATGTTCTAATAGCTTTATAGCCTTTTTTTTGCCTTAGGTTATATCAGTTGTTAATGGTCATTTCCCTCATCATAGGCTCTCACCTTCAGCTTGTGCTGTAAGTCTGGTTTAGGGCCTTTAACCACTTGTATAGCCCTTGACACTGGAATATGAGGCTACATTAGAACATTGGAATGCTGGGAGCTCCATTGTAGACAATGGAGTGCTCTGGGCTTCTAATGACTGGTAGAAGCCCGGAACATCAAAATTCCAAAGTTTACCTTTGTACACATCTGTTGCTGTGAACAATGGCCTCATGGAGCCCGAGGGGATTTCAACCCCCTCGGGCTCTGTGAGGCCTTTGTTTTGCTATTTAGAACATTCTGCCCTCTAGGGGAAGAATGTTCTAATAGCCTTATCGTCCTCTGTAGCGAGCTATACCAGCCATTAAAGGCCGTCTCCCTTGTTAATGGCCCTCGCGTACGGCTCAGGCCTTTAACGCTGGAGCGGGCCTTTAATGGCTGGTATAGCCCACTACGCCAGGCTATAAGGCTATATTAGAACACTGATTGAGCTGTTGAGCGCTCCGTTCCAAACAATAAAGTGGCTCAGGACTAATAATTGCTGGCATAGATCTTCTGTTTCAACATTCTAATGCTTGTCCATCTCTTCTCTGTCTTTATTTTAGAGCAGTGGTCTTCAAACTTTTTAATGCTGCGCCCTCCCAGTATAAAAAAATAAATCATTGGGGTACCCCCTTCAGAATTTTTCACAATTATTCTATTTAAATTGCAAAGTTCAAGTATGTCTAGACTTATTGAAACATTCAAGTTATGTTGAACCTTTTTAAAAATGGCCCATTACAAAGTTGCTGACTGCTGATCATTTGTTTTCAGCTTAAAACAAAGCACTGCTATCAGCATACTGATTCTTTTGATCAGAGCATGGTGCCCCCCCTGGGATCAGTTCAGGCCCCCCTAGGTGGGCCCCCCCCAGTTTGAAGACCCCTGTTTTAGAGCATACTGTACTCAGTAGGTGGAATGTTCCAAATATTATTATAGCCCTTCTGCGTCTGACAATTACAGTTGTTAAATTCTTTCTCTCTTTTTATAGGCCCTCGCCTGTGGCTCAAGCTTATAACTCTAGGAAAGGCCTTTAGAGTTGTTACAGCCCAGGTTCCAGGCTAGGAAAACGTTTCTTCCATAAAAACATTGGGCCCGATTCACAAAGGTAAAACGAGTAGTAAAGTTAGACTTTTGTCTCAGTTTAACTTAAGTTTTGGTCTTAAGTTTAACTGAGACCAAGAGTCTAGTCTTGTTAAACTAAAGACCAAAACTTAAGTTAAGCTGAAACAAAAGTCTAACTTTACTACTCGTAAATGCCCTTTGTGAATACCGAAAATCATAAAGTTAGACTTTCGTCTAAGTGTACCTTTGTGAATCGGGCCCTTTCTTTGTAAAAAGAAATAACTGACTTTATGCCAAGCTGCAGTGCCTTAATCTGTCAAAAATGGAGGTTGTACTCCTCAACCAAGTGAACTCTACTTCCCATGAACAACATTGCTCAACATCTTATCAGAAGTTACTCAGTATAGGTGTCACCTTTCAGGTTGATTTGTCCCTCATCCATTCAGTCAACCCCAAAACCAAGAGAGATTTTCATCATCTGCCTCTCCTCCAAAGGTACTCACGCTGTTACGTTCATAACTGATATCTGTACAACATGGTCATGAGTACCACATATCAATTTTTCGATATTGTAAAAATGCTGAACAGAACTAGTAACGTTGGAATTATATGTTTTACTGGCATTTATTGCCATCAATTGTCAACCCAATTGGAAATTGTAAGGATGTATGACGTTACTCCGCATACTTTTACTCCGCATACCGTTACAACGCGACTTTTACAACGCATACCATTACAACGCATAGCGCTTTGAGGTGCTGGATAGTGGTAAGTATAATTTACTATTCTAACTCCAGTCCCCGTGGACCCTAGGAAAGGTGTTGGATAGTAAATTATACTTATTCCCTATCCTAGAGCGCCCCCCAGCGCAATGCGTTGTAATGGTATGCGGAGTAAAAGTTGCGTTGTAATGGTAGTGCGGAGTAAAAGATGCGTTGTAACGGGTGTATACCAAATTGTAACAGCAAGATTTGATTTAATTAATTTTTTCAAATATTTTTCATGCAATTTTTCATATTCATACCTCTGTGGCAAAGGTAGCAACATACATATTTTTTACATAACTACAATCATTAAAGTCCATTTGTTCAGGGCCTGATAGAGTGCTATGCACACCACCATTGTAGTTTAGTCATAAAACCTTTGAACTCATTAATCTCTGATGAAGGAAATCAGGCTGAAGCACAATGGATATGTCACTCCTTAATTTAATATACTGTACACTGTGCACCATTAATGTCAATTAGAGATTAACAAGAGTATCCTTTACTACACCACTGTCGTGAGGCTAATAGGGCCTGTGCACAAACGCTCACATTTTTACGTGTTCACGTTTAAAGTTGACATCTTCTTTGACAATTACTTTTAGCATAGTGTGCTTGCATGCAATAGTGTTCTCAGAAAGTGTTTTGCATACAAATATAATTCTTTGTAGGAACATTATAATCCCACTGTGCATTTTGTCCAAGAACCAAGTACACTGTGCAAACTCCCCTTGCATATTGCTGTCTGTTCGGAGACAGCTCTGAATTAGTAGAATCAACAATGACAGCCGGATCTGAACTCAGAAACAGTGAGAATGGGTCCAGTTTTCATTGTATAAACTGCCCTAGGCCTTTACTCAGCAGAGGAGTATTTCCATGGATTGTTGTGAATGCCCATGCTTGAATTCTAGCCCAGCTGAATCCCCTCACTATTCTGAGAGGGATGGCGGCCTGTTCTACACCAGACTGGCTTCTTGATGAAACATGAACACAGGTAAATGGGGAGTGAGACCACTCTAAGGTATCTGACAGAACCACACTCACCCTATGCTCTCTAGGATAGGTAGTGCTAGGTAGGAGTACAATTATATGTATTCATATAATCAATGCCATAATCATAATGGTTGAATTATTAATCTTTTTAACCATCTTGTAATGCTGGTTACAATGCTCTGTTTCCTTTTCCTAATCATGGCAGTGCACATATTTTACATAAGAATCAGATTGCTTCAATAAATGTTTGAAATGCCAATTTGTGTATTACTTGTGTCTCCCTTTGTGCTTGCCTGAGATGACAATGAAAGGTAAATCTGTTTCCACAATTTCCTCAGGGGAATTAGGGTTGTCATGTTCTGAGGTTGCGGACTCCATCCGGTACCCTGTGAGGTTTAGGGGTCCAGATGGCGCACTGTGAGCTAGCCAGGATCTAGGTCAACATATTCTGATGGTATGTGCGTAGTCGGTCCCCATAGTTGTGACACTTATGTTGCCCAGGCGCACAGTCCTAGTGAATTAGTAGGAACTCTACGACACCGGAGCAGCCCTTTTTCCTTTGTACTTTCTCTTTGATATTGCTATGAAATTGCAGGTATATCCTAGTAACTGAGCCAATCGGATTGAATAGTGGTCTCTATTTCATTGCCCTCTCTCACAGATTCAGATAACCAGAGGCATCTTCTGTTTCCACTCCCTTGTATCTCAAGTATGACCATTGAATTTATTTATAATTGAGTGTTCCACTGAGTTAATGCAGAAGGGAGATGAGTGACAGCTTTCTACTGCCCTGCCGCAAGGAGTGCTGTATATGTGTATATGTCACCCTGTGTATGTGTGTGCGTGAGTGCAATGGTCTGCGTCTGCATATGTGCATGTGTGTATTTCCTCAGCTAAGTCAACCCTTCATACCAATAGAAGACCATGAAGCAATGCTATCTCTCCTCCTGGCTCTTACTCAGGTCTTAGTCTTGCACTTCTTCCTGCTGGGCACCAGCAATGCCCTGCTTGGCACACGGGCTGCCGATTGGATGCAGCATTGGTTGTGGAGTCCCCTACTATCCACGGGCATTGCGCAACAGTACTTACGATCAATGTGGATTGTGCTTTTACTGCTTACCAACTGGTGCTCGCTCTCTGGCAGGTATGTTTGTGAAACACTTCCAGGATGAAGAATTGATGCATCCTCAGAGATCCACCCGAGTCAACATAGCTTATGATGACACCTATCACTCAAACATACCCAAGCCGTAGTAATTAGAATCATTGATTGTGCATGGTAATGCCCTTAACCCTGCTGCTTATTTTCCATTGAAATGCACTTCTTGCCAGCATCTGTACCTCATTATTGTTGAGAAGCCTGTATCTGATCCTCACACTGTTTCTGGGAGCAGTTTAATTGGGATTGGGTCAATATGTTTTTATAGAGAATTCGTATGAGAAGTTACATTATGACCTTCCCTCTCCCTTCACAAAGTCGCTTTCTGTCATGTCATCCAGGGCAAAGGTTAAGTGATGGCACTTTGTGTGATGTCTTTTGGATCAAAGGCTTCACCTTCTAAGGTGTTCCGAGTCTCTATGTTCATATGACATTGCTTCCTTTGATTGCACTGGGTTGATCATCTAAGATCATGCGTAGCTACATGCTTTGATATCATCAAAGTTCATGTGATGTAGTTTGCTGTGATGTAATTGGGAGGATCGACAAACCTTTAATATCACCTTTTTTTACGGCCAAACATTTGGTGGCTCTACATCTCTGGTGAGCTCATTACCCATGGCCCTCCCTTGCTTTCTCTACTTACTGGTTTAAGGAAGTCCTGCTTCCCTACACAGCAAAATGATAACAACAACAAAAAATAAATCCCCTTTTTTTCTTGTCTAACCTTGGGACAGTCAGCCGTCCATGCACAGAACGAAGGACGCATCAGATTTTTGACTCATTCTCAGAACAAGAAATTTCAATCTCAGACTTTGTCCCAGAGAGAGAGAGAGAGAGAGGGGCAGGATAGGGAGGAAGAAGGAGAAAGATATGACGATAAAACAGTAACAAAGTGGGAAAGCTGGGGTTAAAAAGAACCTGTAATAGTGGAATCAATAAACAGGAAGTGTAGGGATAGTAGGGAGGTGAAGGAAAGATGCATGAGGTGCAATCAAGTAACTAAGTAGCTTTATTATTGAGCAACCCCAGCAGACCAGTGGCAAGCTCTGAAAAATAACTTTGGGCCCCGAACCTATTTTATTATTATTACTAAAAGAAATGTCAAATTAGGCTCCTCCCATGAAAGTCAATTTTGGCTCAACAAGCTCAAAACAGCAGCGAGGAACCAGTAACACCTACATGATTGTGGTTCATGCCTTGAACAGTGCAAGGCAAGTCCCCTTGAATTGCCTTTATAATTCCAAGATCATGACTTGAGATGATGTGACCTAGAAAACAGGTTTTATTGACGAGAAAATAGGCAAAGGTTGCCACATAGTAACAATATGTTGATTAGTTTGCCATTACCTTGCCTGGGGAGGAGCAAACTCCCAGTACTTGTTGCTGGCTGCTGAAAGGCGGTGAGAGGAGGTAGTTGGGTAATTGCATTTTGGATCCTGGGAATTTGAAGAAGTTTTTTCTGAGAAGTTGACTCAGCTCTTCCACCTATAAATTTGATAAGCTTCAGTGCAACATATTTGAATTTGTGTTGTGCAGATAAATTGATTGTAAATGAGCTGCCTCCAGTTAGCTGGACTGTCTTGAAAGTGCTGCAGCAGGTGCAATGTAGTGTGGGAAGACCGCGTGGACTGTGCACCTTTGATCCGTGGCATTAAAAGGTACCGCCTAGGAGATCCTGAAATAAATTTTAGCAGGGACACGGTATCTGTGAAGCAGCCAATACATTGATTGACAAAGGAATTTGGTTGTTTTGTTTTGACTAGTTGAAATGTGCTGGTAGAGGGTGGAATGGGTCGTGGGGAGATTGCCAATGTTCAAACATCTGATTCAAGGCACCCACTGGAGCAGATGTGGATAGACTATGGGGACCTCAAGACATTCCCTAAATTGTCCCTGACTAAGGAGTCACTGAGGAGCAGCTTAGATATGTATCAGGGTCAGAAACAGGTGACACCCAGCAGATGTGTGAGATGTGATGGTCACAGAGAGCAATAACAGGTTCACAAGAGACATGGAAATGGGTAGCCAGATTCACCAGCTCTGTTTTTATTTTAGCCAAAAGTGAGAAAAGGCAGAAGGTCATGTAGAGAATTTAGGAGGGTTTGAAGAGAAAAAGCAGAAAAGAGGTAAGGACTTAAGTGAAAGAGTGAGGAAAGTGGAAACTGAATTAAGCTCTCCAAGTGCCAAAGAAACAACAAATGGCACTAGAAAATAATCACCAAAAATAAGGGATATTAAAAAATGCAGGTGACGGTGATATACTTGGCGGTCACTTAAAAAAACTGAAGGTAAAAAAAGAACACATAGAAACCACACCTAAGGAAAAGAAGCAGAAGAAGATATGGAGGGCAACATAATCAGGTACACAATAATAGCTTGCTATATTTGGATTTGTTACCACAATCTTGCAGCTTTATATTATGGTAAATAACAGAGCACACAATTATCAATGCATCTTATTTCACCAACCTCAAAGACTGAATGGCTGAGTTGGCACTGTTAGGATCCAAACAGGTGGCTTGCAAAATGCACGCAGATGTTTAAAGCAGATGTTTTAACACACTGATTATCATACCGGTTGAAATATCAAGTTTGATCAAGTAGCTGCAAAGTACCACTCTAATTTATAGTGGTTAGGGATTTAATTCACTTCAACAATTTTCAGTTTGTCCATCACAATTTGGCAACCCTGAGTTTTTCACCTGCATAGATTCAATCACAATCAATAAATCAGGGCTTATCGAAGCTCTCTACTCACCTGTGAGGGTCTCAAGGCGCTAAGGGGGGGAGGGTGCAGATCCGTTTCAGCCGAAGAGCCAGGGTCTTCTTGCAGGTGTTCAGGGAGGGGGCACGTCTGAAGTCTGTTGGTAGCTCGTTCCAGGTTTTGGCTGCAATGGGGAGAACGATCTACAGCCTGCTCTGGCTCTGTAGATGCGAGGAATCTTAGAATGTAGGTCTATCTTAAAGGTACTGCATATGCGCAAAGGACTCGCCCACCACTAAGCAATTGTATGTTCACTGGAAAACAAAGTTTAAAATGATGTTATAGTTAGCTGTTGAAATAAAAATTAACATTTGAAAGTCAAAACAAAAACACTGAAATTCAGGTTATAATTTACTGAGCTTATTATACCTTGCGCCCCGCCATGCACTGCTTATGACCTCACATATTACATCACTCATGACGTTAAATGTCATTCTTGATGACATCACTAATGACAACACTGATGACATCATCCAGTCCCTCCAGACAGAGACTTAAATATCCTGTACTGAGATCTCTTATTTGTTAAACAATTGGTGGATTGAAATTTCTGGAAAATCAAGGGCCAAAGGGGCTTTGCTATATTACACTGATAGTTAACATATTGGATGTCAGGTCTTTTTTGCTAATCCGTTTAGTAGCAAACATTATGATGTTTGGAGTGTGGTTATAGCATGTATCTCTTTTCAGGATGTAGGAACAACCCATATGCAACATTGAACCTCGTCTATATGTGGTCAACACAAACCACATCACCTCGGCATACTTGCCCTCTCCTCCCTTAGGACATGATCACAGTGCAATACCTGACTGGTGATGGTATGAGGAGGACCTATTGACCCAAAAATAAGAATAAGCCTCAGTAGGAAACAAAATGGGAGGCATTTATGTACATCTCTCTAGATATCTTCAGATGAACCAGCTTAAGCCTTCTGAGAAATCAGACTATGAAATAGCGGTCAGTTACTCTGAGAGGTGTTCAACCTAATGCAGAAAAGGAAGGCTTTTTCAAGTAAAATGTGCAAGTCCTGGCATCAGTATGGATGGTGGCCTGTTCTACAACAGACTGGCTTCTTGATGAAACATGAACACAGGTAAATGGGGAGTTAGACCACTCTAAGGTATCTGACAGAACCACACTCACCCTATGCTCTCTAGGATAGGTAGTGCTAGGTAGGAGTACAATTATATGTATATAATCAATGCCATAACCCTAATGGTTGAAATATTAATCTTGTTCACCATTCTTGTAATGCTGGTAACAATGCTGTTTCCTTCCACTAATCATGGCAGTGCACATATTTTACAAAGGAATCCGATTGCTTCAATAAATGTTTGAAATGCTAATTTGTGTATTACTTGTGTCTCCCTTTGTGCTTGCCTAAGATGACAACGAAAGGTAGATCTGTTTCCAAGATTTCCTCAGGGGAATTAGGGTTGTCATGTTCTGAGGTTGCAGACTTCATCCGGTGCCCTTTGAGGTTTAGGGGTCCAGATGGGGCACTGTGAGCTAGCCAGGAACTAGGTCAACATATTCTGATGGTATGTGTGGAGTCAGTCCCCATAGTTGTGACACTTATGCTTCCCAGGCACACAGTCTTACTGAATTAGTAGGAACTCTACGACACCGGAGCAACCCTTTTTCCTTTGTACTTTTTTGATATTGCTATGAAATTGCAGGTATATCCTAGTTACTGAGCAAATCGGATTGAATAGTGGTCTCTAATTCATTGCTCTCTCTCCCAGATTCAGATAACCAGAGACATCTTCTGTTTCCACTCCCTTGTATCTCAAGCAGCAGCGGTGACATCAACCAGCTTACAGCTGAAGACCATTTATTTTTAAGTATGTCTATTGATTTTATTTATAATTGAGTGTTCCACTGAGTTAATGCAGAAGAGAGATGAGTGTCGGCTTCCTACTGCCCTGCTGCAAGGAGTGCTGTATATGTTTATATGTCACCCTGTGTATGTGTGGGTGTGAGTGCAATGGTCCGCGCCTGCATATGTGGCATGTGTGTATTTCCTCAGCTAACCCTCCATACCAACAGAAGACCATGAATCAAGGCTATCTCTCCTCCTGGCTCTTACTCAGGCCTTAGTCTTGCACTTCTTCTTGCTGGGCACCAGCAATGCCCCGCATGGCACACAGGCTGCTGATTGGATGCAGCATTGGTTGTGGAGTCCCCTACTATCCACGGGCATTGCGCAACAGTACTTACGATCAATGTGGATTGTGCTTTTACTGCTTACCAACTGGTGCTCACTCTCTGGCAGGTATGTTTGTGAAACACTTCCAGGATGAAGAATTGATGCATCCTCAGAGATCCACCAGAGTCAACATAGATTATGATGACACCTATCACTCAAACATATCCATGCCTTAGTAATTAGAATCATTGATTGTGCATGGTAATGCCCTTAATCCTGCTGCTTATTTTCCAGTGAAATGCACTTCTTGCCAGCATCTGTACCTCATTATTGTTAAGAAGCCTGTATCTGATCCTCACACTGTTTCTGGAGCAGTTTAATTGGGATTGGGTCAATATGTTTTTATAGAGAATTTGTATGAGAAGTTACATTGGTATACAACGTTTACAACGAAACTTTTACCACGCACTACCATTACAACGCAGTCATTACAACGCAAACCATTACAACGCATTGCGCTGGGGGGCGCTCTAGGATAGGGAATACGTTTAATTTACTATCCAACACCTTCCCTAGTGTCCACGGGGACTGGAGTTGGAATAGTAAATTAAACTATTCACTATCCAGCACCCCAAAGCGCTATGCGTTGTAATGGTATGCGTTGTAAAAACCGCGTTGTAATGGTATGCGTGGTAAAAGTATGCGTTGTAACGTCATACATCCAGTTACATTATGACCTTCCATCCCCCTTCACAAAGTCGCTTTCTGTCATGTCATCCAGGGCAAAGGTTACGTGATGGCACTTTGTGTGATGTCTTTTGGATCAAAGGCTTCACCTTCTAAGGTGTTCCGAGTCTCAATGTTCATATGACATTGCTTCCTTTGTTTGCACTGGGTAGATCATCTAAGATCATGCGTAGCTACATGCTTTGATATCATCAAAGTTCATGTGATGTAGTTTTCTGTGATGTAATTGGGAGGATCGACAAACCTTTAATATCACCTTTTTTTACGGCCAAACATTTGGTGGCTCTACATCTCTGGTGAGCTCATTACCCATGGTCCTCCCTTGCTTTCTCTTCCTACTGGTTTAAGGAAGTCCTGCTTCCCTACACAACAAAACGATAACAACAACAAAAAATAAATCCCCTTTTTTCTTGTCTAACCTTGGGACAGTTAGCCGTCCATGCACAGAACGAAGGGCGCATCAGATTTTGTATTTTCTCGTTAACGTAGGCAGGAGTATTTGGGGCAGCTCCCCACCATGATTATTTTCTCCTGTGAGAAGCGCCACTCAAAAGGATCAGCGGGGCTGCTCCTGCGGTGCTCCTCTCAGCCTGGTCATAACATTGTCCTGCAAAAACAACAATTGATGAACAGAATGCAGAACAATGTCATACATTCACCCCAGTACAGAGATCTGGGCCTAAATCCATCGTTTTGTTGCACTCAACACCACCCCAATTCAGACATGGCCATAAGCAAATCAGCCTTGACCCTGTGCCTCATGGGAACAGTCCAGCCCGAACCGCCAAGCCAGGTCTTTCCTGGACCGGAATCAAGCATCCTAGGACCGGTTTCTGGCTATCAGCCGTCTTCAGCCAGGATAGCTTGACTCCAGACATAACATTGTCCTGTCTATCCAAAGTGGCTGGAGCTACACATCTTGGTTAGAGAAGTACCAGGTGCTGGAGGACCTTAGAGACGCGTCTCCAGGCAGGGGGGAAAGCGAGCTGCATGACAGGAAAGATAGGTCACCCAGAAGGGCCACAACCTTCTCCATCCTTTATGGTTTTACAGAGTATTCTAATACTTTGCTATTATGGGTTATGGGCTAGCAAACTAGGCACTGGTGCTTCTGAAAACACCTTATTTACTATTGAATGAATGAGGATGGCTTGGCCTTTTTCTCAGTAACAAGTTTTTGACTTGAGTCCAGTCAGGGTGTTGAACTATGGAAGGTAAACCGGGCTACTTTTATTTCTTCCTATGCTTTGGATGACTAAGATCAGATTCCAGCAAGGAAGGTTAGATCTCCTGACCTGCCAGCCTCCAGCAGATGGACTTGCATTAATGACTGTTGCGGATGTGCAAAAAATGATCAATGCTGCTGTTCACAATCTCTCAAAGAGAGAGAGAAAGAGCATAAACGTTACAAACAGAAGGTCGCACACAACTCAACCTCCACAAGGTAGAAACGCCCTCTACTTCTGCGCAGAAATATGTAAGGAGTGAGGAGGTAACTGGGATTCTGAGTCACATCAGATTTAATCTGGGGTTCCAGACCTTCTCATGTCAAAATTAAGAGAATGTGCTATGTCAACTATATGCTAAACTGCCGGTGATCCCTATGCCACTCCACTCCAAGATCAAGGACAAAGTATTTGGAGAATGGAAAGAGCCAGATCGAGTGTCAGTTCCTCATTTTCTTCAGAAACTTTACGCTTTCAAGGAGTCCAGCAACACTTTATCTTCTACTTTCAAGATTGACACAATTTTGGCTACCCTCCTTAGCACAACGTCCATGAACGCCCTTGAATCCAGAGGCCTGTTCACCCATAGATGCTACGGACAGAAATATTGAAAGCGCTTTGAAGATGGTTTTCAGCTCAAAACCTTTATTTAAGATCTTCCACTTATGCGGCCTACCCTGCACAATTTGTTGAAAGACTTTGATGGTCTTGCAAAACCTACTGAAAATGACTTGGTGTGCTCTGATATGGTTTTGGTCACCAAACATAAGAAAAGTACATTGCTGACATCTCTCCAGATGTCCTAAAAGCATCTTCTGTAGCTTTAGCTAGAGGCCGCTAGACGTGATCTTTGGGTGTGCCAGTAGAGAGCAGACCAGCAGAAAAATCATCTTTATTGAAAATTGCCTTTGATGGCATTAAGCTGTTTGGCAAAAGGCTGAATAAAATTATCACAAAGGTGTTTAAAGATAGAAAGCATGCCACTCTTATAAAGGAAGATCTTCCTCATCTTATTTCCTTAAGAAATCATGGGGTCGATCTTCTTGTTCTCCTCCCAGACGGGACAATAAATCTTCTTATCGCAATCAGAGATTTCGGTCTAAGAAGCAATTAAAAAAAGATGATGATACAGTTCAGCCCCGAACATCTTAGAATAATTTCTTTCTATTCTGGGTATCGAAGACAATGGAACTCATTGTTGGAAGACTTCATCTATTGGCAAACACTTGGGAACATAACTTCAGTGACAAATGGGTTCTATTGATCATATGATAAAGCTATTGGATATACTTTATGGGCATTCCTCACATGGTGGGGTACCTTCCCACTCCAGTACCCAAGGATATGATGAAGCGCAAAGACCTCCTCTTCGGGTTTCAGGATCTCTTAAAGAGGGCTATTGGGAGAGTTCCTCTGTCAGAGCACGGTCAGGGCCCCAACTACACTCTTCTTCTGGTTCAAAAAGCTTAAGGTGCATACAGGCCGGTACTGGATTTGAAGAGGGTAAACAGCTGGAATTGAACTATCCATTTCAAGATGCTGACTTTGTAATCGGTTATTTAGGTAAAGGAAAGAGAACTTCTCATCACAATAGATTGCGGAAGACTATCAAAGAGATTTGCCTTTTGCAGTAGGAGGCCAACACTTCCAACTGGCAGTTCTTCCGTTCAGGCTGAAATCCATTCCAGCGGTATTTGCAAAGGCCTTCACCCCTCAGATCACTTTGCTCAACCAACAGAGCATCTTTATTCATCCCTATTTGGATTATCTGCTTGCTTATTCATGCACTCTCAGCAGAGACAGCCCACTCTCACACTCATATAGGTCTCAATTTATTGCAAAAGCATGGATTTCTTATACACTGGACAAAATCAAAGAATATTCTATTTCAAGACAAGCTCTTCAAAGGAGATTGATTTCAGACATACCAGGGCAGATGCGTGAGAATCCAGACACCTTTCCAAAACCTATTAACACAGAAGAATCACACCATGTTCTCAAGCCTCCAGTTTCAAGGAGATCTAGTTTCTACCATTTTATTGGTTCCATGGGCAAGGTCCCACCTTCAGCAGGTCATGAGAATCATTATGTCTCTCACTGAATCTCAATCAGTCTTGTTATTGTAAAAAAGTTGACACCAGTTACAATGGTGGTTTGTTCCTTCAAATCTACTGTAAGGGAGTTACTCTTTCTCTGTAACCTTTCTTAGCCATCGCTACAGATGGCAGTCTCTCGGGTTGGGGAGCTTAGCTCAGTCATTGTCAAACCTGGGGGTAGGCTCACGACCACAGAACAGGAAGTCCTCAAATTAGAGTGTATTAGAAGCAGTTGGTTTGTCTCAGAAGACATTCTCTCCCCAGATCTCAGGCAAAGTGGTTCTAGTGAGGATGCGCAATATTAGGGCACAAGATCAGCATCTCTAGTGTAGATTTCAGGCTGCCTTTTGCGTAAGGTGGAAAGCAAGCTCATATCTCTTTCGGAAATTCACATCTCAGGGGCAATGAACATAGTGGGAGACTCATTAAGAAGGAACATTCCCTTGTCAACTCTCTTTGGCCTTCATCCCTCACTCTTGTCCCAGATTGTCAGAAAATGAGGATTACCAGTGACTGATCTGTTCGCAAGCAGGTGGAATGTGCTGCTGGATAGATACGGCTCCAGAACAAGCAAAGATAATGCTTGGGCATTGAATGCCTATGCTGTCATTAGCCTCCCAGTCTTCTTTTTTTGCTTTCTCCCTTTTCTCTCCTTCTGAAATTTCTTCTGAGAGTTACAGTACTTCTGATTGGGCCGATATGGGCCTACTCATGTTGCTTTCCCCTCCTGACGCCTTTGAAGACAGAGAATGAATGGAGGCTCCCCAGCAATCCATCTCCATTAGCCTTCTCAGTCCTATAACAAGGGATTCTAATGAGATTCAAACTAGCAGTCTGGATACTGAGAGGTTGTGGATGAGGGGGAGTGATCATCCTGACAATTTGGTTTCAACTTTGCAAGACCCTCCACCAGGAAGGTGTACTCTAGACATTGGGTTTCCTTCCGTAAATGATGTGGGTCAAGACAACTGGACCATTCTGCTGCAGATTTTTTCCAGATATGTTGTTTTGCAGTATGGGGTGTTGATGAGTTTAAGAATCTCCACCCTGGAAATCCAGTGGGCTTCTATAAAAGCATTTGGAGCTTCCTGGGTAATCTCCTTGATCCAAATGCTCTGGTTCATAGCTTAGGCGTGTTGAATACTCATCTTGGCCCACCACATCAGTATCCTTCCTGGGATCTCCTTTTAGTCTTGGATGCACTAAGATCCTCCCCCTTAAGCCACTAGATCAGATAGATTTAACACTCAAGACTTCAATCAATCAATCAACCAATCCATTTGTAGAGTGCACTACTCACCCGTGAGGGTCTCAAGGTGCTGGAGGGGGCGGGGGTGCTGCTACTGCTTGAACAGCCAGGTCTTTAGGAGTCTCCTGAAGGCCAGTAGGTCTTGGGTCTGTCGCAGGTGGATGGGGAGGGTGTTCCAGGTTTTTGCGGCAAAGTGGGAGAATAATCTCCCACCAGCAGTTGCTCGTCGGATGCTGGGGACGGTGGCAAGGGCGAGGTCAGCGGAGCAAAGCTGGCAGGTCGGGTGTAGAAGGTTAGTCGTTCGTTGAGGTACGCTGGTCCGGTGTTGTGGAGTGCTTTGTGAGCCTGGGTGAGGAGCTTGAAGGTGAGTCCCTTGTTGATGGGGAGCCAGTTCAGGTATTTCAGGTGGGCTGTGATGTGGCTGTGGCGGGGGATGCTGAGGATGAGGCGTTCAGGAGCATTCAGTATTCGTTGTAGTCGTTTCTGGAATTTGGCTGAGGTTCCTGCATAGAGAGCATTGCCGTAGTCCAGCCTGCTGCTGACGAGGGCCTGGGTGAACGTCCTTCTGGTTCTGGTGGGGATCCATTTGTAGATCTTGCGGAGCATGCAGAGGGTGTAGAAGCAGGAGGCAGAGACGGCGTTTATTTGCTGGGTCATAGGCAACGCGGACTCCAGGGTGTCCCCCAGGTTGCATGCGTGGTCAGTGGGCATTGGTGCAGCTCCGAGGGGGCCAGTCACCATGAGTCGTCCCAGGCGAAGGGGGTGGATCCGATGATGAGGACCTCCGTCTTGTCCGAGTTCTGTTTAAGGTGGCTGTTCATCATCCATTCGGCGATGGCCTTCATTCCTTCATGGAGGTTGGATTTGGCGGTGGTGGGGGCCTTGGTGAGGGAGAGGATCAGCGGGATGTCGTTGGCGTATGAGATGATGATGAGGTTGTGCGATCGGACAATGTTGGTGAGCGGTGCCATGTAGATGTTCAAGAGTGTGGGGCTGAGGGCCGATCTTTGGGGTAGGCCACAGATGATCCTGGTGTCACTAGAACGGAATGGGGGGAGGCAGACACTCTGGGTTCTGCCGGTGAGGAAGGAGGTGGTCCAGTCCAGGGCTTTGTCGCCGATCCCTGCGTCATGGAGGCATGTGCGGAGGGTGTGGTGGCAGACGGTGTCGAAGGCGGCTGAAAGGTCCAGGAGGATGAGGGCCATGGTTTCTCTGTTGTCCAGCATGGCCCTGCTGTGGAATCCAGATTGGGACGGGTCCAGGACGTTGTTCTCCTTGAGGAAATAGGTCAGTTGCCTGTTGACAATCTTCTCGATGACTTTTGCCGGGAACAGGAGGAGGGAGATGGGCCGGAATTTCTTGAAGTTCTTAGGGTCTGCCTTGGGTTTCTTGAGTAAGGTGTTGATCTCGGAGTGCTTCCAGCTCTCCGGGAAGGTGGCGGTCTTGAAGGAGCTGTTGACGATCTTGCAGAGATGGGGTGCGATGGTGGAGCTAGCTTTGTTGAAGATGTGGTGCGGGCATGGGTCAGAAGGTGAGCCGGAGTGGATGGTGTTCATGATTTTGATGGTTTCGTGGTCGCTGACGTGGGTCCAGGAAGACAGGGGGAGGATGTGGCTGGGGAACATTGGTCTGAGGTGTCGGTGTCTGTCGGGGGGTCCTGGTTGCTGAAGCTGTTGTGGATATCTGCGATCTTGCGGTGGAAGAAGGTGGCTAGGACGTCGCAGAGGTCTTGTGATGGTGGGATGTCATTGGAGTTGGAGCTGGGGTTGGAGAGTTCCTTCACAACGTTGAAGAGCTCTTCGCTGTCGTGTGCGTTGTTGTTGATGCGCTCCTTGAAGGAAGTCCTGTTGGCGGTTCGGATGAGTTGGTGGTATCTGCAGATGGCACTCTTGTGGGCTGTGTTGCTGTCCGGTGTCTGTTCATGGTGCCACTTGTTCTCGAGTCTACAGCAGACCTGCTTGGATGCCTGAAGGTCGGCGGTGAATCAGATGGCTTTTCTGTTGGTGCGTCAGTTCAAGGGTCTCTTGAGCGGGGTGAGAGTGTTGGTGCAGTCGTCGATCCAACGCCTGAGGTTGAAGGCAGCGGAGTCGGTGTCGGTGGCATTCGTTGGTGGGTTTTGGGCGAGGGTGGTGACTAGCTGGTGACTTTGCTCCAGCTGCGGTGGGGGGCTCGTTGTATGTGGTGGTGCATGGTAGGCTTCTCGAAGGTGAAATGGACGCAGCAGTGGTCGGTCCAGTGGAGTACGATGGTGTGGCTGAAGGTGACGTGGTTGCTGACGGAGAAGATGGGGTCGAGCATGTGTCAGGTGGAGTGGGTGGGTGTCGTGATGAGCTGTTTGAATCCGAGGTTGGCGAGGTTGTTGAGCAGGGTGGTGGAGTTGCCGTCATTGATGTTCTCGAGGTGGAAGTCCAGGTCTCCGAGGAGGATGTAGTCCGTGGAGGTAAGGGCGTGCGTGCTGATGAAGTTGGCGATGGAGTCGCTGAACTGCGGTCGGTGGCCGGGTGTTCTGTAGATGAGTGTTCCTCTGAGGGTGGTGTTGTGGTTGGTGTGGATCTGGAAGTATAGGTGTTAGGCAGTGCTCAGGGTGTCGTCGGTGCTGGTCGAGATTCTGAGGGTGTTTCTGTGGATGATGGCGATTCCTCCTCCGGTTCCATTGGTGCAGTCCCTGCGGGTGATCTTGTAGCCATCAGGGATGGCTGTGTTGATTTCAGGTGCCGAAGAGGGGTTCATCCAGGTCTCCGTCAGGAAGGCGATGTCTGGGGAGGAGGAGTCAAGTAGATCCCAGAGTTCAATGGTGTGTTCGCAAGCGGAGCGGGTGTTGAGTAGAATGCATCGGAGTTTGTTGCGTCCTGCTCCGATGGACTTGGTGGTGGTTTGGAGTCTGGTGTAGCTGCAGTTCCGTCAGGAGAAGGGTCCTTGGGTGCGCTTCGGGTGGCCCGGAAGCAGGTGTGTAATCGTCCGGCGTTGAGAGCGTGAAGGGTGCTGGCGTCGTAGCGGTGTCGGGCGTCGTGGCATTCGTGGGGGCCAGGGGGTCTGGTGCTAGGCGCGTTCCAGGAGCAGACGGGTGCAGACAGGCTTGACTTAGGCGCGCCCGCACAGCAGCTGCCATAAGAAGGGGAGGTGGGAGGGAGGAACAGCTGGGATGCGGGAGCGGGATGAATGGGCGAGTGGGGGGCGGGGCCGCAGGGGCCACAGCGACGGGAAAACAGGAAATTAGAACGGGTGGAGGGTACAGAAGGCAAAAGGGCACAGTAAGCAGAAGAACGGAAAAACACTGGAATAAGGTAGACAAGATGTGAAAAATCACAACAGAGGGCAGAGGAATAACCAAAACGGAATGAAACAGACTACAGTATAACATGATGCAGAAAAAACACAACAGAAAGCAGAGGGGGGCCTCAAATTCATGGCAGCAGCAATGGGCTCAGGGACACTGGCACAGACCGGTGGTGCTGTGCTGCGTGGGGAGCGACCTGCCAGGAGCCGAGTCAAGGGTCGCAAGACTTTCTTCCTAGTTGCCATCGCATCAGCTGTATGGCTGGGTGAATTAGCACCTCTATCATACAAGCACCCTTTTTGCAATATATTTGAAGATAAGATCATTTCGCGTATCATGCTTTCCTTTTGTCAAAAGGTTTATTAACATTTCACCGGGATCAGGAAGTTATACTTCTTCAAATATTTCATACTCCAGTTTCTGAGAAGGAGAAACATCTTTACAACTTGATTGTTAGGAGGGCTCTACTGGTTTATACTAAAAGAGTAGTGTCCTTTAGAAATTTAGGGCCAGATGTAAGTAAGTATATTTTACCGATTCATAAATATGAATTTTACCGATTCGGTATTTATGAATCGGTAAAATAGAAGGGGGGAGATGTAGGTAGAATCGGTAATTTAATTACCGATTCTGTAAGAATCGGTATTTACCGAATCGGTAAATACCGATTCGGTAATGCCCATTGATTCCTATGGGCATTGAGGCCCATAGGAATCAATGGGCATTACCGAATCGGTATTTACCGATTCGGTAAATACCGAATGTTGCAAGGGTGCAGGGGGTGTCACTTTGACACCCTCTAGCACCCCGAATTCAGGCACGTGTGCCATGTGGCACACAGACATGCCCTAAGGGCATGTCTGTCTGTCACATGGCATAGGTGTGCATGCACACATGTGCATGCACACCTGGATTCGGTATTTTACCACCCAATTGGATTGGGTGGTAAAATACCGATTCTGTAGGGCCTGTGGGACTCAGAAGAGTCCCACCTACATCTGCAAGTTACCGAATCGGTAAAAATACCGATTCGGTATTTTACTGATTCGGTAAATTTACCGAATCGGTAAAATAGGGCCCCTACATCACAAATGACCATTTACCGGTCGGTAACAGCCGAAATCCGCCGTTTCCGGTCGGTAAATGGCCACCTACATCTGGCCTCTTGAGTCTTTTCTTGTTAATTTCAGTCCCACTTAGAGAGGTTGCAAACCAGATGCAGCTTCCTTAATTCATAGGATCACATTACTTATCATTATGGCTTATGTATCTGGTGGTCTCTCTTCCCTGGGTGCTGTTAAAGGTAGACCAACTCATGGGGAAAGAACCTTTACAATGCAGTTATTACATCGCACTACCTTTAGATAGCAGTCATTACATCGCAACATCTTTACATCGCTTGTAATTACAATGCAGCCATTACATTGCATGCCACTACACCGCATGTCATTATAATGCATGTCACTACAACGCAGGCATTACATCGCACGTCATTACAATGCATACCATTACAACGCATAGTACCCATACACTATCTGACACTTACCCTACTGTTGCACTCACTGGAGTTAAAATAGTAATTTTTATCCCTACACTGTCCAACACTTACCCTACTGTTGCACTCACTCGAGTTAGAATAGTAATTTTTACCCCTACACTATCCAAAACTTACCCTACTGTTGCACTCACTGGAGTTAGAATAGTAATTATTACCCCAATACCATCCAACATTTACCTTAAATGCAATGTAATGGTATGCATTGTAATGGTAGGCGTTGTAAACGTATAATGTGATGTAATGGAATGCGTTGTAAAGATAGTTTCTAAAAATGCGATGTAATGGCATACTATGTAAAAGAACGTGCTGTAAAGGATGTTGCGATGTAAAAACTGCGTTGTAAAGGCATGCATTGTAAATGTATACGTTGTAACGTCATACATTCAACTCATGGTGTGTCTACTTGTATGGCGGAAATCCAGGGTCCATCTAACGTAGAGATTTGTTTTGGGGCAACATAGGCATCACCATGCACTTCCTTTAACCAGTATAAGATTGCACAGGACATAGATTTGGACATTTCTTATGGGGTTCAAAGTTCTTAGCCTCTATGAAATAATAGAGGATGTTATGCCAGTAGAATGGATGTGTATTTTTAATTAAACCTTGTTTTCTGAAGCATACAGATTGTAGGTGTTCTGTTTTTCATATGCTTTGTATTTCTCAAACCAGTAGGGAAAGAAAATGCGGGGGGACGATGGGTAGTACTTCAAAACTTACCGGTAATCGCATTACTCAGAAACCTATCACTCGCTTTCCTTACTTATGTCCCTCCTTCCCTCCCTCCGGTATCTCTACGCCATAAACATACTTGGGGATTGAAACATTCAGGAGGATTGTGGAGGGGAGGGACCTTTCAGTTTTCATTATTAATTGACTGTCGAGGGAGGTAGGACTGCCTTAAACCAGTAAGTTAAGACAGCAAGGGGTAGGGCTCAGTGTAATGCGATTACCGGCAAGTAATTGAAGCATTACACTCTCCTGCATTTGGACACTTATAAGTGCATTTAAGGGATCCTATAACCTAAGTGCCATGGTCAGAAATTGCAAGAATTCATTTAAAGTACAAAAAAGCATTTAATCTCACTTGGAAATCATCTGCTTTATGTTCCAAGAAATATGATTATGAATTTAAATAAGCTTCTGATTAACTCTGTAATAATGGAAATGTAATTTTAGTTTAAACCAAGTTTCGCTTTTCGGAGAGATTGATATCACAGCTTCTCATTTTCTGACTTCTAAGCCTGGAGCTGTAAGGGAAATGCATAAAAGAAGTTATGGTCTGCAGTTGTTTTGTCTGATTTATAAGCCTAATGTATTAATATTTATAGCTGCAAAATGAACTGAGAGCAGTGATGGATCAGCACACTTTAAAAAGTCTTTGTAGTCCCACTACCATGAACAATTTAGCCACAGTCTATGGCTGTTCCCTTCCTCTGCCTTTTTCCACGATCTGAAGACTTTTGCAGGGAGTGGGAAAGCCAGAGGTAGGGATTATGTCTATAGGTCTTGGGTCTACCCACATACTGCAGACCCAAGACCTACTTGCCTTCAGAAGACTCCTCAAGACCTGGCTCTTCGAGCAGTAGCAGCACCACCCCCCCCCCCCCCCTCTTCGCCTTGGGACCCTCACGGGTATGTAGCGCGCTTTCCAAGTACTCTGATTGATTGCTTGATTGATAGGGCTATGCAGACTCCCTTTCATGCAAGTGTAACCAGACCGGGACTGGAAACCCAAAGCAGCCCTGGCAATTTTGTCAGACCAACCCCCTAGGGGGGAGAGGGGGTAATTTGAAGCACTGCTGCTGCTTTTGTTACTGGGGCAGATATGCAGCACCGCTGCAAAACCTGCCCCCACTGCTGCAAAACTGGCACCCACCCTTCCAGTCTCTCGGGGAAATGGCCAATGCATGGTATGGCAGTCCGCCCCCGAGTGTAACCTCGCATGAATTGTGTTACTGGCCGTTGCAGCAGCGGTGAAACTGATGTGCACTGCAGCCGAGTGTGCCGCAATTGTAACATTCTCCGTATGGCTTTAGAAACTGTATGGGCAATACCTTGAGCCGGTGTCTTGGAGGACTTTTGCAATTGTAATTGTATTTATATAGCACTTACTATCCCTGACAAGGCGTTGAAGCGCCTGCATAAGATCAAGTCTCGTGAACAATCGGATATGACTGCCCAAGTGAAATTCACTTAATACTTGTATCTCATATGCACATTATGCATATTATGCACAGAAAAAAATATAACCCTCACTGGACCCTAAGCTACCACTCTAGCTGTTTTTACAGTTTTGTAGGGCTGTCGGTGAAGCAGGGGTATTTTTGTATTTTTGGTGCTTGTAAAGCGGATCAATCATCCCGAGGGACATCACGGCGCTAGGAAAGAATGCAGATGCTAGACGGATTACTCTTGGCCTTAATTATTGGTAGTTTCAGTATCTAGGAAAGAAGGTGGTTTTCAGCTTTTTCCTAAAGAGTACATAGTCGTTTGTAAGGCGTAGATCGAGTGGGAGGTTGTTCCATAGGACCGCGGCTGCTTCAGAGAAACAGCTCCTTCTACTTACCTTCATCCAAGTGCTTACCTTTTTGTCTCATTTTATGTACTGTTCTGCCCCCACCTCACTACCCCATTAGAATCATGACATGGCACTGAGTAACATATTTGTAGCCACACGCAGCTAGACGCGGGGAGTAAAATTTGCAAAATATCCATACATGTGGCTGGGCATTACTGGGACTGGACTGGAATGGCCACCTTCTTTTTGGAAGGCATAAATCAACAGGTGTGGATTCCTCCCTTCTCCTCGGAGCCGGCGTGAGTTGACAGTGGGAGTTCCCCAGGGCTCTGCCTTGAGCCCTACATTATTTAATATATATCTCACCCCTTTTACTCAGATAGCAGAAACCCTGGGAGCAAAAGTTATATCTTTGGCTGATGATACTCAACTGTTGTTCTCATGGGGCAAAGGAGAAGAGTTTCCAGGGCGCCTGATTAAAACCTGCCTGGCAGCAGTCTTTCATTGGGTGGCTTACATCTGCTCAAGTGCAATGCAGAAAAAACTGATTCTTTTTTCCAGCAATAGTTCCCCAGAAACTTGGTAGACTTTCTGGCCCGAAAATGTCTCCCCCAAGCCCTCACGGAGGAATTGTCAAGAACTTAGGGGGTCACATTTGATGATAGCCTGCCTTTATGGCCACAAATTAAGTCAGTGGTTGGCACTTGCTTTGGTGTAATGCATTCCCCGAAAAAGTTCTTACACTTTTTGTCCTTCACTGCAAAAAATAATGGTTATCCAGGCCCTGATAACCTTGAGGTTGGACTATGGCAATGCCCTCTATTTTGGTCTGCCAGAGGGATCACTGAAATAATATCGAGGGTCATAATATCGACTTGCCAAAATATCGTTGACAAAATATCGACAGTCAAAATATCGAGTTTGTATCTACAAACAGGTAAGTACAAAAATATTGAGTACAAAATATCGTTAACAATAATATAGATGTAAAAAATATCGACTTTATTAAAAACAGTGTTAAATTAAATTAATATTAAATTTTAATTACTAAAATATACTTAAAAATACTTAAATTAAATTATAATAATTAAATAATAAATGAAAATAATAAAAATATTTTTTTACAATCTTATTTGTTGACCCTGAACCCTAAAAATACCCCTTTACCCAAAAACGCAAAACTGACCCTGAACCCTAAAAATACCCCTTTACCCAAAAACTGAAAACTGACCCTGAACCCTAAAAATGCCCCTTTACCCAAAAACTGAAAACTGACCCTGAACCCTAAAAATACCCCTTTACCCAAGAACTGAAAACCGACCCTGAACCCTAAAAATACCCCTTTACCCATGAACTGAAAACTGACCCTGAACACTAAAAATACCCCTTTACCCAAGAACTGAAAACTGACCCTGAACCCTAAAAATACCCCTTTACCCATGAACTGAAAACTGACCCTGAACCCTAAAAATACCCCTTTACCCATGAACTGAAAACTGACCCTGAACCCTAAAAATACCCCTTTACCCTAAAACTGAAAACTGACCCTGAACCCCAAAAATACCCCTTTACCCTAAAACTGAAAACTGACCCTGAACCCTAAAAATGCTCCTTTACCCAAAATGTATCAATATTATTTAATTACCAATTAATTATTAATTAACAATAACAATAAAGTAAATATATTAGCACATTAGCTGTAATTATTTTAATAATTAATATTATTTTTTCCCAATTAATTACTTAAAAATAACACAAAATTATATATATTAAAAATTTACTCTAATTAATGTAATTAACTAATTACAATTAATTAATTACCAATGAATTACTAATAAAAAATATGTTCAAAATTATATTAATTAATTAACTAATTAATATTAATTAATTATCAATTAATTATTAATTAAAATACTAACAAACATATATTAATTAATTAATTATTATTAAATTACTTCCCACCCTATTCCCCTATAAACCCACAACCCGCTACAGAATTACATTACGCAAATATTATAAAAACAAAATTCATTTAATAAAATATTTTATAACATGAATACACACTTTTCACACATATTATTACATAAAAATACACTATAAAATATTATATATTATTAAAAAATCGATATTTTTGCTATCTATATTTTATACAGTCGATATTACTTCACTTACCTGAAAAACGATATTTTTGTAGTCGATATTATGTCCAGTCGATATTTTGTCCAGTCTATATTTAAAACTCGATATTATGTCCAGTCGATATTTTGGAGTCGATATTTTGTCTGTATACCCTGCCAGAGTACCTGCTGGAGAAGCTTCAGGTGTTCCAAAATGGGGTGCCTCATTTTCTTTTGAATTGTGTACATCCCGTCACCTGCGCACTCTTCACTGGATTCCTATCAGGAAAATAATCCTTTTCAGGGCATTAGTGCTAGTTCACGGAGCACTGTATCAAACCGGTGCAGTCCACCTCAGAACAAGGTTCAGTTTCCATGTTCCATCAAGAAATCTGAGGTCTGGCAACAACCTACTAGCAGTGACTCACAGAACTCAGCATGCTGAAGCAGGAGGTAGATTACTGGTCCATCTTGGACCTTCAGCTTGGAACAAGCTCCCTCTTGAGATCTGTCCTGTAAGCAATGTTTCAGGGTTTCAAAACAGGCTGAAAACCTGTCTTTTTATGCAGGATTAAAACGACTGGACCTATTTTCCCTTCTGACCTGTGCAGAGTGCCAGGACACTTTTGGAGTAGCAGCACACGTTGCAAGTCGCATTCATCATCATCATCATCAATTACACCTATAAAAAAAAAAATTCATCCATCCATCCATAGTTATGATAGGGAGACAAGGGTTCTCCTTCAATGCCCCCTCAACTCCCAAAGTAACTATTTATGAGATATAGCAGGGTCTTTTAGAGGTAGGTGGGAATAGCTGCCTGTCCTTACCAAGATACAAGCCCCTGTCTCTCTCTCTCTCTGTCTCTCTCTCTCTCTCTTTAGTATATTTTAATATTGTGCTCCTACCTTCTTCCGCCATTACAATCAAGGGTGGAGAAGTTTGATAGGGCATCGATTGGGGCAGGGGCTTTTGCCTGGTCTTCCTTCAAGCTCTTGGTCTACCACGGTTGAAACTGTCATGAGTAAAATCTGCAGACAAAGGTTGTAAGAGAAAGCAACTGGAGCTGTGGGGTGTGATACCACCTCTGCAGTTCCTGGGAAGGGGATTCAACATTAGGAAATTCTAGTGCTTTAGGATGGACATATATAAAACCTTTATCGCCCACAATCAAGTTAGACAAACATTAAATATGTATTTCCTTGCTGCTGGTCTATGCTTTTGAGTACAATGACTAGTGGGTTTGATGTCAGCATTGCCCAAAGTTGTGTCATCAAAACTACAAGGCTAGAGTATGAAATATTGGCAGAGAGGCATAAAAGGTGTACTGGCACTTTATCTAATGCCTCAGTAGGGTGGCATTCTATGCTATAAATATGAATGTGAATGTACTGTGCAAAATAGTAACATTCTCCAATACTTTCCAAATTCACAGTGGGATGATGGAGCCTTTGGAAGCAGTACCACGTCCTCCTGAACTAGCAACCTTCATTAGAATGGCTTATCGCTTGGGGTGTCGGTGACTGCCGGTTTCATGGGCCATGGAGTGCCTATTGCACCCTCTAATAATCTTGGCTTTTTGTTTTATCGTCTTACAAACTTATGCCAGTACCACTGGCCTTACTTCTGAATGCACGATAAATGGAAAACACAGAGTATCGGCAGAGGAATATTTGATCAAGACTTTTCAATAAGCGCCCATATCAATTTTTTGGGTGGGGATGTGGTTTAGCTGCCAGAGCTGCCGACTTGGGAGCTGGGAATTCAGGTTTGAGTCTTTGCATTGGCTCAATATCCTGTGAATCTGGGCAAATCACTTCATCTACCTGTATCCATGGACAGTGCATGGATACCCTCACGGGTAATAAGCCGCACTACATAAATCTACAAATTTAATTTATTCAAGTATAATTATTTCCAGAACTACTCTCCAGTATGCAAAAAACTATCTCAAAAGCTCAAAGAATTCCGCTCAGTCATGACATCCGTGGCGTTTTCTCGATCTGACTTTGGAATGTATTCCCTAGTAGGGATTCTGAAAACAACTTGTTTGCAGGATATTATTTGATCAATTCTTCTCCACGACTGCTGTTATCAATCATGCCCCAGAGGATGCTAGAACCACTCTTCAGTCTATAACAATGCAAAACCTATTTCTAAAACACAAAGAATTCTCTCAATAGTGCAATTCTTGAGGATCTCTCAAACTGACTTTGCAAATGCTCCACAAATACAAATTCCTATAATATACTTTGCAAATGCTCCACAAATATAAATTCCTAAAATATACTTTGCAAATGCTCCACAAATACAAATTCCTAAAATATACTATCCCACCATCAACAGTGTGCTACATTCAGCAGCAAGACTCTTATCAAGGAAGAGATAGTTTGATCATATCATCCATCGCCAACAGGACTCATATGGGTAGGAATGAAAACATCTAAAGGCAGAGACAACCTAAGAGTGGAATCCAAAAAACTCAGCTCTCTTCAAGATGGGCCACAAATATTTTAAGGCCAGCACTTTGCTGTGGATTTCTCTCCCAGAAGACCTTAGGCGTCCAGAAGATCTTAGATTTAGAAAAAAATTGAAACGCTCCTTTTTAATTGTTTTTTATGTAATCAGCCTTACCACCCACATCTGACTTTTTGGTACGAAATTCTCCCCTAATTAGGAGCTGCATGACAATATGCTCTATTTGCCTTTGATTCACCTCTGAAATGTCCTCACCCATCCAACTTTAGCCATGTTACCTCCCCTGAGAACTCTTTTACCTTCTCTGAGTACCCGCTACCCGCTACTTAGTTCATTTGTAAAACAGATATTTTCCTTCTATAATGGTGACCATGTAAAGTATGTCACAAAACTGCATAACAATGATAAATAAATGTGAAAAAATAACAACTATTGCACTGCCTAAAAAGTTGAATATTGTGCAGTTGCATTGTGGGTATCACTGTAATCTTGCAACAAGGGGATTTTCTTTCTCACTCTGACAATCTGCTCATCTCTTTTGGGATGAATGAAAAATGATCCTCTCAGCTTGGTAGAAATGAATGTGCAAGATCCTGTACCATGTCAGGGTAGTTGGAAGAAGGTGTGTGTTAATTGCAATTGCAATTAATATATGTTGTTATGGTGGTTGGAGTGAGAGTCTGCATGCTATTTGAGGGATATTGTAGTATGTTTTACAGTAGTGATTTGATTTTTAAGACAGCTGTTGTGAATAGTGGAAGCATATTAATATAGCATCTAAAAAGCCTGCCATATCCAGCGCAATGCAAGTCTCAGAGATGGATCATACACCCTTTATTCATCATAGAACATTGATAGCGTCAGTAGACTCATCAATAAATGAATCATAGCATTTGTAAAGCGCACTACATACCAGTGAGGGTCTCAAGGGGCTGGGCGGGGGATGATGCTACTGCTCAAAAAGCCAGTTCTTGAGGAGTCTTCTGAAGGTCAGCAGGTCTTGGGTTCGCTGTAGGTGGATGGGGAGGGTGTTCCAGGTCTTGGTGACAATGACAATACAATGACAACATCTGAGGTGCATCATACTGAACACCTATGTAGACAGTGTCCGTTCAGTCCAGATCTAGGTCAACATCTAAAGAAGACGTTTCAGATGGGAACCTCATTGCTCTAAGAGCTGATGTGTTTAAGAGTGAGGGCCAGAGTGGAATTATGAGCTTTGCAGATCTGTGGTGAGTTCAGGGCCTGTTCTATTTAGATTGATAAGTGGCATTGTTGAATGTCTCCTATGTAAAAGAGCCAATTCAGCACCAACACTGGCTCATTAAAACCATGGTACCCTGTTTTAGTGCAATGGAAGGTCATGGAGGGTCTTCACATAGGGGCATTTTTACAATAAAGTGGTGAAGTGTGTTGTTAAGCCAAGAAGGCTAACGACAAGCTCTGTCACTTTAGAAATGCAGGGCTGCATATTTACTAGAATATGGTGCAGCCCTGCGTTTCCCCCTGCGCTGATGCTATGTTTAGCTGCCTAGTGCCAACGCAGGCACCCTTACACCATAGTGCAAGGGAGCCTGTGTTGAGGGGAAGATTGTTTATGTGCAGGAAGGTTCACCTTCCTGCACATTAATAATCTTTAACCCCTTGCATGCTTTGACGGAAGCGTTCCGTCACAAGCTTCGGGTGAGCTGTGCTTGTGACGGAACTGTTCCGTCACGGCCCGCTCGCCGCGCCTGCGCTGACAAATTAATGGGCGGGCGGGTTCGTGACAGAACCGTTCCGTCACAAGCACAGCTCACCCGCGAGCCGTGACGGAGCGGTTCCGTCACAAGCACGGAACTGCTGCGCGGCCGCCCCACCCCCTTAGCGCTGCGGCGAATAGCAGCCGCAGCGAAGGGGTTAAATGCCATTTTGCAACTTCTATGTGTGATGCTGAATTCAGCACACAAAGAAGTTGCAAAAGGGTATTACTTTTAAATGATTGTTTATGTGCAGAAAGGGGGACCTTCCTGCCCATAAACAATCATTGGTGTTATGCTGTTTTGTATGTGCTGTACAACGCAGCACACATGGAAACAGCAACAACTAGGAGAAATAAAGCAGTACTCCTCATTTATCCTGTTTAAGACCAGGGTTTCTTGGGTCTTAATTTTGTAGCTGCCTCCTATTTACACTGCTCTTGTAAATAGGGGGCAATGTCAAAATCACTGGGAGTTGCGGTGGAACGCCCACAACACCTATTGTTTTCCCCTTTCATGCTAAGTGTAGCGTGAAAGGAGGCCTTATTTACAAGGCAGCATTAAGCCACTTTTAGTGGCTTAACGCTGCCTTGTAAGTAAGGTGAAGCCCCTATGAAAGTGACTTTGTGGTGGCAATAGGGGCTTGTAAATATGCCCCATAGTTCTAAAGTCTTGAGGCAATGGGGAATACGCCATCTTTGTGAGTTGTCTGACCCATATTTAAGGAAAGTGTGCCAGCATGTAGGCTTACAGCTGAAATAGCACTATACAGTGTGCCTTGGTGCAGTCGTAAGCCAAATGTTTTATAGATGGTGGTGCACAGTTTTTGTTTATGAGCTTTTATATACACAAATAGGTGCATATACCAGTTCAGCAGTACATCTTTCAAAATTTTAAAAATAAACAAGAAAATCTATTTGACTGACTTCCGAAGGTCGTTCGGCTCCATCCAATGTCTTTCTGACTGACTGTCCCTCTCCACAGACTGCTCGTTCCACTGAATGTCTAGCTCCATTGACTATCGTACTGCTAGAACTATACAATCTCTGGATCAGCCAGGTCTGTTTCATGAAGTGACCCATGAAACTGATTGCCCTACTAAACTGACCTTCTTACTTCCCTGACTGACCTTCCCCACCTACTGACCTCAGATCTAGATCTCCATACCCCACTTTACAACCAATCCTCTATCTCAGAATATTAGACCCTATTCTATGGATGTTCCTCTGCCGTTGATGAAACACGTTCATTTTCATAGTAGGAATTCTATGTTTAGTTTACTTTTTACAAATTTTTGCCAACCAAGTCCAGGCTTGCAATAATAAGGTAATGGGAGGATGTGGTTTGGTACCCTGAGAAAAGGCGACGTAGTTTTGTGACTCCGTCAGACATCTCTTATTCTAAAGATACTATACGGAGATGAATGGCACCAGAAGCACAGAACCTACCTTAGGCCTATAGGCCTGCAATGGGGTAACTTACCTACATCTTATGCAATGTAAGGGTGGCATGGCACACAGGGCTGTGTCAAAATATCAATGGGGAAGGATCACGAGTCCTGCATAACGAGGGTATGCAGGTCGGTTCGTTGTGTCTCACAAAAGTAAAAGACCCTCATGCACGTGTTTTTTTGGTAAAGATTCGTAGCGGTATATGTTGTCTCCCCGCTTTATAACACGTGTGTGCATAATCCTTGGGTCAGTTATTATGCAACCTCCACCCGGAGGATTTACCCATGGTTAAAAACAGTAGTGATCGTGGATAAGTGACGTGAAGGGAAATTAAAAATACCCGTACAGCCAGCGGTAGGAATTTTATTAGCTCTGGATTCGGGTAATGATAGTCATCAAGTAGGCGTGTTGCTCTAGAATATTAAGGAGTTCAGGCACACTAATAAGTGCATCTTAAAAAATGGTCAACATGTTTCAGCCGTAGTTGTCTATGTAGGTCGGTCGGCTTTCTTCAGGACCAATGTGAGGTGAACAAGTGAAGTGAAAAAATGTTGGTACCTAACCTGATTTAGGTGGTCCACGGTAACTTTGTACCTGGTTGTGTGCAAATGCGCACCTCTTCGGATACAGGGGCTGAGGAAGAGTGCCTCTCTGTGGCGTTCTCTCTCCCTTCGCAGCTTGTGCTGTCGCTGCCACCTTCTATCCGGAAAAACAGGGCTGTGTGCCATGTTGGCTCTTTGGTTTTTCCTCCACCTGGACACGCAGCCTGCGATAGCAGCACTGACTGGTCTGGGTGAGGGGTCCCTCAATCAATCAATCAACCAGTTACGCAATCAGTGCAACCCACCCGTAAGGGTCTCAAGGTGCTGGGGGGTGGGGGGTAAACGGCTCGGTTCAGTCAAAGAGCCAAATCTAGAGTGTCTTTCTGAAGATGTTCAGGGAGGGGGCGCGTCTGATGTCGATCGGGAGGGTGTTCCAGGTCATTGCCGCGATGTAGGAGTAGGCTCTTCCACCTTTTCTGGCTCTGCGGATGCGTGGGTTTTCAGTAAGGGCGAGGTCGGCGGATCGGAGGTTTCTCTTGGGTACGTGGAAGGAGATTCTCTCATTGAGGTATTTGGGTCCGGTGTTGTGGAGGCTTTCTAGGCGTCGGTGGGTATCCTGAAAGTTACTCTCTTCTCAGCAGGGAGCCAGTGGAGGTTCTGCAGGTGTTGGGTGATGTGTTTGTGTCGAGGGATGCCGAGGACGAGTCTGGCTGCGATGTTCTGTATGTTTGGGGTTTGCGGACCAGAGACTTATTGATCATGTGCCAAATTTTTGTGTCATTCTGTTCAGTGGTTTGAGTTGTAGGTATGTTGACAGGTCCTTTAGGAATTAGTATTGCAAACACACCCTTTTTTTTAACACCCTTTTTCCCCTGCCCCTGCTTCACGAATCACTCCAAAACTTTCCATTCACAACAAGAATCACCGGAGGCACTTATTTATTTTGTAAATGTCATGACAATGCGTCAATTGGTGGTCAAAAAATGCTTGTCCCTAACTATAACTAGGTAATATATATATATATATATATATACATATATATATATATATATATATATAAACAGAGAGAGAGAGAGGGAATGGAGAACATCGTTAAAAAACCTAAACATTACCTTTCAAGTATGGCGGTCAGTGTTATCCCAAGTCCTAGTTCAATTGCCACACCGTATAAGTGGCAATCAGGAGAAACATTTTTCCTATTTAAAAAACGTAACGCTGTGCACAAGATGTTCACACCGGAAAGCACTGATGAAAGCTGTATGCTGAAACGCGTCTGCTAATAAAGGTGTCTGAAATCATCCTCCCCCCTTCGTGTGCTAAATCATGCATGCGCGGGAGCCTGTATATATATATATATATATATATATACACACACAGAGAGGGACAGACAGAGAGAGATCAATGCTGTTATTAGATTAATATTCTAGAATGAACTATTTCTCCATTATCAAGCCTTCAGATGCAATCATATCTGCTTAAGAGCACTACTACATGTCCTCAAGCTCTACACCAATTTTTTTTTCATCAAAACTAAGGTAACAAATTACCCATTTTCTATTTCTTCCGTTCCCGGAAGAAAACAGGGAGGGTTTCTCAATGTGTATATTGTGAAAAGTTGACATTTTAGTAAAAGAGGCCATTTCAGTTTTCTCTTATTTTTTTCTGAATATCTTCTGGTACCCATCGGGCACCTGGAAGCCAAATGAGGCCGCTGAATCCGCGGCGTTATTTTGGTATCAATTACTGATGGATTGCGAAGTAGTGACATTTATAGGCTGAAGTCATACATTAAAATGCTCACGGGTCCTCTGGTCATGTTCTTCCCGCAAGGTGCTGTTTTCTGTACATATTCATCATCAGAATTCCAGGCTGTGGTGATGTCTTGCACCAATTCATCACTGGAGCATTGCCGTACACTGATATATGAGGGTAATATACAATGCAAATATAATTACATGTAAACGCAGACAGGAATAATCCGCGTTTTAATGATATATCAATGCACATTTATATCCTTACGGAGACAGTTCTTAAATATAAAAAACATTGCCACTGATTACAAAGTAGGAGAACGAAAATAATAAACATATAAAAAGAAATGGACATTGATATATGCACAGGGCTCTTCTATTCCACAGGGCTGGTTGTGCAGTGCGTTAGGTGTGCAGCGGCCCCATAGAACCTGAGGGGTGTGTGCATCCATTTTAGGCATAATCATTATTAAAGAACTATTGGGGCATATTATCAAGACAGGCGATACAATTATCGCTGTTTTAGCGGCAGAAAACTGCCGCTAAAACGGCGATAATGGGCTTGATAATATGCTCTATGGAATTCCAATTGAAGCCCATGTTAAATGTCTTTCACATTTAACATGGGCTTCAATTGGAATTCCATAGAGCAAATTATCAAGCTCATTATCGCCGTTTTAGCGGCAGAAAACTGCCGCACAAACAGCGATTATTTTATCGCCTGTCTTGATAATATGCTCCTATTGTTTGAAATGCAAAAAGTAATATTGTGTCCAGTCTCTTATAGCCTGTATACATAAAAATAGACTCATCACCATTGGCTTGCCTATCTATTAGCTCAAAGGGGCGGAGTCACACAACAAGTAGTACATTTACACTCGTTCATTTAAATCTACCTCTGAAGTGTACATTTACTACCTTCTAGAATTCTCCGAAATGCTGAGAACCCTGCAGGGAAATTTGCACCAGGTCCAGGTTTCAGGGAGATTCCAGGAAAGTTGCGTTTTTTCCCAAACAGTGCTTAATTTGTAAAAATAAAAAATTAGTGCCAGGGCTTTCGGCAGGAGGCAACTGCAGCTTGCGACACCTATTGCCCTTGTCAGTGACAGTACCAACATAAAGGCTAGCCATCATAGTGCTAGAAGTGTGACAATTCAGCCTATTCCCTGCCCCCAATACAATAAGAATGGCTTGGGCGGCAGGCATTAGTCATTTTTACATTATATTGAACAAATAAACAACTGTTCTTGACTTGATCTTTAAATGAGATATACAGCGCCACCAAGTGGCAGACTCTCAAAAGTACTGGTGCTGACAAATAAGGGCCTGATGTACAACCATTGTGCTTTGTGACTCGCAAATTGCGAAAAATTGAGTCGCAATTTGCGATTCGCAAATTACAATGTACAACAGTGTCAGAGAAACTGTTAGCGATTCCCAATGGGGTCGCAAAATGCGAGGCTCATGAATATTAATGAGTCACTCGCAATTTGCGACCCCATTGGGCATGGCTGGCCTTCCCAGGGATGGTGGCCTGTTGGGCTTAGCAGACCTCCATGTCTGGGACTGCTTTTCAATAAAGCAGGCTTTTTTTTTTAAATGCAGCCCGTTTTCCTTAAAGGAAAACAGGATGCATTATAAAAAAAAAAAGAAACGATTTTGTTTCGCAAGAGGAGTTGGCCTAACGTAAATGACGCTGAACATCCTGTGATTCTGGGCAAATCACTTAATCTCCCTGTGCCTAACAAAAATTAATGTGTCCTCATGTAATGCAATGTAAAGCGCTCTGATACCCGATACCTTCAGGTCAAGTATCCGCGCTATAGAAAACTCCTTTAAAAAAAAAAAAAAGGGCAAGGAGTGGTCCCTGGGACCACTGCCTTCCCTTAAAAAATATTTTTAGAGCCAGTCACAAAGGGGAGTGGTCCCCTTGAGGCCCCTTCCAATTTGCGACTGCATTACCACCCTCTTGAAGAGGGTGGTCATTTGCGAATGCTTTGTGACCGCAATTGTGGTCCAAAACATTCATACATAGATTTGGGGTTGCTATTAGGAAGGGAACGCACCCCCTTCTGAATAGCAAGTCGCAAAACACTATTTTGCGAGTTGCAATTTATTTGCAGGTCGCAAATTAGTGTTTGCACATGGCCCATAAGAATTTAGCGTGCGCAAACGGGTTTCAAACCTGCTTGCGCATGCTAAATCCTGTCCTTCATCTGGCCCTTAGTGCTGGTGCCGAGCACCAGAAACCACCGGCTCAAATTAAGCACTGTGTAGGAGTCATGTCACTGATACTAAGAGACACTATATTTTAAGAGTGTTTGGCTTTAATAACAGGACTGTATTTCTACCTAAATGAACCCTTTTTAGTAACATTAGGATAATGTAAGATTAGCAAAAAAAATTACGTTCTAACCTATACTATGCAGTTTGCATACAGTTCATAGATCAATCAATCAATCAATCAAAAACATTTATAGAGTGTGCTACCTACCCGTAGGGTCTCAAGGCGCTTGGGGGGGTGGGGGGTGCCGCTACTGCTCGAACAGCCAGGTCTTGAGCTTCTTCCTGAAGGAGAGGTGGTCTTGGGTCAGGCGCAGGTCGGCCGGGAGGGAGTTCCAGGTCTTGGCGGCCAGGTAGGAGAAGGACCTACCTCCTGCGGTGGCTTTACGGATGCGTGGGTTGGTGGCGAGGGCGTGGCTGGCAGAACGGAGGTGGCGTTTGGGAGCGTGGAAGTTGATGCGG
This sequence comes from Lissotriton vulgaris, assembly GCF_964263255.1. Lineage (NCBI taxonomy): Eukaryota > Metazoa > Chordata > Amphibia > Caudata > Salamandridae > Lissotriton > Lissotriton vulgaris. Next base: position 1,037,509,159 of record NC_141699.1, on the reverse strand, counting down.
TTGTTGAGGTAGCTCGGGCCTTGGTCGTGGAGAGCTTTGTGTGCGTGGGTGAGGAGGCGGAAGGTGATTCTCTTGTTGACCGGGAGCCAGTGCAGGTCTCTTAGGTGTCCGGAGATGTGGCTGTGTCGTGGGATGTCGAGGATGAGTCTGGCTGAGGCATTCTGGATGCGCTGGAGTCTCTTCTGGATCTTGGCGGTGGTTCCGGCGTAGAGTGCGTTGCCGTAGTCCAGTCGGCTGGTGACGAGGGCCTGGGTGACGGTCTTCCTGGTCTCTGTGGGGATCCACCAGAAGATCTTCCGAAGCATGCGCAGGATGTTGAAGCACGACGAGGAGACGGCGTTGACTTGCCTGGTCATGGAGAGGGAGGAGTCCAGGATGAAGCCCAGGTTGTGTGCGTGGTTCGTTGGTTTGGGTGCGGTGCCCAGGGCGGGGGGCCACCAGGAGTCGTCCCAGGCGGAGGGCGAGGAGCCCAGGATGAGGACCTCCGTCTTATCTGAGTTCAGTTTCAGGCGGCTCGTCGTCATCCACTCGGCTACCTCTTTCATCCCTTCGTGCAGGTTGGCTCTGGCGGCGGCGGGGTCGTTGGTCAGGGAGAAGATCAACTGGGTGTCGTCGGCGTAGGAGATTATGTTGAGGCTGTGTTGGCGTGCGATGGCCGCGAGGGGGCTCATGTAGACGTTGAAGAGAGTAGGGCTCAGCGAGGATCCTTGCGGGACGCCGCAGATGACTTTGGTGGCCTCTGACTTGTACGGTGGTAGGCGGACTCTCTGTGTTCTTCGGTCGAGGAAGGAGATGATCCATTCCAGTGCCTTCTCCTGGATTCCGACGTTGCTGAGGCGCTGCACTAGGGTGCGGTGGCAGACCGTGTCGAAAGCCGCGGAGAGGTCTAGGAGGATGAGGGCCGCTGTTTCTCCGTTGTCCATCAGGGCTCGAATGTCGTCGGTGGCGGCGATGTGGGCGGTCTCGGTGCTGTGGTTGGCACGGAATCCGGACTGAGATGGGTCGAGGGATTCATTCGTCTCGAGGAAGGCGGCCAGCTGCTTGTTGACGGTCTTCTCGATGACTTTGGCTGGGAACGGGAGAAGAGAGATGGGGCGGTAATTCTTGAGTTCGCTGGGGTCTGCTGTAGGTTTCTTTAGTAGAGCGCTGAGTTCGGCGTGCTTCCAGCTCTCGGGGAAGGTGGCGGTGTCGAATGAGGTGTTGATGATGTCCCGCAGGTGGGGTGCGATGACAGTGTCGGCTTTGTTGAAGACGTGGTGAGGGCAGGGGTCGGTTGGAGATACAGAGTGGATGGAGTTCATCATGTGGACGGTGTCTTCGGTGTTGACCGGGGTCCAGGCGCGGAGGGTGGTGGTGGGTGGCGTTGCTGCGGTCGTGGCATGCGTCGGTTGCGTGCTGAAGCTGTTGTGTATGTCCGCGATCTTGTTGTGGAAGTAGGAGGCGAGGGAGTTGCAGAGGTCTTGCGATGGGGTGATGTCGTTGTTTCCGGCGTTGGGGTTGGAGAGCTCTTTCACGATGTTGAAGAGTTCCTTGCAGTTGTGTGCGTTGTTGTCCAGTCGGTTCTTGAAAGCCGTTTTCTTGGCGGTGCGGATCAGTTGGTGGTGTTTCCGGGTGGCGAGCTTGAGGGTGGTCCTGTTGTGGGTTCCTTTCTCCAGGCTTTCTCGAGGGCTCGGCAGTTCTTCTTGGAGCTCTTGAGTTCGTCGGTGAACCATGGGGCCCTCTTACTGCCGGGTGTGCTGGGCGGGGTCCTCAGAGGGGCGAGTTCGTCTGCGCATTTGCTGATCCACTTCGAGAGGTTGTCGGCGGCCTGGCTGGGGTTCGCTGAGCTGGCCGGAGGGTGCTGGCTCAGGGAGGCGGCGAGCTGGTCGGCTGTGATCTTGTTCCAGCTTCTTCGGGCAACCTGTTGCTGGTGGTGGTGGATCGTCGTTCTTCTGAATGTGAAGTAGAGGCATCTGTGGTCCGTCCAGTGGAGTTCTGTGGCGTGGCTGAAGGCGATGTCTTTACTGGATGAGAAGATGGCGTCGAGTGTGTGTCCGGCGAGGTGGGTGGGGGTGGACACCAGCTGCTTGAGTCCCAGGTTGGCGAGGTTGACGAGCAGGGTGCTGGTGTTGCAGTCGTTGTTGTTCTCCAGGTGGAAGTTGAAGTCCCCCAGGAGGATGTAGTCAGCGGAGGGGAGGGCGTGCGGGCTGACGAAGTCGGCGATGTCCTCGCTGAATTGAGTGCGTGGTCCCGGAGGTCGGTAGATCCGGGTGCCTCTGAGGGTGGTATTCGGGTCGGTGTGGATCTGGAAATGCAGGTGTTCGGCGGAGGGTGGGGTGTTGTCGGTGCTGGTCGTGATGTGGATGGTGTCCCTGTGGATGATGGCGATGCCTCCTCCCACCTGGTTGGCGTTGCGGTCCCTCCGGATGATCTTGTAGCCTTCTGGGATGGCGATGGCGATGTCGGGCGCTGATGAAGGCAACGTCAGGGGCTGTGGCGTCTAGGAGGTTCCAGAGTTCGATGGCGTGTCTGTGGACGGAGCGGGTGTTGAGCAGGATGCACTTGAGGTGGTTGCTGCTGGTGTTCGGCTTGGCTGGTGCTGGTGTCGGGCGGGTCCGGATGCAGGTGAACTTGCAGGTGTTGCAGCTGAAGGGTCCGTGGACGCGTCGTGGGGTGGCTCGGTAGCATCCCGGGACTCGGCCGGTGTTGAGTGCGATGAGGGTGGCGGCGGTGTACGTCAGGCGAGTCGGTCGGGGTCCTCGAGGGCCAGGGGTCCTGGCACTGGGCGCGGTCCAGGCGCGGACGGGCGTAGACGGGCTTACCTTTGGGGCGCCTTCGGCGCACAATCGGCACGCCCGCTGCGCGTGACCGCTGCGCGTTCGCACGGTCGCCATATAAGGCGAAGTGCGCGGGTGGGCGGGGCAGCTGGGAGGCGGGAGGGTACAGAAGGGAAAAGGGGCGTGGTAAGCGGCGGTGGCGGGAAGCGGGGAGGGAGAGTGGAGGTCGGCGAGGTAGGCGGGCAAACAGGAAGGAAAACGCAAAAACGGGCACAGAATTACAAATTTACAATAACAGCAGGCACAAAGGGGAGAAAATAGAAAAGGAGAGTACCCTGCCTCAAGATGAATAGGCCCTATCTATGGGGTCCTGGCTGATAGATATGGAGGGGTGGTTAACCAAGGGGTTGACAGAACATAGATTAATCACATGGTCGAATTGAGAGGACTAAACAGTTCAATTTTATGAAAATATATCTTTTTATTTTTATTTTTATTTTCTGATACGAAGAGTTAAAAAAGCTTTTTTCTGATAAACAATATATATATATATTTTTTGGGGGGATATATCACAAGTGCATATACGTTATAAATAAAACAGACAGATATAGAGACAACAAAGTCACAACAATTCGTCCTACCCAGTAACAGCCTCTATTCACACTCACATAATCATTCACTTCATCCCTACTCTTACTCTCTCTCCTAATTTCATACACCAATCACTCTATCATTCATTCTACTTTCCCTTGCAGTTATAGCACATAGGTGGTCAAGTCGGGATGTTCATCCGGGTAGTTGGTTTTAGCTACGGGTCCTGGTGTAGTGAGGACAATAACTGTGTTCCAGGAGACAAACGCCGACGCGCGTTTCGGTGACCGGCCAAAGGGGCCGCACCTTCGTCAGGGCAAGGGGCAGTATACTGGGGCGGGCACAAAGGTAAAGACTCTGCAATATAGAGAGCAGAACAGAGTTCATTTTTACTATTCTGTTTGGTTATATACATATTCAGGATACTGATGATCTTTTTTTAAAAAAAACATAACTTCATTTTTTAAAAATTTAGAAAAACATGCATTCAATATTTATATCAGTTACTTTTTCAATTTCAATAGTTTTGGAGCAAAGCTCCTACATTTGGCCAGTGATCGCTATGCCATGTCAACCCACTTAAGACACTCCCTAGTACAGATTCCCTAATAAGTGGACTCTGGAAGGCATCATGGTAGCCTTGACTGTATGGACCATGGAGCACATTTAACACAACACAGTAACATCTTCACTTTCAGACAGCTGTATTTTCCTTTTATCACACACACTCACTTGTATTTAGATTTCTTTCCGTACTCCTCTAGGGTACACGCATGACTAGTTGTTACAGTCCCAGATAAATCTTAGGACAGCCCTATTGTTGACTAATCTTGGTTAGTTAGAGTAGGTCATATTGGCGAAGGGCCAGGTGTATGTGACCAATAGTACCGTAGTTATATACTTTCTCTGCCATATAAGTGTATATTTTCAATCTTTTACCTGATTCCTTATTCGGTTCTGCTGTTCAAAAATAGTAGACTTAAGATGGCATCAGAAGGTGCATGAGCGTCTACGTTGTGGTTATTTCGCAGGACAGGATAATTTTAGTTCGATTCCTGTGGGGACCAGATGAGAAACCCTTTTTTTTTAAATTATTTAAAATATTTCTTAGACTAGTCAAGATTAAAAAAACTTTTCCTGAACCTTACTCTTTGCTAAGCTTCATATCATATGGGGTTTCTATGAGTCTCTCTCTTCCATTTCTTTCATTTATTTAGCTAGACGGAGACTGTTTGTATAGACTTAAACTTAAAGAGAACCTATCAGCTGTTCATCGCGCTCAAACTGCACTCTATGATGTTCTAATCACCTACCACAATAATATGGATTCTTGGCGTTATATTTCAAGACACCTTTCGGTTTTAGCGTTCATCTGGTTCCTAGATGGCAGTTCAAGATAGCAGTTTGGCAGGAACAGGGCCTGTCAAGTAAAACATAGTTATCTCATTTTAGTGTACTGGCTACTCCCAGTAGATAGCTCTCGCTATGAGGGGTTTTATGAGGACATTTTTTAACACTTTCAAAAACTACTCCCCGTGGCAGATGTTCTAGTCAGATACATGGCTGGGATCCAAGATATTAATGTTACTCCATTTCTTTTCGAGTTGTCTAATGTCCAGGGGTAAACACTTGTATAGAGCCTAGACATTCTATATTGGTGGTGAAAGGGTGTTTCCAGGAACTAATCCTCCCACCCCTCGTGGTTGTAGTGCCTATAAGTCTTTGACTCGGTTTGTTTACCTTTCAGAATTCAAAGCGTAGTTGGAATTCTAGAATGCCACTCGTATTCAGAAATAGGCGTTCTCCCTCTAAGTAGGTTTCCCGGGGCACAGGGATGCAATATTCCAGTTAGCGCCTATACACCTACAAATAAACACAGCGATGTAAGGCGGCTAGTAGCCTCAATTGTCCCTCTTTCGTTGGAATTGCTATCATATTTACCTCTTTGTGGGCAGGATGATCGTATCTGGAAAGCGGTTTCAATATTATTCTGTTTCCCTGTTATTTGAAAAGTGAACAAGTCTCGTAGTTCCGGGCCACTCTCAAATGGAGCTGACTGCTACATTACCTAAAGGGGGATAGTAGAGAGAGTTTGAACGCAGAAAATATCCCTAGTTCTGTTCCGAAATTCGCGAGACTAAGTCAGCGCGCTTACCTTTTTCCCGGACGTCAGTCTCCTCACATTGGGGTTCCGCCGACTTAGTCTGCCAGCCAGTTTGATCGATGCCGGTTCCCTCACGTTTCTGGCGTCCTATTTAAATGTCGTCATGTTCGCGCTTCATGAGCTTTCCTCCTCAGCTGGCCCCGATTAAGGAGATAGAAATAAAGGGCGGACTCTCACTACCATAGGTTTCTCAGTCGCCATATTGAGTATACCAGCGGTGATAATGTTGTTAATGGTCTGATGGAATACGGCGGCCATCATGATGTAACCGATCGTCTTTTGTCACCATGAATATTTTTGTATTATTAAGTTCCTGTGGGTTATAAAATCCACATCAGTGTCATCAACTGCTAACGCGCTATCGACTGCGCTGTGAAGCTTTTATGTGATATAGAGGAACAGCTATTATAGTGAAACCAGTTGTTAAGTTTCACACAGACTCAATCTAAGCAGTATGTAGTTCCATGATAGTTGGAAAGATAAGTGATCTTTAAATAGGTTGTACAAGCATGCTAGTGAAACTAGTTGTTAAGTTTCACACAGATTTAATCCAAACTACTTATAATTCTGTGATTATTAGAGGGCAGAAAGATCCTAAAGTCAGTTGTTTACACATACAGGTAGGACTACTCTCTTAATAGCCACTCAACTGCCATTATGTTGTTAAAGAAACGCCTGATGCCAGGGGCATTCCTCATTCAGGCCTTTTTTAACAGAGTCCAGATAAAAGATCCAGAAGACCTCCCGTTTCTTTCGGAGGCATGTAGGATCGATTCCAGGGTTGGCCTTTATCTTTTCTAAGATAAACCAGCGGATTTCAATATCTGTATGGCTTTTTTCTAACCAATGTGTCACAATAGGAGCAGCCGTCTTTTTGTTTCTTATATTGGACTTATGCTCACCTATGCGCACCCGGCATTCTCGACCAGTTTCTCCAACATATGGGAGATTGCACGGACACAGAATAAGGTAGATAATGTTATTAGTGCGACAATTGGTTAACGTGGCATTCCTATTGACTGAGATGGTACGTGTATTGGTAATAACTGTATCACCCACTATGGCCTGTGGGCAAATGTGGCAAGTCCCACATTTATGATTGCCGTATACAGGATCCATTCCTGTTAAGGAGGTTTGTTTGTTTGTGGGAGGTTCCTGTATTTTTCCTTTTACTAAATGGCTTCTTAAGTTTTGGTTTTTTTTGAAGGCAAAGATGGGTCGTTGAAGGTGTGCTTTATTCTCCTCCAGGTTTAGGATATGCCAGCTTGAGTTTACGGCCTGCCTGATTTTATGATTCATTTCGGAGTGACGGGTAACGCACACCAGTTGGTTCACTTTCTCCGATTTGTTCTCCACAAACATAGCTTCCCTGTTAGTATATCTGGCTCTTTTGAATGACTCTCTAATCAATCTTGGGGGTATCCACGGAATCGTAGTTTTTCCTGGAGTATGTCCGCTTGAGTCAAAAAATCCTGTAGGTCCGTGCAGTTCCTTCTAATCCGAAGGAACTGACTGTAAGGGATACTGTCCCTCTGGCTGCGCAGGTAGGTAATGTAGCAGTCAGCTCCATTTGAGAGTGGCCCGGAACTACGAGACTTGTTCACTTTTCAAATAACAGGGAAACAGAATAATATTGAAACCGCTTTCCAGATACGATCATCCCGCCCACAAAGAGGTAAATATGATAGCAATTCCAACGAAAGAGGGACAATTGAGGCTACTAGCCGCCTTACATCGCTGTGTTTATTTGTAGGTGTATAGGCGCTAACTGGAATATTGCATCCCTGTGCCCCGGGAAACCTACTTAGAGGGAGAACGCCTATTTCTGAATACGAGTGGCATTCTAGAATTCCAACTACGCTTTGAATTCTGAAAGGTAAACAAACCAAGTCAAAGACTTATAGGCACTACAACCACGAGGGGTGGGAGGATTAGTTCCTGGAAACACCCTTTCACCACCAATATAGAATGTCTAGGCTCTATACAAGTGTTTACCCCTGGACATTAGACAACTCGAAAAGAAATGGAGTAACATTAATATCTTGGATCCCAGCCATGTATCTGACTAGAACATCTGCCACAGGGAGTAGTTTTTGAAAGTGTTAAAAAATGTCCTCATAAAACCCCTCATAGCGAGAGCTATCTACTGGGAGTAGCCAGTACACTAAAATGAGATAACTATGTTTTACTTGACAGGCCCTGTTCCTGCCAAACTGGTATCTTGAACTGCCATCTAGGAACCAGATGAACGCTAAAACCGAAAGGTGTCTTGAAATATAATGCCGAGAATCCATATTATTGTGGTAGGTGATTAGAACATCATAGAGTTCAGTTTGAGCGCGATGAACAGCTGATAGGTTCTCTTTAAGTTTAAGTCTATACAAACAGTCTCCGTCTAGCTAAATAAATGAAAGAAATGGAAGAGAGAGACTCATAGAAACTCCATATGATATGAAGCTTAGCAAAGAGTAAGGTTCAGGAAAAGTTTTTTTAATCTTGACTAGTCTAAGAAATATTTTAAATAATTTTAAAAAAAAGGGTTTCTCATCTGGTCCCCACAGGAATCGAACTAAAATTATCCTGTCCTGCGAAATAACCACAACGTAGACGCTCATGCACCTTCTGATGCCATCTTAAGTCTACTATTTTTGAACAGCAGAACCGAATAAGGAATCAGGTAAAAGATTGAAAATATACACTTATATGGCAGAGAAAGTATATAACTACGGTACTATTGGTCACATACACCTGGCCCTTCGCCAATATGACCTACTCTAACTAACCAAGATTAGTCAACAATAGGGCTGTCCTAAGATTTATCTGGGACTGTAACAACTAGTCATGCGTGTACCCTAGAGGAGTACGGAAAGAAATCTAAATACAAGTGAGTGTGTGTGATAAAAGGAAAATACAGCTGTCTGTAAGTGAAGATGTTACTGTGTTGTGTTAAATGTGCTCCATGGTCCATACAGTCAAGGCTACCATGATGCCTTCCAGAGTCCACTTATTAAGGAATCTGTACTAGGGAGTGTCTTAAGTGGGTTGACATGGCATAGCGATCACTGGCCAAATGTAGGAGCTTTGCTCCAAAACTATTGAAATTGAAAAAGTAACTGATATAAATATTGAATGCATGTTTTTCTAAATTTTTAAAAAATGAAGTTATGTTTTTTTAAAAAAAAGATCATCAGTATCCTGAATATGTATATAACCAAACAGAATAGTAAAAATGAACTCTGTTCTGCTCTCTATATTGCAGAGTCTTTACCTTTGTGCCCGCCCCAGTATACTGCCCCTTGCCCTGACGAAGGTGCGGCCCCTTTGGCCGGTCACCGAAACGCGCGTCGGCGTTTGTCTCCTGGAACACAGTTATTGTCCTCACTACACCAGGACCCGTAGCTAAAACCAACTACCCGGATGAACATCCCGACTTGACCACCTATGTGCTATAACTGCAAGGGAAAGTAGAATGAATGATAGAGTGATTGGTGTATGAAATTAGGAGAGAAAGAGTAGGGATGAAGTGAATGATTATGTGAGTGTGAATAGAGGCTGTTACTGGGTAGGACGAATTGTTGTGACATTGTTGTCTCTATATCTGTCTGTTTTATTTATAACGTATATGCACTTGTGATATATCCCCAAAAAAAAAAAATATATATATATTGTTTATCAGAAAAAAGCTTTTTTAACTCTTCGTATCAGAAAATAAAAATAAAAATAAAAAGATATATTTTCATAAAATTGAACTGTTTAGTCCTCTCAATTCGACCATGTGATTAATCTATGTTCTGTCAACCCCTTGGTTAACCACCCCTCCATATCTATCAGCCAGGACCCCATAGATAGGGCCTATTCATCTTGAGGCAGGGTACTCTCCTTTTCTATTGTTGGTTTTTTCCCCCTTATTACCTGCCTACATCCTTAAGATACCCATGGGGAACCCCCTTCTCTGTTCACAAAGGGGAGAAAAACAAGACCAAGGCAGAAATAAACAAACAGTAAGCGCAACACCGGCAGGCGAGCACGGACCACGCCGCTCGGCGGAGGGGGCGTGGTCAGCGGCAGCGAGGCAGGCAGCGAGGCAGTTAGGCAGGGCAAAGGGGCACACGCAGCAGCTGGTGGCCGTGCGGCGCGGGGGTGTCCCACAAGTGGGTCACACTCACCTGCGTCGCACGGTCGCCATATAAGGCCAAGTGCGCGGGTGGGCGGGGCAGCTGGGAGGCGGGAGCGGGGAGGGTACAGAAGGGAAAAGGGGCGTGGTAAGCGGCGGTGGCGGGAAGCGGGGAGGGAGAGTGGAGGTCGGCGAGGTAGGTGGGCAAACAGGAAGGAAAACGCAAAAACCGGCACAGAATTACAAATTTACAATTACAGCAGGCACAAAGGGGAGAAAAACAAGACCAAGGCAGAAATAAACAAACAGTAAGCGCAACACCGGCAGGCGAGCACGGACCACGCCGCTCGGCGGAGGGGGCGTGGTCAGCGGCAGCGAGGCAGGCAGCGAGGCAGTTAGGCAGGGCAAAGGGGCACACGCAGCAGCTGGTGGCAGTGCGGCGCGGGGGTGTCCCACAAGTGGGTCACACTCACCTGCGTCGCACGGTCGCCATATAAGGCCAAGTGCGCGGGTGGGCGGGGCAGCTGGGAGGAGGGAGCGGGGAGGGTACAGAAGGGAAAAGGGGCGTGGTAAGCGGCGGTGGCGGGAAGCGGGGAGGGAGAGTGGAGGTCGGCGAGGTAGGCGGGCAAACAGGAAGGAAAACGCAAAAACGGGCACAGAATTACAAATTTACAATAACAGCAGGCACAAAGGGGAGAAAAACAAGACCAAGGCAGAAATAAACAAACAGTAAGCGCAACACCGGCAGGCGAGCACGGACCACGCCGCTCGGCGGAGGGGGCGTGGTCAGCGGCAGCGAGGCAGGCAGCGAGGCAGTTAGGCAGGGCAAAGGGGCACACGCAGCAGCTGGTGGCCGTGCGGCGCGGGGGTGTCCCACAAGTGGGTCACACTCACCTGCGTCGCACGGTCGCCATATAAGGCCAAGTCCGCGGGTGGGCGGGGCAGCTGGGAGGCAGGAGCGGGGAGGGTACAGAAGGGAAAAGGGGCGTGGTAAGCGGCGGTGGCGGGAAGCGGGGAGGGAGAGTGGAGGTCGGCGAGGTAGGCGGGCAAACAGGAAGGAAAACGCAAAAACGGGCACAGAATTACAAATTTACAATAACAGCAGGCACAAAGGGGAGAAAAACAAGACCAACGCAGAAATAAACAAACAGTAAGCGCAACACCGGCAGGCGAGCACGGACCACGCCGCTCGGCGGAGGGGGCGTGGTCAGCGGCAGCGAGGCAGTTAGGCAGGGCAAAGGGGCACACGCAGCAGCTGGTGGCCGTGCGGCACGGGGGTGTCCCACAAGTGGGTCACACTCACCTGCGTCGCACGGTCGCCATATAAGGCCAAGTGTGCGGGTGGGCGGGGCAGCTGGGAGGCGGGAGCGGGGAGGGTACAGAAGGGAAAAGGGGCGTGGTAAGCGGCGGTGGCGGGAAGCGGGGAGGGAGAGTGGAGGTCGGCGAGGTAGGCGGGCAAACAGGAAGGAAACGCAAAAACGGGCACAGAATTACAAATTTACAATAACAGCAGGCACAAAGGGGAGAAAAACAAGACCAAGGCAGAAATAAACAAACAGTAAGCGCAACACCGGCAGGCGAGCACGGACCACGCCGCTCGGCGGAGGGGGCGTGGTCAGCGGCAGCGAGGCAGGCAGCGAGGCAGTTAGGCAGGGCAAAGGGGCACACACAGCAGCTGGTGGCCGTGCGGCGCGGGGGTGTCCCACAAGATCACTGTGCTATATTAGGATTGTAACTTATGAACTGCAAGTAACAAAATTATCTCTGTGACAAAAGCAGTAACCTACTGAGTTATCTACATAAAATACAGTTCAGTGATGTGTGTGGTACACGTTCTTTGCAGAGGGCATATTAACCTTCTGCACTAGTTTATCAGGAGTGGAAACTGCCACTAGACAAAACTCTGATCTCTCTCCAGCAGGAATAATAATCACCACAGTTAACCTGATACGTTTATTTTTGCCTGAAACTGCTGGGCACACAAGGAACTCTGCCACAGCTGTTTTTTAAGCCTGGGTTATTTCTAAACATGGCACTCCCCTGGTTCAGTGCCAGGTGCGGCTGCACCTGTCGGCCCTGATTACAAGTGTTGTGGGGACACCACCACGACACTCGAAAATTACTGATCCTACAGGGTCCAGAAATTCTGGGGTGTGGTTTCAACTGCACTTTTCCATGATTACCCCCGGGGGATGGGGAATAACCAGGAAATGAGTGTTTGTATATAAATTCTCCCCACTTATTACGTATGCCTTTACCTTGCATACATTTCATCAGGTTTTTCAGGACAGAACGTGCATGGAGGAGAAAATTCAGACCGGTATGGATCAAAGTCATCCTGATTCAACCAGCAACTCTCCTTTCCTGCTCAGTCTGAATTTACAAGTCTCTGGCTATGAGAGCTTTGGACGTCATTTGGAGGGAGGCAGGAGTCGCAGCTGTGACCTCTAGCTTGCTCCCTGATACTCCTGGAAATTACCGTTCACTATTTCTGACCTGCTTCATTTTCCGAGCCCACTCACACATTGTTGGAACCTGACGTGATCGCCATTTCTAAAGCAGCAGAGACCTGGCAACTGCCATTGCAATATATATTATTTCACGCAATCATCAGATAGACGAAGAGAAGGATCATATTCCAAAACTTTCAGCCAGCTATTAGAGTCCAGGCAAAACATATACCTTGATGTTTCAGGTGTGATTGGCAAGTGGGCAAAGGGGCCTTGTTGATTAAATAATTCCTATCTCGAAGGCCCCAGCCTGCGGAGGATCACCCACTTCTCTGTGGGCACAGCCCTGAAAGCAGCCATCAGACACATCTCTGGGAAGTCTATATTTCAATAGCTGTGTGAAGGAACATGCCAGTCACAGATCAAGGTCAAAATTTAAAATTATATTTGAACCAGAGCTGACCTTTCCCCCTGTCACTGATCACTGAAATTATTACTAAATACATTTATCAGTCTATTAATAAGAGAAGATGACATCATGCACAACAAATTCTAAACTGTATGTACAATTCTGTGCTATTTTTAGAATATTGACATTCATAAATGATTTCTTTGGTTGCATGCCCTTCCCTTTATATAGACCTATTTCTATTCTGTGCTCATAGTTATTTTTTTACATGTGCCCTATTAATATCAAAGGTTCAAAGGTTTTTATTTGCATGATTAGTTAAAATTATTACAAAATTTGCATAATAAAATAACGATACAAAATTTATTTAAAAAAATTACTAAAATTATTGTCTCTCGGCTATTGTTTTGTTTGGGGGCAGGGCTTGTGAGGTCCTGGGGTTAAGCTGGCCCTGTTTGCCCACCAACTGGATGGTCCTCATTTTCTATTAGGTCTAAAGGTTTTCTTGCTTCTGCCAAGAATTTGACTCCACGGCATACTAGGATTATGTTGGAACCACCGAGCCAGCTTGTGACTGCGTGTCTGCAGGATCGCATGTTTAGAGCATTGAAGATAGGTTTCAATAAGAGTCGTCTCTGACTTATCAGGGCCGGATATAAGCAGAAAAGGTGGACAAGTGTTTCGGTTTTGTACCCGCAAAGGCGACATTGATTCGTCTGGTGTGATGATTTCCAGGACGGTAGTAAATCCTTTGTGACATGCATCCCCATCCGATAGGCTGTAAAAGACTTTTTTAGGTGACCACTGAAGTGGGATGTTAGATATGTGTGTGTTTTTGGGGTTGTGAAGCTGTTCAGGATGGTCCAGGCATGCCCGGTTTTGCCAATAACTCTTTGTCCTCAAAAAAAGATTTCCATTTTGCTGCCGCATTGGCTGATTTTTTTAGACTTACTTTATCTGTCCCTGATTTCCAAGCGACTTCTAGCTCTAACTTTTCCACGCAGAATGTCAAATACTTTCCCCAATTGTTCATGGATTCAGTTTCCCCTCGTTTTTTAATTTCCTCCCAGCTTAGCCAGTCCAAGGAGTCTGGATCTGCAGATCTAAGTTTGTGGCAGAAGTTCACGAAGCTGCTCATGCTCCGGAACTTCTGATTTTGCAGTCCAAATTCGAGCCTGACTTGTGCGGCTGAAGCAGATTTAGGAAGATTGAAGACCGCTTTATAAATTTTAATTTGTAGTTCATTTAAAAGGTCCACCTCCTTACCGCACCACGTGACTAAGCCATAGGATAAAGTGGGCATAATCTGTGCAGCCATTGTTTTTAATAAATGATTGTAGTTGGGGCAGTCCATTTTTTCCTTTAGAGAGCGATACGTGAAGATTAAAGATTGTACTTTTGCTTTGAGTGCTATTTTATGTTCCTTATATTTTGCTCCTTTTGTTATTGTAATTCCCAAGTACTTATAGTGTTCTTGTTCTTTCACTGGTGCCCCTTGAGCCATCCATTTATACTTTAGGTTTTGCCGGTCAACTAGGCGGACCACTTTAGTTTTCTCTTTGTTAAGTGCTAGGCCTTCCCGTTCTAGGTACAGAGTTAATTTATTAATAGCTCTTTGTAAGCCAATAGGTGTCTTGCTCAATAATACAATATCGTCGGCATATTGTAAGTAATATATTGGATTGTTTGCCAAAAATGGGGGATGGTTGTCTGCTGATTCGATTGCTCTTGTGAGGTCAGAGAGAAAAATGTTAAAAAGGGTAGGGGCTAGTACACAGCCTTGCTTTAAGCCTTGGGGCGTTTGGATGCTACTGGTGGTACTGCCACCATTTCCCAACTTTACTCTTACCCAAGTATGGTAATGAAGAGCTTTGATGGCTCTTAGGAGTTGGTAAGGCATCCCCCAACTCTCTAGTTTGCTCCACAAGCGCACTCTGTTTACCCGATCGAAGGCAGACTTGATGTCTATGAAACAGGCATACAAGCGAGTGCCATTTGCTATTGCTTGGTCCGTTAGGATAGACAGGCAGGTTAGGTTAGTTGTTGTTCCCATTCCTTGCCTGAAGCCTGTTTGAAATTCTGGCATGATCTTTCTTTCTGATATCCAGACTTGTAATTCACGTAGAATGCAAGAGGCGTAGAGTTTAGCCTCTACATCTAGTAAGGATATCAGTCTAAAATTTGCAGGATTGCGATGATCGCCATGCTTAAAAATTGGGTGGATGATACTTCCCTCCCAAGAGGCGGGTATCTCTGCGAGATTGTATATTCGATTGAACAGTGGCATTAGAATTTCTGCCCACAGATCCGGGTCATGCTTAAATATCGCATTCGGTAGCCCATTTGGTCCTGCTGCACCCTCTGACTTTAGTCATGAAATTATACCTCTTAGTTCAGTTTTGGTGATTAAGTCAGCTGGGTCTGTTGACCCCTTGAGGGGTTTTTCCTGGTTGGATTTCCAATTGTCCTTCTTCGTCACTCCTTTTGGTTCCTCCGTGTTGGCTTTAACTGCCCCTGAATCTTTAACAAGGCCTGTATTTGTATTGCTATATAGGATTTGCACATGTCTGATCCAGGTTTCTGCTCCAACCCCGGCTTCTTGTAGGATTTTTGCCCCTTGGTTAAGCTCGTTTATGATGCCCCAGAAGACCCTGCTATTAGGTTGTTTTCCCGCAATTAGCAGTTTATTCCAAATAGATTCTTTGTATGAATACTTTGCGGCCCTCAATGCCTTCCTGTAGGTGTTCCTTGCTCCCCTCAGATTAGATTTGTTTACCACTAGCCCCGAAATTTTTTGGCTTGTGACGGCTCAAACCTCCTTAGTGACCTTTCTTTTTTTGGCTCTTAAGTCCATGTTGAACCAGGGCTCCTTCTTGATGTTAAAGTTACTATGCTTCCCTTCCCTTGCTGGGAACTTTTGCTGCAGAACTCGAATCATTTGCTCCCAGCTCATTACGAGGTCCTCTTCGTTTTGAATTCCAAAATTGGCTATATGTGATTTTACTGTGTCCGTAATTTTGCCCAACCCCTCTCCGTGCCATTTTAATTTTTTCAAGTTGAACTTTGATGCATGATGCAGAAGGGCGGTCGTCGTTGGCGCCATACTTGGTGCAATATTCAAGGTTAGTATTTGTGGGAAGTGGTCGCTTTCTACCCGATGTTCTATGTGGAATGATTTGATGTTGGGAGTTAATTCGTCACTTACTAAGGAGTAGTCGATTATTGAGTGTACCCTGCCGCTCAGGTATGTAACCGCTGCCGGCATGTCCCCCTTAGTATTGCCATTCATAATCGCCAGACCATGATCTTTTAATCTGGATGCACATTTTTTTCCACTACCATTTCCCGTCATCTTCACCTTCGACTTGCTTTGATCAACAAGGGCGTTGTTGAAGTCCCCGGAAATTACCATTGGCTATTGCGAGTAGGTTCTTTGCATGGACTTGATAAGTGACAATAACGTTGCGTGTTTTTCTTTTTGTACCTTTTTGTCTGGATGGATGTAGACGTTAAATATTAACAATTTCCATGGTTCAGTCCCCGGTGGCGATACTTCGGTGATTTTGATCACTTGGGCCCACTTCAGGCTAACGTCTATTTCCTCAGATACCCAATTATATTTATGGGTTACGTAAGTTGATAGTCCACCACGGGGATGGCCGTGCATGGAGAGTCTTTCTGCGTATATTTGATGTTCATGGAAACCTTGGACTGGGGTTGATTGCAGTTTCCAAGATTCCTGAATCAGAATTATATCTTGTCGTTGGAAAAAGACTCTGGTTTCACTATCATGGGCCATTTCTCGAAAACCATGCACGTTCCATGAACAAATTGAAACTGATGAGTTCTTTGTTAGGTTCTGGGGGAGCGTTTCGTTGTGCTGGTTTACGGGGAAGTTTGGATCTGGGTTAGGTAGCTTTAATGCCGAGGACATTAGGTATCCATGACCAATCCGTTCTATCAGCGTGGTGAAAATCGTTTCTTTGAGCTTTACAACTTTCGCTTAGTGGCTTTATCGTGGAAGCCCTGGCGCCACGTAGACAAGAGATGTTTTGACCTCTGCTCCCCTGTCCCTTGTCTTGAAGAATTGTATTTGATTGTAGGGGATGGGGGTACCTTGGGCGCTTATGTCTCATTATAGATATTCCCCATGATTCAAACTGCGATTTTTCAAGATATATCCTTTCTGCCAGATCCTTTGAGGCCCAAGTTGTAACTGTTTCCTCAATCGCCCCATTGTTAGCATTTTGTTGAAATTCAACAGAGTTGAGGTCCTGGGAACTGATTTCTTTTAAAGCCGGTAGTTCGTTAAACAATTTTAACAAGTTGCCTCGATTTAAGAAATCCTGCGAACCCCTAGTTACATATTCGGGGATAAAAGTTAGCTTTAAATCAGACAACTCTGGGTAATTAGTTGGCTCCATTTGTGATGTTCCGGTTTTGCAAAGTAGTGAGTTATAGGGTTGCATTTGGGTTTGGGTTGAGTTGATTAACTTCGTTTGGGCCGTTCTTTTCTCCCTTCATAATAACGAACATTTGCGTTCCTTTGCTAGGACTGTGATTCGTGTGGGGGTTGAGGCTGTTTGAAATTCGGGTATTGCTACTGGTCCTTGAGGTTCATAAGCATTACTTTCCAATATGGTAGAAAGTTGTTGCTCAATTGTAATTTTTGTACCGACATTGTGGCCCTCTTTGGAGTCACATTTAGAATCCAAACTATTTTTTACCCGGGCTGTGGTCGGCTCATGTTGCTCGATGCCTCCCTGTTTGACCACCTGTTTTGGCTTTATTTGTTCTTTTCCCGTTTCTGGAGCTTGTGATTGGTGGTTCAATATTGTGAGCGTTTTACTAATTTCCATTGTGGAAGGGGATTTGGTTGATTTGGCTCCTGACCGGGGGCCATCACCCCTTGATATGAATGAAGTGTTTGAGTGGTCGAGTCGGTCTATGTGGATTTCCTCACTCACTGACGGCCCATTCAAAAGGTTAGATTTTTTTTCTTTGAGGGTATTGGTGTTAAAGATGGGGAAAGTTTTGCCCTGGTCTATATGTTGATTGTTCTTGTATTTGAGCCTTGCCTTCCTTGCCCTTTTCCTTTGTCTCTTTGTAGGATGCTCCTCAAATGTGGATTGGTGGGATGGTTCGATTTCTTCAATGTTTGGGTCTCCTTTATCTGGGCCACATTCCTTTATTAATGGTACTTTATCCGTTATTTGTTCGCTTTTCTTTGGGCCGTTTGAGAGATTTCTCTTGCGCGACTGAGAGTTCTCCGGGGTTGGCTTAGTTTCTGTCATCTGGCTGTGGCCACGAGATTGTTTTACTTCCCCTAAAATGTCCATCAAAATCGCTGGGAGGCTTGCCAGCTTTTCAATAATACTTTCACATCCGCAGATTTGTTGTTGGTTGCTCCAGCTAGTTTTGGGTTCTAATTTCCCCTGGGTTGACAGGAGCAATGAAAGGGAGTCCAATTTTGTGTTTATACTTGAGATATGCCCAGCCATCAAAGTGATGAGGTCGATCTGGACTTCCATTTTGTTTGATTGAAAGTTCAGCACCCTTATTGCTTGCTCTAGAGTGCTTAGCAAAGGTTGGGTCCATGATGCGGCGGGCTCAGCATTTTGGATTTTACCTCGGTCCTTGGGCTCTAAGTCCGACGCGCTCCCTGATGAAATTGTAATTGATTTGCCTGCATGATGATGCTGTCATTTACGCTTCCTTTTTGTTGGTCACTTTTTGGCCCTAGGCCACGCGGGGTTGAGACCCGCATAACCGGACTCAGATGTCGGCCATCAAAACCGTATTCTTCTCGTGACGTTCTTCCTTGTGAATCGATATACTTTATAATTCTCTCTGAGAGTTCCTCAAGTTGGGAGTCATTGGATAGAAAAAGAGGCTTTACCATGGGTCTCCTTCTTGCCCAGATGTGATGGATTGGTTTTTGTGGTCTGTATTAGCCTCCTGCACGCTCTTGCTCGCCATTCCGTGATCTCTATTCTCTGTTGGCTCCATAATTGCCTCACTTTTGTTCTCGCTCGGCCTGATGTCCTTCTCGAGGCAATTATCTGTGGTATTCTTTTCTGCGCTACCTCCCTCTATTTCGTTTGTAGCTGCGGGTATGTTGGGGCCATGCACCTGGGCGATGACTAACTCTTGTTTGCCTTGACAGTTGGGGCCCAAAAACGGTGGTGGGGATACACACGCTGAGCGCCAAGAAACCGTCTCGGTGAACGTGCGCGGTATAAGAATTTTTAACATAACATAACATAACATCGCTACATGGCGTATTCTGCAAAATATTGGCCCGGGGGGAGGGTGCGTTCAATGGCGCGATGGGGCTTGGTAACTTACCCGCCTCCGCAGTCTGTGCGTAGATCGCCGCCATTGGATCCTTGAGATAAAAGAATTTTAGGAGTCCAGATTTCCTTCTGGGGTCTGGTTTTAACTCAGGGGTTGGTGCAGATACCAGCCTTTCCCTTGGGTTTAATTCAGGCCCTATACCTGATGACGTATTGGGTTCCGTGGTTGTCTTTCTTAGTTTTTTGGGGGGTTTTTTTGCTCTCCACAGGTTGTCGTGTTTTTCCCGATCTCATTTCCCCAATTGGGTCCCTTTGACCCCCCCGTCGAGACTCTGGTCGTGGTTGATGGTAATTATTACGATGTGGTCTTGATGAGGTCGGGGGGTATGTGAACAACTGCTCAGTTGAATGAGTGGCCCAGCCTAGCTAGGCGCGTTGCTTCCCTGGGCCTGGCGCACGGGCTCTCTTGGACTCTCTCTCGGGCTCCCAAAAGTCCTGTGTCCTCAGCTGCTCTTGTGCGCTGTCCCTTTGTTCTACTGGCTCCCCGTTTTGCTTGCTCCTGGCGGGCTTCGAGCGTTTGCTTCCTCCGCTTGCCGCTACGTCCCTTCTCCTCCTTTGCGACACTATGTATTGTGTGGGGGTGTCGTTGGCGGTGCGCTGCTCCACTGCTCCACCGCTCCCGTGACCCGCTGCAGGGAGGCGTGGGTCCTCTGCCCGTTGTGCTGTCTCCCCTGTGCCTCACCTGTACCTCTTAAACCGCCCTATCTGTCGTGTCCATCATGTCCAAGCAGCCCCCAAGATGACCTGTGTGTCTGGTCCGCACAGCCGCGCCTGTAACCACGCAAAGGGGGTGCTGAGGAAGAGGTGAAGGTGATTGGCGGATGGGCAGGATAGGCAGGAGGACGGCTGGGAATGTATTTCGTGTGTGGCAATCTGCAGTTCTCACCCGTCGCGGCAAAAAAACAGAGAGGGCTGGGAGGCTATAGCTGTGCTGTGTTATGGTGCTTTACTCACCAATGGCAGTGGTGACGTCAGCTGGCACCCGACCTCAACTGGCCCAGCGTCTCTCCTTGCAGCGGTCTCCGTGCTCGTGGACCTCCTCGCCTGCCGCCCTCACCCCAGTGCAGGCGGAATAGACAGTTGTTCTGTTCAGCCCCTGTCTCTCCTCTGCTGCAGTCTTTGGTCTCCGAGCGGCTCCGGCGGCTCCGGCTCTGCGCCGCTCTGGTGGGTCCGCGACCCCGCGCAGTTTCCCCCGCCTCGCCTGCCTCGCCTGTCACACTCGCCTGGGGCTTAGGTTCTCTCCCCGCGAGTTTGTGCAGTCTTTTAATACTTTCGGGAGGCTTGACCTTAGCCTCGCCCGATGTCTCCACCACCAGCAGGCTCCGGCAGCAGGCACCGCGGTCTCTCGTTGCTCGTTACTTGCCTGCCCAGAGCTGGAGCTGGACGCCGGACACCAGTAATGAAGGTCCCTCCACGCCGCATCTCGCCGCTCTTTTGCAGCTCCAAGCTCCACGTGGCTCCGGGCTCCGGGCTGGCTGCGGGCGGGTCCGTAAATGCAGACCGGAGCTTGAGCCAACCTTTGCCGTATGGCCACACGGCTAAACACCTCGACCTTGAGTTGGAAGGGAGGCCGTGGTCGGTTGGCAAAGCGGACAGGGCTCCCCTAGTCCTGGTCCTAGGGGCCCGCCCGCTTTGCACTGCACACTACCTCTGTGCAACTTCGGCTCTAGCTCCGGCGCTGCTTCCACTCTGCTCTGCTCTGCTGCACTGCAGTTCGGTACTGCGTACACGATCGCCACCTTGCGGAAACAGGTAATGTGTGCAAATTAATATGTTTTTTCTTCTTGGATTAGTTGCCGAGAACCTTGGGGCATATTAACAAGGGCATTGTCTCCGCTTTTGTGGCTTTAAAAACCAAAAAAGCGCAGATACTTCTATCGCCCTATTTACAAGTGGATGCTAACATGCATTAGCGCATGTTATCACCCTTTTACCCGACGCCTCCCTTTGCATCTCTAATCCAATGAGATGCAAAGTGGGCGTCACTGGACAGTACAACCTTGCAAATATCGCTGATGTGCACATCGTGATATTTACAAGGCTGCCCTAGCATTTAAGCAGACCTTAGTTTTTGGAGGAAACCGCTGTTTTTTGCCAAAAACTAATGTCTGCTAAAATGCAGACCTACCTATCCCTAACATTGGGGGTGGATTATGCTGGTACGACCACAGGGTCGTATCAGCAAGGTTATCGCTGTTTTGCAGGGAACATCGCAGGAAAACCAGCGATGTTCCCTGCAAAACCGCAATTTCCCCGGTATCGCTGGAATTTTTATTGCCCTGGAGAAACGCGTTGTTAATAACGCGCTACCAGGGCGATAAATTCCAGAGATAGACGGCAATAAATAAAAAAACGCTAAGCGTGCTTTGCGTTATTTATCGCCGTCCCTTGATGATATGTCCCGTAATTTTTTATTTTTAACAATGTTTCGCACCATGTATTAGTGAAAAGCACAGCAGCTGCTCTAAAAAGATGTTAAGGCCAAACGTGCAACCTTAGCACATTTAAAATGGAGGCAACAAGATATGTTTGCCATGGCAAGTATGATCTTTATTGACTTAACAACAGCAAAAGCGACCACTTAAGTCGTGAATCAGTGGACAGATGCAGGGAGTAGAAGGGTCCCTAGTGTGGATGGTGTTGGGCTACTTTTCAGTCCCGCCGTCGGCACTTTTCCTAAAAAGTAATTACTGTCTCCTGATGATTTAAGAAGAGCTAAGGTAAGGATTAACAACTGCCAAGGCCTTGCCTCGCTATAAATCCGATGGGGACTTCATCTGGAAACAAATGCTTTGCAAATCTGCTTGTTGTGCATCTTTGGTGCATAGCTGACAACTTTAGTAATAAAGCTGTGCGCCTACAATCCTGCCACTTTCACGTGTTTGACTATGCATTGCTTTATAAATAACATCATTAAACAGTCTATAATCTCTTTTTTCCACTTTCTGAGACAAAAAGTGTCATCTGCAACCATCCGCAGTGCAGGGCTGCATTATCGAAAAAGTTTATAATGCCTTAGAGCAAGACCAACTACATGTTTACATTTATTACGTATTTCTCTTGATTCATGTTAACATTTATTGATATTTGAATGCCTGTCAAGAACGTGAAATCAGTATGGGCACTTGCTGCTAAACTGAAAAGGAGGTTCTGAAAATGCCTTATGCGCGCCCTTTCTTAACCCCTTCGCTGCGGCGGCAATTCCGCCGCAGCGCTAAGGGGGTGGGGGGGCCGCGCGGTGCTCCCATGCTCGTGACGGAACCGCTCCGTCACAAGCCTCGGGTGCGCTGTGCTGATGACGGAGCGGTTCCGTCACGGCCCCGCACTCTCAACAGAACGTCTAGTGCAGGCGCGGAATCCGCGCCGCGCCTGCGCGGCGAGCGGGACGTGACAGAACCGCTCCGTCATCAGCACAGCGCGTCCGTGGCTGGTGACGGAGCGGTTCCGTCACCAGCAGGGGAGGGGTTAATCATGGGGCTGAGTCAATTACTACTAAGGGGTGTTAGAAGGAAAAAACACTTTAAATGCACCTTCTTGGATGACATCACAACAACAACATGTACTCTCGGTTAGAAAAAGAACTTAACGATGTTGAGAGTGGACCTAGGAACGACCCTTGTGACAGTGTAAAGTGGCTGGATAGTTGTACATTCTGCAGAAAATAACCTCTGAGGTGTTGCTTATTGTCCTGCACACATTTTATTTCAAGAATGACACAGCTACAAAATGAATGGGGCAGCTGCACCTCGAGTTGGGAAAACCACTTGCTTGCCTTCCATTATCTGATTTGAGCCAGGGTGGCCCACGCCATCTACTAGCGAGTGTAGGGAAGTAGGATCTGCTTCTATGGTTACCCACACTTTTTGCCTGGAGCTAAGCTGTATTTGACTAGTCTGACTGGGATCCTGCTAATCAGGACCCCAGTCTTTATGCTTTCTCCCTAAATTGCCTTGTTCAGTACTTAGATACACCCCAGACTGGATACTGGGCTAACCTTATAAGTCCCTCATATATGGTACCCATGTACCCAGGGCATAGGTACTCCACAGGTCTCCCATGAGCTGAAGCATGTATTATCCCACCCATGAGAGACCATTCAAAATGGGACTACAGGCCTACCATTGCAGCCTGTGTAAGTTGGTGCTTGCACCACTTACTAAATATATAGGTTTGCTATAACTAGGGTTGCTGCACTTAAAACCTATAGGTCATCCCTATAGCAGGCCTTTGCAATCCTGAAGGCAGAGTGCTTGGTTCTAAGTGAAAGGGTGCCCCTGTATGAGCAGGACATCCCTGCATCCTACGGAGTCCATTCTCCGGGTTGTCAGTTAAGCAGCCATATACTATATAGAGGGGCACCACGTTATTACATTATGACCATCTTGAAACTGGCTGCAACAAAACCTATCATGTTTGGTATCAAAGATGTTGGAAACATTCCCCCACACCACATGTTGGAATCATACCCCCACACTGTAAACAGTGTGGGAGGTATGATTCCAAGCACTGGAAGAGCACTCCGTTAGGCTCTCAGTGATCCCAGTACCAACCGCCTTGGCCCGGACAGCGCAAAATGGTTGCTGCTGACCAGAGACACGATTCTGCCCTCCTGCTGCTGAGCCAAGCTCGAGCAGGGAAAGGCAGAAAAATAGGCATCCTGTCACAGGAAGGTGTGACCACCTCCCAGACAGGAGGTAGTGTATTGGGGTAAAGGTGGGTACGCTTGCCAGTGCCACTCAGTCTGCATGAGGGGCACATTTGGTGTCCCTGTGCATAGTACAATTCAAGGTGTCCTAGGAGCCGTTGGCCCCCGCTCTGACGCATAACTGTACCAAGGACATGGGAATAAACCCCCCTTCCAGGCCCTCCCTTGAGAGGGACCCTTGAATCATCCCAACCCTTTCTTTAGGGCACTTAAGGGCTTACCTGGGTGTAGGTCCCTAGATTCATTGAGGGACAAGATTTAGATCAGACACCACTTCTTCTTCTACCGTCTTGGCACTCTGGACTTCGCAGGACTTCGTTTGGGCTCAACATTACCCTTTCAGTTTGCGCATCATCAGTGCCTGTGCACCATACAGGAAACCTTCCAAGGCCTGTGGGCATCGAAGACACCTGAAGGAATCTCCCTTGGAGTGAAGGAGTCACTCCCCTGCATTCGCATGCACCATAACTAAGTAGATGGTATGCTGATCCTGAGCTTCTCCAGACTCCGAAAGGTTCTGCAACACAGGTGGTGGTTTTCTCAAACTCCTGAGGCCTGCCCTGCCCTTTTACTAAGTTTGAGGGCAGTATCCCTCGTGGGGGTTTCAATAACCGAACCCCTGTGCCCTGTGTCAACTTGCAGTTGCAAAGGCTTGTTGGCTTCCTTCCAAGAAGATCTTCGGGCTCCAATTATCCCCAACCTCGAGCACCTTCAGTGACCAGAATCTTCAGCCACACCACATTGTGTGCGCCGTGGCCTGCATCTGCTCAAGGTTCTCTTGCGACTCCAGTGCCTCCAGCCCGTGGATCCTTTTGAGAGTCACCTTTGTTTCTTTTGGGCTCCCCTGATTGCTTGGGTCCTGCCCCAACTCCCGTGCTTGTGGTGAGTCCCCTGGACCTTGCTGGTCCCGACGTTGCTCCTTCAATTCCTGAGTTGGTTGCATTTGCCAAGGCTTGTTGGTATCCTGCCAGACACCGACCCCTCAGCACTCGACAGCCTTCATGGGACAGCTCGTGCATGGCTCCTGGTCTTCCTCAGCATCACCAGATCCTCACAGCGGCAGAGTCAAGGTCATTGTCACCCATCCTGCAACACCCAACATTGGAGGCCATTCATCTTCCAATTCTACTGGCCACTCCTGAGTGACATAAACTCTGTCTCCTCTGCTTGCAGGTACCTCTCATCTAGAATCCACCTTCAGATTCCACTGGACACTTTCTCCTTCTTCAGCAGCGGCTTTTTCCTAAAGTCCTCCATTGGGTTCGACGAAGGTTTCCGAAACCACTTCACACGTATGCATCCGGCTTTTCTGGTGTAGGTAACTTGTGTACTAGGGTATCCATGGGTAGGTTGGCTTTCCCACACTGAATACGCTTTTTGTGGGGTTCCTAGTCACTCCCCTTGGGTGGTTCCTTGAGTCCCTGGCACTTCTACGTCCTCCCGACATTGTCTCGCCTCGAGTCGTGATTCCCATACCACTTTCGTAGTATAAGGCTTGGTCCCCCCCCCCCCCCTCCCCTGGGCCCACTGTGTATTCTGTACTATTTACTGTGTTTCCTTGCAAGGTATTGTGTGCATTGTGATTATGTCCAGGTAAGAGATATCTAAACGTGTTAGAGAGTATTATATAATAAATACATAGTTTCATAAATACTTGGTGTGGTTCTTTTTCACTTAATCTATACTATAAGATTTCATTCTGGTAAAACAAGCTGCTCTACACACCTTCAGGTCTAAG
The DNA here is from genome assembly GCF_964263255.1 of Lissotriton vulgaris. Classification (NCBI taxonomy): domain Eukaryota; kingdom Metazoa; phylum Chordata; class Amphibia; order Caudata; family Salamandridae; genus Lissotriton; species Lissotriton vulgaris. The sequence continues at coordinate 1,037,483,876 of NC_141699.1, read as the reverse complement.
CCTGAAGGCTGCTCTCCACAGCTATCACTTAGATAGCTTTCTAAGGTTGTCTAAGACCTCTTAAATCACCTTAAGGGTTGTCTAGACTGGTGCAAGGTACCCACTTACAAAAGTGGACATCATGCTGCCATGGCAGAGGAGCATCGCAGAAAATAAAATAATAATAAAACACTTTTATTATCATTTTATTTTTCATTGACTGGACCGAGTTTGCCGAGTCCCCCGAGTCTGGGGCGGGCGGGCCAGGTCACAGCGTCACTAGCAAGTGGAGCAGGAGAAGTGGGCACTGAAAATCGCATTTTGGTTTGGCCTAACGTCCGCAGCGTGCCAAATTGACATGCATACTCGGCTATCTCCAGGCTATTCCTTGGAGATATTTGCTGAGGTCAGGAGCACAGGCTCCCAGTCCATGCTTGAGTGTGAAACTGGCCCACTCCGCCCAATCCCAGTGCTTCTCTCATGCTGGGAGTCTTAGCAAGAGAGAAGCTCTAGGATTGTGTGGTGAGCTGGGAGCCTGTGCTCATGGGAACTGCAGTGCTGTGATCAGAGGAGCAGTGAGGTGTGGCGCGGGAGCAGAAGGTAAGTGTTTATTTATTTCTTTTTTATTTATTTTGCCCCACCATATAGAATGGGCAACAGCCGCGACTGGGTGTTAAATCTTAGACACACATGAACGCAATCCATCCAAAACAAACCTTCTGAACTGCTTTAGGTTAAAGGAACAAATGAAGGAATGAGGAGGGGGAACAGTGGTTCTGCCTACGGGAGCCTCACAGGGACACAGAAAAACTCAAATAACTTCAAGCTCAGCCCCTGCCACTAACCACCCATCACTTCCAACAATGCATAGAGCGCTAACCTCAATGCAGTGGACTTACGGTAAATAGAGCACTCCTAAGGAAGTTGGCATAATTTATGTACGAAATGGGCATGACTGCCTCTTGACTCATATGATCTGAAAGTGTGTGATGGGAATTGCTGCATAAATAGTTCCAGTTACTAATAGCATATAATGGCAAGTTAATTGGAGTGTTGGTAAGGGCAGATGGGTTCTCACAGCCCCCAGTGTCACCCACACACCCCATGGTTTATTGTAATAATATTTGCTTGTTTGATATCCAATCTTAATGGACTTCACAATCTATCATGGCTAACATTTAGCATTGCTAATGTTTTATTTGGAGTCCTCTGGCACAGGGTTTCAAGGATGACAACAGCGATGATGTACAAATATTCTGGTTACTGGAAAAGCTTATAACTCTTTTAAAGCTTCATTGTTTTCTGTCTTGTCGCTTTTCCCATCACAGATGACAAATGTATGTTGGTTGTAATGGTGTAGACATTAATAGAAATGGTTCTGGCTTGGGGCTTTCTCATTATTCAGTTTTCTGTAATTGTGCAAATACAGCCAGCATAAAGAAAGCTCACAGCCCTTCACAGGGTATACCATTGAAATACAATACTCTCTGTTGCACTCTTTACTTAACATGTTGATGTAGGTCAGTGGTGTAGCATAAATTAATGGGGCCCCCTGCACAAAGTGAAAAGGGCCCTGGAGTCTCCCATATCTGATAGATATTAATTTGCCTTCGCCGAAATGGAGCCCCACTGAAGGTTTTGGTCCCCCAAGGGGTTAGGGCCCCCATCCCTGGCACAGGGGGTGCAGTGGCCTGTGTTACACCCCTGATGTAAGTGCGTGAGTAAAGCTCAAATCTCTCTTCGTCTTCCGCACATCATGTGGCTCCAAACCTGGACATCCTCTCCTTGATTCCAATCAAGGATTTTCACACATTCACCAAACTGGAAGCTTTGAAGGCTCTTGGGGTTTCTACATGAGGTATCAATAGAAATGAAAAGCATAGGGGAATTTTTAGGTCTTGTCTAATTACGATGGCGGTGAAACTGCCACTGGCAGCGTGCCGGTGGCGGTTTCACCGCCATTGTAAAGCACTTCTCCACCCGACAAATTACAATGGCGGGTGGTGTGCTGGCAGACGCAAAGTCTGTCCGCCACAGGCAATCGTTATGATTGGTTTGCGGACCCATCCTGCACCAACAATATGGTGGCGGTGCCTAACAGGCACCGTCCGCCATATTACCATGCTGCCTCCCCACCAGCCGGTGTATGGCGGTGAAACCTCCATTCACAGGCTGGCGGGAATTGCATTTGGGAGCCTGTAGCGGACTCCCCTTGTTTTGGGGGAGGCGGGTAGGCACTGGGGGGGGCACATTTCCCTGCACCAGATTGCAGGCACCGCGTAGTGCCTGCCACGTAGTGCAGGGAAATGCAAACAGTATTTCTGACATTGCTGCGGGTGCTAAAGCCAGCGGCACCTGCCGCAATGTCAGAGATACATGATGCGACTGCCACAGTCGCGGTAGCAACTTAATCTTGTGTGTGGGACCGCTGCAATCCAGGCGGATGGTCCCAAGCACCGGCACAATGGCAGATGGACGGAGGTCCGTCAGCCATCTTAATGACCCCCTATATTATATATTTGCTATTAAGTGACCTTCTGTGCGCAACATAGACTTATAGTGGGCTTTGTGTTCACCCCTTGCTCGTGATTGCATTGTATTGGATTGCAGCATTCATATAGCGCTTACTAGCCCTACACGGGGCATTACATTGCTTGCCTACATGAGTAGCATGCTGCACCATGTAATATGCAAGGGTAGAAGTGTGCTGTTTTTGATCCTATGTGGGAAGTGTTTCCATGTCTTGCATGATGAACACCGAGGTGCGGTTATCATGTTATGGGACGCAGTGCGTAGCAGAGTGTTGGGTGATGAAGTGTAAGAGGTAGATGCGCAGTTTTATGGTTTTCAATAAGCTTTTAGCTTTCAACAGCTCTGCAGGCCCCTTTATGTTATTTCATATGATATAGTCTGCCCAGCTGGTTACTGCACTGGTTTGTCCAATCTGAGATATTGTGTATAGGAGTGATTTGGAGCTGGCATGGCTGGAGGGGGAGAGAATTGGAGGGATCAAAAGGGATGAGCATTTTTATTATCATCCCATATCTGAGTGTCTATGTGAGATGTAAAGAAGAGGTCAGATTGTATAGATATTTGAGACCTGCATTAGTAGACTATATTAAAGTCCTCCAAACTGTCCAGTAATGTGCGAAAGATCTCTTCAGTTATTCCATGCCTGTTTATTTGGTAATGTTTGGTTTTTGGCTATACAGTGCTGGTGATGGGCAACCCTCCTAGCAGGTACGTATTATGGGGATTTAATAGGTATAAGTTACAATTTGTTGCTGACTGCTGCATATTATGGTTGTGGTATCATTGTGGGACATAACAGTTATATATGAAAATACATACCTATATGATGTTATGAAGACCCGTAGCCCTTTTTTGCTTACCTGCATACTAAAAGCACTTTGCTGGTTGAGTTGTTTTCAATTTGTGGGCTGTAAGCTGAGGATTGCGGTGAAGATGTGCCTGTTTTCTGGGTTTCTAATGCTGGATGGTATTGAGTTCCAGAGCTTGGCAGCTTGTGCTGAGTAAGCAGTGCCTGCTATGTATTTCTTACGGTAAGGTGGTACGGTGATAAGTGATGCAAGCCTGGAGTCCAATGTTCTATTTGTTTTGTGTTGCTTGAATTTAACTTGTAGGTATAACAGCCCTTTTCCTTGGGAGGCTCTGTGACAATGTACGATGCCTTGAGCATTGCCCTTCTAGCTATAGGTAGCCAGTTAAACAACTACAGACTGGTGCCATGTGTTCTCTTGGGTCAAGGCAAAGAAGAAGCCTTAAGGCAAAGTTATGGAAGAGTTGTATTTTGCTGTTAATGAATGCAGAAGCGTACAGGTCTAGGCTGTTGGCATTGTCCAGCTTAAAGATAAGGAGTGTGCGGATGGCTCAAAGTTCATGTTGGTATGCAAGGTATGAAAACATGTGAAATTGTGTTTTCATTGTGTAGGGAGCACTCTTTGTGATGTTAACATGAGGTATCAAGGATAAGTCTGAATCCATGGTTACTAATATGTTTTAAACTTCTCTTGATGTGGTCGAAGGGGCTTCAAGTTCCTTAGGCTTTATCACAGTAGGATTGTAGTTTTTAGGGTAAGGTGTGTTGGTGGACTGTGTCAAATGCAGCTAATAAATCCGGAAGTAATGCGGTAGGTACTCTGTTTTTGTCCACTGTGAGTTTTGGGTCATCCCATACGGATACAATGGTGTATGCTGCGCCTCTCCGTGGTCTGAAGCCAGACTATTGATCTGACAGTAATCCATAATGTTTGGTAAAATTAGAGAGTTGAGTAAACACTACTCTCTCAAACACATTTCCTAAGAATGGTCCATTTAATATGGGACTGCAATTTGCTGGATCTGATGAGTTGAGGTTTTTTTATGCCTTTCTTGTCTATCTCAGTTCTCTGTTCAAAATTAAATTACTTTAATTTCTATTTCTGGTGTTTGTCCTGCCCTAAGAACATATTTATCTTGTGTATTTATGATTCAAAAAGCTGCACCTGTTCAGGACTGATGCCAGGCTCTTGCATTACTGTTCATGAGGGACTATTTTCTTCCTCTGTCTATTTACTCTGCTCCTTTTCCCCCCGTCTTTTTATTTAAACTTTCCTGCACACCAGTGCCCTGTTGCCACAATTGCTCCATCCACTTGGTCATTATTCAATCATTTAAAACCCTTTACAAGATGCTCACCTATGTGCACATCTATGCATACACACAACGCCCATCTTAGTGTGATTTATCTCAAGCCTTATTAAAATCTATTAGACTGATTGTGCATGCACAGCAGCCATCTTCTGGCATGCACAGCATTTATCTGGTAATGTTTCTTCAGATAGCATAAGAGGAAAAATTGCAAGATGGCCACTGTGCATGCATGCTCACATTTAGCGGCCTTCTGGGATACAGAAAACTTTAGTAAAGCCAATAGGTTGGTTTCTGGTATATAAGGTGTGACCCATTGGCTTTGCCAGTGCTTGTTTATTTGTGCTTTATATTCCATCAACGTGTCAACTATCAAACACTTTGAAACTCCATGCAATACCAGTATAATGAAAATCAACAACTAACGATAAACTCAGCACACAGCTCGGCAAGACGTGTTGTTTTAGGACTGCAAAGGTTTGTAGTGGATAGGTTGGTGGGTAGGGATGCAAGCTCACGGTTGAGGTGCGTAATATCATGTGATTTGCCCACAGCTGCGGCAGTAGCATAGCAAGAATGTCATGGGCCCTGGTGCAAGCAAGAAAAATATTCCTTTTGACTGCTGTTGGGGTAGTAAATATATCATTGTCAAAGTTCATGGGCCCCACAGGGTTCTGGGCCCCTGGGCCCGGCATCTCACTCACCAATTGTAGCTATGCCCATGATCTGTGGTCCTGTCATCCTGTGGTAAACATTTTAGGAACTCATTCTTCTGGTGATCAGAAGAGTTCCATTTTCATGAAAAATAGGTCGTTTGGCTCTACTCAGGCTCTTCTCTTAACAAACTGGGTATTACATTCAAGCATTTTGTGGTCGTTGTTCACAGGCACCTCCCACCAGCTTTTCATCTCTTGAATGTTTGTTGGAAAACGTCCTTTGTTTTTGCAGAAAGAAGGTTCATTGTCAACACTTAATTTACTTGAAAGACCCTAGTAAATGGTGCTACATGTACACAGGGCCTGTAAATTAAATGTTACTAGTGGGTTTCCGCACTCACTGTGACACCCACTTAAGTAGCCTTGAAAACATGTCTCAGGCTCACCACTGCGGCTTATATAGCAGTGTTAAACTGCTATATCGGCTTGGCAAAATAAGTATTTTACCAGGCCTAAACCTTCCTTTTAGTAATTTATAAGTCACCCTTATGGTAAGCCCTAACTACTCATAGGGTATGATATGTGGATTTAAGTTTTACATCTCTTGACAGTGAAAAATTGCTAAAGCCATTTTTTTGCTGTGGGAATGTTATCTCTTCCATAATCTAAGACTGGGGTACCTTATTATACTTGTAACAAGTGCTAACTTCAGATTTGGAGCTGATAGAGAAATAGTATTTATACTCAAATGAAGTGTAATTTAAAATCTTCTTTAATGGTAAAGTTGGATTTTAAGTTACAATTTTAAAAATGCCACTTTTAGAAAGTTACAAAATAATGGGCAACCCAAACAACCCTTGTGGGCTTGGGTAATAAAGTAAGAAGGTAAAGGTGCCTACAAGGGATTCATTTAACAATTATTGTTCAAAATAACTATATTTTGATTTAGGTGACATCTAATGACAATCATCGAAAAGAATCCAAATTATTTTAAAAAAGACAGTTTCAACAACCGGGTGTATCAAAAGGAGTAAATAATTTTATATTTCAAAAACATTAAGGTAGGGGTACAGAAATAACAATAATCAAATCAAAAACATACATTGACAACAGAAAACATATATATTAAACATACAAAAACATCCTGATTTTCAAAGTATAAAACCCAACCTTATTAGTTCAAAACAATGGGCCTGACCTATACATAAGGTTCAAACCTCAAATGTAATCAATTAACAACAACTAAAGGACAGAGAGGATGGGTTTGGTGTCGATGTTTCGGTCTCTGTAGCATTAAATCAGTGAGACCATCTTCAGGACAGAGGTGGAACGTTTGAAATTTCTTGACTTCTTAATTAAATAACTTAGGGGGAGATTCAAAGTCTCAAAAGGAAAGTCTTCAATACACAGAATAGAGCAATAAATATAGATCAAATGGCATCTTGCCGCAGAGAGAAGGAAAAGGGTTTTATTTTGTAAACGCCGCAACATCAATGATGCAGCTTGCTAAATCATCTAGGCTGAGCACCACGACCATATCATTGATGCTGCGGCATTTACAAAGTAAAACGTTTTTTACAGGACCAGAGAGGCGCAGGGGAAGAACTTACTAGAACCAGTTTTTTGGGTAGGTCAGGGAAGTCCCCTACACAAATGTTGGCACCAGGTATAAAAGTGGGCCCTTCAGAACCTCTCATTAAAACACCCCTGAATCTGTAGAAAATTCAGAATGTGTCTTCCTCATGTCTAACAGAGAGCACATTTCAACCGGCCTTTATCAGGGGTAGATTTGGAGGGTTTCTATGGTGGCAAAATATCTGCAACTGATATATTTTAATATCCACAAACTTACTAGCTTTGGCGTGCTAACCGAACTTTGTATCTATGACCTCCCAGTAATGACCCACACACAGGCATATATTTAAAGTAGCAAAAAGTCTGCAATACTCAGGGAGTTTTCATGCTTGTGAATCCCACTTGCATGTAAAATATTCAACCGATCCTGAGTCTGTAACTTTGCACTCACAAATAGATTTCTTTAGATCACACTACTAAGTATTGACTCCCACGAAATCGTGGTACAGTATCGAGGACAGAAATCGAGGGACAAAATATGAAAGATAAGTGCATACAGGGAGGTATAGATTTACTGTTGCTAACTTATCTACGTACCCTGAAGACATATCGTGTAGGTACATATATGTGGAGTTAGGTATTGAAAATCTATACCTACTTAACTGTCAATATTTGGATTAAATATTTTGGCCTGGTTTTTCTGTGCCATGGATGTTCTGGTTTCGATATTTAGGGTGAACACCATTTATTTCCACATCTGACTGTGCAAATGTCTCAGTTAATCAGTGCATATTTAAATAACATGGCCAGGTCTAATGACCAAACATTCAATCATAGGTGGTTGGGACTAGGTAATAAAAAATGTTTTTATGGTTGGTGAGGGGTGATATCCCAAAACCAGTCCCATGATGTTTATTTCTAGTCTGGGGAGGACCTGACCTGGAAGTCCGGGCTAGACTGTTCCCATGGGGAGCAGGGTCAAGACTGAATTGCAAATAGCTGGGTCCAAACTGAAATTGAATGTTGAGCAAAAAGCAATGGATTTCAGCCCGGATCTATGTACTCTGGGCGAATGTTTGACGATGTTCAGCATTCTGTCTATTATCTTTTTGTTCTTCTATAGTCACTCCAAGTGGGAAAGGTATGCCCAGAGGTGGTACCGTGCTCACTATGCCATTGGATTCAAGCTATCCTGGCTGATAAAAATGTGATACCCCAAAACCAGTCCCAGGATCCTTGCTTCCGAATATGGAGAAGACCTGGCCTGGCAGTTCTGGCTGAACTGTTCCAATGGGGAGCAGAGTCAAGACTGATTTACATACGGCTGGGTCCAAACTGGGATAGCATGGTGAGCAAAAAAGCAATGGTTTAAGCCCAGATCGCTGTACTGGGGGTGAATGTTTGACAATGTTCAGCATTCAATCCATCGTCCTTTTGTTACCATAGTCACCCCAAGTGGGAAGGGTATGCCCAGACGTGGGTCCCGTGCTCACTATTCTGTTGGATTCAAGCTAGCCTGTCTGATGAGGGATGATAGCCAAAATCAGGTCCCAGGATTCTTGTTTCTGGTCTGGGGAGGACCTGTCCTGGCAGTTCTGGCTGGACTGTTCCCATGGGGAGTAGGGTCAAGACTGATTTTCGTATGAACGGCATGGTGAACAAAAAAACAATGGATTTAAGCCCAGATCTATACCCTGGGTGAGTGTTTGACAATGTTCAGCATTCCGCCCATCATCTTTTTGTGTTGCAATAAAAAACGTTTGCCATCTGACATTTCCACAATAGACCACAAACAAAGCCCCCAACATTTAGTCACATGACTGAAGCTCGCTTGCCCATGAGACATGGGCACAACGGCACTTCTGCAAAGATTCAGTACAGAAGCAACACAAAACTTGAATAATTTCGCTGATCTGACGTCGATTATGCAATCAAACCTCTGAATCCTTTAACCCAAGTGTGAAATTTTAGAATTAGAAGCAATCACTTTAATGAAGTAATAGAATCATCGCTAATCAATGAAAAGCTGGCGTCCTCTTCAAGCATAATTCTGCAATTAGGTCTGATAATAAAATGGAGCAAAAGGAGTACTGTGTGTGCTTTGAATGAACAACCAGATATAATTCAAGGTTTCCTGTCTCTTTGTTTCTTTACATACTCTCTCGGTAGATATGCTCAGAATTAGCTTTCTAGAGCATTGTTTATTTAAATGATTATCAGCATTTAATCACTAATTATGCCTGTGAGTTATATTTTCGGAACAAAGTAAATTTCAGAGCATTCAGAAATGATCCCTGAACAAATTATGCAAATATAATCCACTTGCCTTGAAAGGAGGTCACTCCTTGTCTTGAATTTAGGGCACTCGCTGTTTATTTAGACTTCAGCAAGCTAATTAAAAGCCACTTACCCCTTACTGAAGCTCTTTGCTTTAGTTTCGGTTGATAGAGTCTCAATATATGAATATTTTCCAGGAAAGTGAATCCTTAATTGGATTGCTTCCTATTTTATTATAAATTTACAGGATATCATTTAGTTTATCTACGGTACATTAATTATGGATTAAGATGCCAAAAAATGACCAGGCGATTGTCCGTCATTTGTTTTCTTATTGGAAATCCAGAGGCCGGTGCTCCAAGAATTTCACCCACGCGAGTCACACGTGGTCAAAATGTGTCATCTGCAAATCACAGATTCTGATTCGCTGATTTTTTTACAGGTGGACTTCTGCAGGGCAGATGCTACTTATGATTGTTAAGAATATGCGTTTTCCATAAAGGCACGCATGGGTTGTCGGCAAGAAGGAATGATGAACCATGGAAAACATCGTGACGTACAAAAGGCGGTGCATGTTATTTTTTTTGAGCGCATGAATCACCCCAACCGGGGTATCTCCGCGCTATGACGGCTGTAGACAACTGAGCCCAGTAATTTAGAATCGCAAGGTTTTTAATTGCTTTCTGAAAGATAAGTAGCAGGGGGAGAGACGAATGTGTATGGGAAGTTGATTCCAGAGAGAAGGTGCAACATAAGAGAATGATGCTACCCCCACTCGGGTTTGTTTTATGCGAGGTACACAGAGAAGCTCTTTGGCCCCAGAGCGTAGGGTCCTCGAGGGGTTGTACTGGGTCAATTTATCTGCGATGTAGTTGGGTCCTAGCTTATTCAAGGCTTTGTATACCATACAGCAGATCTTAAACTTGACCCGTTTCCGAATCGTTAACCAGTGAAGTTTGCGGAGTAGAGGGAGTCAGGGGGTTCTGGGGGGAGCACTGGCCACCAGTCGAGCCGCTGTGTTCTGGGCCACTTGCAATCTGTTAAGGGAGGATTCTTTAGCAGAGATCAGCAGAGCATTGCTGTAGTCCAGAGGACTAGTGACCATGGCATAGGGTGATGATTTAGAAGTGACATGTTGTCTCACAATAGGCATGAGCAATTTTTTTAAGTCTCAGGGCCCGATTTAGAATTTGGTGGCTGGAATATCCCGTCTGCCATATTACAAGTGCCATTGGATATGATATACTTCTAAAACAGGGGGCATGATACCCATCACGTTTGTGATGGAGTAACCTGTCCGCCAAACTCTAAATCAGAACTTTAGTTTCTTTCTATAAATTCTGGAACTTGTATTATTTTCCCATTATAAAAACAGGACTACAAGATTCAGAATGCAAAGAAAACAATATTGGAACTGGATAATCAATTGGAGCCTGACATTCTGAATGGACAGGATGAACATTTTATTGTATTTGAGTGATTTGCTTGAAGAGCCAGGAAGCTCTGTACAGGACAAGCACCATATTCAAAATGGCTTAATATGTAAAGGCACCATGTACACAGATAGCACACATGTACACACATACGTGCACAACCTACATGTACATATAATCACACACACATGCACACTTGCAAGGCATCAAGAGGTCCTGTGCCTACAGCCAGTATGAGAGCTTTGGTCTGCAGCTTTTAACATTGCAGGATTTTTAAATCTAAGCTATATTGTAAAAGTGAAACTTCAATTTCCAGAAAGCAATATTCTACCTGAACAAGCAGAAAATAAACATCTCACTTCTAGGCCGAGTGGACACCTCCCTTCTGTCATTCGTCTGGCTTCATACCGTAGCTCAGCCAGTCCAGAAAGTTTGTAAAATTGGTGATATCCCTCACATCAACCTCTCCTACTCCTCTTATGAACTCGGTAACTAAGGGCCAGGTGTACGAAGCATTTTTACAGTTGTAAATGATTCGATTCAGCATTTGCAAATGTAAAAATGCTCCTAAAATGGGATTCTGAATGGATACTGATTCAGTACCTGGAAGGAGTATATTGTAGGCATTCCATCTAACTACAGTGTCACTTTACCCTTTGTTTTGTTCAGTAAATGTCTATGGGCCTGATTTACAGAACTAACTTAAGACAAAATCCTAATATTACTACTTTTGGTATTCACAGAAGTTAGGATTTTGTCTTAAGTTTGTCTTAAGACAGACTTAAGACAGACTTAAGACAGACTTAAGATTTTGTCTTAAGTCTGTCTTAAGTCTGTCTTAAGACAAACTTAAGACAAAATCCTAACTTCTGTGAATACCAAAAGTAGTAAGTTTAGGATTTTGTCTTAAGTTAGTTCTGTGAATCGGGCCCTATGTTTTTTTAACATAAAGTAAGATTCTATTAACATGGTTAACTATAATGTCACTTTAACCGTTGCTTTTTCATTGAATATATATACTTATATGCATGTACATAGAAATGATTTACCTTTAAAAAGAACTCACAAACATGGCTGTTCATTAGTATGTTTATTGCAGCTTTTAACAGTGGCTGAACTCCACACTCGCTTCCTTGAGCTGACCTTTCACTACTCATTAACAGCTATCTGGGGAGAAGGGCTGAGAGGCAAAAAGGATGATGTGGAGAATATAGGAAGACTCTGAGAAAGAAAGTAACATGGATGAAAATAAACCTACAAGAATAGCTTGGCTGGCTCACCTCAAGCAATTTCCCTTTTGACATTACTTTGTTGTCTTTGCAGTGTCACGGATTGGGGAGAAAGTATAGAGTGAGTATGTTGCAGCATAGTGCAGCAGAAGCATGGCAAGAACACAGAGTGGCGAGAAATGGTAACCATGAATTCTTAATAAGGTTGTAAAGACATGTGGATGATCTATATGCACAAACGGTATCCCCCAGTTAATTTGAGGCAAACAACCTCTTATCTGGCCTTTCTAATTTCAAACCTAGTAATTACTCAGAAATAGACATTTTCCCATAAAGCATAGTCTCATCACAGAAGCTGCTTTCTTTCTAGTTTTTTGAATTATCAAGACATTTATATTTCTTTATATTTATGTGCTTTTTCAATATTTTGAACTCATGTAATCATAAAAACATTTATAAATAGAGACAAATTTGTATAAGCATTTGTATTGAAAGAGAAATAGAAAATATTGAAAAAGCGCATAAATATAAAGAAATATAAATGTTTTGATAAATAAAAAAACTAGAAAGAAAGCAGCTTCTGTGATGAGACTATGCTTTATGGGGAAATGTCTATTTCTGAGTAATTACCAGGTTTGAAATTAGAAAGGCCAGATAAGAGGTTGTTCTATATGTAAAGACATGTTGATGATGCCAGAGTGTGAGTACAAAAAAGCAGAGGTGGGCTCTGGGTTGCCAGGTCGGTCAGTGCGGCAAAAAGTCCTACCACCATGCAAAACTAGACCCTTGTCAGGCAAACACTGATTCTCTAAGACAGTCTTGTCTACCCACAGTAGTACAGAACCAAGATAGAAGACAACTTCAGAGAATACACATTAGAGGTTAGGAGTACAAACAAAACACAAGGATCAAGAAATTACTCATTACAGCTCCCAAACCAATTTAAAAAAATTGAGAAAGAATTTTAGGATTAAAATACACACCATGACAACTGTGTTTATTTTGGCACAAGGTGGGCTAATAGTCCAAGTTGAAGCCAAAGCCTTTCACTAAGGTCACTGGAATAAATGGGCTGCACTGCTCAGTGTGCCACCAAAATCACAACATCCTCTGTGCCGTTAATCCACAAGTCATGATTTTGATTTTGGTGACACCCATTTTCAGATGATTTATGGTGTTCTTGGCATAGATTGCAAGAAGGCATGGCCTCACTGAAGTGTGTTATTGTGAGTCCATTTTCAGTATAATCTGTTTATACTTGTAGTAGGTGAAAGCATAGATGTTGAAAAGGGTTAGAGAAATGACCAAATCCAGTGGTATGGTAGAGTTAATTGGATGGGGAAAAGAGATAAAAGTTGATATGATTTTTAGATGGATCCAGGGAAAGGATTGATGTTTAGTCCAAGGCCTTATCTTGAATTTCTGCCACTGGAGTGCAAGCATAGGGAAGGGTTATGAACTGTACTCCTTCTATTCTATCCCATACTGTTCACTTGTGCCTTGTAGAGATGATGAGAACTCTATAAGAATCCAGGGCGGGTGTTGTACTCAGTTGCAGCATAAGGTCTCTGAATCTGAATGTATACGGCTTAAATCTGATGGTTAATAAAGCAGTGCCTTAATGCAGGAAGAATGCAGTTGTGATAATATTGGGAACTGGAGATTGTAGAGGAGAACTAGCTAGGTCTGTATACTCAATCATAGCTAGCAGCAGTACATGTGAAAACCCCGAAGAGTGGGAGAGTACAAATTCAGAAACCATGGCAAGTAGTACTCAAGTATAGATTGATGCGGTTCACAGAGCACCCAGATACAAGAGCAACAAACTACAAACACTTTCCGCAGTTGGGCCATTCCCACCTTTTCTTAGCCTAGGTGGAAAAGCTGCTGTCAAGAGACATTTTGCTAAGAAGTTTGAGCTTCTCTGCCCCTTCAACCACTGTTTTCTTTGGCCAATCTGTTTGAATCATTCGCTGGAGAGGACTTTGGCAGCCAAATTTTGGCTCTGCTCGGAGGAGTATTTCTCTCTCACCCAATGCATCAGAATGATGTCAAGGCCTTTCTGGGCATGGAATTGGGACTTCACCTGCTCAGAGCTATCCTGTCTTCATTGACAACTGCACTGGCACCCTACTGTCCAACAACCTGCCGTCATTGAGCCCACTTTGGATTTAGCTTGCATAAAGATCCACTGATAACCTATAGACAACCACTTTGACTCCATAAAAAGTTCCAAGTCCAAAGGAAAAAATTTCTAAAGGGATAAACCTGATCCCTGTATCCGACCAGCAATCCATCGCAGTCAGCCTTAACTTTTGACTTTGACCTGGTCTAGTACAACCAGATAAAAGTAGCTGGCACTTAGTGCTTTTTGGAACTATTTTTAATTTAAACTTTAAAACATCATTTCTCAAGATCTACTCATAGGATTCTTCTGATTTTGGTGTCATTGCATTTATAAAAATGTACTTTATTTTTCTAAATTATTCTGGGAATTTTTTGTGTTTTGCTTGCACTTTATTACTGTTTGAGTACTGTTTAAATACTTTACACTTTGCCTCTGAATTAAGCCTGACTGCTTTGTGCCAAACAAATAGAGGGTTGAGCACATGTTTATTTAGTGACTTTAGCGGTTCACCCTGACAAAGACTGTGATTATTATATGAGGTGGGCTCTTACCCCCTCAACTAATATTCCAGCCTCTTACAGTTAACCATAGCGGGTTATGAATACTTTAGTGTAAGAATGGTGTTTGCAAGGTGGAATAATTCTTCCTCCTCAGCTACTGCAAAGAGGGTTCTAGGAAATGAGCTATGTCAGAGGTTACCTTAGGAAGTACACCTACAATCAAGAACTATTGCTATATATTTATGATCCTATGAATAAATAAGAAATAGAATCTAGATTTAGGAGTTCTGTTGAAGTAAGTGTATACGTGTACATTTTTAATTGAAAGGTGAATATCCCAACCAATGAACTAAGAAACCAGGATCTATATCCAGTAATGAATATTCAAGAGATATTCCAAGTATGAATATGCTGGGTAATTATGTGCTAACAATTGAAGTAAAGCGTATTTTTTGGTAAGAACAATTACAAATTATTTTGAAATATATTATTGTAAACATATTTTATATTTATAAATACTGATGTAGGGTTTTCTATGTTTAGAATCTATAATGAATTCTTATGGTCCAGAATAAGTGATAAGTATTGCAAAATATATGTTGGCCTGATCTTTGAAATATAGTGCCTGATCTTTGAAATAAAGTGCAAGGAATGAATCTGGAACCTTCTTCTGCCCTCGAAATTTTGTTTGGACTACTAACACTACATATAGTGGGCAGGCTGGTATAATATGAGGCAGACATCACCAGTATATTATGGTTATAGTCCATTTGTTATAAGATCGTTAGTTGAGTTGGGAGAGATATAAGGAAGAAAGGTGTGGTAGTCAGAAATAAATACACAGAGAGGTAGGTTGAGGTAGAGTAGATAGACAAAAAGAGGGTGAGATAGGTAATGGTTTAGAGAGAGGGAACGGGGTGAGCCATGGGTGGACATTATAGAGAGGTATGATGGAAAGAGAGGTGAATAAGAGGTAGAAGCAGGGAGGCATTGAGAGATGAGGTAGTAAGAGAAATAGAAAGATGCAAGGTAGAGCGGTGAAGTAGCAATATGACAGGTCACCTAAAGAGAAAGTGAGGCAGACAATGAGCTTGAAAAAGAAAGGCGATGGGTACACAGAGAGATAAAGTGAAAGAGAAAAGAGGTGAGGCAGAGGGACAGAGTTGAGTCACCGAAAGAGAAGTGAGACTGACACAGTGGTAGAACAAGAGGGTGATGTATAAAAGACAGTGGCAAGGCAGATACAGATGTATAAAGAAAGATGAGGAAGAGAGGTCGATTAACAGAGAGAAGAATGGAGACAGGTGAGGTAGAAAGAATATATTGAAATAGAGAAGGGAGGAAGAAGAGAGACAGAAAAAGTAACGATAGAAGAAAAATAGGAGAGGTAGAAAAGGAACATAGCAAGAAAGGAGAAAGTTAATGAGAGGGGTGAAGTAGAATGAACCGGGGGAGAAAGAGAGAGGGAAGGTGGGCAGGTGTGATAGGAGAGGAGAGGAATTGGTCTAACGGCTAGGGCGGTCGTCCTCGAATCTGGGGAACTGGGTTCAAGTCTCGGCAACGACGCTGAACATCCTGTGGTTCTGGGCAAATCACTTAATCTCTCCATGCCTAACAAAAATTAATGTGTGTCCTCATGTAACGCAACCCGTGCTATGTAAAGCGCTCTGATACCCGATTAGGGTCAAGTTCGTGATATATAAAACTCTGTAAAGAAAAAAGATAGCAAACAAATAGCCAGGTAAATTGAGAGTTTAGGCAATGAGAGATGAGGTTATGTGAGATAACGTAGAGCAGGAAATGAGGTAGGGAGGATGTATTGTGAGGTAGAGTGAGGTGAGATAGAGAGATTGAGAGATGAGACAGAGCGAGGTGAAGTAGATAGAAAAGAGATACAGAATGTGAGAAGGAGACAGGGCAGACTTCAGAGAGTGGTGAGAGTGGCTGTTTAAAGGTAGAAATGCAGAGGCAGGAGTAGAAAGTGGTGAAGTGAAAGGTGAGCTTGTGAGGAATATTAGGCAGAGGTGAGGTAGAAAAAGTGGAGCTAGAGAGATGGGGTAGATGCATAGAGATGTTGGGATGAGCTAAGAAATAGAGAGTGGTAAAGAGAGTGAGATGAGGGAGAAGAGGTGAAAGTAAATAAGGAGAGAGACAAGGCAGAAAGATAGGTGTGGCAAAGCAAAGAGTTAAGGGTTGTTAGAAAGAGGTGTGTAGCTAAAGAATAGAAATAAAGAGAAGGGCCAGGTCTTCACGAACTCAACCCTGGCAAGTGCCAGGCACATTGGGGTAGGCTAAAGCTTTTCAGTGCTGGTCCTGGCATCACAGCACTGAAATGGATTGTCACGCATTTAAAGCTTCTCCCTGAACCTCTGGAACTGTTCAAGGTAGCCAGTGAGCACAGAAGCAGTCATAAACACTGCAGATTCAGCAGGTGGCGAAGAGTTCAGAGCATTTCTGGTTATGGGCACGTTTCCACTTGCATCCCACGTGAGACGACCTTTACTACGAGGGCGTTTCACTGCGGTAGGTTTACAACACGGGCTTTACAACGCAAGTCGTTTCAATGACTTGCACTGGAGGGCGCTGTGAGCTAAGGAATAGTACGATTACTATCCAACACCTTCCCTACTGTACGTAGACTGGTGTTGAAATAGTAAATCATACTGTCCCTAAGTCCAGCACCCTCCAGGGCAAGTCGTTGAAATGCCTTGCGTTGTGAAGCCCGCGTTGTAAGATACAGCGATATACAGATATCATTCCTGTGTGCCCCTTTTGAGCTAGATGAAGTTCGGGATGCAATTATGAACATGCAATCGAGGAAGGCCTCAGGGACTGACCGAATCCCGGTAGAATTCTACAAGACATGCATAGACCTGATGGCCCCCATACTTCGCGAGGTGTTCGATGAATCGCTGGAGGTGGGTAGCCTTCCTGCCTCTATGAGGGAAGCCCTTATAATATCATTGTTGAAGCCAGGTAAACCGCCACAACATTGCGACTCATATAGACCAATATCTCTTCTTAACTGTGACGCAAAAATGTTGGCGAAAATAATTGCCACCAGGCCGAGTCTGTTAATGGAGACGCTAATACTTCCTGATCAGTCAGGGTTTGTTCCTGGGAGAGCCACTTCCCATAACCTGAGAACACTCTTTACCATCTTGAATAATGTCTCCCAGGAGGTACCAATGGCGGCAGTATTTTTAGATGCCACAAAGGCCTTTTACTCTATTGAGTGGGACTATATTTTTGCTGTAATGCTCAGGATGGGCCTTCCCCCCCCTCTTCCTTTCGTGGATTCGGCTCCTATATCATCAACCAGGTGTTAAGGTACTGATTAATGGGCATACCTCCTTGCAATTTAAGATCACTAGGAGCACCCGTCAGGGATGTCCGCTTTCCCCATTGCTTTTTGCAATCGCGGTGGAGCCGCTGGCGGCAAAGCTGCGACAGCACCATAATGACAAGGCCCTGAAATGTAACCTGCGCCAAATACTTATATCTTTATACACAGACGACATCACTCTGTATATTCGAGACCCCCAGCAGAATTTAAACCCAGTACCTAGGGAATTTATTCTGTTTGGGAAATTATCAGGAATCCAAATTAACTGGGGGAAATCAAATATCTTCCCTCTGACAACAGCGACAGTCCCCTTCCCACTTGACTACCCATTAGAATGGTGTGAAGACAAGCTGAAGTACTTAGGGATACAGGTTACTAAGGATAGGGAGGAATTAATGAGACTGAATTATGGTACAGCCATGACCCGAATAACGGACTGCGTCACAAGATGGATAACATTGCCATTATCCATGGCGGGCAGGGCGTCACTGATTAAAATGGTGATACTTCCCCAATTGCTCTATCTCTTTCTAAATATTCCATTTTATTCCGGATCGTTCTTTTTTAAGACTTTGAGATCAGAACTGATAAGGCTAGTGTGGGGTGGTAAACAGCCGAGGCTGCAGTTGAGCGTGCTGATCAGGCCCTACTCACAGGGAGGGTTTGGGATACCAGACTTTGAATTGTACTTCAGGAGCGCGCAAGCACACTATGCCTGGTTTTGGGTAATGCAACCGCGTTATATGCCACAGGTCGCGGCAGAACACTGGCTGGCGCACCCCGTACCCATAGATGGCGTGATATATGAGACTGTGGGGACTAGAGAAAAGATGCCGACAAAGCTTACATGCACGGTCACAGCATGGCAGCACATAGGGTGAATGCTGGGCATACCCATACTTTATTCCCCATTGCTACCTCTTACTTATCACCCGAGCATGCCCCTCCAGCAGGAAGCCATTTTGCACAACTTTAAAAAACGTACACACATTTGCAACTGGGGAGACTTGTACCATAATGGCCAATTTCGGACTCCGGAACAGATGTTCCAATGCACACAGCAGAACCCAATGGATACCTTTTTGTATATCCGACTTAGACAGGGGATACGAGCATTGGCTCCGGACTTCCCAGCCGAGCCACAAGTATTGACACCGTTACAGTTGATGCTGAAATGTACAACAGCTAGACGGCTGGTGTCCCTAATATACCGTACAGCGCACACACAAAGGAAGCCCCGGACACTGTGACCCGCATGAAATGGGGGGAGGAGCTGGGCTTTATTCTGACTGACGATCAATGGGAATTTTGTTGTTCGCAAACCGAACGGGTATCGGCAAGTAGTAGGCTCCGAATCATCCATTATAAGTTTCTGCACAGATTGTACTACACCCCAGCCAGAATGCACAGATTTGGGCTAAGAGACTTGGACAGATCTGACAGATGTTGGGCTGAGGGTGCAGGCTTTCTCCACTTAGCATGGGAATGTCCCGGGGTATATGAGTATTGGGAACAAGTCTTCCAGGCCCTAGCAGCAATGATAAATGCGCAAGTGGACCCTACTCCTTTGATGGCTTTATTAGGGCATGTTAAGCAAGTGCAGGCAGAGCACCTTAAATTTGTGGCTATGGCACTGCTCATGGCTAAGAGGAGAGTGGCCTGCCGCTGGGGGAGGTGCAGAGCGCCCAAATTCAAGAACTGGATTGATGACTTAGTGACTTGCCAAGAACGACTTATGTCGTATACTGAGTTGTTGCCTATGGCCTCCAGTCCCTGGGATATTTGGGCCCTGCTGACATGCTATCTGATTACACACCCACGAGACCCCACGTAGACAGCATTGATGATATAAATATAAGGGAGGAGCAGGAAGCTAGGAGTTATGTGGTAGAAACACGACTATCAATCATGGGAGGTTGAGCTGGGAGTACGTTGATATCCTTATAACTGCAGGACCTGAGATTATTCTGATATAAGAGAAGCAGAAGATAAATGGGGTGTCAAATTGGGGAAGCAATGTTGTTAGATTGTATGTCTGGATTGGGAGGGACTGCAGGGGGGACTATGGGGCTGAGGTCGATATTGTTATACAGTGCTTGCGTTGATTGGACAAGAGAGGAATATACTCCCATGTATCAGGAAAATATTGGATTATCACTGTATCATTTAACTGTGCCGGAAATTTTAAAGATGTTTCTGTAATTGATCTCTGACTAAAATTACAATAAATAGAGTTTTTAAAAAAAAGAAACATGTCTCTCTGCAATGTGAGAGTTGCCTCAAAGTGTGCTGCCCCCTGTAACAGGAACTGAAAACTGTCAAGTGCTCACACCATCACAAGAATGTTCATGAGAAGCGAAACACCATTTATAGGACTTTCTTTACGAGGTTATTGGGAGAAATGTCCAGCTTTCTTGAACAGGAGTCATTTGCCGTCAGGCTCCAAGATGTGTACATTGGAATTCAGTACATATGAAAGAAACAAGACATGAGCAGATGGCAAGTACAGGAACTTGTGCTCTTTCACACTAACCTAAATCAAGTAAACACACTATAAACGTATGTTCTTCCATCTAAAATAAAATTCCTAAAGACTCACAACGAGGGATGGGTGCACAAAAGCCAGAAAGAGAGAGAAATCAGAAGACAAAGAAAGAAAACAAGAAGCAAACAGAAAAAGAAAGAAGGAGAAAGAAAGAAAAAGATAGACTGATAAAATTATGAATATATGCGTTACAACGCAAACAATTACAACACATGCTTTTACAACACGGTTTTTACATCGCAACTACCATTTCATCACATGATTTTACAACGCATGGCATTACAATGCATTTTTAAAAACTAGCATTTCAGTGTATTCCATTGTAACGCATATCATTACAAAACATACCATTACAATGCATACTACTTTTAGGGCAACAGTAGGGTAAGTGTTGGATAGTGTAAGGGTAAAAATTACTAGTCCCACTCCAGTGAGTGCAACAGTAGGGAAAGCGTAGGGGTAAATAATACTATTCCCATCTACCTCAAAACACAAACCCACCCTAAAACTGCATTGTACTGGCATGTGTTGTAGTAACATGCTTTGTAATGGCATGCGTTATAATGGCATGGAATGTAAAGGCAGGTGTGTTGTAACAGCTGCATTGTAAAAGCAGTGCGATGTAATGACTGGGGGTGTTAGGCAGGGCTGTATTCTGTCCCCCTTTCTTTTTAATTGATATATTAATCACTTGGAGGAATTCTTAATAAATACTGGTGCGGACTATCCCTATGTTGGCCACAAGGGCTTGCCTGTTTTACTATACGCGGATGACGCCATTCTTCTGGCTAGGACCACAAGAGGTCTTCAAACCCTGTTGAACGCTTTTTACAGCTTCATAGAAGCCGCGACTTATCTATTAACAACGCTAGATCGTTTATAATGCAGGTGGGTCAGCGTAACAAGAAGTCGGTTACATTTAGGGTCAATGAGGAGAAGGTCCCCATTACCAGAACATTCTCATATCTGGGAGTTCTGTTTGACGACCAGCTAAAATGGGGAGCATTACTCCAAAGGAAAAGGGGGGAGATAACTCGGTCTAACGCTGCTATCTTCAATTTTGGCAGGAAAATGGGTAAAAGACCTATCGCCGCACTATTGAAGATTTATCAGGCAAAGAGTGTGGCAATAGGAAGTTATGGCAGTGAACTCTGGGGGTATGCTGCTGCTAATGATATCGTGGTTGAAGAGAATAACTTCCTGAAACAGTTTCTTAATAGTGCATGAAGAAACTGGTATCCCCTTCATAAGTGACACCTTAGCACTACGGCCGCTTATCTACTGGCTAAAATATTGGTTAAATAAAGATCTGACTTTAAACCATCTACTCCTGAGGGAAGCTCTATCCATGGTCAATTTGCTCAAAATCCCGTGGTTAAAATACTTGAAAGATTGCTTTTCTGGTATAGGGCATTTAGAACTTTTTCTAAATCCTGATTCAATCATGTGCGCTGACGTAGAGTTTGTGAGGAAAACTTTCCTCCTATCAAAAGATATGCAACACGAAGAGGTGGAACTGAATAAACCTAGCATCCGAAAGTATGTTATATTGAAAACTACACCCCAAATGGAGCCTTATCTATCATGGCCCATGTCGGGTTTCGACCGGTATTTTCTAACTAGGTTCAGACTGGGCTATTATCACCTCTTGTTATCAGTTCCAAGGGGTTCTCATCGAGGCAAAGTGCTACCTCCCTGCGGCTGCAACAATGAGTCTCCGCAGGATTTGGTGCACTTTTTATTCATTTGTCCTTTTTATGATTTACCTCGAAGGTTTTATCTAAAGCCCCTTTTAAAAAAACTGAACTTCGCCTAGGTCAGACCAGCCCTTTGTTATCTTCAACTGTTAAACTCTGAATGTACATTATTTGTGATTGGTTTCTTAAAATCCGCCTTAAAATTCAGAAATTGCAGGGAGGGTTAATTGTTTAGTATTGCTGCTACTTCCATACTCGCCTAAATGTGATTGTCATTTTTAATACGTTTTTTAATATTCGGGTTGTTCTTTTAATGTTTGTATATCAAGTCTTATTGTGTTATTTATTAAGTGACATTGTGCTTTTATGTTTTTTTCTGTTTGAATAACCGAATAAAGATTTTTGACTTTGACTTTGACTGTGTTGTGATGGATGTTTCCCGAAAATTATATAAGGAGGTGGTGGACAGAGCACCCAAAAGAAACAGAAGTACAGATGATATAGCCCAGACAGTATCTGAGAGGACAAGGGAGCACGTATTTGATGGGGATAGTGAGTTAGAATGTGACAAGAGGATAGATGGAACTTAAACTTGGCAGTTTCCCATAGCTTCCAAGTTTACCAGGTCCATGCGTGACTAGTCAGTCTAGTCCTGTTTTGTTCCCTTGGAATACCAGAACTAGTGGTTATGAAAACATAATCATATATACCTATGTACTTCAGCATTATTATGTTTTTATAATATCCAAATGTCGCAGTGAGTGACAATATATTTTATAAGCAGACATGGATGTAATTTCTTGTTAATTTGAAGAGTCCTTTTATCTAAATTATGAATGCAAATTTTCAAAGCATTTGTAGGTCCAGAATCCATCTTATTCAGAGCTGTACATTTGCACGGTGAACTTGAAGCTGGGTTTTGGGCTGTGTTGTATCCATGAATGACATCTTATCCTCAAGGACGTCTCACGCTTCCTCCAGGAGAAGACCCAACCACGTTCTCATTAGATACGTTTTTGCTGAAAGTAACACGTTTCTGTTACATGATTAGGTTCCATAGATTTGTATTAAGAGAGAAACTCTTATATAAACTGCCCAAACTGTTATGCCTTTTGCCATTAGGGTCCAATTTTCACCCTTTTCTAGTGAGATCTTGGATCAGTTGATATGAATATTGTCTTTGGATTATTTGCTGGGGTTCTTGATATTTTGCTTAAACATAGGTTTAGACCTTGGGCTTCCTAACATGTCATGTTTTATTTTTTAACAGAGTCTAATTTATCCCAGTATAAACCAAGACTACAAGTCCAGAACTCTCCAAAAACACCAAGACTGTGCAAAATAATCCTGCATGGACCTGGGAACCTTGGCAGCTATGATTAATTAACCAAGATGAGACCAGTATCTGGGGGACAAGGAGAAGTATTTGAGGGAATAACAGAGAAAGTACATGAGAGGGATGGAGGGGGAAGGAAAACAGAGTACCTGAGCTGGGTAAAGGACAAGTACCTGATATTAATAAGTGGTAGCTGATGCAGATGGGGACAGAGTACTTTAGGGAAGAGGAGGGTACTTGAGCTGTATGGAAGACAGAAGCACGCGAGAAGGTGGTGAATCCTCAAGGAAAATGGCACATATATGAGGGAGAATGCTGTAGCTGGAGGGTTTATGTCGTGAATAGTGGAGAAGAGTACCTGAGAAATCGGGAGCAAATCAAGGTGAATAGAAGAAAATATGTCTGAGAGGAATGGAAGGTACTTGATGGAAATGAAGGTACTATAGAGATGAGAATAGCAAGAGGTAAGGGTAAAATAGAGAGAAGTAGAGTAGTAAAAAGAGGGATCAAAAGTAAGAGTAATGGAGGGTGACAAAGATGAAATAGTGAACGTTTGTTGGGGTAGAGAAAAGAGGTAAATGAAAAGAGGTAGTGAGTGACAAGGGAGAAATAGGTAAAGAAAGTCAGAGGTGGAGGGTGTGGGTTCTTGGGCGGTCGGCCCATTTTACTGCAAAGTTCGCTAAGTGAGGATGAAATATGCACACACATCTAAGCTGTGAGTGACAAGCGTTAGTGTTCTCCGCCCCATTTATTTATCCCCCTTGGACAAGCTCGGGTCTGAAATAGTGAGTGGCTCACTATGTTCCTCCCCACTCTAGAACATATCAACACCTTCTCTGGACTAGGGGCTAGATGTAGGTAGAATAGATTTACCCATTTTTAATTACCGAATTTTACCGATTCGGTCATTAAAAATCGGTAAATCTAAGGGGTGGATATGTAGGTATTTCCAGATGTGGAAATACCGAATCTGTAACATTCGGTATTTACCGATTCTGTAAATTCAGAATCGGTATTTCCCATTGCTTCCTATGGGCTTTGAAGCCCATAGGAATCAAAGGGAAATACCGATTCTGCATTTACAGAATCGGTAAATACCGAATTTTGCAAGGTTGCAGGGGGTGTCACTTTGACACCCTCTGGCACCCCACAAATAGGCATGTGCGCCATGTGGCACACAGACATGCCCTAAGAGCATGTCTGTCTGTCACATGGCTAGGGGCCAGATGTAGGTAAGTAACATTTACCGATTCTTAATTACCGAAAATTACCGAATTTTACCGATTCGGTAATTAAGAATCGGTAAATGTGAGGGGTGGGTATGTAGGGAATCCAGATGTTCCCTTTTTCCGAATCGGTAAAAGTCGGTATTTACCGATTCGGTAAATACCGAATCGGTAAAGCCTATTGATTCCTATGAGCTTCAAAGCCCATAGGAATCAATTGGCTTTACCGATTCGGTAATTACCGAATCGGTAAATACCGATTTTCACAAGGGTGCAGGGGGTGTCACTTTGACACCCCCTGGCACCCCCTAAACAGGATTGGGTGCCATGTGGCAGGCATACAAGCCCTAGGGGCAGGTCTGCCTGCCACATGGCATAGGTGTGCATGCACACATGTGCATGTACACCAGAATCAGTATTTTACCATGAAGTTGGATTTCATGGTAAAATACCGATTCGTTTAGGCCTTTGGGACTCAGAAGAGTCCCACCTACATATGGAATTTACAGAATCGGTAAAATTACCGATTCGGTATTTTACCGAATCGGTATTTTTACCGATTCTGTAAATGTAGATTTACCTACATGTGGCCTTGGATTTAGGCCCCTACATACCGATTGGCCATTTACCGGTCGGTAACGGCCGAAATCGGCCGTTACCGGTCGGTAAATGGCCTGAAACGGCCACCTACATCGGGTCCTTGGTGTGCATGCACACATGTGCATGGACACCTGAAATCGGTATTTTACCACACAATAGGATTGTGTGGTAAAATACCGATATTGTAGGGCCTTTGGGACTCAGAAGAGTCCCATCTACATCTGAGATTTACCGAATCGGTAAAAATACCGATTCGGTATTTTACAGAATCGGTAAATTTACCGAATCGGTAAAGTTACCGATTCTGTAAAATTGTGCCCCTACATGCCAATTCTTGAATACCGGTCGGTAACGGCCAAAAATACCGATTTTTGGCCGTTACCGACCGACCTACATCTGGCCCTAAGACATACACATCGCCATTCATAAAGAACCCGTCTAACACCAGTAACCTCAAAGTCTCTGTCTGGGTTGAGGGTTTTGCCCGAGTGAGTATTGTCGGCTTCGACACAACAGATGCTCTGGATGTGAAGTAGCCTGTGTTGGCTGCTCCTCTTCCAGCTCTATTCGCTCCCCTTGCTGGCTAGTTTTCAATAGGTTGGACAGCTCTCCAGATAGTCTTGATGACTCAGACCACTCTAACTCTACGGATTACCCACCTTCTCCATGCTATTTTGGGACCGTTGCAGTTTCAAGACTCACTAACAGGAGATATTGTAGGGATGGTTGAGGTAAATAAGTGTATAGAGGACACTTATCAAAATTAGGTAAAAATATATTTATTAAGATTGAAGTGAGAGAGTAAAGAAAATAGCATGCAGCTCACTGAAGTACCAGTGGAAGAATGAATCATAACAATCTCTAACAGTAGAAATAGAATACATTCCTTACATATACAGCATTCCACAATTACATGGTTACTATTCTTTCGGGGAACATCCTTTACAACGCAACTTTTACCACGCAGTGCCTTTACGACGCAACTATTACAACGCAAACCATTACAACGCATTGCGCTGGGGGGCGCTCTAGGATCGGGAATAGATTTAATTTACTATCCAACACCTTCTCTAGTGTCCACGGGGACTGGAGTTGGAATAGTACATTAAACTATTCACTATCCAGCACCCCAAAGCGCTATGCGTTGTAAAGGTTTTCGTTGTAATACTTGTGTCGTAACAGCATGCGTGGTAAAAGCATGCGTTGTAACGTCATACATCCTATTCTTTCATGCAGTCCCTAAAAGATATATGCCACTACTACAGATATCCTCTTCAACGAGGATATATTCCACATGAGAGTCTCCCTTCTCCTTGCAACAGTCACCATAGTTCTGTGTATCCCTACAACCTTCCACATGTCAGCTTCATAGGATATCAAGAACTTCCACTCAGGACGTCCCCCAGCCCTATCATTGAGGAAAAGCTCTTCTCTTCTTGCTCACCAGTCATTAGTGTTTCTCCTTTTCTGATTACACCTCTCATCATTCAGCGTCGATGAGTGCCATTCTGTAGCGGCATGGATCGTGTCTCTCAGAGGTCTCCCAAGTAGGCGTGTCGCTCCAGTGCACCAATGGTACATTGTGGCCTGTTCTGATACATCTGTAAAAATGGATGCATTAACCACTCCACATCCTCTTGTGTTTGCACAGCTATGCAAAGTGTTTTATTCAATATTTTTAACGAAGCGGTCCACTTCTCCATTACCCTGAGGTCACTGCTGTGTTATCTTTCAATTATGCACCCATACATTACTGAAGTAGATCTGAAAATCACTCCTCTGAACTGGTGGGCTTTGTCTATCTTTATTTCTTGGGATAATCTCAATGCTGCTAATATTTTCTCCATCCTAAAGTAGGCGTTACCAGATTAAGGCATGCTGCAAAAATGCATACTATTTAAATGTATGTTTTGCTTTTTTTGTTAAGTCCTTACAGTGAAAAAGGGCACAAACCTGTTTTCCCTGCAGCAAGGCTGGCCATGCCATAGAAAAAATTAAGTTACTTTATTACACATACTAAAGCTACCTTCAGATTGGCACTAGTTAGACAAATAATTTAAACACTTATTTTTAGAGTTAAACAAAATCTAACTTAATGCCAAAGTCAAATTTGGCCTAGCTATTTCAGAAATATTGACATTAGAAAGTTGCTATTTTCCTGCCAAATGCTTCTGGTAGACTTTTCAGAGTTAATCCCCAAATCTCACCTGGCAACCTGTTGGCCCCCTGGAAGGAGGTGTGAATGACTCCCAGGAAAAAGAACAAAAGGGCCTTGGGTGGGAGGAGGTATGACTAATCTTGACAGGATGGCCTGGGGGATGTGCCCACAAACCGCACAAGCTTC
The DNA here is from genome assembly GCF_964263255.1 of Lissotriton vulgaris. NCBI lineage: Eukaryota > Metazoa > Chordata > Amphibia > Caudata > Salamandridae > Lissotriton > Lissotriton vulgaris. The sequence continues at coordinate 1,037,456,355 of NC_141699.1, read as the reverse complement.
AAAGGGGCATCTCGTGACACGGGCAGATGTAACTCACACCTAAGCCTGCCCTTTCCATTGTATGGGTTGTCAGGATGGCACCAATCCCAGTGGTGGCAAGACCTGTATCAGCACTGGTTTGCCGGGGGAGTTTCTCATTTCTGCAGACACACCACAGTTGTGTGCCCAGAGCTATGCCCTGTTTGATTTTGACAGAATAGTGCACTGTGGAGTTGTCAAGGTTCAACCCTCTTGGAAATTTGGTCAAAATGATAAATGATAATAAATAAATGATAATTACGTATTTGTATAGCGCACGACTACCCGGAGGCATCTCGGCGCTTGTACGAATACCGCTAAGGAACCCTTCCTGGCCATTCCCTGTGAAGTTCCCACTCCTGAGCACCCCCAAGGTGAGGCCAGGCATCCTAGTGTTGTTGGGGCCATTGTGGAGATTAAGCAAGCTATTGCCCAGAGTTGCAGAGTGGGACTCATGATTAGAATAGGCACCGAGGAGAGAATTATCAGGTCCGAGAAAATTGAGCCCTGGTCCCGGGCCAGACAAAATGGGTAGGACCTTCATCAGCACACAGGTGGACTTGTGAAAGACAGAAGAAGGACTGCACCTGCTGTTGAAACTGTGGAGAGAGACTCCAAGAGCTGGACCGGGTCCCACATGTACCCAGGACAATAAAGGGGACTCTGAGAATCAGTTGGCTGACCTCCTGTTAAGCTACAGGGCTACTAAAGTTGCAAGAAGCCTACTTTTGCAAGAGCCTCACTGACCAGTACCAACTGGATTTGCCCTGAATCCTGCTGATGACTTCTCGGAGAGTTAGTCCTATCCCCCAGTTGGTGCCCAAAAGGTAGTGAATCCTTGCCTGTTGTTAGCTGTTAACGTGTACTCATCTGACCCTAAAACCTGCAAAACTGAAGATTTTGAAATTTTTCAAAACTTTTCCTCCAGGGAACCAGTGGAGACCAGGACCAACGATGAAGCTGCAGCCACTGACGTCAAATCACCGGCTGGATTCAGCTTGTTGGTTTCCCATGGTAAAAGGATTTCAACTTCGAGAAAAGTTTCTAAGTCTAATCATGAGGGACTCACCAAGGATGATGTCGAACAGCATCCGACCGTCAACAAGACCTTCCTGGGTATGGATTTTCTTAGGGGTGGGTGAAATTTCTGTAGTCATGCTACGCAAAGCTCAGCAAAATTGTAAACAATCTCCGCAAGCACGCAAAAGTTCAGCGAACACTCGAAATTGCTTGCTCCGCCTGTTCGCAATGCTTTTTTCCTGTTCGCCAATGCAGTTTGTGTGCTCGGGGAGAAATATCTTGTGAACACGCATTTTGAAAGTGCGAACAAGTAAAGAAATCCGCTAAATTACCCAAATTCTGTGAGTGGAATGGAATTTACCACCCAGGCCTAGATTTTCTTAACTTTGCCCGTTCGTAGCTTCCCACCATCGGCAACAACTGTGCCAAATTTCCCACCTGAAGGTCAGACCACGGACCCATGCATCACCAGGTTGCCATTGTCTTGCCTGCAGCCCAACCCGCCAACGACCAGTCGAGGAGAACTTTTCTCCAGAAAATATTGTAAGTTAGAAGGTAAAATTTCCACTGCAATAAACCTCGTCCTTTTACCCAACAGGCTGTAGGTCATGGTCAGCCTGAACTTTTGACTTGGACCCGGTTTAGCTCAACCAGATAACTGCGATTGGTGCTTTGCGCTTTCAGGCACTATTCTGACTTACAATTTCTAAAATCATATTTCCAGTTCCCTACATCTCATTTTTGTTATTGTGGGGTCTATTTGTTCATTAAAAAATATTATATATTGGAGGGGTGTTTTTATTGTTTTGTGTTTTTTACTTTCTAAAGGTTTTAGTACTGATAAATGCTTTGCACACTTTCAAGTTATTCTTGTTTGCTCTGTTCTACAGGCACCAAGGGTTGAGCTCAGGTTTAAATTATTGGGACTTAACTGGACCTGGTAAGGAAGTGCGATATTTTTAATTGGAGAAGGACACACATTCCCTCCAACAAAAAACTCCCTTTCTCACACTGGTGATACCAAAATGTATTAGAGCCATGATTGGCTGCCCTTGCACTTTCACCTCACATGCCATTGATGTTTTCTCGGTTTGCCGCCTGCATTGGCAAAGGAAAGGAGAAAAACATCTTCCTCCTCATCCTCTGGATCATTCCTGACTACTTATTTGGCACTTCCCTCTGCCCTTCTGCCATTCCTGTGATGTTTGTAGCACTAGAGGCAGTCTTAGTCTTCTACTGGTTTTTTTCTTCTCTCTCCACCGTGACAGACAAATGTATGACGTTACAACGCATACAGTTACAATGCATGCCTTTACAATGCAGTTTTTACATCGCAACATCCTTTACAATGCATTCTTTTACATAGCATGACATTACATCGCATTTTCAGAAACTACCTTTACAACGCACTCCATTACATCACATTATACCTTTACAACGCATGCCATTACAAGGCATACCATTACATTGCATTTAAGGTAAGTGTTGGATAGTATAGGGGTAATAATTCCTATTCTAACTCCAGTAAGTGCAACAGTAGGGTAAGTTTTGGATAGTGTAGGGGTAAAAATTACTATTCTAACTCCAGTGAGTGCAACAGTAGGGTAAGTGTCGGATAGTGTAAGGGTACTATGCGTTGTAATGACTTGCGATGTAATGCTTGCGTCATAGTGACATGAATTGTAATGACATGCGTTGTAGTGGCATACAAAGTAATGGCTGCGTTGTAATGACATGCGATGTAAAGGATGTTGCGATGCAATGACTGCTATGTTAAGGTAGTACGATGTAATGACTGCATTGTAAAGGTTGTTTCCTGTGACAGACACAGTCAAAGTGACTGACTTTTCCGCATTTGGAATATGTCTCCCTTGTGGAGGACACTTTGCTATCAGGTGCAAATATCGGTTCCACCTTTCACAATCTGGTTTTTTTGTCACCTTGCCACGTTGCCGTCACTTCGTATGTCATCCTTTTGCTTTTTCACACCTACAGTTTCCTTCTTAATCTGAGCCTTACTCTGTGAGGCAGTCTTGACGTTCACATGAGCTAGGGCAGATTCAATCTCTTCTGCCCTGCTACTTGACAGTTGAGGCAACCTGGCCAGGAGTGGCATTGCATCTAGTGTAATTCCAGGCTACCCTAGTATGAGCCACCATAGTAGAAATGTGCAATAGCCCTGTATGATGTGGGAGCAAACTTCTTTCATAGGATCATTGTCCGTGCAGGTGCTGACTAGCTCCCTGAGCCTTGCATAGGAACTCTCTATGTATTCCTCCTCACATTGTTTTGTTTACCTTAATTTGAACCTGACAGGTAAAATATTCAGAACAGTCACGGCAGCCTCATAGTCGTACTCCACTCCAGTGTTCGGGAGATTCTAGAATACCTTGTATATCGCTTCCCCGCCAAATTGAAGTAGGAGCGACCTCTTCACTCTACTGTGTTCATCCCTGGTGCCTCTGAATGGGTTGTTTAATGTCCCCAGTTTCAGTGTTCAGGAGGTTCTAGAATAGATAAAAAGAGAGGCATGCAAAGACAGATAGGGAGCTAGCAAAGACAGAGAGGCTTTTATAAATAGATAGTACTGCATAGAAAAACAGACAGATAGATAGATAGATAGATAGATAGATAGATAGATAGATAGATAGATAGATAGATAGATAGATAACAACAGTCCTTCGAGCACTCTTCTTCTAAGTCATCAAAGGAAACAAAGTTTCAGTCTCTGAAGATTCATCAAGATTCCTTTATTTCTCATCCATTCTAGCCAACACCTGTTTCATCATTACCAACTTCATCAGGGCTAGAAAAGCATCTAGTGCATAATTAGATTACAGTATTGTAATTTCACTCCCATAATCCCCAGTTCCCAGTGACACATCCTGAATCATGAAAAAACAATATCAAGAAAGAGTAAAATTAAAGATTAGTGCAGAACACCGTCCAGTTGGAGACTCAATCCTTAGGACCCTAGTTGAATTAAAAAGTGTTGGTACCCACTGTGTGTCGACAAACTAGTGCAATGCCAGCCGGTAGTGAGATCCCTGTCGATCGTGCATGCACGTTATAACAAATCTAACGCTTCATTAACTACACTGTCTCCTGGCTGCTGTTAGTGAGATATTAGACAGATGGATGGATGGATGGATGGATAGAACAGGATGGAAATTGGAATAAACAACACAGCTTCAATTGGTAATATATTAGTTAAATGTCCTTAAAAGTACAACATACAAGAGCACTGAAAGTAATCTAGAAAGCCGTAAAAGCAGGATATATATGCTAAATAGGTTTACAAGTATAACTGTGGTCCTCAATTAAAATGTATATCAGCATGACATACAGGAGTGCAGTTATAATTGCACTTCATTGAGTTCATATTAAAAAAGAGGATAACTTTATCAAGAACATTTTCAATTGGACACCATCTGGTGATCTGTAAAATAGCAGCAGTCAGATAACAAAGGCAACTCTAAAAACTAGGGTCCCCATTAGGATGTCGAGCGGATCGCCACCGCCATACGGGCGGTGGCGATCTGCCCGACATCCTTCCCCGCCCGCCACCCATTTTTCCCCCACCACCCATTTCCCCCCTGCCATATTACCATGGCAGGGGGGGCCGCGGCAGACTGAAAAGGGTTTCATATGGTGCCAACCATATTAGTGTGCGGCGGGACATGCTTTTCGCCGCCACGGAAAAGCATGGGGGAATGTCTTGTAGGGGCCCGTTGCGGGCCCCCAGGGACTCCGGGGGGTGGGGGATGCACATGGGGGGTACCTATGGTACCCCCTGCACTTCACTGTACAACGTGGCAGGCACCGCACGGTGCCTGTCACGTTGTGCATTGAAGGGCGCAATGTGCATTTTTAGCATCGCCCGCCGCAATGTTAAGAATGCGGGATGCGCCCACCAATGTGGCAGGCGCATCCTAATGGCCCCCACGGGACCGGCGCCCTTATGGCGGGCGGTCCCGTTTTACGTCAGGATGGCGGGCGGACAAAGTCCGCCCGCCATCCTTATGGGGCCCTAGGTCTCTATTAAGGGATCATATATGCAGAAGGTATGAAGGTGTCAGCATTATCAGACTTGAGTAGAAGTCCAAAAGAAAAGGAAATAAATGTTTAGCACGAAGCCTCACACTCACAAGAATAGGGAAAGCAGAGAGGTCTGTACCTCTCTAAATCTAACAGGGATCTCTCCTAATGCTAACTCCAACCACTCTAACTCAACACTACAGGAACACAACTATAAAATTGACAGAAGATTCCAACACATGCTATCTCTGTTCACACCACTAGCGACCAACGAAAATACTACTCTTGTGTTAATGCAACATTGCTCTGAATTCCCAACACATAGAACTAAAGGTGCCATTCTCAGCCTTGAATACCTTGCCATCCTGGTATATAGGGAACAGAAAGCTTCTTTGACCACTGTTGCTCCACGTTCAATGTCAAGTCTCTCTAAGGTCTCTCTGTCAGTCGTCTAATACAGACAATCAGTCTTTCACAAATTAATGGATTAATAATCCTGCAAAATAAGGTAAAATCAAATGAGCAAAAAAAACATTTCATGAGGCCTGTAGCCAGGCTAACTTAAATGAGCATTTAATGTGCACTTTGATTGCATGGTTATATACACACATGCGTACCTTTAAAAAAGAAACTGCATAACGTGAGCAAAACAATACATATTTCCATATGGAATTATAACTTGAAGTGTAGGTGTAAAACTTGAAGAAAGAATACATAACTCATGTTTAAAAGGAACATTAACGCACATGTATATAAATCTCATAGTTTCTACAGTGAATACATTTCAGTGACGCATTTAAATGTGTCACACACATTACTAAGATTAAGGCACACAGTGAACTAGTGAACACAGTGGGAGCTGTGTCGCCTGACTCGCTCTCCTGCTTGACCTTCTTGGTAGCCTAAACAGACCTTCAGCAGAGACCTTGCACGATTGGACCTCTGATCCCTCGCCAGACAGCTTCTGATTTCCAGGCAACCAGCCAACCGCCATTTTCTCCCGACTACACGACCCTCACACCCTCCCAGGCTACTTAATGCCGGCCGCACCAAAGGCAAGCCCAACTGCACACATCCGCACACCAACGGCGCCCAGCTACACCAGCTACACCCTCCGAGGATTGGACCCAGGGTACCGCAGGACCCTCTGCTGCACCCCCCTCACCCACAGACACCAAAGGAGCTTTCTACAACCACCACTGCCGTTTCACTGCAACCCAACGGAACCACGACACCCCACAAACGCCACCTGCCGCCAGCCCAAACTCCGATGCATGCTACTCAACATCCCTCCCTTACAAAACACGCCTTCGAACACCATCACCACCACCAGCCCAGACGTAGTATTCCTCACAGAGACCTATCTCAAGAACTCCTCAGCCCTGACATAGCCACTGCCACTCCAACCGGCTACAAAATGACACCCAAAACCGGCCAGTCACACCCAGAGGAGGAATCCACAAGGACACCATCAGGCTCCCACCTCTGAGTATCCCCCACACCCGACATGGAGCTCCTCAACTTAAGCATTCAAGCCAACACATACTCAACCATCAGAGGTACGCTCGCCTATAATCCACCAGGACCCCAATCCCCCATCTGCAACTCCATCCCCAAAATTATTTCCCCTCTCGCCTCGGTGACCTCAACTTCCACCTCGAAGACCCCTCAGACACCAACTCGGCCATCTTGCTAGACTCCATGGACAAACTGGGCCACAAACAGGTTGCCACAACCCCATGCACACCGCCGGCCACACCCTTGACCCCATCTTCACATCCAGTGACATAATCCTGTTCAGCCACTCAACCAAGCTCACCTGGACAGACCAGAACATCCTCCACTTCACTATTGCAGTCAACCGACAGACCACTGTCACCCCGCCCCCACCACCTGCCGCAACTGGAACACCATCACAGAATCCCAATGGACAACCACCCTCAACACCACCACCCTCCATCGTCAATCAAGCCACCACCCACCTATCGGGATGGATCATCACCAGCGCCGACTCCATTGCACCCTTCGAAACCCTCAGCAACAGAAGAACCAACCTGCATGCCAACTGGTTCACACCAAACTCAAAGCAGAAAAACGCAAATGCAAAGCTCTAGAGAGACACTGGCGCACCAGCAAAGACCCAGGCGATTATGCAGCCTTCAAGACGGTCCTCAAATCCTACCACCACGTCATCAAAGAAGCAAGGAAAGCCACACTCACCACCCACCTTCAGTCCACCAACCACACTGTTTAAAATCGTCAGAGAATTCTCCTCCCAAGATGCCATCGAAAACACCATCCTGCCATCCCAGTCCCTCTGCAACTCACTCGATGACTATTCTTAACGGAATATTAGATTCAGGATACCACAACATTATCCAATTCTGTGAAACCCTTAATCTTCAACAGTGGGTCATGGAGTCCACACACAGGGGGGACATATACTCGATCTAGTGTTCTCAAATGAACATATAATGGGACCAATTGAGGTCCTATCGGTGTGCTGGTTGGAACACCATTTGATCATTTTCCAGTTATACAATCTTGGGCTGAATCAGTCAATTTCTAAGAATGACTGGAACTTCCAAAGTAGAGACTGGAAGGGCCTTCTGAAGAAGGCAATGTCCCTCCCAACATTTGTGCCCACTGAGAACTGTGACACTAATAAGACAGTGGAGGAGAATTACGCAATTTATTGTGATAATATAACCACCAGGCTGGATCAAATGGCCCCGGTTAAAAACCATAAGAAACTTGGCAGACCATCAGCCCTGTGGTTTAATGAGAAACTTGGAACTCTGAAACTTGGCTGCAAGCAAGCAGAAAGGAAATGGTGCAGAGCCTACATGGAGGGGGACAAAACCTCCTGGAGGATAGCCATGATGGAATATAGGAAAGAAATTCGGGTAGCTAAAAGAGTGCTTTGCAAACTCCATCCTGAAGGCACAAAACAGTACCAAGGATGTTTTTAGGATCATAGATACTTTGATTAAACCAGAATGCTCAAAGAATGAGATTGTGCCTAGTCAGGGACTATGTGACAGACTGGCAATCTTCTTTGAGGACAAGATTAACAACATTGGTAATGGGTTACACTCAGGCAACATGCCCAAGGAGCCACTCTCTGCTAGTCGAGCTGAGGGGGAGAAATTATACCCCCTAGATCATTTTGATATGCTCTCCGCAGACGACTTTGAAAAAATGGCCATGGGAGTATCCTCAGGATCGCCTCTAGATCCATTACCACACAAAATATGGAAGGGGCTGGCTCCTGAACTTTTTCCAGCACTACGGCAAATCTGTAACCAATCTCTGATGAATGGCTCCGAGCTGACCTGCTGGAAACAGGCGTCGGTGACACCCTTGCTGAAAAAAGCGACACTTGCCCCAGCCTGTCTAAAAAACTATAGACCAATTTCTCTCCTGCCATATCCAGTGAAAATTCTGGATTGGGTGGTCAGTAGAGCGCTCTCCCAGTTCTTAGAAAGAAACAATAATCTGGACAAAGTACAATTTGGCTTCCGCCCAGGTCATGGGACGGAGACTGCCCTGGTGACCGTCATGGATGATCTACGGATGCGAGCCGACAGGGGACAGTCGGCCATATTGGTTCTCCTTGACCTGTCTGCTGCATTCGATACGGTAAACCATGGGATTCCCCTGTCCAGGCTTGAAAAGGTGGGAGTGACAGGCACCGCCCTTAAGTGGTTTCACTCCTACTTATCCAACAGACAACAGGAAGTAGCCCTCCCCCCGTTTTGGTCCAGGTTCTTTAACATATTACATGGTGTCCCACTGAAGTAGGCAATAAGCCCTATCCTATTTAACATTTACATGCGCCCTCTACCTGCCATCATCAGATCTCATAATGTTAATTTAGTAAACTATGCAGATGACATCCAGCTAATCCTGTCTTTAGAGGGTGAGCATTCAGTGTCCCTAGCAGACTTCCATGCGTGTCTGCAGGATATAGCAACTTGGCTCAGGGAGAACTCTCTTCAATTTAACTCTGAGAAGACAGGGATTCTACATTGTGCAGTAGGGAGAATTCCTTCTCCACTTCCTTCGACCTTCTGACCAACCTCCCCCAGTATTTCTCTGGCTCCCAGTAATGCAGTACGCAACCTGGGAGTCATGTTTGATAACAAACTGACACTAGAGAAACATGCCAACAAGACAGTTGGAAGTTGCTTCGGTCGGATTAGAGCATTCCGGAAAATGTTCCCTATGTTCTCCCTGGAGGCCAAAACGTTGATAGTCCGGAGTACTATCCTCAGCAGACTGGACTACTGCAATGCACTGCTCTTAGAGTCCCCACAATATCTGATTGATAGATTGCAGAGATTACAGACCATGGCTGCAAAAATAGCACTAGGGCGACCACGCCGCTTCTCTGCCTCCCTGGCAATCTCTGATTTTCATTGGCTGTCTGTCCTGCAGACAGTACAATTCAAGGCCCTATGCATAATGTTCAGGGTCCTGCATGGACAGGGGCCCAAATCCCTACAGGAAAAATGTATTTGGTATGCTCCCCCCCCGAATGCTTCGTTCTTCCTCCGCAAACCTGGTGAGGATACATAGAGTCAAGAAAGCTAAATCAGGAGGCCGGGCCTTCTGCACGGCAGCCCCCTGCCTTTGGAATAAACTTCCATCTGAAATCAGACTTATAGATAACTTTCTGCAGTTCAGAAAAAGGATAAAAACCTGGCTTTTTCCACGGGCATGTTCCCCGGTTTCCTGCTAATTCCGCCTGACAGGAGCTACAGTTTTTTACGCTCAGTCTACATTCTATCACAGTGCCAGGTTACCCGTAGGGTGTCAGCTGCGCTTTACAAGCAACTATAATAATAATAATATTTGCCAACATCTACACAAACTTTGAACCCCAACCTCCTTAACTGGACCTCCCTGCTCCTCCCTCCATCCTCCTGTCCCACTGCTTGACCGAATGGACACCCCTCGAAACTGAAACCACAACGTCCATCATGTCCTCCATCCATTCAGGAGCCCCGACTGACCCCTGCCCCACCACACCTTCAACCTTGGACACAAAGACATCGGTCACCTCTCACCAGCATCATTAACTGCGCTATTGGATCTGCCACATTCCTGGAAACATGGAAGCACGCCAAAGTAAAATCACTTCTGAAGAAAGGCACAGCGGACCCATCCGACTTCAAGAACTACTGGCCCATCTGGCTCCTCCCCTTCACAACCAAGGTACTGGAGAAAGCCGACAACTGTAATCTCACGGACTACCTGGAATCCAACTACATGCTCAACCCCTCCGAACCCAGCTTCCGCTCTAACCACAGTAAGGAAACGGCCCTTATAGCCACCACAGACGAAGTAAGTGCCATCATTCACTGCGACGAGTCAGGAGCCCTAATCCTCCTTAACCTGTCAGCGGCCTTCAATACAGTCTCCCATCCCCTCCTCATTCAAAGACGCCATCACATCAACATCCATGGCAATGTCCTCTAGCTACTATCCTCTTGTCTCACTAGACAGACTCAAAGAATCCGCCTCCTGCCATACATCTCCGACCACAAGAGCATCATCTACAGCATACCCCAGGGCTCCTCACTGAGCCCCACACTGTTCAAAATCTACATGACTCTGCTAGAACCCATCGCTCCCAGCCACAGACACAATATCATCTCCTATGCCAACGACATCCAGTTCATCCTCTCCCTCACCGAAGTCACAGACCCCACTAGAGTGAACTTCCAGAACGCCATGACAACATCGCCGACTGGATGAGAGCCAACTGCATCCATCTCACCACCGACAAAACTGAGGTTCTCTTCTTCGGAAGACCCCCTCACCGTGGGAGGACTCCTGGTGGCCCTTCCCCCTTGGACCACCACCCATGCCTGCAATCTCAGCATCATTCTTGACTGCAAACTCTGTATGAGACGACAGGTCAACTCGGTTGCCTTCACCAGCTTCAGCACCCCCAGATTTCTCTGCAAACTCTTCAGATGGATCCCAACCGACACCAGAAGAACCATCACACAGGCCCTCATCACCAGTCGACTTGACTACTGGAAAGTCCACAACACCGGAACCAAACAATCCAGAACGCAGCAGAAAGAATCATCCTGGACATACGCAGACATCCCCACATCACTCCTCACGCAGTAGCCTGCGCTGGCTCCCTGTCAAGAAGAGATGTCACTTCAAGCTGCTCATGCACTCCTACAGAGCCTTCCACAACACGGGACCAGAATACCTGAACAACCGCCTGACCTTCCACCAGCTCACCAGACACCTGCGGTGTGCCTCGCCTGGATCCCCCGCATCCATCGTACTTGAGCCGGAGGACGTTCCTCCTCTCACCTCGCTGCTAAAGCCTGGAACAACCTGCCCATCCACCTCCGAACCTCCACCTACCTCGCTGAATTCAGGTGAGGCCTCAAGGTCTGGATGTTCAAGTAGCTCCACCATGCATCGCTTGGAGCTCTACAAATATTGATTGATAACGTCAGGAGCACATATAAAATTGCACTTCTGTGAAAGGCAAGGGTGGAGTCTAAATTACGGTCATCCAGGGGCTTCAGGGGCCTGCATTACGCCCCTTGTGGTTCCTCATTTCCAAAGTTGGCAATTCCGGCTGTTACGCCACATAGGAGGAGAATAGTCAAAGTAATATGCTAGAGTTTAGCAAATCTCTTTGTCTTTAAGAATTACAAAACAAGAACAGATTAGCTCCACATTCCTATTAAAATTAAAATTTAGATTTTTTTCATATTTGATTGCAAATTTAAAAGATATATTGGTGTATTTGTTTGATCGATACTCATTTCTGTATTTTCTGAGTATTGTTTAAAGTTCAAATCGTAGAAATTGCTTAGGCAGGTGTACCAGCTTCCAGTAATGACTCAAGAGAGCCCCAGATTCCCTCAATTAAGTTATGGGGTCTAAACAGAAGTTAAAAGGTTAAGAACCGGGCTAGACAGCTTCCCTGTATGTCTTTTACATCATTGCATTCTTAGCATCTCACCATCCTTGTGTGGGCGCGGCGTGTTTCGGGCCATACATTTACGGGCGTTAGAGCTTCTATTTTTGGAGCAGACAATAGTGGAGCAGGTGCTGCGGTCTGTACAGTAGCGGCGCTGGCGGTCCTTGGGGGCGGGAGAGTTTAAAAAAAGTAGGCAGGGAGGGACGCGGCTCCATGGAAACAGAGAGCAGTGCCGAGGGGACCGGGAATGCAGCCGCGGCCAGGGAGCCGGGAGGTGAGGGGACCGAGAAGCATAGAAGCACCGGTTGCATATACCAAGGGACATAGGTCATGGCGACGAGGATAGATTTTGGGCTCAAGAGCCAGACTTTGGATGCAGGGACATAGGGTATCAAAGAGGTATGTGACTGGCAGGAGCCTGATTGCCAAAACAGGGATATGTGGTCCTGCGTGACATAGGCTGTTGTGATAATATGACGTTTTATGTTGTACTTATAGCGTGTGTTGCTGGACTCGGTAATGAATTATTGAGTTCTCAGAGAGGTGGTCATCAAGGTGGTCATCAAGTCGCAGATGCATGGTTCAAGATGGATAATGAAGATGTAGTTAGAAGGGTGTGTGAGGGAAAATATCAAGGGGGTATGGGGTGGGGTATATAGGTCTATAAGTGGGATTCGGAGTTTTGACGAGGGGCATAAGAAAGGTATAGGAGCTCGGAGGCATACCAAGAGATGTTGAGTTAGAGGAACTTACAGGATGAGATGATGAACGGGAAGGAGGAGTGATTCACTTGTGCTTATTTAGGAGTGATGCTGATTTGTAAAACAGTCGGGTTTGTTTAAATGACAACACTTAATGCAAAATAAAAGCAAAACGTTTCTGTCCATTTGAAGGTTAATCATTTTTTTATGGATCGATGAAAAAGCTGATGCATTTTGCCCATTGAAACAGAAACTTAAAACAACAATTCACGAACAGCTCAATTTAAAAGTATATTTGAGTTGTCTTAAAGTATTCATGATTGACAATTAAGTCGTAGTTTCCCATGTTAAAACAACAATACAACAGTTTGTATAAAATCGTGTACAAGTTCTAGCTCCTGGCCATTTCTAAATCCGAAAACATGAACAAATGAATGTTTTTTTTTCTCGGAGAAACCTGGGACCCCTTCTCAGTGAATGGATATTCATTGTGAAAGCTGACCTGTCCCTTTCCCTGCCCACCTCTTCCTTTACCTCCAAGCAACTTGATACCGGATTGGGAGTGCCTCAGGGCCAAAGCTGTCACCCAGGTGCTCGCATTGACATTCTAAAAGAAATCCCCAGTGCGAAGGGTCTATCTAACACTGGAAAGGGCTGCTCTTAAGTTGTCCGCAGAACAACAGGAATGTTTAACTAGCAGAGTTACTCGTTTTTATTTAACACCACCACTTGCTGCTTCATCATCATAGCTTTATACCCTTAATAAAGAGTATTTCATTATCTCATCCATAATAGCAGCTCTCTTAAGCACCTCTATCTTTACAGCCTACAATTTGCGGAATATGGTAGGGATTTAAAACTCTGACGTAGTGTCACTTAATAAAAATATGTCTGAGTTTTTATAACCTATTTCTTCATTGAATATTGGAATACCCCTTAAGCAAGGCTTAGTTTCTCCACCACCTTTTAAATTTTAGGAGTGATTTGCCAAATCTTTTAGTCTGACTTGAGGGTTGTTTACCCCTGTGGGACACGTGACAACCTTCAGTCCAACCTGCCTCTTTCTTGTGGATTTCAAGCATCGTCTTCATGAGGAGGTCTACCACTCAGCGATTTCAGGAATTGTATGCACAGGAGAGCGGTAGTCTCAGGGCGCTCTCAATGAATATCAGAGTGGTAGACTCAGAGGAGACTCTATTATTGTTAAACCTGCTATTGCAGCCTTTGCAGGTAATTTGCTTAACTCTTTGTCACCCTTAGTCAGAAGAAAAACATTCTACAGCATCCACGCCATCATTCTAGTTTATAATCTCCTCCTCCTAGCTAATAAGGAGACCCGGCTCGTTGACGCACCAGTTGCCACCTTTTCTGACTTACAGTTGAAATGCAATCATTTGTGTTACCACCCTGGCAGGCGGCCCTAGACACCTGGCCATGGCTCATTTGAGCACAATATGTTCAAGTGCTCTGCCAGCGTAACTACCTTTATCATAGTTTACTATATCCCACACAAACTTCTAGCAGCAGAAGTGTCTAACAAAGGCCCGTTGGGGCTGGATCTTTGCCAGATGTTGGCATAAAAACACCGTATTCAAATTACTTTGTATGTAAGATCATCTTATGAGGTTAAGCTAAATCTGCCATGGATCCGGCATTTGTGGACTTCTGTAGAAGATCTTTGTATTATAAGCTCTCCTAACAGAACTCAATGACATAACTCAATCCTTACTATGAATATCTAGCTTATCATAGCTCCTTAGGGACCTCTGTATGTATGTATATATATCATCTATCTATCTATCTATCTATCTATCTATCTATCTATCTATCTATCTATATATGTGTGTTTATTGATAGATGGATCCTCCTCCTCAAATGCTCATTGGGGGAGTACGAATTTGGACATCCTTGGCTTCACACAGGCTGTAGAGCAACCAACATTTGAGGCAGGCAAAACTTTTGATGTATTATTCCTGCTTAACGTAAATATAAAAACACTGGACCATCTGCTGCTCCCATGGTTGTCCCATTCTGTTTGATGTGATGGATGTTTTCCATCATTGGACCTTTGAAAATTACTTGCTAGCTGTTCAACAATGTGCCATGTCCCGATCAGCAAAACACACAAGATGATGGACGGAATGTTGCACAATGGCAAAACATTCACCCCCAGTCACAGATCTGGGTTTAATCTATCGCTACGATCCCACAAGAAAGTTAATTATCTGGTGCCCTGGACCCTTTTAATTATTACTTTAGTGGCAGTGGACATATTTGCTGCACATCCAATGCACAATTGGGCAATGTAAATATATTACACAGTATATAATAGGCAAGAGAAAAGAACAAGTAACATTTGGTGCTCAGAACAACAATTTAACTCCTTGTTACAAAGTGGTGTATATTGCAGCATTAACCCAAAAGGCTAACTGCTAACAGACACGAGAAAAAATATCAGAGCACACTAGCAACCAGTCAAATAAGTTGCAATTAAGACAAGTTTCTCTAGTGGTTGGAAATTCTCTCTGATTTAATTGATCCAGAAACAGGTTAATAGGCAGCACGTGTTTCGTCCTTGGGACTTTATCAAGGCTTACAATGTAATTGTAGCAATGTTTAGATGGTAACCGTCGATTATACTTGATACAAGCTATACAAAACTTTATGACTAATAGAAGGAAGCTTGCACACAGGGGTTTATGGTGTATAAAGAAAGGATGCATATAGTGTAACTATCGCATGGGTGAGTTTAGCACGACAATTTGTACCAGTGACTCGTATTGCGATTGCATGCCTAAGTGCAGCAAGTAAGGGTCCATAAAGTGCTTTAATGACCTCTGACTGCACAACCTACCACATTCAGCATCATGGTTACAATTTGAAATTATGTAGTGTCAATCAGCATTTTTGCAGAGCAAGATCTTCAACACAGCCAAGCCATCTAAGCAACTGCTTCCCGTCTTTGAAGATCACACCAGCCGGCGCCCTTACAACAGCAATGCAAACGTAATGCAGGAATTTCAAGCAAGAGTTGAATCCCTCTGCTTCGGCAGTGTTTTGCTGGCCCTCACCTAACCCATCCCCAAATAAAATAATAAATATTTGAATCACTTCTCTAGCCAAATTCCATTTTTTGTTAGACTTTTCTACATGCAGAACACACAAAATGTACCTAAATTCCAGCCAATTAGGCAGGGCTGCACATTCTGTACGAATTGATCATTTTCAGGACAAACTGTGTATATACTCATGTCGATTGCAGAGTGGTATACAATCTATACTCCATTGTAGTGAGTGATTTGCAAAACGTATGCTTTCTTTTTATTATTTGTTTTATATTATGACTGCCTTGGCCCTTCTATATCTGTTTGTTTTCGCTGTACATACTCGCAAGCTCCATGTATAAGCCTCATTATATTTTTTGGCAGTCTTTATATAGCATAAACTTAGCCCAAATGCATTAGAGTGCTTTACATGAGCATCAGGTTACATTACTGTAGGTTCAATTTTTTTGGGGCAGTGGGAGATGAAGTGATTTGCTCAGAATCAAAGGATGTTGAACCAATGCCAGGAGTTAAACCTGGCACCCCAGTATTAAAGTCAACAGATCTACCTAGTCTTCTATTAAATGCACACTTGCCTAGGTCACAATCTACATTTCTGTTCACTAAATAAAAAAAGTGTTGCCTAGAATCCAGGGAACCTGTTATTTTCTTCTCCAGTACGAGAAGGGTGAGTTACTGTTCAGGGCAGCTCCTGATCCTATTTTGTATTAGCTTGAGATTGTAAAGCGTGTCCCAGATCCTGAATCCACAGCAAACTCTTCCTGTGTTTCTAACATGGTTCCATTCCCAGAGTCAACTGCAGCTTCTTCCCCTTTCAACCAGTGTCTCAAACTGGCCCCAAATGAAGTTAGCAAGGACCTCTCTGCCCCTACCCAATTAACTCTCCACCCACTGCCTCTAAATAAATAACTAATCTTATCTATGGACATGGTGCTGTGGTCAATTCCCAACCCTGTGTTAGCCATTGTATATGTGTTCTGATTTGGTGCATAAAAACTGGACTTATTGTACTAATGTTGTAAATTAGAAATGGGTAATGCCATATCTGCATCCAAGGCTCCCAACAGCTAGGTGCCCCACCCCTTGACGTCAGTTGTCAGAACTCTTTTTAGAGGGCCACAGGGCAAGCAGGTGCTACTTGGCCCAACCGTCCGGGTTGACGCCTTTTACTCCTGATGAACTGGCTTACTATGGATCCTGAGCAACTGGGCCAAGTACCCAGAGGTGGGGGTTGATTGCTCTGGTTCTGATCGCCATTTGTGGGGTCAGGCCCCCATGAGTCATCACGCCGGCCCCTCCATTCAATGATGGCTTGAACCAAGCAGTATTCCTTGTACTTTTCAGAGGTCCCCTCTCTCTCCGCAAAGAGGCGACAGCCTGATTGTCACAGCACTAATTTCCTCTTAAAGGCAGCCCTCTCTGGCATATGGGGTTGATAACTGCACTCCACACTAGGGCTTGACCCCGATCCGCACTGCAGTAATCTAGAGCTGTCCTTTTCTGTGCTCTTCTCCCAGGATATCCCCTGTCACTTCGTTTCCCCCTCGGCTCTGGCTGGGTGGAGGTGCTCGGGTACAAAGTGAAGTGTTATCAGGCTGCCCTTGCCTCGCTGATCTAGGTCTTCAGTCTGGTTCGGCATGCATGAGGGCAGACCAGCTACCTCTGCATGCTTTGTTGTTGTGGTGCAGACCAACATCACAGACTCCAATGGCTTACAGAGGCATCCCATAGTGCTGATTCATTGTCGCACCTGTACTCAAGCCTTCATACTAACCTTTGGACCTGTATTTCTGTTCCCTACGCAGCATGTCGCAGAGGGAATAAAAAGCACCGGGGCAAAATGAGGTGGAAGGAACAAGGGTCATAGGACAAGGTGGATGTTATGTTATGTTAAAATAAATTTGTAAAGTGCACGTACACCAGGGAGGCTTCATGGCGCTATTTTGATTGAAACCCAGGTCCTGGAGATTTATTCAGAAAGCCTGTCGTAATAACCACGTTTTTAGGATGCTTCCGAAGCCAAGGAGTTTGGTGCAAAAGTGAATTTCAGAGGGGAGGGAGTTCCAGAACATAGGGGCCAAAGTAGCAAACCTGGCACAACCAGTGCGCTTTAATTTAAAATAGGGATAGGCAAAAGTTGCTTGTGGGCTGCACGGAGATTGCGTGTGGGGACAAATTTGTTAGTCAAGTTATTCACAACTTTTGGGCTTCTTCCATTGAGTGACTTAAAAATAAGACACCCAACCTTGAAGGCACACCAATGAACAATCGAAAGCCAATGTGGGCTACTCCACGGAGACAGCTCTCCTCCGAGCCACCGAGACTTTAAGAGCAGGGGCTGATGCAGGTCACACAATGGCCCTAATTATGCTCGACCTGAGTGCAGCTTTCGACACCGTAGCACATTCCATCTTGCTGCGGTGCCTGAAGGAAGCTGGGGTGGCTGGTCATGCGCTTTGCTGGCTACAGTCATTCCTCTCAGAGAGATGCTTTCAGGTTCAGCAAGGGACTTGTCGCTCAGCAAAGATGCCATTAGATCAGGGAGTGCCTCAGGGCTCGGCTCTTAGCCCCACTCTTTTTAATCTTTATATGGCCTCTCTGGCAGAAGTGGTACAATCATTTGGGGTGGAATTGGTGTCGTACGCCGACGACACCCAGCTGCTGATCTCTTTATCGCAGAACTCCTCCAACACTCCTACCAACTTTAAATCCTGCATGCAGGCACTGGGAGAATGGATGGACTCCCACTGTTTAAAACTCAATGGTTCTAAAACAGAGGTGCTGGTGGTGGGGGGAAAAAGCGATAACTGGTCAGCTGAGTGGTGGCCTTCTTGCTTGGGTCCTACTCCTACCCCCTGTGAGGAAGTAAAGAACTTGGGAATCTGGATGAATCCCTCCCTCTCGTATGATGGCCACATTAGGCGTCTTGTGGGCAAATGTTTTGGAGTTCTAAAGACCCTAAATAAAACTTTAGACCTATTGCCCCTTGCGGCCAGAAGGACTTTAACACAGGCACTGGTGACCTCGCGGTTGGACTATGGAAATGTACTGTTCCTGGGGGCAACCGAGGGTAGCCTGGGCCGCCTCCAAGTCATCCAGAACTCCGCCGCCAGGTTGGTGCTGAGAAGACCTAGGAGGGCCAATTCTCAGAAGGCGCTAGATGCGCTTCATTGGTTGCCTGTGAAGAAACGGGTACGTTTTAAGTGCCTACTCTTCTGTCATCGGATTGTCTGGGATAGGTCGCCCGCGTATTTAAAGGATCTAGTTAGCCGGTATGAACCCTCCAGGACCCTTCGTTCGGAGGGGACCGGTCTGCTGACAGTCCCCAGGATGAGGAAGGCCAGAATAGGTGGTCGCTCTTTTGCGCTCCATGCAGCTCAACAATGGAACAAACTTCCCATGGCCTTGAGACTCGAGAGTAGTGAAGCGCGGTTTAGGGCCTTGCTGAAAACTCACTTATACACAGCATAGACCTCTGGTTTCTCTCTCTTGCTGGTTTCTCTGCTAGCTTAGCGCGGGGACATGCCGTGATGGCATTACTGTGCGCTTTATAAGCTCTTTATTATTATTTATTATTTTCAATGTAGTTGCTTTAAAAGAGGAGTGACATGATGGTGCCTAGGTTGATGAACAATCAGACTTGCGGCCTGATTTTGTACCATCTGTAAACGTTTGGATAGATAAGGGGGATGCCAAAGTATAACGAAATGGCATAGTCGACATGGGACATGACCATGGCGATGATCACCTGAATCTGAGCTTCATGGGTAAGAAGTCTGCAGATCTTTTTTTATTTTCCTGAGTTGGAAGAAGCAGGTGGAGATCACCTACCCAATCTGAGGCTTCAGAGTGAGATCCTGACTGATTATTACCCCGAGACTCTTGGCCGAGCTAGGTGGGGAGGGGACTGACCCAGCTCCCTAGGCCAGAAATAAGGGCCCCATGGATTTTTAGAGATGCCACCTGTTAAAACAAACTCAGTCTTATCCGGATTAAGTTTTAGATTGTTACTGTTCATCCACTGACTAATGAACAGCATGGTAGATTGAAAGGCATGAACCAACTCCGAGGAGTTGCTTATGGGATAAATACGTTGGAAATCATCAGCATATGATCACTGATGGGGATATTGAGAAAGGCATAGAGGGACAGTGAAGTAGGACAGGGTAGGGGCACTTAGGACATGCTGAAACATAGAAAGGGCAGCGCGAGGACAGACGCCTGAGTGTCACTGCTAAAAGCTAACCGAAAGAAATCTGGATGAACGAAGGGTTGCATTCACTGCGGCTGCCGCAATCAAAAAGAGTGTCAGCACGCTCAAAACAAACACGACACTGAGTTTACCATTGAAATAACGTCACCCCAGCCCCAAACGGCTTCAAGAAATCGGAAGCAGATATAATTGAACAAAAACGAGATGAACAACACACTCACAGAGACTGCGACATAAACAAACCGAAAGGTGTATCACAAAAACGCCACAAGTTTACAGATACAAGAAACACAGTAACCTTTAAAATCAGAGGTACCCAGTCAAGCCCTGATGAAAAACCCAACAAACTATCATCGGGTTTGGAAACGCGTCGGCTGTTTCTTATAGAGTTCATTATTGTTCGCAGAGGGGTCCATAAGGAAATTGTATTATGTGAAATGTTTCCCCTGCGACATTAGTCCTACACCAGAAAGACTGAATACATAGGACTGATATGTTTTTAAAAAAAGAACTGGTGTACTGTTGTAATGTGAATTTTGAATCGTATGAAGTATGTATATGTCAACATTGATTTGTTTATGCCTTATTGGTTAGATTCGATTCTTTCCAGTTATCCATGATTGTTGTATGTATTGTAGTGTGTCAAAACTTGGACATTTGAAATTGTATAAATGTATCTAAGTCAAATGATGAAATAATTGATGATAAATGCAGGCATCTACGAATAAGTTTACCTAGATGCTCAGGGCTCTCAAAAATAAATAGAGTAGCCCAAAACAAAACCGAGACCGAGTCATTATTACTTGATGCAACATAGTAAGGGCAGCAGTGGGACACTGATCAGGGTCACAGGAAATGGCAGGGTGGCCTTGGGCATTAGAAGGGGTGCTCGCTAATTAAATACAGAATTAAAAAGCCACAGGAGGTTACCCGTAAACCAAGTTGAGACCTGGGTAAATAGTGTTATAGCAAACAACAACGTCTCAGTGTGTAATATTCAAAGGCAATTATGTAAAACGTGCTACACAGGTATTAAAGAAAGAAACAAGGAGTCATAAATGATTTTAAGAAAAATGTGTAGAGCGGTCTCTATTTTGAAAGAATGAATACGAATAAAGTATCAGCACTATTTACATTATATGTGGGTGTAACCCATGCAATCTTGTGCACTACAGTGCTTGTGCATAAAAGTTAATGGCGCAAGTGACAAGGGAAACAGCGAAAAAACAAAAAAAGCGGTGCAAAAAGGATTGTACAATTACTTAAATGGTTGCTAAACGTCTAAAATTATTATGAAAAAAGCGAATCATCAACAAGTTAAAGAACTAAGAACTGCAATAGATGCGCTGAGTGGTCTACGCCGTTTCGACCTGTGGTTGGTTCGGGTCATCTTCAGGACCGGGTTACAAAAAAAAGCAATTCCAAGGGATAGTACTTCAATATATGCACCCAAGGTCTGGTGTGCAGGAGGATCCAAGCGGATGAACGAGGTGATGCACTACCGGTCTGTGGTGCAAGGGGAATTTCGTATACAGAAGCTGGTGTGTAGGTCCGGGTTTCCGGATCGCATATGGAACAGTTGTTGGGGTGGGGGGGGGGGGGGGTGGGCATAGTGTAGTAGTCAAACAAGGCCGGCGTCACGTTGAGGACGGTCAGGCTGGGTTGATGACTCAGTAATGGATACAAGTAGCAACCCGAGAGGATTGCGAGTATTCCCACTGAATGAGAGAGACCTCTGGAACGTGACGTTGGGTCAACCCGGAGTAACACAGACCTAGTCTGGACATCTTCACTGTGATGCTGGCCTTGTTTGACTACGCCCCTCTCCCGCAACGACAGTGCCATAAGCGATCTGGGCACCTGAATCTGCACGCTAGCTACTGTGCACAAAATTCCCCTTGCACACCAGACTGGTAGGGCATCACCTCCGTCCATCCACCTGGATCCTTCTGCCCACCAGACCTTGGGTGCATATATTGAAGTACCATCTCTTGGAATGCCTTGTTCCTTAACAGCCTTGACAAATTCTGTTGCACCAGTTCCTGAAGATGACCTGAACTAACCAAAGGTCGAAACGCCGTCGACCACTCAGCACAAACATTGGCATTCTTGGTTCTTTAACTTGTTGATGATTCTGTGTTTTCATAATAATTTTTGAAGTTTAGCAACCATTGGAGTAATTGTACAATTCTTTTTGTGCCGCTTTTTAAAAAAGTTTCTTCGATGTTTCCCTTGTCTCACTTGTCATTTGCACCATTCACTTTTATGCACAAGCACAGTAGTGCGCAAGATTGTATGGGTTATGGTTATACCCACATATTATGTAAATAGTGCTGATACTTTATTTGTATTCATTCTTTCAAAATAGAGGCCGCTCTATACATTTTTCTTAAAATCATTTATGTCTCCTTGTTTCTTTCTTTCTGCAATTACTGTGCACGTTTTACATGATTGCCTTTGAATAGTACCTATTAAGACGATGTTGTTTGCTATAACAGCTAACTAAATACAGCATGAGTTTTCAGAGGGCACAAGGAAACTGGGACTGGCACCTAAACACAGTGTGTCTGCTTCTTGGAAGCAATATGGCACAGTAAGAGGGCACTAAGCAGCTTGAGGAGGCACTCACTGAAGCACCATAAGTTGCTACTAGGACAAAGTGGAGGGCAGTGGCGGCTGCTTCGGAACGGGGGTAGTGAGGCAAGAGGGGTGGAAATAAATGAAAAAAATAACAAGAAATAAACGTACCTTTTAATTCTCCGCTGCCTCTCCTCCGTCTTCTTCAGGTCTGCTATAGCACAGGAAGCACTCAGGCTTCCGGGCTCTCCCAACTAATCGGGACACTGCAGAAGCCGCGCGCTGATTGGTTTGTGCTTCCTATTTGGATGCTCAGGCAGTGCCTGTGGAGGCTGGGCATGTCCTCCATGGGGCAGTGCAACACAGCTCAATGGAGAACATGCCAATAAAAACTGTCATGTGCACTTAGAGGAGTGCAAACCACGCCTCACTCTGCTTGGCGTTATGGAGTTCAGCCCCGCCCCCACTTGACTTCGAGTGCCAGAGAGAGAACTAAAATGATAACGTCCTGCTATTATCATTTTCTTTTTCTTTTGCACTCTGCTTAAATAGCGGTGGGGCGACACTCTTCCGCCTTAGCGGAGGAGCTGCCACTGATGGAGGTGCACCGGGGCATAGTGTGGGGCACACCAAGGAGGATAGTTGGGGGAGCGAATGCACTGCTAAAACATAGTGATGACAGTATCTTGGCACAGGCTGCAGGTGGATATGAGAAATATAAGGGGTTGCAGCAGCACTGAGGCACAATTAGCCTCTTAAGTGCTGCGTCGGGGTGTTGGCCGACGGCAGCACTACCTCCCCAGTGCTGCGCACGACCATTGGACGTCCATTCAGCACTAGTTCCAATGGACAGCGCAGCACTGGGGAGGGATATTTGCGCCGCATCTAAGGTGTTAGGCACACCCTATATCACATGAGTGATTCTGTGCGAGGTGCTTTGCATTGTTTTGCCTTCCAAATTTGCTCCTTACTGAAACAAACTTCAATTTTGCTGAAGTCTTCCAAATCTTTTGGTTATGGGGCTAGTTGAAAGAATTGGGGCAGATTTGCAAAGCATTTCTACAATCACACACACCCATTCAGCGTTTGCAGCCACAAAAATGCTTTCTCTAGCTTACAAATCCAATTTTAGGACTTATGGGGCCAGATGTATCAAAGGGTTTTACCCATTACCCATTCTGTGTCTATGGGAAAATATGTTCATGCATATGGGCCTTAAACTTTTGCCGACTCCTAAAATGGAATTCCGACTCCATACTGATTCGATATTTGGAATTGGCAAGTTGTAGGCGTCCCTTCCAAATACCGATTCTGCATGTGATGTATCTTTACATTGAAAAGTTACTCCTGAATTGAAGTGGTAATCCATTTGCAAAAGAGAAATTATCCCCTTCTGACCCCTTTCACTTTGTGTATGTCCAAAAAAAGTTAATTGGGGAGAAGGCAGTGATGAAAAGGACCACTGCCAAGTCTGAAACAAGTCTGAAAAAAAGAAACGTATTTTTTTAACCGCATCGCTGCGGCCGTTATTTTTCCGGTACGCAGCTTTTTTCTAAAAGCCGCGTTAGATGACGAGCTCAGCTCGTCATCCGCACACGACCACTGTGGCTGATGACTAGCTGAGCTCGTCATCAGCATCGAAGGGGTTAAGCGCAGGTCCGTCTCCTTTATGAAAAACGGCTGCATTTAAAAATAAATAATAATAATGTACTTTATTGAAAGGCAATCACAAAAATGGTCTGCTGACCCAGCAGGCTTCTATCTCTGTGATAGCATCCTGTCTGAGTGAGTCACAATTTGCGACGTACCTCATTAATCTTTGTGAGGTGGATTGGAGTATGACCTATTAGTACATATCTCGGTCTGTCAAGTTCTTTACTGGCTGAATTAGATCTGATATTTCTTGATGGAATGCAAGGGTGGATAAGCAACAGCTTTCTAATAGGAGTATGTCTGCAGGTCTGTTGGTGAAGTAGGGAAACTGAAAGTCTCATTGCCAGGCTAGATTGATCACATGCATGTTTGGCCGAGCACTGTGACGAGAGGGTGCTGGTGGCTCAGAAGTTTAAGAAGCCTATTGATAATCTAATACCAGTGGAGTTTGAAAGGCCTTCTGATGCTAGGTGGACCGTAGGTTGCAAATCCCATAAGGGACCAGGGGCCATATGTATGAAACTTTGGTTTTGCGATTCTCATATAGCGATTTTTTGCGAATTGCTATTTGAGAATCCCAAAACGAGCTGTATGTAGGATTCGCAAATAATTTTGCGAATCCTACATATTCCTGAATTGCAAATTGCGATTCGCAATTAAGGAATACCTCCCCATTCATTTCTATGTGCCTAGAGGCCCATAGGAATGAATAGGAAGACATTCTCAATTTGCGATTCTCAATTAGAGAATCGCAAATTGAGAATGCAATTTTAAGAATGCCAGGGTGTCAAAAGGACACCCTGTTGCATGTTACAATATGCATGTGTGCACATGTGGCACACATACATGCCCTAATGGCATGTATGTGTGCCACATGGCACTTTGAAAAATGCAAAAAAGTGAATTTTTCAGAATAATCGCAAATCACCACCAACTTGAAGTTGGTGGTAATTTGCGATTCCTCAAGGCCAAATTACACTTTTTCTATGCGTCTTGCATTGCATTTAAGGAATAGCAATTTGCGATTCCTTAAATGCAATCGCAAAATAAGGAATCACAAATTTTGCGATTCCTTATTTTGCAAGGAAGTTTTTCTTTAATACATACCCCTGAGCCAAACTGCGATTGCAAACGACGAAATTCTGCGAATTTCGGCGTTTGCAATCGCTATTTGGAATGATACATATAGCCCCAGATGATGGATTTGGTGTTTTTTGGGGCTTTTAGGCTCATTAAGGTAAGTCTCCTAAAGGGCCGAGCTAAACGCTGAATCAACATGCGGATGTTTCATCTGCATGTTCAATGCAAAACCAAGTCAAGTAATGTCTGATCTGACCTTCAATCCATCTGCCGTTAAAAAGTAAGTTAGGGAATTATGGTTTCATATATGAAGGACTGGATATGATGCCAGATTGATGCCATTGAGGCAGTCGTGGAAATAGAGTCAAGTGGTAAATTTTTAAGACCGTGATGCAAGAGAGTAGGGCAGATCAGGTTGGAACATCAAGAGAAAATGTATAGTTTCTGTTGGGGTGTCCTCATTGGTTCATAAATGATTGAGCTGAGCTGGATCATAAAGATATCCATGGAAGATACATTTACGTACAATTAATTTAAATAAGATTTATTTTCCGCCACTACTGTGACCCTTATGGATCAATTCTGTTGATGATTGAAGTATTTCGGATATGAGATTCGGGACCTGATCTTTCCACAACCAGCAGATCATTCAATGTTTTCTTACAGGTACTGGGAGGAAGACATTTAGATATGGCGAAGGTGGGGATTACCCCTGGGACAGCTCAGACGATGGCACCTGAACCCTTCACAATGCTCCATAAAAGGATGAATGCAGCGGAAGAGCAGACAAAGTCGCTCCTCAAAGACCTGGCCAAATTAGGTGTCAACACCCAGAAGTAAGCATGCATTCGTTTTCGCGATAATCTATTAATTTGATGGATTTGCCATAGGGAGTAATGAATGATGCTAGAAAACGTGAATGGAATGAATTAAGGATAAATTATTACTCCCATCTTTAAAAATTTTGAGTAGTAGTAGACGCGATCGACCGCTGTCAATCTTAACTAAAAATATTGATGTCCTAGCTTTAATTTTCAATGAAGATTGGTGGCCCTGGGTAGGGATGAGTATTAGTTGTCCTAGGCCAAAATGACCCTTGATAGTCCAAGGTGGTAATAAAGGTCAGTGCCCCCAGGCGGTAATGAAACTTAGTGATGCCAGGCACTAGGGACCCTCACAATAATGACTGAGTAATGAGTACCCCTGCCCTCAGTGAGTAATCGACATCAAGGGCCGTCATTTTGATGAGCCCTTCTGGGCATAAGGATAGATCAATGTTTATACACGTTGGCATGACATCCTCTGTAGCTGAAAAGCAACACATTAAGTATTAAATAAGAAATAAAACTGTTGTTAAAAAGATATATATTCTCTGTTGGTATTCATAAACACCTGGAGAGACTGAAAAAAAATCTTACGCTGTTAAAACTATAGGGAACTTTGCCATTTTGTAGCATACTTTGCTACTTGTACCCGTGTTGTGTTTATTTTTATTTCTTCCGGCCTTCGTGAACATCGTTCAAAGTTGAACAAAAAGAAAACATTTTCTCTTTATAAAACGTAATTCTCTGTGGGGAGGGAAAGTGCCCCAAAGCAATTACTTATTTGTGATTGCTTTTTAACGTGTTTTATAAGGGTTTATGGAGAATGTCTTGCTTAAGAGTTGAAGTGAAGACCTGCTTGGCCTCTCCCAAATGTTGCCATGATTGTATGTAGGCCTTTCTGCCCCAACCGCCCAAATAGGGGGTGGGGGTTCACTATCCAGCATGTCTGTCTCGGCTCCCTTGCTCATTTATTTTCCAATACACATACATGAAGGGTGTTGCACTGCCAGCATCTGATTGGCATGCAACTGATGGAGCGGTAACTTCTTCTGGTAATTTCTCAATACAAAACCCTCATGCTACCTCTAATTTACCGCTGAAAAGGTGTTGGGCCCTTCACACCATGTATTACCTTCAGGAGGCTTTAATAATCATGAACAGTCAAAAATGCAATTATTAATTTAAGCCAATAAAGAGAGTTGTTGAGTATTTAAAGGGTTTTATTTTCAAGTCAAAAGTTAAGTTTTCTCTGACCCTTTATTCATTAGTGAAATATCAATCAGGTTACAGAATTTGGAAAACAGAAAAAATAACATTAATACAGAACATATTACAGTCTGCATATAAGCATAACATGTAGGAATGTGGCACAAAATGTCATTCAAGACTCAAAGAGTTTCTAAGAAAAATATAGTCTTGCAAGGCTATTCAAAAATCAAATAGTTTGCAAAAATCTCCCATTAAGAGAAATAAATGCATAACTCAAATAAATCTTTTCAGACCTAATTAATTAGTCAAAGCATAACTTGAAGTTTAGCATCTATTTCTATTTAATCAGCTGCACTCTCTGTCTGTCTGTGTCTAAAAAGCAAGCAGGGAGTGAGATAGCCCCTCCTTCACCAGACCTCAAAGGAATGCGGCCAAGATATGACGTGGAAGCAAGAAACCTCCCCCTGACAGTCCTCGGACGCAAACCCTCCCTTCAGCAATCTCCCGGGACGTTTCTCGTACCTAACCCATAGAAGCCTAAGCCAAAATGAGCAAGAAGCCAGCTGAGCTGAGAAAAGCCAGCCCCTCCTCCGGAGAGGTCAGTTTTATACACAACATTTTGGCAGACTACACAAAGATGTAACATCTTTCAGGAAAACCTGTACGTTGATTGGTTGGTCATGAGGGCATGAGTTTGCACTTTCCTGACACATTAAAAAAACAGTTTTAACAAAAGAAGTATACATGAATAATACATTTATAAACATTTGCAACATTTACTAGGGAAAATGTTTCATTTTAATTCTTCCTTCCTTTTCTCAGTGCAGTAGGACGGATACTTTAGTTAGCTGGTACATTGGCACAATCACAAGAATGTACAGTTCAAGCTGTCCTTGACTCCTTTAGGAAGGCTGGTACAGTCTGCGCATGCTCTCTTCTCTTTCAAAGCAAGCCATAGCCTGGTTTCACAGGCAGCCATTTAATGGTAGGCCCCAAAATAAAACAAACAAACTGATAATATTAATGTCATGTATAAATGTTTACCTAGCCAAGCTACTAATGTAAAGCAGCTTTTCTATTATTTATGACAACATGGCAATGTGCAACAAAGAAAAAGAGATGTTATTAACTGAAAATATTTATCAAAATATGCAACAAGTCAAAGTCTTTTACGACAGAAATAGTGGATTTAGGGATGAGCTGGGAAGAGAGAAACACATTCTATTAATCTTCAAAGCTAAAAAGGCCACTTTTCTCTACATTGCAAAAACACATGTTAATTCAGCAAAAGCAACTCAGACTGAATAGGCCTCACTTTCATGTTTTACATGTGCTATGTTTTTTAACTTGCACCAAAATGTGTGTGGCAATTTAAATGCAGTTTGTCTGAAGCACAAAAAATAAAACAATGCCTGACTGCAGATGAAATCTGCTCCATCAATCCACCCTTCTGATAATTCAAAACATAATAAAATTATTTTTAATTCATCACACATATTTCCATATTTCATTTTCAAAAGTGATTTTTTTTTTTTTTTTTTTTTTGCGAAAGCTGAGCATATAACAACTTTACTTCTATTTCTAAGGCAAACACAAGTCTATCTGTAATCAGATCATATATAGCCAAGCCCAAATGTTTTAGTGCAGAGTTCTGTAAGTAGCTTCTTGGAACAGTTTGTCTTCTTTAAAATAAGTAACTAAAATAATAAAAAAGGAATTCAACAGGACAGTTTCAGCATTTCTTTGCTCTTTGTCATCAGCTTGCCATCAGAATGGCTCATTGGCATTCTGTACCTTTTCAATGCAAATTAGACTACTTAGGTGCTGAGAAACTTGGACAGAGCACCATCAATCCTTTGCACTTTTTCAACCAATGCCTTTCACTCTTATCTTCACTTTGATCATATTAGGATGTTTCACCACAGCATGGGTGGGCATAGAATGTCATAGTGGGTTGCTGCAGTGGGTGCACTTGACCATTCGTTCTTTGTCCAGCCCGTCATGGTGGTTGTGCTGCTGAGTGGAGATAACTCTAGAGTCTCAGGGGGACTTTCGGTGCATGGTGAGTGTGCAAAGGATTGGCAGACCAGGCGCCCAGCCTACATTGGTGCACCTCCTTGGCCTGGTGTGCATGGAGACAGCACTGAGAGAGTGTTGAAGCGAGGCTGGGAGGGCTGGATCGGACAGAGGGTAGGCAGAGGTCTCCACTCAAATGCATTTGAGACGGCTAAAAATCATTGTGCTGGGTGTTTATCCCTTTGCACATGCCATGACCTTTAAGGTGCTTTTGTATAAAGACGGCAAAGAGACAAAATGACAGACCTCGGCTCACTTATTTAATTATTGTGCACTGGTACATTCATATCATGTACCCTAAAGTGGGTCACAGTGGACAACTAAGCCCAGGGAAACACCATTACAACGCAGTCATTACAATGCACTACCTTTACAACGTGGGTGTTACAACGTAACTGCATTTACATTGCATGTTATTACAACGCAGGCATTACAGCACATGTCACTGCAACGCATGTCACTACAACGCATGCCATTACAACGCATTATAAGGTAAGTTTTGGGGATTGTTTAAGTTTTAGGTTGGGTATGGGTTTTGGGGTACATGGGAATAGTAATTTTTACCCCTACACTATCCAACACTTACCCTACTGTTGCACTCACTGGAGTGGGAATAGTATTTTTTACGCCTACACTATCCAACACTTACCCTACTGTTGCACTCACTGGAGTTAGAATAATAATTTGTACCCCTACACTATCCAACACTTTCCCTACTGTTGCACTCACTGGAGAGAGAATAGTAATTTGTACCCCTACACTATCCAACACTTACCCTACTGTTGCACTTACTGGAGTGAGAATAGTAATTTTTACCCCTACACTATCCAACACTTACTCTACTGTTGCCCTAAAAGTATTATGCGTTGTAATGGTATGCGTTGTAATGGAATGCGTTGTAAATGTAGTTTCTAAAAATGCGTTGTGATTTCATGCGTTGTAAAATCATGCATTGTAATGGATGTTGTGATGTGAATACTGCGTGTTTGTGTTGTAACGTGTTGTAGTGAATAAATGCAGTTCTGGTCCAAGTAGTTTTAATGTGGGTTTACTCCATGTAAGATATTACAGCGTCCTATTCCTTAGCCCCTAAATCTACACTAGACCCGCTAGGTTTGAGGCACCTTGAATAACGTGCACCAGCAAACCATAACTTCTGTTACTGCCTATAGCAAACCAGACAAGGCAATACACTTTTAAAATGTCAGGCCTTCTGGCTTTGTCTGGTTCTTTAGGAACACAATTTCTGAACCGCAGCCTTTAGTAATGCAGGTTACTTCATTTGAAACCAACATCCTTTGGTGTAACCCAACAGCAACAACATTTGCAATTCACCCTTGATAAGCCTGACCTATTTCCTTTGGCACAGCTTCTCAAAGTCCCAGAACTAGTATTTCTTATTTTTACTTCAGGTTGCATAGCAACCACTCAAATCTCTCAATAGGCCCTATATCCAGGGCATTCACAAGAGGTCACCTCTAGGAGTAGCTTGAACATGAGCTAAGCACTGCCTGGGCCCATCACTCTTCCTCCTAAATTATTTTGGGTGAGCTTCTTCTCCCTGCAGGATGGTTTTTTGGTCATGGCCCTACTGCATTTGTTCCACCCAAACCAATACTAACACCTTGCCGATGCCCTACTCACTCCTTGGCACCCGCTGGCAAATAAGGACATATGTATGTGCCTGTGGCATATCAGGCGATCCACCACCACCACCGAGGTGATTGTTGGAAACAGCCACAGGGAGAATCTTTTCTTTTACCTTTTAAACAATTTGATGCAGCCTGCTGGGCCAGTATTTACTGCTCCAGTCCCTTGGGTTTGCTGCAACACACAATCTGGACAGTCTGTGTGTCTGATTCCTCTATCTGCACATCTGTTCTGCATCAGCTCAGGCTGGTCCTTCCTCTGTCTCCCAATGCTCTTTTTCTACTCCCTGAAGATGTCTAGGGACTTGCACAGAAGCAGAGTGGTGGTTCCCCCTTCACATCCACCTCCAACATGTCTTGAGTGATGCATTGTGTGAGGTCCTAAGCGGTGCATGGTGGATGCATGTTATAGTTTGCTCACTAAACTATAACTTTTGAATCTTCGTGTTTTTGAGGTTTTAAACATAAGTTTTTTTAAAATTAAATCACCCAACTTTAACTTCACTTTAACCTTTTTTCTAACCAGTGTATTCTAGGTTATTTTAATTGTAAACTAAGATCTTTTTACCATACCTAACTATAATGTCACTCTAACCTTTGTATTTCTTCAGTGAATGTCTAGATCTTGTTCATCATTTTCAGCCATCTACCCTGCAGCGCTGGGCCTTCGCTCTGAGAGTGGCCGCAAGGC
Source organism: Lissotriton vulgaris (assembly GCF_964263255.1). Classification (NCBI taxonomy): domain Eukaryota; kingdom Metazoa; phylum Chordata; class Amphibia; order Caudata; family Salamandridae; genus Lissotriton; species Lissotriton vulgaris. The sequence goes on along the minus strand of NC_141699.1, from coordinate 1,037,424,577 downwards.
CTACGGTTACCCACCAATGAGCACCCAACCAGTTGGTCACAGGATAGGCTCTTAAGTCAATGCCATCACAGTCAGCCAACCTCCTGCTGCACACTTCCAAAGGCCTTACTCGGTGATGGGTTGACTCTGGGTCTGATCCAGCCCAGGCCCTGCGCCCAAACCAACAACCCTGTTTGCGGCCATCTCCTATCAGACACCAAACCCACATTGCATTTTTTGCACTTAAAAAAAAAAAAAAATACCTGCACCACAGTATTCCCACGGTACCTGCCATACAAGTGTCTCTCGTCTAGTTTCGTTGCAATGTGCAAGCTTCCCCTGTTGAAGCTTGCACATTAAAGTGGCATCATGGAGGTGATGCTTGAATGGTGGTACCTGTTGCGATACTATTGGACTACTTGAGAGGGCTGCTCTGGGTCGCACAAGAGTACTGTTATACACATGTTTTGAAGTTTTTACATATTTTGCTAATTTTGGCACCTGGGTCCCACCCACACAAGTATCAGGGGGTCTGGGTGTCCATACTATACCCTTTGTGTGTGTGTGTTTTTTTTTTTTTTTACAAGGGCTCAGGACACTGGGATTACCCAATACATTTTTCTGGGCCGCGGCCAGTCAAACAAATAGTTTGTTTCCATGGTACTGAAAGGGTAAACAGGAGTAAAAGCTCCCTTGGCCAATCAGAAGACCCTTATTCTTTTAAGGAACTGCAGGACTCGGGCAGGACCAAACGTCCAGATATACCTAACTTTTTTTACTCCTACAAGACCAACCTGAGCACATCAAAATAAGAGAAACACTTGCCCTATTGAAACACTAACCTAACTATAACTACACAATGGCGACGAAGCAGGCCCTGGGGACATCCATTCATGATATATATGTATGACATAGTGGCATCCAAGGAATTAAGTGAGGGTGTGGAGAGATTAAATTAGGTGAAGGAACACTTGATAGTTCATCTATTACTTTATGTCCGCAAAAGTGCAAAATAAAAACGGAGTGCATTTTCATTTCGTTTTTTCCATTATTCTTTGGCCATTACACTGAGAAACATTAATGTACATTTACCATGTCACTTCTGTATATTTCCTGCATTCCCTGAAGACTTTACTTTAATTCTGCAGAAACCTGTGATTTCTGCATATTTTAGGACAGTATAGTTTCCCAAGGATTTGCCTTACTCCTAAGGGGTCTTTATCTTATCAATGCTTTGCTTAAGCAAGCTCAGGGTCTTCTATTTCCCAAGTATTGCTGAGGACCCTCTGAGGCTGAACAGGAAATAGTCAAACCAATGGGAGGGCCACCCCTTGCACTGCCAACGCGGGTCACTGTATGCATCAGGGAGGACCTGACAGAGGTGACTATCACCTTGAAATATTTTCTAATGAAGTAGTTTGCTCTTGCAGCTTCCATCACTTTTCTTCGAGGCCAGGAGCACCTTCAGAATCCTACGATGCTATCCCCGCGATCCATTCCGTGGAGACCTTTGCGGGTCACAGCGACACCGGGCTCAGGAACGATGAATCTCTGGTTAACCGCTTGTGCCACATGGAGAGCATCATCCAGACTCTGAAGCTCAATATCTTCAGACTGCACACCGAGAAGGAGCTGAACCCCAGGCACTCTGGTAAATTTGCCGGCTTTATGAGGGACGGGCTTGTGAGGTGCAACCTTTAGGGCTAAGGGCACGGCGGGGCTAATTATGCCTAGCCTGGAGATGGTAGGTCTGTGTGAAGCATGGGCTCTGGATACGATGGCTATGGATGGTAAAGTCTGGCGATGGGTAGACTGCGCATAGTATGTTCTATTGATAGGATACTTGGAGGTGGCATTGGCTGACGATGGGCAGACTGAAGCTTTCTGAGGGGACTGGTGATGAGCAGATCTGTGAGCATGATCAGACTCAAAACGTGAATATTGGGTACTGTGGTAGCTGTAGGGAATGCAGCTGATCTTACCACCGCCTCCTTTGCAAGCTGGTAGACACTAAAGTGTGAATACCTTGAAGGAAGAGTGATCAGCTTATTCCATGTCATCACAGGCACTCCTACCAGTCCAGTGCCTTCATGACAGAAACTTTTGCATTCTAGGTATTGCAAACTTGGTTTGCTTCTGGTGAATTTATTAGACTAAAACATCTGATATTCATTTGTAGGTTGGAAGTCCAAGATTAGAAGCTTTGCCACTTATGGCACGGAGTGAGATGGTCACTGTACCTGGGATTGTTACATGTCCTTTTTCTGCAATATATTTGGTCCGAATCACATGGATTTGGAGCCCAAATAAGCTACCACCTCTGAAGCCCAATGTATGTGAATAATGGTGTTTCGTACTCAAACGGACTGCCCCACTGACCAATCCCACTGCTCGAGCTTACTTTTGAACCAATTGATCCTAGGCTCCTGCAGTGCTTCAAGTAATAAGAACACTAATAACTATAGCATCCGCCCCTTCCTGTCTTTATCATTTATATACACATTAAAAGGGTGCCCTAGGGACACCCATTCAAGGTACATACATATGTATCAGGCCAGCCAAAAGGTTGAGTGGGTCTCCATTTTTAGACTTACAGGGTTCAATAGTAAATATTCTTTAAAAAAAATACATTTTTATTGTAAAACTCGGCTCCAAAATAGCACACATCAGTCGGCATCAGAAGTTCATTGGCAAATACAGACAAATTCAATCAAGCAAACCCCCCCCCATAAGCACCCAGAACAGCCTTCCCATGTCAATCAAGCCCCGAGGAACACTCCCAATACAATAAAAAACACCATTTATTATCCCAAACCATCCTCCCCCAAACAGGCAGCCCTCCCGATCCGTACCCTCCCCCTCACCCATGTCTTAAGGCGTCCATTCCCCTACAAGTCAGTAGGCCACTAAGCCCCAAAAGAACCGGGTAGCCTGCCCCGTTGATATAGACATTTCACACAGAAGGTAAGGTGACGCGAACATGGAGTCACTTAATCTGGTACAGACCCAGTTGGGGTGTCCATCCACTCCCCCTGTACCGCCTCCTCGAATAGTAAATATTCTTAAGTTGGTCCCCGTGCCTCCTGATTTTGCTGCCTCCTCATATTACAAGAACAAACCAGATTGCTCCTACCAGAGGCTGGTGATCTTGGAGGTGGACAATGGTGACATTTGATAGGACTAGCCATCACTGCTGACAACGACCCTTCAGGAGGAGGGTGTATAGAGCCTCACCGCCTGGGACTCCCTTCCTTGGCCTGCATATCGAGGAACGAGGTAAGGTGTCCGGTTGTCCTGCTCCTTGCAAGGCCTGGAAGCCTGTCACATGTAGCAACTGATCCCGAAACATGATGGGTGATGAGAAGGATAATACCTCATTGGCACTGGATAAAACCTTTCCCACTGCATTCCCTTCTGGTTCCCCTCTTAGTATGTACTGCTGTGCTTGCTGCTTCGTAATACCAGCCTGCATCCATTGCAGCTCAATGAGGACTTTTAATAGGTTTCTGGTTTCCTTTTATTCACCAGGGAGGGACCTGATGGATTTTCCCCCCATTTTCCATGTGCCGGTTAATTTTCATGTAAAGGGCAATTAGTGTTGGCAGAAAGGCCACTTGCCCTGAGAAGGATCCCAGATCTGAGAGAATGGCGAACTCTTGTTCTTGCCGGAGCGTTATCTTGGAAGGTCATTCACATTTTTGGCTGTTCAACTACAGAACCTTCAGGTTCCCCCTGCTCCAGAAACACCACTTAGAGCCTTGCTCATCCAACCTGTGGTTTTCATGCTGCCCAAACATTTTTGCTCGGCTCTTGTTGGTGTTCTATGCTTTGTGTTGGCCATTGATATTTGACCCCACCATCACCTCCACACAACTCTTGCTGCCCGTTCTTGATAAGACCCCCATTCCTTCTACAAACCTTTGGTGTTGACGCTGGTATTTGTACTGATTGCCAGGTTTTGGTGCCCCCATTTACCTGATGATCATATTTGTATGATGTGTGTACTGACTGCCAAAGCTGGTGATAACCCCCCTTGTTGGTGTTATATCTCACTACTGACCATTAGTTTTGGGTTATGTATAACAACACTACTGACATGCATGCTTCGACTGGCTATTGTTGTGTGCCCTGTGTGAATGGTGTGCCGGGTAACTGACTTTATCGGGGTGTACAGCAGTCAAACCATTTATGTAATCTCGTGTTTAGGAATAAAGGATTTTGTGATTGTTTTTCATTTATTGCATACAGTGGATATACACCCTGTACACAATAATCTTCTCTCAGACCAGTTGCAGGCGCAGCTGGCTGCTATGCAGGAAGAACACACGCGGGAGATGAAAGCGGCGCAGATAGAAGTGATGCGTCTTCGTCAGAAGCTGTGTGAAGAGTGTGAGGAGAAGGCAATGGTGCAGGACGAAAATGAAAGACTAAGCGAAGCCCTGGAAATTGCAAGTGCAACAAAAGTAAGTAGAAAGCACATGAAAACTGAAGTATTCATTTGTCGAACCTCTCTGCCTACCTCTTTTTGATCTCTGGCTCTACGTTTGTCCAACTTTTTCAGAGCTTCTTCCAAATTCAAGCTTTGAATATTCACCTTCTGCATCTGCCTTCACGTCCAAAAGCTCCTTTGTTGCGACTCCTTTAGCTGCTTTATATATCCACCTGACTCAAGGTATTCAACTTCTAATGTGACATCTGAAAGTTTTGTGAGGGAGCATGCCAGAGTCTAGGCTATTCCCCAATGGAATTCTTGGCAATCCCAACTGTGGCAACAGACCCCCAGAGTTGATCTTCCTAACCCAGTAGATGATCCTCTCAATTCCAGACTCGAAACCCAGATCCTGCAACTTTTCCCCAATCTGGTAGTTCCTCAGGCTTTAAGTATACAGCTCGATAAACGTTCTCCTTCAGGCACTATGGTCAACTTACTACACTGTGGTAGTCGATAGTCAGTCTCTAGACATTTCATGCCCACCACAAGCGACTCTTCCCCCTTAATTCCAGATTTGGTTTTTCCTGGTCTGGCAGCAGTTCTTCTTCAGTCTTTAGACCTAAGTGTCCCACTCCCACAATGGCTCTGATTAACCAAAGACCCAAGCAGGAAATGCTACCCTGTCTCTTCCTGGACAACTCTGACAACAGAACAAGGATTCATTACTTGTACAATAAGAAGTTTTTTTAATCTCTGCAATGCATGCTCTGGAAGTTACTTTACTTTTCTGATAGTCCAAAGTCATTCTGGTCTGTATAATGTCTCCTCCCTTTAGTTGGACGCAGCAGTCACAGCTGAGGAACTGAGAGCCACAAAGAGCCGCATGGGCCGCAGAATCCACGAGGTAAGCAGAGCCAATGATGGAACCATGTTACTTTTTAAACATATTGCACAAAGTGAGGATAGGAACAGCTTGTACCAGGGTAATGCTAAATTTGACAGGAGAATTTGATTTTCTTTGATATGCAGGAAATTGTATCATGGCTGGTTTACTTAGTGCCATACGCATCCTATTGGTCGTTTCAGGGTGTTACTTTAATGAGCTATTTATCAAGAAGTGTTTTATTTAGAGAATAAAAGTGGAACATTTAAGACACCTGTCAGACAGCTAGCCAAGTTGGCAGCAGGAGGTGATGTTGGTGCCCTTGAGGATGGTGCATGAATTAACACAGTTGCATTGTTAAAGTTTTTTGCATAGTGATTTTTGTTTTTGTATTGTTACGGTATGTTATATTATACTCTTATTATGTGTTGTGTTTTTGTATTGCAAAAACAACAATTGATGGACAGAATGCAGAACAATGTCATACATTCATCCCAGTACAGAGATCTGGGCCTAAATCCATAGTTTTTTGCTCAGCATGCCATTCCAGTTAGGACCCAGCCATATGCAAATCAATCTTGACCCTGCGCCCAATGGGAACAGTCCAGCCCGAACTGCAAGGCCAGGTCCTCCATGGACTGGAAACAAGCATCCTAGGACCAGTTTCGGGATTCAACCCAGATCTATGACTGGGGGTGAGTGTCTGAAAAGTTTCAGCGCTCCATCCATCATCTCCTTGTGTTTGCTTTGTTCACCCTAAGTTGGCAGGGTATGCCCAGACGTATGTCCCTTGCTCACTTTGCCACTGGATTCAAGCTAGCCTGGCTGATGAATGGTGTTACCCAGAAACCGGTCCCAGGATGCTTGTTTCCAGTTCAGGGAAGACCTGACTTGGCAGTTCGGGCTGGACTGTTCCCATGAGGCACAGGGTCAAGACTGATTTGCATATAGCTGGGTCTGAACTGATGTGGTGTAGTGAGCTCAAGAATGATGATGGATTTAACCCAGATCTGTGACTGGGGATGAGTGTCTGAAAAGCTTCAGCGTACTGTCCATCCTCTCCTTGGGTTTGCTTTGTGTTTTTGTATTCCCACTCTGCTGTTTTGATTGTCTATTTTGCAGTACTTTGATTTTGTTATTCCTTTGTGTGTATTAGAGTTATATTGCTGTGTTGTGTGTTGAAAAGTGGTATTTGTTCTTCTCTTGTGTGGCGTTCTTGTTGTACCCCCCTACAGTCTTTCTGCTTAAATACTGTCACATATATTACACCGTCCAAATCCACAATCCTGATATAATGGTAAATGGTGCATGCACCAAGCACTGTGCCATTACCCTACCAAAACATGCTTTGTAATCAGGCATGGTTTTGACTGGAGCTATTTCATCTATCTGCTGGCAGGTTAAGGCAGTACTTGGTGCAAAAAACTTTTACTATTGTATTATGAAATCCGGTTTCGGGAGTTTGTAAGAATATTTGTGGATATTTTTTGTGTGCCATTTTTTGTGATGATGATCTGTTCTGTGGGTATTTGTACAGCAGTACTGCGGGTGTTGTGCATGGTTGTTGTGTGGTGCTCTGTTTATTTTGTGTGTTGTACCCTATTACGTTTTAATTGTGTTATGTCCATTTGTGCTTGTTATTATGTTATGTTCTGTTGAATACTTTATGTATGTCAAAAAGGTTGCAACATTTCTAGCCAAAAGAAGCACATGCCTTTAAGGTGGGAAAATAGCCCTGGTCCAAATCTTCTATGGAGACTCCATTCAGCCCAAAACTGTGGCAGAGATTATGGGCCATACCACATAAAGTGAGCTTTGTAAGTGCCAATTTCAGAAATGGTTTTACATAGTTTGTTGTACTTGTTATTTGCACCTATTACTAAAAATGTAAACGTTGGGGGAAACTGAGATCCTCCAGAGCTCTTTATAGTTTCTGTGGGTTAGCTTGTTCATGGAGGTATCTTTTGGTTTGCTTTTCTGCAGTGATATCATTAGTAAGAGGCTGGCTCAGAGGGTTGACCAGAAATACCCCTTTCTGGGTTTCACTGAAAGGCCACTTCCTGTGCCAATGTAACTATTCTCCTAAGCTTTGACGTCACCCAGGGTTGGTTGACTGACCTTGCTGGGAAACCAGCAGCATCTCTGCCCATTAGACCTTTAGTCTGTATTTTGACTCCATCTGCAACCAAGTGACTGGTGGCCTGCAGAACTCCCTCTATGTATAGACTGGTCTGGCTTTCACGGATGATCAAAGCACCATGCCGTCTAGAAGATGATGGAAAGTAGCCAAACATATCTGGTGAGTCCTTGTCAATTCAAAGGGCCCGGGGAGGGGTTTGAGGGCAGGAGTGGCAGAAAGTCTTGTGGAATTGACAATATCTGATGTTTCCTCAGTTTACAGTATTTCCAGAATGAGCTGCCTGAACAGTCCTGCTGTCGGGTCAATGTTATCAGCCTGGAATAGTACCACTGTGCCCTGAAATTGAAGGGTGTATTTAATTTTCTGTGATATGCAGGAAATTGTATTATGGCTCAGTGTGGTATGCAGCCTATTGGCCATTTCAGGGTGTTTCTTTAATGAGCTATGTGATATATACAGCTATTTCTGCTGGCCCTGGCTGTCGGGCTACCTTCAGATGTAGGTTTCCCTAACACTGGCTTGGTTGAACTTGGGAAACGCTTGATCCTGCAGTAGCATTTTCCTTCTCTGTTCTCTTCCAAAGCTCTGTCCCTAGGCTACTTTTGGAGACGGGAACCTCCACGCCTCCAGCCTTTAGTATGATCTGCCCTATTAAGGAGGTTGTACACAGCCAGAAATCCGTCTTTGCGGTGGCACAGGAGGGGGATCAGTTTGGAACGGTGGCTCTGGTTGAAAGTGTGAAGTTCACCTGAGGAGTACGGTTGCTCTTGGGTATGTTCCAGAGTGGAGACCTTGTGGACACTCTCAATGGTAGGGAGATGCTTTGAGTGGTCCTTCTGCTTCCAGCTCTGCCACTTTGTTGTTAGCCTGGGTCCCATATGTGTACCATGTACCTTTTAATTTGCAAAAGAAGGCACAGGAGAACAAATTTGCAAACAAATGGTTCATTGATGGTCTCTCAATGTAATAGATCAGAGTATGGAGCGAATGTCTCGTGATTAGAGTAAAAACGTTGACATGGGATTAAAGCAACATTCGCAGACATCATTTGGGGTCCTGAACTGGGATCTGACTCCTGCAGAGACCAAACTCCAATAATGAGCCCCTTGCGGCATGAGCTGCCCTGAGAGGTGGCACAGAAGGAAGAGAGGTGTTTAGCATGACAAATAACATCTCCCGCACAGTTTGAGGTGTGTTTCTATCAATGCAAAAAAAAAATATTGGATGAAACCAGGGTATCTATGGAAGGACCATGCATGTTTTGGGCCTTAGTATTTCTGCACATTTTTTGCAAGTTTGGGTACCATAATCAATAATACTACACCCGATAAGTACTGCAGTCTAGGGCTGGGTTCTCCAAAATTGATCCCGGAGGGCCGGATCCATGCCACATTTTTAAGATCACTACATTTTCTAAATGGGAATGTGCTACAAAATCTGGCATGGACCAACTTTGGAGAACCCTGGTCTATGGAATCAGTATTTATTGGGTGGAATCTTACCTATCCCATATAACGGGCCAATTGGTTGTAAAAGCCAATATCTCTTTGCTGAGCTCAGAACTTAACTCGTAAGAGGTGGTGAGGGATGCTGGAACAAGCACAATGTAAAACTGTTCTGAAATATGATGCAAGTAAAGGCTGAGTAGGAATGAGGTACAATGGTTTGCAGACTAATTGCAAGAAGCATGGATCTGATTTCCGGTTTCTTGGCGCGCGGCCACACAACTTCACTTTCTGTCTCTAGTTTCTTTGGAAAGGGATCTTCAATGCCAGTCGTTGATTTTAAGAGCAGTGTTCAACTGATTACAAGTGTTAGAGATACTTAGGAGAGCTAATAAGCATACAGAGTGTGCAGTCCTGTCCTCAGAAGTGAAATTACCATATCATGCCCCTCATTTTATTCAGAATGGCTACTCTCTTTTGCAGTTTTTGCCAGTCAAAGATTCTGTGTATTAATTTAAGGTGCCCACCGTCTAGTCACCTTAAATAGACTACGGTTCTGCATCTCACATGCTGGGTTTCTTGTTCCCCTTATAGGATAAGCATTGGTGACCTATGTTTTTTGTTGATAAACAATCGCAGAGAATGCAGAACTGACTCCTGAGGTGGATAAAGCCAGTATTTTCCAAAGTTTGCTCGGGTAACACGAACACAGCTTTTCTAGGTAAGGGAAGGGAAGTCCCCCTCCTTCGTAAGATGGGGGCATGAGGTCCCATTTTGGTTGTGCCTGTTTCCCAGCCCAGATCAAATAGATTGTAGGAAGATGCCCAACACCCAGCACATGTTGTTTGAGGTCCAGGACAACAGGTTATTCTGTTTTTTGTCCACTGGGCAGTAGGTTCAAGCCCCTACAGCATAAACTACTACTCTCTACTCGGGTACTTCGGAGTAGAGAGATCTGGGCCTAAATCTATCGTTTTTTTGCTCACCATGCCATTCCAGTTTGAACCCAGCCATATGCAAATCAGTCCTGACCCTGTGCCCCATGGGAACAGTCCAGCCCGAACTGCCAAGCCAGGTCCTCCCTGGACTGGAAACAAGCATCCTAGGACCGGTTTCGGGCTTTCAGCCCTCATCAGCCTGGATAGCTTGATTCCAGGGGCATAGAGAGCACGGGACTCACGTCTGAGCATGCCCATCTCACTTGGGGTGACAAATGCAAAAACAGGTGATGGACAGAATGCAGAACAATGTCATACATTCACCCCAGTACAGAGATCTGGGCCTAAAACCATCGATTTTTTGCTCACCATGCTGTCCAGTTTGGACCCAGCCATATGCAAATCAGTCTTTACCGTGCACCCAATGGGAACAGTCCAGTCCGAACTGCTAAGCCAGATCCTCCCTGGACTGGAAACAAGCATCCTAGGACCGGTTTCGGCTTTCGGCCCTCATCAGCCAGTTATAGTTGTAGGCCTTGTTTCGTTGTATTTATCTGTGATCCTAGCATCGGTGGATCTCTCCTGCCTTGATATTTCCTTGTAATTTACGGAGCCCTGGAGCCTCTCTGACCGTGTATTTACCTTCGTACTACACAGTGACACAACCCTTCTCCCTGGGTATTTATTGCTTGTGTTGCATACAGTGACGAGTCTCTGTTGTCTGTGTGTTTGCCTGTTTCCTGCGAATGGATCTCTGCTTTTTGGGTATTTACCCGTGGTCCGTAGACTGACGGATCGCTCCTGTCTGGGTGTCTACAGGTCTCCTGTGCGCCGATGGGTCTCTGTGGTTAAGCTTTCCCTATGTTCTTTTAACTGATTGAGCTCTTGTGTCGGGGTTTTTACTGGTGTCCCGTGCACTGATGAAGCGCTTTTCTCAGGGTATTTACTTGTGTTCCGTGCACTGATTGAGCTCCCCTGTCTGGGTATTTACCCGTGTTCCATATTCTGATGTCTCTCTGCTGCCTCAGTATGCACCTGTGCCCGTGCACTGATGTAGCTCTAGTATCTGGTTATGTAACAGTGTGATGGGTCTTTGCTGTTTGGGTATTTACCTGTGTTCCTTGTACTGACATCTCTCTGCTGTCTCAGTATTTAACCGTGTCCCGTGCGCTGACATATTTCTACTATCTGGCTTTGTACCTGTGCGGTGAATCTCTGCTGCCTCAGTATTTACCCGTGTACCGCGCACTGACGAATCTAAACTCTCTGGTTTTGTACCGGTGCGTTGAATCTCTTCTGTCTCAGTATTTAACCGTGTCCCGTGCGCTGACGTATTTCTACTATGTGGTTTTTACCAGTGCAGTGAATCTCTGCTGCGTCGGTATTTATCTGTGCCCGGCGCACTGACGTACCTCTACTATCTGGTTTTTACCGGTGCAGTACATTTCTGATGTCTCAGTATTTACCCACGCCACAGGCACTGATGTATCTCTACTATCAGGTTATGTACTAGTGCAATGGATCTCTACTGTCTGGGTATTTTCCCGCGCATTGATGTATCTCTACTATCTGGGTACGTACCGGTGCAGTGGGTCTCTGCTGTCTGGGGATTTACCTGTTGTTGGGCTTAGCCCTTTTGGCAGATTCACTCCGAAACGTTTTGCATTTTCCTAGCCTACCTCTGTAACCTGGTGTTTGTGATTTTAGGCCTCTGTGCACTTTTTCACTGTGGTCCAGTGTAAAGTGTGTGCGCTCTCTGTGTATGTGTGGTGAGAGTGGCCTGCCCTCCCATAGGAATGCATGGGGATATGTGTGTCCATGGTAGTTCCTGATGTGTTGGGAGTGCAGGGGCGAGTTTGGTATGTGCGAACTCTTGAGATTAAATGCTGCGCGATGATGTGCGCATATTTAATGTGTCTAGTGTAGAAGTGCCACTTTTAGAAGTTGGCATGTCTGTGCAGTGAATGTGAATGAACTGTCTGGCTTGTGATTGGCTGAAGCTGGCTGGTGTGCCTGGCTCCAGGAGTCAGGATGCGTCCGCCCGGTGGTGAATGGGGAGATCTGCATGGTGATGGCAGGGAGGAGTTGCACCTGAGGCCTGAATAGGGCTGGGCCTTCCCTCCACAGTTCTGGCTCCACCCCCTAGGGTGCGTCTGATGTCCCTGGCCTGTCCTGTGAATAGGGAGAGGGGCTGAGCAAAACAAAGTGCTCCAGAACCAGTTGTATCTTGTTCGCCCCTTGCCTGCACCTTTAGAGACAAAGGATTTCTGTGTATAAAAGAGGGACTGTGACCCCATGAAAATGTTGCTGTTCCTGACTTGAATCTACCAGAGGCGTGCTGCTGCTGGGGCCCAGGGGAAGGCTTGCCTCCCTGGGCCCTGCCCGGCCCCTGGATGCCCTGGAGACCTTGTTCCTCTGGGACCCCTCTGCCTTGCCTGGGGGACTGGAGGACTTCCCTTTGCTGAGGAGCTGGTTACTCCATTTCTTTGCCCAGGACGCTGCTGCATCTTTTAGCGCCCTGGGAGAGCCCTTGAAAAGGGAATCCCCTGCTGAGGGATTCCCCCGTGATACCTGCTTTGTGGGTGCCACATCGCGATTTCTGATGTATTCACAGGTGCTTACCCCGCTTATGGTGGTGTGGAACCGCAAGGGCCCACCCTGCATTGTGGCCGCGTTATTTTCATTTAAATTTCGGGTGCCCACCCCGCGACTCCGTTTTCCTTCGCGGGTTCCGCCCCGCATTATGGCCACATGCTATTTATATTTAACTTCGGGTGCCACCCCGATTGTGGCTGCTTCTTTATTTTAGCCCTAAGATGCACAGGTGCCCACCCTGCGACTTCATCGCCGCAGCCCGAGCTGCTTTACAAAACGTTGCCAGGCCGCTGCCTGCCGCGACCAGGAAGTAATGGAGGTGGGCGGCGCCAGTGCTGGAAGCACTTCCGGAGCCTCGCGGGCTCCCATTCAAAATCCCGGTCCCCGAGGAGAGAGGCCGGGTGAAGCACGGCGCCTAGCTGAGGCGGGGCTTCCATGAAATGAGGGAGAGCCCCGCAGGCGCCCCCGAGAGCTGCATACCAGCGGAGGGGCTCGAGGCGCATTGCCGGTGCCTGCCCGCCGCACGAAGGAGGAGAGCCCGAGGGGAACCCAGCGAGTCTTCAGAGCTTGGTAAGCGAGGGCTTGGAGGGGGTTGTCCCTGTTTTGTGTCCTGAGCGACCCCACTTGTCAGCGGGCCGCTCCAACAGTGAGGGCATTTTTATCTTCAAGAGCCAGATGGCTTCAAACGGTGCCAAAATGATTCCCCCAGCCAGCGTGCTCCAACATGGGGCATATTTGATTCCTAGAGCCCGAGTGGCTTCCACCATTGTTTACTTGTGCCCCTGGCCCTGAGAGGGCCCATGCTTTATTGCCCAAGGGCAAGTTCTTTCCCTTCAGGGGGCCTCAGTGTTGATGTGCTCCCTGGGGATATTTATTCACAAGTCTAGCGGGCTCCAACGTTTGGGCGCAGTTTTATTCCTAAGGGCCAGCAAGAGCCCATGTCACATTTGTGACTTTCACAGCTGCCCAGCAAGTAGTGGGCAGCTGCACCGTTTAGGTATTTCTTGGAGGGGACATGTCTTAGTGAATCTAGGAGTGAGACGCACTCCTTTCACCCCTACCTTGACCTCCACAGCTGCACAGCACTTAGTGCCAGCTGCAGCGTTTAGGCCTCCCGTTATTGTTCTCAGCGGCCCAGCAAGTAGTGGGCAGCTGCAACGTGTAGGTTTGCCCAGATGTCGCACCCATGACTGGCGCTGCCTAGGCAGCACACCCTGACAATCTGGACACGGGGCATTTGAGCCCCTTTTTGGATGGCCAGTTGGCCAGGGGGGCTGGTAGATGTATAGGGTGCAAGGCCCTAATGTGATTATGCGCTAAAGTGATGTGGTGCTAGGAAATGTAATGCATTTAGTATGTTTTGCGCACCCTGTGTTTTATACCTCTAAACTGTGTTTTTTGATTATGAGGTTGTGTAGCATATTATGGTTTATGCTAGTGAGATTATGTTCCACTCTGTGATTTACGCCCCTAATGTGAGTTATACTTGGGAAGTAGGGTCTAATGTGTTTAGACTAGTGAGAGATTGCATAATGTGTTTATGATGGTTCTGACAGCGGCCCATGTGGCCCTGTCCTGTGTAAATAGTCCCTTGTGAATATTGGCCGTGCCAGTTGGCACAGTGTATGTTATGTGTTTACTATTCTAATGTGTTATGAGAATACAAATGCTATTTTTATATAACCTTGTGTGGAGTTCCTTTTGGGGTGTGCCTGGGATGTTGTTGCTGTGTGCGTGCGCAAACACTTTACACATTGCCTCCGGGATAAGCCTGACTGCGCGTGCCAAGCTACCAAGGGGGTGAGCAGGGGTTATCTTTGGTGTGTAACTCCCTTGCCCTGACTAGAGTGGTGGTTTCTGCCTGGATTTGGTGCAAGCCTTAGCCAACCAGAAATCCCAGTTCTAACATCTGTGTTCCATATACTGATGTCTCTCTGCTGTCTCCGTATTAACCCGTGCCCCACGCACTGATGTATTTCTACTATCTGGTTATGTACCGTTGCAATAGATCTCTGCTGTCTGGGTATTTTCCCGCACACTGATGTATCTCTACTATCTGGGTACGTACCGGTGTAGTGGGTCTCTGCTGTCTGGGGATTTACTTGTGTTCCATATACTGATGTCTCTCTGCTGTCTTATACGGATGTCTCTCTGTTGCCTCCGTATTTACCCGTGCCCCACGCACTGATGTGTTTCTACTATCTGGTTATGTTCCAGTGCAATGGATCTCTGCTGTCAGGGTATTTACCCGTGCACTGATGTAGCTCTACTATCTGGTTATGTTCCAGTGCAATGGATCTCTGCTGTCTGGGTATTTACCCGTGCGCTGATGTATCTCTACTATATGGTTATGTACCGGTGCAATGGATCTCTGCTGTCTGGGTATTTACCCCTGCACTGATGTATCTCTACTATCTGGTTATGTACCGGTGCAATGGATCTCTGCTATCTGGGTATTTTCCCGTGCACTGATGATTCTCTACTATCTGGGGAGGTACCGGTGCAGTGGGTCTCTGCTGTCTGGGGATTTACCTGTGTTTCATATACTGATATCTCTCTGCTTTCTTAGTATTTACCTGTGCTCCGTCCACTGGCGTATCTCTACTATCTTGTTTTGAACCGGTGTGGTGGGGCTCTGCTGTTTGGGGATTTACCTGTGTTCCATATACGGATCTCTCTCTGCTGTCTCAATATTTAACCATGCCCCGTGCACTGACGTATTTCTACTATCTGGTTTTGTACCGGTACAGTGAATCTCTGCTGCCTCAGTATTTACCCATGTCCTGCGCACTGACGAATCTCCACTATCTGGTTTTGTATCGGTGCGGTGAATCTCTGCTGCCTCAGTATTTACCCGTGTCCCGCGCACTGACGAATCTCTACTATCTGGTTTTGTACCGGTGCGGTGAATCTCTTCTGTCTCAGTATTTACCCGTGTCCCGTGCACTGATGAATCTCTACTATCTGGTTTTCTACTGGTGCGGTGAATATCTTCTGCCTCAGTATTTACCCGTGTCCGGCACAGGGATGAATCTCTACTATCTGGTTTTGTACCGGTGCACTGGGTCTCTGATGTCTGCATATTTTCCCGTGTTCCATATACTGATGTTTCTCTGCTGCCTCAGTATGTACCCGTGCACTGATGTAGCTCTAGTATCTGGTTATGTACCAGTGTGAGGGGTCTCTGCTGTCTGGGTATTTACCTGTGCTCCTTGCACTGACGTCTCTCTGCTGTCTCAGTATTTACCCATGTCCCGTGCGCTGACCTATTTCTACTATCTGGTTTTGTACCGGTGCGGTGAATCTCTGCTGTTTCTGTATTAATCTGTGCCCCATGCACTGACGTACTTCTACTCTCTGGTTTTTACAGGTGCAGTGAATTTCTGCTGTCTCTGTATTTACCCGTGCCCAGGCACTGATGTATCTCTACTATCGGGTTATGTACCAGTGCAATAGATCTCTGCTGTCTGGTGATTTACCCGTGCACTGATGTATCTCTACTATCTGGTTATGTACCGTTGCAATGGATCTCTGCTGTCTGGGTATTTTCCCGTGCACTGATGTATCTCTACTATCTGGGTACGTACCGGTGTAGTGGGTCTCTGCTGTCTGGGGATTTACTTGTGTTCCATATACTGATGTCTCTCTGCTCTTATACGGATGTCTCTCTGTTGCCTCCGTATTTACCTGTGCCCCACGCACTGATGTGTTTCTACTATCTGGTTATGTTCCAGTGCAATGGATCTCTGCTGTCTGGGTATTTAATCGTGCACTGATGTATCTCTACTATATGGTTATGTACCGGTGCAATGGATCTCTGCTGTCTGGGTATTTACCCCTGCACTGATGTATCTCTACTATCTGGTTATGTACCGGTGCAATGGATCTCTGCTGTCTGGGTATTTACCCCTGCACTGATGTATCTCTACTATCTGGTTATGTACCGGTGCAGTGGGTCTCTGCTGTCTGGGGATTTACCTGTGTTCCATATACTGATATCTCTCTGCTTTCTTAGTATTTACCTGTGCTCCGTCCACTGGCGTATCTCTACTATCTTGTTTTGAACCGGTGTGGTGGGGCTCTGCTGTTTGGGGATTTACCTGTGTTCCATATACGGATCTCTCTCTGCTGTCTCAATATTTAACCATGCCCCGTGCACTGACGTATTTCTACTATCTGGTTTTGTACAGGTACAGTGAATCTCTGCTGCCTCAGTATTTACCCGTGTCCTGCGCACTGACGAATCTCCACTATCTGGTTTTGTATCTGTGCGGTGAATCTCTGCTGTCTCAGTATTTACCCGTGTCCTGCGCACTGACGAATCTCTACTATCTGGTTTTGTATCGGTGGGTGAATCTCTGCTGCCTCAGTATTTACCCGTGTCCTGCGCACTGACGAATCTCCACTATCTGGTTTTGTATTGGTGCGGTGAATCTCTGCTGCCTCAGTATTTACCCGTGTCCCGCGCACTGACGAATCTCTACTATCTGGTTTTGTACCGGTGCGGTGAATCTCTTCTGTCTCAGTATTTACCCGTGTCCCGTGCACTGATGAATCTCTACTATCTGATTTTGTACCGGTGCAGTGAATCTCTGTTGCCTCAGTATTTACCCGTGTCCCACGCACTGATGAATCTCTACTATCTGGTTTTCTACTGGTGCGGTGAATATCTTCTGCCTCAGTATTTACCCGTGTCCGGCACAGGGATGAATCTCTACTATCTGGTTTTGTACCGGTGCACTGGGTCTCTGCTGTCTGCATATTTTCCCGTGTTCCATAGACTGATGTTTCTCTGCTGCCTCAGTATGTACCCGTGCAATGATGTAGCTCTAGTATCTGGTTATGTACCAGTGTGAGGGGTCTCTGCTGTCTGGGTGTTTACCTGTGCTCCTTGCACTGACGTCTCTCTGCTGTCTCAGTATTTACCCATGTCCCGTGCGCTGACGTATTTCTACTATCTGGTTTTGTACCGGTGCAGTGAATCTCTGCTGCGTCTGTATTTATCTGTGCCCCATGCACTGACGTACCTCTACTCTCTGGTTTTTACAGGTGCAGTGAATTTCTGCTGTCTCTGTATTTACCCGTGCCCGGGCACTGATGTATCTCTACTATCGGGTTATGTACCAGTGCAATAGATCTCTGCTGTCTGGTGATTTACCCGTGCACTGATGTATCTCTACTATCTGGTTACGTACCGGTGCAACGGATCTCTGCTGCCTGGGTATTTACCCGTGCACTGATGATTCTCTACTATCTGGTTATGTTTCAGAGCAATGGATCTCTGCTTTCTGGGTATTTTCCAGTGCACTGATGATTCTCGACTATCTGGGTATGTACCGGTGCAATGAATCTCTGCTGTCTGGGTATTTTCCTGTGCACTGATGTATCTCTACTATCTGGATATGTACCGGTGCAGTGGGTCTCTGCTGTCTGGGGATTTACCTGTGTTCCATATACTGATATCTCTCTGCTTTCTCAGTATTTAACTGTGCTCCACACACTGACTTATCTCTACTATCTTGTTTTGTACCGGTGTGGTCGGTCTCTGCTGTCTGGGGGTTTACCTTTGTTCCATATACGGATGTCTCTCTGCTGTCTCAGTATTTACCCGTGTCCGGCACACGGATGAATTTCTACTATCTGGTTTTGTACCGGTGCACTGGGTCTCTGCTGTCTGCGTATTTACCCGTGTTCCATATGCTGATGTTTCTCTGCTGCCCCAGTATGTACTCGTGCCCGTGCACTGATGTAGCTCTAGTATCTGGCTATGTACCAGCGTGATGGGTCTCTGCTGTCTGGGTTTTTACCTGTACTCCATATTCTGATGTCTCTCTGCTTCCTTGGTGTTTACCCTTGCCCTGTGCACTGATGTAGCTGTAGTATCTGGTTTTGTACCGGTGCAACGGGTCTCTGCTGTTTGAGTGCTTTGCTTGCCTGTGTTCTCTTTATCGATTGAGCTTCCTTATCTGGGTTGTTTTACCCTCACACTCTTGATGTGAGTGAGTAAGGAGTTGGATCCAGCTGGATTCAGTATCTGGGCACTATTTTTGTGCCAGGCCTGGGTTCTGTCCCAATCCCTGTGAATCCTCGTCCGTGTCCCAGTGGGGGACAAATACCTATATTGCGACACCACAGAGACCTCAGCAAACACGCCTGTGTGGGGCAGCAGCCAGTAGGGATACACAGAAATCAATGCTTCTCTTAAACGGATGATCACTTACTTCCCTTTGTCCAATTTGTACCTTGGCTGGGAACAGCTGCTGAAGCACAAACCAGCTCAGCTGCAGCCTTAGGCCTGGCCCTTCAAGTGGAATAAAAGTACACTCAGCTGGTCACTTCACAAGCTCTCAAGAGTTAAACTAGGACCAGAAAGGTTTTCTAGAGTTTCAATCTGAAGCCCAGTATGTATGTTCAATATGGATGTTTATGCATATGTGAGCATGTCAGGGTTATCTGTATGTAAGTAACCACATTATAAGCTTGATTAAAGAAAATAATGCAAACTGATCGTTTGACACTTAATAACTCATGTTCTCAGCATTAGAATAAAGAAAGGCCAAGTTGAAACCTCCAAGGTTCCAATGGTACGCTTTCCGGATTGTGAAGTTATTTTAGCAGGATTTTAACTTGTGATCTTCAGGTTACAGAAGAATCTCTGCAACCTCATCATTAACCAACTGAGCTAGTGTGGATTAAACACAAATCTGTGACCTGCATGTTACACACACTTTAATCTTCTGTGCTATGTATGATACTTTAAACTGTGACCAGTGGTGCCCTATATATCTAAACAGCAGGGGAATTGACCACCAAATTTCACTTAATATAATACCCTGCAGCTTGCTAGATGCAAATCGATTTTAGCAGCCTGTGTACCAACCCCAGTGTTTTCATTGGGCAAGTCCTGCTGTCGCTCTGGGTATGTGGTCTACTTTATTCGCTTTCTTTTCTCCGCGTACGCCTGCCTAGCGTAAACATCTCTCCGTAGCTAACCTGCATGAAAGGCTTGAAGGTGGTACCTGGCTGACTTTGGAAAGGGGAGAAGGGGAGGAAGACTAGGATCACCATCACGGCCAGAGATGGAGGAGAAGGGGGACAAATAGGCCCAGGAACAGGAGAGCCAGTATCAAGAGGATCAAATTATGAAAAGTATTACAGACAAAGGGACCAGGACCTTGAGGACAAGGACCAGGGGATCAGGGACAAGTGAATCAAGACCAGTAAGTCCAGACCCTTGGGACCTGGACAAATGACACCAGGTGGACCAAGGCCAGGAGGAGCGCAATTGGGTGGACTATGAGGACCGGCATCAGGAGGACTAGTACAAAGAGGACTAGAGGAGCGGGAGCTCGACTAGGGCTACAAGGTGGTAAACCGGGCTGAGAAAAGGATCAGGACCTGAAGGGGAACAATGACCAGATAGACACAAATACCAAGGCTGTGGGCACCACCAGAAGCAGGATTGGGGGTGGGGGAAATGGAGTGGACCAGTGCCTTCAAAACCTGGATGGTCACTACCAGGAAGTCTAGGGGGCCAAGACAAGGAGGACCATGGCCAGGAGTACGAGCAAAAAAATCAAGAACAGGACTACTGGGAGGACTGAGACTAGAGGGATCCGGAGCAAGAACACAAAGCAGACCGGAAACTGGAGGGTCAGGACCAGGAGGACCAGTTTAGGAGCAGAAGGATGACCAAGAAGCGCAGGAGAGAACCTGGAGGGAAGGGCTAGAAGGAGGAGGATCAGCAGGATGAAGCAAGGGTCCTGGCCTAGGAGGAGGCACAAGAGGGGCCCTAACAGTTCAGGCCCCACAAGTGCCAAGCATAGAACCCAGGCTGGGAGAATTGTGGATAGGCCTAGGGCAGAGAGGGCCACAGTGCCCACAAATATCAAGACCAGGAGGGCCAGTATCAGAGTTACCAGAGGTGTTAGGACTGGGAGCAAGAAGACCAGAGCTTTGGGGACCATGATGGTCACTACCAGGAAGAGCAGGGTGGCAGGGAGGACCATGGCCAGGACCAAAAGAAAGAAGAACTGGACCTTGAGGAGAATCAAGACCCATATATTGTGCAGTAACAGGGCTGTTGTGAACAGCTATAAAACTGTATTCCGCACACAACTGAAGCTGTGAAGCCTGTGCCCTGTGTGATTTTGTTGCACTTCTCTCTGAGTACTTGTATCAGTCCTGTGCACAGAATGAACTGTCCTGTCTGAGTGTTTACAGATGGCCTAATGTAGTTACCGCTCTTCTATCCGAGTAGCAACCTGTGTTATAGGCCCGTATGCTGCTGCAGCTCTGTTTATGAAGTCTTACTCATCTATCATTTACTGAAGGTGTTGCAGTCAATTTCTCCAGCTGCTTTACTCTGTCTTTAGATCTTGCCTGCCGACCTTGCATGCGCTGTGGTCGCTGTGAGGGGTATTGTTTACTATGAAGAGCTTGGAGCCTGACCATTGCTTACCATTAGTTGGCATCATTGTTACTCTTCTTTGCTGCCTGCTAATTGGCCAGCGGGTACCAGGGGGTCACTTCCTTTTCTTTCTGTGGAGCATGGACCAAACATAGATTGTTTCATCTTAATCTTCAGCTCCATGATGGCTTCATTGTACCCCAAGATGTCTCGTCTTAATAAGCCCAGCTCTGATGTCCGTGTCAGATTTATTAATAAATACACACAGAGGGCACCTTAGAGGTACCCCTAA
The DNA here is from genome assembly GCF_964263255.1 of Lissotriton vulgaris. NCBI lineage: Eukaryota > Metazoa > Chordata > Amphibia > Caudata > Salamandridae > Lissotriton > Lissotriton vulgaris. The sequence continues at coordinate 1,037,403,463 of NC_141699.1, read as the reverse complement.
AAACCTACCGACTACTAGTGTGGTTGCCGGCTGGTCTCAGCCAGACTGCCATCACTAGACATGTTTCTGGCCTCCTGGGCTTTTGCTCTCAGTGGCCGGGAAAAAAGCCCGCTCTAGGTAGAGGTGTTAACACGTCGTCCAAGTAGGAATTGCCTTCCAGGGCAAGAAGCTTGAAAGGCCATGCCGCCTTTGAAATGCAAACCAGGCACTCCAGTTAGTGGAAGATGCCAACCCTCCCGTCCTGCCCCCACTTTTGGCTGACCCCACTTTTGGCGGGAGGACAGGTGGGAATATTAGTTAGATTAGGAGGTGGACCCACACCTGGCCAGCACCACCCCTAAGGTGGGGCAGCTGAACATGGACCCAACTTTTTGAAATCCTCCATCTTGTGTCGGAGGGAATTAGCCGATTTGGGTCAGGGTTATGCCCACTCCCCAGAGGAAGTGATCATATAGAGGGTGTAGTCACCCTAAAGTAGGTAGCCCAATGGCTACCACCTGATACTCACCTTAATTCCGCTAAATTGAGTATTTAGATGGCACCCTTTGACCGAGAACCATCGATTCGATGGACCTAAAGAAGAAAAGGACAAAGAAGACCTGCTGAACCCAAGAACTGAGACCCTGCCATGAAGTTTTGGCATGAACCTGCCTGCTGCTTCAAGACTCTAAAAGCTAGGCGAACTGACTTGTCCTGCTGCTCTGTGGCCCCTAAGAACCCAAGAGTACCACCAGCCTTTGCCAATTGTCAAGAGCTCCCTTGGAGTAGAGGAGCTACTCCCCTGCAGTCCGCAGGCACTGAATACCGCAGAGTCCAGTCCACCGACTTGCTGCTCACCAGCCCGACCGACGCCGCAACTGACCAGGAAGAGGTACTAGTGCTCAATAAAATCAGATCTGTCTCCCCATCAAGTGTGGAGGCACCAGGACCGAATCGAGCAGTATCAATCCCCGGGGTACCAGACGCCCTCCAACCAAGACTGACACCGAAGAGTCCAGTTGGGACTCGAGCTGTACCAGAGGCCAGCTGCCGGCGAGGAACATCATGACCCCTGGGGCCCACTTTGTGAGTGGCTCAGCAGTCCTGAATTCATCCCTGCCAGCTGTTGGTCCCTGACCATGAGGAGCACCTTTACGCACTGGAGCAAGCCAACCTACCTGCTCTGCACCCAGCTCGCCCGGCCTGGGGAACGATGAACTGGCTGTGCTCTCTTGTCCCTAAGCCTCCTGTGACCCCAGCCCCCGTTTGGGAGCCAAGTCCCCTTGCTCAGCCAGTTTTCTGAGGGCCTCCCTTCCCCATAGTGCCAGCTACCAACGACACCAACATCCTGCTCCCTGTGAAATTCGGGACGCACCCAGGGATCAGTTGGTAGAACTTTGAACTTTGGCTTCCTGTTACCCAAAACCCTTAAGGTGAACCCCTACAGCTGTCTGTGCTGCACGATTTACCTATCTGCCATTTTTTCCCATATTGTGGGTAATTGAGCTTGACTTTGAACTATTTGCGATCTTTAGAAAACGCATACGAAATATTGTGCTTACCTGTAAACGTAGTTCTTTGTTTGAAAATATAGATTAAAAGAATTGTTATTTTTTCAAATTGGTATCAGGTTTATTCTTGAGTGTGTGTCTCATTTATTGCCTCTGTGAGTGCAACAAATGCATAGCACTACCCTCCGATGAGCCTAACTACTCGCCCACACTGCCACAAATAGAGCGTTAGTATTCTTTACATTTGCCTCTGTCAGCCAATTGAGGACTTACAGGACTCTCTACACATTGTACTTCTTTTTAGTGCACTATATAGAGAACCAGCTTCCTACAAGTACTGAGCACAACTGCTACTCCTTTATGGAAAAGGCTTTTAAAATGTGTAGCTTCACAACACTGCCCTTCTCCATTTTCCCCAACCTGTAAATCGCCCACTAGCCTCTGCAGGTCAAAACCAAATGTATTTGTAAACAAACCAGTTCTCGAAGAAGCGTTGATGATAGTAATAAGCGGCTCCATCAGATCAAAGGCATCAGATGTTTATATAGATTGTAGGTTTAGATATTTGGTAACATATTTGATTATAAACATATTGATATAGCACAAGGATTTGAAGTGCTATAGGACAATTCAGTGGCAACTTTTACAACTTTCCATACAACACAATGCAACTCAACACCAAGCCACACAATTCTACTCCTTGCCACACAATTCTACTCCAAGCCACACAATCCCATTCCATACCACACAATTCCACTCCATGCCACACAATTACACTCTACTCAACTCCACGCCACACCATACGGTTCCACTACATACAATTCTACTCCACCCCACACCACACAGTTCCACTCTACTCAATGCCACACAATTCCACTCCACACCTCAAAATTCCACATTACACAACTCCATGGCACACAATTCGACTCCACACGGTTCCACTCCATACAACACAATCATACTCCACATACCACAAATCTATTCTACACTGCACAATTCCACTCCATGCCACACAATTCTACTCTACGCCATAACATAACCTGTGTATTTGAAAAGCACACTTTCACCCAAGGGTACCTTAGTGCTGAATAACAGACGTTTATTGTTACCCAACACGATACTCATTTTATCAACCTCAGAAGGATGAAAGGCTGAGTGGACCTTCCGGGATTTTAACCTGTGACATTGAATTTGAACATAAGTCCCTACAGTGGATACATTAGTCCACTAAGCCTCCAGATCTAATGAATTCTACTCCATGCCATACAATTCTACTCCACGTGGAACACAATTTCACTCCACTCAATTCCAATCCACTCCACTCAACTCCTCTAAACGCAATTCCACGCCACACAAGTGCACTCCATGCCACACAATCCCACTCCACACAATTTCACTTCACACAATTCCACGCTTCACAATGCCACGTCACTCAATGCCAAGCCAAACAATGCCACTCCACATAATGCCACTCCACATCACACAGTGCCACTCCTCGAGATGCTGCACAAGGCCACTCCACTTCCCACAAGGCCACAACACTCTGATCAATGCTACTTCTCTCTGCTCAGTGGCAATCCAACCCACTTAATTTGATTTGTTTTTATAGCGCTTAGTACCCCTTACGAGGCAATAAAGTGCTTTGTGGCATGTCACACCACTCCATGCAACTCCACAGAGTGCCACTCCTCTCCACTCTGTGCCACACACTGCCAAAGCACTCCACACCACACAATGTCAATCCGCGCTTCATAGCTCCACTCCATGCCCCTCAATATCACTCCATGCCACCCAATGCCACAGAATACCATTTCACACCACACAATTCCATTCCACCCCACATATGTTTGTGCCACTTAATTCCACTCCTCGCCTACAGTTCCACTCCATGATGGAGAATTCCAGTCCACTCCACACTGGCCCACTCCACTCAATTCCACATCTCACCAATTCAAATAATTCCACTCCATGCCACATCACTCCACACAGTTCCATTCCATTCAGTGCCACACAATCCTACTCCACTCAATGCCATACAATTCCACAGCATGTCACATGATGCCACTTCACTTTACTCTGTGCTATTGTACGCCACACAATGCCACTTCACTCAGTGCCACTTGACTTCACTCAATTGTAGTTGTATTAATATAGTGCTTACTACCCCTAATGTGGCGTTAGTTGTATTTATATAGTGCTTACTACCCCTAATGTGGCATTGAAGTGCGTTCCGGCATGCCACTTCACTCCATTAAATGCCACTCCACTCCACACACTGCCACTCTACTGCACTCAATACCACTCTATACAATGTCAGTGCAGTCCACATCTCGGTGTCACTCCATGCCATGCAATGCTGCTCCACTTCACACAGTGCCACCCCACTCACACCACACAATGCCACTCAACAACACACAAAGCTTCTCCACACACGTTCACTCCGTTTCGCTCAATGCCACTTCACTCTGCTCAGTGCCACTCAACTCATTTGTAATTGTGTTTATTTAGTGCTTACGACCCTTAATGAAGCGCTAAAGCACTTTGCAGCATGCCACTCCACACAATGCAACTCCACTTAATGCCACTCTGCTCTACACAATGCCACTGCAGTCCGCACCACACAATGTTACTCCTCTCCACGCCTCACAGTGCCACGCCACACCATTCCACTTCATGCCACACAAGTCCAGAAAATGCTGCTCGACTCAAATCCATTCCACTCCACACATTTTCATGCCACACAATTCCACTCCACGCAAGAGAATGCCACTCCACTCCACACAGATCCACTCAATTCCACACCACACCAATCCACACAGTTCCACTCCATGCCACATCACTCCACACAATTTTACTCCATTCCACACAATTACGCTCCACTTAATACCACACAATTCCACACCACTCCACACAGTGGTACTTCACTATACTTGGTGCTACTCTACGCCACACAATGCCTCTCTACTACACGGCACACAATGCCACTTAACTCAGTGCCACCCCATGCAGTGTCATTTCCTGCATCACAGTGCGACTCCACACCACACACTGCCGCTACACTCCACACAATGGCACTCCATATCACACAATGCCACTTCTCTCAGTGCCACTTTACTCCACTTAATTGTAGTTGTATTTATATAGTGCTTACTACCCCTAATGTGGTGTTAAAGTGCTTTGTGGCATGCCAATCCACTAAATGCCACTACTCTCCACTCAGTGCCACTCCACACAATGTCAGTCCACTCCACACAGTGTCAGTCCTCTCCACATCTCAGTGTCTCTCCATACCACATGATGCCGCTCCACTTCAGACATGGCCACCCCACTCCCGCCAACCAACACCACTCAGTGCTAAACAATGCCACTCCACACCACACAATGCCACTCCACACAAGGCCACTCCATTCCGTTCAATGTCACTTCACTCGGCTCAGTGCCACTCGCCTCACTTGTAATTGCCTTTACACAGTGCTTACCACCCTTGATGAGGCATTGAAGCACTTTGCAGCATGCCACACCACACTGTGCCACTCCGCTCAATGTCACTCCATGCCACACAATGCCACTGCAGTCCACACCACGCAATGTCACTCCTCTCCATGCCTCACAGTGCCACTCCACTCCATGGCACAAAATGCCACTTCACTCAGCTCAGTGCCACTCGACTCATTTGTAATTGCATTTACACAGTGCTTACCACCCTTGATGAGGCATTGAAGCACTTTGTAGCATGACACTCCAAGCTATGCCACTTCCCTCAATGTCACTCCATGCCACACAATGCCTCTGCAGTCCACACCACGCAATGTCACTCCTCTCCATGCCTCACAGTGCCACTCCACTCCATGCCACACAATGCCACTCCACTCAATTCCATACCACTTCCCACAATTCCATGCACCACACACAATTCCACTCCACCCTATACAGTTCCTCTCCACTTCTCATAATTCCATGCCACACAATCCCATGCCACACAATTTCGCTCCACAGCACGTCACACAATTCCACGTCACACAATTCCACTCCACACAGTTCCTCTCCACTCCACACAATGCGACTCTACGCCACATAGTGCCACTCTCCCTCACACAATGCCACTCCACGCCACCCAATGCATTTAAACTCCACACAGAGCCATTCCACTCAATGCCACTCCAGACCGCGCAATGCCATTCCACACCAAACCATGCCATTCCACCATATGCCACTCCAGCAAAGCCAATACATCTCCCTTAGACAAGACTGCCAATGCTTCTTTTTAGCTGACGTTGAGTTTTATACAGTGCTGTAGCTGCAGTTGTTGTCATTACTGATGTCCCCTGGCTGTGTATGTTTAATAAGCTGCTGTTCCTGCATCGGAAGGCTGTTGGCATGTAGCTGCGCCCTTGGTATCTGGACATCTCTGCCTCTTGCTCTCATATACCTGCAGTGCCCCTATGCATAAACAGATGTAAGTTCTATACCTGTGTTTTATTTCAGCAAAATTAAGTTGCAGTTCACACTACCCTGCTGTAGCTGGAAGGCCTGGGCCTTTCCCCTGTGCATCTAGTTCTATTTTCCTGCTTTTCATGCTGTGATGTATCTACATCTCAGGCCTCTGGGGTGCCTCCGCCCTCTGGCCAAGCTGCAGTTCTGGGTTATTTACATGTCGTGTTTCATTAATAAGCTGGACATGGTTTTATGTTACACGAGGGAGTGTAGCTGCAGGCCTGATAGCTGGGTACATTTTCTCGTGCTAGGTGTTGTGTTGTTGTCTTCTGTTCTCACTCCTGTACCTGTCTCTCTTGTTTAATTAATATGCTGCTGTTTCTCTCGCACTGCTTATCTACCTGGGTTATATGTAAGTGTGTAGCTGCAGTTTCGGTTTCCAGCTATAGTAGCATATTATGCACAGTTATTTACTTTTATTCTTAAATGGCATTTGTAAAGCACACAATCTAACTTTAACATGGTATTTCAGCGCCTTTTTTTAGAGTCATTAATTTATGCATGCATGTTTTTGTTGAGACATTGTGTAGCTTCCATACCTGCCAAACACAGCCTCTGGCTTGGCAAACAAACGTAGGTAGGGGGTGACAAGAGTTAATATCACGTGTTATTTTAGGTTTGACATTTTGTATTGCGATTTTATTTTATGAACAGGAGAAAACTCGCTTTAAGGTCATTTCAGGATGCTGGGTGATGAATTGGGGTGGAGCTTAGTGGAGAATGCACAGGTGTGTGGGTGGCAGAGCGGGATGGAGAGTTGTGGCGAATGCACAGGTGTGTGGGTGGCAGAGCGGGGTGCAGAGTTGTGGAGAATGCACAGGTGTGTGGGTGGCAGAGCGGGGTGCAGAGTTGTGGAGAATGCACAGGTGTGTGGGTGGCAGAGCGGGGTGCAGAGTTGTGGAGAATGCACAGGTGTGTGGGTGGCAGAGTGGGGTGGAGAATGCACAGGTGTGTGGGTGGCAGAGCGGGATGGAGAGTTGTGGCGAATGCACAGGTGTGTGGGTGGCAGAGCGGGGTGCAGAGTTGTGGAGAATGCACAGGTGTGTGGGTGGCAGAGCGGGGTGCAGAGTTGTGGAGAATGCACAGGTGTGTGGGTGGCAGAGCGGGGTGCAGAGTTGTGGAGACTGCACAAGTGTGTGGGTGGCAGAGTGGGGTGGAGAGGTGTGTAGAATGCACTGGTATGTGGGTGGCAGCGTGGGGTGATGGGTTGTGGAGAATGCACAGGTGTGTGGGTGGCAGAGTGGGGTGGAGAGTTGTAGAGAATGCACAGGTGTGTGGGTGGCAGAGTGGGGTGGAGAGTTGTGGCGAATGCACAGGTGTGTGGGTGGCAGAGCGGGGTGCAGAGTTGTGGAGAATGCACAGGTGTGTGGGTGGCAGAGCGGGGTGCAGAGTTGTGGAGAATGCACAGGTGTGTGGGTGGCAGAGTTGGGTGGAGAGTTGTGGCGAATGCACAGGTGTGTGGGTGGCAGAGTGGGGTGGAGAGTTGTGGAGAATGCACAGGTGTGTGGGTGGCAGAGCGGGATGGAGAGTTGTGGCGAATGCACAGGTGTGTGGGTGGCAGAGCGGGGTGCAGAGTTGTGGAGAATGCACAGGTGTGTGGGTGGCAGAGCGGGGTGCAGAGTTGTGGAGAATGCACAGGTGTGTGGGTGGCAGAGCGGGGTGCAGAGTTGTGGAGAATGCACAGGTGTGTGGGTGGCAGAGTGGGGTGGAGAATGCACAGGTGTGTGGGTGGCAGAGCGGGATGGAGAGTTGTGGCGAATGCACAGGTGTGTGGGTGGCAGAGCGGGGTGCAGAGTTGTGGAGAATGCACAGGTGTGTGGGTGGCAGAGCGGGGTGCAGAGTTGTGGAGAATGCACAGGTGTGTGGGTGGCAGAGCGGGGTGCAGAGTTGTGGAGACTGCACAAGTGTGTGGGTGGCAGAGTGGGGTGGAGAGGTGTGTAGAATGCACTGGTATGTGGGTGGCAGCGTGGGGTGATGGGTTGTGGAGAATGCACAGGTGTGTGGGTGGCAGAGTGGGGTGGAGAGTTGTAGAGAATGCACAGGTGTGTGGGTGGCAGAGTGGGGTGGAGAGTTGTGGCGAATGCACAGGTGTGTGGGTGGCAGAGCGGGGTGCAGAGTTGTGGAGAATGCACAGGTGTGTGGGTGGCAGAGCGGGGTGCAGAGTTGTGGAGAATGCACAGGTGTGTGGGTGGCAGAGCGGGATGGAGAGTTGTGGCGAATGCACAGGTGTGTGGGTGGCAGAGCGGGGTGCAGAGTTGTGGAGAATGCACAGGTGTGTGGGTGGCAGAGCGGGGTGCAGAGTTGTGGAGAATGCACAGGTGTGTGGGTGGCAGAGCGGGGTGCAGAGTTGTGGAGAATGCACAGGTGTGTGGGTGGCAGAGTGGGGTGGAGAATGCACAGGTGTGTGGGTGGCAGAGCGGGATGGAGAGTTGTGGCGAATGCACAGGTGTGTGGGTGGCAGAGCGGGGTGCAGAGTTGTGGAGAATGCACAGGTGTGTGGGTGGCAGAGCGGGGTGCAGAGTTGTGGAGAATGCACAGGTGTGTGGGTGGCAGAGCGGGGTGCAGAGTTGTGGAGACTGCACAAGTGTGTGGGTGGCAGAGTGGGGTGGAGAGGTGTGTAGAATGCACTGGTATGTGGGTGGCAGCGTGGGGTGATGGGTTGTGGAGAATGCACAGGTGTGTGGGTGGCAGAGTGGGGTGGAGAGTTGTAGAGAATGCACAGGTGTGTGGGTGGCAGAGTGGGGTGGAGAGTTGTGGCGAATGCACAGGTGTGTGGGTGGCAGAGCGGGGTGCAGAGTTGTGGAGAATGCACAGGTGTGTGGGTGGCAGAGCGGGGTGCAGAGTTGTGGAGAATGCACAGGTGTGTGGGTGGCAGAGCGGGGTGCAGAGTTGTGGAGAATGCACAGGTGTGTGGGTGGCAGAGCGGGGTGCAGAGTTGTGGAGAATGCACAGGTGTGTGGGTGGCAGAGTGGGGTGGAGAATGCACAGGTGTGTGGGTGGCAGAGCGGGATGGAGAGTTGTGGCGAATGCACAGGTGTGTGGGTGGCAGAGCGGGGTGCAGAGTTGTGGAGAATGCACAGGTGTGTGGGTGGCAGAGCGGGGTGCAGAGTTGTGGAGAATGCACAGGTGTGTGGGTGGCAGAGCGGGGTGCAGAGTTGTGGAGACTGCACAAGTGTGTGGGTGGCAGAGTGGGGTGGAGAGGTGTGTAGAATGCACTGGTATGTGGGTGGCAGCGTGGGGTGATGGGTTGTGGAGAATGCACAGGTGTGTGGGTGGCAGAGTGGGGTGGAGAGTTGTAGAGAATGCACAGGTGTGTGGGTGGCAGAGTGGGGTGGAGAGTTGTGGAGAATGCACAGGTGTGTGGGTGGCAGAGCGGGGTGCAGAGTTGTGGAGAATGCACAGGTGTGTGGGTGGCAGAGCGGGATGGAGAGTTGTGGCGAATGCACAGGTGTGTGGGTGGCAGAGCGGGGTGCAGAGTTGTGGAGAATGCACAGGTGTGTGGGTGGCAGAGCGGGGTGCAGAGTTGTGGAGAATGCACAGGTGTGTGGGTGGCAGAGCGGGGTGCAGAGTTGTGGAGACTGCACAAGTGTGTGGGTGGCAGAGTGGGGTGGAGAGGTGTGTAGAATGCACTGGTATGTGGGTGGCAGCGTGGGGTGATGGGTTGTGGAGAATGCACAGGTGTGTGGGTGGCAGAGTGGGGTGGAGAGTTGTAGAGAATGCACAGGTGTGTGGGTGGCAGAGTGGGGTGGAGAGTTGTGGAGAATGCACAGGTGTGTGGGTGGCAGAGCGGGGTGCAGAGTTGTGGAGAATGCACAGGTGTGTGGGTGGCAGAGCGGGGTGCAGAGTTGTGGAGAATGCACAGGTGTGTGGGTGGCAGAGCGGGGTGCAGAGTTGTGGAGACTGCACAAGTGTGTGGGTGGCAGAGTGGGGTGGAGAGGTGTGTAGAATGCACTGGTATGTGGGTGGCAGCGTGGGGTGATGGGTTGTGGAGAATGCACAGGTGTGTGGGTGGCAGAGTGGGGTGGAGAGTTGTAGAGAATGCACAGGTGTGTGGGTGGCAGAGTGGGGTGGAGAGTTGTGGAGAATGCACAGGTGTGTGGGTGGTAGAGTGGATGGAGAGTTGTGGAGAATGCACAGGTGAGTGGGTGGCAGAGCGGGGTGCAGAGTTGTGGAGAATGCACAGGTGTCTGGGTGGCAGAGTGGGGTGGAGAGTTGTGGTGAATGCACAGGTGTGTGGGTTGCAGAGTGGGGTGGAGAGTTGTAGAGAATGCACAGGTGTCTGGGTGGCAGAGCGGGGTGCAGAGTTGTGGAGAATGCACAGGTGTGTGGGTGGCAGAGTGGGTGGAGAGTTGTGGCAAATGCACAGGTGTGTGGGTGGCAGAGTGGGTGGAGAGTTGTGGCAAATGCACAGGTGTGTGGGTGGCAGAGTGGGGTGGAGAGTTGTGGCGAATGCACAGGTGTGTGGGTGGCAGAGTGGGGTGGAGAATGCACAGGTGTGTGGGTGGCAGAGCGGGGTGGAGAGTTGTGAAGAATGCACTGGTGTGTGGGTGGCAGAGTGGGGTGGAGAGTTGTGGCGAATGCACAGGTGTGTGGGTGGCAGAGTGGGGTGGAGAGTTCTGGAGAATGCACAGGTGAGTGGGTGGCAGAGTGGGTGGAGAGTTGTGGCAAATGCACAGGTGTGTGGGTGGCAGAGTGGGGTGGAGAGTTGTGGCGAATGCACAGGTGTGTGGGTGGCAGAGTGGGGTGGAGAATGCACAGGTGTGTGGGTGGCAGAGCGGGGTGGAGAGTTGTGAAGAATGCACTGGTGTGTGGGTGGCAGAGTGGGGTGGAGAGTTGTGGCGAATGCACAGGTGTGTGGGTGGCAGAGTGGGGTGGAGAATGCACAGGTGTGTGGGTGGCAGAGCGGGTTGGAGAGTTGTGGCAAATGCACAGGTGTGTGGGTGGCAGAGCGGGGTGCAGAGTTGTGGAGAATGCACAGGTGTGTGGGTGGCAGAGCGGGGTGGAGAGTTGTGGCAAATGCACAGGTGTGTGGGTGGCAGAGCGGGGTGCAGAGTTGTGGAGAATGCACAGGTGTGTGGGTGGCAGAGTGGGTGGAGAGTTGTGGCAAATGCACAGGTGTGTGGGTGGCAGAGTGGGGTGGAGAGTTGTGGCGAATGCACAGGTGTGTGGGTGGCAGAGTGGGGTGGAGAATGCACAGGTGTGTGGGTGGCAGAGCGGGGTGGAGAGTTGTGAAGAATGCACTGGTGTGTGGGTGGCAGAGTGGGGTGGAGAGTTGTGGCGAATGCACAGGTGTGTGGGTGGCAGAGTGGGGTGGAGAGTTCTGGAGAATGCACAGGTGAGTGGGTGGCAGAGTGGGTGGAGAGTTGTGGCAAATGCACAGGTGTGTGGGTGGCAGAGTGGGGTGGAGAGTTGTGGCGAATGCACAGGTGTGTGGGTGGCAGAGTGGGGTGGAGAATGCACAGGTGTGTGGGTGGCAGAGCGGGGTGGAGAGTTGTGAAGAATGCACTGGTGTGTGGGTGGCAGAGTGGGGTGGAGAGTTGTGGCGAATGCACAGGTGTGTGGGTGGCAGAGTGGGGTGGAGAATGCACAGGTGTGTGGGTGGCAGAGCGGGTTGGAGAGTTGTGGCAAATGCACAGGTGTGTGGGTGGCAGAGCGGGGTGCAGAGTTGTGGAGAATGCACAGGTGTGTGGGTGGCAGAGCGGGGTGGAGAGTTGTGGCAAATGCACAGGTGTGTGGGTGGCAGAGCGGGGTGCAGAGTTGTGGAGAATGCACAGGTGTGTGGGTGGCAGAGCGGGGTGCAGAGTTGTGGAGAATGCACAGGTGTGTGGGTGGCAGAGCGGGGTGCAGAGTTGTGGAGAATGCACAGGTGTGTGGGTGGCAGAGTGGGGTGGAGAGTTGTGGCGAATGCACAGGTGTGTGGGTGGCAGAGTGGGGTGGAGAGTTGTGGCGAATGCACAGGTGTGTGGGTGGCAGAGCGGGGTGGAGAGTTGTGAAGAATGCACTGGTGTGTGGGTGGCAGAGTGGGGTGGAGAGTTTTGGCGAATGCACAGGTGTGTGGGTGGCAGAGTGGGGTGGAGAATGCACAGGTGTGTGGGTGGCAGAGCGGGTTGGAGAGTTGTGGCAAATGCACAGGTGTGTGGGTGGCAGAGCGGGGTGCAGAGTTGTGGAGAATGCACAGGTGTGTGGGTGGCAGAGCGGGGTGGAGAGTTGTGGCAAATGCACAGGTGTGTGGGTGGCAGAGCGGGGTGCAGAGTTGTGGAGAATGCAAAGGTGTGTGGGTGGCAGAGCGGGGTGCAGAGTTGTGGAGAATGCACAGGTGTGTGGGTGGCAGAGCGGGGTGCAGAGTTGTGGAGAATGCACAGGTGTGTGGGTGGCAGAGTGGGGTGGCGAATGCACAGGTGTGTGGGTGGCAGAGCGGGGTGGAGAGTTGTGGAGAATGCACAGGTGTGTGGGTGGCAGAGCGGGGTGCAGAGTTGTGGAGAATGCACAGGTGTGTGGGTGGCAGAGTGGGGTGGCGAATGCACAGGTGTGTGGGTGGCAGAGCGGGGTGGAGAGTTGCGGCGAATGCACAGGTGTGTGGGTGGCAGAGCGGGGTGCAGAGTTGCGGAGAATGCACAGGTGTGTGGGTGGCAGAGCGGGGTGCAGAGTTGTGGAGAATGCACAGGTGTGTGGGTGGCAGAGCGGGGTGCAGAGTTGTGGAGAATGCACAGGTGTGTGGGTGGCAGAGCGGGGTGCAGAGTTGTGGACAATGCGCAGGTGTGTGGGTGGCAGAGCGGGGTGCAGAGTTGTGGAGAATGCACAGGTGTGTGGGTGGCAGAGTGGGGTGGAGAGTTGTGGAGAATGCACAGGTGTGTGGGTGCCAGAGCGGGGTGCAGAGTTGTGGACAATGCGCAGGTGTGTGGGTGGCAGAGCGGGGTGCAGAGTTGTGGAGAATGCACAGGTGTGTGGGTGGCAGAGTGGGGTGGAGAGTTGTGGAGAATGCACAGGTGTGTGGGTGCCAGAGCGGGGTGCAGAGTTGTGGACAATGCACAGGTGTGTGGGTGGCAGAGTGTGGTGGAGAGTTGTGGAGAATGCACAGGTGTGTGGGTGGCAGAGCGGGGTGCAGAGTTGTGGAGAATGCACAGGTGTGTGGGTGGCAGAGTGGGGTGGCGAATGCACAGGTGTGTGGGTGGCAGAGCGGGGTGGAGAGTTGCGGCGAATGCACAGGTGTGTGGGTGGCAGAGCGGGGTGCAGAGTTGTGGAGAATGCACAGGTGTGTGGGTGGCAGAGCGGGGTGCAGAGTTGTGGAGAATGCACAGGTGTGTGGGTGGCAGAGCGGGGTGCAGAGTTGTGGACAATGCGCAGGTGTGTGGGTGGCAGAGCGGGGTGCAGAGTTGTGGAGAATGCACAGGTGTGTGGGTGGCAGAGCGGGGTGGAGAGTTGTGGTGAATGCACAGGTGTGTGGGTTGCAGAGTGGGGTGGAGAGTTGTAGAGAATGCACAGGTGTCTGGGTGGCAGAGCGGGGTGCAGAGTTGTGGAGAATGCGCAGGTGTGTGGGTGGCAGAGTGGATGGAGAATTGTGGATAATGCACAGGTGTGTGGGTGGCAAAGCAGGGTGGAGAGTTGTGGCGAATGCACAGGTGTGTGGGTGGTAGAGTGGATGGAGAGTTGTGGAGAATGCACAGGTGAGTGGGTGGCAGAGCGGGGTGCAGAGTTGTGGAGAATGCACAGGTGTCTGGGTGGCAGAGTGGGGTGGAGAGTTGTGGTGAATGCACAGGTGTGTGGGTGGCAGAGCGGGGTGCAGAGTTGTGGCGAATGCACAGGTGTGTGGGTGGCAGAGTGGGGTGCAGAGTTGTGGCGAATGCACAGGTGTGTGGGTGGCAGAGTGGGGTGGAGAGTTGTGGTGAATGCACAGGTGTGTGGGTGGCAGAGTGGGGTGGAGAGTTGTGGCGAATGCACAGGTGTGTGGGTGGCAGAGTGGATGGAGAATTGTGGATAATGCACAGGTGTGTGGGTGGCAAAGCAGGGTGGAGAGTTGTGGCGAATGCACAGGTGTGTGGGTGGCAGAGCGGGGTGCAGAGTTGTGGAGAATGCACAGGTGTGTGGGTGGCAGAGCGGGGTGCAGAGTTGTGGAGAATGCACAGGTGTGTGGGTGGCAGAGCGGGGTGCAGAGTTGTGGAGAATGCACAGGTGTGTGGGTGGCAGAGCGGGGTGCAGAGTTGTGGAGACTGCACAAGTGTGTGGGTGGCAGAGTGGGGTGGAGAGGTGTGTAGAATGCACTGGTATGTGGGTGGCAGTGTGGGGTGATGGGTTGTGGAGAATGCACAGGTGTGTGGGTGGCAGAGTGGGGTGGAGAGTTGTGGAGAATGCACAGGTGAGTGGGTGGCAGAGCGGGGTGCAGAGTTGTGGAGAATGCACAGGTGTCTGGGTGGCAGAGTGGGGTGGAGAGTTGTGGTGAATGCACAGGTGTGTGGGTTGCAGAGTGGGGTGGAGAGTTGTAGAGAATGCACAGGTGTGTGGGTGGCAGAGCGGGGTGCAGAGTTGTGGCGAATGCACAGGTGTGAGGGTGGCAGGGGTTCCTCAGTTTTGAGGTGATCAGTAAATTTCTCATAAATCGAAGATGTGCGATGCTCCTGTGAATTTTTTGTAGGTTCTGGAGGAGAATTCTGTTTCAGGGGTAGGTAGCTCTATCTGTCTGTCTGTCTGTCGTTTTCAGACAGAGGGGTTATGTTCTCCTAAGTCCCCCAGGCCGGGGTGCTTCTGCAGTTTTGATGCCCAGGCTTTTCCTTACCTGTTTCTTTGCAGTGATTTGCTGTTGTTTTGGCGTCTTAGCATCTCCCTGTTTCAGCCCTGCCGCTGGTTTTCCCCGGGGCCCCTCTTTGTCTGCATGGATCTGACGGGGCGCTTTGGTGTCCAGTTGCAGGAGCTGCTGTCCCAGGAGACGAGCCTGCGGCGGTCGCTGGAGGAGTCCCAGGCCGGGATGCTGCAGCGAGTCCAGGACCAGGAGAAGGCGGTGGAGGTCGAGCGGAAAGAGGTGAGTGGAGCCGGGCACAGGCTCTTATTACACCTGGGCTTTACAAGGGCTGCCGGTGTGGGCACAGAGGATGGGTGGCCCTGCAGCCTTCCTTCCCCCGGTGGGCCACGGCCTCGTCTCCGTGCCCGCAGCGCACCGAGGGCTGCAGCCGTCGCCGCCTCCTTCTCGCCCTCACCTGTCTCCGCCACCCTCACACCTGCCCCCGCCACCCTCACACCTGCCCCATCCGCCCTCACACCTGCCCCGACCCGGCCTTTAATGGCCGCCATTCCGCAGATGCCGTGAAATGGCTGAAGATGGGTTTGCGGATGTTACTATTGTTCTTATCTCAAGCTCGCTGTGAAACTCTAACTTTTTCGTTAGTTAGGTTGACATTTGGTCTCAAGTGATTCCTGACATGTCTTTTGGTGCACATACCGTGCCCTTACCCCCCCCCCCCCTTTATTTTCTCGCAGCCCTTTCCAGGTTCGCTTCGTTCTTTTCTTCCCACCGTGTTGCCTTTTATTTTCCCCTTTCCTGCTGTTCCATTGCCGCCCAACCGGGGGCCATCCCTTCATGTTTCTCTGCACTTTATGCCCTCCTCATTATTTGCCCCTTGCTGTCTCTGCCACTGTCTTAACGTATGGCTTACCCCTTCACCCACCCTTCTCGTGACATCCCTAGTCTCTTAAATGTCCACCCTTTACCGACTCTTTTTTTGTGTGTGGATTTTCAAAATAAAAATTCTAATAATGCCCAGAGGGCATCAGCACGCCTCACTTTTTACTTATAACGCAGAGATGCACATGAAGAACCTTTTCCATATATTTTTAAACAACAGTGAATTCCTGAGATACAGGCCGCTGGCAGTGCCATCATTTCTTTTTTTTTTTGTTGTTGAAAATTTTTATTAGCATTTACAAAATATAATACAATAGAGACAATCTACAGAAATATGTAATACAATAACGTGAATTACATTGGAATTAATGTATAAATAATTAAATATATGAATTTCAGAAGGGTGGAGATATTATCTGGCTAGAATACAAGTGATACATTAATAAGATTCAAGAAGGAGAAAAGACTACAAGTATGAATAAAACAATAAGCACTTGAAGCTCGAGCCAGGTGCCGGGCTCTGGCTGATGTCAAGGTCCTCCTGGAACCTCGAGCCCATATCGAGCCGAGCGTTCATGTGGTTTCTGCTTACTGCTCCCACTCTACCCTCCTGCACACAGTTAAAAACAAAGCATTAACCTTTTAAGTGAAAATGACAATCAAATAGATGGCTGTTTAGTGGCGGCTTTGTAAAAACTGAAGCCAGAACACCAGTGGTTAATACTGGCTTCCCCACTGTGTTAAATATTTTATTTCACCAACCCCCTTATATCTTCATTTAACTTTCAATGATACTATAGTGGGACTTACTCGTGCCAATGCTGCTGCATGTTAAAGAAATGCACGGTTTCTAATTTTGAAGAAACTAAGGGGCAGATGTATCATCCGTTTTTTTTGTCGCAAACGCTGCGATTCGGAAAATAGCAGTGTTTGCGACAAAAAAAACGGGATTTGGAATGTATCATTCAAAAAGCCTCGCAATATTAAGGAATCGCTAATTTAGCGATTCCTTAACATTGCGAGGCTTTTAAGAAATGGCAAATTGCGATTTAATTTTTGAAATGTATCAAGCATTTCAGTGTTGCGATTTTTGACTAAGAATTCGCAAATTACCATCAACTTGTAGTTGGGGCTAACTTGCGAATTCTTTTCATAAAGCACTTTTTTGAAATTCCAAAGGTGCCATATGACGCTCATACATGCCCTTAGGGCATGTATGTGCGCCATATGCGTACACATATCAAATTCAGGGGTGCAGCAGGGTGTCCTTAAGACACCCTTGCACCCTTGAAATTCTCAATTTGCGATTAGCTATTTGCTAATCGCAAATTGAGTATAATTTTACATTCATTCCTATGGGCCTCCTGGCCCATAGAAATGAATGGGAAATTATTCCTTAATTGCGATTAGCAATTTGCTACTCGCAATTAAGGAATTCTAAGGAATCGCTAATAAATAGCGAAATTCTACATACATACCATTTTGCACTTCTCAAATAGCGATTCCTTAACAATCGCTATTTGAGAAGTGCAAAATGGTATCTTGATACATCTGCCCCTAACTTATTTTATATGTTTGTTGCATGATTGACAAGGCACATATTTCCAGGGCTTCGCTTGTACAACGGTGTAAGCCTAACCAGCTTGGGTGCAGAGTTTTGTGATTTGCCCATATGGAAAAATAAGACATTATTCCCTAGACCACGTGCAACAAACACTCTGACCCCTGCGGCGGCCACCTGAGAACTGGTCTTGGCACTACCGTGACTTACCTGAGGTTTTTGTTGGCTTTATTTGTTAAGCGCAATCTTATTGTTGCTGTCCGGCCCACTCCCAGCGGGCCGTACAGAAAGCATGCCCCATTGGACAATGATGCCGGCAGGACAGTAATGCATTTATCGCTCTTTCATCCTTGTTGATTTCCAAGTCTCTAGCCCTACACTGCCTTCCTGAGCATGGCTTGGACTGCTCGATGTAGCTGCCCAGTGGGTGGTCAGGTGCTAAAGGGGTCTACTTGGTCATCTCTTTTGCATTCAATAGTAAGGTTAAGCCCCAGGACACCAGTAATTAAAAACCTCTGATTGTTTCAGTGTGAGCCCAGAAACCCCTGCCTGCCCTTGGACACATGAACAAGTTCCATATCAAGTATTCAGGTCTTTCTCAAGTGAGTAAGATTGCAGGCAGCGCTTAAATAAGCTGAAGATGTTAAACAATCTGATAGATAATGAATTATTCGGTGTGCAGTCTCTGGTCATGACTTCCATCCCCCCATTTCTCTTGTAGCCATTCCCTAATTTCCATTTTTTCTCCTTCCTCTTGACTTTTGTTCTTCTCTCCCTCCCCTATTTTACTCTTTTCACTCCTTATCCAATCCATTTGTCCACGTTTAGGAAACCTCTCTCAAAACAACATACCCTTTCCAAACCCTCCTCCCTGTGCCTTGCTGTTGTGCTGACAACCATCTCTTCCTTTTTTCCTCTCTCTTCCCCCACTGTTCCCTGTGTGGCCCTCTCTTCCTGTCCTCATTCCACCTGTGTTTTAATTGTTTCCTCCTCTGCCTAACTTCATACTCACTTCTGTCTCCTAACACTGTCCCACATTGTCTTCCCTCTTGCCCTTGCCTACCCTACATTTAGGTCCCCCATCCTGCCCCACACACTGCCTTTCTCAGCATCTCCCTGCTCATTTCCCTGCTTCTTTGACTTTTAGGAAACAACTTAAGACCTGGCTTTTCCGATTCCAACTAGAGTAGGCTGACCCATACCCTACCTGGTCCGTAACGCATTTTTTGGAGGTTCCTGCTGTTTAGTACCAAGGCACTTCGGTATTAGCGCGCTTTATACACTTTTTACTTCCTTACTTTCCTCTCTTTGTACACTTTTCACTCCTCATTCTGCTGGGCTTCACATGCCATCTTATTCTCCCTCATTGACTATTTCCCGGTGCGTCCTTTTCTTACCTTGCGGCCTCCTCTCTCTCACCTCACTATTCCTTTCCAACACCATCCAATCCTGAGCTGATTTCCAATTTTCACTTCATCATTCTTGGCTGGGCCATGTTTTACTCACTCTTGACTACTTTGCAAAATTATCTAGAGCTCAACAAGCAGCAGGTAAGAGAGTAATGTATGGCGCCCCACTGTTACCCATCTGGTTTATGATTACGTCTGTAATTGATGTCTAGTATCTTTTGTCGCGACCCCACTCCCCTCATTCATGTGCATCACTTCATCAGTTTCCATCTGCTTTATGAGTATCGTATTGTCCTACACCCCTCAGTATTGTTCCTCAGCTAGTTTGCACTTTATAACACACAACTGAGTTGTGTCCCTTAATCCCATTGTTGCAGGTCCAGGTGCTGCGGCAGGATAATAGGACTTTGCGCAGTGACGCCCAGGACGTGCAGGACAAACAGCAGCAGCAGGAGCTGAGGATCCAGCAGCTGGAGCAGGAGAGCACACATCTCAAGTCTGAACTGGGTATGGAGAGGGGACAGAGTCATGTCAACCTGAAGACCTGGGTAGTCGCCCCACTGGGATAGACTGGGAACACAAACCAGCCCTGGCAATTCAGATGGGACGGCCTCGGGGGGGTCTGGGGGGTTAAGAGGGTGAGTGGTGCTAGTGAGAAGCACTGCTGCAAAGCCATCCCCCAGTAACAAAACGGCTCCCACCAATCAAAAAACAGCCCCCACCCTTCTGGGCCACCAAGAAAACTCCTGCTGTCCACCATGGCCAGTCCAGGCCTGGTCGCCCCAGAGCATGCGCAACACCTTCAGCCACTTCTGAATTTTGCATTCCATTCTTGAACTTATAGTTTTGCTTTCCATTTTAAAAGTATGGCCTCATATTTGACAGAATGCCATGTTATATTGATTAAAACACAAGTTCACTTGGAAGCCAAGGCCCTGTTTAAGAGGGTACATTTGTTCCCCTTTTCTGGGTCAGCTGGGAGTACAGAGGTTGCGATGCCTGGCAGCTCTGGTACAACACTGAAGAGCAGGGTTTAGGCCGCCTCTCACTGGCTCTGCCATTCATGGAAGACAGAGACTAACATAGTAGGTTGCACTCCAAATGTAGAGATATCCTTCTTTAAGGGGTTTCAGCAAGTGTACTGGGAGATGGCGGATGGTTAAGTACGGGTGTTCCACTGTAAAGGGCGCAACTGCACCATTTCTTGCCTCTATGCAACCTATAAACAGAATATTGGCCCGAAGAGGGTCATAGAGAAGAAAGAGCCCCCCGGTGTGATTGCTGGACCTGAGTTTCCTTAAGTTGCTTAAGATCCAAGACCTGCATCCTCCAATTCATGGCCTGGATCGTATTCTGAGACATCACCAGCACTAAACACTGCACTGATATAGGGCACATGATCTGATTTCTCTAGGGGATGGAGGACCTGGAATCTTCATGTGGATGCACAGCCTGGGAACTTCTTAGAGAATACTGGGCTAGAGTTGAGCAAAAAGGTTCTGAGATTTGCAAAGAGATGACAGTGCCTGGAACCTGCTTAGCTAATAGAGGTTCTGGGATCTTCATGCGGAGATGAGGTTTTGGGTTTTCTAGCAAGAAGGCCAAAGCCCCATCTCCTTAGAAATGCATGACCCTTGTCTATACCCTAACATACCTAAGTTTATGGGTTTTAAGACCTGGTAAAAGTAGAAATACCAGTATGGTACATTTAGTCAATAGCATTAACAAAAAGGCTTGAGACCCTAATCTCAGTGCTGTTAATTTATTTAAATATCCAAATAATCAATACAGAAGGCATACATTAGTTGATTAATCAAGGGAATTAACATAAACCAAATATTATAATAAATGCAAATTTCAATGGGCTGTTAAGAAATTAAACAAGCATTGACAGATGGGCTTTTGCAATCCATCACAATAATAAAAGTATATAGGCCAAAATACAGAAAGAACCGCAAATATCTAACGATCTCCTAACAGCTAACCGAATATCTCTAAAGGCCCCCTTGTATTCCAAAATGCCCATCTTTTATATTTTAGACAAAGAATGCACACTTTTTTCACAGTATGACATTACGTAAATGTGCAGCACTGAAATGTTACTTGCACACCACCAATCAAATTATTTTAAAATAGCGCCTGCTCTTATTGGCTAACAGTGCACATAATTTATCTCAGAAGAAACAATTATTGCAAAACATGAGCGAAAAACTGTGAACTGCTTTTTCACATAAATAACATCGAGGGTCAGTTGAGTGGCCTTCCAATATTGCAACATCAGAACATGATTTCCTAGGGAAGCTGGCAAAATATTAATGTGTTACATTCAAGTATTTAAATTCTGCAGCCCTGTGTGGCCTAGTTGTGTCAACTGAAGGGAACTTAAAGTAGGCACTGTACTTTTCATATGACCAATCTGCTCCCAAGGTGTCCAAAGACAATCCAGTGTTGTAAGTGAATACATATTATAATGGACTTGAGATTATTTTGCCCTCAATAGAGAACACTGGGCCTAGGATCTCCCAATAAAATACAAATAGTGGGCCTGATTCACAGAACTAACTTAAGACAAAATCCTAAAGTTACTACTTTTGGTATTCACAGAAGGCATTTAGTAGTCTTAAGTTAGGATTTTGTCCCAAGTTAGGATTTTGTCCCAAGTTAGGATTTTGTCCTAAATTAGGATTTTGTCCTAAATTAGGATTTTGTCTTAAATTAGGATTTTGTCCTAAATTAGAATTTTGTCTTAAATTATGATTTTTTATTAAATTAAATTTACGTTTAACTTAAATTTGTCCTAAGTTTAATTTAAGACAAAATCCTAATTTAGGACAAAATCCTAATTTAAGACAAAATCCTAATTTAAGATAAAATCCCATTTTAAGACAAAATCCTAATTTAAGATTACTAAATGCCTTCTGTGAATACAAAAAGTAGTGCCTTCTGTGAATACAAAAAGTAGTAAGTTTAGGATTTTGTCTTAAGTTAGTTCTGTGAATCGGCCCCATAGTATCTCTAAGACCTTGGATCTCCATTGAGAACACTGGGCCTGGTATCACCTTGTGTTATAGGGGGCCTGGGATCTCCATAGTGAATGTAGATGCTCCATTTACGGTGTTAAGAGAATATGGACTTTATTGACGATATACAATCCAGAGTCCTCCATAGAAAGTATCAGACCTTGGATCTCTATGGAGGACGCAGTGACGAGGATCACCTTGTTATGCAGAGTCCTGGATCTCTAAGAGAAACCAGAGTTCTCCATAGAGAGCATAAGTCCTTGAATCTCCGCAGATAACACTGGGTGTGGGATCTTCATCGAGCATGCAGAGCCCTCCATAAAGGCCACACAGCCTTCATTCTCATCCTGGCATCTCCACAAACCTAGGCATGGCACTGACATTGGAAACTGGGCTTGAATCACCATTGGGATCAAACAACCTACTAGAAGGTGGCCAACACCACCATTCGGTAGAAGCAGATCAAATCGGAGAAATTCACCCTGGAGACGGACATCATTCTCTGTTGATAGCGAATACTTTATCTGGAATCTGTTTGGGAATCCACCCTGGTTCTTCTCTCATCAGCTTCTGAGTAGATCTTATCGAATCAACATTTTCATGTTCCTTTCTCTTTATCCTTAAAATAGACCAGAACATGTCTATTGAATTAACATTCCTGATGAACGCTAACTCTTTTATTTCTTGAATTCTTAGGGTCCTAATTACAAGTTGGGCAGGGTGGAATTCCTTTGTGGAATTCTGCTTCACTGGATCGCCGCTAGCCTGGTGTTCCTGCACCCAGATTGACCTTCTGGATAAAAAAAATGCAAATAAAATGTCAGCAGCTGCCAAACTTCCATCCCCTCCCCACCCATCAACTTTTTCACAGCAAGTGGGGGGGGGGCGAGGGGGGAGTACGCCGTGCTCTCATCTGCCAGTGCATTTTTCCCTTCCATCCCTTACCCTCCCATCTTTATTCCCGTCCACCCCTGCACACACTTACCTACGAGGTCACATTTATCACCTGCTGATGGCAGGTGGTAAGTGTGAGCGTTAATCTCCATTGTACGGGGCATATAGTGTGGAATTCAACCTGGTAAAACCAGGAGAGTGTCGTTAGTCCCCATTCCATGGAGATTTACTTGTAATTACACAGGACAGGCATGGCGTTACCACAGGTTTACTTTTACGCCACCCTCCTATCCAGGGGTTTGGCATCAGGCAGTGACATCCCATGTATCCATAATGAATTGTCTACCACATATTTTTGCAAATATAACACACTATTCATCAGTATGTATTGAGCTGCTAAACAAGGCTTGTGTATACATTAACATTGACCGACAAAAAAAACGCAATTCTGGGCAATTTGTTTAAATCTTCCCCTTTTGTGTTATTCTGCACATAAAGGTGAAGCAGCATGGGATGGAGTTTGCACCATACAAATTGTTGGTGTAAATTTGAGTGCAAGCTGCACTCGCGTGTCACAACCTTTGTCTCAAATTGAGGCTGAACATCAGCGCATGAATGACAGCGAAGCACATTAGGCGCCAAAATAACGACAGAAAGGCCAATATTTGCAAACCATGAAGGTTTATTAGCAGATTAGCAAATGTACAAACTCAAAACATTCAGATTAGTCGTAAATCAATAATCCCCTCATAAAGCGTGGTTCGTTATAATCCAAAGCAAGTCAAAATAGCAAATACAGAGGCAAGTTATTTAAAGACAGTCAGATGCAAATCAAGGAAGATTTGGTTTCCCCTGAAGGGAAATTCCCTAATGCTAAACCTAGGATTGCAATGCGGTTGGGGAAGTTAAGCCGTAAGTGACAGCAAGTGAAACCTCTAAAAGGCAGAAGCAAATGAAGCTCCGGTTAGGTTAATGCGAGAGGATTTGCTCACGAGTCCAGCTCTTTGAGCAGCAGCAAAGGTAAGTAACAGGTCTCAAGGGCATTGAAAGGGGCATCCACGTTCAAGCAAGTGAGAAAGCATACCTGAAACTAACAAGCTGAGCAATGCACAATTAAACATACAGTTTATACAGTGAAATACAATTCCCCATGGAGATGGGGACCAATCAAAATCCTACATTTCCCGATAAGGCAGCTTTACTCTTGCCGGACATCGACACAAAGCAGCCGCGGCCTGTGCAGGTAACAACGGAGGGATGGTAGGGCAGGCGGGCAACTAGAGCCAAATTTCGGGGGTGGCTGAGAAATATTTCGGGGGGGGGGCTAATTCTTCCAACCATAGACAGAGTAACTGTAAGAAGGGGTGAAAACCGAACAAAAGCCTAATTTACAAGTAAATGGTCTTTTAACCCCTTGGACGCGGCCGCGATTCTGCGCCTGTGCGGCCGTTTTTAAGAGTGGGCGGGTTCATGACGGCCCCCAGCCGTCATCAGCACACGAGCACCGTGATGCATGACGGCTGGGGGCCGTCATCAGCATGGAAGGGGTTAAAAACCTGTTAAGTACTCGGGTGCGGCTGCAATTAGAATGTCGCCAGCCCGCAAAGCTGTGTCCGCCTCAGCTGACACGCACAATGGGGGGGGGCTGAAATCCTGTGAGCCCAATGGGTGTTGTGCGCCTGTGGTAGGGCCAGGTGGGGGGGATTTCGACAGACAACCACGAGGAAAAATTAAATAAATAATAAATTTTCTCTTGTTGTCGTCTCACGAAATCCTCCCCACACTCCGTCCCACCGCTCTTACCTGCATGGGCCGCGGCTGACACGAAGGCAGCACACAGCTTCAGGGCCTTCAAGAGCTGCCTCGTACAGGATAGTACATTGCATTCATCCCACCCGAGGCACAGATGTAGAGACCTCATTATTCAGCTTTTGGTGAAACTCTCATTATAAAACAATTCTCACAGAAACAACTGCAACAACTATAACTCCTGAAGCAAGAGAAAGAGTGAGATAACACACAGCTGCCAAAAAAGCATTTTAAACGTTAGCATGAGTTGTTAAACTGAGGCCTACATCAATTATGGCTGCCTTAACATGAACACTCTTTAACTATGATAACTATAATGTGAGCATCACTAACTATGGTCAAACGTAACATAAAATCACACTTTAGATATATAGTGTACATTAGTATATATATTAGGCAAAATGAAAAATAGTGCTAGAGCATCAACAAAGGCAATCGGTTTGTAATTTTGGCAGGTCAAATATTTAGCATAACACTTGTGTTTACCCCCTCTTGTCTGATATTGTAGATGCCAGAGACAGCATCATTGCCCAACTCCAGGCAGAAACCAAGGTAAGCCAGATAATTTTCAGATGTTAACATTAATGGCAAGTTTATCTAAAAGGCGTTAAGTGTGCATTTAATAAAAAATGGATGGTTTTGCAAGGCTAGGTACAGAAGGCCTTTTCTCTTTTGGAATGTGTAGAGGGTCAGGCTATTAGCACAATGACAAAAATCGTCCATCTTGAAATCCTGTTTGTGGTAATTGTGACTATATGCACCCAATTGAAATTAGCCCTGTAGTTTTATCAAGGCCTTTTATGTGCAGTTTGTAGGTATTATGATCAGGGCAATTACGAACTCTGTTAGGTATCCACTTTAAAAAAAAAAAAAAAAGCTATCCTTTTATTTAGGGGAGAGGAGTTTGCCTAACAGCTAGGGCGGTCGACCTCGAATCTGGGGAACTGGGTTTGAGTCTCGGCAATGACGCTGAACATCCTGTGATACTGGGCAAATCACTTAGGCATAGATGCATCAAGGTAAAATCCGCTCGGAGATGGGCAGATTCTCAGAATCTGCCCCTTTGCGACCGGTATTTTTGCATTTGGGATGCATCATCCCAAATGCAAAAATCGCAAATTAAGAAATCGCAAAATTTCGATTACTTGCATTCAAGAAGTCTCAAATTGAGATTCCTTAAATACAATGCATTAAAGTTTTTTTTAAAAAGCGATTTCGCTAATAGGGCTCGCAAATTACCATGAAGTTGAACTTCATGGTAATTTGCAAAAACTTTGAAAAATGCACTAAAGTGCATTTTTCAAAGTTTCATGTTGCGCACACACATGCCCTAAGGGCTGTGTGTGCGCAACATATGTGCACAGATCAATTTCAGGGGTGCAACAGGGTGTCCTTTGGACACCCCTGCACCCTTGAAATCGCATTCTCAATTTGCGATTCGCTAATTGCGATCCGCAAATTGAGAATGTCTTCCCATTCATTCCTATGGGCCTCTAGGCCCATAGGAATGAATGGGGAGGTATTCCTTGATTGCGACTCGCAATTTGTGACTCGCAATTAAGGAATTTTAAGAAATCGCAATTTTTTTAGTGATTTCTTCATGAATTGCATTTTGCTATTCCTTAATAGCGAATCGTTATTTTTCGCTATTAAGGAATAGCAAAATGGGTTCTTGATGCATCTGGGGGCTAATCTCCCCATGCCTAAACAAACAAGCATTGGCATAGCCAATAGGTCTCGCCTTTGAGACCTTATAAGTGTTTAGCCATGCAACGGTTGGTGTTGTTGCACCAAGGATATTGTGCTGCATAACTAAATACTTATAAGTAAGCCTGGGCGTAGTTCGCGTAGCTGCACTCCGCGGAGCTACGCGAAGACGCACTTGCACTCCGCCAACTACGCATAGCTCCGCGAGCATGCGTAGTTGCTTGCTTGCGAGCCATTTTTCGTCTTCGGGAGCGCCGTGGAACTCTGGAACCTGCTCGACATCACATCTCCAGACGTTGCCTTCCTCACGGAAACATGGATGAACGCCTCCTCAGCGCCCAACATCGCCGTCGCCATCCCGGACGGATACAAGATCACCCGGAGAGACCGCGTCAACGAGACAGGAGGAGGCATCGCCATCGTCCACAAGAACACTATCCGCATCACGACCAACTCAGACGACACCCTCACAGCCGCTTAACGTCTTCACTTCCAGATACACACCGACCCCAAGACCACACTCAGAGGCACCCTCATCTACAGACCCCCAGGACCTCGCACACAATTCAGCGAAGACATCGCAGACTTCATCAGCCCGCACACCCTTGCCTCCGCTGACTACATCCTCCAAGGGGACCTCAACTTCCACCTGGAGAACAACAACGACAACACCACCACCACCCTGCTGGACAACCTCGCCAACCTCGGACTCATGCAACTGGTGAACACCCCCACCCACTACGCCGGACACACGCTTGACCCAGTCTTCTCCTCCAGCAAGTACATCTCCTTCAGCCACTCCACCGGACTCCACTGGACAGACCACAGCTGCGTCCACTTCAGCTTCAGAAAGAACATGACTCACCACCACCCGCAACAGGTTCCCCGCAGGAACTGGAACAAGATCACCACCGACCAGCTCACCACTTCACTGAGCCAGAACCCTCTCGCCAGCTCAACGGACCCCAACCAAGCAGCCAACAACCTCACACAGTAGATCACCAATTGCGCTCGCCCAACCAGCCTCGACCACTCGCAGTCCGGCTTCCGCGCCAACCACAGCACCGAGACCGCCCTCATCGCAGCCACTGACGACATCCGGAGAAGGAGAAGTGGAGAAGTGTGGCTCACTGGTTAGAGGAGGCAGACCTGGAAGCAGAGGTCAGCCCGGGACCAGGGTTCAATTCCCGGCTCGGCGGGGTCTTGAGTCCTAAAAATGTCCATGGACTTGACAATTCTCGCTCTGGTGCCTACTCGATTCACGGGTTCACACTCTGCGACTCTGGGCAATAGCTTGCTTAATCTCCACAACGGCCCCTCGCGGCGGGATGCCTGGCTTTCACCTTGCGGATACCCTGCCGGGGTTATTTCACAGGGGAATACCAGGACGGGTTCCCTAAGCAAGCGCTTAGACACCGCTTGGTGATTTGCGCTATATAAATTCCTGTACATTTACATTTACATTTACATTTACATCCGAGCCCTGCTCGACAACTGGGAAACAGCGGCCCTCATCCTCCTGGACCTCTCCGCAGCATTCGATACGGTCTGCCACCGCACCCTAGTGCAGCGCCTCAGCAACATCGGAATCCAAGAGAAGGCACTGGAGTGGATCATCTCGTTCCTCACCGGAAGAACCCAGAGAGTCCGCCTCCCCCTGTACAGCTCCAAGGCCACCAAAGTCATATGCGGCGTACCACAAGGATCATCACTCAGCCCCACCCTCTTCAACGTCTACATTAGCCCCCTCGCAGCCATCGTACGCCAACACAACCTCAACATCATCTCCTACTCCGACGACACCCAGCTGATCCTCTCCCTCACCAATGACCTAGGAACCGCCAGAACCAACCTACACGAAGGGATGAAAGACGTAGTCGAGTGGATGAGGAACAGCCGCCTGAAACTGAACTCAGACAAGACGGAAGTCCTCATCCTTGGATCATCACCCTCCGCCTGGGACGACTCCTGGTGGCCCCCTGCCCTGGGCAGCGCACCCAAACCAACGGACCACGCACGCAACCTGGGCTTCATCCTGGACTCCTCCCTCTCGATGACCAGACAAGTCAACGCCGTCTCATCATCATGCTTCAACATCCTATGCATGCTCCGAAAGATCTTCCGATGGCTCGCCACTGAAACCAGGAGGACGGTCACACAGGCACTCGTCACCAGCCGACTGGACTACGGAAACACCCTCTATACCGGAACCACAGCCAAACTCCAGAAAAGACTCTAACACATTCAGAACGCCTCCGCACGACTCATCTTGGACATCCCCCGACACAGCCACATCTCCGGGCACCTGAGAGACCTTCACTGGCTCCCCGTCAGCAAGAGAATCACGTTCCAACTCCTCACCCACGCACACAAGGCCCTCCACGACCTGGGCCCCAGGTACCTCAACAACCGCCTGACCTTCTACACTCCCACCCGCCAGCTACGATCGACCAGCCACGCCCTCGCCGCCGTGCCACGCATCCGAAGATCCACCATGGGAGGAAGATCCTTTTCCTACCTGGCAGCCAAGACTTGGAACTCCCTCCCCATCCACCTCCGCCTGACCCAAGACCACCTCTGCTTCAGGAAGCAACTCAAGACATGGCTGTTCGAGCAGTAGCGGACCCCCCTCCCCCAAGCGCCTTGAGACCCTCTGGGTGAGTAGCGCGCTATACAAATATCCTGATTGATTGATTGCCTGCATGCTCGGGATGTGTAGCGCGCGAAGTTACCCATGAGGTTTGTCCCGCCCGCTCGCGTCCCCTTATTTCCGGTCACTACTAACGTGTTTGCGAGTTATTCTGTGCCAGATTGCAGTTTCTGCGTGTTCGGCAACTCGATCTTACCGACAAGCATCCTCGCGCACGCGAAAATGCTATTGAGCGCTCGAGAACTACGCTACGCAGCAGTTTGCGGAGTAATCGACAACTTCGCGTTCTCCGCGGAGCGCGGAGTTGCCGAAACTCCGCGAACGGAGCGTAGTTCTTCGCCCAGGGTTACTTATAAGGTCCCAAAATCTAGACCTATTGGCTTTGCCAATGCTTGTTTTTTCTATATTCTAACTGGCTCCAGATGGGAGAACCCCCTCTTAAACTCGAAGTGGGATTAGTGCGTGCAACAAGCAGAAGCTGCTTGTGAGGATACTCGGCCAGGGTTCGTCAAGGTGAAGGAGCTGAAAGGCAGGAATGGCATTGAACTTTGTGCTACTTGCATCATCCAGGACTGCTGTTTGAGGCGCTAAACACTGAGAAAAGGTGGTGGTGGTAGGGGGGAGGGGTTGGCTTTTGGAAGCGCTTCGAATTTTGGGATTCAAGGAAAGTACTACTTCGGGGCATAACGTGATATGCCAATATACAGATCTATTTTGTGCATGTCGACTGGATAGCTCAGTGAATTAACGATCTTCGCTGGCATCTGCATTGATCTGAAAGTCATAAATTCAAATCCCTGCAAGGAAAACTAGTTTCCATCCCACGGGAGTCGGTGTATTGAATTCCATCAGATTGGATTAAAGTAATGCATACTGTTTACAACCTTAGAAAGGCCGTCCAAAACGCTATATGAACAAAAACAATTTTTAGCGAGTGTCCGTTGGAGCATGTCTGATAGTTCCACACCCAGTAGCGGTACCAGTGTGCCAGTTCTCTTCTCGTGGCACACGGCACTGAGACATTTTACCTTGCAAGGAACCCTGTAGGATAAAGCAGTAAATGCATACATTATTTTTTTAACTGGTTAATTCTTATTAATTTGAAATTCATGTGAAAACTTACTTTCGCCCTTCCCAGGGTCTCTTCCAATGGGCCTTAGTCTGTGTGTAAACAGCGCCTAGGCTTAACCCGGTGGCCCGAGCCTGCGCTGCGGTTCCCGGCACTGCTCCTGCGCTGGTGCTGCATTGGCAGACTGCAGTGACGTCTTGTTAAACTTGTTAACGCTCTCTGGGCATTGGTCGCACTTCAATAAGAACAGTTAAAACTCCCAAATGTAGCAATGCACAACAGGAAGGGGACCAGTCCAGCTTTGCAAAGAGTCTCCCATTGTGTGGAAACACGCGCCGGTGCACTTTTAGTAACTTTTGAACCGCCTGAGCTCCAAACAAAATCCTTTTTTGTTAAAATCTGCAGATTATGCTTTAGATGATGGGTTATGTGGCAAATGCGGCAAATGTATAATTTTACCAATATGGCCGCACCACACAATTACATAATTCCCGTTGCCCTGAGTAAGGGATTACTTTGTGTATACATGCATGGAGGAGATGATCAAGTCACTTTATAATGATAGGGTATACTTATGAGATGTAAAATACCCCCTTGTGGATTCCAGAGGAGGCAAAGGGAAACACCCAAACAGCCAATAAAAAGAAGTGAGACCAAATACTCCTGTGGTCAGATCTGTGGGATTGGCAATGTTTTGCGTCCACAGCTGAAGGTTCCCAAGAAAAAGAAGCCGAAAGAGGCAGCAACGATATCAGTCGAGCCTAAAACCATGAATGGGATGCAGGAAGGAGCACATACAACTGTTTCACAAAACCCTGCACATGTTCACCTCAGCATAGCAGAGGTGTGCAAGCAGCACACTACTATGTGCCCTACAGATCACCAATACCCACTGCCTCGTGTACCACAACCAATGGCATAGTGCCGAATCTGGTGGCTCAGTGGACTAATGTGCCCACTGTTGGGGCCTGCGTGTCACAGGTTCAAATCCCGGCGGGCTTACTCAGCCTTTCATCCTTCTGAGGTCGGAAAAATGAGTACCATTGAGTTGTTTAACAATGAGCACCTGTTATTCAGCACCAAAATACCCACGGGTGAACGTGCCCATTTCAAATACATATGATGCTGTATGTTTATGTTATGTTAGTGCACCAGTCCACACACGCAGGGCACTGCCACTTACAGAACCTGCACCGCCGCCCTCACCACATACCACCTTCCACACATTGCACCACCGCCCTCAGAACCTGGCATTCAAACATGCGGCAAAGGGCATCACCACCCACTGTGTGGCGTAACCACACCAGCGGCATAGTGCACCACAATGCACTACTACCACAGAAAGTGAACCTTCACACCCAACACAGCCCACTCCAATATTCTGTAATGGGTAAGAGGTGCCTCCAAGGGAGTTTGTTCAACAGAGATTTCGATGTTGTTTAGAGTATTACTATAAAGGACAATTTAATGGTCCTAATGGAGTTTAGTTCAAACAAACATATGTCTTCAATTCACAAATGTCTGTTAATACAAAAATACATTCAACATAAAAGAATCAACAAAACAGTAACAAAAACAACAACAAGAAAGGTGTATATGCAAAGTATTGAATTTTAATAAAAAATTAGACACAAGGGATTTAAAATATAAATATATATATATACACAGGAATACAGGAAGATGTAAGGATAATCTGTTAGCTCCTCTGTAGAACCTGAGCACGCCTATCCAATATGAAAATTTTATTAATTCTTATAGGATGAGGGTGAGCACACTCACCCCCCCCCTCACTCAGAACAATGAGGCACAATCTGTGGCACACTGCCCGAGCAGCCTAGACTCTGTGCACCCTTGGCACCACTTCCACAGGGCCTGGCTGCACAAAACTTTGTTAGCACCAGAACAGCAGCGGTTGGAGCAGTTACCACAGGAAAACACAGGGCGGTGGAAGTCACAGTAAATGGAGCGGGAGCATCCTCTAGAGGAGAGTGGGGTGAACTCTCTGGACCCGGTAATGGCAACAGACCAGTTAGCACCAGAACAGCACCTATAGTTCCAGTTACGGCAGGGAAACATTGCGGAGTGTAAGTCCCGGTAAATAAAGCAGGGGCGCCCCTCAGAAAAGAGAGCGGTGAACTTTACGATTCCAGTAAGGATGACAGACCCCTTAGCACCAGATCACCGCCAGTGGGACCAGTTACCCCACGGAATCATCAAGGAGTGTAAGTCACGGCAACTACGCTCGTTTAACAATGTACCCGTTTTCATGTCGCAGAAGTTTGACACTCCTCTATAAACACTAAACAGTGGATTGTGCTTTAGGAGAGCGCGCCCTACCTCCCATAACAAGCACTTGCAGTCGCTCCTCACTTACTGAAAACTGTGACTTGAAGAAACGGTTCACAACATCTCTCCGGAGGCAGCAGAGGGAGGGGAAAGAGGAGGGGGCCTGCGGCTGTTTTCCTTGTGGGTGCAAGCTGGAACCGTATGTTAAACCTCGCTCCCGCAAGGGAATCGCCAAACGTGCACTTGTTGCATTCAAAGCAATGTAATGCGTGCACGTTTTTGACTGAAAAACAGAATCCATTGCTAAAGGTCTCTTTCCTAAGCAGCGCATGTGTGCTGCGTAGCCAAGACCTAAAAATGAATGGGTCCTCATGTAATGTAACTGATGCTATATAAAGCGCTCTGATACCCGATATGGGTCAAGTACGCGCAATTTAAAACTCTGTAAAAAAAAATTTTTAAATACACGTATTTCCTAACACAGGATCACTCTCTCAAGTTACATACCGTGCACGGTTTCTGGCTGGCTTGTATTTACGAGGACTGGGGTGAAAGAAATGCGGGGTCCTCTGGACATCTCTTATGTGTTTGGTAGTTGTCAAAAGTAAGTGTAAGTAAGGACGCCATCTAGCGGTGTGGTCACTTAAGCCGCGTCATTGTTAATAAAGTCGGCAGGCTTATTTAGGATTAAAAATCTATAAATACATTTTACTGAATGACCACAAGACCTGCAAAAGTGCTGAACATGGAGCATACTGTCTCTCTGTCCTATAGCTCCTCTTGTAGTGGCCCTAGTTTCTGGCACCTGCTTAGACATTTCCTTATTTATAAAGACCTTACAGACATTCTGTCACAGCTTGTCCCTACTGTAAACAAAATACTACAAGTTAAAGAGGCTTGAAAGCGAGGGAATAATAGTCCTGCAAACAGGGATAAACGTTTTTCTGAATCTATTGGATGAGGGTGAACAGCACATTTCAGAGTCCTTCTCAATCAGAAGAAATTTGTGAACCATCACATGAGACAAGCTTTGACAAAGTCAGTAGGTCTGCAATTGGTTGCCAGCCTTTTGGCTTTGTCAAAGCTTGTTTTGTCATGGGTTTTGTAAAACCTTATTTTTGAGCAGCCACCAGGCCGTCTCCATGTAATGGGATAGTGCTTAGTTGCTAAGGCAATATGACGCTTCATAAAGCTGTGCTTTCATTGGCTGAGAATGTAATACTTTTGATCATTCCATGATGATTAGCAGTCTTAGTGATTTTGTAAGCAAAAATAGTGTATATAATCCATTGATTTTTTTGAGTGGGAGTCTAAACTTCCCGGACACCTTTCCAATGCTACTATGGGTGCTGTCCATTTCTGTTTTGATTTTGCTGCCCACTTGGTACTTAAGAAGTTTATGAGTTTCAACTGTTTTGTAATGTTCTATTTGCTGAGAGCCTTTGTGGTAATGACTCCATGCATTTGCATTTCTGAACCCCATTTTTTTTTTTTTTTTAATAAAACCCTTAAATGTATTCCGCTCATCTAGAACTCAATTATTGAGTCGGCCCTTACTTAATTAACTGTATTTTGATGTGTTGGGAGGTGGCTTACATTGGGGACGCATTGCTCCATGAAATTGAGATTTAACACCGCCTCCAATTCATCAATCAATGGGCATTCTGTTGAAGTAATATTTTAGGTGTAAAATGTAGGCGTTCCCAGCGCCAAGAGAGGGCGAGCAAAAAATGTGAATAACACAAACGATCACCAATGGATAAAGAGGGCAGCCTGGAAATCAAAATCACTTTAAATAGGTACATTACGTGTATAATTGTAGTAAAATAAAAAGGTTTTCCAGACCTAAAAACAAAATCAAAACGTTTTGTCTCGAAAAAGAGTATTTGTTGCTGGAGGGAGAGCAGTGCTTCAGTGGTCTCAAAATGGCTCCTGTTGCCTGGAACTCTTAAATTACTAGATAAAGAAAACTTGGAAATTAATATTGTTCATCTTAAAAGTTTTAAACCTTTGGCCGGAATGACAGCTAAATGCTCCCTGCCCTGATATTGCATGTTGAGAATTTGTATTAAATCTTTATACTTTAACCCCTTCGGCGCTGATGACGGCTCCCGGCCGTCATGAGTTACGGTGGGCGTGTGCTGATGACGGCCGGGAGCCGTCATGACCACGCCTGCGATCGGAATGTACCGCACAGGCGCAGAATTCCGGCCGCAGCCAGGGAGTTAAAATAAGCCTATGTCGTCGGAGTTAGCTGTCGACATCATGAGTAGCGCGGATGTTGAGCATCACTATGATATTCAGATTGGTGTTGACGTCTGCTAAGGCAACAGTGTCCAGTTCAATGCACCTGTGTTAAGTTCTCTTCTGATCTTGACAATGAGTGTGGACCACATTTCTATTTCCACTCAAATCTCCTCAAAATGCAAACCCTGATCTTATGACTGGAAATAAACTTCCCTTTTCTTAAAAACAGAAGCACAAGAAGGTTATTCAATTCTAAAATAATTAGAAACAAACGGTTATGCTCTTATAATCACAGTCCTTTGGGGTCACTAATTTCACATACGTTGATGTTTTGACATTTATTTGGCCATTGGTAATTAAGTATAGTTGGTTTTTTTGGGTGGAATATATTCTATTTGTATAGTAATTTGGATCTAATCTCTAGGCCACACACTGTTGTTTTAATCCTAATAATAAAAGTGAAAAAGGCAATGCCTGAGTGTGTTTTGCAGGGTGGCCTTTGTCAGTGAACTCTTAGGTGGTGGATCACAGATAACTTGGAACATACCACAGCAGCAACACGCATGATTTCTAGTTGTTTTTAAAGAAGACTACTTGTTGTTTAAACAGAAGGGCAAAGTCTAATGTCTAAATATATATATTCTTCAAAAGCAATGAGTGCCATTTACCTGTGGCAAAGATTAACCAAGCTCTCCACCCATCTCCTTTTTGTTTTTCTAACATTCTTTAAAGGCCCTTAAGGGATGGCTTCTCCATTAAGTCACCCTCCAGCAAAAATAGAAATACATTAAATGTCTCCCCTACTCTTGGTAAAAAGCTCGACTTCCCACTTTTCAAAAATGGACGTACATTACATTGGGCAAATGGATACTGGTGATTCTCAAAACAGGTCAAACGCCCAGGTATTTGATAAGCTCTGCTCCTTTACATCATCTCCAACATCAGGTGTTGAGGGTGCATCTAAATTGTTCACTAACAGAGGTCACACCTTAATTCAAATGAATACAAATAGGGTAATATTTTTGGGTTATCATGTAGAAATCAGTTAGCCCATTCAAGGGTCCTTGTCGCAAAAAGGAGTATCTCACAGGGTTGCAGGCAGTCCGTATTTGCGGCAAATGAGTTGCAATATCTCACTTTAAGTTTTAGATGTCTCATGTCATCATTTATTGAAAGAAAGATAATTTATTTGCTCTCTAGATCTTCAAGAAGCTTGCTTCCATGTCTTTAATAAATATCAACCAAAGTATTTAAGGTTTGTCTTGGGCAGAAAATATAACCAATTCCAGTAGTGTTTTTGTATGCTGAGACTCACTCCAAGACTTTTTTCTAAAATTCCCAAGGGTAGTTGCAGTAGAGTCTGTGAAGTTGTAGCAGGCAGAGAACTGAGCAACCTAAAACCTATATGGATCTGTTGCTCATACCTGGCCACTATTGTCTGTGTAGCTATGTAACCCCATTGACCACTTTGTTGACATCTACGCTTGGAGCCGGGCATCATTTTATGAGTATACCGCCATGACTTTTCCTTCACCCGTCTGAGCAGATGTCTTGGATACTCAATAGCTGTGATAAGCACCATCTTTCTGTGCACTGCTTGTGCCTTTCTACACACCCTGTGCGACTAACATATCAACAGAGAGGTCCTGACAGCTTTCTTTGTTTTGCTTCTGTTACAAAATGACCAAACCATGTGTGTGACATTCATTATACGCTGTTCATGGAGACGAAGTAAAGATGCCACAGCATCTTGTGTGTGTTTTTGCAGCCAGAGGGAAATGTGTGTGTCAATCTACAAAGCATCTCTTCATTTAGATCATTTCCTGTGTTTTTTTTCCACAGGATGCTGAATCCAGGCTTAAAACTGAACTGGAACAGAAAATACAGCTTAACAGGGATTTAATGACCTTGAATGAGAAGTTTGAGCATGTGCAGGTAAAGACCACGAGGAACTCATCTAGTTCTCTACTAGGCCACTTGGTTTTCCTGAATTTCATTTGTGATAATTAACCTATTAAGCATTGTTTTTTAATTCAAGAAAATGATATTAAACCCCTCCATCGATTGTTAATGGCAGGGGTAGGCTGGGAAAGAGTGATTTGGAAAAATATAAGAATGAGACAAACCCCTAAAGGGTCTGTCGAGGATAATGGTAGCGTATAATAAAGCCATTAACTTGTGTATAAGAAGGAAATGAAAACGTGTACAGGGCATTGAAACCCAAGCTGGAGAATGCTTTGAGGGGAGGAAAGAAGGTTGTAACCAGAGTTTTGGAGAAGACCAGAGCGACTCGGTTTGGAAGTGTGTCAGTCTTTCTAAGACCTCAAAAATACCTGGAAATCAAAGGAGAAACAAAAGATGTAATTAGTTAACCCCTTCTGTACCTTTATGATGTAATCCTACTTGATGAATTTCAATGTAAAAGTGCCTTCTTGACTTTGCAGTGCATCACAGATATTTTTAAGAGTGGCAGATTAGCTGTTTCATCCTAAGTGCTTTGAAACACAATGAAGATTGGTGCAGTAGAATGAGGGCAAAGGGGGGTCTGATCTCTTCCCAGGGGGTAGATTTCCTGTATCCTCCAGTGTCTTCCGTTGAGGAACAGCAGTAGAGCAGGAGGCTTTTAGAAGTGCTCACTGGTCCTGGCTTCTCTCTGTCCCTATAATTCTCAGAGTGGGTCCTCAGGTGGGAGATGAGGTTTGAACAAAGTGGAACAGGAATGATAGTGGAGTGGAAGTGAGTTAGGTGCTCCTACCCTAGAACAGGAGCTGGGGATTGACCAACAGGGACTGAGTTGGAAGTGTTGGATAGTTTGAAGCTCTTTCCTAAAAGTGCCACATGTAGAGTGTTTGCTGTGGGGATGGGAGGCTGAGAGGAGGATGCTAGGCCCTTTCCCACCCAGCAGGACCTTTGGTGGCACTTCTTAGTAAAAATTCCAAACCGATGGTGCTGATGTTACAGACAAAATGTCTTTGAGCATCTTCAGGGACCTTCTTTAGCACACAAGAGATCATAGCTCACGCCAGCTGCACTTACATACTACATGAACTTCATTTACACCATTAGCATCATACATGACAAGTACACGTAAGTCTGGTAAATTGTGGATGAGGGTTCATGTGCTATACGTTCACTATTAAAGTTTCTAATAACTTCCTTCCTCCACTAGGCTCAGAATGACCAAATGGAACAGCAGTGCTCGGAGATGAGCGCCTGTCTTCGAACCCTCACCATGGAAAATGCCAAGCTGGTCAGTGAGCACCAGGCCACTCTTAAGGTACTCTTCTTTACTGGGCATGCAAGAACCTTTTTGGCTGTACCAATGTGCATTGATTGACTGAAGCCCTCTACTGTGACTACTGACCGTCTACAGAGCGAATGCACATAGATGGCCTGTGCCCTTTGTAATACATTAAGGACCTACGCACATATCATATTATGACTGTGTTTATTGCAAACACAACAAGATGATGGATGGAGTGCTGAAACTTTTCAACCACTCACCCCCATTCAAGAGATCTGGGTTAAATCCATAATTATTTTGCTCACCATGCCACCCCAGTTTAGACCCAGCCATATGCAAATCAAACTTGACCATGTGCCTCATGGGAACAGTCCAGCCTGAACTGCCAGGCCAGGGCCTCTCTGGACCGGAAACAAGCATCCTGGGACCGGTTTTGGGGTATTGCTCCTCATCAGCCAGGCTAGCTTGAATCCAGTGGCACAACAAGCAAGGGGCCCACGTCTGGGCATACCCGCGGCCACTTAGGGTGAACAAGTGACTGTGTGTATTGCAGTATAGTAAGGCATCTGTACCAATGTGCCGATCTAGTTGTAACAGTGCACCACTGTGAGCTCTGTGTACCAATGAGCATTGTTAGAAGAGTGCCCTCAGTTGTAATTGTGGTGTTTGCAAAATGTTTGCTGTAGCCCAGTGAAGAGCATCACAGTACGTCTCTGTATCATTGTGTATCGGTAGGACAATGATTTGTGGCGTTCCGTATGTACCAATGTGCATAATTAGGCCCACATCCTTTCTAGTGCATTAAGATGTTCCATGTGTTCTGGTGCTCATAGGTCATGACTTTGAATACTGAAGTACTGTAAGCCGCCTGTATCAATGTGCAAATCTTGATGTAACCTTGGGAATTGGGAATTGGGAAATTCTGGCACGTTAAACTTTTTCTACAGATTAAATGCAATTTGGAATTAAATCGTTATGCACAAAGAATTGCTTTGCAATGAAATGGTACTGGTCTGACTAACATTGCTGTCAGAACTGTGTACATGAATCTCATGCCCTATCCACGGTGTAGAGCATATGAGAGCAGACCAGTCATGTTCCCAGACTGCCATGCAAAACGGTCAAACCCCCCCCACCCTCCTTCCGGTAAGTAGCTCGTACCCTGCTGCCGGCCGAGCAGAGAACGCCCTGAGCAAAACCAGAGATGGTGCCTACCCCCAACTCGTCCTCTTCAGTTTATTATGTATTGCAATTTTGGAAGAAGTAAGAGGAAGGTGAGGGGGCAAGATTAAGCTCACTTCTCTTTGGATGTGTTGGCCCTATATCGTCGGGGGACTGCTGCAGGGATCTCTAGAGCCCTTCTGGAGGTGACCGTTTTGCACATGCTAAAGCCAGCCCTGCCCCCAGAGATCCCAGCGTACTGTGGGGAAGGGAATATGATGTCACATGGTCCCTCCTCCCAAAGTGGATGGGTACGCTTTCTATCCACTTAAAATTTCTCAGGAGGGGGCCTTACTCTGAGTCATCACTCCACATGTCACTCTTCACCAACTCTTTCCACCAAGTTCCTGGCGAAGATCACAAAGGTCTTGCAAGAAAATTCTGCCGCTCTTACCTATAGTGTGTCGCCAAACAGTCGTCTCAGCACTTGCCATGTCTAGGATGGATTACTGTAATAGTCTCTATTTTAATGTCCTGGAAGGAATAATGAAGAAGTTGCAACTCCTGCAGAATGTTGCTGCTAGACTGGTGTCGGGTATTCCAAAATACGCATCAATGTCTAAGGAGGCTTCATTGGCTGCCAGTTAGGATGCGTACCAAGTTTAAAGCTTTGTGTCTGGTTCACAAGGCGCTTTATGGAACAGGGTTGGCTTATTTAAAGGAGCGGCCGTATTGGTATACTCCAATCAGATCACTGCGCTCATCTGATGCTAAGCAGGTCTATGTGCCTTTTGCAAAAAAGGCCTCCTGAGGTGGAAGAAGCTTTGTAGTGAATGCAGCCAAAGCTTGGAATAATCTTCTGTTACACCTCAGAGGTATGACCACCGTATTGGCTTTACGCAAAGCTTTAAAAACCTGGCTGTTTACAGACTAATTTGACTTTTGCTCTGAGCCTTGGGTAGATTTCACATAGCGCCAGGACACCTATGGGTAACAGTAGCGCTTAACAAATGTTATAAATAAATAAAATACCTTTATGCCATGGTGCTGGCCAATAACATCACCTCACTAAATGCATAAGAGATATTTGACAGTTTTTCTGTTTGGGGCATTTGTTGTGCTTCCAAAGGCAAAGACTTGCAGGGATCCTTCATTGTTCATTCTCTCTCTAAACTCCTTCAAGTTTTGTGTGATTGCTGCAGCACCTACCGCATCCCTAGTTCCAGAGCCACAACTCCTTTGCCTTAACTACTTGCCCCTTCTTTTCCTCAAAGTGGCACATTTGTCTTTCTTTTCATAACAGCTAGTTTGGAAAATTCTTTGTTTTGACCTTGTCTTGCTCTGCCATACACATACTATGATCGCCTTCACACAATCCAATAGGTTGTGGCACACTTTTCCAAGGCTGACCCTCCTCAAGGTTGACTGAGCTTCCTCTGGGATTTCACTTCAGTGCCTGAGAGAGGCTGACCTTGAGAAGTGCACCAATGATGTACTTCTCAGAGGTCTGGGGTTTATTCAAACCCAAGGAGGATGGAGTTTATGCAGAATTAGTTTGTGTGTGGATATTAAAAATCTGAGTGAACACAGGAGTTTGTTGTATCACAGTTTCAAAGATCAGGGCAACACGTGTCCAAGTTAAGAATTAATGCATTTCTTTTATTGAATTTCTTTCAACCGAGATAAATCACTTTCCTAAAATTCAATCCTGCTTTGCATAACAGACAACAGCCAGCACGTGTTCCGTGACTGACTGTTGCATCCTCCGGGCTTGTCTGTTCAACTAATGTGCACTTTTTTAAACTTCAAAATATCTTCATTAGATGTAATTCTACTCCATTTATTAGCAATGCCCATGAAAAGCCTTCTGCTCATTCGATTGTAGGGTTCTTGTTAGAAATGGCCTTCCTGGTTGGCTGGGGTGTGCACCCATGCCAGGCAGGAACCACCACTCTAGTTCAGGTAAGCTAGATACATCACCCTCTGGTAGCTTGGCACAGAGCAGTCAGGCTTATCTAAAAAGAGAATGTCTAAACTGTATTTGCACAACACACACACAGTAATACAAACACAGTAACACACACAGTAACACAGCGAGTATTCCGCAATAGGTTTAGAAAAATAGATTATTGTATTCTTAACAAAACAAGACTAAAAGGACAAAAATCATAAAGTGCTTAGAAACAAGTAGCGCTTTAAAAAGGAACAGGCTACGTTAGGTCACCCTGGTCCAGGGCAAAGTCAAAGTTCGGGCCAACCACAATGGAGCACCAGCCAGCTACAAGACCCACGCAGGCCCCTGTCAACAAAGTACCTTTCCTGGTGGCAAACAGCCAAATTTGCATCGATCGTTTCCACAGAGAGAAGTCGATACATCAGTTCCGAAGACTGGTGCCACAGTCTAGAGGCATCAAGCGATGTGCCGGATTCTCCCATGCTGCCGATTCCCTCACGCTCTTGAGGGGATGCGTCGATCTCACCAAGCTGCAGCGGCAGTGATACGCTGTCTGATGCATGGATCCCTGTAGTCAAATCGCTGGTTCCGAGAATTTTACTCTTGCAACCAGGTTGATGCACTGATTCTGCTACATGCAGACAGTAGGTGCGACAAAATCCGTGTTGCTAGTATCTGGGCACTTCCAGTGAGCCAGGCATAGGAGTGGGGATGGAGACTTTAAAAACCCTGAGTCTTAAGCAACAGGAGGCAAGCCAACAAGCCCTTGGAGTTCACTTGGAGTGAAGGCAGAGTCCAGCTCTCCTTCAGCAGAGTCTGAGAGCAACAGGCAGCAGGACAACAAACAGAAAAGCAAGCCTTCCAGATCAGCAGTCCAATTGAGTCCTTTTAGCGGCACACCAGTTTTTCTGGCAGAGCTTCAGTTACAAGTCCAGTAGTATCTGATTTTTAGGGGGTCGCAGACCCAGTACTTATACCCAAAAGTGCCTTTGATGTGCTAGTGTCTTCAAAGCAGCTCTCTGAAGTGCACAATTATCCCTTTCAGCCCAGTCCTATCTGCCAGACTGTCTCTGGGGGGTAATCAGCCCTTTGTGTGGGGACAAGACACTGCCTATTCAAGTGAAGTGTTAGGACTCCCTTCCACTCTGCCCAGGCACGGCCATCAGAATGCAGATGTATGTAGATGAGTACTCAGACACACCTTTCCTTCTTGTGTTGTGGCTGCGTAGAGAGAATGAACCAGGTGTAGCTGTCGCCCTTCCCAGATGTGTATTGGAGAAAGGCTGTAAGGCACTCAGAGCAGTAAGATCAGAGAAATTTTCACTTACTAAAAGTGACATTTCTAAAACAGTAATGTTAAATCCTTTACCGGTGAGGAGGAATGATCATTAAAATTCCAAAGATATGAAACTAGAAAAAGCTACTCCTGTCTGATCAGGAATTACAGCTTAACAGTATATTAAGGAGTTCTCAATGGTAGCCTATGGGAGGGGTAGTCCTCACAGTAGAGAAAAACACATTTGGGGTGGGGTTGTCATTGCCAGGACATGTAAAGATAGAACGCACATGTCCTACCTTTTACTTACGTGGCACCCTACCTTTAGGGTTACTTAGGGCCTACCTTATGGGTGACTTATCCATACTAATATAATAAAGAGAGAGCCCAAACCTTTGAGGCGGGTAATCTCAGGAACCACAGCACCAATCACAACACCCAAAACAGCGTTGGAAAGGGCAGTTGCAGCAGAAG
The DNA here is from genome assembly GCF_964263255.1 of Lissotriton vulgaris. Lineage (NCBI taxonomy): Eukaryota > Metazoa > Chordata > Amphibia > Caudata > Salamandridae > Lissotriton > Lissotriton vulgaris. The sequence continues at coordinate 1,037,361,105 of NC_141699.1, read as the reverse complement.
GACATAGGCTATGCTGACGCCCACCATATACATTTAAAAGGTAAAAGAACCGTGCCAGCAAAGTAGTCCCTTGTGGGCGTGTCTTCGTTGTCCTGTGGGCGTGTGCTGGGGGCGTGACAAACGCTGGGGGCGTGTGGTACGTTCCGCCCTTTATGCCATCTCTCATATCGTGTGCTAATCCCACCCTGCTCCCTTTAAATACCCCTGCACCCCATAATCATAACCGACCCTTACTCCTTAAAATACCCCAACACTCTTAAACACTAACCCATCTTAACCCTATAAATATACCCTGTACCCCAAAACCCAAACCTATCCCTAAACCCTAAAAATACCCCTGTACCCCAAAACCCAAACCTAGCCCTGAACCCTATAAATACCCCTGTACCTCAAAACCCAAACCTACCCATGTACCCTAAAAATACCCCTGTACCCCAAAACCCAAACCTAGCCCTGAACCCTAAAAATACCATGTACCCCAAAACCCAAACCTACCCCCTGAATCCTAAAATACCCCTGTACCCCAAAACCCAAACCTAGCCATGAACCCTTAAAATACCCCTGTACCCCAAAACCCAAACCTACCCCTGGACCCTAAAAATACCCCTGTACCTCAAAACCCAAACTTAGCCCTGAACCCTAAAAATAACCCTGTACCCCAAAACCCAAACCTACCCCTGAACCCTAAAATACCCCTGTACCCCAAAACCCAAACCTAGCCCTAAACCCTAAAAATACCCCTGTACCCCAAAACCCAAACCTAGCCCTGAACCCTTAAAATACCCCTGTACCCCACAAACCTACCCCTGAACCCTAAAAATACCCCTATACCCCAAAACCCTAACCTATCCCTGAACCCTAAAAATAGCCCTGTACCCCAAAACCCATACCTATCCCTAAACCCTAAAACTACCCCTGTACCCCATAACCCAAAACTATATCTGAACTCTTAAAATACCCAAACACACCAAAACATATACCTCAGTACCCCAAAACATATACCCCTATACCCATACTTACCTTATCCAAACATTACACTTTTACCATTCATGCATTTACAATGAATTTCGTTGTAAATGTATGCGTGGTAAAAGCATATAAAATGTAATGTCATGCGTTATAATGGCATTGCGGAGTCATGGTACTTTCGTAATGAAAGTATGCGGAGTGATGGTATGCGGAAAGAAAGTTGCGGAATAATGGGTGTTTACCCTCCCCCAGTAAGTACATTAGTGGCACGGCGGCCCACATCTCCAGCAATATACTCATATTTTTTCACCACCTATTTGAAAAATGCACAGGTCTCTCTCATTGATGGCCAGCACCGACATACACTTTTAGACACGCCTCTCGCCACAAGTTCTAGAATTGCGAACTTTAGAGCTGGGGAGCTACGTACGAATCTCGGCATCAGCTCAACATCCTGTGATTCCAGGCAAATCACTTTGTCTCCCCGTGCCTACCACAAATGAATGTGTTCTTCTGTAATGTAAATTGTGCTCATGCCACGTTGTTGAGTTCGCACTATATAATTTTGCAAGGAAAAATAAAGTAGGGAAACTCGAGTTCACACACTACTGAACACGCACTCTTAAGTGCATCAGCAGTGCACTGTGAATCGGAGCGTTTCACAGGCCCGTCACAGATAAGAAATGCTATCAAAACGAAATCCTACAAAACAATATACTACTGGCCTGCAGCAATTCATACCGGGACAACGTCGGCACGGGCTGCTAGTTTGCAATAAATGGGGAGTTAGAGGCTTGGCAAGTACTTTTAAATGCCAGGTCGAATTGGCAGTAACTCTGCACAGTTCTCCTCTGCAGTGGCAGACCAGAGACAGGTTTACAGGGCTACTTGTGAGGGTGACACAATCAGTGCTGCAGGCCTTCTAGTGGCATTTAATTTACAGGCCCTGGGTATATGGTATACCTCACTACAAGGGACTTACAAGTAAATTAACTATGTCAAACAGGTGTAAACCATGTATACTATGTATAGAGAAGAGAGCATATTCACTTTTGCACTGATTACCAGCGGTAAAGTGCTCAGAGTCCCAAAGCAAACAAAAGAATCTGCAAAAAGTTTGGGGTGTCCCTCCAGAGAGGGCCATTTTCCAACAGTTCTCATTTGAGATTAATGGTAATGGACAGGACCATTCTCCGGCACATGTGAATTACTGTTAAATTGAACGGGATTACACCTAATTAAAGATTTTGTTATAAAAAAAATAATGCTCATAGGATGATTTTTGAATCCGAAGACATTTTTAAAAAAAAACAATTTATTATAAAACTGGCTTTGAAATTTATGAGAAGAAAATCTACCATCCGAGAGATGGGTGAAATTTTGAGTGAACCACCAGATCTGGAGCCACCCTTCTGTTCCCCCTAAATATTCCAAGTGTCTGATGTCAGATTGACGACTATTGTGGCTTGAATGGAGGTCACAAATAATCTAAATCCAGTTGTACATTTCTTCAGGCAGACGTCCGGGAAAAGTTCAGTAAGAGTATGTAAGTTGCTAAATATGAAAATAAAAAATAGCAAAGTAGTTCAAAATCTACCTGTTCTAGCTGCAATGCGGGATTCTAGCGCCCTGGTTTTAGGGAACTTGGTGTTGACTGAAAAAAGCATGTGGTGGTGAACCGAAGTTCACAAGTCCTCACTATTAGTTGGTTACCCCAGATAGGGAGTGGGTAATGGTATCAATCTCATTTGGGACATATTAGGTGGCAGGGTAAGGGTGCCCTGGCCTCTACGACAAGCCAAATATTGACTCATTTTCCGTGGTTGAACAGTATACATCAATACAATTGGAAGGCAGTGGGGCCCTCACCCTCTAGACCCCAGCGCACTGCGCCTGCTGCACTAGTGATAGCCACACCCCGGTGAATGTTCAGACCATTATCTCACAGGAACAGTAGATTATCTTTGTAGCAGGCGGTCACAGGATGGATGAAAGAATCTCACAGGCCTGAGGGTGAGCCATCTGGGGCTTGGAGGTCTCAACCCCCCTTATCCCTTCCTTTTCTTGGATTATTCCTCTCCAAGAATGTTCTTGCCTCACCCGTCTTGGAGAGTCAATTAAACAGCTGTATGAGGTGTTGACTAATCTCCCTCTTACGTTCTTATATAAACCCTACTTCCTGCATCTCGGTTCTCGGCAACTCCCAGCTCCGAGGAATTAATTAACATCTGCATCTGCATCTGCTAGTAGGAGGAATGGAATCCTTCCTTAACGTGTTATTGGGTGTTCTGCGATATTCGACATAAATGACTCCAACGGCCCTAGAGCCATGAGGGAATAAGGGCAAGCAGGCACTGCGTTTTGCACTTTTTGCAGACACTACCATTTACAGTACTGTAGCACAGCTTGTGAGCCTAGTTTCAGGGAATTAAAAGTGTTTAAAAAAAAACAAAAAACGATGAAATAGTAAAATATTTTGGATGATCTGCACATGTACTTGTTAAGAGACGATGATTGTGAAATGACGAAATTCTGGTGTTCAATCTAGGACGGATTATACGATTCCCCTTTAATTGTTAAACCACACGGTAGCATGTAGAATGTGCAGTGCGCGCGCCTCACAATGCGTGGACCGCAGCATCACACGGTAGAATGTTGAATGTGGAGTGCGCGCGCCTCACAATGCGTGGAAGGTTGACCCTTTGTACGCCGAGTCAGTCACTCGGTAGAGAGCTTGGTCGCTGCGCCCAGAACAGCTAAGTACCGCGGGAGCTCACTTTTGTTTTTGTCCTATATTCTATATCGTATATTTAAATGCCTTTTGTTTCATTACATCACCCCCTTTGTAAACACCCTTTCTGCGTCAGCTGCTAACTCTCGCTTTCTTCCGCCACTTTTACTTTCTTCCTCTCTCTCTCTCTCGTTCGTTCTCTCTCTCCCTCCCTCCCACTATCTGTCTTTTTATTTGTTTTTGAATCTTTGCAATAATATTAGCCCACGTCTTTCCTAGCCAGAAACAAAAAGAGGAATCTCATTTTAAGAGATGTGTGTGTCGGATCTGGATGGAACTATTTTGTACTGGTTATAATAATTTTTCAATTTTTACTGTTTTTTTTTAGATAAATACAGGCGGAAAACAATGTGTTTCCCGTCTGCATTTATTTTTAAAATTGGGCTGCTTTTGAGTGGCTTTATGCTGACTTTTTACAAATTCCAGGTCAACGGCTGACCAGAAAGACAGCATGGAGAGTTAAAAAACAGGATGAGGTTTTCTTAAATACAGCCATATGTCGACATTTGTAGTATAATACGACTATTTTACCTGTGGGTGTACTGTTTTAAGTTATATTTGGCTGCTTAAGACATCAAAGTAAAGGGCAGGCTTATTAATTCATTGTGGAAATATACGATTTTTTTCTATGTCACTTATTCACAAAACACCAAATAAACCTTGAAAAATATTGATAAGAAGGTAAAAAACTAAATATGAATAAATACAGACGGAAATGTTACAAAAAATACCATAAAACCAGGAGCCCTAATTATAATGGAAAGGTAAATCAGAATATATGAGCGAAGACGTCAAAACCTGAAGGTATCATTCCTTTACAGATGTTTTTGTTCCCATTTATAAATGTTGTGCTAAACGATAGCGTGCAAAAATGGGTATACAACCAATTTTTCACATGGTATATCTGCTGCTGCAAAGTTTTGCGTGCACAATTCCCCCCTCTGGTTGGACCGGAATGAAATTGCAGGTGCAAATCGTAAGCAGTATATCCGGTCACCCTGTAACAGATGCGCAGTGCAAGAACTCTGAATGAGGTCCAGTCTTGCAGCTTAAATAAATCAGTGAGGTGAGTCGTCGATTCGCGCGATGAAGCTATCAAATGTTAATGGTTCTCTTCCTCCCACACCTTTCTGTTCTAGATCCAGCCCCCCAATGTGGCCTTGATGTTGTTCTAGTCTCTTGTATTCAAGCATTTAACTTTTCACCTAGATCTTCTTTTTTGGAAATAATTTGTCATTTTATTTTGCAACTATGCACTCCTAACTCTAATAGAATAATAAGCAAAAAACAGGCTGGCATTTTCTTTTAAACTTATGCACCTTGCCTTTGATAGGACTAGCCCAGGGGTCTCAAATGTTACACTTTCTGAAAGTCTGATCATAGTTTTGTCAGCTGTGGTGGTTTCCAACTGGAGACATCGCAGCTAAAGATACAATTGCTACCTTGAAAATATACAATTATTGACATTTTATGCCTTTTTCTCAAAGACTTCATAATCTTTTTAGGATGTTTGTCTCCGGATGAAATGCGTTATCCCGGTCTCTGACTGGGAGGACACTATTCTTTCTGATGAATACTTCTAACTGCAGATTCCTCACCTTGTGAATATTCCCCTAGCGTAAGACAAAATATATGGATTTGTCTTTCAAGACCGTAGTGCTTCTCGAAAGTGTGCACTGATGTCCATGTAACAGCCGGACAGATATCCAGGACAAAGACCAACCCAATATGCCCCAAAAGACCTGGCTACATATATTTTAAGAAATACAGCTCACATTGGACTCCTTTTAAGGGAAACTGTTATGCGTAAATCAACTTTAACCCAATTTAATTAAGACTTTCATATACCACCCAATGAAAATATCAGCATATAATAGTAATTAATACAGTCCAGCCTTATTCATTAGAAATTGATTCTATGCATTCTCTTATTTACATTCTTCTCTTTTGTCATGTGGGTACATAACATAACATGGATGACGCAGTGCATGAACAAGGTGCAAAAGTAACTTATATACAGATAAAACTAACCCTGATATCAATCCCTAGTTTCTGTATTAATCTATTTTGAAGCATCTCGCCATTTCACAGGTATTTCCTATAGGCTACAATCATTATAAACCAAGTCTGAGGGTATTCAAAGTGTAAAATAGTCATCCAGACACAGTGAATATGATTCAATAATATCTTTTAATGGAGCTTGTAAATCAGCATCCATGTTCATCTCGGTGTATCTATTGAATGCCCCTGTGCATTCCTTCAGTCTTAACATTCTTTTTAGAACTAACATTATGATGTCATTTACACATCACATTTTTTACTTGTTGTCGAACCAATACCAGGTCACCAACTTGATAGTCTTGACTTTGGTAATTGTTTCCTTTTTCTGCGTAGTATTTCATTTTTTCCTTTGCTTTTTTGTCTTTTTCTAGTACTTCGTTGTGTACTTTTGGAGGAATTGAGAGTAACTGTGGTAAACGAGTTTGCCTTGATTGTCCAAACATTAAGGGGCCTATTAGGATGGCGGGCGGATTGCCTCCGCCAGGGTAGCGGTGGCCACCGCCACCCTGGCGGAGGCAATCCGCCCGCCATCCTTCCCTGCATTCCCCCCGCCATATTACGATGGCGGAGGGGACCGCAGCGGTCGGAAACACCGCCCGCCTGTTTTCCGCCCCGGTCGCCTAGCGGCCGGGGCGGAAAACCTGTAACATGGTGGCGGTGTCTTGTAGACACCGCCCGCCATATTACAATGTGCATTGTACATTGCCGCCACGGAAAGGCATGCGGAGACTCCCTGCGGGGCCCCTTGCGGGCCCCCTGGGAGTCCGTGGTTTGGGGGGTGCACATGGGGGGTACCTATGGTACCCCCCCCCGCATTTCAAAGTGCAACATGGCAGGCACCGCGCGGTGCCTGTCATGTTGCGCGTTGTAAATCAAAACGTGCACTTTTACCATTGCGGCGGGCGGAGATTCCTGCTCCGCCCGCCGCAATGGTAGACATACAGGATGCGCCCGCCTGTGTGGCGGGCGCATCCTAATACACATGTCGGGACCCCCGCACTGTTAGCGGGCGGTCCCCTTCTCCGTTAGGGTGGCGGGCGGGCAAAGCCCGCCCGCCATCCTAATGGACCCCCTAAATCTGAAGGGCACTTTCCAGTTGATACATGTGGAGTATTTCTATAGTCTCTTAAAATTTGACATAACGCTTGATTTATTGAGATTTGTGTAAGTTTTGCTCTTTGTACTGCTTTTTTAATTGTTTCCATCAATCTTTCTACCATTCCATTTGCTCTAGGCCACATTGGAGTTGCATTTCTATATATTATTCCCAAATAGTTCATAAATTTTCCAAATTCCTCTCCACTAAACTGTGGTCCATTGTCTGTCTTTAATATATTAGGTATTCCCCATGTTGAAAATATCCCATCCTCGTCGCCATTGTAAAATAGTCAGCCAGACACAGTGAATATGATTTAATAATATCTTTTAATGGAGCTTGTAAATCAGCATCCATATTCATCTCAGTGTATCTATTGAATGCCCCCTGTGCATTCCTTCAGTCTTAACATTATTTTTAGAACTAACATTATGATGTCATTTACACATCATTACACAAAGGGCTTCATCAGGACAAGTCATCTGACTATTGTACGCGCCATATGGCCACTGCAACAATTTCTCCATCCCAATAGGCCATCAATGGTTCAAATTCTCAATTTCAAAGTAAGAATACAAGTTTCAGAACTCGATCTCTCATATCAGAGCCCAGAAGTGCTTCCTGCATTTGCTGCTACCTCTAACGTTGGTTTTGTGGAACAGCTGGTGTAGTGTCTTCACGACTGTGCTGTAAAGGCGGTTTGTCGAAGCCAGGAGGATTTCGATTTGGCAACACCACAATGGAATCCGGGTGCAGTCCTGGCCAAGGTTGAGACTTGTTTGGATTGGAGTCGGAAAGCATAATAGGTAGTGGATCCACCACCGGCAAAGTGTTTATGTCGAATAAATGGGTGCAGATTGTGCCACAGGTACTGAAGTTGACATTGAAGCAGGTGAAGAACTAAAGTAAACCTGCCAGCGTAGCCCAACTAGAGGCCCTGGTAATCATGTGCGCCCAGAGGCGTGCTAGAGAGAGCCCTAAGCATTCGTAAAATGTGCAGCATAGTCTCCCAAAAGGCCTTGATTTGCTGCAACATCACTGACGGACTTGGAAATGTGGGGTGCATTGGGACCAGAATCTGAATCTGAATCTGCTCCTATGGAGAGCAGGAGTAAGACCGTGAGGCACATTGATGCCCTCGCGCCTTCTCTGGAGATTGAGATTGGCAGGTAGAGCCCGATTCCCTCTTAGACTTCTTGTGCTTCTACTTGTGAGTTACTCGAAGACTTCAACTGTGATAAAGATCTGAAAAGGAACGACTTCCATACAGGGACCTTGCTCTCGACTTAGACTGGGAACAATATGGTGTCTTGCTGTGTTTTGCGACATAGAATTTCACTATCTTGTATGGCGTTTGGGTTCATCTGGGCACAGTCATTGCAGGTTTTGGAGTCCTGTTCTGACCCCAGACACAACAGTCATTTGTTTGTGACAGTCTCTACGATGTTTAAACCCTATAGTTTTAGGAGGGGACATTTCCCTTACACTCTGGAAAAACTATAACAACATTTTTAGAAAAAAATCCCCTTTGAGATGAAAGGAGTAAATCTTTGGATCCCTGTCTGAAGGTGTCAAAAGAAACTGATGTCAGCGTGCACGGATGGCACTAACATGCACCTCTTTTCGTCATTTTGGCAGTGGAACGAAGATGGTTTAGAGCCACGTGGCGCCACTTACTGGCAGGCAGGAGTCCTACTCTAAAGTTTTTATGTATCCAGTCTGACGCCTGGGGAATATTCACATGGTGAGGAATCTGCGGTTAGATAGAGTATTCTCTAAAAATACTGTTACTGAAGCTAAGTAACTTGTTCTACAACTCCTAATGGGGAGATTTTGTCATGTGGAAAGTGAGATCGCGTTTAGGTTTCTCCTTCTGTCACAGGGGCTCTGAAGGGGATTGAGAATGAGAGCCGACTTCTGTTTTGAACGGTGCTTCTCTGTGTGATGTGACTGGGACAAATACTGCACTTAGGTGTTGGGTTCCTTGCTAGGCATTTGTGGGTGTTAGAATTCCAAGTACTTTGAGACTCCCTTCACCAGAAATACCATCATGGCCAGAGATGCCATCCACTGCTGCAGTAGACCCTTTTTTAATGAAACTTCTGGTTTAATTTTCAAAACTCAAGGCTTTCCCCTGATTTCATCTAATAAGCCCAGCCTGCTACTCTACCACAACACCAGGAAAGTAGGATTGTATCCGATTTCATTTTTAGAAGTTTCAGAAAATACATTCTGCAATGATGGACCTTTTGAGGGAGCTTGTAGTACAACCATACTCTTTGGTCCCATGCTTATAGGACATCCTCTGGAGCGTATCTGCTATTCACTCCTTATAGTCTCTAATGAACCTTTTAGCACCCAAATTCCTTTTGGTAATAGTCCGCAAATTACGTCTTGAGATTTTCCAAGGTTTACCAAGTCTTCTCTGTACAGAGGTTTACGAGTCACCCCATGGGATTTCTGAGGGTTACTGTTGTATAGCACATTTCCATTATGTATTGTATTTCCTTTTAAATTTGCTCGGGCAGAGCTAGGCATGGAATGCTGCTGTGGTTCCTTCATGGGTTCCAATCAAGAGCATCAGTTGTTACCGGTGTCCTGGAGTGGAAGCCGTGCTGCCTGGCTCTCGCCTGTTTGTTCTTTTACTCCAGAATAAAGCCTTGGATTATATATAGAGTTTGTGTCATCTTTATAGTTACTAATTTCCTCTCCGTAGACTGCAAATCCTGTATGTTCTGTATGATATTGCAATACATTCATAAGGTATCACACACTGTGGCGTTTTTCGCTGTAGAATGGGGAACTAAGAACCTGTGTGGTGAAAGAACATCTGGGGAAGGAAATATCCCAAAACCCCAGCCGACTTCATCAAGTAAATCGACATTCTGGAATGCCTATTGATGGGAATAGAAATGCGGTACTGCCTGGAGGACTCCTTCTCTTCATTGAATGATCCTTTCACATTTCTATTGGCTGCTGGTATCTTCCCTAAATCTTTGCCCTGCAAGTCTCCCTTTTTCTCAATTCTCGTGATAGTCTGATTACCACAAAGATTTATGCCATTAATTTTTATACCATTTGGTTAAATGGGGCAATAACATCCTCTGCACGCAGTATCACCAGCAGCAACTTCGCAAAAGCGTGCTTGACAGCTACGTCCTTGATTTTATGCAAGACCACATGAAAATGTTATTTGCAGAAGGCGTTCCTCACCCATTATTTATACTTGATGAAGGTGCAATAAGGTACTGTACCACAAAGTCACTCTCTATATATTGACCTACAGATGTGATGTGATCATTATATCAACATCTGAAATCTGGTCACAGTGTAGTTACATTAGCATATCTGTGCTCACATTTGACAACATTTCTGCTCCAGTATTATGACAAACAACACGCAATAAGCCCTGGTGGACAATCGCCATCATTGGAGGTCGGTGGGACATGGTAAGCAATGGCGGACGATAGCAGGGTGTTTCGAGTCACTGCTTATTCATGTGGAGATCTGCTGGGCAGTTCTCTAGTATTTTATTCACATAATCTTATTTCACCAAGTTAATTTCTGTGTGTTTTTGAGGAGATCGACAGCTTGCCAAAAAAAATTCCACAAGTGAAGGGCAAATACCCAAAACCTTCCATAAGAAACTACAAACAGTAAACCCATGAAGCTTCTCTGCATTTCCAGCCAGTTGTGTACAGTACCTGATGTATGGCATTGAGAACTTGCCATCTGTTATCCAAGGTGTGGTGATTCTGAGGGAAGCCTTGTTAGTCGTAATGGTGTGCTTGATACCTCCTGACTTTATATCTCCTGGCAGAACATTTAAAACTAGTACAATGTATAGTGGCATACGATTTGGGATTGGCATTTTTTGTGGCAAAGGAGTATTGGTGCATTGTATAGGACATTCATTTAGTGATATCGATATTTATAAGCAAAATAGGAAACCGCAAAACCATACAAACACTATAATAGTGTATGTGACGCACCTCTCTCAATATAAAGGACAATTATCCTTATTTTTAGACCCTCCTAACATTTGAGCATTGTGCTCCCACTGTGTGCAACACCACTGCCCCTGCCGTTTCCAAGGAACGATCAAAACGACCAACACAAACTTTTATCAACTGTAGATTGACCAACCAAATCCAAATATCCAAAAGACAAAAATACTTTTTAAATGTCTATCCAGTATTAGAAATGTTCGTATTTCTTTATTCTTCTTTTTATTTGAAACAAAGCACCAGGAAGCCAACGAGTTTCGTTCTTTTAGAAAAGAACTTCGTCAGGGCGATTGAACTGTTATTATTTGTTTTAAACAGAAGAAGGAATCGTCAGGCTGACTCAACTAAGAACTCCACCCACAACCTCACCTTTCTTTTCGTGAACACAAATAAGATAAAATGGCTGTTGTGCCTATCGTGCTGAATTGCCGGGTGAAAATGCTTTTTTTTGCCTGGCCAGGTTCCAGGGGGACCCCAAGACCAAGGCTTTTGGGTCAGGGTATTCCTACCCTGCCCCCTTTTCTTTATTTTTTTTTGTAACTTTTTTTGTGTGACTCTACTGAAGCCGAATCCCAAGATGGCTGCCAATGCTTCCTGGTTGAAGTGTTGCCAGCCAATCGGAGCTCTGCTTCCCACTGCCTGAGTTTGTTATTATTTGTGAAGTTGTTGCAGCCACAGATATCACTAACTTTATTCTCTTAAATTACTGAACAACAACTTAACGTATTTACACCAAATAACAAGAAGCACAATCTGCATAACCAAATCTACAGTTCTGACAAATTTGGTATAATTCCATCCAGCAGTTCGGGCTGCAGGCCTTTCTAACGACTCTATGGGAATTAACATGGGAAAATGCACTTTTTTTTTTTACACCCCTTATTCTTGGCCCTCGCTTGACAGATCATCTCGAAACTTTCTATGGACAGCAAGACCTAACTGGACAAGGGTATAGGCAAGTCAAAAATGCTTTTTCTATGGAAACATGGACCTAACTATAACTACCTACTGGCAACTGGCATATATGTATATGTGTGGGTATTACCTACTGGCAGGCGTACAGGGAATGTCACAGATTACCATATTAGGCAAGGTTTTGGTATTTGATCTTCCAGAACAAGCTGTGGGGATAAAAGATATGCACTACAAATTTTGTGCACATTTATACGTTTACGACTGTGCCGTACAGTTGCCTTGTCTAAAGCTCATTACAGTAGCCTTGAGTTGGTCATAATGATAAGCCAGTAATAAAGGCGATAGGCCTGCTTTTTTATTATGAGAACAGTAGAAGGCCTTGCATATTTATTGTGAAAAGCCTAGGTTATCATCAATGAACATTTAAGGGCTGATTGCTATTACTTTGAAAGCTTATTTATTTATTTATTTATTTATTTATTTCGATTTGTATAGGTACAGGTAGATGTTTTGTTACATGGAATATCCCAGATTAATTTACGGACGAGGGTTTTGGTGTAGTCACCCCCTCTAAAAAGACATAAGTATTCTACATGTGCAAAGTTTCTATACCTATTTAGCCTTATTTGGGCAGATAGTATTTTACTTTGCAGACTGTAATTTTGTATATAGTTACCCTTTTGTATGACTGTTTGCCTGCCTGTGCCTGATGGTTGACTTGTGGGAAAACTTGCTCGGAGTACAGTAGGTCTGAGTAGGTTACGGTGACAAGCCAAATATAGCAGCTATAGGTTTAGTTGGTGTGCGGGGAAATCTTGTGCCAAATGTCATAGGTGTGGCCTGTGCATGGTGAAAAATGAGTGCAAAGACCGTAGGCCTTGCTTATTTAATGTGAGAAGCATACAGTTAATCCAAAGGCCACTAACAGCAGATTGTTGTTACATTATGTTACAGTCTGTAGAAACATATTTGGTTACATGTAATATCACAGATTACCGTAGTAGGCAAAGGTCTTCGTCACCCACTCTGGCAAACAGAGGAAGCAGAATTTCAGTGTGCGGAGTCTTGTTAGACCTTCTTGAGATTGGTTGTGTATTGTTTTGCTAACTGTAATTTTGTCAATATTTGTAATTTTACAACTTAATGCATGATGGTTGTTAGTTTATGCACACTTCAGTTGGTCGGTGTTGTATATAATGTCCAGCCATTGGTAAAGGCCTTATCGGTTCACTGGGAAACGTTAAGTAAATTCCTTATTTGTAGTATGATCATAAGGCAAAGTTATCTCAAAATAAGTAGGCCTTAGTAATGTATTGTGAAGGGCATGTGTCAAAGTAGTGAAGCGTGAGCTTTTTACGGTTGAGTTGTTATTATCCTGTGATAAAGTCTGGAGGTAGGTATTTTGTTACATGTAATCTCCCAGATTACCTTAGTAGGCAAGGGTTTTGGTGCTTGTGACCCTTCCTAACAAACCATGGAGATACACGATTTGCACTATGCTAATCCTTATTGGTCTCCATTAGTAGGGATTTTATATTTTTTGGACAACTGTACTGTGTACATATTTGTAATTTTAATATGGTATATCTGATGGCTGACTTGTGGGAAGGCTTATAAACAACATAGTCGGTCTGAGATGGCTATGGTTACAGTCGAATGAAAACTGCTAGAGGCCTGAAGGGTTCACTAGGGAAAATATTTTCGATGCCATAGATCTGATCTGTTTATTATGAAAAGTTATATTCACTGCAGCAGGCTGACATTGATTGTGAAACGCACATGTTAAAGTCAATAGGCCTGGTAGGATGGATTGTTGTTCATTTGTATTCAAGCCTACAGATAGTTATTTTCTTGAATAAAATGTCACAAATGACCTTTGTTGGGAAGGCTTTTGCTATTGGCTAGTACCTCTGATAAACCATAAAAAGAAAAGATGTGCTGTGTAATAATTCTTGCTAAAATCCTGCCAGGATCTTGTAACATAGAAAATCAGTAAGTAATATATACATTAATATATATATATATATATATATATATATATATATATATATATATATATATATATATATATATATATATATATATATACATATATATTTATAAGTACAGACAGCCTTTTGGTGAGCTCTTTTCTGCCATTGGTCTGTCGGAGTGTCATTTACACTCTGCTCTCCTCAATTTCAGCGTATTGCATACAGTAATGGTTCAGTCCATGATTGCATTTTCTGATCATTTGTGTACATCTACCTGAAGATGAGCATCCTTCTGAGTCAGGGCTGGTTGGCCAGTCCTTCACTTTTTAATGTTCTGCTGTTATACTTCCCCTTTCATTTCTTTTCTTCTCCCCTTTTTATTTCAATATTCTTAAGACGATACTACTGCCTATCCATGAGGTGCAGATCACTTGCTGGCCGCTCATTTTATCTAAGGTGTGCTGAATCCCTCCTGGCCACTCCCTCTAAACCAGGAGACCATGATGGAATGCTGTTGCTCACAGTGTCTTGTTGTTTAACCATTCCAAGATGGCCAACACGTTAATTCTAAATGTGGTTGCCATGCTGCCACTGAAATTGTGTCTGAGGATGAATGCAAGTAAGTCTATGGATGGATCCATGAGTAGAAAGATGAGTGGTAGAGTACATACATGTATGATGACCTATTGGGTGCCTAAACCCATCAGTGACACATGAGGCACTTTCCTTCATAAGCCAGACCTATTGGCATTAATAAAGCCTTGTTGTTATATTTTGTTGATATGTTATTATTTCATGAGTCACTTGTCAGGTTAAACGCAAGGAAATGATGGACGGTGCGCTGAAACTTTTCAGGCACTCACCCCCAGTCAAAGATATGGGTTAAATCCATCATCACTCTTTAGCTCACTTCGCCACCTCAGTTCAGACCCAGCAATATGCAAATCAGTCCTACCCCAAGTCTCATGGGAACAGTTCAGCCTGAACTGCCAAGCCAGGTCTTCCCCGAACCGGAAACAAGCATTCTGTTATCATTGATATAATTTTTTGTGACTTCACTTCCTGTAATATCATCAGATATATTAGTTAGTTCTCAAGCCTAGGAATTCCCAAAACTTGAGAGCTCTGAAATCCAGGAATTACATTTCCCTCAGTTCTCGTAGGTGCCAACACTTCTTCAAAACGTCTCTTACTCAGAAATGCCTATTTCCAACACAAATCTAGTTAAAGGCAAAGATTAGTACTTCTCATTGCTTTAAGCTATTGAGAAATTATAACACAAGATAGAGTAGTTATTATAATATTTTATCATAAAGGATTTCTTTTTTAATTATATTTTCTTTTTTTAACATAATAAATTGTTTTCAATATAAATGTAAAATGTCTAAATAAATACATTAATTTAATGCTATTACCTATGGGGTTCTATTTTAAGACCCTGGCTCCATTAATTTCTATGGGAGGGTGTTGCAATATCAGTGGTTAGTTAAGTAAGGTGCTGAGCCTACTACTGCTTCTTTTTCCGATTAGTAACTTACACGATTCTACACCCTGAAACAGAGGTGGAGCCAAATTTATGAATGTAGGTCTAGACTTTGAAGAAGCTATACTACCTTTGGCTATTCCCAATTTGACTGTAAAGTTACTTACAAGTGTAAGAGTAAACTTACATGTGGAACTTACTCACAAGTGTAAGTTACCTTTCTGAGTAGTCCCAACATTATATACATTTTCACCATCCTAGTCTACCCAGAATGCAAGTGATTGTTTGTGTCATTTTTATTTCTGCACTACTGAACATGTACTTAGGATGTATTGATCGAGGTAAGATATAGGATAACTACAGAACTTTAGAAATGATGGGTAAAATACAATCTATTTAAAGGTTCCACAAAATCTAGTTCTAGCTCCACAAATGCCTCTCTCTGGGCCCCTCCCCCAAATCTCTAAATGCTGCAGTCTGGGGTTTGGGCCCTTTTGCCCTTCCACTACTAAATGTTGTTGGACTTTGAACTCTTTATGATTCCGGTCCCACCACCCCTTCCCCAGTGACTCAATACACTTCCCCACATTGGACCCAAACCACCTCATGCACAAGGTTTTTTTCTGTGGCATAATGCACTGCAGCTTCGGTTAGGTTCAAAAGCTGCGAATGAGGGGGAGGAGCATCGCGCGCATCCAAGATGGACGCGTGAGCACAGGGCTCCCGAGACCCTCTCCGCCTCCCGCATCTATCCTGTCACGAATCCTGATATAGACGACGGGTTCTTCTAGCTGACACCCTCCTGACACTGGATCTCTTTCCAAAAATTGATTTGGCCGCCGGGAACCGGACTTACTACCCTCGAAACTTTGCGGCCTACATCGATGACCATCCAGGGACTTGAGTCCCCGAGGTACCCAGGTGGCAATTGAACAACAACGGCCAGTGGGAGTCGGCCGCTGCCCCTGTGGTACTTTCGGTTTAATTTTTGGCCTTTGTCTACCGAGACTTGCTGCCTGTTGACACTGCTGGCCTGTGCCTTGCTATCGGCTATACGCTTGTCTTTCACCCTCGTCCCCGGACTCTACAAGTCAGCTTTGCGGAGAGCCATTCTAACCAGGTCCCAAAAGACCCGCCAGGGCTCGCTGCTCAATATGGCGGGCAAGTCGGAGAGCGAGAAGCGGGTCACCAAAGGCACATACCGAGGGGGTACTAACCAATTTAATACTATGGATTGCTTCACTCGCCCAAAAGGATCCCCTAGTGGTGTGGGTAAGGTTCTGACCGAAACTGGAGATGGCTCTCCCGCGACTGAAGAACTGACGTTGAGGGACGTCATGGGCGCCATTGCAAGTGTGAAGACATCTATGGGCCAGCAGTACGAGACACTGGCTTCGAAGATTGACACAGTGGCGATCGAAGTTAACTTAATTAGGACTGACCTTGCGAAGACCAATGAGCGGGTCAAGTCCCTGGACATTAAGACTGCAAGTCTCACTACTGATGTTTCTGATCTTCAGACCGAAGTTCGCAATCTCCGATCATCTAACGACTTGTTTTCCCTTCGGCTGGATGATTTCGAGAGCCGGGCTAGGCGCAACAACGTCTGAATCATCGGTGTTCCGGAGAAGCCCACTGAATTATCTACAGATTTCTTGGGGAGGACCTCGTATTGAATCACTTAACACCTAAGGACCTCAATAACTTCTTCACAGTGGAGCGTGCTCACAGAGTCCCCGGCGGGAAGCCTAAATTGGGTGCCGCCCGCGGCCTATCATAGCCAGGATTTTCAATTTTCGGGACAGAGACGCTATTCTTCAAGCATCACGAACTAATGGTCCCACAAAATTTGAAAATGCATCGATCAGCTTTTACCCGGATTTTACACAGGCTGTGCAGAAGCAACGCATGGGTTTCCTGGGGGTGAAACGACGACTTAGAGACATGGGACTGAAGTACGCCATGCTTTTCCCGGCCCGATTGAGGATTGAATATGAGGAACGTGCGCTCTTCTTTGACCGCCCTGAGGTTGTCAGTGACTGGCTCGATACCTTGCCGACACAGCACGATCGCCCGGAACAATCGAGGGGTGCTGAAGGGGGCCTGGAGGAACAGGAGGAATGAGGCCTCACCGGCGTGCGAGCTCTGTAGACTTATAGCAGTGGTTCGATGACTCTTGTGTGCATATATTGGTAACTACCCGGGGGCGGGGGGAATCAGGACTCTTCCTCCTCTAGGGGTTTCTTCTCTCTTTTTGTAGATTAATTTAATGGGGCGACAGGCACACTGCAAGTTGGGGTAGTTTTTAGTCTACCGCAGGGGTGCAGGGTGGGGGGGGTGTGTTTTTGGGATTTCTCTGGGGGTGGTGGGGGGGCATTTGTTTCTTCGTTTATTTCGAGGTTACGCTTTGCTGTATATTTCGTTTTTTGTGCCTGTTTCTTTGTGGGGGGGCCATTGTTCTCATTTCTGGGAAGGGGGGTAGGGGGCTGAGGGTGCTGAGTTGGAATGTCAATGGTCTGGGTGATAGGATAAAGCGGGGATAGTTTTGCAATACTTGAAGCGTCTTTCCCCGGATATAGTGTTGTTGCAGAAAACGCATCTGATAGGGAACACATGCCATGCACTGAATAGACGGGGCTATCGTCTTGTGGCACACTCCGGATTCACTACTGGGTCGAGGGTGGCGGGCGTTCTCGTCAGGAGCTCCCTCCCCCTGGAGATAGACGACACTGTGCTGGACGATAGGGGCCGATATGCGGCTATTACGGGCCGCTGGGAGGGAAAGACGATCTCCGTACTTTCTGTATATGTCCCGCCAGGCTTGCAGTCCACAACATTTTGTGATCTGGAAGGGTGGTTCTGGGTCTCCCCGAAGGTATGCTAGTTGTGGGTGGTGACTTTAACTCGGTTGTATCTGGTAGTGAGGATTATAGTCCCCCCAGGGTTCTCCCGAAATCATAAATATGGCTGGGCAACTTCCTGGACGCACTGGGTCTAGTGGATTGTTGGAGGCAATTGCACCCCGGACAGGCACAATATACCTTCTATTCGGGAGCACATGGGAGTCTCTCGAAGCTTGATTATATCCTAATACCGGCGGTGCAGGTGGTCTCTGTGAGGGAAATTCGACACTTAGCCAGGGGAATCTCAGACCACTCCCCACTCTGGCTTACTATTGATGTGCAGCTGGGAGCTTTGGGCCGGGTGGCTCCGATTAACCCCTGGCACCTTCGTAATCCTAAAACTTGAGCCAAGGTGGTCAAATGCATGGACTATTACTTTGCTGAGAACGTGGGGTCTGTGTCCTCTTCCATCTCACTATGGGAGGCCTATAAGACTGTGATTCGTGGTCAAACCTTGTCCTTGATCGCCAGTGTGAAGAAAAGCAAAAATGAGGAGGTGGTACGTCTGGAGAGTGAAATTACTGCTTTGGAAGTAGAATTAGAATCTGGGGTTACACCTGAAGGGTTGCATGTTTTAGCCCTTAAACAGTCTGACTACAGGGCTCTGGTGACTGATGCGGCCAAGGTAATGAGTCATGAGCAACAGGGACGTCTGTATGAGGCTGGTGATAAAGCGGGAACATTGATTGCTTGGTTGGATAAAAGAGATAGATTGACTCGTGTGGTGCCTGTTGTTGAAAGAGCGGATGGGGTTCGGGTTGTGAACCCGGTTGAGATAGTTGGAGTCTTTGCCCAGCACTTTCAGAAGGTTTACGTGCCGGTTTCGGACAGACCGGAGGAAGACTCACATTTGCTACTCAGAGATATCGCGCTGCCTAGCCTGTCGGAGTCAGACAAGGAGCTTATGGAGGCGGAATTTTCCACCGATGAAATAGAGCTCGCTATCCGCTCCATTCGCTCGGGGAAGGCCTCAGGCCCGAATGGCATCCCGATCGAGCTGTATAAGTTGTGTCCCGACCAAATGGCGCCGCATCTTCGTCAAAAGTTTCTGGAAATCGCGAGATATCGGATCTCTTCCCGATATCAGAGACTGGCGTCCATTGTTGTCATCCACAAAGACGGGAAGCCCCGTGACCAATGTACATCGTATAGTCCAATATCGCTTCTGAACGCTGAGCCAAAGATTTTGGCAAAACTTTTGGCAAACCGGCTGATAAAGGTGATCAGCGACTTGATACACCCAGATCAGTCGGGTTAATTCCCCATCGAAATACCGCGCTCAACCTTCGCCGTCTACATGGCGTATTGGCAAGGGCGGGGTCGCTTCGTGAGCCGGCCATCTTGGTTTCCTTGGATGCCTCGATGGCCTTCGACACGGTGGAATGGCCGTACTTGTGGGCGGCCCTTGCAAAATTTGGGTTTGGCCCCAGTTTCATCAGGTGGGTAGACTCCTGTATGAGCAACCGCTGGCCCAGGTGGTGGTCAACGGTAGGGCCTCGGAACCTTTTGTTCTCCGAAGAGGCAGGGCTGCTCTTTGTCACCATTACTCTTCGCGCTCGACCTTGAACCCCTTGCCGCGTGGCTTCGGTGGGAACCATCGCTCAAGGGTATTCGGTGGTCCCCTGACTTTGAGGATCGTATATCGTTGTATGCGGATGATATTTTGCTCTACCTAACTTCCCCTCGAAAGTCGTTAGGGGTACTGTTCGACGTGTTGAGTTCCTTCGGGAGGAATTCTGGCTTGGTAATTAATTGGGCCAAGTCCTGTATTTACTCGCTTACTGGAGAATTGCCTCCCTTGCCCCGCATCTGTCCGATACCGATTTCGCACATCGGTTTTAAGTATCTGGGGATTTATATATCGTTGGACTCCGCTACACGTTATGAGAGGAATTTGCTTCCTCCGCTCCTCCGGCTTAGATCGGACGTTACGGCGTGGTGTGGCTTGCCGCTGTCCCCGGTGGGGAGAGCAGCTCTTTTTAAGATGATGTCTCTTCCCCGATTCCTGTACGCCATCCAAAACACGCTTGATTTGGTGCCTGCCAGTTATTTCCGCAAGATTGAGAGCCTCCAGAGGAAACTTGTGTGGGGCGGGCGGCCTCGCATTGCACTGGCGAAACTGACTTTGCCCTGGTACGATGGAGGCATAGTGTTGCCCGATATCAAACAATACTATTGGGCATTCCAATTAAGTGCAGTCAACCACGCAATGTACAGCCCAGTCCCAAATCCCGCGTTCGAAATGGATAGATGGCAGTTACCGGGAGGTAACTACAATAGGGCGCTCTACTCTAGATCGGCTAGGAAGAATCTGACTGGCCCCACCGGGGTTGCGGTACGGGTGTGGGGTAGTGCAAACGCTGCCACGGGGTGGTCAGATAGACTGACTAGAGCTACCCCGCTTTACGCGGCAGAGAGACTGGGCAGTCTCTGGACGACAAAAGGATTCGACAAATGGGACCTCATTGGTATTAGTACGGTCGGAGATCTCTGGGTAAAGAACAAAATCAAAACCTTCGATGAACTCAAACGGGAATACGCATTAAGTGATAGGGAGCACTTTCGTTATATCCAGATCTGCCATGCACTTGAGTCTGTCTTTCCAGTCGGAACCACTATTCCAGAGTCCTCTCCTCTGGAAGATAGAGTGCTTGATGGATACGTTCCCGATAGCACTATTTCTCTCATCTACAAGAAACTTATTAATGATCGTTCGGACCTACTCCTACAGCTTCGGGGGGGCTTGGACCGGCGATGGACTGGAGTTGGACGATGAAGACTGGCAGGCTGCGATATCTTCCCCCAAGGAGGTCGCGATTCCGGCACGTCTCCGTCTGGTGCAACTGAAGATTTTACACCGAGTCGATGTCACGGGTCCACGCCTGATGTGTCTGGGTTATTCTGTGGATGGGTTGTGCAGGCGTGGCTGCGGTATGCTTGCTACCTTTCTTCATATTTTATGGGAGTGTCCGGATGTTGTGGTATTTTGGAACCGTGTGCATGCTGTCGTGGAAGAGGTGACGGGTGTTTCGTTATTGCCAGAGGCCAGACGCTGTTTGTTGAATGTCTGGGAGCCAAATGACTATAGCGTTCCTCAGACTCAATGGGCCACCCTTGGCAATATGATAGCGAAAAAGGACATAGCCCAACTGTGGGGGTCTCAGAGGGCACCTCTAGTCTCAACATGGAAAGAAACCATGGACTGGTGCATGTTCAGAGAAAAGATTGTGTATGTTGCCCGGGGTAGGCCCAAGAAGTGGGGGAAGATATGGAGCCAATGGAGCTCATATCGTGGAGAGATTTGCACCCCCCTTTTGTAGAAGTCCCTGGCATTCCTCTGTCCCTGTGACCATGCATTCCCTGGCTCTTACATCCTATTGTTTGATTTGCTTGCCTGCTCTCGGACCCCCTCCCTCCCCGAGATCCTCAATCCTCCATAAAATATATTCATTTAGCTGGGATCGCTCCCCCTCCTGCCTTGGACAGCCACTTACTGTATAGTTTATTGCCTCGAAATATTTGTTTGTGTTTGTTTTATAAAATGTAAAATGTGAAACCTTTCATTTATCCTCCCTATCGCCACAGGTTCTCTACAATGTTATGCGACGTCGCTGCCGGGCCCACAGGTTGTCGGCTGATGAGCTGTGTAACATTGCAACTTTGATATTTAGTGCTGACGGCCGGCCCCTGTGGTTGTAGGTCTGCAACTGTATTCCTTTTATTGAAATGAAGGTTTTCTAAAAAAAATAAAAATAAAAGGTGCGAATGAGGGATAGATAACCTGCTGCAGTAGTGATGAGCCCTGAAACTGGGTCAAAACATGATCCTGGATAGAGCTAGGATGATTTGGGTGACCAGGTTGTGCATGCTGGTCCAGGAGTGATGTCAGCCCTATAAGGTTGTTCACTCAACACTTCAGATCTTAAGCTGTCTGTTCCTAGAGTGTTAACAATATTTGATATGTGCTACTGTCAGCAGTTGAAAACTAAGCTCCATGAAGAGTGTGAATCTGTTGTCCACTTAAAGGCTGCTAAGACATCTAACTTTACTCTTTCTAATCTTTTTTCGAGGTCCAGTACCTTTCTTTTTGCAGTAAATCACACCGCTTTTTTATTTAGGATTAGTATTGGTAATTTTTGAAGATACTTGTTTTTCTTGAGTTCCTGATGGATGGGAGGCATCAAACAATGAACTGATTTCTAAAATTACCCTCTTTCTTCAAACAAATACCTTTGCCCCAACCTCACTGATTACTGCTTGACTGTTTTATCCTCTGTTTCCATGGTTCAGCCTTGGATTTACAGTTTGTTGTGACAGTTTTCCTGTTCTCACCTCCACAGGCCGAGCAAGAAAAGATGGCTAAAAAGCTTCATGAACAAGATCTGCTTTTGGATGCTGCTCGTTTAAACATCACAGCAGAGCTGAAATCTGCCCAGAGCGAGCGGAACAAGCTAGAGAAAGAGCTGTGAGCTATGGGAGAAGATGGGCATGGAGAGGGTTCAAGTTACAGATATCAGTGACCCCACTATCAGTGTGCTGCTTTAAAACAAAAAAAATGTATCAGTTTATTAGTCTTTTCCCTCAACTCTTTGTTGTCAAATCCCAATGCATGTGCGCTTCACTCTCCTGTTCTCTTTTCATGTGCAGGTTCGAGGCTTGTTTCATACCTCAATTTCCATGTGTCAAACTTTATTATCCATTGGTCATCTTTTCCTTTTCTTTGACTTCAGCTTCCATTGGCAATGCACTAGTCACTGCACTCTTTCTCCATCCTGAAGCCTTTCTCTGTTCTCTGCAATATATATATATATATATATATATATATATATATATATATATATATATATATATATATATATATATATATATATATATATATCCACAGCCTTGGCTCGATTTTGCGGTCCAATAGCTCTCTTTCCACCGGTGCTTGGACTTCTCAGCAGAGCCCCGCTTTGATATATTCCACAAATCCCTTCTTAGAAGAGAATAAGTCAGCACTCACAAGAGAGTTTATTCCCCAATCCTTTAATTCGTTTGTCAAAACTCCAGCATTTCAAGTACAAATCAACGCGAAACGCGTTACGCGTTGGTTTGTACTTGAAATGCTGGAGTTTTGACAAACGAATTAAAGGATTAGGGAATAAACTCTCTTGTGAGTGCTGACTTATTCTCTTCTAGGAAGGGATTTGTGGAATATGTATATGTATATATATATATATCTTTTTATTCTTTTCCATGTTCAGTACAAATGCACCGTCCCCACCTGTCATCAATCATTATTCATTTTCCACATCCATCACTACCCATGTACATTCCCTGCCTCTTAATCATACTTTTCTCTCAATATGCCAATAACTTTCTGCTGTGTTTTGCTGCCCCATGACCATGCGCCCCTTTACTTTCCACGTGCCTGTCATCATCCAACTTGCACATCCATAATTTCCTCAGGTCTGTCCCAGTCTCCATTTTCACTACCAATGTGCCCTTGCTGCTACCTTCCACCTGTCCTTAACTACCCACCATTCTATTAATTCTCATTCCATAACACCCTTCTGAACATCATTCGTTCTCCACATGTAAGGCCATGTACCTTTTGAGTATTGTCGGTGACTAGGATCAAGTCCTTGCTCCTTAGTCTGTCACTAACTACCAACATGTACATCCCTACTCCCCTTTCATTTCCTTTTTCCGGGAACCTTAATGCTGTCCTTTACCTCCCACATCCATTTACTCTAGTATAATCCTTCATTGCCAGTTGCTATTCGCTTTGCCCACCTTAAACTGTCCATTATAAGGAGATGCACTATTTCAATATTATTACTTTCTAGGTAGCAATACATGCCCCTTTGTCCATCTGTAACTACCCTCATACATGTTGCCTGCCCCTTTCATTTCCTTCCCTGCAAAAGTGCAAATCCAGTATTCTTTACTGTTCAGGTGTCAAATAGCTTGTTCTCAAATCTGGTCCCTTTCCCACTTTCAGGTCCTCTCTCCAAGCAGAGCATTCGCAGTGTGTTGAGAAGCAGAATCTTGCTGATGAAAAGATGGCCATGAGAAAGACACTGATGGAGTCCACCATTGGCCATCTCCGCCAGGACCTGGAAGCTACTAAGAAGGAGAGAGATGCTCTTCTGAAGGAGAAAGATAGTATTCTGCAAGAGGTAGGGGGACAGAATGAGAGGGAATTCAGCCTGTGTTATTTCTTTCCCTTGCTTCCTCCTGTATGTACTGTATACATCAGTATGTCTAATATCGGTGAAAAAGACAAGCCACTATATGAAGAAAAACATTATGCACCTAACCCGCTAGCAGAAATTCAGTGGTTCTGTTGGAATTAAAAGTTGTCATTTATGAGGAGACCCTGAGAAACATTTGTGGGGGAAGGAATTCTTAGAAGTGAATGGGCAAGGAGACTGAAAACAAGGATGGACCAGGGACGATCATAGGTAACATTTAAAAAGTGAGAGGTACACAGAAAATTGGTGTTTGGCAAAAAGTAGACACCAAGGTAGTGAAAAGGAGGCTACCTTTAAAAGTGGGTTTCATAGTAGTGTCTCCGGTATCATTCGCTAGTAAACATATACATTTTCTGATATTTGATGTGGAGGTGGTAGCACTGGCAAGAGAGGAATGCCACTTGAGATGGTCATTACTGCACTAATCGGCCTGCTGAGCCTAGTTAACCATCAGCAGATATTTCATAGTACAACTACTTTGCATCTAACCATTCTGCTATATCCAGGTTGCTGTGCTGGGGCTGCTTCTCACTGTGTACTTAATCTTCGTGAACTAGTTGCTATGTACTCTTTTTCTCACATCGCTCATCATTCTCCATGCATCCTTCTTTCTAGCCTTGGTGCCTCTCCACTCTGCTCCTTTCAATTCTTCTGGTGCATTAAGTCAACTGGTTTTGGATTCTTTAGTAGTAGTGTCCTCATATTGGTTTTAATGTCCCATGTTGAGTATCACTTTCATTGAACATGTATCCCTCTCTGTCTGGATTATCATTATCACTGACCTGTTTAGCCGGGATGTCTAGACTATGTTATATTGGCCTTAATTCCCTACCTTCATGGAATATCTCTTGTAACTTGTCTTGATGCCCTGTCTAATGTACCCATCTGTTGTACTGGTTCCTCTGTGTTGTTGGATGTTAATGCTCCTGCCTTCTGATGATTAAACTATTCTGTCACTTTCTGTCCCAGAACACTAAAACCTTGAATGAGATGACAGAGGACCGGGACAAACTAGAAACTGAGCTAACCGAGTGCAAGGTAAGGGGGCTTCCAAATAGACACATTTACTTTGAATGAGTACCTAAATATTGTGGATCCTCCACACCATTGTTACCTGGTAGTATTAAGGATCCCATACACATGTATTACCTGGTACCATTGTGGATCCAATGCACCCCTAACATCTGATTGTATTGTAGATCCCACACTCCCCTATTACTCAGTAGTAATTCTACACGTACCTGTTGCCCAGTAGTTTTGTGAAGCCTAAAAACAGCTATTTCTCAGTAGTATTGTATATCCCAAATACCCCTGTTGCCTGGTTATATCTGGATCTCACCCACCCCAATTACCTGATAATGTTGAGAATCCCACAAACCAGGTTTACCCAGCAATACTGTGACTCTGACACACTCATATTACCCAATAGTATGGTGGATCCCACACACCTCTACTCAGTAGCTCCAAACAAGTTGCTTCTGGGTCCTATCCATTATAGTCTCAGAAGACGTGGTCCAAAGGCTCCCACACACTCTTGTTCATCAGTATCTATGGGTAGTGTTATACCTTCAGCACACTTTCTTTACATTGAAGGTTAAAATAGGATGATATATTCCATGTACCCTTGCATGCAAGAAGCTACTATGGACAATAAAGAATTATTCCTCTGGCACTTTAGCATTCTCACGCATTTGCCAGCGTCATCAATTTTTCTGACATTTGCACGCAGCACTTTATTTAGAATCAGAAATGTTTACTGCCCCCTTCTAGGTTTTCTGCCAAAAATTATTGGTGAGACACTGTTCTCTGTTATTTTTTGTACATCCTGTGAGCAGTACTAGTATTGTGGTGAAAACTGTGCACATGTTCTCCTCTACCCTAGAACAATCCTATTACTTTATGTGTTAAAAGGATGCTTGACTAGCATATTATTTGACACCTTTGGGGTGTTATCTTTGATAAATTCCCTAAGTTATCAGTCTGTGAGACGAGAGACTCTAATCCTGTGCCAATCGCCAAAGATATTTGAATATAGAGGCAAGCATATCTCTATTCATGCACAATCAACTTTCATGGACATAGAGGTGAGAGAGAGGTTTTCTTTCTCCACCACCGCCCATCTCAAAGCTGTCAAGCTCTAGCATTTGATCCATCAAATTCGAAAGGTTGAAATGCGTAGTCGTATTTCCTAAATACGCCTAAGCCATCTGCCTCTGAGCAGAGTCCAATCAGTGACCAAGTTCCAGTCCCCAAAGGTATTTAATTGTTAGAGGTGAGAACATTGGTATACCAATAGTTACATTTCCAGAGCCAATGGTGAACCTCCATAGGTACCACAGGTACCATAGGTACCACAATGTACAGGTGAAATGCTATGTACCCATGTGCCTCTGAGGTATGCAGCCCTACAAGTAGGCTGCATTCTCATTATTATATTATTTGACCCCCCCCTGTATTTGAGGTATGAGACTCAGTAACTCAGTTCCATTCCCCAGAGATATTCTGCGGTTGCGGCAAGTCTTCCGTTGTTAGAGCTGAAATATTTGATATTCTGTGTGCTGAATTCTCTAAGCCACAGTTACCTATCTTGAAGCTAAGAAACTCTAGAGGGTTAAAAGGTATGTGGTACATAGGGTAAAACCCATGGACCACTGCTCGTCCATTGTTGGAGTCTCTGTTGTCATTGCTACATTCTCTGAGACATTTATCAGTCTGTGAGATGAATGGACCCCGCATATATACAGCTCTGACGGTAAATCTTCCATTCTTAGAATGAAGTAGCTCAGTGTCCCCCTTAGGTTTTCTGAGCATCCATTGCCTGTCTTAAGAGTAAGAAGCTGAAAACATCTGTAACTATGTACCACTGGCACACATACTCTTAGCGGTGAAGGGCTTTGTTCATCCTAGCAAAGCCTAAACACCTTTCTGCACTGGGGGAAGGTTTGGGAGGGCATATGTCCGGGTCGTATCACTCATGATGTCTGATGCTTTGCAGATTGATCTGAAGACCATGCAGTGCACGCTGCAATTTCAGAAGGACGAGACCAGGAGCCTGATGGAACAAGTGGCCTCAATGGAGGAGCAGCAGGTAGAATGTCAGCTTTAAAGAGACATATACATTGGCCGAGGATCCATAGGGCAGCTATTCTGTGCTATCCTGTGAGTGAGATTCGAGTGCAGGACAAATGCAATGATGCCAGCCGACGGATGCGGCTTTCCACATTCTTTTTTCTGGATTATGTACTTTAAATATTTGTATACGTTGAACATGTAAATAACCATAATACTCCTTCCTAAAATGTGAAGCATCAATAATTAAATATCATTATTTGTTCCTTTTACCCTATGTAATGCCTTTTTCTTTAATCTCATTTATGAAATTAACTTGCCTTTCTCCTTCACCTGTTTTTCTCTGTGTAATTGGGCATGGACTGCCACCTCCTTGATCTATGTCTTGACCCCCAAGTGGCACATGCACTGTTGGGCATTTTCTACTACCTGCAGTAGTTAAATGTTAATCTAATTTTCGCTGCATATATGGTTGGGGTCCACCCAACCAACTATGGCCCCTCCTATGTGGCCTGTAAATACTGATGGGCTTTTTAAGGAAACTTACCAGTCCCATCTGAATTACACATTTTGTTTTTTTTTATACAGAAATTTCTGCTACACAAATCAGCCAAAACCTCATTCTGGACAACCTCTGTAATGTTTATTCCATGCAATTAAATAATGGGGATTTTAACAGGCCCTTCCTATTGAAGGCCTATGTATACTTGTCGTTGTAGGATTTTATTTACGGACATTTCAGAAAAGTACCATTCCGACATCCTCCATATACCTGCTTCTAATAATTTCAGAAGGGATCAGTGTATTGCATGTTTGAAGCATTTGGTGTTATAGTCCTTTGTGTAGCCCGCCTCTGTCAAGTAAGTCTTCTTTTGGCTTGCTAACTGTCCAGGAGTACCTGACTGTCCTGCTACTAGCCTGTCTGAATGTGTTTATCCACAAACCTAGGAGGTTTGAGATCTTGATGGCCTGGCTGAGGCACACGCCACGTTTCTTGTATGCTACAGAGGGAGACACCCATGTAAGTGGGTTGTAGAAGTGTGTTGGTTAGAGAAACACATCTCCAGTTGCTTGATTGTTGGCACCGTGGTGGTTCTGACTAAATGGTGGTATGATAAAGCCTGGCAGATCTGGAAGTACATGCACATGGTGTTCATGGGGGAATGGGAAGTGCAAGGGTCAAGTTGAGATTTAGACATTGCCAGTAGGTTAGTGCTTGACACAGTGGTTTATTGGGAGTCCGGTGTGCACAAATGTTTTGGTATATGTGATGTTTTCACCCTGAACAAACTAGCATTAGAGGAAAGGGGATGTACCATGTTACAACGCATACCATTACAACTACCTACTGTTACAACGCGACCATTACAACGCATACCATTACAACGCATAGCGCTTTGAGGTGCTGGATAGTGGTAAGTATAATTTACTATTCTAACTCCTGTCCCCGTGGACCCTAGGGAAGGTGTTGGATAGTAAATTATACTTATTCCCTATCCTTGAGCGCCCCCCCAGCGCAATGCGTTGTAATGGTATGCGTTGTAAAAGTCGCGTTGTAACAGTGTTGCGTTGTAACAAATGCGTTGTAACAGGTGTATACCGAGGAAAGGATATATGAGAAGGAGATGGTTTGAACTAAATGGGACGGGGAGGGGGAAGTAACTAGATGGTTCCCTAGCACCAGTTGCAAGATGGACAGGGATGCATTTGGAGGAGGGGACACAGTAAAGGTGTGAGCAGAAAAGGACAGGGATGCAAAAGAAAATGGAGTTGGTTTAAGTGAGAGGACATAACAGATTGAGAGGCACTTGGAGGGAATGCATGGTTTAAAATAATAGTTCATGATGTTAGCGTGGATTTATAAGATCTTCTCGCAAGTCCTCGTTTCTTAGGCCTAAGTGCAAATGTGCTGAACCCACTAACTCACTATTGCAGCATTCACATCTAGGCTTGAGCAGCTCTAGAGATGAAAGACAGCAGAGTGTGGCAAGAGGGAAGTCCACATCACTGTAGATGCTATTCCTGTGGCCAAGACCGGTAACATGAAGTCGATAGCCAATGCCCTTCCTAACATGTCACCTGCTGGTGGAAGCATAAGACCTTCTTCACTTATATAATCCACTCCACCAGTTTCTGACATCAAGGGTGGCGTTATTCCATCATGAGCTAAATTTAGCTGCCTGAAGGTGGTGTAAGAAGAAACAAACTGCCACGCCAAGGCCCACTCACCTATATTCCCTGGACTTCTGCAGAATTGCTTCTTCCACCACTTTCCCCTTGAGGTTAATCCTTCTCATAACTAGAGATGACTAATACTGGTGACTTATCCTGGGGACAGAGGGGTTGGAGAGAGAGAGAGAGATAGTGATGGTTCTGGTGTACCTTGGAGCTCCAATGAAAAGGATGCAGGGGGTGTTCATCCTTCTGAGAAGGACACCTTGTGCACTCTCCTTCAGCCAGGATAGGCACTAAGCAACAAGAACACAATAATTTCAGACAACCATGCATTAGTGCTTTACAATCAGCCCGAGTTAGGAGTCCCTAATGAAACATACAAGTAAAAATTGCTGTAAGGAATTTGAGTCCATGTTTGAGCACAGACCCCTGCGCTGAATTCTGAATGCGTATCCTTTAGCCTTTGCTAAGATGATTCCGAAATCTTTATCTGTCCCTAACGAAGTGTTTCTTCACACGTGTGATTTTCCTTTGCCCAGTGATTTTTTTATTCTAGCGTGTTCTTGAAGAAAAAGGGAATACCAAAATTAGATGCGCCCGCTTAGTGGACTGACCTGATGTCAATTTAATGAGCCGGAATAGCTGGAGCATTAAAGTGGCAAAAAGATGGTCTTAGCCGAGGCTGTTTGACCAGGTTCTGGGTTTGCTGCTCCCCAGGTTCCAGGTGAATATATCCATATTATTCTTACCGCAGGCTGTGGGGAGGTCAGAACACAAGGACATCGCCGATGGGAGACACCGCTCTCTGAAGACTGATCCACGAAGCCAAGCAGTATTTATCTCCTTCGATGCTCATGACGAGCTCAGCTCGTCATGAGCCACGGTGCTCGTGTGCTCATGGCGAGCTGAGCTCGTCATGACCGTTAGAAGGCTCGCATGCTTGGCTAATTCCCCTGCTGTGCGAGCGTTCTATGAAAACGGGTGTGGTCATGACGAGCTCAGCTCGTCATGAGCGCACGACCACCGTGGCTCATGACGAGCTGACCTCGTCATGAGGATGGGGGCGCTGTGCGTGCCCCCCCTCCCCCCAGCACAGTGGGGGAATGTGCCCAGCAGGGAAGGTGTTATAGGTGTCCTAGAAGTGTTTTTCTGGAGCCTTCTACAAGGGTACTGAGTGTTTCCTGTCAATTACAAGGCTGTCTCTAGTAGGAGACTAGGGCAGGAAATTGAAGGTTGAGTAAGCAAACATATTAAGCACTGGAGTCCTTCCTGAAGATTGAGTGTTTCCTGTCAATTAGAATGAAGTCCCTGGCAGGAAACTGAGGCAGGGAGTGGAAGACTTTGAATTAGAGGGCAGGGCAATTGAACGAAAAACAGCAAGCAACCATAATACATGACCTTGAAATGGGCAGGACATAGAAGGCTTTTAACTAATCTCTACCTCCATTTAGGACAGGTACATAAATAAACAACAGACTAGCATCAGGCAGCCTTGAGGTTAGCAGGAAACAGAGGCTTTTAACCAGCACTACCTTTTTACAGTAGCCTTAGGTAAACAGATCTTGAAACAGTGCTCCCAAACTAAAGTAGATAGTATGCCTATATAAAGTACACAGCAAAGTTCATGGCACCTGCCCAACTAGAAAATAGTGCAAAGTGCATTTCAGAGTACATGGCACCTCTCCAACTAGAAAACAGTGGCAATAATGGAGAATAGACAGCACTTGCTGATGGGGTATGACACAAGCTTATGCTACACCCGCAGGGAGTTGCAGATCTAAGCTACTTGAAAATAATACCTGTGCCTGATTACTATCAATGAGGAGGAAGGAGTGCATCATTTTCAAGGAAAAAATGGTCAATCAAGCCCACTCTGTAAGTCTTAAGTATGAGGGCAGCTTTAGTTTTGTAAGTTGATATCCAGCTGTGTACCAGCATTGGCTATTTGTGGCTTCATGGATATTTTGGAACCAATTCCTGTTTCTATGTCTCTATGGTGTCTGCCGGCTAGTGCCACTGCTTCTTCATAAGTTTCATCTGTTTTAACAGTATTCACTGCAGCGAATGGAGCAGGCCTTATTGGATCAGACGAACAGTAGACACCAATTGGCCTATGAGAAGGGAAAGCTTCAGGTACTTGGTGTTTTTTGTTTAATCTTTCTGTCAGTATGGAAATCCTTGAATGAGATGCTAACCCCTTGTATCTAGTTTCCTAAGTTGTTAGTTTGTCCTGTATGGTGTTCAAGAGTATTTTTTATCATTTCCATGCCACAGAGCTGTGTATAATTGTTGTGGCAAACGATGGTGTTACTTGTAGAAATTCTCCTGTTTGTGATAATGTGGAATGGTAAGTACCAGTTATTTTGATTCATAAATCTGTGAACAATGTTGGAACTACGCATGTGTGAATGGTACAGTGCACCTCTGTACACTTCCAAATATTTTATTTTGTAAAAGTGTAAAGAAAATAGATGCATGGCATCTCTGTGTTAATGGTGTATGGTAGGCCACCACCATTATCTCTGCAAATGTTGTACATGAAAAGCACCAGTGATTGCTGTATTGAATACTTGACGCAGCTGAGCTCTATATCTCACTGAGTCCTTCTCTTTCTAGTTAGTCATTACTTACATGAGGGCAAATTTCTATTTCAAGACCCACAATTATGATTGTTCTCTAAAAGATTCCTCTTCCCACTTAGGAAGTGTATCTGACCTGACAGTCAATGAAGTGCCTTATTGTATTGCACCTTAGCAGATCGCCTGGTCCAACCACAAAGAGCCATTTAGGGAGGGGTCTCAGGGGCTTTAGTGAGAAAGAATAGGCCTCATCCAATCCAGGGACATTCTGAGACTGGTCCCTCTCAGCAGTATGCATCCTGAAAATGATAGAAGCTATAATGTGTCCTCAATCAGCCCCGCTAGCATTACGAGTTTAAAATCAGGTGTTGGCGCATGCTCCTTTTAAGACTTTCCCATTGGACACTTGAATAGGATACAGGTATTTTGCCACCACCGCTTTGTCCACATTGACTTGGACACTTTAAACCATAACCTGAAACCCAACATCGACATTCCCAAACCCCTGAGGCTGCATCACTCACCCTGACTTGTCTACAGTAGCCAGTCTAACAAGAAGCGGTAACTTGTGGAAGTTACCTTGAAAAGGTTCTACTCTAGTAAAACTCATTAGCACAGCCAAAGCTGTACCTGACATCCATTGAAGAAACCTGTAAAACTAATGGAGCCTTTTTTAGACACTTCAAACAATTCAGCAAAGACACAAATCAACAGATATACTTTTTATTTATCATTATTCACCAGAAAATACATACAATCAGACAGATATAAGAGCTCATTTAGCGAGTGGTCAAAAGTGCACATCCACAAAATGTACTGAACCTTCATACCAGCGGCTCCCCAACTTCATTTGGAGGTGAAGGAGTCACCTGGTGTTGTAAGGCAGAGCCTCTGCTGGCTTTTAAGTCTAAAATTTAGGCAGTAGCCTATAAGCATGGGGCTGCCAGACTCTATGTATCCGAATGTCAGCCAGTTGAGGGGGGCTTCTGATACTGATTTTACTGGTTCTGGACGGGAAAAGGGAAAATGTCCCTCCAGCACATTGGCAGAAGCTTCCTTCATATCACGGTTTTTTTTGTTTTACATAAATAGACCTCCATTTCAGGGTTTTTTTCAAAACCATACTACATTTTTTTTATTGACAACAATGTCAATATACAGTTAATTTAATCAAATAAAGTTTTACACACAAGTCCACCAATTCCTGTGTTAGAAAATCAAAAAGCACAGTCTGTTGGCCTGAGAAACTTAATTACAAACAAAATATTAATATTCACAATGCTTTCAATAATAATTGTTAACTTCAAACTAAACACAAACAGTGCCTCTCTAACTATCTTATTGGTGCCTATGTTTTCATCAACAGGGAAGCCATGTACCTCCATAAATCCTACAAAAAAAGTGTGAGGATTCCCCCTTTAGATTATTTTTATTTATTTATTTTTATTTACATTTTCAAGCAAAAATACTAAACAGTGGTATTTCCTACACAGTAATATAGTACAGTCAGCCCGTCAACTTAACAGTGAAAAAATAGCAGCTAATGTGACATTATCATGAGTATTTCCTTGCTAGTTTGGCCATGTTTCAGGTGGTTTTAAATATGATACATTACAACAACACTTGAAGCATTTGGCCCATTAGCACATCCAGGTAAACTGGATAAAAAATAATCAACAACTGTATCCTCCACTTATACATCTTCTCCCGTTGGGTACCACACATCCCCCAGAAACTCGCATATTGCGTGGCCTTATAATACTTCGGCTCCACGTAAATGTCTGCAATATCCACAGTTCCCAGCCAACTCACAAATGGCTCCCACATGTTTCTGGGGCGGGAGCGAATCGGCATTAGCTCCCAGTATTCTGCCATCTGGGACTTACAAAAAGTTACCTCTCTGACCCACTCGTTCGTGGTCAGAGGATGTGTGGCCCCCTAGTGCATTGCTACCTGTCTCTTTGCCATCAGTAATAAAATAGCAGGCAGTTTCCTTGCCTTTGGCGGTATTTGAGAGACGATCCCCAAGAGTGCCACCTGGGGCATGCAGTGTAGGAGTAATCCAGTTATGTTACCTATATAGTGTGTTATTTTAGACCAGAAGCTTTCCATTGGCCTACATTGCCACACTAAGTGTAGGAAAATTGCTCGTGGCGCTCCAAATTTCCAATTGTTGTCATCGGAGCACAGCCCCATCCGGCGTAGGTGTATGGGAGTTCTGTAGAACCGTTGTATGTACTTAAAGTGATCAACCTGAGCCGATAATTTGGGGTCAGCTGCTCCAGCTCGTCCTCCCATGCGTACAAGTCATTGACGCCGTAATCGGGTGATCCCTTTGTGTGGTAGTGTATAGTCGTTTGATCTGCCTGCAGCCTGATTCTACTTTGAGAATATATTCCAGTCCAGCCAGCTGCGGGGGGGGGGGACGTTTAAAATTTCCTTCCACAGGTTGCCCGTATATGAAGCATGTTAACGCTGAAGGAGCTATAGGCCCACACATCTGCTGTAGTGTGAGGAAGGTCTCCCCAGTGTATAGGTCCTGTCCTATCTGAACATTATGCACCGAGCCCGCGCCTGCTTCTCCATCAGTGGTGGGATTAACGGATTGTCTGCCAAAGGCATAGAGGGTGCATATAGTACGTCTATGTTGGCTCGTTTACCTAGTCCACCCCACGCCCATCGCAACGCCTCCACTGAGTCTATTTCATTTCGCAAGTGCTTGAAGGGCTGGTATATAGCTGTCTTAAGTGGTAGGGGAGCAGTTCTGTCCAGTTCAACAGCAACGTGAGGTTGGAAGAGGGTAGGGTGCACCCAGTTGTGTAAAAATTGCACCTGCGCGCAATACGGGTATAAGGCAAAGTCTGGGGTGGCCAGTCCACCCTGCACCAGCGGTAGTGTGAGTGTTTCCCAAGAGACACTTGGCTGTCGTCCCGCCCAGACCAGCTTGATCATTAAGAAGCGGATTTTGTTGAAGAATTGGGTTGTAAGGGAGATGGGGACATTTACAAATAGATACAGGAGTTTTGGTAGGACGGCCATTTTGGCCACCGCTATGCGGCCTATCAAGGACAGGGGGAGAGTCTTCCACTGTCGCACTCTGTCTGTCCAATCTATCACTCTTCCATAATTGTGTGTCCAGAGTTCTTGTACGTCATTGCTAATCCATACTCCCAGATAGCGTGACGGTCCATTTGCCCCTTTAGATAATCTTCAGTAGCTTTTTTGGAAGTACGAGTGCCCTCTTTCTTAAAAGTGAGCTTTTAACCATCTATTCCAATTAACGAAGAACACATGCATATAAGGGGAATGCTTGGAGATTCATTTATATACCCGCATGGTGTGTATTCCCCTTCTGACTGTAGTTTTTCTCTCTTATGCTCTCTCAGTGAAAAAAGTAATAGTAAATGTTCTGTCATGGTTCACAAAGAAAGGGATGAGGGGAGTCCGAGGAGAATTTTTAAGACCCAAGAGAGTTAACTACCCAATTTACTATTAATCACAGAAAAAAACCCTCAGGCCTAAAGAATAGGACGAGAGCAAGAGGTTATCCGAGAAGGTAAATCACCAAACCCAGGGCTATCCCTTTTATAGGACCAAATCCCTCACCCACCATAGGTGGCATGGTTCATCATTTTGATTCTCCTCGTATCGGGATGCCTAGTCCTGGCACTGGCTACAACCCCCTCACTGAGAGGGGGGATCTCAGGGATATTTTAGTTAGTAATCAGAGGTATGCTAAATACCACAATGATGAGTTGCTAATCAGGTCAGGGGAGAGATGCAGTGCAAGAGAAAAGTGATAGTGAGAAAGTAAAAGTAGCTACCATTTAAGTAATGTACCTTTATTGACACGTCCTGGGCTAGGGTTAAAAACAGGGCGCAGGCAGGTGTAACATATACCTGCAGTTAGTGACGATAGTGGTCTGCATGTTTCAGCCTATTTACCCGAAAAATGAGGTGTCTCGGCTTTTGTCAGGACCAGCTTGTGCTGCTGTGAAGTAAATGTCACAATTCGCACCTGCTGTTGAACCTGTGGCGAGAAACCCTGAGGGCTGGCCCTGCTCCTCACTTGTACTCAGGACTGATTAGGGGTCTCCAAAGGCCAGTTGGATAACCCCCTGCTAAGCTCCAGGAACACAACAGTCCAAGAAGCCCAAGAATCTGCTGATCCCAGCTGACTATTTCCAACTTGATTGGCCCTGAACCCTGCTGGTGGCTTCTGTGTGATGGTTAGAGCGGCAGACCCTGATGCAGAGGTCTAGCCCGGGACCAGGGTTCAATTCCCCGCCTCGGCGGGTCTTGGGCTCAAAATTCCACGAACCTGATAATTCTCGCCTCGGTGCCTATTCCAATCATGGAGTCCCACTCTGCAACTCTGGGCAATAGCTTGCTTAATCTCCACAACGGCCCCCACAACGCTAAGGATGCCTGGCCTCCACCTTGGGGATGCCCAGGAGTGGACGCCTCACAGGGAAAGCCAGGATGGGTTCCACAGCGGTATTCGTACAAGCGCCTTGAGACCCTTGCGGGTGAGTAGTGCGCTATACAAGTATCAATTTACATTTTTTTACAAGTCCTTGAACCTCGGCTGGTGTTAGAGTTTCCTCTTTTTACCTCCAAAATTGCAAGACTGGACGCTAGAAAACTTCCTCAGATCCTTTTCACAAAAAAGGACTAGAGGCTACCACAGGACCACTGCCGAGCTGCAACCGCTGACGCCAAACTGCAGGTCAGACTCAACTTGCTAGTTTGCCCTGCATCCTGACATTCAAAAAAGTTTCTAAGACAAAACCATAGATGCCTTCACGGGACAGTACCAGGCAGCATTCAGACAAGGATACCTTCCTGGGCCTGATCTTCGTCCACTTGGAGTTTTCTTGCCTTTGACATTGAGAGTTATGAACTACCCACCAATGCTGAGGCTCCCACCAAGGTCCTGCAGTGCAGCCCACCACCGTCAAAGTACACCTACGGATCCAGCTGGCACCCCATCTCCCCAACTATGATTTTCCCTAGATCAGAGGGTAATCGTTCCAGCAGGCTCAGTCCCATCCCTCTATCCAACCCATGCTCTATCGCGGTTGGCCTCAACTTTTGATTTTAACCTGGATTAGCGCAATCAGATCTCCACAGTTGGTGCTTTGTGTTTTTTGTGCTAAAAACATCTACACATTTTATGGTGTTGTATTTTCTACTTAGTCATCAGAAAGTGGGTAGTTCCTCCTGAACCAAATGGATACAACCAGTTTGCACCTACGGTTATCGTATCGGTTGCTGGGAGATCTAAAATTCAGATCTTGGTGCCCTCACACACCTGTTAGGGTGTCCTGCTTCCTCATTGGGCGCTCCTCATCTGGCTGGCGCTGCAATGCCTGACTGGCCTGGGGGCTTCTTTATCAGGGATCTTTTGATCTGGAGATGCCATATAGATGAATGCAAGTGAGGGGGAGAAAGGGTTGTGAGTGGGTGATAACATATTTTTTTATGGTGTGGAAGGGGACTAGGACTAGAGTAAAAACAGAGGAGCTATCATGTGGCTTCTGTTACCAGGATAGCTACTAGTCTAGTGTGAGCACTAGTATGGTATGGTGGACATGTTTTGTGCCTTGGTTGCCCCAAAGTAGGGCAGCACTTCAGGACCTAGGAAAAAGCTATTCATGCCCCCTAGGGCTCTCCTTTCTAACAAGGAAGGCCAGTTGTGTTAACTGATGGCCCAAGGTGGGTGCTGATCAGTGATTCCACCTGGAGAAAGGGGACACAAGATGGAAAAATACCAGTGACATGATCTAAACAAAAGAAAGTAGGGTATAGCACACACATTCAGTGAAGTTTTTTTAAAAGTGCAAAGGTGTACATGTTCGAGTATCAAGGTGAAGTATGCCTGTTAGCTTATCTAGTGAGTTTCCTTTTCTCACTGTCCAATATAATTAAAATCAATTAAAAAAATGTAAGTGCAACACGTAAGATAAGGACATATAGCTTGTAAGGTTATGAAATATAGTATAGAGCTTCCAACGTTCAGTTGGCCCGTTGTAGGCATGGTTGTGACTTACCTCAATTGAGGTTACGTAGTACTTCATAAGTGTAATGGAGGGTCCCGACCAATATGAGGGACACCTTCATGGATGGGGAAAAAGAGTGGTTGTAGTCAGACTTATTGGGTATCGTTTTATGCTCAGCAGTGAGTATCTGCAATTGCATTGTTGCCTATAAAAGCATTTTATTTTGTAAATTGTTATTGTGAGATGCACGTAACAACGGTGTACTCAATGAAGTGTTTATTGTGCTCTAAACACCTGATGTGTTCATTCTGTGTTGTCAGGTTAGGTGGCAATAGCATTTTAATAGTTGCACCTGCTCGACACAACATCACCAGACGTCGCCTTCTTCACTGATACATGGATGAACGCCTCCTCAGCCCCCGACATCGCCATCGCCATCCCGGATGGATACAAGATCATCAGGAAGGACCGCGTCAACCAGACCGGAGGAGGCATCGCCATCGTCCACAAGAACACGATCCCCATCACAACTGACGCCGACGACACCTTCACCGCCGCCGAACACCTCCACTTCCAGATTCACACCGACCCAAAGACGACCCTCAGAGGCACCCTCATCTACAGACACCCGGGAACACGCACACAATTCAGCGAAGACATCACGGACTTCATCAGCCCACACGCCCTCCCCTCCGCCGACTACATCCTCCTAGGGGACCTCAACTTCCACCTGGAGAACAACAAGGACCGCAACACCGTCACCCTGCTGGACAACCTCGCCAACCTCGGACTCAAGCAACTGGTCAACACCCCCACCCACTACGCCGGCCACACGCTTGACCCCGTCTTCTCAGCCAGCAAGCACATCGCCTTCAGCCACTCCACCGGACTTCACTGGACCGACCACAGCTGCGTCCACTTCAGCTTCAAAAAAACCACTACCCCCCACCACCCGCAACAGGTTCCGCACAGAAGCTGGAGCAAGATCACCGCCGACCAGCTCACCACCTCCCTCAGCCAGAACCCACCTGCCAGCACACCGGACCCCAATGAAGCAGCCCGCAACTTCACGCAGTGGCTGACCGCCTGGGCCGACGACCTCGCACCACTGAAGAACCCTCCCAGCAAACCCAGAAGCAAGAAGGCCCCCTGGTTCACCGACGAACTCAAGGACTCCAAGAAGACCTGCCGCACCCTCGAGAAAGCCTGGCTTCTCGACCGGACCACTGACAACATGACCGCCCTCAAACACGCGACCCTCAAGCACCACCAGCTCATCCGCACCACCAAGAAAAAATCACAGAAGGATCGACTGGACAACAACGCCCACGACAGCAAGGAACTCTTCAGCATCGTCAAGGAGTTCTCCAACCCCAGCACCGGCCACAACGACATCAGCCCATCACAAGATCTCTGCGACTCCCTCGCCTCGTTCTTCCACTGCAAGATTGCCGACATCCACAACAGCTTCGGCGCACTTCCTCACAAACAACCGCCGAACCAACGCACCCCACCGCCACCCTCCGCACCTGGACCGCAGTGACCACCGAAGACACAGCCCACACGATGAACACCATCCACTCCGGATCTCCGACTGCCCCCCCTGCCCCCACCACGTCTTCAACAAGGCCGACTCCACCATCGCACCCCAACTCCGAGATGTCATCAACACCTCCTTCGACACCGCCACCTTCCCGGAGAGCTGGAAGCATGCCGAGCTCAGCGCCCTACTGAAGAAACCAACAGCGGACCCCACCGACCTCAAAAACGTCTGCCCCATCTCGCTCCTCCCGTTTCCTGCCAAAGTCATCGAGAAGATCGCCAACAGACAGCTTGCCGTCTTCCTCGAGACGGATGGATCCCTCGACCCCTTGCAGTCCGGCTTCAGAGCCAACCACAGCACCGAGACCGCCCTCATCGCAGCCACCGACGACATCCGAGCCCTTCTCGACAACGGGGAAACAGAGGCACTCATCCTCCTGGATCTCTCCGCCGCGTTCGACACTGTCTGCCACCGCACCCTAGTCCAACGCCTCAGCAACACCGGCATCCAAGAGAAGGCATTGAAGTGGATCATCTCGTTCCCTGCTGGAAGAACACAGAGAGTCCGCCTCCCCCCGTTTCGTTCCAAGGCCACCGAAGTCATCTGCGGCGTCCCGCAAGGATCATCACTCAGCCCCACCCTCTTCAACGTCTACATGAGACCTCTCGCAGCCATCGCACGCCAACACAACCTCAACATCATCTCCTACGCCGACGACACCCAGCTGATCCTCTCCCTCACCAGAGACCCCGACACCGCCAGAAGCAGCCTCCACGAAGGGATGAAAGACGTCGCCGAGTGGATGAAGAACAGCCGCCTGAAACTGAACTCAGACAAGACGGAAGTCCTCATCCTTGGACCATCACCCTCCGCCTGGGACGACTCCTGGTGGCCCCCTGCCCTGGGCACTGCCCCCAAGCCGACAGACCACGCAAGCAACCTGGGCTTCATCCTGGACTCCTCCCTCTCGATGACCAGACAAGTCAACGCCGTCTCCTCCTCATGCTTTCACACCCTCCGCATGCTCCGCAAGATCTTCCGATGGATCCCGATCGAAACCAGGAAGACGGTCACCCAGGCCCTCGACACCAGCTGGCTGGACTACGGAAACACCCTCTACGCCGGAACCACAGCCAAGCTACAGAAAAGACTACAACGCATCCAGAACGCCTCCGCCCGACTCATCCTGGGCATCCCTCGACGCAGCCACATCTCCGGCCACCTGAGGAACCTGCACTGGCTCCCTGTCAACAAGAGGATCACGTTCAGGCTCCTCACCCACGCACACAAATCTCTCCACAACCTGGACCCCAAGTACCTCAACGACCGCCTGACCTTCCACACGCCCACACGCCAGCTACGGTCCGCTAGCCTCGCCCTCACCACCGTACCACGTATCCGAAGAGCCACCGCCGGAGGCAGATCCTTCTCCTACCTGGCGGCCTAGACATGGAGCTCCCTCCCCATCCACCTTCGACTGACCCAGGACCACCTCGCCTTCAGGAGACAACTCAAGACATGGCTGTTCGAGCAGCAGCGGCCCACTTCCCCCAAGCGCCTTGAGACCCTTCCGGGTGAGTAGCGCGCTATACAAGTGTTATGATTGATTGATTGCACGCCTGTGATAATTTGCCAGTTTTGAAACGTCGAGACACTTTAGGTGCATCATAGGGGGAAGGAAAATCAAGGCAACCTGATATGTAGGCCCACAGATTGCGAGGACTTAAGCGTTCCACTAAGAATGTGTGGACCCTCCCTGTGAAATAGCGATTACAGTATGTGTGGAAGCGGATTGCATTATTGCTACAACAAGTCAGGCCTCAATAATGACGTGACCTGTTCAAGAAATTAAATTAAAGCAATGGGCGGACAGGGGAGCCCTAATTATTTACAGTATGTGTTCAAGTGGTTGCATAATTGCCACAGAAAGTCAAGCGGTCAATAGTAGTTATGTTGCCTGTTAAAGAAATACACGGGTTAGGGAGGCCACGTTGAGAGCGGCTTTAAGTGTCTGCATTATGTAAGCCCTGTCTCTGCCCCCAAACCCCAGGGCACTGACTCCGGAATCTGGGGATCACGGTTCGATCCACTGGGCCGGCGGCAGATTAGCCCAGTACCATGTGACTCTGGGCAATAGCTTGCTTAATCTTCCTGACGGCCCCCAGAGCCTAGAGACCCTAACGGGTGAAGGTTCTCGCTTTACAAATGTGGATTATTATTATTACTTTGTGACTGGCCCGGACAGTGTCGTTTAACAAACCCACTTCCATACGACCTGGAACCATGAGGCGGCGTAGTGGAGTCTCTCTTATTGCCACGTAGATCACGTGGTACATGCAGGTCATAACTAGTATTGGGTAATGTTGTTGGTGATGCAACAGCCATCGTTGAGTGGTGGCCTCGTAGTCCTTCAATATAGGGAGGTGATATGTGAGGGACGTGATTCTAAAAGGGAAGTTACCATAACATCTTATTGGCTTATTAGTACCCCTGGAAATTTGTATAGTGCGGTCAAGGGTCCGATGTGTCGCTCTATGGTATGGGATATTGTCTTGTTGGTTAGGGTGGTGGCCATTTATCTCTATGGTATGGCGTATTGTATCGTAGGTTAGGGTGGCAGCCATCTTAAAAAGATGTTCTAAAATTACAGTGAAATGGGATTCGCTTATGGTCACTCTGTAAGGTCTATGATACTGGTTAAGGTGGTCTGTCTTGGTCTATGGTATGAGGCCTATGATATGTAGGGGCACACACATGTGGGTGTCCACTGATTGTAGTGCCCATTAGGGGGTGAAAGGATGTGTTTGTTAGTAGACTCTACTTCATGAAATCTGCAGATGCCCTTATCTATCTATGCATGGTAACATGTTTTATAGGGCTGTCACATCCTACATATTAAGCTTGTGCCTTGTAATGTCATCATTCAGGCCTTTCCTCTGCGTAGAGAGGCGAACAATCAGTGCTGTTCCATGTCAAAAAGTTTTTGCTTCTTCCAGGAGGTGTTTGTCTCAAGAACCGTCCAGCTCATTTGCTCTGCAGTTTGTGGTAGTTCAGGAACTGTGCACTCATTTTTGTGGTGGTTTTTTGACACCGGGTTTTGCTCCAATGTTTGATAATATGCGTTTTCACTGTTCGGGTGGTCATGCTGATGTATCTTAAAGGGCAGGGGCATTCCATCAAATGGACACAGTTCATGAGTGCATGTTGGGTCTAAATTTGGTTGTTGGGTAGACCAACTTCTCTTGTATGTTTGGTAAGGTGGCAGACCTCGCATTGACTACATGGGTAATGTCCTTGTGCTGTGTGTTGTTTTAGTTTTTGGTGAGTGGGCGAGTGTGAACCAACATGTCCAGTAAGTTGCTTGTGCATCTGAAGGCGAACTGGCTTAGGGATGCTGAGGTCGCCTGATTCAATGATCCTCCAGTGTTTTTTTTGATCGCCTTCTGGATTCTATTGGAGTCCGGTGTGTATGCCGTCACACAGGTTATGGTATCTTCCTCCTCTTTTTGTTTCGATTCCAGTGGTGCCTCTCGATTGTTGTTGGAAGCTCTTTTGCAGGATTTATTAATGATCGAAGTCGGATAGCTATGGACTTCTAGGTTCCTGCTCAGACTGTATGCTTCGTTGTTGAACGTCGTGAAGGAATTTCAATTCCTACGTAGTTGTAAGAATTGGCCGAAGGAAAGATTGTCCTGGAGTGCCTTCGCGTGGTGGCATTCGTAATGCAATAGATTATTGCAATCTGTGGGTTTCTTCTAGGTGTTGGCCGACAGTGCACCATTCCCCAAAATGATGGTGAGGTCCAAGAAGTGGATGTTAGTGGGGGACACCGTGCGCTTTAACCTTAAGAAAGGGTCCAATGTATTTATCCGTTCAAAGGAGTCACCCTTCCAAATGATGAGAATGTCATCGATGTAGCAGCGCCATGTCTGGATGTTGGAGGAGTATGGGTTATTGTTGTAGCTTTTGCTACGTTCAAATTCAGCCACATACAGGCATGCCAGGCTGGGAGCAAAGATGC
The DNA here is from genome assembly GCF_964263255.1 of Lissotriton vulgaris. Lineage (NCBI taxonomy): Eukaryota > Metazoa > Chordata > Amphibia > Caudata > Salamandridae > Lissotriton > Lissotriton vulgaris. The sequence continues at coordinate 1,037,317,279 of NC_141699.1, read as the reverse complement.
TCCCCATGGAAGTCCCTTGGATCTGATGGTATAAGGTGCGATGGAACTGGAAGAAGTTCTCTCGTATAGCTATGGTGGCACAATCCATGATGAAGCTGATCAGGGTCTGTGAGGTCCAGTTTTCCGCTCTCAAGCACATCTCTACAACATTCAGAGTGGATTCTTGGGGGATCATGCCCTTGCTTCCCTCTGTTTGATTTTAAAGTATTTTCTACTTGTTTAGGTACTAATAAGTGCTTTAGATGTTTCTCCTAAGTTATGCCTATCTGTTCTGTGCAACAGCTACAAAGGGTTCAGTTCAGTTTAAATTATTGAGACTTAACTGAACCTAGTAAGGAATAGTGCCATTATTTCCTGAAAGGACTACATCCACTTTCTCACTGATGAGTAGTGTGGATCACTAGCCTCAATACCTCGAAGGCCAATATGGAGATAATGTAGTTTTGAGCTTTTACAAGTGCCCTGTTTTCCGCTGCATACAGACCAGTTTCCTATAGTCAGTAATGGCTCAGAGGTAACACTGAGGTTTGTATTAAGGCAATAGCATGCACCGACCCGTACTGAAGGAAAGTAATACCATTTATCTGTACCCTGCTGGGTTTCACTGCTCTATTTACTAGCACAGTTTTGATTCTATAGATGATAAAGTGATGAAGGCAAATGTGATGACCTCCTAAAGGTCAAAGAAAATTGATGAGCGTAATGATAAGGATGGTGTGAAAACTCTTTAACATGGTTTAGTGTATCCCTTCCCTAACTGGCCAGGATATTCTAACCTGCATTTATGATTATGCTGGTAAATGCACTCATGCTCCAAACCATTTTTGCAGTAAGGTGTATTCCATTAAGAATGATTCCATATTCCGAATTCTGCATGTGATTTGACTATCTCAGATCCTAGTGTTGGTGTTCACATATGTATTTCTATATGAATTTTCTGTCTGGTGTAAAGTCACAAATTAGGCAAAAGGTCCAGAGCACACAATATGCATAAATAGTCTGGTTTGTCTTAGAGCTTAGGCTTGATTTGTATTTACAGTGATTCCCAGGTGGGGAACACTGTGGGTGAATAAAACCTTCGAAACTATACGCTTTGTCCGGTCTATCCCTACTATCACTACTCTAAGACAAACCAGTCTATTTATGCATATTGTGTGCTCTGGACCTTTTGCCTAATTCACAGAAAAGGAGGTCTCTGTCCTTCTTTCTTTACAGAGGTTAAGGTTTTTCCTCTGGCCAAGAAGCACCTACCAAAATATCCTTTCAAGAACCTATTGACCACTACCCTACCGTAACAAGTTGTGCGCCATTCTTCTGAACACTCAAAAAACCGATTCGTAAAGTCACAAATTTTCCCATAATTTAGGAACTGTCCTTCTAAATAGTGTGCAGTTTCCTTTAATAATCATTTTTGTGGTAGTTACCTTTAACCACTATTTTAGAAGCCTTTCTCCTGTGCACACAATTTGTTTCACTAATTGGTTTCCTGAAGCTCAGAAATAAAAGATGTACACCTTTCTTTTCAGACCTTGCAGTAGTTTTAATTGCCACCATTCTCAATAGTGGTTTATTTGCTTACCATCACTGGCTTCCTTTTCTCTGCTTTAGCTAAGCAGTGGCTTGCTCTGCTGATCATTGCCCCATTGCTTTCTCTCTTATGGTGTGCTCCTTCATTTGTCTGTTGTCTTACTCCACTTCTTTAATGCTATCCTCCTCCACCTTTTAGGCACGAGTACAGCAGCTTGAAGATGAGCTGGAGTCCCTGGGAGATGCTTGGTCTGAAAACACACAGTTGCGCAAGATCAACACTGCTTTGGAAGCCAAGTACAGTCAGGTCAGAAGTGAACAACCAACTGAGGCCAACGGCTGCCTTTTTTCAAATGTTATATAAAAACATAGAATTGTAAGAATGTCGAAGATGTTCTAGTTCTACCTATATCACTGACAGATATGGAGCCAAATAATGAATAAAAGATGGTTCCAAGAATACTTTAGTACGTTTTATTATTATGCTTGATTAATTAAAACCGTTGCTTATAGTACATTTAACAATAAAATCGAATCACTTTGCGTTAATACAATAAAAGTTAAAAAAGTTTCAAATGAAGCGCTTTTATGTGTACATAAAACTTTTAAGAATAATATCAAAAGTGCACGTGTCCCTAACGCAGTCAGCACTGAGACTATTAGATGGCAGCTCAGTAAGGAATTAATTTTTAAACTGTCGAGATGTTCCCTTGCGACAAGTAAGACTACCTGTAGCAGCTGTTTTTAGCATCCAGGTTCCGTTGTGAGAGGCCGGTGTTACAAGGTGGCTCAAACAGTGCCCAAAGGTGTGACTATTGCAGATTGGTTTTTCAGCTTTGTTGCTGTCAGAGCAAATGATGTTATGAGGCGGCAGTTTAGCTCTACTAAAGATGGATTGAAGCACAGCATAACTGCTTGCCTACAAGACCTGACACCATGCTGATTCAAGAATGGCTTTAGTAACATTTTCCGTAGGTCTTTTAACTTCTCACAGATGCATATGATGTGGATGAGATTCTCCACGCCGCTGGTGCACAAACGACAGGGCTGGTCTCCACCCCTTCTTTCCCAAGGAGGTAGAAGCGAGCTGATTACTCCGACTCCCAGGCGGAGCCTTAAGAGTCTTTCCATGGTCGCAATCTTTATACCTGCCTTGAGATAGGGTTGGGGTTTGAGGACATCATAGTTGTTAAGCACAGCCCAGCCATGAGCTCATTTAGATAGCGCATTCTTGTCCTCTATGGATGATATTGGTCTTGTTGACTTGGTTACTAATTTTTTAAAAGCGGAGTTGCCCATTGGAGGGTTCCAGGTGTCTGTCAAGCCTAGAGTGTTAATGGACTCTTGAAGGTACACGTTGGTGGACAGCTTTCCAAAGCGTGAGAGCTCTACCCAGAGATGGTTGTTTAAAGACCCCACTCCAGCAGCTCTTATTTTATGCCAGCTTTTTACAAAATCTCCCTTTTTTTCTGTCACCTGCTTTTGGAGGCGTAATTCCAACCTGATTTGGGCCGGTGAAACATATTTGGGAAGATGGAAGATCGCTTGACAGGCGGTTGCTATTGTGCTATTGAGAGTTACTCCGTCTCCACCCATCAGTGATTCGCTGCCATAATTGAGTGTGGGCTGCAATTTTGCTCTCAAGACTTTTAAAAAAGGATCGTGCGTAAGGTCCGTCAACAGCTTCTGTAAAGGTTTTAATGTCAAGTAAGCAATAGCTCCCTTCCTTCGCAGAGATTCTAGCTGAGGCTTAAAAGTGTTCTTGTGATCTAGCAGCATGCCCAGATATTTAAAATGTGCTACTTGATCAAGGCATTTGCTGCCCAAGTACCACTTTGGGTTTGCCTTTTTGCAGTCGTTTGCTGCCAAGATTTTTGACTTTTTAAAGTTAATTTCTAAAGCGTTGTGTTGCGAGAATTTATAGGTTGCGTAAAGAAGGTGCTGGAGGCCGATAGGAGTCCTACTAATCAGAACTAAATCATCAGCATATAGCAGGTTTGTCAATGTCATACCCCCTTAGCTTCGGTGCATGGGAAAGGCAACTATCCAGTTCCCCCGGTAAGTCCGCCAGAAAATGGCTAAAAAGCATGGGGGCTAAAACACATCCTTGCGTTAGGCCCTTTGTAGTAGTAATTCTGGTTGAAAGATGCTTCCCGGCACCTAATTTGATTCTAATCTATGTGCTCGTGTGCAATTGAATACGTTGATCCAATAAGGGTGGTGGTATCCCCCATTTCTCTACCTTTTGCCAGAGCTTGGTGCAGTCAACGTAATCAAAAGCTGCTGAGTGATCTATGAAGCAGCGATATAGGGGGTATTTTACCTGCTTCGCAGCATCCATGAGCATGGTTAACGCCATGATGTTGGTTGTTGTGTCATGCCCTTGGCGGAAACCTGTTTGGGTGATGGGTATTTTGTGGTTCATGGAGGACCAGCTGGTCAATTCGTTTAGAATGAACCCAGCAAAGTATTTGGCCTCTATATCTGTAAGAGGTATCAGTCGATAGTTGTTTGGATCAGAACTTGCTCCTTGCTTGTATATTGGGCTGATGATTAAGCCTCTCAATAACTGGGGAAATATTGTAATTTCTTTAAGCATGTCCTAACTTTGGAACCAAAGCATTACTCCAAAACTCGGGATCTTGCTTGTACAGCATTGGCGGTATACCATTTGGGCCTGGTGCTCCGGCCCGTCTTCCTCTGGCAATTTGTTTCCTTATAGCTGTAGCCAGGGGGCAGTTTGTCCTGTCTGCCACATTTAGGGCCCTATTAGGATGGCGGACGGACCTGCGTCCGTCCGCCACCCCAGAGGAGGAGGGACCGTCCGCAGGGGCAGCGGCGGTCCTTCCGTGCAAATTAGGGTGTGACCGGCACCCTGGCGGTCACATCTTGTATGTTTAACATTGGGGCTGGTGCTGCTTGAAGCAGCACCCGCCGCAATGTAAAAAATGCAAGCTGTGCATTTGCATGCACAAAGCGGCAGGCACCATGCGGTGCCTGCCGCTTCGTGCATGCAAATGCAGGGGGGTACCATGGGTACTCCCCATGTGCACCGCCACCCCCCCTTCACCCTGGGGGCCCGCAACGGGCCCCCAAAGAAAAGACTGTATGCCTTTTCGTGGCGGCATTGCCGCCGCAGAAAGGCATTACAAAATGCTAATCCTAATATGGCTGGTGGTGTCTGATAGACACCGCCACCATATGAGAGCTTTTCCGCTGCTGTCTCGCGGCGGAAAAGCGGCGGACGGAGAAATGACCCCCCAGCCATCCTAATCTAGTTGGGGGTCTTTTCTGTGTCTGGCGCGGTGAATCCGCATCCTCCGGGCCGGCGGTGGCTTCCGCCGGCCCGGAGTATGCGGATTCACCGCAAGCGTAATGGTCCCCTTAGTTGGCAGTGTGGGCCTGTTGGCAGTTCCGTCTCCTGGTGCGTTGACTTAGGGGTACCTCTGTCATCTTCACTTTGTTGGTATTGATTTATCTCTGCCTGTGTTAAGTTGTTGGAGCAAGGATTTCCCGATTGGAGAAGGGGAGTGGTAGTTTCTATAGCTTGATCGTTAAGGTGTTTAAAAAGATAGTCAACCCAAGAGACTTCAGTGATATTTGAGCCTGTGCCTGGATGGTTGGGCCGCTGCAGTTTGTTAACTGATTGCCAGAATTTTGCGCTGTTTTTCTGGCTTGCATCATGGTAGAGTTTGGCCCATATGTCATTATCCTTTGCTCTTTTGTTAGCCTATCTCCTCCGTTTCATAATATCTTTAGCGCACAAAGAGTATTTTGCAGACTCTGGTCGTTTGGATATCTGCGTTGTTGCTTTAAATTTCGATTTATAGATCGCTTAAGTGTTCTTGAGACTGGACTTGTTGCCAACTTGATTGGGTTGTCTTCAACTTCCCTCCATTTCGGGCCTTGACTAGTAGAGAATGTTCCTCCTAAAGATGTAACAAACTTTTCCCAACTTTCCACGGGCTGGTCTAAATTAACACCTCCTTGATTGTACAGGGCTTTAGCTATTGATGATATTTCTTCTATGTTGTTAGAGTTGCACCTTATTCTTCTAAGAATAGAAAAAGTGATATTAAAGCTAATTCTCAAACGTCAAACAGAAATTGTGAAAGACAGACATGGACATGACAACGGCAGAGGGTTGCAAAACCAAACTCAAAATATGAAAAGGAAAGGAAATATCAAGAGTGTTACTAAAGTTGAATCTTAAAACATCTTAAAGTTAGTGTGGAAACGGGCGACAATATTGCTGGGTTGGGAGGCGAAGCTCACGGAGCAGACCCCTCTATGGGTTGGGAACTTTCTCCCGGCGGTGGCGAAGCTACAGGATCTTCGCAAATGGAGTCTTATAGGTATTGATGTGCTTGGGGATGTATGGAAGAGAGGGGATATGGTGGGATTTGGGTCGCTCCAGACGGAACTCCAAATGGGGAATGGAGAGTTCCTGCACTACCAACAGCTCAGACATGCCCTATATAACCATTTACAAGCTGGGGAGCACTTGCCGGAATACGCCCCACTGGAAGACCGGTTGTTGCTGGATCCAATGATAGACGGCCATCTCCCTCACGTACAAAAAACATATGAATAATCCGGCTGATCCCTTGGGTCCGTTAAGGGAAAGATGGGAATCAGACATAGGGTTGTTAGAGGACGATGACTGAAGGGAGGCCTTGCAAAGCCCACGAGGGGTGGCGATCCGAGGTAGATTTCGGCTGGTTCAACTCCGCATTCTACATCGCTCCTACACCCCACGCACGACACAGTATCGGATAGGCTATGTGAACTCACAATTCTGCTTGAGAGGGTGTGGAGAAGAGGGTTTGTTCTTCCATATATTGTGGGATTGCACCAAGGTCCGGGCCTACTGGTCCAGACTGTCTGACATCATGGAGGAGGTAGTAGGAGTGGAGGTCCCGTTGGAATCTAGCTGCCATGTCCTGGGGGTCACGAGTGATACCACCTGACCGAAATGGGACAAGATTTGGTTGGCACTGGCAAGTATGATTGCAAAGAGGAATATAGCGAGACTTTGGGGGAGCGAAATTTTACAGACAGTGGAGGACTGGGAACGAGACCTCGATTGGTGCCAAAGAGCCGAAAGAGTCATATATAAAAGTAGGGGGTGCCCCAAGAAATGGGAGAAAATGTGGACGGCATGGCGGCTGTATAGAACCAGTTGATACCCAGGAAGCGTCTGATCCTGATTAGTAGCCATGGTGCGCTCAGATCCATGACACTTGGTTGGATGTTGAGGGTGATCCTGCAGATTACGCACCTCCGTTCAGCTTCGTGACAGAGTGCTGTTGCCTGATGTGGGGTGGGAGCGGGCATGGGAGGGGCATTGGGAATGAGTTGTCCATTTTGAGTCATGGGTGATATTTCCTAGGTGGAGAGACTGGGTGTATCAACTGCTGGCGATGGGATGTACACCAGGGGCTTGATCTTTATATGTGGGCTAAATTGTCAAAATGATGTGTAAATTTTACTGAGTCTTCTATGTAAGCATGGGCGGAAAATCCGTTCCGCTCGCGGATTTTGCGGATTTTCGGGAAATTCGCAATCCGCGAGATTCGCGAATCTCCCGCAAAATCCGCAAATCCGCGAGCAGCGGATTTTGCTCGCACTGTTCGCGTGAGTTCGCGTGAGTTCGCGCCCCGCGAATAAGTGCAAAATTGCAGAAATACGATCTTAGCAAAACTGAAAGTAACTACTTACCAGGTTCAAAAGTTCAGGCTCATCATTAGTAGCCATTTCCTGTAGTGCTTCCTGAGGGGCCCCTCCAGAGTTCAGTTGCCAGTTGAAACTATTATGTGACCCTGCTCTGAACCTCAGAATAGTTACACATATGCCACAAAGGTCCTGAATTACAGCTAAGGGAGACAAGCAGGAGCCAGGCTGGAAGTTAAAATCCATTAATCAGCCCCTAATTCATTATTGTCAGTTGGGGCAGGGCAGGTGTTGTAACTAATTTTGCAACAATGAAAGCACTTAGAAAGTGCAAAAGATCACTAATCAGGGCGCACTAAGGAAGCAGGTGCCAGCTAAAAAAATATTCTGTGACACATTAATCAGCCCCAAATTAATTCAGGTCACTTGAGGCAGGGAAGGTGTGCTTTGCTTTGCCGAAAATAATGTACACTGGACAACCAGAGGGTGTGGTGATGAAACAGAGGGTGGCATGGGTGGGCCAGAGGGTGGCATGAGTAGTCAGAGAGTGGCAGTGGTGACAGAGAGTGGCAGTGATGAAGAAGAGTGTCCCAAACAGGCTGGACACGTAGAAACAACAAGTTCGCAAAACTTGCGACCCGACAGGTAAGTTCGCAAATTGCAAAATTGTAAAAACCCTCGCGAACTGGCAGAAACACGGGCGAACACAAAAAAAAAAAATTCGCGGGAATTCGCGGATTTTGCGGATTGCGAATCCGCAAAATTCGCGAACGCGAGATCCGCAAAATTCGCCCATGCTTACTTCTATGTATCTATGTATTACCGATGCTGACTAATGTGCCGTTTTCTGGATCTTGTTTTTACAATAAAAAGATTTTTTTTTAAATCTTAAGGTTGAATGATAAAAAGGTTGTACATAGAGAAGTATTTTTAAGGAGTCTAATGACTTTATAGGAAAGCTATCTTGCTCAAATATTTTTTTAATGATGGTTTACGCTCTGAAAACATCAGCATAGATCTGCCTACTAAACTAAATTTGCACACTCTTGCTTGGGCTATTTCATTGAGCTATCCTAGCTCTCTGCTCCCTCGGCGAAAGGCGAGGATTCTTTCAGGGAAGAAAATAATTCAAAAGCTAGGGTAATCACTTACCTCTTTTCCTAACTTCATAAACAAATTTGGCAAAGTCTTAGGCTATGCCTTAGGATACAATTGTAGCATCAGTTTAATCAGAACTTCCCAAAATGTTTGGTGTATTGGGATGAGTTTACAAGGTCTTTTTTCAAATTCTAAATGATTAGGTATCAGTCTTGTAGCAGTATTGAAAATGTGGGGTCTGGTGTAGGACCACACATAGCATAAAATCTGGGTCTTTGGGCAAAATGAATGTACTCCCAGCATTTTCTTTTGTACACTGAAACATGAGGATACAAGCAAAAATATATAATTTTTGGTGAAAGTGCAAATCCTATTTCAGCTATAATTCTGGAAATGTAGACACAAAGTTTTTTCAGGAAAACTGGTGTCAACAAAGAACATTTGAGGATTGCAATTATTATATCAGGATGACCTTGTGCAAACTCAGTTAAATCAGCTTTTGGGATTGTAATCATGCATGCATTGGTAGATTACAGCAAAAGAAGTGTCTGACTGGTTTCCTCTAAAACAAAGCTGTGCCTCCATTAACAGCAATGTTAGAGGTTTATGTGTGCAAAGAAACTACAAGATTTATTGAGGACAATTGTGAGATTTAACCATGAAACAAATAATCACACTCTGGTTTACTAAATAGGTTTCGAATAGGAAAATTGTGATGGATACGTCTAACCCCAGATTCCTCAACTTGGAATTCAATTCTCCCCAGGCACCAGACTGGATCCATGAAACTTCCCACAGCAATGCTATCATGCACTACTTGATGGCTCCTTGAGCTTCATGCTGACTCTACACCAGCCCTGAATTGACAGAGCGAAGCTGTATATATTCTCCACTCCTGTGCACCGACTTCTTCTGTTATCATCTCCCACCTTTGTCCAGTGTCCGACTTCTAAACTCTTCAAACCATTGTGTTAGGGAACAATGCCCTCACCCAAAACAACGGGTTTGAAGCCAAGCCGGAAGTCCAACTCCCAATTTAAGTCATGAAGCTGGTCTAGAGCCCAGGATAATCGGACAATCACTCGGCTTCATGCTCAAAGTCTTGGAATAAGTCCAATTCCAAGGGCAAACATAAGAAAGTGAACCAGGGCTCAACCCTTTCACGCCATTCTGACTCTAAAGAGAAGGTATGAGGACACTGCAATGTCAGTCACCCACTGTCGAGGTCTCCAGCCACAGAACCAATTCCTCTGCTGGTCCTTACATGCACCAAATTTCCTGGGCCATCATCGACTTATTGAGGTTAACCTGCAGAATTTAGGTGGGCTTCTGGTACCTTCTGGCATCCACAGTCTGGTTACTGCCGGCAGGTTCACATGACGTCATCTGTCCTCTTGGGAACCATTACAAGGCCAGTACCCACTCTACTACAGTCATTTACTCTGGCACAGACATCCTTGTCCATCCTTGATAAAACAACACTGGTACTGACTGAAATAACTTCGACTCGACCCTAACTGATGTCAGGCTACAAAATTACAAAAACGCCACAGTTTGTTTTGCAGCCTTACTCTAACCAGTGCCTCTTCCATGTTGCACCTACCAGCCGATGCTCTATCATCTTTTTGATTCTGCTATTGACCCAGTGCCAGAGCAGGAAAAATCCTGAAGATGTTGATGTTGATTCTGAGGATACTTTATGTAGCCATATACAGATGCCAGTGGGCTGGACACCTCACCTGAGACACAGCTGGGCTCTCCACTTTAGGCCACCAACGAAAGAGAGTGCATAGTTTGCAGTGGTGGTTTAGAGGGCAGCTGAGGCACTAGCATTACAATTACCCTCTGTGGAGACCAAAACAAAAGTCCTAAAAGATCCTACTGTCTGTGCCAGCTACTTCTGAGCCCTTGCTTACCTTTAATGATGCCCTCACTGATAATTTTAATGGCTATTTTATTGAAGCCTTGCTCTTGCCTGCTGGAAATAGGCAGTGGACAGACGGGCCCCTGTGATCCAGATTTTCTCACCAAGGACTTCACTCCAGAGGCCTTATCTACAAAAGTGAATCTTTACTCATTTCCAACTACTATTATGGGTAGGGAGTCCAAGAGGATGAAGGCTTTTGGCAAGTGCATATTTTCCTTTGCCAGTCTAGCACTGAAATCTGTAAATGCTGTTTGTCTTCTGCTTAATTACACACATGCCCTAAGGGACATGGCCAGCAGGAGATTGCTGACAGTCCCCGAAAACTTTATGGTCTCTTTGGCACAGATGATTCATGGTGGACAGGATGCGGGCGAAAAATTGTAGCAGTGCAGGTTTGGGCACTACAGACTGGGGAGGGCAGTCGGCACCAGTGTTGTACTTACTCAACATTCAAGGATGCATTCCCCAGGAATAACCAGCAATGTATAGGCCTCTCTCATGGATATACCATTTGATAGGTCCTGCCTTATCGGTGAGATGGCAGACTCTGCATTAGAGCACTTTTTGGACAGTAGAGGTAGAGTCCACTGTTTAGGAGTTTCGACCCCTGCTAAATAGTTCCTTCATTAATTAAGAAAGTTCAGGGACTATTCTAAAGGTCTGGCATTTATACTACCTTCCCAAGCAGCACAGCAAGCAGTGCAGTCCTTTCAAGGTTGTTTTTGCATTTGTCACCCCGAGAGGGATGGGTATGCTCAGACGTGAGTCCTGTGCTCTACATGCCACTGGAATCAAGCTAACCTGGCTGAAGAGGGGTTAAACCCCGAAACCGGTCCTAGGACGCTTGTTTCCAGTCCAGTGAGGACCTGGCTTGGCAGTTCGGGCTGGACTGTTCTCATGAGGCACAGGGTCAAGACTAATTTGCATATGGCTGGGTTCAAACTGGAATGGCATGGTGAGCAAAAAAACGATGGATTTAGGCCCAGATGTCTGTACTGGGGTGAATGTATGACATTGTTCTGCATTCTGTCCATCAACAGTTGTTTAGGTTGAGCGTAGCGAAGGACCTATTGTCGGCGGTTTTGGGGGAATCTGACACAGCGTTCGGGCTCGCGCCTCTGCTGTCTCAGATTCCTCCTCGACGGCGCGCACGGCGCCGTGCACATCCCTTGCCTCGCATTCGCAGCCTCTCTCAATCACACACAGCCACACTCACGCATGCGCGCACACACACATACATTCCGGCAGGCTGTTCACAACACATGCACACGCGGCAGGCACACACAACACACACACGAGCGCACACATACAGACACACACCACACCTCCCCACCCCTCACCCCTTCGCCGCCGCCGCCCCCGCCCACACACGAGAGTACACACACAGACAATCCCCCCCAACATAAAGACGACCCCCCCCCACATAAAGACGACCCCCGATCAACCCCACTCACTTTTCTGCCAAGGCACTCCGTGGGCGCGGGCTCCCGAAGACGGAAGTCCAGCCCCACGGCAGGTTTCGTTTTTGATCAGGTTTCGTTCTTGCTAAAGGGGGCGGGCATTTTTTAAAAGAGCTTGTTTTCCGATCGCGATTGCTTGTTATTGATGTTGGCCGTACTAGATGTTAACGTTCGGTTCTTTGACACATAGGTCAGAGGGTCGTATATGATGAGATTCTCATCGCAACACTCGTTATCGGGATTAACCATTGTGTTATTTTTTGTTTTGTTGCTGGCTTGTTTAACACTGCGCTTGGTACTATACTGACTGCGTCGGGTTTGAGGCTCGGAAATTAGATTGTGAAATCCTTTTATTCACGTTTTCCCTTCCTACTCAGGTTTTAATTTCCAATCTCGGGGCCCTGCTTTCGGTTTGCTTTCTGCTCCTAGATATGCAGAGACAGGGTTTGCCTCGAGGGCTGATGTCACCGCCGTCTCCGGTAGTGGGGAGACGTTGTGTGTCCAGTACTGCAATTGCGAAGACAATAGCTTATTTTTCTGCAACAAACAGCGATAGAGTTATGTGTTGGGATTTCCTTTTTAAGTTAACCTTTCTTGTGTCAATAAAACTATTGTTCCTTCGATTCACGAGGAAGGTAGACTATCTCCTTCGTAGTTTATATACTTTGGCACAGAAATCTTACCTAACAGCATTCTATTTCTATAACATACGGATTAGCAAAGCTTTTGGGGCCACAGGACAGTTTTGTTTCATAAGTAACTGTGACCCTCGTCCTAGGCTGATAAATTCTTGTTGCGCTACAATTTACTTGGCTACATTTGCTGAAGTGTTTTCTTTATTCATTATAAAAACTTGTGTCAAAGCGCTAGATACTGCACTGTTTTGTCATTCAACATCACTGCAAATAATAGTTGCGAGTAATTTTATCGTACCAAATTAACTGACTTCAGAAGAATGAGAGCCAGTATTGGCCCTGTTGCGATTCAAAATTGTGACATATAGGCTATACGGATTTCAAAACCTTGCTCTGGCATTGTGGCACTGTTTGTTTTCAGATAACTCGTCCTGACCGCCACTGACTCCTGTATTTACTGTATACAGTAATAGTCGTACTGCCCTTTTAATGTGCATGATTTTCATGAGATTTATGCATTTCACGAGATTTAGATTAAAGGTTTTATTATCTAGAACTTTTCAACATAAAGTGAACTGGAGGTTCTCAAGAAAGATGGTATTTTAAAGAAAAGGGAAAAGGCACGGCCTTGGCTTTGATGTCAGAAGTATATCAAATGCCTTACTTTGCCAGTCATTAGTTCGCCCTTTCCCCGGCTCACAGCAACATTCCTCCTGTCTTTGATTCCGACGCTTAATAAATTCACTGCAGCGTCGAACAGGAATTTGACTATCCCTTAAACATTCTTTTAAAATTAACCGTTTCTGGGAGGAGTGCGAGCAACTGTTGTAAGATGGCGGCACGGGGGCCATATCTCCCAAGTATGATACTTTTAACAGGTCCTCTTTACACCCCGCAAGCTTTGCCCCAAGAAACGCACCTATGAAGACAACAGCAGCAGCATATAGAAACAGAATAGCAAATGCTTGTGATACCATTTTTATTAGTTTCTCTGTTTTGGGGACAACGGGCACGGTGTCTGTTTAGGTTGAGCGTCAGCGAAAGACCTATTGTTGCCCGTATTTGGGAAACGAAACTGAACTGTCCCGCAACAGTGTATATAATATTGGCAGTCGTTCTGCGCACTTGGTATTGCGGTCCTCGGCATGGGTAAGAAGAGACCTTCGAGGAGCGGTGCGCTGGCAGCGGGCGCGCTTTCCATCTGCCCTCCTCATCTCTGTGGTTCTATTCGGCTGGGGAATGCCAGCCGAACCGGTGTCCCCTGGAGTTCAGTGGTATTCGTCAGGTGAGCTGCAGCCTGCGCCATGTGGCTGTGGTGCTGAGCGACGGCAGAGTGGCCCTGTGTGCCACACAAGAGGCTGGAGCACTTCTGACTGGAAAACGGAGTGAGTGGCTGATGGCTAACAATATATGTATTTTTTATATGAAACGAAAACTTAAAACATCCTCTGTCTGGGAGTTCCATACACTTTGGCGATTTTAGAACGTTGCTTTTTTAGAGGGGCTTGCCATATCTTTACATTCACTAAAAGTGTTGTTTTTTTTACTTCTGGCGTTAGCCAATATCTTCTGATGTTACTAAAATTATATACGTAATATACTTACAGGAGTTTTCGGCCAGCTCTCTCCATTCACCGGTCTGTTGTTGTGTCATTCACATATTTTTTTGGCTTGGTTTTGGAAACGCAGTTTAATCCATTTGAGCCATATGTATGTTGTCACTGGTTAGGGAATGAACTGCTTTTTGGTGGGACATGTGCGATGTTTGTGCTATTCACATTAAACGTGTTCTATACTTGCTTTAGGCGATCGGCCTTAACCTGTTGGTTTCTTTTGCTCTATAGCCTTCATCCATTGATGTGCGATATTGTCAAACTCCTCTTGTGTTGATTGACTGGAGTATTTAATTATCCGTTTTGTGCCTTGTTTTTCTTATGCCCCCTGCCCCCTCTATTCCCTCCCTATTGCCATCGTCTCTTCCCCTCCGTGCTTTTCGCTATCCAACCTGCAAAAGCCCCTCATTCCTCCTTCCCTGGCGCTTTTTCCCATGTACCTTGCTCTTGCTCCAGCCAGTCACAGCCCTTATTCCTTCCCTCCATCACTCCTTATTTCCCCTTGTTTCCTCCTTATTCTACCTCCCTTCTCTCCCACAAGCTTCTCATTAGTGCCTCTGAGCCATGGTATATACTTTTCGACTTACAAATACAAGGCTGTGTATACTGAAGGCTCCCTTGCTTCAACACACACCTCTTTGTTTCTATGTCTTATGAAAGACACCCTCACACACCACCTCACCCCCTCACCCCCTCACACCATCACCCTCACACACCCTCAACCTCACATGCCCTCAACCTCACCCCCTCACCCTCACAACCCCACACCCTGACACCCCCTCACCCTCCCCTCATCCACCCCCTCACACACCCCCTCACCCTCACACACACCCTTACCCACACACACACCCTCACCCACACTCACCCTCACACACACACCCTCACACACACCCTCGCCCTCACACACCCTCTCACCCTCACACAGCCCCTCACCCTCACACACACCCTCACACACCCCCTCACCCTCTCACACCCCCTCACCCTCACACCCCCTCACCCTCACACCCCCTCACCCTCACACCCACTCACCCTCACACCCCCTCACCCACCCTCACCCTCACATCCCCTCACCCTCACACCCTCACCCCTGTCACCCTCACCCTCCCTCACACACCCCCCTCACCCCCACCCCCTCACCCTCACACACCCTCACCCGCACACACCCTCACCCTCACCCCCTCCCTCACGTTCACACACCCTCCCTCACCCTCACACCCTTATCCTCACACCCCCTCACACCCTCACACCCCCTCACACCCCCCTCACACCCCCTCGCCATCACACCCCCTCACCATCACACCGTCACACCCCCTCACCATCACACCCCCTCACCATCACACCCCCTCACCATCACACCCCCTCACCATCACACCCCCTCACCCTCACACCCCCTCACCCTCACAACCCCCTCACCCTCACAACCCCTCACCCTCACAACCCCTCACCCGCACAACCCCTCACCCTCAAACACCCTCACCCTCAAACACCCTCACCCTCAAACACCCTCACCCTCAAACACCCTCACCCTCAAACATCCTCACCCTCAAACATCCTCACCCTCACACACCCTCACCTACCCTCGCCCACCCTCACCCCCCCCCACCCTCAACAGCATAGCATAACAAAAAAAAGCATAGCATAACAAATCAAAACAGGATAGCAAAACATAGCATAGCAAAACAAAAAATAGGATAGCAAAAGAAAAAAATAGCACAGCATACAGCATCAATCAACACACCACAGCATCACTCAGGGGCACTCCAACCTCACTATGCGCTACCACAGCATCAGTGAACGCCACAGCATCACTCGTTCGCCATCACAACATCACTCAGTGCCACCAAAGCATCAATCTGTGCAACAATTCAACAAAAACTGGTTCAAATATGTTCTCTCAATGTTTGAAGCTTTATTACAAATGTAACAGACAGATGTTAATATTTCACTTCTGTTCTTGGATTTTCGTCACAATAAAATACACTGAACATAATCTTCATAAAAGTTATTTACAAAAGTTTAAGCTATTGCCATTATAAATTGCAATAACTTTTATTTAAGTATTAATTATTTTAAAAAAGTAAGACATTGTTATTTGTAATACTAATACATCTAAGTCACGTAAATACAACACATATTGCATTACAAATGCTATAGGTGTCACATTTGCAAAAGTTATAACTATTGGTATTGTAAATGACGAAACTATTAATTTCGCTATTTAAAAAAAAAACATAAATAAAAAATGTGTCAATTAAAATACCAATAGCTCAAACATTTCTAATGCGAGACCTATTGCATTGCAAATGCTTGTTGCATTTGTCACCCCGAGTGGGATGGGTATGCTCAGACGTGAGTCCCATACACTCCACACAGCTGGAGTCAAGCTATCCTGGCTGAAGACGGCTGATAGCCAGAAACCGGTCCTAGGATGCTTGATTCTGGTCCAGGAAAGACATGGCTTGGCAGTTCGGATTGGACTGTTCCCATGAGGCACAGGGTCAAGGCTGATTTGCATATGGCCATGTCTGAACTGGGGTGGTGTGGAGTGCAAAAAAACGATGGATTTAGGCCCAGATCTCTGTACTGAGGTGAATGTATGACATTGTTTTGCATTCTGTCCATCAACTGTTGTTTTTGCACGAGTCAAACAGGCAGACTTCAGGCCGGCAGGGGCATTAGTCTTATAGTTCCTTTTCCCCAGCTTCAACTGGATGGCTTCCTTGGACCTACAGCATGGGTATTTTGATATACCCATCCTGCAGTCCAACAGATGTTATCTGCGGTTCAAGGTAAGCCAGGAACATTTTCAGTTTGCCATGCTACCTTTCGGCCTCACCAGCACCCCTCAGTGTTCATGAAAGTGATGGGGTAGTCGCAGCCCATCTTCAGAGGTTGGGGAAACCAGTATTCTTGTAACTTGTTCACTGGCTGTTAAATGCGGGCTCTCCACAGTCAGTCAAGGACCATCTCCTGAATAGGGTGAACCTCTTGACATTGTTGGGGTTCACTATCATCCAGCCGAAGTCACACCAGACTCCTTCGCAGAGGCTCCCTTTATTTGAGCAATCTTGGATATGGAGTTTGGGGTTTTTCCTCTGCCTAAATGAATCCAGGACATTCAGGTTATGATGCAGATATTTCAGGTTCAATCCTGGATCATAGTTCTAGTAGCACTGAGGTTTCTTGGCCTCTTAGCCTTCTGCATCCCTTTAATTAGGTGACACATGTGGTCTCGCAATAGAACTTGAAGTTACACTGGGCCCATCATCGAGACAATCTCACAGATGTCATCCAGGTTTCAGAGGAGATGACTTGAGACATTCAGTGGTGGCTGCTTCAACACATTTGAAGCAGTATCACACCCCTCTCCCTTCCTCATGCAGAGCTAAGGATAGTTATGGGCCTGTTTTTGCTGGGATTTGGGAGGTCATCTGGGGAGGTGGCGTTCATCGGGCTCTGGTCTTCAGTGGAGGGTTAGCTCCGCATTATTCTGTTGGAGTTGTGCTCTATACACCGGGGTTGGGCTGGTGCAGGTTTTCATGGACAACACTACTGCCATGTGGTACTTCAACAAGGGGGAAGTTGGGTCGTTGGTCCTATGTCAAGAAGCACTGCGCCTTTGGACGTGGCTGGTACATCACAGCATTTTGCTGATTGCAAACCAACTGGCAGGGCTCCTGATACCAGAGATGAGGAACAGAGCAAGTCATATCTGGCTGATCACCAGTGGCATCTACATGCCATGATGGCACTGGTCATCTACAATAGTGAGGAAAGTAATGGCTAGATCTTTTCACCACTGCCAAATGCACAGAGACAAAAGGTTTGTACAATGGAGCTTTTTCAGGAGATGCATTCTGGCTGGAATGGATTGATTGTGGGGCTCCTGTACACTTTCCTGCCCCTTTCTCTCCTGCCCAGAGTTCCGAAGAAGATCAGGAACAACCAGGCCTGAGTTATCCTAATAGCTCTAAACTGGGCCAGGAGATTGGGGGTACCCGGACCTCCGGGGCATGATCATTTGTTCTCCAATCAGCCTGCCACTTTGTGAGCACCTCCTGTCTCCACAACAGCTCAGGGTCATCAACCCAAATCTGTGCTATCTACATCCACATGCTTTGTTTTATCGGCAGCAATTGATTGTGTTTGGTCTGCCATCTGAAGTGGTGGATGTTATCCTTGCTGCCAAGTACCCCTCCAAAACATTAATTTGGCAGGCGCTGGTACAAATTTGTGGCCTGGTATGGTGTTTGAAAGGCTGACACTTTACAACAAAAACTGTCCAGCTTTCTTTAATTTGATATGATATGATATAATAAAATTACTTATTAAGCGCACTTTCACCAGCGGTTTCTTGGTGCTAAACGGAGATGCATAGACAGACGCAGTGAGAATTAGTTAATTAAAGGCCTGGGAAAAGAGCCACGTCTTAAGGGATTTCCTAAACTGAGGATAGGCGGGAACTTTGCGCAAGTCAGGCAGGAGGGTATTCTAGAATGGAGGCACCAAGGTTGAAAATCTTAGTCCACCATGTTTTTTTCGTTTGAATGAGCAAGGGGTCAGTAGATTCAGGCTAGAAGAACGTAGCACACGAGAGGAGGCATATCGCTGTATTCAGGTGGCAATGAAAGCAGTTCCATGGGACGACAGGGCTCTGTGGATCAGGCAGCCAAGTTTGAAGAGACAGCGCTGGGTCACTGGGAGCAAATGGAGTCTCCTAAGCAGGGATTTCGCGTGGTGGGATTTATGCTGGCCGTAAATGAGCCTGGCGGCTTGATTCTGTACCAGTTGTAACCGGTGTGATTGGTATGCAGGGATTCCGGCGTACAGTGAGTTGGCGTAGTCAATACGCGACATTACTAAGGCCAGGGTAACTTGGATAAGAGCCTCAAAGGATAGGAATCTGCTGATTTTCCAGATTCTTCCCAAGTGGAAGAAGCAAACAAAAACCACTGAATTAATCTGGGCCTTCATTGTGAGGTCACTACTAATTGTGACACCTAGGTTTTTTACCGAGCTGACTGGGGAGGGTGGGCAAACCAAAGAATGGGGTCAAAAGTTAGAGTTCTAAGGGTTGGCAAAGGTCCCGGTGAGAACCAGCTCCGTCTTATAAGGATTGAGCTTTAACTGGTTTAAGTTCATCCAGTTGCTAATGAAATTCATGGTCGATTGAAAGTTATCCATTGAGTTCTCCATTGAGGAGGGTGACAAGCCAATGGTGAAGACAAGCTGGAGGTCATCAGCATAGTTAAAAGTAACTACTTCTCTCTTCCGAAGGTCTAAAATCAGGGAAAAATTGTACAGATTAAAAAGAAGTGGGGAGATAGATGAGCCCTGGAGGACCCCGCAGGTCAGTCTTTTCTTCTCAGAAGAGAAATTGGAAAGACGGACCGCTTGGTAGCGATCGTTAAGGAAGGAGATGATCCATTTTAGCGGGAGGCCCCGGATGCCAGCGTCTCGACCCATTCAACCGACAAGTCCAGGAGCACTAGTGCCTGCAAAATGTTCTGATCAGCCCCCTTCCTGAGTTCATCGTGAACCGCCAGAACAATAGACGCGGTAGAATGTTCGGGCCTAAAGCCCGCATGATGTGAGTCTAAGTAGTGGGAGTGTTCCACAAATGTGCTCAGGTAGTTTGCTACATGGGCCTCCCAAATTTTACCCAGAAAGGGTAGCAGCGATATTGGGCAGAAGTTGCTAAGTACAAGAGGGACAGAGCCTACTTTCTTTAAGATAGGTGCAGCTTCCGCGGTCTTGAAGAGGTTAGGGACAGTGCCCGTGGTGAGGGAGTTATTGAGAAGCAATAGGGGAAGTTCTGGAAGGTGGAAAAAGGCCTCCCGAGGGATGTGGGGGGGCAGCTGTCCATCGGGGAGCCTGAGCGAATCCTTTTGAGGATGGAGAAGAAGACCTCCTGAGTGATCGGTGGAAAAAGATCAAGATGGAGAGGGTTGTGATAAGAGCAGCCGGGATCAGGGGGTAGGGTGGCCTTGGGATTCTAGCTTTGATGCTGGTGATTTTGTCAATAAAGTGTGTGTTGAGAGAGTCACAGAGGGATTGTGGAGGGGTGGGTTTGACAGTGACTCGGTCAGGTTTGACGAGTTTGTCCACAAATGAGAAGATCTCTTTGGCTTTGTTGGTGGATTCTAGGATTTTCTGCGAAAAATAATCTGATTTGGCTCTGAGGATGGTGGTCTTATAGTCTTTAAGGGCTGATGTGAAGATAGATTTTTTGATAGGACAATAATCCTGCCTCCACTTGCTCTCAGTTTGGCGCAGGCAAGTTTCTTTTCTTTGCGGTTGTTAGTGAACCATCGTGGAGCGTCATGAGGCCTCTTACATTTAAGCTTTCTCAGGGGAGCCAGGCTATCTCTCGCCAATGCCAACCAAGCATTGATGTTTCCTGCCTGAGTATGCGGTGTAACCGGGTGGCCAGTGGGCAGAGAGGTAGAGGGCATAGAGGTGGCTAAAAGGGTGCAGAATGTTGTGGTATCCACCCGGCTCCAATTCCTGGCCATAGAGGAGTCTTGAGGAGGGGCTTTGGTGACGGGGATATTGGGGATAGAAAAAGAGATAACGTGATGATCAGACCATGTGCAGGGGGTGATATGTTAGTCAGTGATCTCGAGGTTGGATGGCCAGACCTGGTCCAGGATTTGTCCTTTTATGTGGGTGGCTACCTTGATGTGCTGTTTTACTTGTGGCCCAGCATGACCTTCCAATGGACACATAAAGGTTAGTTGTCAGCCATTTCGACCTTTCTAAGTTTGCCGACCCATCTGTCCATGTTTAAAGTATTGTGATGAGATTTTAAAATCTTTTGATACACTTTCCCTCCCAAACTGTATGATGCCACAGTGGGACCTCAACTTGCTTTGACGTTTCCAATGTATACTCCATTTGAGCTAATGCATAGCTGCTTGCTGCGTCTCCTGACTTTAAAGACTGTCTTACTTATTTTGCTTATGTCAGCTTGTCGCATGAGTGGACTTCTGGCACTTTCAATGCAGCTTGCCTACACCACCATTTTCCTGGACAAGTTGGTGCTGAGGACTCAGGTGGTATTCTAGCCCCAAAAAATGTGGGTAATCCATCACTCTCCCTGTATTCTTTGCTCCCCATTCACCCCTCGAAAGAGGATGAGAGGCTACATTGACTGGACTTCAAAAGGGCTTTAGCTTTTCCATTTATTGTACCAGGGACCTTCGTATGGGTGATCAGATTTTTTATGGGGGGGTTTCAGAACAAAGGGAAGGCTGTCCAGAAGATGTCCTCATTAAAATGGATAATCCTAACCATTAAGCTCTGCTATGCACTGGCCAAGAAGCAGACAAGGAAAGTCTGAAATCCATTCCACCAGGTCTAAGGCTACTACCATTAGATTGGCTTATGTAGTGCCTGTCCATGACTACGATGCCATGCTCCAAAGTGGGCATCTGTGCACATATTCACAAAGCACTATTGACTTGACAGCCAGGTTTGGCAGGAACAACATTTTGTCTGATAGTTCCTGCAACAATTTTTGGTCTGAGTCTACGCCACAGACCCTCTACCTTTGGGATATGCTGCTTTGGTATCTATTGTAGAGCTGAGGAAACTGTGGTTGGAAGTATCTATCAGAAGAACAAGTTACTTGCTTTCGGTGACTCCTGGTGGAAACATCTACCCACAGATTCCTCACATCCATATCACCTTCCCGTTGTGTGGAGTGGCCTCTTTAATATCTCAAAATGTCAGAAGTTAGTATTGATCATACTAATGCACTGAATCTGAAAGTGAGGAACGGAAACAGACCAGAAACTGACATCAGCACCCAGGCATGGCTATAATATGTGACTCCGTTCTGGGGTGGTTTGAAGTCCTCATGGAGCCCAACAGCACCATGTAGCGGCACATGGGAGCACTCCTCTGATAGGTTTTCCGCATCCATTCTGTTGCCTGTTGCCAAGGGAGTATTCTATAATGAGGAGTCTGTGGGTAGATAGGGGATCTGTCTAGGTGAGTTTAATTTATCTTATGTTTAGCCCCCCTCTCGAATATATCAGAAGAGCTTCCCAACACTGTGGTTGAGCCCACCCCGACTTGTAGGGGTCGGGGTGACCCGATGATGAAGCATGACACCACTAGGATGTGTGAGGGTAATATAAATAAGTGAGTTTATTTCCCTAACACACATGGTTGCGTTATACACAACCTTATAGGTTAACCATCTGAGTAGCTCCTACTTCTTTATCTTTAGACCATAGGTACAGTTTCCTAAACCTCACTCAATTGACCAATTCGTGGTCTACTGGAGTATTTTTTCGTGTTGTACTTTTCTGGGAGGATATACTCCGGTTACCTCTCTTACCCTCAGGGTAGTTGGTTCACCCAACGCCCGTTTGTGTCTCCGTAGATAGGGTATCCGCCCCAAAAAGTGTTATCAAAGGTAAGTAGCTTCTTCATGGGTATAGAGGAACTGCACTCAGAAGTTAGAAAGCAATAGAAGGAACATATGGAATTTACCAGTCCTGACATTGAAAATTTTAAATTTAAATGGGGTTTAAGAAAATATTTAATAGGAAACGAAACAAGAAACTAAAGGCTCCAGATTATATTTTTAGAGATTATTCTTCATGGAGATAGATTCATAAGGGATTGGTTTACTGAAAATGACTGTCATCCTATAATATGTGTCTCTTTGAATAAAATGCTTCAATTTTGGAACACAGGACTAGATTTTAACTTGGTACAATATGAGAAGGTTCCAATAGACAATTTATCAGCAACCAAAATGACATTAGTTCAAAGCCAAATACTAGGAAACACATATAATATATTTAGTAGTCAGTGTTGTTTATTCACACTGCGCAAACTCCAATTTGTAAAACTATTTCAAACAATAACAGGTAGTGCCCCCAAGAGGGGATAAAAAGGACGATATGGGTAATACGGTGAGTATTGTGATTGGAGTGAGGATAAAGGGGTAAGTGTAAAGGGTATGGTGAAATCACACGGTTCATTACATATAGACCATATGGCTCCTCATGAAGCCTCAAAATTCGAAAATAGTTTACAAAAGGTAAATAGCCATTACCGAAAAACAGTAACACATATGTATCAAGCAAATTCGCATTCACAAAGGGCGAAATTCGCAGAATTTTGGCCTTTGCGAATGCGAATTTGCTAAATGGTATGTATTAAGCAAAATGTGGTGCAAAACAAGGAATCGCAAAATTTGCGATTCCTTATTTTGCAATTGCATTTAAGGAATCACAAATTTTGCAATTCCTTAAATGCAATGTATGAAGCAAAAGAAATTAGCAAAATGTCCTGAAGGAATCGCAAATTACCACCAACGTCTAGTTGGTGGTAAGTTGCGAATTCCTTGAAAAATTCAAATTTTTGCATTTTTCAAAGTGCCATGTGACGGACATACATGCCCTTAGGGCATGTATGTGTGCCACATGTGCACCCATGCATATTTCAGGGGTGCAACAGGGTGTTCTTTGGACACCCCTGCACCCTTGAAATTATTCTCAATTTGCGATTAGCAAAATGCGAATCGCAAATAGAAAATAACTGCCCATTCATTCCTATGGGCCTGCTGGCCCATATAAATGAATGAGAAAGTATTCCTTAATTGCGATTCGCAATTTGCTAATCGCAATTAAGGAATTTTAAGAAATCGCCCAAAAAATGCTATTTTGTACATACATACCTATTTGCGATTCTCAAATAGAGATTTCTTAAAAATCGCTATTTGAGAATCGCAAATCAGCATGATGAAACATATGGCCCTCAGTGATTACTCGCTGTTGATCGAGCCGGCAAATATTATAAATATCGACGTTTCGACCCCTAAAGTATTGTAGGTGGTTGGTCCCTTACGGTGGGGTCTTCCTCAGGACAGTGGAGAAAAGGGGAGAAAGGGGGTACCTAGGATTAAAACATAAGAGACATCTTAGGACTGAATACACAAACACAGGTCTTATCGTTGAACTAGAAGGAGCCTAGGCCTCAAATAATACCATATAGATCTCTTCACTGGGAATCTTGTTGTGGGCGTGTGGGCTCCTAGTGTGTCGAGAGCAGAGGACAGTCACCTGCAAAATTGAAGTGCAGGGTGAGAGAGGCCCACTCATTACCGAGTTGGGTGTAAAAGTGGGAGGAGAGAATCTAACAACTTACTTGGTTGGATAATAGATATCATCAATTTGAAAAGAAGGCCCAAATCGGATTATTCTGTTGGGTCAAAAGATATCTTTGTTCTAAAACAGAAGATCAGAGAATACGCTAAAACAGGACTGCAATAACTGATACCACCACTGGATTAAAAAGTGAATCGTGAAAGGGCACAGGGAAGCGTGCTCGATGGTGAAAGGGGAAACAGAGGTCGTTACCTGATGAAATCATCAAGTTGGGCAAAAACACTCCGTGGCTGTCGCTTCCTGAAAGAATGAACACAGGAAAGGCCTGTTTAAAAAACACACTCTGGTGATAGGTAGGGCGTCTGGGGAAGTGCGTGTAGATCAGAGGCTTACCACAGTCTTTGTAAACCATCAAGTTGGGCAAAGACGCTTGTGCCTGTCGCTTCCTAAAACAAGCATTGGCATAGCCAATAGGTCTCACCTTTGGGAACTTTACAGTGTTTAACCATGCAGCACATGCATACACAGAAGGAAGGACACTGCAAAAACCATGCAAATATGCTAAAAAAAAAAAAGAAATTGACAAAAATAAAATAAGAACTCAAGGACATGCCACATTTAGAATGTTGAGTGGCTTTTGCGTTGTGCAGAGCCAGTGGGGCTGGTGCTTTGCATCTCTGACAAAAGGCACTGACTGCCCCAAATCATACTACCACAGCCAGAGCACATCTTTTATATTGACTTCTGGGAATTGTAGTGCCTCATTCAAAAGTACAACTACCAGTATCAAAGTGCTAATTATCTAAGTAAGGCTAGCTGAACTCCCCGGGCCTGCAATGTTGGCTGTTGCGGTGGAAGAGATTATCTCTTCAGCTTTATACAGGCCTGCTATTACAGCGTAGTACCTACAAACAACACAGTCAAATACTAATAAATACAAATATTCAACAAATTTATACATTTTATACAATTATCACCCATCTCTTCAGATATGAATTTCTCATATGTGTATGGTGTTTCATTCATAGCCATCACTTCATGCTGGCATAGCGTAGCTCATTATAAGGCTGCACGGTTGTTAGAATAGATGCCCAGTGCAGTAGAAGGCATGGCGCATGGAGAATAGATTGGGTGAGCTATAAATCTTGATATACGCTAACGTTCAAGTAATTGCTTTTCTTAAACAACACACGATGCACAGCTTATCCTTCTTGAAAGTCTGCATTTAACAAGCATTTGCAATGCAATAGGTCTCGCATTAGGAAAGTGTGAGATATTGTTATTGTAAATGACAATTTTTTTAATACGTGTTGGCTTTGAAAATATATAAATTAATAGCATTGTTATTCACAAAGCCAATAGCTTACAATTTCCTAATGTGAGTCTTATTGGCTATGGCAATGCTTGTTGGTAGCAAGGAAGGACAGTGCTGTTGTGGTGCTGAGTGATGATGTGGTGATGTCCCCGAGTGATGTGGTGGTGTCCCTGAGTGATGTGGTGGTGCCCCTGAGTGATGTGGTGGTGTCCCCGAGTGATGTGGTGGTGTCCCCGAGTGATGTGGTGGTGTCCCCGAGTGATGTGGTGGTGTCCCCGAGTGATGTGGTGGGGCCCCGAGTGATGTGGTGGTGCCCCCGAGTGATGTGGTGGTGCCCCCGAGTGATGTGGTGGTGCCCCCGAGTGATGTGGTGGTGTTCCTGAGTGATGTGGTGGTGTTCCTGAGTGATGTGGTGGGTGAGGGTGGGTGGGGGTGTGAGGGGGTGAGAGTGAGAGGGTTGTGAGGGTGAGGGTGTGAGGGTGAATGGGGGTGTGTAAGGTGAGGGGGTGTGAGGGTGAGGGAGCGGCAGCCTTTGAAGTCTGATGCCGAGGCACAGACAAATGGTGTGTTATGTGGCTAGCGATGGTGTGCACGCTCATAGATCTCATGAACTGTGTGCGATCCGCAGCCGTTTTGGTAGACTTTTCTTTTCCGCTTACTATAATCTCGCCGGAGCAATGCGCAAGCACATTGGCTCAGGCGAGACCTAAAAATGGCATATGAAAACATAAAAAGTGAATCTCACTGTAAGATTAAATATTGCACAACCACGCCAATAGTTTGAGCTTAAAGTATTTTTTAATACCACGAAAAAACATTGCCCTCCCTCCCTTTACTAGGTGTGCATTCGAATATGCATTTGCAATGGGTATGTGTTGTAGCCACCATGTGGACCCATGTGGCCATTTGGACAGTCCTGGGTTTTTAGCCAATGCTCCTGCATTCTGGGACGTGTAGTTCCACGTTTAACAATGTTGGGATAACGATATAAAAACAAAGTATGAAAAGAGATGCTGGTTGAAAAGCCAGTACTTGCTCACGGTGTCATGCCTGACATTGGGCCATCTGGCAGCTAGTGTTGTATTCATCCTATAACATGGTTTAGACCTGTGCTAAGACCGAATCAGTAAATCTACCATACTCCATCGGGTCTATGGAGATCAAAGGCACGTTAGATTTGTGTATAAGAATTAACACACACCTAGAGTTTAAAAAAAAGATGCTAAATAGCTTGTGCATTCAGATGGGCTCCTTGGCTGCAGTTGCCGTACTCACACACAACTGAAGAGCACTTGGAAAATGACAAGCACTTTCACCTGAGTAAAAGGTGTGTCTGCCTGTGCTCAGTTCACGTTGGTGTGTACTCATGCTGCAGAAACACTGGACTGAAGTGCGGTTGCTGCACGAGGCAGTAAACGTAAAGCGCCCAGTGTCCTGCCAGTTGGCGCCGGTCCGTCTGCTGAATAATGTTTACCTTCTCTCTCCCCCCGCCCCCTCCTTGAAAGTAAAGCCCCTACATTTTCTCTGCCCACGTGGTCCAGGACAGACCTTAACGCCACTCAGTGCTCAGGCAGAAAACTCCAGCGACTCAAGCAAAATCCCCACGGATTGAAAATACACTCACAAAATGCCTGTAAGCCACTCTACTTCACAACATTGTTATGTGCAACAAAACGCTAGGAGGAGGGAGTGGGAGGGGGGATGGGGGCGGGCACAGTGGTGCAGCCACAGTTGTAAAAGGCAGGGAAAGGGTGACACTGAGAAAGGGAAAGATAGGGATCAAAGGATAACAAGCACATGCTGAAGTTGACGAGGAGGGAGTGGGAGGGGGAAGGGGAGGGGATTCACACGCTGTAGAAAGCCTGGCAGCTGTGCACGTTGCGTGCATTTGTGCTCATAACAGCAAGCTGGTGGCCGGCAAAGGTAGCACTTTGAAAACCCCCTTACTAAAAGTCAAGCCTAGCAACAGCGCATGCGCTGCTCTAGGCTCGACCTAAAAATGAACAAGGGACAGGCCTGCTTAAAAACCACACTCTGGTAGTAGGCAGAGCGTCTGGGAAAAGGAGCGTGCAGATCAAAGGCTTACCGCTGTCTTTGTAAAACGTCTCCGTCCGTCAGATGGAAACCAGAGCACAGAGCGTCAGCTGATTAAAAACGGAAGCGCACGGTCGTGACTGGCCGGTGCAGACGCTCAATGCTGGTAAATCCTGAAAGGTACAGGATCAGCATAGATGACAGACTGTGAGGGTTAAAACGCCACTAATTGGAACAACATAGTTCGAGACACAGTGTTTGGTTTGGAAAAACCGGGTGGAAATTTTGCACATTGAGTGAATACAAGTATACATATAGAGAACAGCGCAATTAACAATCATAACAATATATAAACCATACCTATATCACACAGTTTCACTCGTCATTCGAATATGAATGGCCAAATGTCGACAGAGAGAGGAAGCATATTATAAACACTTGGGACTCAATAGATACTGAGTATTGTGTAAAGTTTGTAATTGTTATGTTCCATACTATGCTTCGGTACCACGTTGAGCATTGCATGACACTCAAGCAAAAAGTGAAGAGATCACCCGTGTTACAATCAATATATAGATACGGTTATACAAAAGAATGAGAATATAGGTGTAGCATTACATGATGTTTCTAGTTACCGGGATAGTCAAATTGTCTCAAAACACAGAGTTGGAACAGACATTGTAGTCCAGGTGTACAGGCGCAATTACATTACGAGAGATCCCTTAGTACAACGTTAACATACTGCCTGAACATATTACTGTGATAATAAGGAGCAACTCCATGTATGAATGAAAATACTGTAGCATTGGTTACAGCCTACAGAAGGTCCTTCCAGTACGATGCAGGCTAATTGCGCATGGCTGACTTCGGATTCATTCAAACCATTCTCTATGGAGTCCAGCAAAGACATCCATTTGCATTCCATATATTTAATATTGTTCTAATGCCTCCACCCATAGGGCCAAGGAAGGTCTTCTCGAGTACTATCCACTGGAGTTCGACTGGGCTGTGGTCTGGCGCCCTGAAATGATCAACCAACGGCGCTCCCTGTACACCACACCTTATTCGACTGCAATGCTGTAGAATGCATTCTTTTACTTTCTGTTGTTTGTCCCACGTAGATAAGGACACAGGGACATACAATTCCATAAATCACATTGCTAGTGTTACAATTTGTTGCCTTACACTGACCGCACCTAAAATGGCCAAGTGTCGTTGCTAAATTCCACAGGGATTGGATAGTGGGTACTTCAGGTGGTCTAGGAAAGAACACATGATGTGGTCCTTAACACTCTTGGCTTTCTTATAGGCGTGCATAGGGTGGTTTGTCTTGTTCTATGTCATCTGAAATCAACCCACAATGTCTATTGATCACCTTCTTAATTGCGTTGCAAGTGTCCAGCGATTCTCTTGTTGGGTGTCAACAGGGGCTTACGGGGACTGTACCAAGCCCTTTTCTGTGACCTTTTATTCAGCTGCCTCAGGTAGCCTCTTTCCATGAGGCGATTACTGAGGTCATCAGATTGATCCATATAGTCATGTCAGTCAGTCAGTATTATGTTTTTTCTTTACTAAAGTTTGTAAAGAAAATATAAATACAGGGCTGCATCCCATTGATGCAGCACAGAGTAAAATGCATTGACAGGAACTGCAGTGACTGCGCTTCCTGCCAATGCTTTTATAAATGGCCACCTGCTTGGTGGTCATGTATAAATTAGGCAAGTGGTCCCTTCGTCATGAGAAGAAGTAGTTTACTTTGGGCCATATGTAGGAAGCCTAATTGCGCTCTCAAATGCTGAAATTAGCAGAATTTCAGCATTTGCGATCGCAATTAGGGCGGTGTGCTATGTAGCACACAAAAACCCACATGCAAAATAAGGAATCGCAATATTTGCGATTCCTTATTTTGCAATTGCATTTAAGGAATCGCAAATTGCGATTCCTTAAATGCAATGTAGGAAGCACCTAAGTTGTGCGAATTTTGGCTTAAGGAATCGCAAAATACCACCAACTTCAGGTTGGTGGTAATTTGCGATATCTTTGAAAAATGCACTTTTTGGCATTTTTCAAAGTGCCATGTGGGTCACATACATGCCCTTAGGGCATGTATGTGGGCGACATGTGCACACATGTTAATTTCAGGGGTGCAAAAGAGTGTCCTATTGACACCCTTGCAACCCTGAAATTGCATTCTCAAATTGCGATTCTCTAATTGAGAATCGCAAATTGAGAATGCCTTCCCATTCATTCCTATGGGCCTTCTAGCCCATAGGAATGAATGAGAAAGTATTCCTTATTTGCGAATCTCAATTTGCGATTCGCAAATAAGGAATAAATGGGATTCACAAAAAATTTTGCTAATCCTACTTACGTTGCGTTTTGCGATTCTCTAATTGCGATTCCATAAAAATCGGAATTTGAAAATCGCAAAACACAAATTACCTACAAAAGGCCCTTTGTCCCCATGGGGGAACGGATGCCGTATGCCTGGATCTAAATCAGGCCTTCGGTCTTTGAGCCGCGCAATGGACTGAAACCCACCCAAAGTGAATATGAAAATGTCTGACCTGTAGAGTGCACCATGCCTATATAAGAGACATAATTTTCATTGCAATTTCTGTTTTATTATTAGTTTTTTTCAATAAAGCAAATTTTTGAGTAGGAGTTTGGCTACTCTTTTGATATTAACAACCATTTTGTTGAATAGGCTAATTTTGTTAACTCGCTTATGTGTTCTTCCATGCCATTAGGCTGGCGTGCTGTTGCTAAGTATTCTTCCAGAAAGGAGGTAAGACACTGTCCTTTGCAGCAAGGAGGGTTTTGTGGGGATCATTTCTTCAAAAGTGATCTGCCTGAGCATCCTTATGAGAAGTGTAGGTATTTTCGGGCAGATACAGGGACCTTTGTGAGTGCAACAGTGCATTTTAGGACGTATGTAAAATCCGGGAGGAGTTTGATCTAGGCAGTTTAGCCTAAAAGACTCCCAGTGTCACTGTAGAGAATCCGATGGATTGGCTTCTGAAGCTACTGAATGAAGGAACTCCTTTGGCTACTCTGTTTACTCTGGGGACCTACTGCAGTTTATGAAGAACTGGTGACTTCTTAATGGATGGTATACCCTCAAGCATCATAACATACAATTAGTCCACAGCAGAAGTTGGCAGGTTTTTGAAATCTGGAAGAGGGTGACTCTCTGAAAATGAAAACAAGACTTATGGGTAAGTGCTTTGACGTGGCTGTTAGTCAACATATGAATGCCTTGTAGAACCCAAGAATTAAATAAATGAGAAAACAAGGAAAAGTATAACTACTTTCTTTACTTATACTCATACTTACGATTGCTTTGTTTTACCACAAATCTCTTAAACTAATAGGAATACTCATTACACAACAGCAATCATATTTATTTTTCTTCTTGATGGGGTAAACTTTTTACACTGGGAACCTTTTAAAGAAACACACAACGATTAAGGGCATACTGTTTATTTCTTGTTTTTCTCATTAAGGTAAATTTGGGTATCAATAAAGTGACATAATTCTGACCAGGGTGCACAACTGCAGTGGTTGTGACTATGCAAAAAGCACCTCAGCCAAGTATAATAATCTTATCCTGTTCTCTTCGCCAGGTCAGTGCGGAATACAACTCTGGCAAGATCTGCACACAGCGACTAGAGTCCCAGCTCAAGCAGGTACCATCATTGGAAGGATACTTTTGAACAGATTTTGTGCTTGGGCGCCATTTTACCTTATCTTGGGCATGCATGAGTTTGTTTAAGTATTCCCCTTCCCCTTTTGTGGCGATGCTGTGTTCAAGAATACAGATACAAAGTCCAAATGTTATGATGGACCCATTTTCCTTCCAGTGGGCTCGGGTGTTTCAGCCATTGAGGAACCAATCATCATAATGGAGACTCTGAAAGGAGAGCCAAAGCTATTGGTCTAATGCTCCTCTGACTTCTGGTTAATGTATTTTCTGGCATCGCTGATTGAATTTATCAAGGGGTTCCTGGATATATCGTATCCATATAATGGCATTCCTTTGTGTGGCCACCTACAGAATACCTCATCTAAAACATAGTGGACAAAGTGACTTATTTTCTTTATTTTAAAGCCTACTCTAAAGGGAAGACTTCTGATTTTGATAATGTTGAAGAAAACTATGATCATAAGTTTATTTGCGGACTGTGGGTTAGAGCGGCCAAAGTCCTATTGTCATCCGTGACTGCGCTATCACGAGGCCCAACAAATTTGACCCATAAAGGCAAACTTGTTTCTGTGACGAATCCCTGGCACACTCTTGATAACTTGGCACAGGCAGCAAGGCCTTCCGCTGAAAAAAAAATGATTTTGTTTTAAGTGCACTCACTTGCCACTATCCCAATGTTGCCTAAAGTTATTTAAGAGTCAGTCACAACAATGGGGTGTGCACAACTTTGACTGTGTGTCCAGCAATAATGATAACCATTTCAAACGAGACTGCTTACTTGTATCCTAACTTTCCTTCCCATGAATCTTCCGCTAAACCCCTTCTGGCTGTAGCTGTCTCCTATACACCTGCCGCCTCTGTTTCTAGTTTCTCATATGACAACCTCTTGCAAGTGAACCTCTTACACGTGATTTAGCATGCACTTACCATGCTATTTCACTGAGGTACATGAATTTTGTTAGAACTTTGCGTTGCAAATGGACCAACCCTTCCATCTCTGTAACATTACAAAGACTTTTATTTGTAAGTACTGGCTAGTTTTTCATCTGTGTTCCACATCAATATTTGGCCTGGTGACAATTACAAACGAGTTTATGTGAAGAGGTTGAACATGGGTTTACTGTCTGCTACACTTCGTTAGAAAGCCATGTATTCCTTTGGTGTCTTACCTTTAGCACCATAATGAGTGGGACAGTGCACTATGAGGTAATAAGGCATTGTCGACTCCCTTACCCAGTTTGGTAGTTTGCCATTGGCTGATGTTGCCCTACCTGTACCTCGCGGTGGCCCTGTGCTTTGTACCACAAGGGCTTGCCTAACTTAAGGGTGTTGCTATAACACCGGCCTCAGCCAACTGGCCTGATTCAAGACTTAGATCAGTCAAATGACTAGAATGGGCTACAACAAACTGGCATGGTGTAGCTTCCTCTCTTTTCACTACTTTTCTATTCGACACTGCATAATAACCCTTAAGAATAGTGATAGGGAGGGTGGAGACGTTCTCCGTCCAGGCGAATGCACCATACCAGTTACGGCCAATATCAATGGGACAGAAACTTTCCAACTTCAACTGGGGTCCGGCATTCCACGGTTGCCAAAGTATACTGTTTTTAATCATCTCATAAGGAGGGACTCTTAAAGCCTTTTTTTTCCAATCTTCCTTTCCTTTTAAATTGTTACTCCTTTTCCCCCGGTCCCCTTTATTCTATCATTAGGAAGGTTCACGTTTCTCCTTCCCTTAAAGAGCTGCACGGGGAGCTCACTGCATGCAACTTGCAAGACACCACAGTGAGGAGGGGTCTGATGATGAAGCTTGCCACTTCGGTGAGTCGGGCCTTCGTCCCCTTTTAGGAACAATCCTTCCAACTGAGTCTTTCATAAAGGTATCAACTTCTCACAACAGAAGCCCCAGTATCCTTTCCATCCTGTGCCATTCACTTTGAAAACAACAAGATGATATACCTGGACACCTAACTATGCCCCAAATTTCCCTTCCTCTGTTTTATGTTCACGTGGATCCATGGTAATGCTGCCTGCACATGGCAGGGAGTGTGCGTTACCTGTTGAGTTGGTTATTTTATTTATCTTGCACTTATTTTGGATTGCATTTGAACTTCAGTGATATCTTTTTCATGGTATTAGGGTTCAATTTAACGTGTTATCAATTATTGTGGTGTTAAGAGGAATAAAGTTGATGTGACATCACTTCTGTAACCCATAGATTTTTGATAAATAGACATTGATTTATTTTCTTGCCTTTATTTTGCCATCCCGCGCTGTCCCTCTTCTTCCACCCTCAATGCCTCTATCTTCATGGGGGATGCCTCTACAACAGAAATAGTCTGAATTTGATAAGACTTTGGACTGGAAGAAGATCCTGCAGTCTCATTTTATAAAACAAGAATACAAAATACTGCTGCTTCAAATGAAATAAAGTCTTTATTTCTTTGTGTGTAACTGGTGTATGTTGTCTAATTTACTACAAAGTCCAAAATAGGCCTGTTTATAGGCTGTTTTGCAGAAGATTCCACACCTTTGTTTCTCCTCTCATCCTAGGCCCAATCAGTAGTGGAACGCCAAGAGCAAGACTTTGTACTGGCGATTGAGTCCAGAGATGAGGCAATGAGAGAGTGCCAGAAATTGAAGAGGCAGATGGAGGCTACGGAAGAGAGGGAGCGTCAGAAGGTAAAAAGAAAAAAGAAATTGTGATAGAGATCCTTTTTCAGTATTGGCTTTGCATGACTCTAGATTTAAAGACACCTAGACAAGTCCTTTACGACAGAATCTTTTAATGAAATAGGTTTGTCATAAACACTTATTAATTACATTAAAATCCATTTACAGGAATTAAATTCCAATGGAGCCTGAATTGAGGCACCAATAGTTTGATGTTGACCCATATAACAATCATTTCTATAGATGACTAATAATCACCCAAGTTTTCCTAAGTTAGAAGCAGCTGTTATGGTATTTTCTAAATTAGGTGTGATTTCTTTAGCTATTGTTCTAAAAACCTCAGGGATAACATATTATGGTAAAGGATTGTGCTGTCACGTGGCCCAGATGGACAATGTCCTCTTCCCTATTAACATAGGGCACGTTCCTGACTGTCTGCTGCTTTGTGCATGTTACTACACAAGTTTATTTTTGCTTGTGCCACATTGTAACTTTCACATTACTGTTGTTTTTACACTTTGCTTATTCCTGGGATTTAGCCTGAACACTGTGAACAAGGGCGAACAACAATGCCACTGTTCTGGTCAGTCTCT
Organism: Lissotriton vulgaris; assembly: GCF_964263255.1. Lineage (NCBI taxonomy): Eukaryota > Metazoa > Chordata > Amphibia > Caudata > Salamandridae > Lissotriton > Lissotriton vulgaris. Next base: position 1,037,282,895 of record NC_141699.1, on the reverse strand, counting down.
AGCTCCTAGACAAAACATGTAGATTCAGCTGTTGGTTGGGAACATATATTTTGGTCATATGAGGGTACATGGAAAAGAGGCACGCACTTGGAGAGGGATCTTTCCAGGGAGAAGAGCATGACTGCACCTGTGATGTTGATCTACTATCTATAGACTGAGGTACGGGGCCTGCTGATACCACCCACAGATCTTCTAATATATAATCATCTTGCTTCTACACAAGGGGACGGAGGTTAGGCTACGCTGACCATATTTGTGTTATGCATTTTTCTACTGATTGTGGCACGTATACTGCATACTAGAGCATGTTAGTTAGAATAACTATTTTACATTTTTTCATGTCTGTCAGACCTTATTGTGGACGAGTACAAGAGCATGAGGGAAAGGCTGTATCTTGCAACCCCGATTCCTGAGAGAGTCCGGAGAGTTGTGTTCTGGGGTGTCTATGTTATGTTATGTTAAATATGTTTAAATAGCGCATGGCTACCCCAGCATAGGGCGTCCCAGCACTTGCAGACATGCCAGCCAGAGAAGCGCAGCAGGAAAACAGTGGAGTGAGAATATTATCAGGCAGCCGAAGTGCTGATCATCCTAAATGGAGGCGTACAGCCAGGTTTTAATTTGTTTCCGGAAGAGTCAGTGGTCTTGTGTGGCGCGTGCCTCAAGTGGGATGGAATTCTATAGAGCTGGGGCCATGGACTTAAAGGACCGGCCGCCTGCTCTGCTCTTGCGCACCCTAATGGTGCGAGCAAGGTGGAGGTCTGCAGAGCGTAAGGGACATGTGGGGAAGTAGAAAGAGCAGAGTCCCTGCAGTATTTGGGGGCCTTGGCCATGTAGGATTTTGTGGGTTAGACAGAGGGTTTTAAATTGAATTCTTTGTTTTACGGGCAGCCAATACAGCCGGCGTAGGATGTGTGAGGTGTGACAATGTTTAGGTAAAGCAAAAAGAGTGCGGGCAGCTGCGTTTTGAGACCTTTGAAGTCTTTTAGTGACCGTCAAGTTGGTTCCAAGCATTAGTTCATTACAGTAATCCAAGTGCGAAAGGAACAGGGACTGGACTATTAATTGACAGGTGGGTGGCTCAAAGAAGCCCAAGATGGGCTTGAGGGTGCGTAGGCGGCCGAAGCAGGTACCAGCCACCTTTTTTGCGTGCGACTCAAAAGGTAGTGAGTTGTCCATTAGGACCCCCAGATTCTTCACTTCCTTCTTCGGAATCAAGTGTGGACCCATCGTCGGGGGCCACCACTGATCGTCCCACTTCTGTGAGTCACGGCCAATCAGGAGCACCTCCGTTTTGGAGGAATTAAGTTGGAGGCAGTTGTCCATCATCCAGCTCGAGATGGCCAGGACATCTTCCTGAAATTTTACCTGGTCCAACACGGTGTTATTAGAGAAGGTAAAAATAAGCTGCGTGTCGTCCGCGTACGATATCAATTTGATCTTTCGTTCCTTGGCCAGGAGGGCCAAGGGGAGGACGTACACGTTAAACAGCATAGGGCTGAGGGCAGAGCCCTGGGGGACGCAGCAATTGAGAGGGAACTTGGTAGATTAATAAGGTGGAGCATGAATCTGGAAGGAGCGGTCAGTTAGAAATGACGAGAACCCCGCCAGAGCCCCGCCACTGACCCCGATCTCCCCGAGACCTTTGAGCAGGATCTCGTGGGAGGCAGTGTTGAACTCTGCACTCATGTCAAGCAGGATCAGTGCTGGGGTGTTTCCCAGGTCTTGTGAGGCCCTCAGTTGCTACGTAACTGCCAAGAGAGCGGACTACGTGCTGTGCTTAGCCCGGAAGCCGTTTTGTGACTCATCCAGGATCCCATTAGCTTCCAGGTATCTGGTCAAGGTGGAGTTCACATGCGCTTCCATCACCTTGGCCAGGTACGGCAGAAGAGAAATAGGTCTGAAGTTTTCTGGGAGGGAGGGATCCAAAGTTGGCTTTTTCAACAGAGGGATTACTTTGCCATGTTTCCATGACCTGGGGACTGTGGATGACTGGAGAGATCTGTTGATCAATTCCCGTCAGCAGTCAGGTATAATCACAGGGGAAAGAGTGCATGAGTAGGCAGTTTTGGATATCACAGCTAGCCCACCTCCCCTTCCTTTGGGTCTATTCTAAATAAACATCGAATAGCCTGTCGGAAGGGCCAGGGCTGGGATGGCAGTCGAATCGCTGGTTAGCCAGGTCTCGGTTAGAAAGAGTAGCTCGAGTATATCTTCGTGGTGTTTTACCAGGGACCTACAGTTCAGGCTATATACGTTATGATTTGTGGGCTTGGAGGGCTCTGGTGGTGTCTGGGGGACCTTTGTGTCCTTGAACCCACATTTGTTGCACCATAAACCTGGGGTATCAAGGTGCCAGAGATGGGCCATGCAAGGCGCCCAGTTGCGAAGGGCAAGCAGGTCCTCTCTGGAGTAAGGAGGCATCTGCGCCATCCGACAACCAGGGGTTCTGGCGTCTAATCACTTGTTTCTCAGTGAGTGAGTAGGAGGGCAAGTGAGACATTCTAGCTTGTCGGTCCCGGGCTCATGAGTACTAAGGTGGTAGGGTAACTCAGTCCCTGCCATTAGTGATGTCATGAGTGATGTCACTGACCATGTCATGAGTGATGTAATATGTGACGTCATCAGCAGTGCATTGCACGCGCAAGTTATAGTGAGTCCAACTAACTATAACGTGGAATTTCAATGGTTTTATGACAGTAAAATTTCCAGTTAACTATAACTGGTGTGAAACCTATGGGTTTTCAGTGGATTTAATAGGTTTTTTAAATGCTAATTCCTAACTATAACTGGTGTGAAACCTATGGTTTTTTCAGTGAATTTCTTAGGTTTTTTAAATGCTAATTCCTAACTATAACTAGGGTGAAACCTATGGTTTTTTCAGTGAATTTCAAAGGTTTTTTTAATGCTAATTCCTAACTATAAGTCTCACTTTATAAGTAAGACTGTTAGCGCTCTAGTTGTTCTTTAGAACACTCTGGTACATTCTGTCATTGGGCTATAGTTGCGCTACATCTGGCTGATATTTGGGCTACATTTGTATTTTTTTGTCTCTGGTGGCCATCTTTGGGCTACATTGGGCTACATTTGGGCTACATTTGGGCTCTAACATATATATAGCCCAATATATATTTTTTCAAAGTTAATTTTCTTAAAAACCACTGGAACATATATCTTGAGACATAGCAAAGGCACATCGGGCTACCAGTCACTACAATTTTTCCAATTTGTTTTTTTTGTATATTGGTTTTTTTTTTTGCCCTGGAGTGCTCCCATTGCGCGCCCCGATGAGCACCCCGGAAAGCGTAGTATTTTGAAGCGCCCGGTGCGCGAACTGGGAAGCGTCCCGTTAGCGCCAATGTCACGATCGAAAACAACATTGTGACGTGTCGCGTAAGCGTGACGTATCGCGTAGCCGCGCGATGTGTCTTATGACGCGCTGCGTAAATGCACCCGGAAGCGCTCCGCGGCGCGGCCCGGTGCGCGTAACGTAAGCGCGCCGGAGCGCGTAACGTAAGCGCATCGGGTCATGTGACTTGAAAATAACACTTTTCATTGGTTCTCATCATTTTTTTTCTCCAAATAATGAAAGCCCCCTCCTTTTTTCCTCATTCTAACTTTCTTCATTGAGAGAGCAAGAGCTATTTTTGAGCAAACAATGGCATCACTTGTAGCTGCAGCTGGTGCACCCCCACCACCACCACCACCACCAAGAAAAGAAGGTCCACCACCACAGTTTCTTGGAGGAGAAGAAGAGGAGGAGGAGGAACAACCAAGGCGCTTCCTGCCTGAAGAACCAAGGCAAAGGCACGTTAAAGTGCACTTTATTTGGCAATTCTTTTCTTTTCCTGAAGACCAGAAAAAGGTGAACGCCCCCAAAGTCACCTGTCTTATTTGTGGCAAAGTCCTCTCCAGGGGCAATCCCAAAATGAAATATTCTTTTGGTAATTTTACCCTGATCCGCCACATGGAGAGGTGGCATCTCAATAACTTAGCCCAGGCTGAAGTACAGGAACTTCGAAACAACCCACCCCCTGTGGCCAGCACCTCCTCTACTGAACACTCAATTTCTGGTCCTGAAGGACGCCAAATGGTGCCAAATATTCAACAAAAATTTGGCACCATTAAAATTGTTTGCATTTTCTGTGGCAAAACATTATGTTATGGTGAACTTAGTGTCACCTTAATAAATAATGCTGTGGACAACCACCAATGCAGCAAGAAAAGGAAGCAGTAGTTATTTTCTTTTATTTTGCTCCTGTTGAGCCATTTCCAATTCCCTGTTTTTTGTTTGTTCCCTTAAAAAACACAAAAAAATATAAAATTGTTCAAAAATACAAAAAAAAATGTTCAGAAAAATAATTTAAAAAAATATAAAACAACAAAAAGAATAAAAAAAAGTTCTTTTCAGAACTACCTCCCATTTATAAAATATTGCGAACATTTTTAAACTCTGGCATTCTTTTTTCTCTTTTGTGCGCTTCCCGGTGCGCTCCCCGGTGCGCGTACCGGGCGCTCCCTCCGTGAAAATAAAAAATAAAATTAAAAAATGTTTTTTGCCTCGCGGGGCCCTTTTATAGCCCCCACATCAAACCTAGGGGGTCAGGGTGGGTCTACCCTGCCCCCTTATGGTCATTTCCCCCTTTGTTTTGGTCACCTCTTGTGTCTCGATCCTATCGAGACACAAGATGGCGGACACTCCGGACTGTTTCAAATGTTTACAGACACCCGAGAGCCAATCAGCTTTCTGTGCGCAAGTCGCGTGGCGCGCCCAGAGCGCTCCCCGGTCCGCGTACCGGGGCGCTGCCATAGATATATATATTTTTTTGAACCTAAATTACTCAAAAACCACTGGAGCACATATCTTGAGACATAGCAAAGGCACATCGGACTACCAGTCCCTACAATTTTGCCAAGTTTGGTGCAAATCCATTCAGCCGTTCGGGCTAAAAGTAAGTTTGACCGCCCTATGGAAATTAACATGGGGAAAACACGTTTTGGGACCCCCCTTTTATCTCGGCCCCCGCTTGACGAATCCCCCCGAAACTTTCAAGGAAGGACCGGAGCTCCGCGAGGCAAATTTGAGGAAGTTTTCAGGCAGATTCGTCAACCGGCGCCAAAGTCATTCTAAATAGAATTTTGAGATTTTGCATTGAAAAAATCCTAACTATAACTACCTACTGGCGACCGCCAGTAGGATATATATATATATATATATATATATATATATATATATATATATATATATATATATATATATATATATATATATATATATTTATATTATATTATATTATTATATATATATTATATTATATTATTTATATATATATATACTAGCAGCCCGCCCCGGCGTTGCCCGGGGCAGAAGGGGGCTGGGGGCAGCATTTTAAGCCTCTGTGCACTCCCGCCCGCCCCAACATTGCCCAGACCGCCGCCCGCCCCAACATTGCCCATACCGCCTCCCGCCTGCCTTTGCCTTACCTGAGCCGCCCGCTCCGGACTTCACCGCCACTCCTCGCCGCACGTCACTGCTCCTCCCCGCACGTCGTCATTACGTCTAGGTCGCGGTCAGCACTACGTCGCGGCCGGCGCTAGTTTTAAGGGACTACTTTGTTTAGAAATTTTAATTTTGTAATTTACGTTTTTATTTTAATTTTATGTCGCCTATATCCATCTACACACCCTGAGGATTCCAACAATGTATTGGGTGTGTGGATTGGCGCTGCGGTTCCCGTGTTTACCTTGCCAAAAGTTTTCTGTTCTCTCTTTATACTAGTAGTATAGATAAGATATATATATATATATATATATATATATATATATATATATATATATATATATATAATAAAGTGATTAGCAATATCTGTCACAAACCTCTCTTTTTTTAACTGCAAATACTAAAGGAAATGCAAGCCCATTATAAAACATAGACTATGCATTAAACGGACCCTGCACCTTTAAGGGTTCACTCTTGCTCAACTGTCCCATCATGTGGGAGGTGTAACAGTTAGGTTAGTTTATTTTTCTGGCTCCTGTAAGCAGGATTCTTGAGCATGGAACTCTGCCTTTTTTGGCTTTATTTTTTCAGAAACCCCTTTGAAAGCTCCTTGATCATTTTCACTCAGTCTCATTAAGACAGGAGATATTCCAGCTTTTTCTGACTGGAAATGTTAATCTTTTTCTTTCAAAAATGCCTCCACTCTTTGTGCAGTGCCCTATCTGTGAGAAGAAAAAAGCCCTGTCAAACCCTCACAGCTCTGCATAGTATGCCTTCTGGTAGATTGTCATCCAGAAGATTGCGAAAACAGCAAAAGGTGTCAAGGTAAACCCTGAAAGACAGACAGAGGATCAGACTGCTAGGGCTTCAGGAGAGGCATCAAGATTCAGCCTCAGGACGTCAGGAGGGGCAAGGAGGGCATTTACCACCTACCTCTGTACACTCTTTCCAAGCTACAGACTACCCAAGAGGTAGATCTAAAGAGCGCAAAAATTCACTTGACAAACGTCCTTCTCCGTTGACGTTGATGCCTATGATGTCGGAGACAGGTACTGTGGCAACTTCCTCACTGTCCAAAAAAGGGTCATCACCATCAAGACATTACCGTAAGTTGACATTGAGACCAAAGTCGATGTCGAGGCAAGGACTGCCATCAACGGGACACAGCAAAGTATTTAAAACCTTACTTTTGGATACTCTGAAGGTTGTAAGTTTGGAGAAGAAGAAAGAGTACAGAAGGCGGTACAAACCTTGCGAAAGCTAAATTACTTCCCAAAGACAGTTCAAACCCCTCAGTGGCAGCCTCACCAACAATTGTCGCAACAGCAACAGCAAAGACAGTCCTATAAACACCGGCGCTCCTCCAGAGGTAGAGGAGACCATCAAATATCAGCCACTATGGGAATCATCAGCAAAAACAATTGTTCTTTTTTTTCCTCCTCTGGGAGGGGTGAGAAGCATTTCAAACCATGTCCAATTGGCACAACATACCAAAACACAAGTGGGTCTTGAATATTGTTCAGAATGTATATTCTCTCAAATTCAAATATCCTCCTCCTTCTTATATACCATCAAAGGTCTATTTTCATGTACATCAAAATTTACTTTGTGAGGAGGTAAACACCTTCTTGCAAAAGAATGCATTGGAAAAAGTGCCTTCCTTTAATCAATCAATCAGCGAATTTGAATAGCGCGCTACTCACCCGCTAGGGTCTCAAGGCGCTGGGGGGAGGGGGAGTTGCTACTGCTTGGACAGCCAGGTCTTGAGTTGTTTCCTGAAGGAGAGATGGTTCTGGATTCGCCGTAGGTGGATGGGAAGGGAGTTCCATGTCTTGGCCGCCAGGTAGGAGAAGGATCTTCCTCCGGTGGTGGTTCTGCGAATTCGAGGGACGGTGGCGAGGGCGAGGCTGGCGGAACGGAGCTGGCGGGTGGGTGTGTAGAATGTCAGGCGGCTGTTGAGGTATTTGGGGCCCATGTCGTGGAGAGCCTTGTGTGCGTGAGTGAGAAGTCTGAACGTGATCCTCTTGTTGACGGGGAGACAGCGCAGGTCTCTTAGATGGGCAGAGATGTGGCTGTGACGGGGGATGTCCAGGATGAGTCATGCCGAATCGTTCTGTATGCGTTGTAGTCTTTTCTGGAGTTTGGCTGCGGTGCCAGTGTAAAGGGTGTTCCCTTAGTCCAGTCGGATGGTGGCGAGGGCCTGGGTGACCGTCTTCCTGGTTTCGGTGGGGATCCATCCATTTATTACGGTTACTTTACGGTCTAAAGTTAACAAACAAATGTAAAAAGAAAGAAAGGTTCAGGATGTTCGTATTACACCAAATATATCCTCAGTTACGCCAGAGAAATTGGATGTGTGTAGTAGACTTGCATGATGCTTATTTACATATCTGGGTAATAAACATAGGAAGTTCCTAAGAATAAAGGTAAGGGGACAACACTTCAAAGTTCTTCCCTTCAACTGCAAGTTAGCTCTTTGCACTATTACAAAGTGTATGGCAGTAGTTGCAGCTCAGTCACCTATGAAAACAAGAATATTTTGCATGCTCATATATGGGTGACTGGTTGATAAAGGCATTGTCTCCAGTTAAAGCGAAGAACATTTGCAATCAGCAAGGAATATCTTACAAAACCTAGGTACAAGGGATTCACTATTTAAGTGCAATTTTCGACACCACTGTCATAAAAATATTTCCTTCAGAGGAGAGACTATTTATCAATCCAACAGAAGTGTTAACTGCTGAAAAAAACTCCCCATGTAACAGTGCGTCAACTTTCTTCGTTTCTGGGATCAGTGGCATCAAGCATCTGTCTAACGCCGAATGTCAGCCTCTAAATGAGACTGTTGCAGCAATGCCGGGAGGATCATTGGAGACAGAAATCAGGAAGTTGGAAAAACAAGATAACATTAACCCAACAAGCGACACAATCATTCCCTTGGTGGGGAAAAGCCCCCAATTTACTGAAAGGAATTCCTTTTCACAAGGACATACCTACTCAAACTATAGTGACAGATGCTGCTATCCTAGGATGGGGTGCTCATATGGGTCTTTTTAAACTCGGGGTGCCGTATAGTTCCTATAAACCTATACAGGATCTGCGTGTTTAGACAGCATACACTGTAGGATTGGTGTCCGGACTGGTTCTCGACACCCCTACCGAGTATGTTAGCCTGTATACCAGCTAGCTGAAAGTGCTACTAGAAACCCCTCTTACCAAGGAGAGAATAGTTCTTGGCAACTATCGAACATGACAACCCTGTCCCATCAGGATCGTGGAAACAGTATGATACTTTTCGCTCAGTCACTCATGCTCACTTTGTCTCAGAGGGATACACAGAATAAACGGTGGGGACGTTTTTCAATAAGCATTTATTGAACCAGTTTCATTCTAATGTAAAATAGGTGTGCTGTAACAACCATGAGACAGAAACTGATATAAATGATCGTAAGCACCAGCAGAGTAAAAGGATGGTAGATTTCTACCATAGTACTAAAACCATGAATACAGGCATGTATAAAAATACATGACAATACAATGCTTACTCCTACTATGCAACCCTAACTAGATGTACCTAAATGTACTTTGCATGAATGTAGGTGTGAAAGCAAAGAATCCCTCTAGGATAAAGTCCACCCCATTATCTGAAGGGAGAGACTGTGGGACCCGTCTTGGTCTTGAGATGGACACCCCGCAAGGGATGTCAGACCAGTGTGAGCTGGAGTGTCTGCGAGCAGGATCCTCAGCGTCTCGTCTGTGTGTCGGCATGGAAGTCCTTTTCTCCTCTGCCTGTCTCAGCAAAGATATGGTGTGTGTATATATACCCAAAGTGTTACCCTCAGGGGATATACCTTGCTGTGTCATGGCGGACTAGGATGATGGAAGGAATGACCCTAATACATAGGTATTATGCAGGAGATGGTAGGCCTGCTTTGATTCCTTGCATAATGAAAGAGGCTTAAGCTTTTCGGAGAAAACCCCATGTCATCTTTAGGTATTACGGTATCTAGGTAAAAGGTCAATACTAAGAACCGTTATGCAGTATAATATTAGGGTAATGTAGGTTAAAGGTGCATTCATTACCTGAGCCGATAGAGGGTTTTCCATCTAGCTCTAAAATATTTTCTCAATTCATTCAAAACAACTTCACCATGTATAATCTGAACAAGGGATCACATTTGAGACGGTTGTAACTGTAAGCTCAAGCCATTTAGATTTTGCTTTTGGCAAATAACCTAACAATTACGGCAATACATCTACCAGGAGGGCACAGTGAGCAGTCAGATGAAATAAGTCATATTCCCTAACCTACGATGGTTGATTTTAGCAGCTTGGATCCTGAAGCCATACAATGCGGGCATTTAAATCTTGCACAAGATTGCATGAACATTTTAAAAGAGACGAAGAGACCATCCACTAGAACAGCATATCCTCGCAAGTGGAATTGATTGTGCATAAGGTGCTTTCAGAATAACCATAATCCCATTTCATATCAAGGAGAGGCAGATATCACCATAGATTTTTCACATGGCAAAATCTGGTCTTTCTTTATCTTCCATAAACGTTCATCTCGCAGCTTTGACTGCATATAGGAAATCTTGAAAAACCTCTTTTATCAAATTACCAGTAATAAAGGATTTTCCAGAAGGGATTAAAAAAGCTTTCCCTCTATTAGGTCTCCTTTCCTCCATTGGAGCTAAATATCATCCTTTTAAAATTGATGAGTCCTGTATTTGAAGCCATTCACAAGGCTGCTTTACAGCATTCATCATAAAAGACAGCTTTTCTAGTAGCTATTACTCCTGTTCAGAGTCTGAGAAATTCACTCTTTATGCACAAAAGAGCCTTGTAGTGTGTTCCATAAAAATGGAGTTGTAATAAGAACTCGCTCCTCTTTTCTTCCAAAAGGTTTCCATGTCAATCAGATAATTTCCTTACAAACATACTTCCCACACCCCTCTAATCTAGCAAAAAGAGATTTTAAGTTATTGGATGGGAAAAAGGTATTTAAATTCTACTTGGATTAAACAAAAGAAATCAGAAAATCCGATCATCTATTTGTGAACCTTTGATCAACTTAGAACTGTATTCTTTGCTTCTAAAGAATCCATTTCTAAGTGGATTATTTCTTGCACAGTTCTCTGTTACCAACTGGCGAATAAAACTTTGGCTTGTACACCTAAGGCTCATTCGACTAGAGAAAGGCAGCAACTATGGCTCTTTTAAGAAATATACCTATATCAGAAATCTGTAAAGCTGCTACATGGAGATCAATGTATAACTTTCCTAGGCATTATTTTCTGGATTCAGATTAGAGGGCTGATACACAAGTAGGTCGAACCTCTTTAAGGAATGTGTTTGCATAATAACTGGAAATTGCTGTATTTCGTCTTTTTGTCTACAAAATATTGGTGGTGGGATAAGTTTGCTAATCTATTCAGTCCTTATAACATTTAACGAGGATACCCTGGAAGAGAGGCAACTGTTGCTTATCTGTAATCCTGGTTCTCTTCCCGCAGAATACTTCTGAAAGTCATAAGCCAAGCCTGCCACTGATGGAGCGGTAATTTCTTCTGGTAGTTTCTCAATGCAAAACCCTCATGCTACCTCTAATTTATCGCTCAAAAGGTGTTGGGCCCTTCACACCATGTATTACCTTCAGGAGACTTTTAATAAAGATGAACAGTCAAAATACAATTATTATTGTAAGCCAATAAAGAGAGTTGTTGATTATTTTAAAGGGTTTTATTTTCTAGTCAAAAGTTAATTTTTCTCTGACCCTTTATTCATTAATAAAATATCAATCAGGTTACAGAATTTGGAAAACAGGAGAAATAGCATTAATACAGAACATATTACAGTCTGCATATAAGCATAACATATAGGAATGTGGCGCAAAATGTCATTCAAAATTCTTAAAGAGTTTCTAAGAAAAATATAGTCTTGCAAGGCTAATCAAATAGTTTGCAAAAATCTCCCATAAAGAGAAATAAATGCATAAAACAAATAAATCTTTTCAGGCCTAATTAATTAGTCAAAGCATAACTGAAAGTTTAGCATCTAAATCTAAAAAGCCTTTCTATCTGTTTGGTGCCCTGTGCATCTCTGTGTCTAAAGAGGAAAGCAGCCCCTCCTTCACAGGCCTCAAAGGAATGTGGCCTGCAGTGCCAAGATATGACGTGGAAGCAAGAAACCTCCCCCTGACTCTCCTCGGACGCACCTCCCCTTCAGCAATCTCCCGGGACGGTTCTCGTACCTAACCCATAGGATGTCTGGCCTAATCTGTTCCTTCTCTCAAGAGCTCACACACGCCCCTAATGAGCCTAGAAGCCAGCTGAGCTGAGAAAGCCAGCCCCTCCTCCGGAGAGGTAGTATTTATACACAACATTTTGGCAGACTACACAAAATGTTTCAACTTTCAGGAAAACCTGTACCTGATTGGTCCGTCATGATGGCATGAGTTTGCACAACCCTGACTCATTCTAAAAACCTGACTATATCAGTTTTAACAAAGGAAGCATACATAATAAATACATTTTATAAGTTTGCAACAATTGCTAGGGAAAATGTTTCTATAGTTTCCCTTCCTTCCTTCACAGAGCAGTCAGATGGATACTTTTAACTAACTGGTACATTGACACAATCACAAGAATGTACAGTTCAAGGTGTCCTTGACTTCTTTGTGGTTTGAGTCAAGCTGCCACAGTCTGCGCATGCTCCCTTCTCTTTCAAAGCAAGCCATAGATTTGCTGGTTTCACAGGCAGCCATTTAATGGTAGGCCCCAAAATAAAAGAAACACAAAGATAATATTAATTTCATGTATAAATGTTTACCTAGCCAAGCTACTAGTGTAAAGCAGCTTTTCTATTATTTATGAAAATAAATGTGCAATGTGCTACAAAGAAAAAGAGGTGGTATTAACTGAAAATATTTATCAAAATATGCAACAAGTCAAAGTCTTTTAAGGCAGGAATAGTGGATTTAGGGATGAGCTGGGAAGAGAGAAACATATTCTATTAATCTTCAAAGCTAAAAAGGCCACTTTTCTCTACATTGCAAAAACACATGTTAATTCAGCAAAAGCGTTTCAGACTAAATAGGCCTCACTTTCATGTTTTTCATGTGCCATGTTTTTAACTTGCACCAAAATGTGTGTGGCAATTTAAATGCAGTCTGTCTGAAGCACAAAAATGAAACAATGCCTGACTGCAGATGAAATCGGCTCCATCAATCCACCCTTCTGATGATTCAAATCATAATAAATTGATTTATAATTCATCACACATATTTCATTTTCAAAAGTGATATATTTTATTTTATTTTTTAAATTGCAAAAGCTGAGCATATAACAATTTTACTTCTATTTCTAAGGCAAACACAAGTCTATCTGTAATCAGATCGTATATAGCCAAGCTCAATTGTTTTAGTGCAGAGTTCTGTAAGTAGCTTCTTGGAACAGTTAGTCTTCTTTAAAATATGTAACTAAAATAATAAAAAAGAATTCAACAGGACATTTTCAGCATTTCTTTGCTCTTTGTCATCTTCTTGCCTTCAAAATGGCTCATACAGTGTGGCATTCTCTACCTTTTCAATGCAAATTAGACTACTTAGGTGCTGAGAAACTCTGACAGAGCACCATCAATCCTTTGCACTTTTTCAACCAATGCCTTTCACTCTTATTTTCACTTTGATCAGATTCAGATGTTTCACCACAGCATCTCTCAGATCAAAGCCGTTGCACCATCCATTATGCAGATCTTGTGTAGCAGCTGCAATCTGGTGAGAAACTGCACATTGTACATCAACCAGACCTACACAGCAATGGCTAGTGTTCACATCATTGTTTTCCACAAGTGCATTTGCATATGCATTTTCAAGCCACTTTAGTGTTGGTGAGACACCGTCTTTTGCAAAAGGTAACTCAGTGCTGCCATTGTGTTGCTTTATTATGCTTGACACTTCAGGCAGATAGCTGCAATCCATTCCTTGTCCAATCTGTTGTTCTGCACTCATTATCTTTGAGACCACCGTATGATCTGATTTCAGAGAAACTGGCAATCTATACCTGGGCATCAGTCTTTGCAATAACACTTTTGCCACTATGCAGTTGTCACTTTTCCCAAAAACAGTTCTGATACAACCCTGTTGTGCTGCTTCTGAAATATTTTCTTGAGCCTCTTTTAATTCATCTGTGAAGATTCCATAGAATGTACATGCTAACAGAACACAAATGTGTGCAACTGAATAAGCATTTCTCTCTCCCATGACAACAGTGCCTCTCATTTGAGCAGATATACTGCATGTTATGGTAAGGGCAATCAATTTCGAATTTTGGGCTGAGGTAACTACTGAAAGCCATGAAGCTTTGACAACATAATGTATAAGGAGCAAAGCATGTGCTGCTTTTAATGTGTCACCTTTCAAACATTGGCCATCTACAAAATGGACATTGTTGGGCTGACTCAGACATTTATCATTAAAGTCTGATTTTGGCTTTATGCATATTTTCATGATATTTAGACACTCATATTCAGTTTCATCACAATCCAATTCATTTGCTGACATTTTTGTGAAGTTAGGGTCAAAGGTCTTTGGGCAATACATCACAGACCTTTGAATACAGTCATCTTTTTGAATAGGCAATGAGAGAGTGCAGCCCTCCCTCTCACTGCAAATTGGTGTATTTTCTTTCAAATAAACTTTCATTCCTAGTGCTGGGGCGCAACATTCTTTCTCTTTCAACTCTAGGAATGCTTTTGCGCAATTGTTGTCCAATGGAAGCGGATCAGACACATCCTCATGTGTCAGCCTCAGTAAAGGCTTAGCCACTAGGGAAAGGTTTCTACAGCAGCTAACCATTCCCAAAAATGTCCTGACTTCTTTCTTTATTTGAGGTGGATTCATCTTGGAAATTATTTCCACCCTTTCTGGTGACACCTTTCTACCTCCCTTTCCAATTTTGTGTCCCAGGTATTCATCTTCTTTTTGACAGTACTCCTGACTATTCTCATGCATTGGCACTGTGACATGGACTTTGCAAAAATCAATAAAAGTAAGCCATTCTTCAGCACATGGAATGTGAAAAAATGTATTGGCTGGATTCGGTACCACAGGACAACATGGAACAAATATGCTTTTAATCTCCTGCACTATTCTGTTCTTTTCATTTATTTTCTGTGAACCTTTGATCAGAAAGTTACACAAACTTCCAATCAATTCCATCAAAAATCCTTTTATTGGTAAAATTTCTGCAACTGATGGTGTTCCTGAATACATGTCATTTGGTTCTAATTTTAATAAGACATGTTCTGCACATTTTATTAATCTGGCATCCTTCTCTGTGAATTCTCTTATTTCTGTGTTTATTATTTTTTCCAAATCAGAAGGTAATTTTTCAACTGTCTTTTCTGACAATAATGCTACAGCTGTTTCTTGTTGGGCCTTTTTAAAATGTACATCCTCATCAGGAAAATGAGCATTATCTGATGTACAGTATTCTGTGCTGTTTAATTCGCAAAACAATTGTTTTTCTGCTAGGCCAGAATCACAGACAACAGTTTTGCAGTTTTCCTCAAATGGGCCTAATTTTGGTGCACATTTTTCTAAAACTGGGTTTTGTAATTTCTTTGTTTAAAACTCCTGCATTTAAATCTGGACTTTCCACTGCCTTCACAATGGACTTGGTAAATTCAGAATTGTGAGTGTTAAAACTCTCATTTTCAAACACAGCAACCTGTTGAACTGGGTTCTGATTTTGTCTCTGGAAATAATTCACATTTTCTCTGGACATCTTATTTAAATTAATTTTAGCATTGTCCATATTTTGTGGGACCATCTTTGCTTGAAAAATCCTGCCATAGGTACCTGTCTCTGAACTGACATTTGCATTTGCTTGGCTGGTATATTTTGCATCTGCATTTCTCCATGTTTTTGTGCATCATGTTTAAAGTTATTTTTCTTCTTCCAATGCTCAAATCTGCTATAAAGATGGCAAAAGGACATATTTTCCAGCAGTACAACATCCATACCTGAATTTGCACAAACCAAACCAACTTTACTTCCATCCTGTGTTCTTTTAATCTGTACCCAATCAACATTCTTTGCTGGCACTCTGCCCTTCAGGAAAATAATCACTGCTATGTTTTCCTCCATATCAACAGAAAATGATGGTGCATTCATGCAAACCCTTTTCATTGTCTCCTCACCTGGCCCTTGAATAACTTTAGATTCAAACAACAATTTAGTCTGCATGGCAATGTAAAAGAACATTTCCAAATTAATGCACAACTCTTTTAAAATCTCAACAAATCCAATAACTTGTGGGTACCACAGCATAATTATGTCTCTCAATTGTGGGAATGTGTTCAGAAATGCTGCAAGTTCACTTTTATTCTGTGGCATAGGAACATGCACTTCTCCCACCTTTTCTCTCAATGAGTAAGCAAAAGCTTCTCCCTCATTCTGCTTATTATTTTTCTCAACTAAATCTGGTGGCTTCTTTTCCTTATCCAGTTTCCTTGCTAGGTCTGGTGGTTTCTTTTTCTTCTCATGTTTTCTTTCCCATTTGTCTCCTAATTTCTCAAACCCATTGCATTTAAAAATATACTTTATTTCTGCAATGTACAATTGCATTCCTGAAGAAAACATTTTCTCATTTGCTTCATCATCCATATGTACCCTAAAACATTTCTGAGATGGAAAACCTCCTGAAACATCAATTTCATAATTTTGAGCCAAATCTGTCAGGCCATTATGTGTAGTTAATGCACATACAGCTGTTTCCTTACTCAGGGAAATTAATTCATTTTCCTGACACTGGTTCATATTTTCATTATTTAAACAGCATGGACTGTTATTTTCTCCATGTTCAAGTGCTGAATTTAAAAGACTAAGCTGTCTCTCTTTTTCAGGGCCTGTGTTAATATGTTCTCCCATGTTTTCTATCTTTTTAATCACTGCTGCTTCCTCAAAGCAGGTTTGAGAAATCCCATTTTCAAATATATTTATTTTATCCTGAGCTGTAGATGTTGTAAAGGCCATTTTTCCCTCACCTTTCAGTGCTTGGGGTAATTTCTGTTCAATAATCTGTGTATTCTGAGTTTCTGAAATAAATTCTGCCATAATCACTCCTTTTGCAGCTCTTTGAACCTTTTCAGTAGGGACAATATTAATTGGGACAGTCATAATTTTTCTATGCATTATCTGTGCATCTGCAGTTAGCAATTCCTGGACTGAATCAGGCGCATTTGAAGCAGTAACACCGGGAGGTATCACTGTCAGTGCTGAATCAACAGGTAATGGGTCAATCTGAAATGTTTGCACAGTTTTCTCAATCTGTGTTTTTCTCTGTTCAACAGAAGCAGTAGCCACTGTAGTGCTTACTAGTACACCATTTTCATTATTTTTAATGGGAACCACATAAAGTGGTGGACACTCAGTTAACAATTCGTCCATTATTCCTTCCACTGAATCATTATTTATTTTAAGATCTTTATCATCATTAATTCTCTTCTCCTATATTTGGTGCTTTACATTTTTATCCTCACTTGCTTTCTCTCTTGCTGTCTTTTCCCACAAGCTTAAGGCCTCAAATTGTGCAGCTTTAGATGGTGTTTTTATTTCACATAACACTTCCCTTAATTTGTCAATAATTTGCAATTCAAAAGTACCATCTTTTGGAAACCTCAAAACACCCTCTTTTTCAGTAATCTTGCACCATTGGTGAACCCACATACATGTATTTTGTCCCAAATTGGTAGACGTAAAATGCACAGGTGTTCCTTCAGGAGCATCACCAATAAAAAACGATTTTTTCACTTTACCTCCTAACAGCTTCTTTAAACCTTCAAACATTTTCATTTTTGCAATAGTTCAATGCAATTTCTTTTTTCCAAAGCTGTCAGTCTCAATTTTAGTCAGTTTCACTCCTACCACTGACCCTCCACAAAATCAAAATGCAATATTTCTCTTAATCAATAACTCGGTTAGTAACAACATAAATACATTCGCTACTCTGTCTGTTGTGCTAAATAAAGGATAGATTTATATTCACTACGAGTAACACATTCCGCTTACCCTTCACAAAGTTAGACCTTCCGTTTACTCTTCAAAGACTACAGGTAAATCCCTTCCGCTTACCTTTCACTCAAGCTCAGAAGAACCTGCTACTCCTTTGGACTTATCCTTCAGGATATATCTTAGGCCAAAGTTTCAACAGCGAACCCTTTTGCTGTCACTCAAGCTCAGAAGAACCTGCAACTCCTTTAGTATGACGCTTTCTAGGTTATATCAGACCAAAGTTTCACCAGCGAACTCTTTGCTATCAATCACTCACACAGAAAATAGTCCCTAATTTAACACTGCCAGCCCTACCCAGCTTCTCAGTGTTATTCCAACAGACGAGTAACCTCAGTGCAGTGTGGCTTCCATTTACCACCCGCTATTCCTTCCCGGGATTCCACAGGTGTGCATACCTGCGTGTTCTAGACAACATAGAACAAGACACTAACTTAACATAAAGAGTTAAAACATGTAATCAATAACCAAAAAATTATATCCTATGAAATTACCAATATATTCAATAACACCATCAATTCAAAATGAGCAAAATGTCACCAACAGTAAAAACCCTTACTATTTTCAGCGCTTTAAAAAAACATGCTAGCATATTAACAACATTTCACAACCCTATTCATACTCACACCACTTCTTGCATCACCTTCCAGTACTGCTTTGCCAGTCTTCAGGTTCTGAGCATTGGAGTCAGGAATCAGGACTTGGACATTTATCTAACTTGGGCAATTATTTTACCTCCCTCTTAAGGTCAATGATCCATTAGTTGATGGTGAAATCAATAATCCTTAATCCCCAAACTAATCAATAATGACCATCCTCTGCTTACCAAAAACTGATGGAGCAGTAATTTCTTCTGGTAGTTTCTCAATGCAAAACCCTCATGCTACCTCTAATTTACCGCTCAAAAGGTGTTGGGCCCTTCACACCATGTATTACCTTCAGGAGACTTTTAATAAAGATGAACAGTCAAAATACAATTATTATTGTAAGCCAATAAAGTGAGTTGTTGATTATTTTAAAGGGTTTTATTTTCTAGTCAAAAGTTAATTTTTCTCTGACCCTTTATTCATTAATAAAATATCAATCAGGTTACAGAATTTGGAAAACAGGAGAAATAGCATTAATACAGAACATATTACAGTCTGCATATAAGCATAACATATAGGAATGTGGCGCAAAATGTCATTCAAAATTCTTAAAGAGTTTCTAAGAAAAATATAGTCTTGCAAGGCTAATCAAATAGTTTGCAAAAATCTCCCATAAAGAGAAATAAATGCATAAAACAAATAAATCTTTTCAAGCCTAATTAATTAGTCAAAGCATAACTGAAAGTTTAGCATCTAAATCTAAAAAGCCTTTCTATCTGTTTGGTGCCCTGTGCATCTCTGTGTCTAAAGAGGAAAGCAGCCCCTCCTTCACAGGCCTCAAAGGAATGTGGCCTGCAGTGCCAAGATATGACGTGGAAGCAAGAAACCTCCCCCTGACTCTCCTCGGACGCACCTCCCCTTCAGCAATCTCCCGGGACGGTTCTCGTACCTAACCCATAGGATGTCTGGCCTAATCTGTTCCTTCTCTCAAGAGCTCACACACGCCCCTAATGAGCCTAGAAGCCAGCTGAGCTGAGAAAGCCAGCCCCTCCTCCAGAGAGGTAGTATTTATACACAACATTTTGGCAGACTACACAAAATGTTTCAACTTTCAGGAAAACCTGTACCTGATTGGTCCGTCATGATGGCATGAGTTTGCACAACCCTGACTCATTCTAAAAACCTGACTATATCAGTTTTAACAAAGGAAGCATACATAATAAATACATTTTATAAGTTTGCAACAATTGCTAGGGAAAATGTTTCTATAGTTTCCCTTCCTTCCTTCACAGAGCAGTCAGATGGATACTTTTAACTAACTGGTACATTGGCACAATCACAAGAATGTACAGTTCAAGGTGTCCTTGACTTCTTTGTGGTTTGAGTCAAGCTGCCACAGTCTGCGCATGCTCCCTTCTCTTTCAAAGCAAGCCATAGATTTGCTGGTTTCACAGGCAGCCATTTAATGGTAGGCCCCAAAATAAAAGAAACACAAAGATAATATTAATTTCATGTATAAATGTTTACCTAGCCAAGCTACTAGTGTAAAGCAGCTTTTCTATTATTTATGAAAATAAATGTGCAATGTGCTACAAAGAAAAAGAGGTGGTATTAACTGAAAATATTTATCAAAATATGCAACAAGTCAAAGTCTTTTAAGGCAGGAATAGTGGATTTAGGGATGAGCTGGAAAGAGAGAAACATATTCTATTAATCTTCAAAGCTAAAAAGGCCACTTTTCTCTACATTGCAAAAACACATGTTAATTCAGCAAAAGCGTTTCAGACTAAATAGGGCTCACTTTCATGTTTTTCATGTGCCATGTTTTTAACTTGCACCAAAATGTGTGTGGCAATTTAAATGCAGTCTGTCTGAAGCACAAAAATGAAACAATGCCTGACTGCAGATGAAATCTGCTCCATCACCACTTCCCGGATAATGATTGACTACAGAGTTTTCTATTTTGTGCTAATTCCTTAATCTCTTTAAAAATGAACTGACCTGTCACCATCGTGCATGCTTGAAGTCTGGAACAAGAGTGAACCCTTAAACATGCAGTGTCAGCTAATGCTCTAGCTGCATAGTCTGTTTTACAGTGGGGCTACGTTTCCTTCAGTTTTTCCATTTTAATAAAAACAAAAAAGGTTTGTGACCGATATTTTTAATCGCATTATTATATCCGTGTTTCCACATTTGGGGGAATAATTTTTTTAATAAACCATAAATGAGATTTAGCCATTTTTTACTAAACCTGTATATGTATATATGTCTTTTCAGTCTTTTACAGACTATATATATATATACATATGTGTGTGTATATTTATATGTGTGTGTGTGTATATTTATGTGTGTGTGTATATTTATATATGTGTGTGTGTATATATATATATATATATATATATATATATATATATATATATATATATATATATATATATATATATATATATATATATATATATATATAAATATAAATATGTAAGTTTTTATTTTACAAAGCGCTCCGTGATCACGCACGTGGGTGGGACAATTTAGTGCTCATGAGTTTGATGATGGTTCCCTGGGAAAATAAACAAGATCACAGGTAAGAATCTTTTACTTCTTGAACATCTCCTTCCCTCAACTCTATTCCAAGCCTCACAAGGAGAGCTAGTGATTTCATCCTCGAGGATCCGGAGGACAGGGTATAGGCAAACGGCCTCCTCCACGTTCCGGTCGCAATAGACCTGAGAACATCAGCCTGTCCTCGTTTTCTATGAGGCGCATCCTACTCGAGCTTTGAGTTTTTATTCTTCCTGACTCCAGAATCTGGATGTTATTAGACCTGACTGTGATTTACAGTTAGGACATAAGGGCCTAGGGTTGGGTGCACCTTAGCGTGTGCATACCGCCCAGATTCCTTCTTCCTTTTTTTCACTTTTGGTCCTGACGAAAACCTGGGAATCTCCAACACAGATTGAAACATGTAGACCTTAACACCTGCACATAGATATAGTCGGTCAATTTAACCAACTCCATATCTGTATTTGTTTTTATTTATTGTCCAGTAACCTCTGAATAAAGTTTTTTGAAGGTACACTGCTCCAATTTTTAACTCCCTTTTAGCACTACACTCACAAAAATTACTCGCTCCACTGTTATCAGGTGTTGCAGCACACCCGGATGGCACTTGGCTGTCCAGGTGGGACCCCGATGATGAAGCATGTCACCAACCAGGTTGGTGAGTGAGGGTTTTTTTTAAAAAAAGGAACAAGTTCCTTTTGACTTCATCCTTCTTTCCCCATACTTCATTAGGAACACCTTGGTCCAATGGTGCTACTCCTCTTTTTGTTCATACAGAGCTAGTGATTTCACCAGCATTTGGCCTCTGACCCAGAGTTGTTTCTGTGGCCTGGGAGTCTGGTGATTCCTTTTCAGTCTTCTATCTCAGGTGATTGTTGAATTTGACACCCAATGTTCAGTTCCAGGCAAGTCCAAAAATTATTTCTTCTGCCTTTGGTGATAAAGACCAAAGCTTGAGCACTCAATATAAGGCCAGTCCCAGCTCTTTCCACAATGGGATTGCATTTCTCCCCTATCCAGAGTGAAAAATGACTGCATTGTTTTCCTCTTGGCTGGCAGTGGCAAGCATATCCTCAAATTCATCTACTACAAATTCTGTATTATGATTCAAAACCTCCATAGTCCAAAAGTGATTGTGATACTAATATCTTCCAGTAGAGCCTGGATACTAATTTAGAATCAAATTCAAATTTATTTTAAATAGTTGCAACCCCACTGAAAGCCTAATTTTGACCATAGCCTTATTATTAAATATGTTAATAACCTATAGGGGAACTTTCCTACTCCATTGAGCTTTGGAATTCTTCAGGCAAAAGTAGAGCACTGGATTCCTATATGCCTTTCTGACTCTTTCTACTGTGCCCTAAGTTCTGAAAAGGTCAGGAACAACTGGGCCCGAGTCATCCTAGTGGCTCCATATTGGGCTAAGAGTGTGTGGTTCCCAGAACATCAGGGCCAGAGCATCTGTTCACTGATTAGGCTTCCCCTGTTGGAGGATCCTCTGTCCTGTACCCGATCCTGTACAATCTGCACTCCATGCATTGAGATTGAGCAGCAGCACATGATGGCATTTGATCTTCCGCTCGAAGTTATGGATTTCATCCTGGATGTCAAGCATCGTTCTACAAAGTTTCTCAACACTCGGTGCTGGGACAATATGGTGTAGCATCTGTAATTTTGATCCATTGCTGGTCAAACTGTCAGACATCCTATTTGTTGTACCTCTTGCTCAGCAAGGATTTGCTTTGGGAACAGTTGAAGATTATCTTTCTACCCATTCAGCCTTTTTACGTTTATTAGACTAGCCGTCCCTGTTCAAATAATTTGTTGTGATGGGATTTCTAAACGGTTAGGCACATTTATATCCTTTAAAACCCTTTACGGTGCTACTTAATTGGGTGTTCTCTTTTCCCATGTGCACACCATGTGAACCAGTGCACGCTTGTCCACAACGCTGCCCAACTCTGAATACTGTTTCTGTTCAGTGTGGCTTTGGCTCGTTGCATGAGTGAACGTCTGGCTCTCTTGGTGCAATCGAATTACCCCAACTGTTTCCCAGAACCAGGTGGCTTAGTCTACCATTGTTCTTTGCCCCACCTCACCTCTCGAAGAAGGAGGTACTCTACTGGTTGGCCCACAACTGAACTTTAAGCTTTCAAACCGATCACAACGAAGACTATTGGGTGGATGGTCAGCTTTTTGTGGGTTCTCTGGGGCAAGGAAAGGCACAGCAGTGCAGAAAAGACTCTATCCAGATGGATAGTCCTCTGAATTGAGATTTGCTTTGCATTGGCCAGGAAACAGTCTCAGGTGGGGTTGAGGGTATATTCCACCAGGGCCAAGGCTGTTGCCACTGAATGAATGAATGAATAAAATTGTATTCGTGGTTACTCAAACCCATTAAAATACGACAACAGGCAACAGGAAAACATTGTTAATTAAAATCTAAAGTTCATTAGACCAACTTATGCTCGCCCGTCAATTTTGCCTGGTCTCACTCAGCGGGGCGGGTAAGTCTCGACGGTGTGAGAATTCACAATCGGGGCCAGTGGTTTAGCTATGGGAGGCTGTTGCCACTGCGTTGGCATGCAGAATGCCTGTCCTTGACATCTGTCATGCTGCGATATGGGCGTCAGTAACCGACATTCACAAAGCACTATTGCCTTGACAGCCAGGTCCAATGGGAAGGGCATTCCGGACGTTCAGTCCTGCCGGACATTTAGTTCTGAGCCACTCCACAGACTCGCAACCTTGGGAGGTGCTGCTTTGGTATCTATTCTAAAGATGAGAACTCTGCAGCTACAAGTATCCCTCAGAAGACAAATTACTTACCTTCAGTAAGGTTGTTTCTGGGGCATAATCTACCTTACAGCAGATCCCTCACTGCCCACACGCCTCTGTTGTGTGAAATGATCTCAATTTATCCACTTAAAAAGGTTGCAATTTAGGAATCTGCACACTGGTACTTCTTATGGTGATTTAGGTACGTGGCAGATCCCCTACAGGGACTTTAGGGGGTAGCCCTGCCGCCTGTGAGGTGCCACGTAATGCCCCAACCATTGCCCCACACTGTTCTGTGAACTTAGCAATGTTCATGAAAACAAGACTTTTCATGTTTTCATGAACACTGCCAGCGCGCAGGTCAGCCCTCTTGGCCTCTCCAAGCTCCTGATGACAAGAGGAGGGAGCTGAGGCATAACCCAGCTACAGAAAGTTATTTAACAACACTGCATGCTGTAGGTAGATGTCTGGAATGTGCATACATTCAATTGTATTTGGCAGATATCTTGTACTTGCTCCAGGTAGCACAATACATCTTCTAAAATGTTGTCAGGGCATATCAGTGCATCTCTGAGGCCTTTGAGGAGCCAGACACTGGGAGGACCCCAAGCACTGTTCTAGCTTCTGCTGGGACTGTTCATCCACTCCTATCAAGAATCTGGGCGAGTGCTTGAAGTGGGTCTTTCCCTTTGTAACCCTGGACTTGCTGCTCTGTATGTGTCCTTGCTGGGAATCATGGCTGACTGGTTCCAATGATGAACACCAGATTCCTGCTCTGCTGCTGCCATTGAGCCTTGAAGTTGTCAGCAAAGGAAGAAAGGTAAGTGAAAAAAACATAATCTCGTGTTGTTTCCCTGTGCATGTCTGAGTGAATGTGTGTTTACGAGTGAACAAGAGAGAATGAGATGGAGTGAGAGTGTGTATGGTAGTTTATTGTGTATGAGAGTATCAATAAGGGTGAATCTGAATGAGAATGAATGGGTTAGTATAAATAACGAGGGAGTGAGTAAAGTAGTGTGAGTAAATTAAAATATGGAAGTGAGTCAGGGGTGCAGCTATCAATTGTGCAGCCGGTACAGTTGCACCTGATCACAGAGGCTAGAGGATCCTACGAAAGGTATTTATTAAAGCAAGGTGCATGTACACCAAGAGTTCAGATCAGAGCACTTTTTATACCAGTAGTTGTCCATGAGGGTCAGTGATTGTGAAAAGGTGAGTGTGTGTATAAGCGTGTTGTGAGGGAAAATCGAGTGGGTGGGTACATTTCTGTGTGAGTGACAGTGAGTAGGATTCAGAATAAGTAAATTAAAGAGTGAGTGGGAGAGGGATTGAATGACAGGGAGTGAGTATGAGTGATAGTGAGTGTAAGAGAGTAAGAGTGTGTTTTTGTTACTGTGTTTTATGCTTGTGAATTTACTGACGAACATGGCCTACATGAAACAATTCTTGGGTTATGAAGGGACTCAAGGTAACTTGCTGTTGCTGGCATATAGGACGTAATTCTTGGCATAAGGGAGGACAGTTTGAAAAATGCAGGCCCTGACATTCTAGGAGTAATTCTTAGCATTTGGGGCCTCTATGGCAAAACACAGGTGCTGCCATGCTGGAGGTAATATTTGGCAAGCATGGCTTACTGGGGATGGGAGTGAGGAAATATAAATTTTTGGTCAAGTTATGTTCCCTATCGTGTACCCCACCGTCTCCATGTACGAGCTTAAAGTACATGTAACTTCCCTCCTGTGCCAGCTATGAAGACGCAAATACATTTGCGTCCAACGTTAACATGTCCTCTTTCAGACCCACCCAGAATGGGTTGAATAGTCCGTTCCTAAGTATGCCATGTCAACGTCTTTTTGTAGGTGTACTTTACACGTTTTTCAGCTCTGGCGAAGCAGGCCCTGGAAATCTGCCATCGAGCCTTTTTCTGCTTTCTGACTCTGAAAGGCCTCAGCCCAGGCTGTCTCTGTACCCGTGACCTCTGCCTTACTCCTTGCACGGCTCACCGCGTTTAGCTCAGCCTGCTGCCTGCCAAGACTGAATTCAACCTTCAAGTTATCTGTTTCCCTCTCCGAAAATGCATTCCTGCCTACTAGTTTAAGTAAACATTCCCCCAGCTGCAGAGCGAAGGGCCTGGCCTTACTGTCTCCGTGCAAGTGATTCATAGCCCCTGTTACCATGGAAGGCCCATGCCCCCCTCGCATCTCCTGCAGACACTTAGACGCTTATACACGCACTCACAGTCAGTATAGAATAGCTTCTGCCCCAGAGACCTTTCCGCCCAGATAGTATGGTTCCCAAACATCAGATATCAGATATGATAGAAGTACGAGTTGATCTGACATGCCAGACTTCTGTCTCTTTCCGCCACTGTAAATGTCAAGTCCCCTGCACCCTCCAGTTTCACGTCAATCACACGTCATGCAGCTGCGCGCGCATCCAGGCCTCAGATTTCTGCTGACATTGCAAGATTCTGCTTTTTGTTGCCACCCACTTATGACACCTACTTATGACGTTTCTAGCACACACTTCTATGTTCACGCCTAGTTCACGCCTTCTAATTACGTATTATTACCACGTGTGTGTTTTATCTTGTTTCTCTCAGCTGTTACGCCTACTATATTGGTTTCTATAATGTAACTCAAGTATATAAGCTATGTATTGTCAATAAAATATTGCTCTATCCCTTCCTGCACCCCAGTGGTGGCAGGAACAAGATATCCGGTCATGACCATTCCTTTTTAAGGAATAAAACCCCTGAGAACTCTAACACCACGGACTCTGCCTTTTTCTTTCCGATTGAGTTATTATTGATTAAGTACTTACCTGCATAGAAATTACGACGGTAAATCAAATATTTACCACATTATTTTGGCGCCCGAACAGGGACCCCTCCCCCACCTCACGCGCCGGTTGGTGCGTTGCAAGCTCTGTCCCCTGCCATCAGTTAGACGGAAACTACGCGTACTGGCAGGATTTCCTGTATCTCCCTCTGGCCCACGGAGGCGACGAAGACTGCAATCAGCACCCAGACGAGGCGGTGAGGAGCGCGGAGGATCCCGACCAGAGCCTAGCCGAAAGAAGCAAGGTCCGAGGTGTCAAGAGGCCCGCCAGTTTTCCGAAGTATCCACGTGTCGAGTCGAGTCGAGGCCGGTCCAGTCCGGTCGAGTTTTCCGAGGCCTTCTGTTTTCCGTGCTTCCCGGTGAGTACCATTGCTGGGACGTATCTAGACGGGTTTGGGTACACAAGTCCGGTCTGCACTGTTTTAGACAGTGTATCTGTACTGTTTAGCAGTATATCCGATGATTCAAGTTCTTGCACTATTCTCAGCAGTGCATCTGTGCTGTTTAGCAGTACATCCGGTATAGGGGGTAGTAATAGGTGTTTTTAAATGTTTTTTTTTGTGATTAATGTCGTTGTATGAGTGACTGTTTTTATGTGCATTATTGTGTTCTTGTGTAACTAGCTGTATTCAGTATTAAATAGCAAGGATTGAGCATTCAGTATTAAGTAAACAAGATGCCGTTTTTCAACAAGTTAAAGCAGATAGGAACTAGGAAAGGGATACTAGAGGAAGAAATTCCTATCCCCCCTAGGGACACTCCTGGAAATTTCATGTACCATAAACATGGCATAGACGCCATACTGTATCTAGATTTATGGGCCGATTATACTAAGCATCTAGACGAAAGACACAGATGGCCCGCTACTGGAACATGGGATGCCGAGTGCATCATGAAGGTAGAAGAAGCACTATGGAAAAAGAAAGCCAGACAATCTCAGAAAGACGCCATAGAATTTTGGCGTAAGGAATCACATAAGCGTGCTCAAAAAGCACTCCGTAGAGAAGACAGACTTAAAGAATCAGATAAAGCCCAAGAAAACGAATTAGTTACTAAGGGGATTCGAGTAAAATCAGAGCAAATAGACCGCGCACGAAACAATCTCGTAAATGGCATGTATCTAGTGGCCGAGGGTTCGCCTGAGGCCACTTCAGAAATACCGAAAAATCTGCCGTCACCATTGGTCCCAACTAAAGTAACTCACAGAACCACTAAAGACATATTCCTGAATTCCTATCTAGAGGATGTAGCACCCGCTTACACCAATCTGCCTGTCCGCGTCCCGCCTACTGACGATGACGGGGGTGGCAACCCGCCTCCAGACCATATCCCTCCATTACCGCAACCAGGTTTCCACGTTCGACAGCCCATCGTTCCTCCACCTCCACCACTTCCCGCACCTAAAACTAATATACCAAAACCGCTTCTACCTGATCCTACTAAAAGACAAATTCAAGTACCGATACAGACTCCAGAGAGGGAGAATGTCCAAGCCTTCGCTTCAGGAGGCGCGACAGGGGGAAACCAGACCCCGCCACCAACGCACAGATTACACCTTAGGGATATGCAGAACCCTCTTATGCTCAAATCACCCCGCCTCAACATACTCAAAGAACCGCTTTCAGTTTGCAGATATGATCCAGTACCCGGCAAAGACGATAGAATGATGATAGCATCGCTACGCTTACGACAAGCTACAGATTACCTAATATTATTCGCAGGAATGAAAGAATACCTAGATAGAATATATAATTTTGTCCGAACTGGGGAAGACCCTGACAGTATTAAGGAGGCCATGGCACATCAGAAAGTTGACACTCAAGCATATATACTACGCTTTTTCATAAATTGCCTAATAAGAGAACGAGACAGGCCTGAGACAGAACAGGATGAATTAGATGGACTCAACAAGTGGGGTCAAAATATATCTGAAGGAAAACATGATAAAGGGGGTTGCATAGCCAGTATGTACAGAAAAATAAGAAAAGCAGTGATAGAAATACACGAAAAAGAGAAAGAAAAAGCTTCCTCCGAGGAGGAGGAAGAACCTGAAGAACCAGAAAAGACTGCAGATACGATAGCATATGTAGGTAAGGGAACTTACCTTAGGAAAGGCATTCGTCCAGAAAGCAAGAGAGTTTTTCTCTCTGGCATAACAAAACCGAATTCTCCCGAACATCAGTTTCAAGAGACTGATAAAATGCTTCGAGAACGAATGGGGTACCATGTACTCAATTCTATGGATGAACAAGAACTAGCCCGGTCAGCAGTGCTATGGGCTGACAATCCGAACATCTACAATGATGACACCATAGCGCAGACATTCCTGAACCTTTCCCCAGACGAGCAGAAATTAGCAGGTGTATACATGATTCAGCACCTTCTCACGTTATTCAGATATCAACATTCTGACCCAGGTCCCTTACACGATACACTAGAAGCACTACTCATGGATAGATGGAGAGGCCTAAGTACCAAGTTAATTCAAATAATTCTAGAACAACGGCACAGATATAACACGTTCTTAAGTTCCGAATACGTTCCCGCTCCTCCCCCAGAAAGAAAAATGTATCATATGGAGCGTCTGCATGGCATTGAAAGTCAGAACCCCTTACGAGAAGTACATCCAGTCATGGGTACCGACAATAATCTGAAACGTGTGTATGTACACACACCTCTGACCAAGTTAGAACTATTGGAAATGAAGAAACTAGTACCCTGTCATGATAAAGACCCTGCAGGTTTTCACAGAGAACTTAAAGACATGTTATTGATGGGGGATTATACATATGAAGATATCATGAAAATGTTAAAGGTACTGCTGCCCACGGGCATCTACGAGAAACTCAAGGAAAAAGAATGGGAAGTGGGAGACAAAAAGATTGTATGGGCAGAAATAGAAGAAGAGGAGGAAAAACGTACCCCAGGGCTAGGCCTTGGGGAGAAAACTAAAGCATTACCAGGTCTGATAGTACAGGTTCTCCCAAGATTACTGACAACTAGAAAGGAAGATTGGGACGCAATCTCAGCATGTAAACAGAAACCCGATGAAGATACTAGTGACTTCTATTCGAGATTCGAGAAATGTTTCATTATTAATAGTGGTCTTAAACCAAGTAGCGAGTCGTACCCGCATCTTTTTGTATCAAAGTTAGTGGAGAATTCCCTGTTAGCGGTTAAAAACCGTGTATACAAGGTTGAGAGTACATGGCAGGCAAATACGCCATCCCAGATGTTACAGATGTTACAATATCATCAGAACAGAATTAGAGAAGAACAGGATCAGGAACAGAAACGCATGAAAGACACGAAAATGAAAATGTTAGTAGCCCAGTCGGTTCCAGCCGACGGTCAGAGAAAGGGTACGACCCAGACAGGTCACGCCACAGCTCCCGTTAAAGGGACATGCAATTATTGTAAGCAGCCAGGTCACTACGTACATGAATGCCCAGTCCTGAAACATAATATAGCGACAGGTAAAACTAAGGAAAGACCGCATCCGCCTAGACAAGACCATAGTCAGCATCAGTCTTCACAGAATACACAGCCTATGCATGTGCCACCACATGCAGCACAGACAGTAGCGGTACCACAGAGACAGTCACAGCCACAGCCCATTGCCGCGACTCAACAAGTCTCGCAGCAGATGTACCAGTATGCCCAATCTGATTACCCCGATTATCCACGATACACATGAAACAGCCTAGAGAGGGAGGGTGGCTTGCCTCTTATTGAAATTCCTGTAGATCAAGAGGGTCCTTATGTACACAGTCAAGTATTGGGAAAAGACAGAAAGTTTTTAATGGACACAGGGGCAAGTCGCACCACAATCAGCCATGATGAAGTCCCAGGGGCACCCCTCTCAGGCTCACAGAATGTTTCCCTTGGTTTTTCAGGACAGCCTATTGTAAATGAGGTATCGAAACCAGTCCCCCTGGCTGTGGGTCCATTATCACGTGTTACAGACTTATTACTTACGAAATCTTGTCCAGAAAATCTGTTAGGAATAAAAACATTGAAGGCTCTAGGAGCTGTGATCTGTTGTTCCCCGGAAGGAGTTAGACTTTTCTTGAGAGACTTTAAGGGTCATTATGTATTACGAGAGTTTGATATCAGATTGAGAAATGTACCAGATCACTTATGGGCAAGAGGCCCAACTGACGTAGGTTGTATGCACATTACACCATACCGTGTTACACTCAAACAAGGTGTTGTTCTACCCAGAATCAGACAATACAAGTTACCACCCGATGCTGTAGTGGCTTTACTGGAAATCATTGAAGAGCTCATTGCCCAAGGAGTGGTCGTAGAAACCGACTCCAATATCTGTAATTCACCCATCATTCCGATTCTTAAACGTACGGATCCCAATGCACCGCCAGTATATCGGCTAGTGATTGATTTAAGAGAACTGAATAAATGCATTATTCCACAGTACCCTGTGGTTCCCGACATCTCATCCTTATTAACTGCTATTGATTCAGAAGCAACGTTCTTTACTGTAATTGACCTCAAGAACACCTTCTTCAGTGTACCTATTGATCCAGAGAGCCAATATCTCTTCGGATTCAGTTTAAATGGACGAAGTTTCAAATTTTCACGCGCACCTCAAGGATTCACAGAAAGCCCTAGCATCTATAGCCAAGCACTGAAAAGACAACTTGATTGTATCATAATGCCAGTTAACACTGCCTTACTGCAATACGTCGATGATCTGCTGATCACCGCACGAAGTGAACCCGAATGTGAACAAGCATCACTGACAGTTTTACATTTTCTGGCCGACAAGGGACACAAGGTGTCTCCTTCGAAGCTACAATTCTGTGTTCAGCAAGTTGTGTACTTGGGTCACTTGCTGTCCAAAGTGGGGAGACAGCTCACTCCCGATCGCATTCAGTTAATTGTAAATATGCCACAACCCCAGACACAAAAGGAAGTGCGGGCCTTTATAGGCCTCACCTCGTACTGCAGACAATGGATACCCCAGTATGCACTCCTAGCTAAACCACTGATTCAGTTAACAACACAGGAGGCAGCGACTTCGACTGCCCTCCCTTGGACTCAGGAACATACGCAGGCTTTTGAAGAATTAAAGAAAGCTTTATGTCAAGCACCAGTTCTAGCGACACCATGTTACAGCAAACCTTTTACACTTTTTGTTACAGAACGTGACGGTACAGCATTGTCTGTCCTCACTCAAGACCAAGCAGGTTCACATAAGCCTTGCGCCTATTTTTCAAGTACATTGGATTCAGTAGCCCAGGCACTCCCTGCGTGCTTAAAGTCAGTAGCAGCAACAGCGCTAGCAATCAGACAGAGCGACTAAATTGTTTTAGGACATCAATTAACAGTACAAGTTCCACATTCTGTAGAGGTTCTTTTAAACAGAACTCAGACTCAGCACTTGACTATAGCACGACTGACAGGTTATGAATTGACATTATTCCAGCCACACATAGAAATCAGACGCTGCAGCATTCTGAATCCCGCAACATTGTTACCTACAATTATGACAGATCCAGCCCCGCATGATTGTATAGAGATCATTAATGCAGTAACAAAGCCTCGACGAGACTTAACAGATGTCCCACTGACAAACCCAGACCTGACACTTTACGTGGATGGTTCATGCATGAGAACAAGTACAGGAGAATTAGTGGCCGCGTATGCAGTAACCACTGAAACTGAAGTTAAAGAAACACATCGTATTGACACACTGTCTGCTCAAGCGGCGGAGCTCATCGCTCTGACCCGAGCTTGTATACTAGCCAAGAACAGAAATGTTAACATATACACTGATTCCCGTTATGCGTTCGGAGTCGTACACGACTTCGGAATGCTATGGCAAGAACGAGGTTTCTTGACCTCTCATGGTGCCAAGATACAACACGGTCCCCTCATTCAAGAACTGTTAGAAGCAATACATCTGCCTTCGGGCATATCAGTCATGAAGTGTAAAGCACATACTAAAGTTACAGATTCTGTTTCCCAGGGTAACGACCTGGCAGATCAGACAGCAAAACATACAGCATTGACTCACACCCAGACTACCGATGTGACAAAGAAAATAGTACCAACACAGTGTATGACAGTCAGGGATCCCACCCTAGATATAATCGATATCCAGACACATGCTACTTCAGATGAGATAAAGAAATGGACTGAACTAGGAGGGATCCAGACAGATCAAGGATGGGTCACGAAGGGAAAATCTACATGGTTTCTCCCCGACTCAATGGTTCAAATCATGATAAATACAGCACATAGTCCGGCACATCTAGGAGAGAAAGCTATGTTAGACAGTTTACAGAATCTCTGGTACAACAAACACTTACGAGCAGCAGCAAAACAGAAAGTGCGTACTTGCATGATCTGTTGTCAGTTCAATCCAGGTAAAAGCGTTCCTGTAGAGCAAGGTGGATTTCATCCTCCCGATCACCCTTTTGAAGTCCTCCAGATGGATTATATCCAGATGGACCGTTGTCGAGGATTCAAATATGTCCTCGTAGTTGTTTGTGCACTTTCCCGTTGGACCGAAGCATACCCAGTCTCAGATTACACTGCCCGACCACTGCCAGGCAGCTGGTTCGAGAATTCTTCCCACGATACGGCTTGCCTCGTGTCGTGTACTCAGATAACGGACAGCCGTTTTCATCCGAACTCATGAAGCATGTCTCCCTTCTGCTAGGATATCAGTGGAGATTCCATTGTGTCCGACATCCCGAAGCTGCAGGCCTTGTAGAAAGGCATAACCAGACACTAAAGACCCGCCTTGCCAAAGTTTGTAAAGAGAAAGGGGTCGACTGGATAGTCGCCCTGCCAGTTGCATTATTCTACATGAGAATGGTTGCCCATTCGAGATCAGGACTATCCCCGTACGAAGTGGTCTTTGGCAGACCACCGAATATGTGGGGGACGCCCATGCCTAGGAAAATTACTGATGTCGATTGTAATATGCTGACAGATTACCTTGCCTCCTTGATGTCTGCACTCCAATCATGTCGTTCACAGGTTGCCGCAGCCTTCCCTGACAACACTGATGTAAAACCGCACGATGTCCGACCAGGTGACACCGTCCTAATAAGGAACTTTGACAGGAAAAGTCCGCTGGAGCCCCGCTGGAAAGAGCCGAAGACCGTCCTTCTCACTACGAGGACAGCAATCAAGGTGGAAGGCAGAAAGGGGTGGATACATACGAGTCATATTAAAAAATGCAACGAACTGAAACCAGACCCTGACTCGTCCACCCCCTCCAAAGACTGTATCGAACCTATTGACTTTAAAGTTCCCGAACGAGAGAAAACTCCCCAAGAGGAGTATAAACTGAAGCTTCGATCTAGCAAGTCAGACAGTTTAATTGTTTAAGTCCTCCCCTAGGTGAATCGGTTAAATAGTTCCTGACATGTATCCCCTAGATCGAGATAGAGAGAGAGAGAGACAATTCAAGAAACGTGCATATTGCAAATCACTCCGCAGCCACTGTATAGTGACATTATTAATTACGTTTTTTCTAAGTTTTCTGATTATTGTGGCGAGTATATTGCTTCCCATATACTACCCTATCTTCAAGCGTGAACAATCTGCTTACAATGTTTCTGCTGAACATTCTTTTAGTACATTACCGCCTCACGAGTTGTCTTACAGACTCGCGCTGCGCAACAACACATTCATTAGCATGTTACATCACTCCCATCAGACGAGCAATGCTACAAACTGTTGGATATGTGGCCGACTCCCTCCCCATCAGAAATACAAGGGAGTTCTGCCCCTCTTTCCGTACCCGTTCACTCATAATGGCTCCTGTGGTGCATGGTTCAGAATAATTAATTCTTTAGATCCTGATGTTGCTGTTTTCAAAGGGAGCTGGGTTTGGGGAAACTTGAACTTAGTTCTGCTTAATGCCTGTTACCCTGACAAGAAGGGACTTCCCACTAGAGTAGGAACTGATCTAGAAAATGAAGTATATGGATTAGGTAATTATACAATTAACCTTATGATTCTCACTGTTGAATCCGAAGCTGCACCAGTTCTCCCTGCTATGTCAGTACTACCAGTCACAGGCGACTTATGTGTCAGAAAGAAGGGTTCAGTACACTTAGGTCATAGTAAATGTACCACCGTGGTCGATTTCAGTGATCATGGCAAGTCCTCCTTTAAAGCTACCCGTCATTCCTACTTTGTTTGTGGCTATACCGCATACATACGCTTACCTCCAGATTGGGATGGTACCTGTTACATTGCCTTCCTTCTGCCACCTGTTTTCCTAGCCCCTCCTGATTACCACAGAAATACAAACCTAGTAAAGAATAGACTCAGAAGAGATCTCCCGATTGTCGACTATACTGAAACGGCATGGGAGCAATACACAGATTTCAATAAAGGATTCTTTTTCTTCACAGGCCCCGTCCAAAACAGTAAATTAATACGTAGATTAACCAGAACACTCGAAGCAGTAGTACATGAAACTGCCTCCGCCCTAGGTAACTTGACGGAGGAGCAGTCTGCTATGCGGATTGTTGTCCTTCAGAATCGTCTCGTTATTGACGTCATCTTGGCAGATAGAGGTGGAGCCTGTAAGGTCATCGGGTCAAGTTGCTGTGTTTTCATTCCAGAAAACGCGCCAACTGTTTACAAAGCTATTACACGTCTTCATAAGATTGCAAGTTCGATACATCAGAATCCAGGCACCTGGACTTGGTCCGGTTGGTTCTGGACAACGTTAACCGCTTGGGGATGGAAGATCCTATCCTTCCTAGGCATTGCCCTTGTCATAGTATTCAGTTGTTGCCTGTGCCTACAGTGTGGGCCAGCGATTTGTGGACTGTGCGCCACATCGTGCATTGAACATTCCAGTTTTCTCTCAAACCGACAACGGAAGAGAGACGAGCAAATGATGTTACAAGAACAGACTGATCGATTCATGAGGATCGAGATATCATGAAGGGTCCGTAGGGAACAAGGAGGGAATGAGGAAATATAAATTTTTGGTCAAGTTATGTTCCCTATCGTGTACCCCACCGTCTCCATGTACGAGCTTAAAGTACATGTAACTTCCCTCCTGTGCCAGCTATGAAGACGCAAATACATTTGCGTCCAACGTTAACATGTCCTCTTTCAGACCCACCTAGAATGGGTTGAATAGTCCGTTCCTAAGTATGCCATGTCAACGTCTTTTTGTAGGTGTACTTTACACGTTTTTCAGCTCTGGCGAAGCAGGCCCTGGAAATCTGCCATCGAGCCTTTTTCTGCTTTCTGACTCTGAAAGGCCTCAGCCCAGGCTGTCTCTGTACCCGTGACCTCTGCCTTACTCCTTGCACGGCTCACCGCGTTTAGCTCAGCCTGCTGCCTGCCAAGACTGAATTCAACCTTCAAGTTATCTGTTTCCCTCTCCGAAAATGCATTCCTGCCTACTAGTTTAAGTAAACATTCCCCCAGCTGCAGAGCGAAGGGCCTGGCCTTACTGTCTCCGTGCAAGTGATTCATAGCCCCTGTTACCATGGAAGGCCCATGCCCCCCTCGCATCTCCTGCAGACACTTAGACGCTTATACACGCACTCACAGTCAGTATAGAATAGCTTCTGCCCCAGAGACCTTTCCGCCCAGATAGTATGGTTCCCAAACATCAGATATCAGATATGATAGAAGTACGAGTTGATCTGACATGCCAGACTTCTGTCTCTTTCCGCCACTGTAAATGTCAAGTCCCCTGCACCCTCCAGTTTCACGTCAATCACACGTCATGCAGCTGCGCGCGCATCCAGGCCTCAGATTTCTGCTGACATTGCAAGATTCTGCTTTTTGTTGCCACCCACTTATGACACCTACTTATGACGTTTCTAGCACACACTTCTATGTTCACGCCTAGTTCACGCCTTCTAATTACGTATTATTACCACGTGTGTGTTTTATCTTGTTTCTCTCAGCTGTTACGCCTACTATATTGGTTTCTATAATGTAACTCAAGTATATAAGCTATGTATTGTCAATAAAATATTGCTCTATCCCTTCCTGCACCCCAGTGGTGGCAGGAACAAGATATCCGGTCATGACCATTCCTTTTTAAGGAATAAAACCCCTGAGAACTCTAACACCACGGACTCTGCCTTTTTCTTTCCGATTGAGTTATTATTGATTAAGTACTTACCTGCATAGAAATTACGACGGTAAATCAAATATTTACCACAGGAGGGTCTGGTAAAGAGAAGCAAACCACGAGAAAATGCTGATTCTGACATACTGGAGGCAATTTATGACACATGGGCCACCAATGGTATATGAGCAGAATCAATGGCAAAATTATGTTACTGATATATTGTATGTAAATCTTGGCATAAGGGGGTAACCAAGACAAAATTATGCCATTGGTTTACTGGAGGTAATACTTAATCGATGGGGACACTGAAACAAATCATACCCCCACCACTTTCAGAGATCACCATCTGCCACTAGTTGGTTTCAATGTTCTCAGTACCGGACAGAGTCAAGCAAGAAAAAACTTCAGTTATGCATCAGGGTGGCGCTTTTATGCTGCTGCATCATATTTTCTGGGTGAGAACGAAGTCAGTGCAGAGTTGCACGGCACCACCTACCTGTGCAATCATTCCTGTTAAAATCTTCCATATCCAGTCTGGCGCTTGGAGATATTCTAAAGGTGAGGAATCTGCAGTTAGAGTATCCACCACAAAGAGTGTTACCAAAGGTAAGTAACTTGTTCTTCTGTACTTTTGTATATACTTTTGGTTAGTGCTTGCATTTCAGTGTGCATCATCAGCGCTGTTACCTTCATAATGTTTCTCAGCTGTGTCCTATGGGGGTCACTTCATGTGCCATTACACTCAAATCCACATGAGGTTACATAGTAGGTCCTCAGGCCCCTCTTTTGTCACCCACCTAAACCCTTTCTAACTGAAGAAACATTGAGTGACCTCTAACTTTTCTCTTTAGATCAGTTCCCTTCAGCGGCAGCTGTCTGATGTGAAGGAAGACAAACTCAAGATTTCAAGTACCTTGGAGAATGTTCTAACTTCTCACAACCGGTTACAGCAGACTGTGGAGGAGTTGCAGATTGAGCTTGGAAGCAAGGACTCGGACATTGCAGGCCTGCGAAAAGAAAGGTAAAGGGATCAGGCCCCACTGCCAATCACTCTCTCGCTTTTCCATCTTGAAGGCCTCTCTCACCAGACTGTCCCAATTCTCTATTTTCAGATCTCAGAACCACCACAGGATACAGCTGTTAGAAAATGAACTGGCAGAGAGCCAGTCAAAGCTGCAGTTGGTGGACACCCAGCAACGCACCCAGGTAAAGGTTAAGACAGCAGCTCCAAAGATATTTTCTGTAATTTGGGAAATGTCAAAACAGTGATCCAAAGAGTAAACAAGCTAAAATAACTGCACCTTCCCTTCCCGTCCCTTCTCTTCTTTAAGTGAGCAAGCCAAAGGAAGGTGTATTCCCCTCTTATTTGGGAATTGTCAAAAGTGTGATCCAAAGATAAAGCAAGCTAAATATAATTGCACCCTCCACTCTCTTCTTCAGACAAGCAAGCCAAAGGAATGCTTATTCAAACCTAATTTTGCCAACAGTGCATGACTTGCACTACCGAATACTTTTTCTAAGACGTGACAACTGGCCATAGTTTTTGTGTAATGCTAGATCATCGTTTTTTATTTGCTGAGTAAGCATTTCTTATCACTTCCATGGGTGTTGCTTCTTCTGTGGCTCTATTTTTCATGCAGCCAGACAGTAACCCTGAATGTCCAGAGAGGCTTTTAAATGGAGATTCCTCGCCATGTGAATTTCCTCAATAGCTAGATAGGATCCAGAAACTTTCAAGCAATTCCATCGTGTGGCTCCACATTGGGTCAGTCTGTTCAGGATAGAACATACGTCACTATAAGAGCACAAGCTGACATCACTTCATTCAGCGCCTCCCGATGCATATCCAGAGAGTTCTTCCTACCATTCTGAAGTTTTCACAAAAGTGTGCACCATGTCTCCTCCTAAAACAACAAGATTATAGCAAAGTAGGTCTTGGAACAGACAGATGTCCGTTACGGACACCCATGTTGATTGTCTGTGGTGCTTCAGTACTAAACAGGATTCAAAGTTGTATAAATGCTGTAATGAAATGAATAAGAAGGCCATCTGAGAAAGCAAAGCCAAGTTCGAAGTCGCCAAACTCAGGAAGTCGAAGAAGTGGCCCTGATCAAGATCAGGAGCTCTAACTCATTCCTGCTCTTGAGCCTGCTCCCTCAAACGGTCTTCGTCAAAGTTGCACTGCTCGGGTAAGTCCAGAACATTGCACAAGAAACACAAAAAGGTGAAGCAGGGAACTCCATCTTGTCGCTTCCAGCGTTCTGAGTCTTCCGATCGACTTGGTGTCTCTAAGCCACGGAGCTGTTATCTTTCCAGGGAGTCCGTCCCATCGCTGATCCTGATTTAGCCCCACCCTGAACAAACAGCAATACTGCAATAGATTGCCAAGCTGAAACAGGCCTATTAGAAGATCTTTGGTGCCATATCTGATCCCTTTGAGTACTCGAGTTGCTGCTGGCTGATTCTTCCCTTGCGTCAACTGTATCACTTGACCCACACACGGGGCAACACCTTTCTCAAATCCGACTCCAGTGACTTTAGATTCAATGCCAGGCCCGACACCAAGCCTCTCTTAGGAGCAGGTTCCAATGGCATAAGTACCAGCAGCGTACCCAGCGCTGCTGTCAGCACCTCAGCTAATGCCACTGTGTCACCAGCTGACACCGGCCATGACGTCACTGATGCCAGAAGTGGGATTGATGTTTTATCAGACTCCGATGGTCAAGCTCCGACCCCCAGACTTTAACAGTATCCTGACTCAGTACTTGACATCTATCGATATTTTGGGGAGGAGGGTGGTTTCCATGAATACTGTGTTGACAGTAATATATTTGATGATCTTCAGAATGCAAGTGGCCTGGACACTTACCCTGATACTGGTCTTTCCTCACCAAC
The DNA here is from genome assembly GCF_964263255.1 of Lissotriton vulgaris. Classification (NCBI taxonomy): domain Eukaryota; kingdom Metazoa; phylum Chordata; class Amphibia; order Caudata; family Salamandridae; genus Lissotriton; species Lissotriton vulgaris. The sequence continues at coordinate 1,037,243,561 of NC_141699.1, read as the reverse complement.
CCCCGCACAGGCCCTTGAATAATCTTTCTCTCTTGCCACAGTCATAAGCAGGGTAACGGAGGTTCTCAAATTGACTCTGCACATCCAGGAAGAAAAGTCTAATGTACTTAGAAAGGTTCTGAACCCAGGGCAACCAAGCCAAGAACACCAGTTACCATTCACTGATGCTCTCCCCATTAGCTTAATGGGAACCTGGGTCAAACCAGGTTCTTGTCTGAAGGTAAATAGACAGTTTGCAACGCAACATAGACCTGTCCCCAGAGTCCCAGAATTTATTCTCCTGAATCCCACCCTGGGGAGTCTGGTGGTTCAAGCCTCTGAGTTGGCTGAACCCCAACGCATTCCCTACTACACCAGCTCAGGGAATCAACACTGATGGATACATTAACCAAGAAAGTTTCTGCCTCAACTTGGCTTGCTCTTTGGTCATGTTAGACCTGACATCCTTAGGGTGGTCTTCCCCCAAACATTTTGCCTGCTTGCCTCAAATGTTGCTGTTTTATTTTTGTTGGCCTTAGTATTTTGCGCATTTACCACTGCCAATCAGTGCTAAAGCGCATGTGCTTCTCCAATAAACATGGTTTGATTGACTTACAGATAAATGAGATATGCCAATTTTGGTTAAGTCCCTAGTATAGTGCACTACATGTGCCTAGTGCCTGTAAATTAAATGCTACTAGTGGGCCTGCAGTACTGATTGTGCCACCCACACAAGTAGCACTTTAAAACATATCTCGGGCCTGCCACTGCAAGGCCTGTGTGTGCAGTGTACACTGCCAAGTCGACTTGGCATGTAAAACCCCTTAGCAGCCTTAAACTCCCCTTTTATTACATATATGTCATCCCTAAGGTAGGTCGGTCTGAGGTAGCCCACAGGGCAGGGTCCTCTGAAAATAAAAGGTAGGACATGTACTTTTATGTTTTGCTTGTCCTGGTAGTAAAAGAAAACACCCACATTTGTTTTCACTACTGTGAGGCCTATCCATCTCATAGATTACCATTGGGAATTCCTTATTACACTTGTAAGCTGTACTTCCTGATTGAGAAGGAGTAACTCTGTCATGGTCCATGTCGTTGGAATCGCAATGATAAATCCTCTTTGCTGGCAAAGCTTAATTTATCATTACTATTTTAGAAATGCCACTTTCAGAAAGATGGCATCTCTCTGTCTCAGCTCTGTGTGCCTGCATGCTCAATACACGTCTGGGGTGGGTGATAGCTTGACTTTTGCATGCCCTCTAGACAACCACACACAAAGGAAGGTTAGGTGTTACTGGGTAGCCATCCACATCCTGATGGGCCATCCAGGGAAGGATGGGAGGGAGGAGCTGACAGTTACACCCTAATAGGCAGTGTCCTGTCCCCACACAAAGGGCTGCCTACCCCCCTGAAGTGATTCTGGAGCAAAAGCTGGGAGGGAGGGCCTCTGTGCACTTCAAAGCTCCTCTATGAAGTCATCTTCACTTCATAGGCACAACAGAGTAGAAGTACTGGATCTCCGACCCGACCAAATCGGACACTACTGGACCTGTGAAGAACTCTGTCATGATGAAGGACTGCTGTGCTGCTACAAAGACGTCCACTCTAGTGGACTGTTGCTCTGGCTGAACTACTTTTCTCTGCACTGTGGAGGAAGAACTGGACTCTTGCTTCAACCCAGAGTGATCTCCAAAGGCATGCTGGTTTGCCTCCTGTTTTAAGACTAAGGGATATCATTGTCTTCCCATCTGCTCCTGTGCTTGGTTCATTGGAAGTCGATCCAGGTCCTTACTGCAATGAAACCAACACATCCTCTGCTGTGTGAAGTATAATTGACACATCAACACTGTTGCGGGAACAGAGCGGCGCATCGTACTTGGGACTAGCATCCGATGCACCGAATCTACTGCTTCGCTGCCACTGAAGTGAGGGATGATCGGATCCCCTCGACTACGTAGAGAAACCCAGCGCATCACACTCTGAACCAACCCATCCTGAAACCATTGCTTTGTCTTCAGAACCAGCGCATCACCATTGTTGCATATAGAAAATTGACACATCACTTTGACTGCGGAATCAACACCGACGCATCACTTGACTGCACCCCACATCTCTCTGTTACGGCCAAGATTAAGTACTTTTGTTCAGCGGGACTGTGTGGCACCTGCATCTGGGCAGCGCTCCATTGCTGTCAGCCTAAACTCTTGACTTTGCACCTGTGCAGCGTGACCAGATATCCCCACATGCGCTTATTTCTTCTAAAATCAATTTTTCACTTTTAATCTTTAAAAAATCATCAGTGTTCAGCTGAGTTCAATGTGGCCTTTAAAGGTGCCATCTTTCCTTTGGATAGGCAAGCAAGAGTGGCACTCCCATGATCTAATCAGGAGATGACTAGATATTGCACTACTAACGGATAATCCATAGGGGGCAAGAACGGTTTGATTTTCCTTAGAATGTTAAGTTGGTGATTGGCAGCACTGATGGTTGCTCTGATATGATCTTGCATTTTAAGATGCTTGTTCAAAAGTATGCCTAGGAATCGAGCAGAGTTAAAAATGTGGGGGAAGCAGTTGAGAACTGTAAGTTGTTTGATCCAATCTTGTATGGGGGCAGAGCGATTGTGAGGGGCGATCAAAAGGAATTCAGTTATGAAGGGGTTGAGCCAGAGGTGATTGCGGGTCAGCCATTGTTGGGTTTTCAACAGAGTGCAATTGAGCGTTTTGATATCTTCAGGTGAGGAGGTTTTTTCAAACACCATTGAGTATCAACAGAGTACATTTGGTAATGCATGTTTGAGATCTTCAAGATGTCCGTAAGGGGTTCCATGAACAAGTTGAATACCGTGGTGAGAGTGTGGAGCCTTGAGGTACTCCAATTGTTACCAGTGTAATTTCTGATAGGGATTGGTTGGTTTTGATTCCCTTAGTTCTATTGTGAAGGAAAGAAGCAGACCAGTTTCAAACGGAACCAGATAACCTATCCTATTTCAAGGAGGCTAGGTGTCATCTAAATAGTCCATTTATGCCAACAACTGGTAAAGGTTTGTTGCTTGCTGCTGTACCCGACACATCTAACCCCTAAAGGCCCAGTTATCAGATGTTCTATTGTTCTTACTTTCATTAGCTTAGCAAGGCCTTGCTGTGGCAATGATTAAATCTATGAGCAACATTCTAGACCTACAATGGCACATACTTGTCCCTTTCCAGCTAGGACAAAATCAAGAGCCATTCTGTTTTGCAAAATACCAGTCCTTTGATCTTCTAACAGAGCTGATATTAGTCCTAAAGCTGTAAACTTTGAATCATCATCATCCAATACTTTGTCTGTGGTTTGCAAAACATGGCCAGTCAGTCCCATACCATACTTTGGAAACAGGATGGTAAGAATCAGGCAGTGTTAGATATTTCTGTAGGCAATCTTTTTTTAATGAGGGAATTTATTGAGAGTGTGACAAGTAGGTGGAAGAGTGTACACAGGGTAACAGGACCCAGACCGGTCTTTTGGCAAGTGTGAATCTCAGGGACAACTATAGGAATAGAGGGCTCCTTAAAGCAATTGGAAATAGGAAGACCTTGGGGCTTGGTGTACTAAGTTCCTGATTTCAAAAAAGAATTGCACTTTGTGACTAGTCTTTCTATATATCTAGAAACGTGTTTTGCAAGTGACATATGTACAAAAAGGCTGGTTATTTTCAAAATAAGGAATCTGACTTGGTTCCAAACCTACCTAGCACATTAATATTCATTAGCTGGCCATAAATTGTGACTCACTCCAATTGGGTAAAAATGAGATAAAGAAAAATGCCTCAATGAAAATGAATAGAAAACCTGCTCTTTTTTTGTTTGAGATTCTCGTACCCAAATGGAAAAGGATGTTAGCTTTTTATTTTTTTCAAAGGAATCTCACCTACTAGACTTTAGCGGCATGCTGCATCATAAAGTCCTCACCTGGAATGTAACTACATCCAAGCAGACTCCATCTTTTGATCAAGGGATCAGTCGGAGATCTTGGTCCAAGATTGTAGGCTTGCAGAATACTAAAAATACCTAACCGAATACCCCAGTTGTGGATAGGTACACATTTACTAATGGAGTCCATTGGCAAGGCTAGATACAGGTCGGATGCTAATGAATGTAATTAGTTCCTCCTGTAACTGTATTTTAGGTCTGCCTGTTTCAGCATACGCATACTCAAGAAGGTCTTTCTGTTGGATAGTCTATCTACTCCAGAATCATCACTGCCCTCCCTCCTCTCCTTTTGCCATTAGAGTGTGTATCCACCATAAAGAGCCTTACCAAAGGTAAATAACTTGTTGTTTATGCACTGGAAAAAATATAATGGAAATATAAAAGGGGCAACATTGCGAGGTACCCCCGTACCCCCATGATCCCAGTTGTTCAGTCTGGCTCCTTTTACCTAAGGTGACACCAACCTCCACTGCGGAGATCGCCAAGGATCCTCACTCATCCCAATCGCGTTCAACGCCCACATTGCACCACCCGCAAAAATCATCAGAACCCACGGAAACAGCATAGTCTCCTACACCAACGACACGCAGCTTATCCTTTCCCCTCTTTGACGATATCACCAACACCCAAGCTAACTTCACCATCTGCATTTCCGAGTTCGCCAGCTGGACTAAGACCAGCTATCTTAAACTCCACACTAACCGGACGGAAGTAGTTCTCTACACCTAGGATACCTCGGTATGGAATGCTTTCTGGTACTCCACTTAACATCGGTCCACCACCCAGCCTGGCAATCTAAGCCCAAAACTAGGAATAGTGGTAGACAACCGACTCTCTATGACCAGATAAATCAACTTCGCCTCCTCCTCCTGATCCCACACATTCAAGATCCGGCGGAAAAATCTTCAAATGGCTCCCATTGAATACATGCTAAACCAACACTCAGGTGCCTATCACAAGAGTATGGTAACGTACTCTGTCGGCATCTCCACCCAGCTCACTAGTAGACTAAATGTCCTCCAAAACTCAGCGGCAAAACTCACACTAAGAATTGTACCCTGCATACACATCACCTCACATCACCTCACATCTCTAATACCTCTACCTGCTTCCCATCCAGAAAAGCACATTCTTCAAGCTCCTCACACACATATGTAAAGCTTACCCAATCTATACTATCTTACCTCAGAAACTGTATGAACTTCCACACCCTGCTCGGAAACCTCCGCTCAGTCGAACGTCTCATTCGCTATTCCAGATCTGGCAGGCACGCTTTCTCATATTTGGCTTCCAAGGCTTGGATATACCTCCCTACTTCAGATCAGAGCCACCCCCTTAGTCCTTGATTCGTGCAAGAAGCTGATCTCCTGGTTCTCTATTTAGGCCCTAGATTAGGCTGTCCCGCCCCTACTCTCCAACGCCTGGATACCCATAGGTGTGAGATGTGCACATGTAAATGTAAATGTACAGGAATTTATATAGCACAAATCACTGAGCGGTTTCGAAGCCCTTGCTTAGGGAACCCGTCCTGGTATTCCCCTGTGAGATAACTCCGGCAGGGTATCCGCAAGGTGAAAGCCAGGCATCCCGCCGCGAGGGGCCGTTGTGGAGATTAAGCAATCTATTGCCCAGAGTCGCAGAGTGTGAACCCGTGAATTGAGTAGGCACCGGAGCGAGAATTGCGAGTCCATGGACTTTTTAGGACTCAAGACCCCGCCGAGCCGGGAATTGAACCCTGGTCCCGGGCTGACCTCTGCTTCCAGGTCTGCCTCCTCTAACCAGTGAGCCACACTTCTCCACAGTATCGGATGGAGGACCCAAGCAATCTTGAGATAGAGATCCAGGCATGGCAATATATTCCTCATCTTCCTTTGGCAACTTAAATAATGTAGTGTTGGTGACTGCATTTATGTTAGTATAAGGGTAAGCTTTTCATCTGATAAAACACCAAGGTTACACACTTTCTGTTCAGTATGTAACTTCTTTGGGATAGCTTTGTTGGAGATGTGTTGTAAATGGTGTCTCATATTTTTTTAATCTTGTGAGTCTATCCTGGTGTTTACATGCAGGTACTTTGTGTCCTTTTCTGTGTTCTTTGTTATAGGTGACCCACTGTTTATTACGTGTCAAACCTGGAAAGGAATAAATATACTTCTCTAATCTGGATTGCAGGTGGAGCCTCTGCGTAAAGCCTATGACGTATCCCGGGAGGACAATAAGAAACTTGCTTTGGGTTTGGAGAAGTCTCTGCAGACAAACGGCGACCTGCAGAGCAAGTTGAATCGTATTCAGGATGAACTGGACAGCAAAGACGTTCAACTCCAGCAGCTGCAAACCTGCAGGTACTTCTGGTGCGGTAAACTTCCAGAGTGTGGAGCCCTAGACATGCAGCCCATTACTGCTGTATCTTCTATTCTGGTGCAAGCGAGTTTAAAATGCCTATGGTGCTCTCCGACATCTAAATAGTTTGTGGAGCTGAAGAGCTGTAGCCAGGTTGCTGGAGGTCCTCCGTTAGTACCTTATGTATATGGCAAAGAGTTTTGATTTTAAGTCCTTCTTTGATCTGTAGCCAAAGAATTAGATTTGAGCAGGTATGATGTGGACATGGTGTTTCAGGCCATTTTACCCATGCTGCATCAGGCTCAAAGAGCTTCCAGCTAAATAGCTTTAGATCTGGATAATAGGACTGGGCCTAATATTATACATAAGGAGGAACCACAGCACATGAAGAGAGATGATATATATAGTCCCACCTGCTCTTGCTCAAAGAAGGATCTTGGTGAAGGTATTACATGCAAATAGTGTTGCACAGTTCAGCGGGACAGTCCCAAGTAGCTTTGCATGATATGCTTTTGCAATTGTTAGCTTGGGATGAGTAAGGTTTTCAACTATCCCCACAGCTATCACATCACTAGCATTATCTGGGATGTGTTCACTGTGGTCAAGATCAGGAGCCTTTGTTGTGTGTATATATTAACATTGATGGAATGCATCATAAGTGTGCATTGCGCAATTTCCCCAAATGTTGAAGTGCTCAAGACATAATGGTGCTATAACACAATAGATGCAAAGGGTAGTGCAAATTCTTGTAAATTGGCAGTCTACGAACTCAAGAAATAGGAAGCAAGTTAAAGTCACGAGCAAAGGGAATGAGTTTTAGTCTGAGCTGTCAAGTGTGTGAGATCGATGCAGGAGTAGTTCATCCAATACATAGATTTTCTGAAACGGCAGATAGTGAGTGCATTTCCTGAGGAAACGCATTTGCTGATGGAAGTCAAAAGACAGTTGGCAGACACGTTGGCACGATTGAAGAAGTCTACCCACCAGCCATATAGGCAACACCTATATCTTGAAAGGGAGAAATCAGGTAACATTCTAGCATGAATGTGAAGAAAAACAGACCTCAGGCTCATATCCTATCATTGTGCCGTGATGGCGGCCTGGACATAGTGGCTAGAGACCAAATAAATTCAGCCAGCTCAGACTATTTACAGCAGGGGTTTGCCCAGTAACCGCTTCCTCTGCCCGATGCTCTGGCTGAGTACATTGTCGAGGTCAATATAAATGATTACTATGTGAGGCCAGAGGAACTCTGGTCCCATCCCTTGTTAGGCACACACTTGCTTGCGTTCCCTTAGTTCAAGAAAACAACTTCCATTCAATGTTCATTGTAATTCATTTCATGATTTTAATGATGATTCTTTTATCGATTCAATTCAAATTTCCTCATGATTATAGTCAATATGCAAAATCAGGCAATGTCTTTAACGTGTCCAATGCATTTCGGGCATTAATGGCATGCCCTTCATCAGGGAATTGACACTAAAAGCAATAGTATAAACAAACATTAGCGTATAAAATAATATACGTAAGATATCAATTCAAAATCGCATAACAAACATATGTTTATGAAACCGAATATCAAATTGTGCTTTCCGTTCAGTATAGAAGGTGAAATGATGGTTGAAAAGAAAATGTGAAAAGGATTAACATGGTGCTGGTTACTTATTTAAAAAAAATGTGGGGTTCCGTAGTTCACTTACATGCCTGTTGTTAATTGGTGGTAGGGAATCTGAAGGAAGTGAAAAAACGAGAAAAAAACGGTCAATGTCAGTGAAAAAAATATATGCGGTGCTCTCTAGTGTAAGGTTGGTGAGCGGTAAAAACTAACCTGAATAGTTACGGGTAGAAGACTTCAGTCCGGTACTAGTCTCCGTGAAACGCCGGTGAAGGTAATGGCTTCCCGCGTTTGTTTAATTCAAAACCTCAGGTGTCACGTGATGTGTCACGTGTGATGGAAATAAAAGGAAGACTTCGGAAGTGTTCGGTTCGGTTTCTATAGAGTCAGGGTTCAATACACGGTGGGCTATAGGCGGGGTTGTCAAAATACAAGAAACCTATTTGTGAAGTGTATGGAATTACGGTTTACGTGTGAGAGTAAAATATAAAAGGGAGAAACGGTGACCCTAGGATCGAACTGGGGAGTGAACTGGTCTACAGTGCACGGTGAATTACTCATGTGGCTAATGTGTGATGAGAATTAAAAGGGTGAAAAATTGAGATGTGTAGTGTCAAGAGTGCTGGGAACATACACAATGACAGCAAGATCTGTCTAAAGAGCAAATACTTCAGAGATAACAAGAAAATTCAATTCTCTCATTTAAACCCATGGGTTTCTGGGTTGACAGTCTGTGGATCCAATAGTTCTCTCGTCTCAAGAGGAATTTGTTGTTGTCTCTCCCTTCTTGCTTCAGTATTGTCTCAAGAATAATGAACTTTATTTGAGAAACATTGTGTTGCTGTTCTACAAAGTGTGCAGACAAAGCTGACTTCAAGTTTTTGAGTCTAATGTTTGATTTATGTTCAGTGAGACGCACCTTGATGCGTCGTTCGGTTTTCCCGACATACATCTTCCCACATGGGCATTTTATCCCATATATCAGGTTGCTGGTGTCACAGGTGGCGTTCACTCGAAGTTTGATAGAATTGCCTCGACTTGGATGATTTATGGTGTTACCCCTGATGATGTTATTGCAATTACCACAGTTCAGGCAAGGTTTGGTTCCAGTGTATGTGCTGACTTCTTTGGGTTTATCTTGTAGAATTTCTCCCAAATTTTTCGCCCTGGTGTATGCGAATAACGGAGGTTGACTGAATGCGTTTCTAAAGTCGGGTTCAAGGTTAAGGATTGTCCAATGTTTCATGATGATTTGCTTGAATTTTTTGCTGCTGGTCGAATATTTCGAGACCACTACTGTCGGTGTTTGTTCAGACTTTATGGTAGGTGTTAAAAGTTTTGATCTATCCAAGTTATCAATCCTCGTTTTGGTTTCCTCCACTAGAGTTTTTGGATAACCCCTTTTCAAAAATTTGTTTGACATTTCGTTCAGTCTTTGGTTGAGAGTAATTCTATCTGAAGTGATTCTTTTGACCCTTGCCATTTGAGAATACGGTAGGTTTCTTATCAGGTTGGGTTCATGAAAGCTGGAGTGCAATAACATGTTGTTCCTGTCGGTGGGTTTGACATAGAGGTCGGTGATGAATCCGTTGGGGGTTACTGTGATTTTTACGTCAAGGAAGTTGACTGATGTGTCTGAAATATCCCAAGTTAGTTGGATCCTTTGGTCAATAGAATTAAATCTGCTGAGTTGTGTTCTCAATGTCTCCTCTGTGTCCGTCCATATGATGAAGTAGTCATCAATGTATCTTGATATCATTTTCAAATGATTGGTCCAGTTGGTGTTCTTTAGTATGTGTTGGGTTTCATACCAGTGCATGAAGGTATTGGCATACACAGGTGCAGCCGAATTACCCATTGCCATCCCGGTGAGTTGTTGGTACCATTTGTCATGAACTCTGAAGTAGCTATGGTATAGGGTAAACTGCATGAGCTCCATAAGGAACAATTGGAAGTCTTGATCTAAATCCATATTCAGAAGGGCTGATTCCATTGCTTCAATTCCCATGTCATGAGGTATGCTTGTGTATAGACTGCAAACGTCTGCAGTACATAACAGGACTTTCTCGGTTGGGTTGAGTTGGACTTGTTGTAGCTTGAGTAGAAATTGTGAAGTGTCCTTTATATATGTTTGAGTGGATTGTACCGACGGTTGAAGGTACCTGTCAATTAATTGTCCTATAGGTTGGTGTAGACTTCCTCTGGTGGAGACTATTGGTCTCATGGGAGGGTTTCTGAGATTCTTATGAATTTTAGGTACCATTCTTAGAGTTGGACTTTTGGTATTGGTTGTTGTAAGAAAGTTCTTTGTCCTTTCTGTAATGGTTCCCTGTTGGTGTGCCTGGTCTATAATGCTCCTTAAAGTCTTGGAGTATTCCAAAGTGGGATTTGAGTCCAATTTGTTATATGTTGTCCTGTCCATGACATGTTCCGTTACTTTGTCGTTGTACATAGAGGTATTCATGATGACAATCGCTCCCCCTTTGTCAGCTTTGGTAAAGATTGTTTGGTCGTCAGTTGCAATTCTGTTCAATGTGTCCAGGTCCTTTTGTGTGATATTTCTGATTTTGGGTTTAGTGTGTTTAAGTTTGTTAAGATCCTGTTTAACTAGATTTTCAAAAAGGTCTAGTGTCTTATGACTTGTGGGTGCTTGGAATGAGCTCTGTGGACGTAGTCCCAATAGTTGGTCTTTCTCTTGTTGTGGGCGCTCCGGTAGGACATTGTCAAAAAAATGTCTAAGTTTAAGTTTCCGCATTAATTTGAAAAAGCTGACTTCTTGTTCCAAGTGGTCTGTGGAAGTGGTAGGTACAAATGAAGTTCCTTTCTCCAATAGTCTTAGTTCGTATGAATTAAAGTGCTGATCACTGATGTTGATGACTAAGTGCTCTGTGGTTGGTTCTTCTTGGGTTTTTTCTCCTTTTCCTTGGCTGTTGCTGCGGTGCTCCGAGTGTTCGGCGGGTCCCTTTCTTTCTCTTTTTCTTTTCCCTCTCCTGGGTCTCCTTTTTGCGCTTGGCCCTGGTCTAAAAAAGGGCTGCTGTCATGTGTTTGACTGGTGGTGGCTTCCATTGTTGGTGTCTGTTCTTGTGGTGTTCTTGAAGGTTGTGCCTTACGTGGTCTTTGTGCGGATTCACTGTCCGTGGATGAGGTATCGGTGTTCGAGTTATAAGGACGGTTCCTTCGTTTTTGGGCGTAAACATCGGCCCATGTATAAACCTCCCCCAGTCTGTAGTCCAAGGTGTCGCGCTTGAACTTACGAATTTTGCGTTCATTAATCTCTCTAGAGTGCCGTTCAATTTGGGTTTTGATGTCCTCCAAGGTTGTTTTAAGTTCATCCTCTGTCATCATTTTTGATAATTCCGTAGATGTTTCCTGTATTTCAGCAGAGATTTCCTCCAAGATAGTAGATAATTCTTGGATGATTAAAAGGATTAAATCCATTGAGCACTTGTTAAGGATCTCATACCAGCGTTCCTGGAATTTTTTGGAGTGTTTGCATAGGGATGGTTTAAGTGCAATCCTTAACCCACGGGGTATGCGATGGTTTCTATGATACTTGATGAGAGTACTGGCATGGAGTTGTTGGTTTGTTTTTCTCTTAGATAGGTAAAGTAATTGTTTTATGTTTTGCTCTTTTGACCGACTTGATGTTTCTTGTGCTAATTCCTCCCTGATAAGAGAATAGATTTGGTCCACGTCTTTTTCCTCAAATGCGAAAGTGGAGGCTCTGGCCTCTGTACTTTTAGATATTTCTTCATAGTTACTCATGATTTTGTTTTTGTTTCCAAAGTTTATTGTAGAATGCGTGCTATCGATCCGGTGGACGCTTGGAGGATAAATGCAATTATGATTGGATTGATGCACAGCTTGTTTTGATTCAAGATTAGTTATTCAATACATTTCCAACTTTTGTGTTGATTTGGTGGTGCTCAGTAAGGAGGCGTCGAGGGCCCAGCGACGTCAATATAAATGATTACTATGTGAGGCCAGAGGAACTCTGGTCCCATCCCTTGTTAGGCACACACTTGCTTGCGTTCCCTTAGTTCAAGAAAACAACTTCCATTCAATGTTCATTGTAATTCATTTCATTTATTTCATGATTTTAATGATGATTCTTTTATCGATTCAATTCAAATTTCCTCATGATTATAGTCAATATGCAAAATCAGGCAATGTCTTTAACGTGTCCAATGCATTTCGGGCATTAATGGCATGCCCTTCATCAGGGAATTGACACTAAAAGCAATAGTATAAACAAACATTAGCGTATAAAATAATATACGTAAGATATCAATTCAAAATCGCATAACAAACATATGTTTATGAAACCGAATATCAAATTGTGCTTTCCGTTCAGTATAGAAGGTGAAATGATGGTTGAAAAGAAAATGTGAAAAGGATTAACATGGTGCTGGTTACTTATTTTAAAAAAATGTGGGGTTCCGTAGTTCACTTACATGCCTGTTGTTAATTGGTGGTAGGGAATCTGAAGGAAGTGAAACCCACCGACAGGAACAACATGTTATTGCACTCCAGCTTTCATGAACCCAACCTGATAAGAAACCTACCGTATTCTCAAATGGTAAGGGTCAAAAGAATCACTTCAGATAGAATTACTCTCAACCAAAGACTGAACGAAATGTCAAACAAATTTTTGAAAAGGGGTTATCCAAAAACTCTAGTGGAGGAAACCAAAACGAGGATTGATAACTTGGATAGATCAAAACTTTTAACACCTACCATAAAGTCTGAACAAACACGGACAGTAGTGGGCTCGAAATATTCGACCAGCAGCAAAAAATTCAAGCAAATCATCATGAAACATTGGACAATCCTTAACCTTGAACCCGACTTTAGAAACGCATTCAGTCAACCTCCGTTATTCGCATACACTAGGGCGAAAAATTTGGGAGAAATTCTACAAGATAAACCCAAAGAAGTCAGCACATACACTGGAACCAAACCTTGCCTGAACTGTGGTAATTGCAATAACATCATCAGGGGTAACACCATAAATCATCCAAGTCGAGGCAATTATATCAAACTTCGAGTGAACGCCACCTGTGACACCAGCAACCTGATATATGGGATAAAATGCCCATGTGGGAAAAAGTATGTCGGGAAAACCGAACGACGCATCAAGGTGCGTCTCACTGAACATAAATCAAACATTAGACTCAAAAACTTGAAGTCAGCTTTGTCTGCACACTTTGTAGAACAGCAACACAATGTTTCTCAAATAAAGTTCATTATTCTTGAGACAATACAGAAGCAAGAAGGGAGAGACAACAACAAATTCCTCTTGAGACGAGAGAACTATTGGATCCACAGACTGTCAACCCAGAAACCCATGGGTTTAAATGAGAGAATTGAATTTTCTTGTTATCTCTGAAGTATTTGCTCTTTAGACAGATCTTGCTGTCATTGTGTATGTTCCCAGCACTCTTGACACTACACATCTCAATTTTTCACCCTTTTAATTCTCATCACACATTAGCCACATGAGTAATTCACCGTGCACTGTAGACCAGTTCACTCCCCAGTTCGATCCTAGGGTCACCGTTTCTCCCTTTTATATTTTACTCTCACACGTAAACCGTAATTCCATACACTTCACAAATAGGTTTCTTGTATTTTGACAACCCCGCCTATAGCCCACCGTGTATTGAACCCTGACTCTATAGAAACCGAACCGAACACTTCCGAAGTCTTCCTTTTATTTCCATCACACGTGACACATCACGTGACACCTGAGGTTTTGAATTAAACAAACGCGGGAAGCCATTACCTTCACCGGCGTTTCACGGAGACTAGCACCGGACTGAAGTCTTCTACCCGTAACTATTCAGGTTAGTTTTTACCGCTCACCAACCTTACACTAGAGAGCACCGCATATATTTTTTTCACTGACATTGACCGATTTTTTTCTCGTTTTTTCACTTCCTTCAGATTCCCTACCACCAATTAACAACAGGCATGTAAGTGAACTACGGAACCCCACATTTTTTTTAAATAAGTAACCAGCACCATGTTAATCCTTTTCACATTTTCTTTTCAACCATCATTTCACCTTCTATACTGAACGGAAAGCACAATTTGATATTCGGTTTCATAAACATATGTTTGTTATGCGATTTTGAATTGATATCTTACGTATATTATTTTATACGCTAATGTTTGTTTATACTATTGCTTTTAGTGTCAATTCCCTGATGAAGGGCATGCCATTAATGCCCGAAATGCATTGGACACGTTAAAGACATTGCCTGATTTTGCATATTGACTATAATCATGAGGAAATTTGAATTGAATCGATAAAAGAATCATCATTAAAATCATGAAATAAATGAAATGAATTACAATAAACATTGAATGGAAGTTGTTTTCTTGAACTAAGGGAACGCAAGCAAGTGTGTGCCTAACAAGGGATGGGACCAGAGTTCCTCTGGCCTCACATAGTAATCATTTATATTGACGTCGCTGGGCCCTCGACGCCTCCTTACTGAGCACCACCAAATCAACACAAAAGTTGGAAATTTATTGAATAACTAATCTTGAATCAAAATAAGCTGTGCATCAATCCAATCATAATTACATTGTCGAGGTCGACATGCTGAAGCTCTCGCAGGAGTAGAGGTGGACCCTGGACCATCCAATAGTCCCAGAGGCACTTGAAGAAGCACTTACAGAAGTGCCTCAGGGCAAGACGCTGGGTACCGACTGTTGCCCGGCTGATCTGTACCATGCACTGCCCTCCACCATCTTAAAGAAGTCCTTCCGGCCTTAAAGAGAAAAAGAGAAAAAAATGCCATTGATCACGAAAGAAGGCCAGAGCCCCAGGGAGCTGTCCTTATATAGGCCTCCGTCAATGCTCAGTGCAGATAGAAAACTACTATGTAAGGTCCTGGCTTCTAGACTACTGCTGATGATTGGAGCACTTGTGCATGCAACTCAAACAAGACTCACCCCCGACGAAGCACTATATTTAATATCCGCAGGCTGAACCATGTGAAGCATACATTGAAGGCTGCTGAGGGGGAATATGCAATGGTGCGCTAGACCTGAAATATGTATTTGATTCCTTAGGGGGAGCAATACATGTGGGTAGCTCTGAGGGAAATCAATATTGGGCCCGCCTTTATAAGATGGGTACAACTGTTGTACACAGACCGAGCGCCAGATTTCACACAGAAAGGGGTTGTTTTGGAAGTGTGGTCGCAGGGAATATGTGCTAACAGGGCTGGAGCTGCGGGAAGTCTTGTCTGGTGGGCATAAGCAATGTAGTGTCGATGTACATATCTCCGTTATCCGAAAGACGCACTGCCCCGTCCCCTGGGAGAGATGAAGACATTTGCTTGAATCTCTGGATTGTGAGCCAGCAAAGCCAAATCTAGACTCTTTCCCCTAGGTGGCCTAAGGTGTGAAACATGTACTGGGGACTGGGGGTAGAATGGGAGATTGAAAAGATGCAGTACCTCTGGATATAACACTGAATAGTGAGTGACTGCTGAACAGCCTAAAACAGTCAGTTGAGTTCTGGGCGATTTTTTCACTCTCAATAATAGGGAGAGTATCCTTAGCTAAAACTATATTTTTTCTGCACAGCCTGTATGTACCGCAGAGTGTGCTATATTTGGTCCCAGAGGGTACTTTTGACCAGATGGACAGACTGCTATGCAGGTTGGTGGGGGCATCAAAAAAGAGTTGGGTGAAACTGACAACCCTGAAACTCCTGTGGGCAGAGGGAGGACTGAGGCTGCTAGACGTGTTGTATAACGCGGACACTCAATTCCAGCATTCTGTGAGTTGGTTTGACGATGGACCTAACTAGGAGAAGACTTTATTGCCAGGTACCCATGACCCGTATGTCCTCCCAGAGTTATGTATGTAAGGAAAAGGAATCCCCAAGATCTTCCCATATGGGTGATATGACCCTTCGCTGCCCTTGGAGCTCATAAGACATACGAGAAATGGAGAGAAGGCAATTGTAACCAGCAGGATGATCACTATTTGAATAAAAGGTTTATTTCTTTTGCCTGTGACCAATTTGGACTTAGCCCAGGGCAGTTCTTGCACTACACCAGGCTAGCGTATGTAGTGTGGGGTGTATAGCCCTCCTTTCCAGAAAAACCTCAAGGTAGTGAGGCTGCTCTTCAAGCTGGTGGGCTGGCGTCATCTGATCACACACATGTTCGTGGCAATGGTACAGGATTGAGGGGGTTTCCACAGATGTGGTAAGGGAAAGGTGGTGTGTGGACTGTCCAGGGGAGATTATAGTATAGGTGTGGAAACGGGCCTGCAAGCAGGTTAGAGAGGTCTGCCCCAATGCAAGGTTTAAACTGATACAGTTTCACTATCTGCACAGGTCTTTACTCAAGCTGACGTGAATATACCCAGCGAGGCCTCTATGTTTAGGCACGTGTGGGTCGCCGTCGGCTGACTTTCTACACATGACATGGTCTTGTCCACAGTTGACAGAGTATTGTAGAACGGTGCTCATGCTGCTTGTGCATGTAGTAGGACAGAGGGTAGAGGAATTCCCCTGTGACTGATAGGTGTGGTCCCCCAAAAAAGACACCTTAAAATGCAAATGTTGACGCTAGGGCCGGTGCTAGCCAGAATGCATTGCAATTTTCTAGAAGCTAGCTAAAGTTCCTGCAGTTGAGGCTTGTGGGCAGACTTGCTGGAGTGGGCGATAGCGTATGAAAAGCACATAAAGCTCACCCGAAGGGAAGACAGGATTTGGAAGTTTGGGGAGTAATGATAGAGAAATTACTGGATCGGTTTCCTGGAGGGACAGAATGAGGGGGACCAAAGATACGGGTGAGGGGGTTATGGGGATGAATAGGGGGTGGAGAGAGGCCCAGGCTAAAATGTTTAAGAATATGTTGTCAGGTATTCTTGTGTTTCTAAATGATTGAAAGCCATTAAAAGGCTGTATTTGATAAACTGTAAAACACCAACAAAAACAACTCCCCCTCCAAAATGAATGAGGACCACAAGTCCAAGTATGAAAAGAAACAATTTAGACTTTATGATCTAGTCACAAACAGACCTGAGAGCTCTGATTTAGTGTAGGGAGTATGAGGTAGGTGTGTCCAACTAAGATAGTAAATATGAGGCTTTTTAAAAAGAAATCAGAGTGATCAATGGGGCTGGAATGGAGTGGAATTGTATTTTGAAATTTGCTCAAAAATATTCATTGGGCAGCAGGAGAGAAGGTGAGGCTTCAAATATGTAAAGCAGTTTCTGAGATTTCACACTCTAATTTGTATCATATGGATCATGTGTATGCTCCAATTTCATTTTCTTGGTGAAACATACTGATGGGACGGCATTGGGACAGCAAAACGTACTGATTTTGTGCATAATATTTGAAAGGAGAAGATCTATAAACCTTTGACTTATTAGTTAGGCCACAACCATGAGACCTCATATTTCTCCCTTCAGGGAACAAGAGATTGAGGAGGCAAAGGTGGAAACTAAACTCTCAATGGAGCGTCTGGATGCCCTAAAGAAACAGTTGTATAAGGAACAGGAATCTGCCAAGAGGAGAGTGCTGAAGGACAACCTGGAGGTGAGCGCGACATAGTTGCAAATAAATATTGTAGTAGTTAGCAACACAGAAGAAGTTAAATAGTACATATTGAGCAGTAATACCTGTGCCAAAATAGATTTATTTTAGAAAACCTCAAGGAAGAACTTGGCTGTGAAACAGGTGACTCAAAATGACTAGAAGAGATACAGCATACATTTTCTTTACCTTTTGCATCAGACCATGGATAGTACAAATAGTTATGACCTGAGTTACAAAGAGTCCCAAAATGTGTAATATTGGCTGCCATTTACCCCATTTAAGAAGCAAACTTTTTTACAAAAGTAATCTTGGAAATCCATGCTAGTTCTAGATTTACTAATGTGCTTACATGGTAACATTTAAGAGTGTGTAAAATGTATGCATGAAGAAGTCCACAAATATGACAAATATCTGCATTTAGAAATTTAACTTTTTTGGTTCAAAAGGAACTAGATGTCTTCTCATCAATTCAATCACCAAGGGTCACCCACCAAGTGCACATGAATGTAAATTTCTTTTTTGACAAATGTCGATTGCTAAGATCAAAATGTTGCCAATCCGGACAATGTCGCTGTGTTAAGCTTAGGTACACAGAGTTCTTAATCATGCAAACTTTTTTCTGTGTGTTTTGTTATTCTTTATAGATTTCTTGCCGCTGTTTCCCCATCTCTTTCTACTTGTTCTTCTAGCTAAAAAGGTTTTTAACTAGGTTTATATAACCACAAAAGTACTGTGAGCAAGGATACAGACTGTAGAAATATTCCTGTGGAGACTAGTAGGTAGCATGGAGACGTTTGCTGCCTAAAGGAATTGCTCATTTGGGGTTCTTGGGGTGACTACTCACCTAACACTAAATTCCAAGTTAAAAAACCCTAAATTATATTGAGAGACCTTGTTGAGGTGGTCACCCTATTGAGTCGCTCACCCAGGAACTATCAGATAGAGGCATGTACCTAGATCTCAGAGGTGGTTGGTGTTTATAGGCACAAAGATAAAGGTACAGAATGTTTCGTGGGAGCATCAATAACCCAAAATATTACGGGGAATAGCGTTCAGAAGGATTTGTCACTTGGTCCTTAGACTGGCAGTTCATCTCTCTGGTATTGTGTATGGGGATGAACCTCTCATAAACCTCTTCCTGTTAATTTATTTTAGCTTTGTTTTAATTTTACATGTTTTATCAAGGAACTTCATGATACATCAATCAGCATCTGACTTTATTTAGATTTGCCTTTTTAATTTTAGGATGGGAATGATAACTGCAAGAAGTACAGAGGAAGGAAGTTGTTTAGCATTCAGGAAAGGGAGGTTGACTCAAAGATTTGTTGGCATGATAAGGTTCTTTGGGGGAACAGGGACGGAGGGTGTACACAGAAGGACATGGTGTTGGACAGCCTCAATTTGAAGGGTGTACCCCAATAAAAAAGACACTTTTAAAGGAGTGGCACTTACTTACCCTTTAAATATTTTTTCGGCACCATGCTGGTTTCAATGGAATCGGTATACTGTCTAATTTAGGGGTAGGACTCATTTTGGAGTATTTGTTAAAAAGACTGCAGAACTTCTCAGGAGGAGGCCAATTTTATTACGCTGGTTAGAAAGGATATGAAATGGTTGGGAATCAGGAGGTAGGGACACTGGATAAGGAGTCAGGAAAAATTTAAATTGGCTAAGCAGGAGTATTTTGAGAGGAATTAGTGGTTAAATTGTTGGTATTCTGCTCTTGGGCTTCGATGAGGGAAATGATGGTGGCAACACTGCTAACTGGTTAGCGGGATGGTACGCGATATTCATAGTAGCACTGGTATCAATATGACCTATTGGTCCAGGTGCTGTATTCCTGAGATCTCTCTCAAACAGATCATGGCATAGAATTCCATCTCCATGTTTCTAGGGTTTGTAAAGGGCTTTGAAAGCCCAAGAAATATTAGAGCTAGGGTGACTAGGAGGGACGTCTTTACAAGTATATTTGATAAAGATCACTGCAACACCCTTGCTCCATGCTGCTGGAATTTATAAAGCTATACTGGGAGTAAAGTCTCTTACCCATCTAAGATGCAAATCCACTAATAAAAGGAGAGAAGAAGTCCACTTATGCCAAGCTCCTACAGAACCAAGTCCACATTTAATGTAGATACTAAAATATTGCCATAATGTGTGCCACTCAGACTTGAAAGATAAGATCCTACTTTTTGTCCATAGGGATATTTGTTGAATTTGTTTAAAGGTAATGGCACCAATATTGTTTTTAACGATTATAGATGTGCTATATATATTTTTTTAATTTTATTATTTTTAATACTTTTTATTAACAAAAATCAGCATTGCGATCACACTGCAAAGGAGGTATGCATCTAGCGTCATGACTACAGTAGGCAATAGGAATCATTACAGAGTATAGCCCAGAAAGTCTAGGGCGAAGGGGGAATCCTCAATATATGTAGCAAGGGGAAGTTAGATATATATTTCCCTGATAGGCATTCCACAAACCCCATATTCGAGTCCACTTCTTAGGGTGGTATATCTTATATAGCAAACAGAGGAGGGGGCTCTCCTTTCATCTTTGGACACAGAGCAGACTTTCAACACAGTTAAATGGTGCTTTCTTGAGACATTTCTCAGGAGCACTGGATTGGGGCACAATTTATGTTTCTGCATTTAAGCTGTCTGCAATTACCCTTGAGCACTGTTTGAGTCAATGGCTTTCATCTGGCCTACCTTGACCTGCAGAGGGGCAGAATAAACCCCTACCCAATATTATTGTTGTTTGTCATTTACCTCTTGCCCTACACATCGAGGACGAATAATAGGATACAGATCAATTGGGGTTTTGCATAAGCTAGCGCTGTAGGTTCATTACATTCTGTTATTTCTGATGTATTTACCTACCCTGATGGGGAATGATAGCTGGAATAGTATTGATCATGTTCAGGGGGAAATTTAGTAAGTCATGCATTCTCACATTTTGAAATGTGACTTGAGTTTGTATGGCATGATAATGGAGAAGGAATAAAATCTGATATTTAGGGAACCATTTATTTAGCAACAGATTTCAGGCTTAGTTTCTGGCTCACTCATTCCGCCGCCTTGGCTGCTTATGCCAGCATTGATGTGAGGTTTCAAGAATGGGCAGAATGATGTGCGTTAAAATGAATGCCCAATTTACTGGCTTCATTCGCCATGTTACCTACAAGAATACGGAATACAAATGGAATGAAAAGAAGCGGAATGTTCTCATGAGATACTGGTACAATTAAAAGAAAACTGAGGGTTCTCCTTCCTAGATTTTCAAAGATATTGGAGGGCACGTGAGAGGTGACTTGAGCAGCCAGGGGACTTGCTTAGAGGATTGCTGGGTGGCACCATGTCAAGACCTGATTTGGGCTCTTCAAAGAGCTATACTCGATAGAGCTAAGTGACATCCAACTCGGGTGCTCTTTGCTAATTGTTTGGAGACCATAGTTTTTAATCAGTCTCTTAATATGGCCCTCCCTACTGATATCGCTGTGTCAACCTCCCTTTACTTCTTACAGGACTGGTCCGACAAACCCAGAACCAAGTACCATAGTACCAGCTTTCTCACCTGGATAAAGTGAAACCCAACCAATTGCCTTTACATTTAGACGGCAGGCATTCCTTCCTACTGCTAAAGGAAAATGAACTCTGCCTGTATTACATATTGGGTGCACTGTCCTTATTTGCACCCAGTACACTCGGGACAGTGCACCAGGTTTAACAAAAGTGTGCTGTCCTCAGCACAGCTGCGTGCTCGGACGGCTCACCCCTGTGCTTAGGAGAGGGCATTTATGAAAGATAAGGCTGCAGTGAAGCCACAACTCTGTCTTTGACTCGAGGTGGACTGATAAGAGAGAGAAACGCATCCCTCTGCTGGTGGGTGCAGTTCATTACTCCAACTGCCTGCACTAGGCTGCCCCATGACTTCAGTGCCCTCTACCCTAGGAGTGCCCTCAGGTGGCACTGTGTGTGTGTCTCCTTTATGTGGTACACAGTCAGAGGACCTCTCAGTAGAAGTTGTGCATTGTTACTGATTCTATAATATGGCATGTGTGTAAAGGCACAGTATTCATTTTTGCCCACGCAAGTGAGAGAACACCATATTGTGATCACGCTGACGCAAAATATGCTACAGCATGGTCCGTATTGTAGACAGGAATGCACAACCATCTTTGGCCCTGTCTATAATACCAAAGGGCCCAAGAAGGAAGCACAGACGCCTGTTGCGCCACCAGGCACTTTCCATAGTACAGGCCCTGCAGGTTTTAAGATGCGAGATTCAGTGGTGTGTCCAAGATGGCGGACGGCTGAGATGTATTTCCTGGTCTCTCCCCCTTCCTGTTCCTCTCACTAGGTCCCGTACCTCTGTGGAGATGGAGCAGCAATTTCTGGAGGTGTCTCAGCTGCGCATTACAGCCGGTGGCTCCGATGCAGAGAGCTCTGCGGAGCGGCCTCTCGTCCTCTCTGGGGACAAACCACATGGGTGGTGCCGACAAGATATGGACTGGCCAGGACAGTGCGGCCACAGCGGAAGTCTGCGGGCGGTGCACAGCTGAGCCCGGTACCTCCCCCCACCTGGTGCATGCACATCGATGGATGAGACTGGAGGCGCTGGACAATTTGACCATGGGGCCCACCGGCACTAGGAGGAGAGGACTTCAACAGACCGCTCTGCTCTCAGTGGTCCCCAAGGTGAGAAGAGCGGGGCAGGCACGCAAGAGTGGCTGAGTTCTCTCTCTCCCTCCCTCCACGCCCACACATAGCGACATTTAAGAATCCACAGAGGCATGGGCGGGGGCCCCCAGGAGCACGGAGACGTGCCTGCAGTACGTGGCATCCGGTGAGGCCCACGCAGGCTGAAGCAGGCCTCAGTCTGGGCTCTGAGTGGGAGGGGAGCATCCCCTCATCAGCGTTTTGAGATTCTCAGAAGAGGGACCTTAGCCTTCACTGTGGGGCTAATTGGTGTGCT
Organism: Lissotriton vulgaris; assembly: GCF_964263255.1. Classification (NCBI taxonomy): domain Eukaryota; kingdom Metazoa; phylum Chordata; class Amphibia; order Caudata; family Salamandridae; genus Lissotriton; species Lissotriton vulgaris. The sequence goes on along the minus strand of NC_141699.1, from coordinate 1,037,221,095 downwards.
AGGTCTGCACTGGGCCCTGGGACATTATTGTGGGACAGTGTGACCCTGCCAAGGATCAGGTCTCTGTGAACTGAGATCTTGGCAGCCTCCCATACCGGAGGCCCTTGATTGGGAGGTACGTCCCCTCCCCTGCAGTGCTGCTCCGGACCTACTGCGCAGCTCTGGCCCTACGCTGACACTCTGGGTCTCCACCACAGGAACCACTATGGTCCACAGTAGAATTGTTGTGCTGCCCCCTCTGCCTCAGGAACTATAGTTAAGGGCAAATACCGGGGGCATTGGCGCCCGGCATGTCCCCGGAAGTGCAGCCTGGAGGCCACTCACTGCGATCTGCAACGAGTGGAAGAGAGCACCTCAAGGAGATTACGTCTCATTTTCCCCGTAGAGTAGAGCAAGGGGCTGCTCCGCACTTCTCTCTGCTCAGGCTCTTACCCTCCAGAGACCCCTGATGGAGGGCCTGGCAGATCCACGACATGTCGTGAATCCAAGGAAAGAAAGATCGCTCCCTCAAATTCTTGTTCGGCAAGCAAGGAGGAACGACAGCCGGGGAGAAGGCAGAGGACAGAGATGGTCCCGTCACAAAGTATTTTCTGGAGGCATTGTTCACATCACTTAGAGTTGATCTCCAGGCCATGAAAACAGACCTAAATGAGGTTCGCGGCTACCTGGGTGACATAGGAAACACAGTGGCTGCAATGGAGGACTGTGAATTGACCAGGAGAGAAGAAATGGAATGGCTCCAAATAGAGGTTCTCCGTCTTAATGAACAACACCTGGATCTACAGGCACACACCGAAGACCTGGAAAACCAGTCACGCAGGAATAATATCCACATACGTGGGTGCCAGCACGGGGTGAGTCTTTGAACCTATGTCACAGCACTCTTTCTACGTATACTGGACTGCCCTGAGGACTCATCACTGCAGGTCGACCGTGTACACAGGGTGGGGCCTCCTAAAAGAATGCGCCTGCTGACATTTTGGGTGTGTCCACGTTTTTCAAAAAAGGAGGCTGTCCTGAATAAAGCAAGAGTCTATGGCTGTGGATAATAGGGCATCTCAATACTCGGAGCTGTGGGCCCTGTTTATTAAAATGTTAGCAACTGTATTCCGGGAACTAACATGTCCAAAATACTTTCAAATTCTACGTCAACTCCCGGAGGGGGTCACAATGTGGTTCTAGGCTGTTCCCTATGAGGCTGACAACCTATGGATTTCACTTAACCTGTTCATGGGAACTGCTTACCAGGACTCTAGGTGTGGAGGAGACGGGGAAGGGTGGGGGAGGAGCGGTGGGTGATCTTTCAGTAGTTTTGCTTCTCCTAATATGTTACCTTTCTCTTTCTTTCCTACTCTCGTTTCTCGGTTATTAAGTTGCTTTCCAATCTGCACAACATTGCCTGCCTCTGGGTTAGCAAGACAGTCTATTTAATACCTATGGTGGAAGGCACTAGTAAGGGATATGTAACTGGTTTAAGTTTAGCCTCACTTCAAACTTTACAGTGACCAGATGATTGGAACATAGAAAATTATACTGACGATTCAATCTAAAATCGAATTTCCAAACTGTACCCTTGATTTCTAGGGCTTTGAAAAAGCTATCCAGGAAAGTAGTCCGGAAAATCTGAAAAATGATAAACACTCATACTCTTATTAGTCACTTGTTCTTATTGTCTGAAGGTAACCTGATGACGTATTTCCTGCAGCTAAAAAAAGCCTTGGAGGACATCACAAGCAAATCTGCAGACCTGTCCAGTGCCAACCGCCTGCTGAGTCAGAAAGTGACTGAAATGGAGAAAGTCCTTGCCGATCAAAGGACCAAACTGAAGAGACAGAAGGCTCAGCTCACAAGTTATAAGGAAGCCAAAACCATCAGCACAGAAGAGGCAGAGAGGCGGAAGGTATGTCTGGTAGAGAGCATATGAGTGTGAAAAGCAACCTGAATTTCAGCATAAACTGTAGCTGTAAACTCTCATGTGCATGATTCCTCAAAGTATATGACCTAGTATAGAGAAAGATTAAACTCCCTAACTCCATTTGTAAGTTTGCACTTTTATTTTGATTATACAGGATGTTGGTCTCCACTGGAAGTCTTTTGTATAATTGTTAATTTTATGTATTTCAAATTTTATTTAATTGTTTGTGTATTCCTCAACCACCAGTTGTCTCATTCCGGGTGTTACAGGATACAAGCAGGGCATCTTTGATCATGTTAGTTTTCAATAGGTGACAAACACTGTCCCCCCTTCACCTCCCTTGTCAATCTACATCCCACTGTGTGTTGTGTCATTTATGCTGATATGGCTTAGAGGTCTTTCTGCATTAGGAAATGTGGTGTGCAGAGTCCCACAGGTGATTGGGATCTCAGCTTCACCAGGAGGAATGAGAAACTGTTAGAACTGCCAGCTAGCCCCTCGAGCTGTACTGTTCCACCCCTGTGTTTTGTCATTGGATTTCTGTTGTGAACTAAAGGTAGTTGTCTAGTTACAAGGATCACACAGGTCTCAGCCAGTATAGAAAGTATTTCTCTTTATTTAAAGGTATGTGTATTTAGGAACATGGAACGCCTCAACAAGAGCAGGACAACCTCCCTAATCAGCCTTTCCCGCTGCTTTTAGGAGAGTTTCCATTCCTCTTGCAAATTAAAATACTCTATGATCCATCATTCATCTCTCCTCTAGGCTGGACAGATGGACTTGGAAAATTACATGAGAGTAGATGTGACACGTGTTCCTCGACTCGGATATATCACAGACAGGTTAGAGCACCACACACATGCCTCTTTGATGGCCAGGGATCTGGTGTCTCTGGAATGTGATTTTCAGATTGAGGACCACAATTCCATTGTCTTTCCCTGGCTTCATCTGATTCGCACTGCCAGAAGAAATTTATACCCAACCTTAGATTAGCTACTATTGTGGTCCTGTCTGTTTTGTAACTCAGACAACTTTCTGCTTGATTGCATGTTCATGGATGAACATGAAGGAGGCACTTATGTATTAGTACTTTCTTTTATTGATGTCCTTCTTTGGTAATTCCATTTTTCTTTTCTTGAGAAAAACAGACAGTACATCAAGGCTGTAACATATTAAAGGAAATATGGATCTAATCGTCCTAAACCGGTTTGTTAATACAAGTTGTTGTAAATTACTGTATTTGCAGATTGTCTGCTTGAGTTCCTAATATGTAGCTTACATTTCAAGCTTTAGTGCATATTTTGGAGACCTGTACTCATAAAGCCTGAAGAGTTCATCATTACAAGTATTATTATTTATGTCCGATATATTGGATCTTCATTTGACATATTGTTTATAATAAATCTTTGATTCCTTGTAGGTTATTTGAACCAACCCTATGTTGAGATAAGAAATGCATCAAGCGGTGTTATAAATTATATTGTTTTATGCGTAGTGATGGAACTGCCTGTTTATCGTCTTGTTCCAGATAAACCTAAGTACTGTTCCTGATAAAATGTGGGAACAGGATAATTAGGACAAATTAGCTTAGATCTCTCATTTGTCTAAGTCTGACATGTAAGAAAGATTTTCCCCAATTAGGCTATAGGGCTGTCCATTCCATCTACAATGTCCTCATTATGGTTCTGGACTATGTATGATGGAAGTGAATTGGAACAAAAGCTATTCTGTTTGGCCCAATTATCGATGGCCTGTGGATGTGGGAGACTGTTTATTTTTCAAAAGTATTCTGAATTGTTTTGAAAATGAGGGATGTGGCGAAGAAAGTGTATTATTACCTCGCCAATGAGAATATCGAAGGAGGAAGTTGCAGGGCTTGGGACGTTGGATGTGTAGAGAGCTGCCCTCTTAAAACGTGTATGTCATCATTCAGAGGGACTGTAGGAGCTATAGGAACTGATGAGTTAGAAATCTGTGGTGCAATAATCTGGGAAGACATTTTTTGACTTTTACATGGAGTGTTGAAAATTGATTAATCCTGGAATGGCAGCTAGGTCATCTTTAGTGGTTGCAAACAGTCCAAAGATGAAGAATACTTTGTTTTTTTTATCCATTGCTCAGTTTTGAATGTTCCTTCAAAACCACATCAACCCCATCATTGTCAATATGCTGCAGCTCAATCAACTGTCCCTTTCTGTGAGCACCACAAAAGTGACCTCTACTTTCAATCTGGAGCCACTAGCCCACCACCTATTCAACTTACCTAACAGACAATTGTGAGGTAAAGATTTAAATCCTTAAGTAATCTGGAGGAAACTTCCCTGGAGCACCCTAATACAGCGGTTTGGACATTGTAGGTAAATACTAGAGCAAGGACGTTGAGAAATCTCTCAATATTGATGGGGAAAGGAGGCTATGTAGATTGTCTGATTACATTCTACATGCACCACTCCAGTTTTAGAAGACTAGAAGCATATCTAGACTTCTTCTTCGGATACATTGTCCCAGGCAGTTCATCTAAGTTCTCTTCTAAGAGTCTATAACATGTCCAAAGCAATCGGTCAATCCATTTCTAATAAAAATCCCTAGCATTGTCCATGAAACCGCATCCAGGGTCGCTTCGTGAGACATTCAAGTAGGCAGTGGTCCCACGGACCACTGCCTACTGTTAAAGAAAGAAAATTAAAAGTTAGCTTTTCATTTTTATTTTTGAAATGCACTCCATTTTACTTCAAGGAAAACAGGTTGAATTTCTGTAAAAACATTGCTTTATTTAAAAAGCAATCGCAGACATGGTGATCTGTTGAACCCAGCAAGCCATCATCCCTGTGATCACAGGCAATTCCCAATAGGTCACAAATTGCGACCTACTTCATGAATATTGATGAGGTAGGTCATTTGCGACCCCTCTGGGAATCGCTAAATGTGTCTGAGACACATTAGTACATCTCATTTTGCAGCCTCTTAATTGCAAGTCGCAAAAAATCGCAGTTAGAGACTCGTAAAGTGAAATGATTATACATTTGACCATTGTTTGGGCATCTGCCAAGCCTTCGATTGCCCGGTGAGTGATGCCCTGTCTCTCTGCTTTATATTAAGGAGCTAGTTACACCCCTCCTAGACACACAAGGCTTTTTTTCTGACGACTGAATGGAATATTTCTTGCTTAGTTAATTAAGACCAATGTAAAATTCAACATCTTACCGTTTACAATAAATCTCCTAAATATAGGGATATAATAATTATGAAAATTACATCAGAGAATGAGAAATGAATAAATCACTTCCTTGTATTCAAACATTACTACAAATATACTAGCGATATAGTAGTATTTTAGTATAGTTCTTTACAAAACTTCAAGGTCAAACATGCCTTTATCATATCTGTGACTGTAGTTCAGCCCTTCACAAGTTCCCCAATACAGCTATGTTTCTTAAGCAAGTCATGAAGGGTGGTCATAAATGTAATAAATTTAGTTGCCATGTGCATGCCTTTGCTGTTGAAACATTGTTCTACGGCCACTTTGCACTGTAGAATATTTAATCTGCAAAAATGGTGCCTTAAAAACAGCTTTCTTTCTCCAGAAACACCTGGACGTATACAAATTAAGTGACACATGGTTTCCTTATTATGGATACAGACTCTACAGCTGCTATCTGAGATTTAATTTATCCTTTTCAGGTGAAATTCCCCCAGGTTGAATAAATAAAGTTGCAGCTTCAGCTAGTCTACTTTAAGTCCCCTGGGCATGGAGGCTGGGAGATACAGCTTCAGTTTGTTATAAGAATAGAACTCTAAAACCAGAGTGGAATGTCTCTTGAAAGCGAGATTTTCCAGCTCAGTCTGGATTGAGCTTTCTTTCAGCTGCTTTGTGCAAAAACATTTAAAGGACTGGGGGTAGGGCATTTCTCCACCGCACAGGCATGTCTAATGAAACAGTTGCACTGTGCAATGCCCTGGATTGTGGATTGAGTAATTCAGTTGTGTTTCATTTCTGTCCACATGAGTCATTTCAGGATGCTACTGTTTGCACACCTGATTTGAAAGCATGTACCCAATAGTTTAGCTAGTTAGCTACCCAAAGGGTATGACATCTATTATGTGTATGCAGAAATCTACAGGCCAAACGGCGAAAGTTATTAAAGCCGCTCTTTATAAGTAAGCGGTGAAGCGGTGCTGTGAAGGCATCTTTTGGAGGTGGAGATGTACAACTAGTGTGTCGCGTTGTTCAATTCATGGAAGCGGCAGGGGCAAAAGCTCTTGCGTGAAGTGACCAGTCTGCTTAATCTCTGCGCCTTACGGACCCTTAAAGCCAACAGCAAAATCTTTTCTTACTGCTGTTAACAACTAACTGATGATGGAACAGTCCCTCTCTCTCTCTTTGAGAATTTAGCCTTGCTTTCCTAACTTATGGACTGTGTAAACATGTACAGACAACTGCTCTGGGCTTGTTAAAATAATTCAAGAAAGTTTTATATGTTTTATCTAAATGGTTTTAGAATATGAATTCTGCTGCTGCTGCTCTGTGTATGTTAATATAACTCATGATAGTTCTATATGTTTTATTTAAATGGTTTTAGAATTCGAATTTTGTTGCTATTACTTTTTTTTACATGGAATTTGGAAAGCTTTTAATTAACCAAACAATAAAATATTACCTTACCTTACCAATAGTTTAGCATCCATCTCAAACGATTGGTGCAATAGACAAAACTCTAGCCTTAGTTATGTTTGAATGATTGTGGTTGAGAGCCTAAAAGGGGGTCTAAAGCGATTGATTTGTGCCTTTTTTAACCATGTACTTTTTTCCCCGAGATAAGCTTCACTGGTATAATGCAGGCACATATTCTGCTCTGACCACACACAGTATTGTTTCAGTGCTAGGGCCATGTAGCTCTTTTGACAAAGCAAGGCAAATACGAATGAGTGCAATTTTAGTTTGAAAGACAGAAAGTTGTTAAAAACTACCCCGAGTCCAACAAACATTTATAGGCAGGTATAGACCGTTTTTCAAGGGAGGACCTAGTTATTAAATAAAACAAACAACAAGATGATGGATGGAATGCTTAAATTAATCTTAGCCACTGGCGATCGCCCGAGTTGGATTCTAGTCCACCGTTTTCCACTCATCCGGCCACCCTAAGCAAAGGCTTGCCTTATGCAAATCAGAATTCCCCTTGCTCTTGCAGGAATAGCCTCATCTGGCAGCAGGAATAGCCCATCTCGAACTACCATATGAGGCACCCTCCAGAAGGGACCATCAACAACACCAAACCGGTTTCTGCCTAGGTGTGCCTTGTCTGTAGGGTGCAGTGTGTGTCCGGTGATCAACAAGATCCACATTTTGGCATACCAATCACACTTGCGGCATCAACTGCAACAAACAGCAAGGTGATGGTCTGAATAATTGAATTAATCCCAGCCACTAACAATCGCTTATATTCCACCCACCATACCACTCTAGAGAAAGGTCTACCTTATGCATATCAGCACTGACTCTACTCTTCATGGGAACAGTCCGTCCCGAACTCCCAGGCAAGGCCCCCTCCGAAAGGGACCACAAGCTGTCCCAAACTGGTTTTGGCCAGTGGCTGAATGAACTCATGCATTCCATAATCACTTCTTTCGTAATATTGGTTATTAAATTGCCATCTGATCCCAAAAATCAATGCATAAGACACCATGGTGTTTCTCGGCGGGAAGTATTCCTAACATTGCTTTCCTTGCCTATTGAAAACTGTTGCGGGCCTACCGCTGTCCTGTCCAGAAGGATTGTCTCATCTGCTTACTACAGGATTGACGTTGCTTTGCCTCTGAGTTTTGATGGGGATGCTGTTTGGTCATGTAAGGCACTCCCAAAATCTGCAACATAGAGATTAAAAAGCAGGAGTGCCAACACACTCCCCTGTGTTAGACCTCTGTTGGTGGCTAATTTTTTTTTAAGACTGTTTTTATTTCTTAGTTTAAATCAACCTAGATCTCATAGCATGGTTGAGTGGCTCTTTAAGACTCCAATGTGACAACTTAATCCAAAGCATCGCTCTGTTTATTCGGTCAAAAGCAGTCTAGAAACACAATTGTCCGTAAAGGCATATAATCTGCTGTTGATATGTGTCCATTCCACTGGAGTTAAAGCTGTCACTACATCTCTACAAGAAATGGCCTAATCACTGAAGTGTGCTCATAGATTGAGATATGTTGTAAATATGCTAGATTAAATGTTTCCCTTTGAATTGGTCAGTGGGGGGTTATGAGATACAACAACTCATTTGGTGTGAAGCATTATTAAATTGAATAAACATTGCATTTCGCCTTGGAGATAAAGGATTTTGTGACCTGTTACCTTTTTCCCCTCTACAGCAAAATGAGTCAGAGTTGAAGCGGATGGAGTTGTTGAACAAGCAGTATCAGAAGGAAAACCATGAGCAGGTGAGCAAGAGACAATAAGAATGCGCAAGTAAGTGGGTGGGGATCCCACAAAATAAAATCATGAGCAGGAGGTGGCTGATGAGGTGGTGTGGAATATAACACAGAAAGACGGTGGATTAGCAATGGAAGACTGGATCCTGTGGTAAGGGAGGGAGTGGCATTAGTGAGTTAAATGGTGACCAGATTAGGTAGTCCTCGATGTATTTAGAGGCTCGGAGTTTAAAACCCATTCAAATACCCACTCTTTCTTGCACCATTAAGGTTACACTACCTTACAACATTACAAAATGCGTGTGTTGATATTAGCTTTGTCCATCACCCATTATGCACCTGTTCAATATTTCAGAATTTTTCCAGTGATCCCTAGGCAACAGACTGATGAAACTCACTCACTTCTTAACAAAACCATCCCTGGCCCATCCAAACACAATATGTACTGACAGTTACTAAACTACCCTTTCTAGGGAAGCTAATGAATTAAAATCAATGTCTATGTGTACATCTCAGGAGACCATCTGTTGTGTTCCAATCAATCTGGTTTCAGGTCACCATGCATCACAGATGCAACAGAGATGGCCATGTTGGACAGTATGCTGTGCGTTGTCAGTGACTGCAAGCCTCGTCTGGCTCTTCTACTTTTCCTTATGTTGCCTTTGACACAACTGATCTCATGATCTTCCTGCCAGCTCTTTTTGTACGAGTTGGCATTGGTCAGTCAGTCTGCAGTTGACCCTACCACGTTCCTTATAGTAGATGCCAGTTAGTAAAGACGTTTCTTAGTGTCCTAGCCACACCTACTTCAGTTTGGACAGCCACTGGGCTCAGTTATAGCCTTGAATCTCTGCATCCTCTAAGGGAACATCCATTTTCAGTCTATCATTTGTGGATGGTAACCCAACCCTTGTTGAGGATGGCTGCAGATTTTCATCCACAATTTGATGAACTGAATGGACAGTCTCTATCTAAACCTTAATCCAGCAAAAACAAGAGACCTTCTCAGGTTTGGAGACAGCCCATGGGCAATCGTACCTTGATTATTTTTCTCCCTTATCAACTTTTCTTGGTCCACCAGCCAAGTTGTTCAATAGACAAACTACTGACATGAATTCCATCCAGCCTAAATCTAAATATGTTAAAAAATAATATCTGAAAGAGACACGTTAGTGATAGATTACTTACCTTAGAATATCCCCAGGCGTCAGATGGATCCAGAAAGTTTTTGCTTAACAGTACCCCTGCGCATCAGTAGGTGGCGTCCTGCGGCTCCTCGTCCGTCACTGGCGTCGTCCGACCGGGAGGACGTCATGGCGAGTACTTAGGCACCAACCATGCGCACTGACGTCAGTTATTTCTTTTTCGACGCCAGTAAGCTCCGATCCGGATTGAGCACGTACCTTAGTCACTTTTTGACAGCCATTTTGAGACTTTTGTCTCCCCACTTTTTCTCCTGGTGCACGTAGGGATCCCCGGCTTTAAGTCTTGTGGAGCATGTCGCCGAAATGTATTGGTGGCGGACCCCCACGATGTTGGCCTCTACTGCCTGGAGACCGATCACGACTCCCGGGACTGCCGTGACTGTCTTGCCATGGCCTTATGGGAGCGGCGCCGGAGGTTGCTGGAGGTCCAGCATTCGTCACGTTGCTGCTCCAGGTCTAGGGACAATCCCCGGGACCTCTCGAGGGCCCGGAGCAGTCGCTCCTCAGACACCAAGTCTTCACCTTTGGATTCCGGTAATATATAAAAAGATGTCGAAGAAGCGTGTTCACTCTCCGACGTCCCTCCGTCGCTCCTCGGAGGTGGACGAGGGGGACAGGGGCCTCGCCCCTGAGGCTCCTCTGGAGCCTGGGAGTCCCGCGGCCTACCCGCCATACCTGGGTCCATTGGCAACTCCCGAACAGATGCAAGAGTTCCTTGCTGCTATGGACCGCCTTTACAAGCCTCGGCTCACGCCGGCGCGCCTTCGGGCCTGCGGTCCCGTGTCCAGATCCAGCTGGCCCGGCGGCTCCGCCACCGGCTCCAGCCCTGGCGCCACAGGATCCTGTGCCGCTGGCCAGGGACAGACTGATTTGCATATAGCCAGGTTCTGAGCTGGGATGGGGCAGTGAGATAAATAACGGTGATGGATCAAGCCCTGATCTTTGGACTGGGTAAGAGTGGTCTGTTTAACTCAGACACTCTGTTCATCACCACCCCCTTTTCTAAACCTTTTCTAAATCGCTGGCTCCGGCCCCGGCACCATGAGGTGAGGCGTTACCGGTTCCGGCGACACCCTCGGCTCCAGCCCCGGCGCCACCCTCTGCTACAGCCCCGGCGCCGCACTGGGTGCCATTTATCCCACCTTTGCCCCGGTTCCCGAACCATCTTCTTCCGGACTGGGATCCACATTGGGAGCCGGCGCTTTTCCCGACGCCATTCATCATCTCTCCGGCTCCGGCTTTGCAGCCGTAACCGGCCCCCTCTACGCCAGAGGCGGACGACGACTAGGAAGGGTCCAAGGACCTGCTTGCACGGCAATGTATCTTCGAACAAGATTGGGTGGATGACTTGGAGGATGCAGGCGACCTCGATGTCTCCTCTGACCTGGGGTTTGCCTCTCCCCCTCCTACCATGGAAGAGGGTGCCTCCTACACAATGGTGCTCCGTCTGGCTGCGGAGGCCCTCAAGCTTGACCTCCCCACAGTTGCCCTCAAGACCAACCTCCTCACCGAGGTGCTCCAGACGGCGTTTACTTCGTCAAAGATGCTGCTTCCCTTTAATGACGCCCTTACAGAGGTCCTCTAGGGGCACTTGGTCGAGGCCAGCCACTTTGGCCCCAGTGGATATAAAACGTCACCAGACGCCACTGACCTGCGCCCACTGACCCCGCTTTCTTGACCACTCACCCTACGCCTGAGAGCCTGGTCATTCAGGCCTCGATGTCGCAGAGTGCCTTTCCCACGGCCCGCCAGATAAGGACTCTAAAAGGCTGGACCAGTTTGGGAAGCGGTTGTTCTCTTCGGCCAGCCTGGGTCTGCGTTCGGTTAACACCGCCTGCTTGTTGGGCCACTACTCCCACGCGATGTGGGATGCCGCTGCTCAGTTGTTGCCTCAGTGTCCTGAGGAGGTGCAGGCTGTCCTTTCTCATGCAATTGCTGAAGGCAAGTTCACCATTCACTGTGGGTTGGACACTGCCGACTCAGTGGGCAGGGCGATTTCTACGACTGTGGCGTTGGGGCGCCATGCCTGGTTGCGTTCAACTGGGTTCTCACCCGATGTCCAGGGCTCACTCATGGACATGCCTTTTGATGGCACCCACCTGTTTGGCGACAAGGCTGACAGTGCACTGGAGCGCTTTAAGGACTCGCAGGCAGGCTATGGCCAAGTCCTTGGGTCTTTGTACTAAGAACCCGGCCACTCCTGGTTTTTGTTCTTTTCGTGGCCAGGGTTGAGGCGCCCAGGCATGCCCCTCCACCAGGCCTGTACAGAACCAGCCCCAGCGAAGCCGTGGTAGTGGTTTCCACAGGGGCGGGTCGGGGAACCAGCGTGCGGGTCCGTCCACCTCCACCCCCGCTGCTTCCGCCTCCAAGACCTCCTAATCTGAGCTTCAGGGAGCACCCCACACCTGTGGGTGGCAGGATCCACCACCACCTCGCCCGCTGGCGCGACATTACATCAGACAAATGGGTGCTGTAGATAATCTGCCACGGTTACTACCTTCCCTTTCAGTCCCCCCGCCTAGCCATGCCACCTCGGTGCCACCGCATGTAGGGAATCATCATGTGGTTCTTCTCTAACAGGAAGTCGCGGCCCTCTTGGCCAAGGGGGCCATCAAGTGCATTCCAGAAGTAGGGAGTGGTTGTTATTCCCAGAAGGACTATATTGGATCTCTGGGATATCAATCGCTTCCTCCAGAAGGAGAAGTTCAAGATGCTAACTCTGGCTCCGGTCTTGGCTGCCCTCTACCCTGGAGACTGGATGGTAGTGTTGGACTTGCAGGACGCATATTTTCACATCCCCGTCCTGCCGGCCCACCAGCGTTACCTGCAGTTCACGGTAGGCCAGGAGCATTTTCAGTTTACGGTGCTCCCCTTCGACCTTACCAGCGCCCCTCGGGTGTTCACAAAAGTGATGGTGGTGGTCGCAGCTCATCTGCCCAAGTCAGGGGTATCAGTCTTCCCCTACCTCGACGACTGGTTGTTGAAGGCAGGCTCGCCCCAGGTAGTCGTCACCAACCTTCAGACTACGGCCGACCTCCTGCATTTGCTGGGGTTCTCCATCAACGTGCCGAAGTCGCACCTGAGTCCCTCCCAGAAGCTCCCCTTGATCTGAGCGGTTCTGGATTCAACGCAGTTTCGGGTCTATCCTCCCGAACAGCGAGTCTGGGATATTCAGGCTATGATTCCGATCTTTCAGCCTCTATCCCGGGTGTCAGTCAGGATGACCCTCCTGCACCTGGGCCTGATGGCCTCCTGTATCCTGTTGGTGGCAACAAACAGGGCTGGTGGGGTCCTGGACCCTATGTCAGGAGGCTCTGCGCCTCTGGACATGGCTGGAACATCAAGGTATTACCTTAGTGGTTCAACACCTGGCAGGTTCTCTGAACGCCAGGGCAGACAAACTCAGCCGCCGGTGCTTGATGGATCACGAATGGCGTCTGAACTCTGACGTGGCGCAAGGTCTCTTTCAGCAGTGGGGAGAGCCTTGGTTAAATCTTTTCGCCACTGAAGAGAACGCTCAATGTCATCAGTTCTGCACGTTGGAATTTCCAAGGCGGCACTCGCTCTGAGACTCTTTTTGTCTCGAGTGGAGCTGCGATCTATTGTACGCCTTTCCGCCTATACCACTTCTGCCCAGAGTGCTGAAGAAGATCAGGCGCGACCGGGCCCAAGTTATTCTTGTGGCTCCGGACTGGGCTCGAAGAGCATGGTATCCCGAGCTACTCAGTAAGAGCATAGATCCCCCGATCCATCTGCCTTTTCGAGAGTCAGGAGGATCTTCTGTCGCAGCAACAGGGGACGGTGCTCCACCCGAACCTGTCCAGCCTCCACCTCCATTCATGTAGATTGAGCGGCGACAGTTGACGGCTTTCGACCTTCCTCCTGAAGTCTGTAATGTCATTCTGGCATCCAGGCATCCATCCACTAAAATGGTATACGTCTGCTGATGGAACAAATTTGTGGCATGGTGCACAGCAAAGTCTGTGGATCCCCTTTCTGCCCCTCTTTCTGAGGTTCTTCTGTTTATTCTGTCGTTGGCCCGGACGGGCTCTGCTCTGGGCACTATCAAAGGTTATCTTTCTGCCATCTTCACCTTTCTACGGCTTCCTGATCAGCCTTCTTCTTTTAAGTCCCAGGTTGTTAACTGTTTCCTCAAGGGCATTACGCACACGTTTCCTCCCGTGCCTTTCTTAATGCCTCAGTGGGACTTGAATCTTGTCTTGACTTATTTAATCTGTGCTCTCTTTGAGCCCCTTCATAACTGTCCTTTGCGTCTTCTCACCTTAAAGACTTCTTCCCTGTAGCTATCACCTCTGCCAGAAGAGTGAGTGAGCTCCAGGCTCTTTCTTCCAAACCTCCTTTCCTTTCAGTTCATCCGGACAAGAAGTTTTTTTTTGCCAAAGGTTGTCACGCCATCCCACATCAGGCAGACCATCACTTTGCCCACCTTCTTTCCGCCTCCTTCCAGGGAAGAGGAGAGGCTCCACCGAATGGACCCAAAATGTCTGCTTGCTTTCTATCTGCAGCGTACACAACAGTTCTGGGTGGATGATCAACTCTTTGTTGGCTACGTGGGTGCCAAAAAAGGTTGGGCTGTGCACAAACGGACCATTTCTTGGTGGGTCGATCTGTGCATCAAAGCATGTTACTCCTTGGCCAAGAAGGAGCCTCCTGTGGGGCCACGTGCCCATTCGACCAGGGCAACTGCAGCCACTACTGCCTAGAGACGCGGCGTTCCCTTGCAGGCCATTTGTCAGGCAGCTACGTGGGCCTCGCTACACACGTTTACAAAGCACTACTGCTTTGACAGTCCGGTCCGGAGAGACGGCTTCTTTGGCCGTTCTGTGCTCCGTGACTTTCTGGTGTAATCCTGTTCGAAGACCCACCGCCGGGGTTGGTATTGCTGGGGTATCTATTCTAAGGTAAGGAATCTATCACTAACGTGTAATTATAGAATTAAGCCAGCTCCTTCATTCAGTGGCATTTTTTTCTCTCAATTTTTAAATATTTTTGCCATGGGGAACCTCTTAACCTACTCACCCACATATGTTGAGAGTGTTCCCTCCCTATTCCGGAGAAACTTTTCTTCTTGCTTGATAGGCTTATTTCTTTAACCATTTCCCGTGTAGGACAGGTCGGAGGAAACGTCTAAGTAAGTTAGAAACCTCATGATTCGACAAAGCTTTCTGAATATGAAAAATAGTAAAAAAATATATTTTTATCTTATTACTGTCCCCGGGAGCAAGGATTGAATGGAGAGAGACTCTGTTTTGTACTGTAAACTTTTTAAGGGCAGCGGCCAGGCTTAGAGCAACAAAGGGCATTGGGAGAACATAGGTCTCCCGTGATGTCATTCTTTTTATGGTTTTATGAAGGAATTGGCTGAGGGGAGGGTACCTAATTATTTATTTATTGAATATGTATCATGCAGCATTTCGGATTGTTGAATTTTTTTTAAAAAATGTTTTATGTCTTTTACTTGTACTTTTATTATATTTTTTCTATTTCGAATAAAGAAATGTGATGGATTGATTGAATGAAGAGAGAATCATAACATTTCGCTTCCTTTCTACCAGATTAACGGGGCATATCTTGTGACTACATTGCGTATGTTGGATGATGAATTGTTCTTTGAGAAACTCCCTCTGTCACCAATGTTTCCTCAGTGACTTAGGGCCTGATTTAGATCTCGGCGGATGGGTTACTCCATCACGGGTTACTGATATCCCATCCACCGACCTAAAAATCACATAGGATATAATGGGATTCATATTTCATCAGACGATATCCATCACTGTTGTGACGTAGTAACCCATCCGCCGAGATCGAAATCTGACCCTATTTAATGCTCTGAATTTAAGAAAAACAAATTCTCCTGAAGTTTTTTCCATGTTTTCCAATTTCTTCAGATTACATAATTCGTACCTCTTTTTAAATAATGCTGTATTTTTTGTTTTCTGATGCTAAGAAGCCGAGGAGTAATTGTCAAACATTGCTAGTTATGAAACAAGAGCCAATGCACTGCATCCATACAGATACAGCAGATTGCTGCTAACTGTTGTTACATAGGTCAGTAAAATTTCAAGTTCACGGTCCTTCTAGGCTTGAATGTTCTATATTCTTTCAATATGTTCTATATTCTTTCAATATCCACAATGATGATGTTTCCTAGAACCATATTTTGCAATGCTTCCTCCGCAGGCACTCAAGATCCAAGAATTTCTCGCCGAGATGAATGCTCTGCAGGGCCAGATCAAGGAGCTGGCAACATGTCATCAAGATGAGGTTCAGCTGAAACAGTACCACGAAGGTCTTCTGCAGGATGAAAGGAAGCAGAGACATCAGCTGGAGAGAAAGTGTCAGGTGAGGACCTTGACCGTCAGTAAACCCAGTGTTACGAATGTTGTGGGTATTTGCAAGTCGTCTTTGTGTATGAAAGGTAAAAGGGCACTCCTGTGCAGTTAGTATGGCAGCGGTTTGATCAGTACTAAGAGAATTTTTGCCTTGGTTTCAATAAAGATTTTTAACAAGCAACTGGAGAGAGTCCTCTCTGTGTGGCTAACATTTACTATACATACTTCGCCTCCAAGTCTTGGAACAAATTTCCCCTCCACCTCCGAACAGCATCCTCTCTCACGGAATTCAGAAAGGGACTCATGGCCTGGCTCTTTGACTTATCGCAGCAGGATCATAGCGCCTGGATACCCTTGCGGGTGATAAGCTGCGCCCTACAAATCCGGATTGATTAATAATAATACAATGGAAAGATGTCTGTAGATGCAGCACGCTGTGTCTACTTTACTCTGAAACTTTAAACTTTTCACAACCTTCCAACACTGTTGGGGGAAGGGGGTATTCACCTTCAAGCCTCTGCTTTGTGCTATAGGCGTAATTAGACGATATGATTTACGGCAAAAGTTCTAATCCTTGAGTGCATTTGTAATTTTCATCTTGTCAGTTGCAAATGCATAATATCCCTCATGTAATATAATCCACGCTGATTGCATTTTGGACTGAGTAGTCCTTCGTCAGGGGATTAAATCTTGATCTGCAAACAAAAAATCCCATAAAAATAATAAATATCTAATAACTTTTGAAGGAAAATATAATTGTTTTTTCAAAGAAAAAGTAACCCTCTTCTGGTAGATTAGTCATTCAGTTAGAACTATCTTAATCTCAATATGTTGTCATCTGCAAGGACCATAAAAAATCCCGAATTTTTATCTGCTCAAACACCTTGAGCATAAACCACGTGTCAGTGCCCCAAATTCCGACTCAGCTGTTATGACATCCTGACTGTACAAAGCATTATACACCAACCATCTGGTCCAAGAGTGGCCTTCTAACCACAATCATGGTGAAAACTGTGTCCCGCTCAAACCAGATCAACTTCCTGATATACAAATAAAGAACCCAGTAGCAAATAAGTAAGCACGAATATAACAAACAAACCAAACCTGGTTTAACCTCTTGAAGCTTGTGACCACGTGAAAATGCCATATCCGGCACGAATCCGCATTAATATACTGATATATAGAAACACGTGAGAAACACAAGTGACGCATAAGTGAAAAATGCTTTCCACAGAATTTAGCATGCGGACCAATCCATGTGACTTGCTTACCACATGCTTAGGAGAAATAAGTGTACGATTTTCGTGCCTGTTTCACCATCATCTTGCACACGAACGCCGGAGCAAGTGAAAGTGTGATCTGGTGCTGAAGCTTGATATGGAACCTCGCCTGTGTACATCCCACAGGGCACATGTTATGGGTACAAACAGAGAAAGGTTTAGGGCAGTCTTTCAAAATGTTTCCCTTTTTTAACAATAAAGTCAATCGTTTATTTTTGGTGCAGATTTGCAAAAGATACAGTTATATCCGTGACCTTGTCCATTATTGAGGATAGAGGTAGGTTTATTTGAAATGGCTTAGCAGTAAGATTTTTGCTTAATTTCAAGAGGTGTTTGCCAGGGCTCAGCACCAAATTATTTTTAGAGCATCTAGGCCCAATTGAAGTGCTTGCATTAATGGTGGCGCTAGGTTTGCAATGGACTGACTAGTATACATGTTGCATGAAAGTATCTCTGCACAACAGCACAAAGTTTTGATTGGGCTGAAGTTGTGCACTTCCACAAAAAAAGTGCTTGCCCTCCAGAAGTTGTGATCATTTTGTTTATTTACCCAGCTGCCTGAACTTGAACTTTCGTGTGGCGTTAGAATGCTATTAAAGTGGATCAGGTATCTTAGGAAGTTGGGCTTTTTCTGTGACAGCCATACAGATAGGAAGAGAGCAGTCATTATACTACATGGATATTTAGGTCTGGCTTAGCAGTGCCTCTGTCACCTGGCTTTTTAACCTACACCAATATTATTCTACAGTTCTTTGCTTCCACACAAATACATATCTATTCCCATGTCATTTACTTGTAATCCTTCACATTACCATATGACATTCTTCTAAAGCCAGACCTGACCTATTGGCAAAGCCACTGCTTTTTCTTAACTGAGGCACTTACTTTAACTAAGTAATATTAATTATAAGCACACGGTATGGGGTTCTTTGTTGACAGGTTTCTCTGTCTGGAATAACATACGGGTTGATTACGATTTTGGCGGTGCTGTGCCAGCTCTCCACCGGCACAGCAGTGCCAAAGCCGCTCAAAGACTGCATACCTGATTACGAGTTCAACTCGTGCAGGTGGATGGTCCTTTTACCTTTCCCATGGCGGTGCCTGGCAAAAAATGTTCCAGCACGGCTGGAACTGGGGGTGCAGGCAGACTGCATCCCCATGGCAGTGGAGGCATGGGGGCCCTGTAGGGCCCCCTTTGTTTCCCCACCGCCAGCCTTTTCGTGGCGGGCTCACTGCCATAAAAAAGGTTGGCAGTGAAGGAACTCGAAATATGCTGAACAGGACTGCACCAGCCCGCTCACCATATTATAATATTGCACCTCCACCACGCCGCCAGGGAATGGCGGTTCCCTGGTGCAGCTGGTGGTCCACCGCCAGTACGACTCAGAAAGTCGAAATCCGGCAGACAGACCACCACCACAGCAAGTCCTGTGGTCCATGGACTGCCAGACCCGATATCAGGACCATAGATCCTTTTCCACAGCACACAGTGAGAGTCTGTGGCGTGATGTGGGTTCCTAGAGGTACCACATTAGGGTTCTCCAACAGACAAATGGTAGTGTGATTCTGCCAAGGTCACATAACAGGCTTTCACCATCACTACATTTCGATGGATGTGATGCTGGCACTGAAGTATGACAGCGAGTAGAATTTCCTTAATAAGCCCTTTTTCTAAAGGAATAAAGTGAAACCTATATTATGAGATCATATATTTGATCAAATATTTAGTCTGATCATTGTATTTTAACACGGAATAAAAATGTTTTTAGGGCTTATAGGTAAGTATGTAAAGGTAAGTGAAGTGCAGTGGAGTGTAAATAAAGTGAAACAGTCAGATCAATGTGGGCTGCATTAAAAATTCCTGGTTAATTCTCGGAGGAGATACCAAGGCCTGAATTTTCTATGGTGGCGGATATCTCCCCTTGAGTAAATGAGGATGGACAAGATTGTCTTCACAGAATGGGGAATAAAGTTTTGGACCTCAGATCACCAAGTCCTTTTACAGAGGGTTCCCAATCCCAGGAATTTCACCACCGTTTACCATCCTCGGATAGCAGGGGTGGTGGGGGCATGGGGAGGCCACATATGACAAGAGCAGTCTGGGTCCTATCAAGTGGAACAATGTTGGTCTGTCCACATGGTGCTGGAGGGGGGCAGGAGGATGGTCTCTAGTTTTACTGTGTGTGAATCTGCACCTGATAAAACCTCATCCGCTGTTTCTGCACACAGGACTTTCGGGTCCAGTCACACTGGACCACTCATAGTTGCTCAGAGCAGTATCCCCTCTCCCTGGAAGATACAATTCCAGCCAGCTCTTAATAGAAGCCATAGTATTTGCTTATATAGTAAGTGAGTAAGCTTTGGAATGTGTGTAATTCCTGCTTCTCTATTCCAGAACCTGGAAGACACAGTGAAAAAACTGAAGAAATTTAAAGAGGCAGCAGAGAAGACCCTGAAAGATGCCAGTGTGGAGTCGGAACAGGTATTGCAATTTAGCATTCAATAGCACTTCATATCCCCAACGAAGTCGCAAAGCACTAGTATTTGCAGCATGCAATGTCTGTTTGGAGTGCATGGTCGGTTGTAGTTTGTCTGTATGGTATGTCTAGGAAGAGTTGTATAAGGTTTGGAGACTAGCTCTAAACATGATTCGCTCCATTGCTGTGCGTAAGCATGAAGTGCTAAAGAGAGTGTGAGACCCGACAAAGACATGCATGCGGATCGTTACCCCTAGGTATGATTGTTTAGTAAACAAAGAATATAGCCCCGTAGCGGGCTATACCAGCTATTAAAGGCTTGCTCCAGTGTTAAAGGCCCAAGCCGAAGGCTACGAAGGGCTATAAGGCTATTAGAACATTCTGCCTCTAGGGGGCAGAATGTTCTAACAAATTAAACAAAGGCCTCTCGGAGCCCGAGGGGATTGAAATCCCTGGAAGCATTGTTAAACAGCTAGTGAATACTACATGGGCCCACAACATCGGGAGCCCGGTTAAGGACCCAGGAAAGACCATACATTGAGTCACCGGTAACAACGAGCAAAGGAAGCTTTATTAAACACCCATTTAACATTTTATGGTGCCTGGAAGCATTGTCAAGCAACTGAAGAGCACTGTTAAGCAAGCAGACTGTCCTATATAGAGTTAAATGGTGGCACTGTAAAGCAGCCAAACTACACTGCTTAGAAACAGGTGGAATCACCTAGAGTGATAGAATACGATCCCTGAGCACAGCCTGGCATCCAGGAGCGATAGAATAACCAGTGCAAGGAAGCAGTTAAGAAAGCACTAATTTTATATATAATTACCTTCATGAACATCGGAAGATCTTCTTCTGCCTGATGGAGTACCATGTACACGTGGTCAGGTATGTTTGTAGGGATGTCAGTGGTCTCTGTTGTCAGAGTGGACTTGAGAAGGGCTTCTAGACTCTGCAACACTATACAGTAGAACTATAGACCAGGTCGGTCAGGAGGATCTCCATCTTTCTGGGCATTGTCCTTTTTAGCAGAAATGTGTGGTTCTTTTTTCTTTTTAAATTTCGACTTTTGACCTGATTCCTTTCTCATCTTTTCAAAGGTGTTTGGCTCCTTTCTGCTCTCAGGTACTTCTTTGTCCCTTCTGTGGAGGTTTGTATTTTGATTATTGGTCAGACGTGCAATTGTCAGGAAGTTCAGTTCTTTTGTCTGAAAGGATATCTCTTGTGTGTGTTGACCTTGTGTCTGATTCTGTGGATAGGGATTGTAATATTCATCAGAATAGTCTTCAGGCGGCCTTAAAACCTATAGTTACCTAACCAGAACTGTCATTAACTATTCTGATAGTGAGGAGAACTCATATTAGAGACCTATTACTACAGAGCGTAGTTTCCATTCCCTTTTCCTGCTCCTGTCTCTTTTCTTTTTCTTTGGGGACTGATAGTCACTCTTGTTTTGTTCCTACCTATTGTCTGGGAGCGCTTATCTCTAGATTGTCTCTCTAAATGGAGCTATGTAGTTGAAAGATTATTGTAGAGAGCTGTATCAGCCAGTTTTTGATTGCTATTAGAAGAGCACCACTATTGACAATTCTTAAAATAATTTCTGAGTCTGTTATCATAATTGCCTTGAGTTGCATACCCAGTATCATTAACTGGCTACGTGTTCTTCTTGATTGCTCTTCTGAACGTCTCGGAGCACAGGAGGTGATGGTTTCCCTTGTGTAGCTTTATATGTTTCTAAAGCTATAGTTCCCCCAATATTACAATATTTTCAGTTTTGTGCCTTTCCTGTGGTCGACATAAGACTGTCATCCTAAGTTTTTTTGTGGTATGTGGATATGCTGTTTCAAATTGGCGTGCGTTCTCTGCTACCAAAAAAGGGAATTTTCGCTCTCTTTTTGGGTAATTTATCCATTATGTCAGGTGTCATTTACTTATTATTGGTTTCAGTTGAAGGTCCTTCAGGTGCCTTCATGGCTTTTACTCCCACCTACTGTATGACTTATTGACCGGAACTATGAGACATACTGTTTCTCTGGTGATAGCTAGATTCAGGGCATGCCTGCATTGATGGGTGGTGTACCCTGTAAAACATGGCCAGTGTTTGCCTTAGATGTAAACCAGTCTTACTCCCTCAGGACCTCCAGATCTTACCTCGGGTGTTGAATTCTGCAATGTCAACTTCTTGTTGATATTGCAGAATTCAACACAAGACTCTTGTACTTCTCTACTCTTGATGTTGAGAAATTTAAGATCAAGAGTGTCCAGAACTTCCAATTAGACATTTAAGTTGCTGTTTATCCTCCATATCCATCACATCAAGAGCCTCTTGGTCTTCTTTTTAGAGTTTGTCTTCGAGAGGGCAGAGTCTGGAGACATATACAATCAAGTTGGTTACCCTAGCCCAGATTCTGCAATTGACATCTGTTGCACAGGAAACACTATCCTTTTCCCTAAATCATGTCGGTAGGTGAGCACTATCAAAGGTAGAAAATGACCCTTTTATTTAGCCCTACTTCTTGGCTACGGATTGCCACCAAGATGCTCACCAGTAAGTCTGTGAGAAATCCAGTCTTCTTCAAATTTACGGGACTCTGTGTGGACTTCAGGAAGTGTTTGCACATTCCTTCAAGGAGAAGTCTGTTCATTGGGGATACCTTGAACAATCAGTCAGATGTATCATTGTTACACTATTGAGAATGAGACAATTTTGGGATAGTTGCACACGTCCATCTCAGGCACTGTCCTTCATAAAATTACTGGGCAGCCAAGTTTCCTGCAGGGTTTCCATGTTCCATGCCTATCTAAAGATTTATTCTCTGCAATGCGCCCTTCACACCTACTGGAAGCAGTTACGAGGTTTCTTTTGGTTTTAAATATGTTTGCTAACACTCAGTGATGTGTGACCCCAGGGACCATTTTTCAATAGGGATTAGTCATTACAATGATGACACATGTCTCATTTGTTATGTTATGGCCTCTTACTATAGCGCAACAACTTACGGAAGTGTATGTCAACGCTTAGCTACACCGGGTTGGTATAGAGCAGTTAGAATAACCACATCTTTAGGATTCTTTTGAACTTGGCATGTTCTGGGCACATACGAATTTTCAGAGGAAGTTTATTCCAGTACAGTGGGGTGAGATAGGAGAAGGTTTCAAATCTGGAAGTGAGGATGCAAGGTATCCTTAATTAAGCTTTGTTTGTGGACCTGAGCAGTCTAGTGTGCTGGTGGTAGCATCGTCTGGAGTGCAGGTAAGATGGCAACAAGTTAGTTAGTGCCTTGTCGGTCAAGCAACATAGCTTAAGGATGGTGCGTTACCTGATTGGCAGCCAATGTAAGGCTTTCAAAATGGGTGCAGAGGAGGAGCGTGAAGGGAGATTGCAAGTCAGCCGAGCAGCTGTATTCTGCAAAACTTGGAACTTAGACTGCAACGTGTCATTTACTGCCACTAGCAGCTCATTTCCGTAGTCCAAGCGACTCGTGATCAACACTTGGACTAGGGTTTTTTTGAGGTGGAGGGGAGCCAAGGAAGACCTTTCTTAGTATGCGCATTGTGGCAAAGCAAGAGCCACAGGTAAAGCTGACCTGATCTGTCATGGATATCGACTGTCCAGGGGCCTAATTTGTCTGGCCACCAATCTGCCTATCAGCGTTCTTGAACCTTTCCAAATAACTCTATCTCGGTCTTATCACTGTTTAATTGGAGACAGTTGCTGGTCATCCAGTTAGCAAATTCCCTCATTCATCTGCGAACAAAGAATTAACCTTATCCGGGCCCTGCCCGAAGGAGATGACAAGTTTGGTATCGACTGCATACAATACGAACCTGAATCTGCATGATCTGACGATTTTTGCATGGGGAGGCATGTAGATAATAAATAATGTCAAACTCAGGTAAGAGTCCAGCGGGAATCCCTTGTTGGCCAGCATCATTTGAGAATTGAAAGAGTCTAGCAAGATAGTTTGGGTTTGGTTAACAAGAAAGTCCAGGAGCCAGTGTAGCGCTCTACTGTATATGCAGGAGTCGTACAGTCTGCAGATTAAGATCGTATGATAGACCGGATCGAAAGCAGCTGATAGATCCAGTAATACCAGCATGGCTAGGGTTCCAGTATCTAGTGACAGTCTGATGGTGGCAGTGACTGCCACTAGTGCAGTCTTACTACTGTGCATCACTCTGAAACCCGATTGTGAGGGATATAGGATCTTATGTTCTTCCAGGAAAACGGCTAGTTTTTTATTTGTGTGGTTTCCTAACCAGAGAATTAGCAAAATCGTTGTTAGTTGGAAAAAGTTTGGGGGTTGGCGGTGGGCTTTTTTAGAATAGGAGACACTTGGGCAGACTTCCACTCTCACGGAACCTTAGCTGATCCCAAAAAAAGGTTGTAGAGAGCCATACCATAACGGATGGCATAATAGCATAGGATTAGCAGGAAGTGATCCTGTGAGGGGGCATAGGTCCAGTGAGGAGCCAATGGGGGGGGAGGGGGCGGGCAGGTACAAGTTGAAGTCAACTTAATCTTCCAACTGTCGGTGATCGATGGGAAAGTTCTCATAGACAGTATTGATCTTTCCTTCGGCAAAATCTGCCAGTAAGTTGCATAATGTTTGAGAGGCCCGGATAGATCGATTGCAAGATTGAGATTTCACAAATGCATTCAGAGCTTTAAAAAGTTATTTTGAGGAATTTCCTGCCTTGTTGATTTTATCTGTTATGTGGTGTTTGCTGGCAACTTTAATCCTTTTGTGGTAGCTAAAGAGCATAGTTCTATAAGCTTTTATGCCAGAAGAGGATTTGGTCCAACGCTTTCAATGTTTCAACTGTTTGCACTTTGATTTTTCCAAGCATAGTTTGTGTAAATACCAGGGGACGGGGCCTCTAGTTAAGATGAATGAAATTTGTTTAAAAGGTGTGATATTTGCAAAAGCCTGCGTAAGGGAGCCGTGGCATGCAGATAAGACTGAGTTTATGTCTTTGTATGGTATGGCCTCAATAAGATTTTAGAGAAGGTGACAGGTGGGAACTCCTTTTGTTGCCTCCTCACTTTGCTGGTCCCTTTACTGGACCTGGTAGGGTCGTTTTTGCTTGAAATCTGAAGCTTGATCACGTAGGGATCCAACCAGGTAAGGGGAAGTTGGAGTTCATGCCTAATTCTCAGAGGGTTGGTAAAGTTAAGGTCTAAGGTGCGGCATGCTTTATGTGTGGGGCCTGTCACTATTTGTTGGGGCCAGATCATCTCCATGTCCATTAGGAGTTGAATGAGATCAGTATCCGTTGAATTTACCCCATGCAAATTAAAGTCACCCAAGAGCAGGAAATTATTGAACAGCAGTACATACTGCACAATACAATCCATTAATGTATGGCTAAAGACTTACCAGGCGGGTGATGGACCAGTGCTCTTTTCCAATGGTCTGTTGTAAAGACTGCAATTTTAAAAATACATAATTCCACCCAGTCCGCGAGTAAAGTGTCAACCAATTTGTGGTTGGGATGATCATTTTGCATGGATTTTAATCGATAAACATTGATGCCTAAGAAGGTCCTGGCTCCATGTAGATGTCATGTATTTATAGGCTGTTTCTTGTCCCTTTTCACACTCTCTCTAGGGGACGCTGGTGGTTAATAAAACCCCAGTATAGCATGGTCGGTCCTGTGCAGGGAAGACCAACTGGCATGGTTATAAGCTGTGGAGCACGATTGTCCATTTAGCAGGCAAGAAGAACCTTCTTGGCGGATTTAGTCAGTCATCGGAAAGCATTGCCTCAAAAGTGAGAGACATACCAAAATGTGCTTTGTTCACTTGTATTTATGAATTCAACGAGTGGAACTACATGCCATCTGCATAAACTGATACTTTGATTCAGTTTGTTTCCCTTTCACCCTTTATCTTAGCTGAAGATAATCATTTCTTATACCACTTACTGTTCAGCCTTTTTGGTCCTTATCAGAGAAATGCATTTTTAGTTCTCAGAGTGAGCTATAGCACCCTGGTCCAGTTTTACACCTTGCACCTAGGGTGTTTAACTGAATAAAACAATTTAGTGATGGGCGAAGTCTGCTGCGGCTGCTGCAGGTAAGAGTGGTGGGGCGGCTGCGGGGGGTTCCGAGAGAAGACCACGAGGGAAAAATAATTATTTATTTAATTTTCCCTTGTGGTTTTCTCTCAAAATCCACCCCCCCCCCCCCCTCCCCAAGCCGGCCCCACCGCTCTTACCTGCAGCGGCCGCCGCTGGGCGATGTGCTTGAATAAATGTCAGCCACTGATAATTGCTCTGGGCGTAGTTTTTTGCTTGCTGTGTCACTACAGACTGGCTACCCTATGCAAATCCGCCGTGTTCGGGCTGCAGTAATTTTCTAACCCAACTGCCACATAATATCACATTTGAAGGAGAGCACAAGCACCCCAGACATCTTTCAACCTCATCGAGACGCTGGAGGCATGGATATTGTACTGAGAATGTTGTACTGAGAAAAGCAAAAACGTTATGAGTCTCTTGTGGGGTGGCACCAATGCTGATTTCCCTATGGATGGTGCTTGTCTGTAATAGTACAGACAAGCTAAACCCAATGGGCTTGAATGAGTCCTATAGTGATTACCAGTGGTTTATATTAATTCAATAATTCAGGCACTCTGCCCATCACCTTTGGTGAAGTCTAGGGAAGTTATATGGGACTCTTGGCCTTGCACGTTTTCTCTAAGATGCAGTTTCCAATGATTTTACTGAGTTGGGTAGATAGTCCATGTTGTTTGTAGAATTAGTAGAGCAAATGGACCAAGATTGCCAGGATTACTAACCCCTTCGACGCTGATGACGAGCTCAGCTCGTCATGAAGTACACCTCTCGTACGCTAATGACGAGCTGAGCTCGTCATGAACCGCGGGATTTTCACATCTTCAGCGCACAGCGGGAAAATGCGCCGCACCGATGGAGTTAAAGACAAGTCCCTTATCCTCCATGATATGACTTGCTTCAAACTACTGCCAACGATTAGCATGGAGCTCACTAGCTTTAACATCTTACAATTCCTCTCGAACCTGTATTGGAAGAGCCTTCGGGCCCATCCTGCCACTGTTGAGCCTCGTACCCCCATTATTCCCCTTTCTTTGGTCCTCACACACCATGCTCCAATGATTCATTATTTCTTCTGCCTCCCTAGATCTCACTTAACCTGGAGGAAGCTCATCGATGGTTCACAACTAAGTTTGACAGCTTGAAGCTAGAGATGATGCAGACCAAGCATCGTTGTACACCATCCTGCAGCGAGGAGACCTTGAGAGAGACTGAGGCCACGAGAGAGGGGAACAAGGATTTTCTGAGCATATTAAGCCGGGAATTAAAGGTATGATGGTAGGCCTAAAGCAGAGGAAAAAATACTGCACACTGTACCAATCCTGTTGTGGAGAAAACCTCTAACACCATAGGCCCCTGCTGGAGCACAGATGCCATGTACGACAGAGTGCTAAAGCAGAGTCAGAATGCTATGCGTATTTACTTTAGGCTTAGCAGTTCAAAGGTGGGGCAGAAAGCCCTTGTATGCTGTAGGTTTGCATTATCAATTTGTGTGCAATGATTGCACTTGCTGTACCCTTAGAGACCTGTTTTGCAGCATTGAGAGTTATAATAGACCAGATGCACTGATCCAGGACAGATGGTTGTGCCACACATTGACTGTAGGCCAGAGAGACTCCACTTGCAGGCTTAGACAACTGAACTGAGGGCATGGAGACTCAACACTGATTGCCTTGTGGTGTGAATCCTGGTTGGAGAGAGACTCAGACCATTGTTGCCTTGATGTACACATCATCAGTAACAAATGCTGAATTTTGAATACTGCATACATCTGAGGACAGAGTACGAAAACCTCAACACTGCAAGCCGGAGGTAACTGCCCAGGGATAAGTCACCCTGCGCCTGGTGGGTATGGTGTGTCAAACCAGTCACCTGCTAGGCATGGTGTGCAAATCCTGGGTCAGAGAGGGGCACTATACTGTAGTCCTGGTAAAAAGATATTGTGCACACTCCTGGCTTGGAGTACAGAT
Source organism: Lissotriton vulgaris (assembly GCF_964263255.1). NCBI lineage: Eukaryota > Metazoa > Chordata > Amphibia > Caudata > Salamandridae > Lissotriton > Lissotriton vulgaris. The sequence goes on along the minus strand of NC_141699.1, from coordinate 1,037,193,397 downwards.
GTGTAGACGGAAATACCATGCACCACATGCTTGGAAAATTGATAGATGTCAATGAAATCTACTGTATTTCAGTGGGTCTCAAATATTTTTACTTCTGGGCACCCCCACTTAATCATTACTGGACCCAGGGGGCCCCCACTGAATTGGAACCGGTGCGCCCCCCCCCCCCCCACTGAATCATTACTGGGGACCCCGGACTAAGCATTGTCGATGATTTGAACCGCAAAAGAACGCACAAAGATTGCCGGAAAAAAACATTCATCAAACAAATACTCACACAATGACACATTTTATTTAATTTGCAAACACATAAATAAATAAACTCAATTTTAATAGAAAGTTTGGAGCTTTTCTAAATTCAATTGATGCCACTCATCATCCATACTATATTCTGTTTGATACACCTGCACTGCTCCCACAAATAAATCTAAGGATACTAATTACATTTTTAGCCTCCAATTTCAAATTCCTACACATTTACAGTACTTTAAAAATATGTTTAATTGCACATTTAGCTTCTTTATTTATCTCCACTTTATTTTTTATTCCAAAGTAATTTATTAAGAATTTTACACATACATTTTAACATCGCTTTCCTTTCACGGGGTAACATCCCCAGCTGGTCGTACCTGATTGTGGTACCAGTTTCAGTTTACATGATCGGATGCACCCCTTACTTCTGTCCTACTATAGGAGTGAAGGTAAGTGAAAAGCTGGAGAAGAAAAAGTGAGTATAGGAAGGGAAAAGAGGGGTGCGCGGGGAGGTAGTTTGCTCGCACTTCCAACTTCGTGTCTGCTGTATTTTATTAGACTTGAAGCATCAGTCTAAAAGCAGAGAAAAATGTGCACTCTGTGGGCCTGTAACATAGCAATCAAGGTAGTCAGAAACACCTCATGCTGCAGACTTAGTGGGATGATCCAAATGGTTGGAGGGACCATCCACATGCAGTTGAGTCTTATGGTATACATGGAATTTTAGCCAAGCTACAGAAGACTGCATTGTATAAGATTTACATATGGATCAAGGGGCATTATTAAAGCCTATCTCTGCATTAGATAGGCTTTGAGTAAAATACAGTTCTTTTTAGTCTTGCACCTCCATTCTCCAGCTAGAGTGCCCCAGCTCACTTTGGTTGTTTACTACTATTTTGATGTAAAGTCTCATGCTTTAAAAAATTAGGATACATTGCTGCTCTGGGAGCATCAATTAAACGATCACCTATGCTCCCTGCCCCCCCCTGTCTCTTTACTATTGTGCCATTACTCACGGTGTGAGAAGGAACCAGAGTGTCTTAGTACAGCACCGGTATGGCTTTTTCAACAATCTTAAAGTATAGGTGTGCATGCACCTTGTTCCCTCAATATTCCCCATGGTTTTCAGAAAGCCTTTGCTTCCTCTACATTTGAGAGGGGTGGAAATCTTCAAGCTTGCACACATCCTACACATTTTTGTATTTTTTTTTCTCCTTTCTTGGTAATCTTGGTAATAAGAGCATTGACTTTGCGTACACTCCCACACAACCAGGACTCCCAATATATGCTGCTGGCAAGGGTTTCAAGACTTTTGATCTATCTGAGGGTGATGCCAACTGGTAAGTAGTTTAATTAATTTAGAACAATGTATATAGGGTAGTAGATTCTAAACCCAAAAGGGTAGCAGAGCTCTTTACATATATATCAATCAATCAATCAGTCAATCAATGCCAGCTTTGTTTGATTTTTGTAGATAAAATCATAAAAGCAAATAATTTAAAACAGCAGAATTACATAGCAAAAAGTATACCAGGTGCCTTTAAATTGAGTTACTCAGGGATACAATGATTAATTCCACCAGTAATTTACAAATTCATTTTGTCCTCTCCAGTGAATTTCAAATAATAATTCTCTTCCTGTAATTGACAATACTTTGCAGAAAAGATGCTATTGACTTTGCAAAACATTCCTTATCTAAAAATTGCAATGCTAAAAACGATGACCTACATTGTCTCAATCCTAACAATCGTAAAACAGGTAAAATCCATCTTTTTCTTTGCGTTACATACAATTTACAGAATAAAACCGCATGCATAGTTGTTTGTTGAGACTGTTTATCACAAGGGCAACTACTTAATATTGGAGACCAATCATTTGGTTCAGGAAAACTTATCAGCCGATGCATATATATCAAACCATAGAATACTCTGATTAAGTAAAAGCAATACTGGAATTTAGTTAAAAGAATAAACAGTTCAATGCAGACATTATCAATGCAAAATCTCAGCATTTAAAGAGTAAAGAATAAACCCAATGAATTGTTCAACTTTGTCAAAAGGCTTACTAATTTTCTGAATGACCCAAGTCCTGCTCCTTCAGTATCCAATGCAATATTTTTGAAAGCAACTTAACATCAAAAGTATCTTGTCTCAGATACTCCATCAATACAATGACAGGTAAAGCACTTGTTAGTCAGTGGTCACCAACATTATATGTCACTCACTTGGCACAGATTCTACTGATATCAGGAGAAAATTTGAACCGATCCCCCAAGATTCTCTTAAGCTGACAAAAATGTACATGAGGATATCATGTCAGCCAAACTAATCAAAACCAACTTCCATCTAGTTGTGTTTACCCCAATAGTATCTGGGTGTCACATCCGGTAAATCCACTTGACCCCAGAAGGAGATGTTCCTTTTTTAGCGATAAGTGGAACTGGCAGGGTATGCCCAGAAGTGGATCTTTTGCTCACTTTGCCACTGTATTCAAGCTAGCTTGACTGATGAGGGGTGTTACCCCCAAAACCGGTCCCAGGATGCTTGTTTCTGGTCCAGGGAAGCCTTCGATCTGGGCTGTTCCCATGAGGAACAGGGAAAAGGCTGATTTTCATATGGCTGGGTCTGAACTGGGGTGGGGAAGTGAGCTAAAGAACTATGATGGATTTTATCCAGATTTGTGACTGGGGGAGAGTGTCTGAAATGTTTCAGCACTCTGTCTATCATCTCCTTTTGCTTGCTTTGTTCGCCTTAAGTTAGCAGGGTATGGCCAGATATGGGTCTCTTGCTCACTTTACCACTGTATTCAAGCTAGCTTGACTGATGAGGGTTATTTCCCCAAAACCAGTCCCAGGATGCTTGTTTCTGATCCAGGAAAGACCAGGCTTGGCAGTTCGGGCTGGACTGTTCCCATGAGGAACAGGGTCAAGGCTGATTTGCATATGGCTGGGTCTGAACTGGAGTGGCGAAGTGAGCTAAAGAAAGATGATGGATTCAACCGAGATCTGTGACTGGGGGTGAGTATCTGAAAAGTTTCAACGCTCCGTCCATAATCTCCTAGCAAAACAAGCACAACAGAGTGCAATGTGATCTTTACTACAGTCGCTTTCACCAACTCTTTGATATATAAGAGTGGGTGAAAGTGGGTTTGTAGCAATGATACATATGTACATAAAAGGATTTTCCTTTACCTTCTAAAATTAAATTGAGTCATATTTATGTTTATCTGGCTTTCAGGGTAGTAACTCTGTGGAGTCCAATTTCTTTGAGTAATTTTTCCTGTCACTAACTGTCACCATTGTGGATAGTGTTCACTGGTATTGATGGCCGTCCAAGCAGACTGGCTAGCAGTGTGATCTATAACTTCTCAATCCATAGGTGGGCAGTTCCAGCATCAAAGTCCACCTTGCTGCTGTTTGTCTCTAAATGTCATGTTGTCTTCTCTTTGTTTTCAGGATGCAGTGGATGAAAGGCCTACGAAGCTCCAAAACTATTCCTCGCCAATTCATTCTGAGGCAGAACAAGGACATGTCTGAGATGTATCCGGCTGAACAGAACATACGTGTCATCCCTGCTGAAAATAAGATCCCTTGGGCTTCTGCTGAGCCTGCTTCATCTTAAGAGCACAACGTCCTATTCTTGCAGACGCTGGTCATTGCACTTTCGAAACCCGGACCAAATGTTATCATTCAAAGCTGGATAATAGTATTGGACATCAACATCATATAGATCAGTTTTAGTCTACACGTTTCTCTATAATAATAAAAAAGATAGGATATGCTTGATTTTAACTGGCTTTGCTGAATGTTCCTCTAGAACTAAGAATTGCATCTTAATTTAGGTATCTGGAAGGTATGCCTGTTAATGGTGCATTAGGCCTTTGGCTCAGATAGGCTTGCTTGGTTGAAGCCACCTTGAATGACAGAGCTACTCAAACCTGCAATCCCACCGAAAGCCTTGTTTGGCCACACATCGGGCACTGTAGAATTCTTTGCCTTAAATCAGAGACTACAAAATTATTTTTTGCCGGAATGCTAGTGGGCGAGTTGGTATCTCGTTACCAAATAAGTGATGTTTACGTCCAGTAGTGTCAGTGAAAGATATCAGCCATTCAAACAAAGTTCATCATCTTAGTCCGCTCGAGTGGTATTACAGAAATATGCATGATTTTACACTGCAGTCACCTCACTTTGTTTCCTTATAGAAGCAATGATAAATTGCCCCTAACTTTTATCTGGGAGGAATGGTGGTGTACAAATGAGCATAGAACTGATTGTTCAGGAAGAGCTGCACATGATTGGCTTGGGGGCCCAAGTGAAACCTGACTTTTCTATAGCTTATCTTGTCAAAGAAAACCATTCACCATCCAAGCCTCCATTTCATCCAGACAGTGGTCAGCGCAGGGTTTTGTTCACCTGAAATTGTGATTCGTTGAGGCAAAGTTGGTGTCTTTGGTTTGCAAGTTTGATGGTTAATGCCAGGGTTCTCCAAAGTCAATCGTGAACGGCCAGATCCATGCCAGATTTTTAAGATAACTACATTTATCTGCATGGGGATATGCCAAAAATCTGGCATGGATCCGGCCCTGCAGTACCAACTTTGGAAAACCCTGGTCTGTGGCATTTGTGTACAATGACACCTAACAAATATGGTGCCTTAGACCGAAGAATGTGTGATTCGCTAGTGAGCACCAAAAGCTCACACAGCCATGTGCCTTTTTCTTCTTGAGCTGAACTAATAGGAACTTGCCTGAGATCCTTAACCAATCTTCCCCGTAGGATTGCCCTTAATCCATGACCAAGGAGGCAACCCAGTTAGCCGGTATTTGGGCTTCCATCACTGAAGGAATCAATGTCCTCTAGACTTACAGCCGGATTGTCTGAGTGATGGGTGAAATACATAGTGAACATTGTGTCAGCATCTTGTCATCCAAAAGTTGTTTAAAGGCAGCATGACCAAATACAGTTCAAGGGGGGTTTGAACTGAATCTAGGTTTGGGTATAAGGCACTGGGGTGACATCGCATACCAGAGAGCAAGAAGGACAATTTTTATAGATATGTTCACATTATTCCATACTTAATTCTACAGTTTCAGTTGCAGTAAACTTTAATCTTCCTACTTAAAAGTTGAAGTCAAATTGCACCATTGTGTCTACAAAATGCAACCGTAATTGTCTGAACTAGAGAAGCGCTAATTTTGTTGTCATCCATAAGTCTGGCCAGTCACAACTCCTAGTGTGTCCCACTTCCCCCACAACTGGATTGAACTCAATCTGCTACTGTTGTGTTTAATCCCATATGCTAACCCTGGTTCCGATTTACCAGAGGACAACTGTGTTGAACTTGACTGCTGTCCGCTGACTGATGTTTAATCGATTTCAGTATGCGGGTAGAGCGGCCATGCTCATCTTGTAGATTCCAAATGATGACTCTGTTGAAGAGAAACCAGAGTGTGCAAACATAACTCAAGCATTAGGTACCTTTCACTTTGTAGTGGCTGCACACCTTTAATCCTGGCTTGCCTTTTAAATGAGAAGATGTACATCCTTAAAGCTAAAGCCACTACCCATACGGCTCGCCCCATCGTTCCTTGTTCCCATGCCAAGGGTCTTTACAGTCCTGCAGAGCAGGTCTTAGGATCTTTAACCTTGCTTACTTAGCTAGGGCATGCCAATTTAAAACCCGATTTTATTTAACATTAGACATTAGGGGCTCGATTAGGATCGCGGTTTTCCCTCATCCTCCGAGCTGGTGGATGCGGGGAAACCGCTGCAGAGGCACAAAAGACCCACCGCCAAATTAGGATGGCGGTGGGTCTCAAAATCCGTTCGCAGCTCTTCCGCTGCGGGCGCCTTCTGGCCGTGGCGGAAAAGCTCTAACATGGCTGGCGGTGTCTATCAGACACCGCCAGCCATATTATCATATGCTTTTCCATGGTGGCTTTTCCGCCGTGGAAAAGCATACAGACTTTGACTTCGGGGGCCCGTTGCGGGCCCCCTTGGTGAAGGGGGGTTGGGGGGTGCACATGGGACACCCTGGCGGTCACATCCTAATCTGCACGGAGGGACCGCCGCAGCCCCTGCAGACGGTCCCTCCTACTCTATGGTGGCGGACGGACTCAGGTCCGTCCGCCATCATAATCGGCCCCTAGGTGTGGCACTATTGAGACACCTATAATACACACAATCAATGTTAACACTGTCAAGAAATTGTGTCATTGAGCATAATACTGAATCTCCATAGAAAAGTGAAACAGAATCTGGATAAAAAGTCAAACTATAAACCTAAAACAAAATTTCAAATTGCAATTTGGACCCAGTGATTTTTTTATTTTTTATTTAATTAAATTTCCGTTTCTTCTGGGTTTTCATCTGGTCCTCTTTGGAAATTTGCTCCCCGGCGCATGCTGATGGTGGCTACCATATAGGTGCTCCAGCTGCCATGACATACAGACGACCCCAATAATAGATCTCTGTGCCGCATTGCTTTTGATGGCCTCCTACGCTCCAGCACAAACTATTTAACCTCCACCCATTAAAACAGGAGGTCAGGTTTTTGGGGTCTATATCAAAAATCAATGTTCATATGACTACCTAACACTGTGCCAAGTGCCATATTAGTATCACATTTTGCACAACTCTGGCGGTTTTTGACTCTAAGCTACCTCACTATTAAGGTGAATTCCATAGGTTCTTTGTACCTGGCTTTACAGGTGTATGGAAGCCTAGATATTTGCAGATCTCCCAGGCAAACTATCTGATCTTTGAGTGCCATCAGCAGGTGAGCAAGGTCAGTTCCCCAATCTATTCCATATCTGAAATAAAGCAAAAGAGCAAAGGTCAAAGACGTTTCTTCCTGGTGACTATAATACAGACATAAGATGTTTCTAGACTTAAATATAACTGGAGGTGTTTTTCATGAATCTATCAGCTTATTTATAGATTGATCACAAAAAACTTTTTTACAGAAGTGGCCTTAAGATGTGCCTATTTTGGAATTCTTATCGTTTTAGGGCCACAGTGTGATATCATTTTACATTCTGGTTGTCATCAAGTGTTTGTATGTTGAATTAAATTATTAAACAGTATTTAATTTTGTAAAAATGTTCGCTGTTTTCTGTTTTTATTCACAAAAGCAAACCGACTGCACTGTGATGCTGTAAGATTTAAATTTTAGAAAAACCTTCCAGTGGTCTGGATCTAGGAATGAAGCTCAGCAAGCATTTATCTAGCAGAAATCTCCATTTGCAGCATGCGTAGAAATCAAGAAGGTTGCAGGCTTCCAAACGCTGCATGTTCAAACCTACATTCCTGCTGACAATACAACAATTTTCACAGATACAACACACATAGGCACTGATGCACACAAAACACACCAACAGCATCAATGCACACTGCCATCACACATAAAGGCACCTGTGCTTTCAGACAACACATACAGGCTCACATGTACAGAGACAACACACAGGAAAACAAATATGCACATAACATAGGCACTAAAACCTTCACAGCTGTCAAGAAGCCTGATCTCATGTGTGGCACCTTCTGTTTCTGATGGACTGATTGACTGCTGTCACCTCTTTATTTCATTTGCCACATAGCCATTCGGTCCAGTGTCCTTGCTGTAAGAATCCATGCTCTGCTGGCAGTGTGCTCTCTCTAAGCTAAAGTAGGTACACAAAGCCAGGGGCATACTGTTGATCACCAGGGACATCTAAATTATATTATTCCAGCCCATCTGCACGTGGCAGACATCAGCCTGATCGGCAGTTCCACCATTTGTTGCTTTGTAAGCAGTCCCAAGGCCTGCTTTGGGCTTGACATGTGAATGGTCACATCCTAATTAAGGCTGCGCTTCTGGTGCATGCTTCGGGCAGAGTCCTCATCTGTCCTTAAGGAGTTATCCATGCATGAGGCTGGGTCTGGAAACTGTGAACTGTCCAGGAGCCTGGTGGTAGCACAGCATTTTAGAGAGTGGTGTTAGAAGAACCACAGCATTTTAGGGAGTGGTACTAGAAGCACCGCAGCATTTTACAGAGTGGTGTTAGAAGAACCGCAGCATTTTAGGGAGTGGTGCTAGAAGCACCGCAGCATTTTAGGGAGTGGTGCTAGAACCACCCACAGCATTTTAGGGAGTGGTGCTAAAAGCACCACAGCATTTTAGGGAGTGGTGCTAAAAGTACCACAGCATTTTAGGGAGTGGTGCTGGAAGCACTGCTGCGTTTTAGGGAGTGGTGCTAGAAGCACCACAGCATTTTAGGGAGTGGTGCTAGAAGCACCACAGCATTTTAGAGAGTGGTGCTAGAAGTACCACAGTGTTTTAGTGGTGCTGAAAGTACCGCAGCATTTTATGGAGTGGCCACTGCATTTTAGGGAGTGGTGCTAGAAGTACCACAGTGTTTTAGTGTGCTGGAAGTACCGCAGCATTTTAGGGAGTGGTGCTAGCACCACACCATTTTAGAGAGTGGTGCTGGAATTACAACAGCATGTTGGGGATGGGTTCAAGAAGCACCACAGCATTTTAGGGAGTAGTGCTAGAAGTACCACAGCATGTTAGGCAGTGGTTCTGGTAGCACCACAGCATTTTAGGGAGTAGTGCTAGAAGCTCTACAGCGTTTTAGGGATAGTGCTAGAAGTACCGCAGCATTTTAGGCAGTGGTGCTAGAAGTACCACAGCATTTTAGGGAGTGGTGCTAGAAGTACCGCAGCATTTTAGGGAGTGGTGCTCGAAGTACTGCAGCATTTTAGGGAGTGGTGCTAGAAGTACCACAGCATTTCAGGCAGTGGTGCGAGAGGCTCAACAGCATTTTACGGAGTGACCTAGAAGTATCGCAGCATTTTAGGAAGTGGTGCTAGAAGTACCACACCATTTTAGAGAGTGGTGCTGGAAGTACCCCAGCGTTGTTAGGGTGTGTTTCTAGAAGCACCACAGCATTTTTAGGAGTAGTGCTAGAAGTACCACAGCATGTTAGGGAGTTGTTCTCGGGGTACCACAGCATTTTAGGGAGTGGTGCTAGAAGCTCAACAGCATTTTAGGGAGTAGTGCTAGAAGTACCGCAGCATTTTAAGGAGTGGTACTAGACGTACCGCAGCATTTTAGGGAGTGGTGCTAGAAGTCCCACAGCATGTTAAGGAGTGGTTCCAGAAGCACCACAGCATTTTAGGGAGTAGTGCTAGAAGTACCACAGCATATTAGGGAGTGGTTCTAGAAGCACAACAGCATTTTAGGGAGGGGTTCTAGAAGCACCATAGCATTTAAGGGAGTGGTGCTCGAAGCTCAACAGCATTTTAGGGTGTGGTGGGATATCTGAAAGAAACAGGCTAGTGTCAGGTTCCTTACCTTAGAATATCCCCAGGCGTCAGACTAGATCCGGAAAGTTTTGCGTAGCAGTACCCTTGCGCGTCGGTAGGCGTCGTCTGCGGCTCTGCGTCCATGTCGTGATCGCCCAGATGACGTCGTCGGAGTACCTACACACCGCCCTCGCGCGCTGATGTCAGTTCTTTTTTCCACGCCAGCAAGCGCAGATCCGGGAAGAGCAGTACTCTGGTCATTTTTTGACTACCTTTTTGATCACTTTTGGTCATCTTTTCGAGTCGACATCGACTCCTGGTGCCAATAGGGATGCTTGGGTTAAAGCCTTGTGCGGACTGTCACCGCCTGATGTCGGTGACCGACCCCCACCGTCGGTGCCTTTACTGCCTCTAGGCCGACCACGACGACAAGTCGTGCCCCAACTGCCAGGCCTTGACCTCGAAGGCTAGACGAGAGCGGTCCCGCAAGCTGCGCGAGCTCCGGCAGTCGGCGCTGCACCGCTTGAGGTCCCGGTGGAGGAGGAAGTCAAGGGACCGGTCGCAGAGCCGCAGTCATCGCTCGTCGAGTCATCGTCAACACTCGTCGGGCTCCAAGTCCTCTGGTAAGTCGAGGCATTCTAAGAAAAAGTAGAACCGACGTCATTGCTCTTCTGACACACCAGCCGCTCGCCGGACGCGGGCGGGGGTTCGGGTGGCACCGCCCGCGCGGCTCCGCCGCAGGCGCCACCTTCAGCCCCGCCTTTAGCCCCACACCCGCCGGTCCCTGGGCTGCAGGCGGCGCCGGAGGAGATACGTGACTTCCTCGTGGCCATGAAGACTCACTTTGCCTCCATCGGGGCCTGCTGGTGCGCCTTCAGGCCCCGCATCCCCAACACTGGGCCCTAGCTGGCCGGTGGCTCCGGCCCCTGCGCCATCGCATGCTTTGGCCCCGGCGCCGTCGTCGACTTTACAGGGCCCCACAGGGTCCAGGCCTGGATCCGGGCCCCAGATCTTTGGCCCCGGCGCCGTCGCCGACTCCACAGGGCCCGACAGGATCCAGGCCTGGATCCGGGCCTTCGCTAGTCGACCTCACGACTCCTCTGCTGGCGCCTACCCCCATGGTGTTGCTTCCGGCGCCATCTTCAGACGACGTCATCCCCGGTTTCCGACGCCGGTGCGGCGCCGCTTGGCGCCCTCTCCAACGTCGATGGGTGAGCCTTTCGCCTATGACCCGGCTCCGTCATTTTTTCCTGATTATCAGGACACGGATGAAGGGGAGGACTGGGAGGGGTCTGAGGAACCTCTGGCACTGTAGTGTCAGTTGAGTAAGGACTTGGCAGATGAGCTGGGGGAGGCCAGTGGTCTAGACACTGCGCCTGACACTGGATTCATCTCTTCTCCCTCCATGGCTTCGGAGGAGGGTGCTGCTTACATCATGATGTTGAACAGGGCAGCCAAGGCCTTGGATCTGGAGCTCCCTGTCTCGGCCGTAAGGACTAACCTCCTCACTGAGGTGCTCAAACCACAGGCAAGTTCTTCGGAGCCTCTACTGCCGTTAACGAGGCCCTCACCGACGTTCTGATGGGTACCTGGTCCAAGCCCTCTACAGGCCTTTCTGTGGATCAAAAAGTGGCCCGACGCCATCACCGACCCCTGCTTTCTGTCCACCCATCCCACCCCTGAGAGTCTGGTTATCCAGGCCTCAACGTCCCAGACCACATTACCGACCGCTCCTCTGGATCGGGAATCCAAAAGGTATGATCAGTTTGGAAAGAAACTGTTCTCCTCCCTGAGTTTGGGGCTGCGGTCTGTCAACACCGCGTGCCTTTTGGGCCGTTACACCCACTCGCTGTGGGATACGGCTCGCCCAAGCCCTGGCGGAAGGGCAGGATGCAGCACGGTATTCGATCAGGTGTGGACTTGATACCACGGACTCGCTGGGCAGGGCGATTTCCACGACAGTGGAGATTCGTCGCCACGCCTGGCTGAGGTCTGCCAACTTTTCGGGGATGTCCAGTCCACGCTTATGGATATGCCCTTTGATGGCCGTCGCCTTTTTGGTGACAAAGCAGATAGTGCGCTAGAGCGTTCTAAAGACTCCAGGGCTACGGCCAAGTCCTTGGACCTGTCGGGCCAGCGCTAGCAAACTTCTGCTTTTCACCCCTTTCGTGGCCTCGGAAGGGGCACCCCCACACGTCCAGCCAGCAACAGGCCGCAGAACCAACTGCAGCGTGGTTGCGGACGTGGTAACCCCGTGACGGTGCCGGGGTACAATGGCCGGGTCAGTCCACACCCACTCCCGCAGCATCTGCCTCAAATCCTTCCTAGTCTGAGCTTTCAGGCCCATACAACACCAGTGGGGGGCATCGCCTCCTCCACTGGCGTACCATCACGTCCGACAGGTGGGTGCTGCAAATCATCTGAAGGGGCTACTCCCTCCCCTTGTAAATGTAAATGTCAAGGTATTTGTAGAGCGCACTGTCACCAAGCGGTTTCCTGGCGCTATTACTCATACCGCTGAGGAACCCATCCTGGCTTTCCCTGTGAAGTGTCCACTCCTGGGCACCCCCAGGGTGAAGCCAGGCATCCCAGCGCTGTTGGGGCCGATGTGGAGGTTAAGCAAGCTATTGCCCAGAGTTGCAGAGTGGGACCCATGATTAGAATAGGCACCGAGGCGAGAATTATCAGGTCCAAGGAAATTGAGCCCAAGATCCGCCGAGGCGGGAATTGAACCCTGGTCCCGGGCCAGAGCTCTGCATCAGGGTCTGCCGCTCTAACCATTGAGCCACACTCCTCCATCGAGCGCTTTCCTTGGCCAGAAGTAGGACGTGGCTACTCCCACTACTTTCTGGTACCCAAGAAGGGCAAAGGAGGCCTACGCCCTATCTTGGACTTCCAGAGCGTCAGCGGCTTTCTCCGGAAGGAGAAGTTCAAGATGCTGACTTTAGCTCAGGTCCTAGCTGCCCTGGACCCTGGAGACTGGAGGGTAGCGTTGGACTTGCAGGATGCATATTTCCAAATCCCCGTCCTGCCGGCCCACCAGCGTTACCTGCGGAACACAGTAGGCAACGACCACTTTCAGTTTACAGTGCTCCCCTTTGGCCTTACCAGCACCCCTCTGTTGTTCACGAAAGTGATGGCGGTGGCCGCAGCTCATCTGCGCAGATCAGGGGTCTCAGTCTTCCCCTATCTCGACGACTAGTTGTTGAAGGCGGGCTCGCCCCAGACAGTCGTCGGTCACCTCCAGACTACGGCCGACCTGCTGGGGTTCTCCATCAATGTGTCGAAGTCACACCTGTGCCCCTCTCAGAAGCACCTCTTTATCGAAGAGGTTCTGGACTCGGCGCAGTTTCGGATTTATTCTCCCGAACAGCGGGTTCAGGATATTCAGGCTCTGATTCCGATCTTTCAGCCTTTATCCCGAGTCTCGGTCAGGTTGACGCTGCGGCTTCTGGGGCTGGTGGCCTCCTGCATCCTTCTGGTGCATCACGCCAGGTGGCGGATGCAGGCTCTGCTGTGGGACCTGAAGTTTCAGTGGGCCCAGCATCAGGGCAACCTGTCCGACCACGTCCTGGTCTCGGAGGGCATTGCGAGACAGTTGCAGTGGTGGCTCACGGACCGCGATTGGGTCAGCGGCAGATCCCTCTCCCTACCCCAACCGGAGCACGTAGTAGTGACAGATGCGTCCCTCCTGGGCTGGGGGGGCCACATGGAAGAGGCGGAGATCAGAGGACTCTGGTCTCCGGCGGAGTCCCGGCTCCATGTCAACCTTCTGGAGCTGCGGGCAATCCGTCTTGCACTGAAAGCATTCCTTCCCTCTGTCCGGCAAAGTTTAGTGCAGGTGTTCACGGACAACACCACCGCCATTTGGTACTGCAACAAACAGGGCGGGTGGGGTCGTGGACCCTTTGTCAGGAGGCTCTGCGCCTCTGGCAATGGCTGGAACACCAGGGCTTCACCCTGGTGATTCAACACCTGGCAGGTTCCCTGAACGCCAGGGCGGACGAACTCAGCCGCTGGTGCATGATGGATCACGAATGGCGTCTGAACTTGGACGTGGCGCAAGGCCTCTTTCTGCAGTGGGGAGAGCCTTGGTTAGATCTATTCGCCACCGAAGAGAACGCGCAATGTCATCAGTTCTGCGTGTTGGAATTTCCATGGCTGCACTCACTCGGAGACGCTTTTCGGTGCGAGTGGAGCGGTGGTCTGTTGTACGCCTTTCTTCCTATACCACTTCTGCCCAGAGTGCTGAAGAAGATCAAGCGTAACCGGGCCCAAGTCATCCTTGTGGCTCCAGACTGGGCATGACGATACTAGTATCCCGAGCTACTCAGCATGACAGTAGATCCCCCGATTCGTCTGCCTCTTTGGGAGGACCTTCTGTTGCAGCAGCAGGGGACGGTCCTCCACCTGAACCTGTCCAGTCTCCACCTACATGCGTGGAGATTCAGCGGCGACAGTTGAGGCCATTTGACTTGCCTCCTGAAGTCTGTGACGTGATTCTGGCAGCCAGGCGTCCCTCCACAAAATCGGTATACGCCTGCAGGTGGAACACATTTATGGCATGGTGCACAGCAAAGGCTGTGGATCCACTTTCTGCCCCCCTTTCAGAGGTTCTCCTCTTTCTTCTTTCTCTTGCCCAGCAGGGCTCTGCTCTGGGCACTATCAAGGGCTTCCTCTCTTCCATTTCAGCCTTCTTGAGGCTTCCTGATCAGCCTTCGCTTTTCAAGTCCCCTGTTGTAAATAGATTCTTGAAAGGCATCACACACATGTTTCCTCCTGTTCCATTCGTGATGCCTTAGTGGGACTTGAATCTTGTTCTGACTTACCTGATGTGCGCTCCCTTCGAGCCACTTCATAACTGTCCTCTTTGTCTTCTGACTCTTAAAACGGCATTATTGGTTGCCATCACCTCTGGCAGGAGAGTGAGCGAGCTCCAGGCTCTATCTTCTAAACCTCCTTTCCTCTCTGTCCATCTGACAAGGTTGTTCTGAGGACTCGTCCTTCTTTCCTGCCCAAGGTGGTTACAGCCTTTCATATCGGGCAGTCCATCCCCTTGCCCACCTTCTTTCCGCCTCCGGATCCCTCGAAAGAGGAAGAGAGACCCCACCGTCTGGACCCAAAACGTGCACTCTCATTCTATCTAGATTGCACGCGCCAGTTCTGGGTGGACGACCAGCTCTTTGTTGGTTACGTGGGCGCTAAGAAGGGACGGGCGGTGCACAAGCGGACCCTCTCTGGTGGGTCGTGGTGTGCATAAAGGTCTGTTACTCCTTGGCGAAAAAGGGGCCTCCTGTTGGGCTGAGGACCCATTCCACTCAAGCCACGGCGGCTACTACTGCTTTGGGTCGGGGAGTCCCCTTGCAGGACATCTGTCAGGCAGCTAAGTGGGCCTCGCTGCACACATTTTCTAGACACTACTGCCCGGACAGCCAAGTCCGGAGAGATGGCTTTTTTAGCCGTTCGTTCTCCAGGACTTTATGGTGTGATCTTGGTTTGCATGCCCACCACCGGGGTTGGTATTGCTGGGGTATCTATTCTAAGGTAAGGAATCTAACACTAACCTGTTTCTTTCAGATGCACAAGTTACTTACCTTCGGTAATAATATATCTGTAAGAAACAGTAGTTAGTGTTAGATTCCTTACCGCCCCACCCATCCTCCCCGTTCTGCGAACCGATATCTAGTGTTCAGGACATCCCTTTCATGGCCCTAGTTTTATGGCACCAGTGTCGGTTTCTATCATGGCTCTGCGTTTCAGGCGCAGAAAGCTATGTACAGAACTGACGTCAGCGCGAGAGAGCGGCGTCTAAGTACTCCAACGACATCATCCCGGCGATCACGACGCCGACGACGGACGCGGAGCCGCAGACGACGCCTTCCGACGCGCAAGGGTACTGCTACGCAAAACTTTCCGGATCCAGTCTGGCGTCTGGGGATATTCTAAGGTAAGGAATCTAACACTAACTACTGTTTCTTACAGATAAGTCGTTACCGAAGGTAAGTAACTTGTGCTTTAGGGGTGGTGCTAGAAGTACGAGAGCATTTTAGGGAGTGGTGCATCTCCCAGAAGTGACGGTTTCACTTTATAAAGTCAATCCCTGTAACTTTGTATCTGTTTTTTCCATGTCACACAGACTTGCCGGATCCGGAGATGTGCTCAGATTTTTGGCCTTTTTTACTGGCATTTCTTTCCTGTTATTTGTATGCCTAAAGCCATAACAGGCTTCAAGCGTGCTAAGGTAGCAAGCACAAGATGTCCATTTCCTACTATCATCACAGGTGCATGTGAGGATTGTGCCTTGGTACTTGAGTTACACTTGAACGAGCATCCCAAGGTCAGTGCTGAAAGAGAGCACAGGCTTTTTGTGGCTCTGTGTTGACAGAGGGGCATTTCAAGATTACATTAAAGGATGGAGAAGCTCCTGGATTCTTCCATGATGCTGAGGCTGATCCCGCTTACTTTCAGGAGTTTGCAGTTGTGCCACAAGAGTATGAAGCAGAAGAAGCTGCTCTCCAAGTAGTGTTCCTCACCAAATCAACACAATTTCCCAATCTTCCCTGCACGAGGACTAGCAATTCTCATGGGAGGAAAGGCGTCAAGTTTCTTCTGCTAATGTGCTCCAACAAATTCTATTACAGCTAAAAGTCAGTGCCCCTCCTCTTCTGCCAGTAGAACTTAATTTAAAATATTAAAAACTCCAAAGTTGCAGTTATTTAGAACTATGGCACCCCTCAGGCCTGAGCTCCTCTAACATCTCGTTGCTACTCAGACCCCGAGAAGATCGGTCTGGATTCTGAAGTGACTGGTACTTTGGGTCAACACCGTGCACTTGTGCCATCAGTGTCTCCAAAGCTGCTGCTGCTTGTTGCTCCTTTGGCAAAGGCTTCAGTTTCAAGGCTAAACGCGCAGACCCCAGGACCAGTTAAGAATTGATTACTTGGATTTGAGAGATGGTGCCCTATTCGTCTGAAGAAGAACACAGAGGAAAAAGTTCTCTAGGTTGGAAGTCCCATGAAGTTTTCCTCAGTTTTCATATCTACTAAGGAGGAAGAGAATGAGGACATTCTGTTAATACAGAGTCTTGGAAAGAGGATGGTCTACTTCTGTCACTGTTGTACTTGGATGAAAGGCTACATATAGGCCTGCAGGACTCTAGTGGCCTTGTCACCTTCACTAAGATGTCGGATCCTAAACCCTTTTCTGAGCTTGTAGAGCAGGGTTCTCCTAAGTCAATCTTGAAGGACCGGATCCATGCCAGGTTTTTAGTATATCCCCATTTAGATGAATGTAGTTATCTTAAAAATCTGGCATGGATCCGGCCCTTCAGGATTGATTTTGAAGAGCCCTGTTGAAGAGGATTTTCCTCCTTTGCTGCAATGATAAAGAAAGCGGCCAAAGTGCTAGGTTTACCTTCAGGTAAAGAACCATGAGTCGCTGTAAATTTTGTGCAAATGGTCTCTAGGCTGATTTTGTGAGTTTATGTAAAAAGTATCCTCCTGCCCATTGGTGAACAAAAGAGCCTTCATCATGGAAGTATGAACCGAATGCCATCCCTAACTTGCCCTCTGAGAAAAAATAGTTAGACTCCTTGGAAGATTTTGCCTTGAGTAGCTCAGTGCTGCCAACACCATGTGTCTTCAATCCAGTCATATACATAGCGTTACAGGATTGGTATTCGTGCCAATGAAACCTCTGATTATATGCAGAGGATATTGCCAAAAATTACCTGCATGTTCTTAGGATGAGACTGGACGTGGTGGATGCCATAGAATGTTCCTAGGGGTCTGGTGTAGTGTAAGAGGGGAGGTGAGAATAATATGTTTTCTCGGGGTATACAGAATAAGCTCCTGAGCATGCCAATTAATGTGAAGTGGTTGGAGGTGTATATTCACAAAATGTAATTTGTGGCCTCAAATGGTATCAGTTGTTGTTTCCCTGGAGAACTCCATGAATTCTCAATGAATTCCAGAAAGATCGGATATATACTTCTCACATAGGCAGAAGCCTATGCGAGTAAATTCAGTTTTTTATATTTCTTAACCATTTTGTGACATAGGTCTTCACATCAATAAAATGTTTATCTGATAGTAACATCTAGCCTCAGATTCCTTACCTTTAGATTATCCCAGGCACCAGACTGGAACCGGAAACTTTTCTACTGCAGTACCTCTGCGTGTCGGTAGAAGGCATGGAGCAACTCCGTATCGACATCCCCCATGTGACCTCAACAGAGTCCATTTAAACCCTCCCCTGATGTGCTATCGTCAGTTTCTTCCTTTCTGAGCTTCGACACGGATCCAGAGAGCTGTACTTCTGACCATTTTTGGCCTACCTCATTGTTGACGAAGCTGTGGTTTTCTGTGCACTATGATATCGACCCCACACCCTCATCCAATTGCATGTGGTGTCACTCCAATCTGCCCACTCCAAATCAAAACAATCTGCGCGAATCCAAAACAGTCTGCTGCACTCCATTCTGCCCCACTCCAATCTTCCGCACTCCAATCTGCCCCATTTCAATCCAAAACAATCTGCCCCACTCCAGTCTAAAATAATCTGCCCCACTTCAGTTCAAAACAATTTGCCCATTCCAGTCCAAAACAATCTTCCCCATTCCAATCCAAAACAATCTGCCCCACTCTAATCCACTCCAGTCTAATCTGCCCAACTCCAATCCAAATGGTTCACTCCAAACTGCCCCAAAACAATCTGCCCCACTGCAATCAAAAACAATCTGACCCACTCCAGTCTGCACCCACTCCAATCCAAAACAGTCTGCCCCTCTCAAATCGGCCCAATCCAATACTTAACAATCTGCCCACTCCAATCAGTCCCACTCCAATCTCCCCCTCTCCTATCCTAAACAATCTACCTGTCTCCAACCTGCTCCATTCCAATCCGCCCCACTCCAATCCGCCCCACTCCAATCCGCCCCACTCCAGTCTGCCCCACTCCAGTCTGCCCCACTCTAATCTGCCCCACTCTAATACAAAACAATCTGCGCCACTCCAATCCAAAACAATCTGTTCACTCCAATCCAACCCACTCCAATCCAAAACAATCTGCCCCACTCCAATCCAAAACAATCTGCCCACTCCAATCCAACCTGCTCCAATCTGCCCCACTCTAATCCAAAACAATCTACCCTACTCCAGTCTGCCCCACTCTAATCCAAAACTTTTGCCCACTCCAATCTGTGCACTCCAATTGGCCTCATACCAATCCACCCCACCCAATCTGCCCCATTCCGATCATTCCCATTCCAATCAATCTGCCCCATTCCAATCTGCCCCACTCCAATCCACATGACTCCAATCCAAAACAGTCTGCCCCACTCCATTCCAAAACAGTCTATCGCATTCCAATCTGCCCCACTCCACTCATACACAATCTTCATCACTACACCTCAAAAGGATCTGCCCACTCCATTCCAAAACAATTTGCCTCACTCCTGACCAAAACAATCTGCCCCACTCTAATCCAAAACAATCTGCCCACTCCAATCTTCCCTAATCCATCCCACTCCAATCCAAAACATCTGCCCCCACTCCAGTCTAAAACGGTCTACCCACTCTAGTCCGCCCAACTTCAATTTGCCCCACTCCAGTCCAAAAACAATCTGCTCGACTCCAATCCGCCGCACTCCAATCCAAAACAATCTTTCTCAATTCAGTCTGTCACACTCCAACCAAAACAATATCCCCCGCTCCAAACCAAAACAATCTGTCCACTTAAATCTGGCCCAATCCATCCCACTTGACTAAAAACAATCAGCCCCACTCCAATCCAAAACAATCTGCCCACTCCAATCCATCCCACTCCAATCTTCCCCTCTCCAGTCTTCCCCTCTCCAGTCCATAACAATCTGTCCCACTCCATTCCATAACAGGCTTCCTCACTCAAATCTGCCCCACTGCAATCCAAAACAGTCTTCCCCGCACCAATCTGCTCCACTCCACTCCAATCTCAATCTGCCCCTGTCCAATCCACAACAATCTCCCCCACTCAAATCCAAAACAGTATGCCCCACTGAATCCAAAACAATCTGTCCCACCCCAATATTCCCCACTCCAATCAAAACAATCAATCCACTCTAATATGCCACACTCCAATCCAAAACCATCTGCCCCACTCTAATCTGCCATGCTCTAATCTGCCCCACTGCAGTCTGCCCCACTCCAAGCCACCGCACTCCAATCCAAAACAGTCTGCCCCACTCCAATAAGCCCACTCCAATTTTCCCCAATCCAATCCAAAACCATCAGCCCCACTCCAATCCAATCCATATCACCCCAATCCACCCACTCCATCCCAATTCACACCATTACAATCCACCCCACAGCAATCTAATCCACCAATCCAATCCACCCCACTCCCCCAATCCACCACACTCCAAAACAATATGCCCCACTCCATTCCAAAACATCTACCCGACTCTGATCCAAAATAATCTGGCCCACATCAATCCAAAACAAACTGCCCACTTCAATCTGTCCCATCCAATCCACCCCACTTAATCCAATCGACCTCACCCCAATCCAATTTAAATCACCCCAATCCAATCCACCCAGATTGAGCCAAATCCAGTCTACCCCACTTCAATCCACCCTACCTCAGCCTAGTCCTGTCTACCCCACTCCAGTCCACCGCACTCCAATCCACCTCCTCTCAATCCAATAAAATCCACCCACCTCAATCCAGTTCACCCTCCCCACCTCAATCCAATCCAGCTGAATCCAATCCAATCCACCTCACTCCAATCCAGTCCACCCCACTACAACTTAATCTACACTTCAATCCATCCCGCCCCACGCCAATCCCATTCAACCCTCTAAAATCCACCCCACACATCCCCATTTCAATACACCTCCCTCCAATCTAATCCACACCATCCAGTCCATCCCAATCCACCCCACTCCATGGCAGTCTAATCCACCCTACTCAATCCAATCCATCCCACCCTAATCCAATCCACCCCCGTTTAGCCTACCCCTCTCAATCCAATCCATCCAGCCCACCATACTCCAATCCAAAACACCCAACTGAATCCACCCCACTCCAATCCATCCCCTTCAGTCAGTCAAATCCACCCTCTCCACTCGTCTTCACTCCTCTCCAAACATCCTACTCTAATCCACCCATACCCATCCAATTCACATCACCCCATTTCAGTTCACCCCATCCAGTCTACCCAATCCACCCCACTCTACCCCAGTCCACCCCACTCTACCCCAGTCCAATCCACCTCAATCTACTCCAATCCGATCCACCCCAATACCTCAGTCCACTCCACCCTATTCCACCATGCTCCACGGCACTGCTCTCTATGACTCTCTCCGCCACTGAACTCTACTCCCCTCAACTCTACAACACTCTACAACCCTAACTCCACTGTGCGCCATTCTGCTCCAACAATGACTCTGTACTCCCCACACTCCATGCCATTAATTTTTAGCCATGCTGAACAGCAGCCACACTGGTGTACAACATGGCAAAAACACATAGGCAAAACCAATAGCTCTTGTATAGGCGGGACATATTGCCTTTTTCCAATGTTTGTTTTTGCACTAGTCACAGATCTTCATAGCTGGTTAGTGTCAATAGTTTAATTTTATTGATGAACAAACCGCAAAAGTCTTGTTTTTTACATGCATAAAGCACCCTAGTTGTGTCTTTGACAAATTTACTATCAACAAATGTAATGTAACATAGTTGTAGTCCAATGTTGTGTAAGGGTACAATTTTATCAGCATAGCATATGCTGCTTACAGGGAGAGCTCTACATTTTTTTGGATGAGGGGGAAGGACACTAATCTTCAAGTGATTGTTCAGTTCACTAATATATATATTGTCACCGCTTACGCTTGGGCCCAGCTTTCAGTTGCCACGTTTTACTTGCCCCCAAGCAGAGGCATACATTTCACTAATAACAGGACAATTTCTCTGGGATTACTTATAATAATTAACTCCACAATCATGGTCCACAGACTGTCAAAGGGCCTTGAGTACTTATTAAATGCACCCTCCAAAGGAGTGCAGATCTCCTCGATGTGACAAAAAAACGGCAGCACTCAGCAGAGTTCCGCAAGCAGAGGAGTGAGGTAAATTGTGCTGCTCGCACTGATTTTTAGTGCGGGTAATTTGTCCCGCACTGTAAAACCGGTGTGAACTGCACCACGCGCAGCACAAGAGGGCACAGCTTCTTTCTGCCGCACGGGTAAATATTCTACTCGAGTGACAGCTTCCTCAACGTGAGCAGCAGGTTCCTCAAAACGAGCAGTAGTGACCTACCGCGACCGCCTACGTTGAGAAATCTTGCCAGGAGGTGGTCTAGCAAAGGAATTTCCTCGCTCATGCTCATCAACTTGACATTGGCGAGCCACAAGAGAAGGAAATCTCTGCTCCACACCACTCCGCTGAGTTTTTCGGAACTCCGAGATCTAAACAGAGCGTTGAGTGGAAAAAACTCTGCGAGCGGAGTGGAGTTTACTGCCCAGGCCTTTACACCACAGGGTGTCACTGCACCTTGCACCGTTGTCATCCTCTTGCGAGAAATGATTTGGGTAAATGGTGGGACATTGTATTCCTCAAATCGTCTTCTCAGTTTTTTAGGCAGTATTCCCATAAACATCTTATCCGGAAGTGATACTAGGGCAAGGATTCTATAACAGGTGGGTAATGTATTACCTCCTTTTGCACTGTCAAACTGTATGTGTGATATGTGGAACACGGTAAAGTCCATTTTTGTGGTGTTTGTGTGCGTGTACCTCTGTGTGCTAATCTGCCTTCCTGGGTGACTGTATGCCTGGTACTTTATGTACATAGATGCTTGTGTCTAAATGCTTAAATTAAATATGGGATCTGCCAACAAATCGCTCACTGCTTTTCAAAATAAATCACTCAAATGAGGAATGAGTAGCCCATCCCATCCAATCTTTTACTTTGTGTTCTGGTACTTGTAAGTCCTGGTTTTATAATGGAAGACAAAAGTCTGAATTTATGGACTTCTACTCTGACATCGCCTTCGAACGCCCCCGCTGCCCATCAAACCATATCCTCAACTATTCATCACCCTGTGCCCCCCACTACATGTCACCACAAGTCTTCTAATGAACATCACTCTACGCAGGAATCCCAGCCAAGCACCTACGATGACTACAATGCATCCAGAACACCTCCGCCCGACTGATCGTCAACGTCCCCCACAGTAGCCCCATCACCCCCCACCTGAGAGACCTACACTGGCTCCCCGTCGACAAGAGGATCACCTTCAAGCTCCTCACCCACGCACACATAGCACTCCACAACGCCGGACCAGCCTACCTTAACAGCAGACTCAGCTTCTACACGCCCATCCCGCCAGCTCCGCTCCGCCAGCCTCGCCCTCGTCCCCCGCATCCAACGAACGACCTCCGGCGGCAGATCCTACTCCTACCTCGCCGCCAAGACCTGGAACACCCTCCCTACCCACATGCGGCAGACCCAAGACCTACTCGCCTTCAGAAGACTCCTCAAGACCTGGCTCTTCGAGCAGTACCAGCACCCCCCCCCCGCCCTCCCCCAGCGTCTTGAGACCCTCACGGGTAAGTAGCGCGCTCTACAAATACTCTGATTGATTGATTGATTGATTGATCATTCTCTGCTCCTGTGGGTACATTCCCTGAGCTCCCTGCTGCATACTGCACTAAGCCCCGTCTGCAGATTTCGATGTGTCTCCTTTTTCGCTTTACCCTGTGCCTTCAGTGCACACTACCACAAGTAGCTAAAATGTATAAAACCACAATCCTTTTTCACGAGTGTGGCCCTGATGCCCGACTCCCATCGCTACCTATAGAGACAGTTCTCTCCTTAGGCACATAACCTGTGATTTTCTGGTGCGTGTTACACTGCGAACGGCTGATCTGCATCACACGTGAGGCTCATTTACAAACCCTATGCACCGTTGGAACGTCACTTTTTGTGGTGTTCCGGTGATGCACAGGGCTTAGCCACATCTACCAATCCACCTAAAGCCACCCTGCATGGCTTTTTATGGCCTTGTAGATATGGAGTGAGACAAAGCAGAGTAAGTCTCACACTAAGATGGGGAGGCGTGCCATGTGCTCCCACATAACACCCATGGCATTTGACACAACCCCAGATTTACAACAAGTTATAAACCTGGGAATGCATCAGAGGCCTACATAAGGGAGCCGCAACGAGGAGAAATAACATTATTTATCCTCGCTTTTTTTCCTCTGAAAGGAAATCGCCTCCATTCATTGTTTTTTTGTGTTAGAAGGTGTCCTTTCCTGCACAAAAACAATCATCCCATGGTGCACAGGTGCATGCGTTGGCGCATGGCACCTAATTGAGTGCCAGCATAGGGAAAGAGGACAGCAATGCACCGTATCTGATCAAAAATGCACATTCCTGCCCTTTTCTTTTAACGTAGTGCAGTACGGCAGGAAGGCTTGCGGCGCTGCTGTACGGCAAAATATAATAAATGAGGCCCGGTGAGTCTGTGGTGCATTTCACCCAGAGCTCCCGTGCTGCCCCTTCGCTGCTGCTCAGAGCTGGACAGGCTTTTGTTCCACTGGGCATTTCCCCGGTGGACTGGAGCACGCGGGAGGCCGGTTTTGAAAGCCCAGGGCCGCTCCTGGTGCCCTGTCACTTTCCAAGCTCACCGAGGTTAAAAGCAGCAGGTACAGGGATGCTTCAAGAAAAAGAGGAATAGAGGGAGGTAATGTAGAGAAAGCAATTGGAGAGGGACAAGAAACAAGAGTGTAAAAGAGACAGAAAGGATGGAAATAAAGAAAGATAGCAAGAGGAGACGAAGGAAGCATGCTGGCTTGAACATTTTTGCCAGGGCTGCCTTTGGTTCCCCCTATATCTAAATCCACCCTCATTTAGAAGGAAAACTAGGATGTGAGCTACGCCTTACGCTGACTTTTGAATATATAAGTGTACATGTACAGTTAAAGTGAAAAACCTGCTGTATATGTTAGTGTGAACTCACAAAGTTGTGAAATTTTTATTTATTTATTTATTTAAAGAAGTTTTCTATAGCGCTAACTCCACCCGGGGGTATCTGAGCGCTTTACATTTGCCTAAGTTATTTAGGGAAAACATAACAATTGGTATAAATGAAGCATTTATACATGGTGGAATAAAAGTCAATTGAGCAATATAGACAATAATAGTGCATAAGGGTAGGTTCAGTGGTCAGAATAACGCAGGAGGGGACTAAGTAGGTGAGAAAGAGTGGGTGGAATGTTAGGATGGGAAAGGAGGGCAGTAGGGTGGAGGGGGGTCAGGAAGGGGTAGTGTGGGGAGAGAGGGGGGAAGCGGTAGTGTTTGAGGGATGACGGGTGGGTAGAACAAGTATGGTAGGAGTGGGATTAAGTACCCCAATATTTGTTGAGCAGGTGAATTTTAAGGTCTTTTTTTAAACTTGCTTAAGAAGGGGTACATATTTTGAGTGCTACTTTCCAATCTGGAAGTCCTAGGATAACGCCCATGTCCTGCCCTCTAGTCCTAACCACTTCCAAAACTGCAAAACGTCCATCCACCTTTCAGATTTTGCGGTTTTCAAAATAATGATATTACGTTTAACGATTCTATAGAAAAATTAGTTATAAACTCTGTTATCAATTAAAATCAATATACAATAAAAAACAAATTTAAACTAGGATTTTTCGGACAAATGTATATTGAGGGTGCAATTGGAATGTTTGCGCATCTAGGAGACACTTAAGTGCGCAGAACGTTTTTGTGACCCCACCACCCCCCTCATCCGTCTGGCTGTGGTCTACGCTGCTCTCCTCCGTTCTCTCTACGATTCCTCACAAAATGCGCTTCTCCTCATCGTCTGAAGCGAGGAGCATTGTTTTCAAGGCAGTTACTATTGCAGCTCGGTTTCTGCTGACTTGACAGCCCTGGGGGGGCACCATTGTGTTACTTTACTTAATCATTGTGTCTCCAAGTTTTATTTTTAGCCCCGTCTCTGTGCTTTTAGTCTTTTTTCGGATACCTGTGTATCGAGCAAGAAAAATGCTGGCGCAAGCAAGGACCTTGGATTCAAGCCACTTTTGTTTCGTAACCGAGGTTGCAAGTGACCCAGATTTTGGAGTCACACCGAGGGGCCCGGTCTTGCTTTCTTACAACGCGCACGAGCTTCATGCGGCATCGCGCGCGCCGCCCCCGCCAGTCATTTGTTACTGTTTAATGAGTAGGCACGTGACTGTCGGAATACGAGGCAAATGGTGAACTTGCAAAGAAGCCTGGAACGTCTTCAGAGAACTGGGGCACTAAACAAAAGTCCTAATGCGGGAGTGTTTTATACGCAATGCCACTCTGAGGCAGACCTGCCAACTCACACGGTGCCACACGATATCGGCTCCCAGCACCCGGTGAGGACCGGAATCACACGGTGGCTTTGAACTGCCGACGTCCATTAAGAGGTGTGAAAACAACTCCCCCAGGGCATCAGCACCACCAGCCTCCAAGCTTTTTTGTTTTTGGAGTCGGGGGCAGAGTTGGAGCAAAAGTGCCTCGCAGGCACTTCTGGGCACGAGACCCCGCCCCCTCTTCACATGGTGAGATTTTTGTTCGAGTTGGCAGGTGTGCTGAGGGCCGGATTCAGGAAGCCACAATTTACAAGATGAGGCAGGTGGTACCTCTAGCTCTAAATGTCTGATCCTCTTCCTCCAGGTAGGGGAGGTACAAGAGATCTTACCCTACAGCTTACTTTGGGTTCCAAGTGGGCTACACAGAGTGCAACACTATTTTCCAGTTAATAGCTAGAATGATGCACACACAGTTTGAAGCAGAAGATATTCTTTATTTTTGCAAAAGATGATAAGATGTTGTCCACAGGACCATGGAGGTGTAGTTGCCATGTTCAGAACCCCTAAGAGTTCCAAGCCGTCAAAGAATCTAATAGAAATGCGGTATGCTGGGTTTTTTTCAAGGTACAACAAATCATAAAACATCCGCCTTCCATACAGTTGAAGACAAACAAAATAACAAACTATACACAAAAGCATAATAGCAAACCTCAGTATGTACATTTTAATAAACCTCAGTGGGTTCCAGTGAATAATTCGTAGAATGACCTCTACAATGCGGTCGTTATACTGCAATAGCTTTACTTCACCACCCCCTTTTGTACCGCTTTGGCCGCCATAAGTTGGCAGTGTATGCTCAGACATGAGTCCCTTGCTCACTTTGCCACTGGATTCAAGCAAGCCTGGCTGAAGATGGCTGGAATGCCAGAAACCGGTCCTCGGAAGCTTGAATCCAGTCCAGGGAAGGCATGGCTTGGCAGTTCGGGCTGGACTGTTCCCATGAGGCACAGGGTCAGACTGATTTGCATATGGCCATGTCTGAACTGGGGTGGCAGAGTGGGCTAAAGAACGGTGATGGATTTAACCCAGATCTGTTGACTGGGTGTGAGTGTTTGATTGATTCAGATACTCCGTCCATCACCACCCCTTTTTGTACCGCGATCGCTTTACAACCCGGTCATTACAACGCAAGTCGTTACAACGGATGGCACTTTACTAAGAAATAGTATGATTTACTATTCCAACACCTTCCCGACTGTTCCACACTCTGGAGTTGTAATAGTAAATCATACTATTCAGAAGTCCAGCACCTCTAGCGCAAGTCGTTGTAACGGCTTGCGTTGTAACGAAAGCAATGTAAACTACCGCGTTGTGAATGTATGCGATGTAACGTCACACATTCACATAATTTATATAGTAGAGACTTAAACCATAATCCTTGAATGAATCCCAACAATTTCCATCTCGCAAGCTCGTCCCGCACTCTCACCCTTACTTCACCCCTTCTCCGTGTACTTGTGCAATCTTTCCTTGTATTATCATGGTGATCTTGACTACTGCCACTCTATAAGTAAGTAATGTTTATTGTTTAGTTAGTTAAAACCATAACAATTTAAAACAAGTAGCAAAAGCGCAATTTTACGATAAGCAGTTAAAAGCAGGAATTTAAGTATAAAATCATTTTGTTTCTTTAAAAGTTCAAGGCAGAAAGTTAGACCCTTTTAACAAAGCTTTTTAAAGGCTTTAAGAAATTTGATCAGTCTGCCATGCAGTGGGGGGTCTGATGGGCTTAGGCAAGCCATTATTGTGGCTCTGCAGGATCTAATACCTCTTTCGTTGAAACTTGTCTTTAGAAAGATTACACGTTCAGCCCGCAGTTTTTTGCATGTGCAAATTATATGGATAAAGTCTTCTTTGTGATGATCGCACAGCCGGCATGATTTAGGGCCTGTGTACAGCCAAGCTGGATGCTCAGCCTGGGATGGTAGTGTTCCAAAACGCAGTGCCATAAGTTGTTTTTTTACGTTAATTGAGTAGGTTTCGCATAAATAAGCTGCAAGGGACTTATACTGATTTATCAGCATCCAGGTGCGCGACCTTGATCTTAGGATATTTTTGTCCACTATCATGAATGGGTTTTTGATGCTTTACTTACAACTTGTTTAAACGATTGGTACGATAAGTTTTTGTTCCATGTTTCTGTCGTACATGTGGGGTGAATGCAGAATAACTCGCTGCTGTGTGTCCTTCGTTCTGCTGCTTGATTTGGCTGAGCCCTTGTTCGAGGAGAGGGCTGTTTAGCGCTTTTGCCTGGAGCGCCTGAAGCGCCACTGAGCTGTGCTCATTTCTCAACTCAAGTGCACGCACCATAACAGCTCGCGTTTCCCGCTGCACGGGAAACACTCGCATTCCCTGGTCGGCGGACTGCGACAACTACAGGACTTCAGGAACCACAAACCTCTTGGCCCTGGAGCACCGCCCTGACACGCCCCCCTCACCTGGCGATAATTGAGGAGGAGGCGCGCTGGACTGGGGTGAATGCAGAATAACTCGCTGCTGTGTGTCCTTCGTTCTGCTGCTTGATTTGGCTGAGCCCTTGTTCGAGGAGAGGGCTGTTTAGCGCTTTTGCCTGGAGCGCCTGAAGCGCCACTGAGCTGTGCTCATTTCTCAACTCAAGTGCACGCACCATAACAGCTCGCGTTTCCCGCTGCGTGGGAAACACTCGCATTCCCTGGTCGGCGGACTGCGACAACTACAGGACTTCAGGAACCACAAACCTCTTGGCCCTGGAGCACCGCCCTGACACGCCCCCCTCACCTGGCGATAATTGAGGAGGAGGAACGCGCATCGCGGGACGCGCGCGGGCGACGCCGGGCTAAGCCCGGGCAAAGGGCGGGCCCTCTGTGGCCCTCAGTGACCGAGGTAGGCCGGGCTGGGCCCGGTCCCTTATATTTCATTTTATACACTGTTATTACCTGTTTGCATTTGTGCCCACTTGAGTAGGAGGGTAATTTGATGCAAGTACTGTGATAGCTATACTGCATCCTGGTCCTACCTGGTCCGTCAGGGACTGCCGTTATTCCAGACTTTCATACGTTTTATATTTCTACATTTCTTTTTTATTACTGTGGAAAATGTCTAAAACATTACGATCAGGAAGGGTAGTGGGAGAAAAACCTGCCCGAAAATTAACTACCATCCGCACAAGAAACAAGTCAGTAAACAACCCACCTTTGAAAGGACAATGTCAGTTATCTGAACTCTGGGATCTATCTGGTATAAAAAAACCTAAATGTGCGACTCTAGATAATCCAGATACTAAAGCCCTGGAAGTACACCTACCAACTACCACTGAGCCCCGATCTCCCCAGGTCCAGCAGGGGGCCCCCCAAACTATGGTAGGGGGGTCTCCCTTTCGGGACCCTACAGACGGGAAGCTGATGAGTGTAAGTGAGCCAGTGCACATACCATCGATTCCTCAGTTACCCATGAATGACAGGCCGGGGGATGACCTGTCTGCACTATCCATTGATCTGGAACTATGGGGACGCTACGTAAGCCCTGCTAAAGTGGAATCTCTGGAGCAATTTAAAGTACCGGGGGGAGCCACCCCATCAGGGTTAATGCTGTATAGTAGCACCCCGTCGCTAAATAGACATGAAATATCTGACTTGCTAAACTCCTCCAAGAGCCCGACCTCAATCTCCTGGATAATATTTGCACTGCGGAAGCACGAGAAAAGCCGATCTCTGAGTCCATGATCGCGCTGGAACAACTTCTTGCTTCAATTTTGCTGCTTCTAGGGAAATTTGTAGGCAGCTCGGACTGTATCCTTGAATCAGTTACCCAAATCCTAAAGTTATTGCTGCAGAAAGCGCCGGATATGAGTAAGGCCTCTCCCCCTAAGCCTGAACAATTTGTATCTGAGGGGAAATACACAGACATTAGAAGCGAACTAGATAGGAAAAATGAAGAGCCTTCTATGGTCCCTCATAAGGAGGTGCCTCATACTGCAGCATCTAACTGTATCAAGAACATAGTCCTGGAGATAGAGGAGGAGGATAAAGTCTTGCCCGGCCCCAAAACGGTCCAGGAGTTATTTCCTATCTTTGTCCCAGATTGCGGAAAAGATCTCCTGGCCGACAAACCTGAGGTCAATGAAGAAAAGAGAAAATATGGCAAACAAAAAAGTACCAAAGCCAGTAAGAGGAAACCAATTCGAAAATATAGAAAGAAGAAGCAACGGAGGATCATCCTCCAAAAATGCACAGAGGCAAGGGAGAATGAAATAAGGAATGGGGAATCCTTATCTACTTCCTTAAAAGTGGACATGGATGTGAACTTAACCGCTTCAACCTCAGTGGAGGAGGAAAATGAACAAGGTAGCCTGCTTACCCAGGAAGATTTACCACAAATTGGGGGCTCTCTCCCAGGCTCTCCTTCACGGAGTGCACTAGGAGGACCAATTTCTTATCCATCCGGGACTTTAAACCCTTTGGCCCCCCCCTTTGTGGTAACAATTGACTCTGAAAATTCTTGCCCTCTGGCCCGGCCTGTAAATATGTCAAAGGCCCCTGTGGATGTGCGTGTACTAGATTTTGTTCCATTATTCGATACTGACCTTTTGTTAAATAGAGCCTGGCTTCTCAAGCGTTTCAGTGAGGTTGAATGTCTCTATCACATTCAGTCTAGAGACATAGAACTGGTGACTCTGTTGGGTGGAAGTCGGGTTTTGAGTATTCGGGTGAAATTTTATTCCCCTATCATAACAAATTTGATACTAGAACAGGCTGAAAATTTTCAACGTTTAGGTATTGATATTCTCCCTATCTCTACCCCAGGCAAGACAAACTCTTTCGATAAGCAGGGGTTAAGGGGTGGTGAGCAAAACGGGGTAACCTCTCCTCTGAGAGACCTGAAAATTTGGGTTTCCAGGGGAAAACGCTCAGTATCGCACGTGAAGCCTCTTCCACTAGTTGAGAATTCCACACTCAATGATGACAATAACCGGTGGAATTGGCTCCATAGTGCATTATCAACAAAAAATAAGGATAACCCCAAATTGTTCCACCATCTTTAGCCCAGCATTAAACATAATCTCCTGGAACGCGGCCGGATTCCACAGCAGCCCGGAGAAAATGGCCTTTCTATCCACTCTGGAGGCTGATATATTGTGCATTCAGGAAACATGGTGCATAGATAGGTTAACGCCTTTAAAAGATTTTTATGTTTTGGAAGTTCCGGCTGCGCCCTCTAAGAAAGGGCATGCTAGGGGGGGGCTCGCCTGTTTACTGTCAAATAAGTTTCAATGGAGATTTTCCCATTATATTGATTCCAGTAGACTTTTCCACACAATAACATTAGAAAATGTGTTCCATGATAATGTAAAATACCCCATGGTAATTTTTAATGTGTATATTCCGCCTGAGGAATGTTTTAATGATAAATTGCAGCGGGTTCTCCAGTATATGGAAAAGATAAAAAATTCCCCTCCTTTTCCTGTAATTTTGCTTATTGGTGATTTGAATTGTAAAGTTTCAAACGCTAGTCTAAAACTCTTCAGGGATAAAGTTAAGGAGGAAGTACATTGCATCCCCCAGACGCTTTTCCCGGAAAACGTAAGGACAAATAAAAGGGGGAAGATCTTGTTAAAAGAACTAGCGATCGGGGATGGTATTATCTTAAATGGAAGATTTCCATCTGACATCCCCGCAAATTATACCCACAAATCCCCCTTTGGGTCATCAATTTTGGACTATGCTATCGCCAGCTATGGTCTGTTTCCCCAGATTCTTGACTTAAAGATCACACCCACGACTCTGAGCGACCATAGTATATTGTTACTATCAGTTTCGTTAAACTCTCTGAATACGGCATCCTGGTCGCTAAACGGCAAGGAGGCTACCTTCCACTCTACATCTGGAAGATGCTTCTGGAATAATGCTGCCATCAATGGGGTGCAGGATCTACTGACCGATACCCTTAGGGAAATAGAAGAGTGGAACGGAAATGAAATAGTTTGTTTTGAGGAATTCATGTTAAAGATTCTATTGAATGCTAAAAAATCTGTCCCCCCTAGGAAAAAAGGAGAGGTAGTTCCTCTGACTTTGCGTAATCTGAATAGGGAATTAAATAAACTAATCCGTGCACAGTACGTTGAAAGGGTACCGGAACGTGGGAAAGATATCGCTAGGTTAAAAAGAAAGAGAAGCAGACTCAAGCTAAAAATTAAAAGGGACAGGGAGGATGAAGTATGGATTAAATTAAGGGAATCTGCTGCACATGGCAACATTAAAGATTTTTGGGCAATAATCGGGAAAGGATGTGGTACACGCCACTCCCTCACTCCCATATCTATACCAGAAGATCTATGGTCCTCTCATATCCGAGAATTATATGCAGGGAACGGGACCACAGGTGTGGATAACTTAATGTATGCTGCCCCTGATGACCTGGTTTTCTTTCCCTCTGAGAAGGAAATCGAGATGGCTATAAAAAATATGCGATCCTCTGGGGCCATGGGACCGGATGAGCTTCCGATGACGGTCCTAAAACAAGACCCTTTAAGCTGGAGCAAAATCTTGTACCCCCTGTTTAGGGCATGCCATCTTTCCAAATGTGTCCCTGCATCGTGGAGAGGAAGCATTCTGGTCCCTATCTTCAAAAAGGGGGCAAGGGACAGCCCCAGTAACTATCGCTTGATTGCGCTCCTCGACTCCATCGGAAAGGTCTTTGCGAAATGCCTCCTCAGTTCTCTTTCTGATTGGGTCGAGGAGCGCAACATCTTGCCGTTGGAACAGACTGGTTTCCGAAGGGAGCATGGCACTCTGGATAACCTGACTGCCCTTCAGGTTATTACTGATAAATATGTCCAGGTGAGAGGGGGTGTTGTATACGCCGCCTTCATTGATTTCTCCACAGCGTTCGATAAAGTAGATCGTGGAACGCTGTGGAGAAAATTGGCGACGCTGGGTGTCCCTACTCCCCTGTTGGAATTGGTGCGGGCTCTGCACACTGAGACCTGGTGCAGGGTCTTAATGGGGGGCGAAAGGGGGCTTTCGGCCAAAATACCATCTCAGAATGGCCTTAAACAGGGCTGCTTATTGGCAGCCCTGTTGTTTTCCCTATATACAACCGACCTCCCTGCCGCTGTGTCCCACAGTGAGGGGATCGCGCCGTTGATAGGAGGGGCGCCAATATCCTGTCTGATGTATGCCGACGATGTGTTGTTGCTTGACTTAACTCCCACGGGTCTGGCAAATCGGCTTCAGGCTCTTCAGGACTTTGCCGGGGAGCATCATATGAAGATCAATATTAATAAAAGTAAAGTGATGTGTATTGCTGGTAGGAAGAAATGCCGCTCGACAAATTTTGGTTGGGCTATTGGAGGGCATAGATTGGAGGTCGTAACTTGTTATACCTTTTTAGGGAAAATATTCTCGGCCAATATGAGCGAGAATCTCCATATAGAGCATTGCTCTCGCAAAGCTCTTGCCCATGGCAATGGGTTAAAGTCCCTATACCTGGCAACGGGGAAAAGACATTTTTCTAGCCTTCTAGAAGTATTTAGAGCTAAAATCCCCGCAACCATCTTGTACGGTATAGAAATAATAGAGATAAAATATTGGGACTTTTGCCACAAGACTGAGGGAAAACTCCTAAGATCCTTCTCGACTCTTAACAATGCCTGTCCACTGGCCGCCTGCAGGCTGGATTTTGGACTCAGGAGTGCCTGGGTTCAGGGGCTGTGCGCCTTAATAAGGTGGGTAGCCAGTTTGGCCAGAGCGAGAGAAGGAACCCTGCGAGTTTTACTCAAAAATGAACTTTTGGGCAATTTTAAGGAGTTCTCTAAACTCGTTAGTAATTTTAGAGGGGCCGTGAAAATCCTTAGACTGGATGAAAGCGCTCTTCTCTCCTACGCTCCCACGCAGTTAAAGCAGGCCCTCAAGGAGGCTTCGTGGGAGTATTGTTTTCTATCCGACAAAAAAACAGTTGGAGATAAAAGGAATGTGGAGCCGCTCATCTCCTCCTATAGGTTGAAACAGCCTCAACCGTATGCCCTGTGGAACTTACCACATGGGATACGTAGGTTTTGGTTTTTATTACGTTATGACTTAATCCCTCTTAACGTGTTGCTGTCCAAATGGCATGGCACTTCACCTTTGTGCAATTTATGTAAATTGAATAACCAGGACTGTATGCATGTACTTTTGATTTGTCCTATGTTACGTAACTTGCGCAATCGATGGCTTAAAGTAATCTGTCTACGCCTCAGCATTGTCACTTTACAAGATTTTCTTCATGCACTTTATTGCCCACCAAATGAAATGTTTTGTGCTTATGTTTTTAACTTTTTTAAAGGATTTTTAGCTATTTATTAATTTCTCTGGAAAACTGTGTCTGCCCGGCCTTGTTGGACTGATGGTTTGCAGTGTAGCTTATACGGTTCGAATACTATGTTTTTATAATTCTTGTACTTTTGATGACTGTGTTGCTTTGTCTGTACATGTTTATGTGGCCCTCTTTGAGAGCCAAAACATAATAAATAAATAAAAATTTGTGGCCAAAAGGGAATTGCAAAGGTATTTATTGAAAGGAGAAGATTTATCTTGGTTTAGTTCAGACCAGATGGCCTCGTTGATTTTTGATGTAGCAGCGTTTAGCTTGAATCGATACCAGGTTTTCACCGTCGCGTACGTTCTGCCAACTTCTTCATTTGTAAGGCCGAATTCCAGACGAACCTGGGCTAGGGAAGCTGACCTTGGAATCTGGAATACTTTTTTATAGATGGAAGCTATTAGTTGGTTTAGGTGAGCTCCATCCTCGCCATGGAAGGCCGCGCTGGCATATGTTAGAGTTGGCAGGATTTTTGCCTTCATTACGGCGAGCAAAGGTTTATAGAAGGGACCCTTCAGCTTTTTGCTAATAGGCTGAAAGCAAATGTTAGTGCGCTTGATCTCTGAGACATATATTTTTTATGCTCCGTGAGATTTCTTGTGTTGTCAATATAAAGGCCTAAATATTTGTATTTTTTTACCTCCTCAAGTTGGATGAGGTAAAACTGCCACTCACCGGCTTCACCTTGCACATACCATTGGTAGCACTTCCTACACTATTATTATTCTCTCTCACTAATGTATTTCCCTTCTTAGTTCTTCATTCCAAACTCAGTTCCTTGTCTTCCTTAATGTTTCTTTTGTCCCAGCACAAGTTTTATAACCATTCTTCTATGGACTCACATCTTATCACATCACATCTCACCCAACAGAGTATGTCTTTGGGGTAGGATCTCGGCCAAGCAGCAAAAACAATAGCGACTCACTCCTTTGTTTCGGTATGGATAACTGTTCTGTATTTCCATTATGAGTGGTTCTAGGGTGTTATCAGACGTTTCAATAAAAACAGTAACATAGAGGTATACTACAATGCATCACTTACAATGGTAACATTTACATCACATTGCAATGTACCTCTGTGAATAATAAATGTAAACGCAAACATTTACATAGTCTTACATTTACCCTGCATTTTGTAAAATGCATTGTATATTCATGTGTATTTTTCGTTCCATGCTTTCACTATCAGTACTTTTAAAAAGCGTTTGTGTTCTATTTAAGGGAAAAATGTGTTATATAATATAATATTACACAGCAATATTGGTGGTAGTGTTTCTCAAAGAGAGAAAACGTCCGCACCTTCTGTTAATGACTATTCTCACTGTGCACGTTGTACGCGAAGTATCAAAAGAGGTGCACTGAGAACCTGATAAGACTCCCACCACCAGGGGTGTTAAACAAAGCAACCCAATGCAAGTATCAAGAATCAGGAAGAAACCAAGTTACACAAGCACCCTCTAAGAAGTCAATTGTCGGGGAAATTTCCGTGGAGTAATAGTTTTTTCAAGGTTTTTACACCAACATCAACCATAAGTTCATTTGAAGTTAAGGAGCTTCAAAGTATGGATCCCAAAACAGTTGTTGTACTTCAAATTCTTTATTATCAAACACATTAAAAGTTTTCCAGCTTTGCACTGCCGACACGTGTTTCGCCCACTCCGGGGCTTTTTCAAGGCAATCTTAGTCAATCTTGACAGGTCTGGCGGTCGGGAAGATCTTATGAATCAAAAGATGCAAATATAATGTGTCGATGTTAGGAATCCTATTAGGTGTGGTGATCACGGCGAGCTGTTCAAGGTGTTGGTTCCACCTTTATAGCTTCAAGATATTAGGCCCCACGTTGAGTTTTATTAAACTAAGGACAGTCATGGAAGTATGTCTTAATAGGGTAGTACGACTCGCTGCATGGAGATAAGTCCTTTATTCATATAGTCAAGATTCCTGAAGACCTTGATAAGTCTTCTAGTCGTTTGCATCGGGGCCGGATCTCCACTGCTGGGCATATAATATAATATAATCATGTATTTATTTACTTATTAAAAAATCTTGTTCATTTTAGTATTGGCTTATGAAAGTGTTATGGGGCAAATGCTGGAAATTAATTTAGATACTTAAGTATTTCTAATTTAGCTGAATTCGAATTTGACTATATTTTTGTGGGAATTTTTAAAGTGATATATGAGTAAAGTGTGGGGAAAATTCATTTAGAAATTACATTTTTTGTATTTATTATAATATTATTTTAAAAAAATTATTAAATTGAACTCACTCCTCCCCTGAATTGAACGCGAACAGTTTTAAAAAGTCCTGACAATGAAAACAATTTTAAAGGGGGTGTCTTTTACTCAATTAAATTGTTGACTGGAATCAGCTAATACAGGGCCATATTATCAAGAAAGGGCGATACATTATCGCCGCTTTTATCAGCAGGAAACTGCCATTACAGCGGCGATAATGGGCTTGATAATATGCCCTTGTGAATTCCCATAGCAGCCCAGGCTAACACCAGAACCTATGCTGCTATGGGAATTCACAAGGACATATTATCAAGCCGTTTATCGCCGCTTTAGTGGCAGTTTCCTGCCGATAAAAGCGGCGATAATCTATCACCCTTTCTTGATAATATGGCCCACAATTCAGACTGTTGGGGGTCTATGGAATTTTGAGACATCACTCTTGTACATATGTATCATTTTAAATGTTTCACACCACTGCACTTTTGTGTACTGAGCCGTCTGCACTAAGTTTATTTATATGTGATAAACTATACCTATTTTAAATAATACATTGAGTGGAATGTTTTCTGTGTCGAGAGAGTTATATTGATGGAATAAGAAAAGAATCCCACAGAACAATTGTGTTTGTTTACACTTCTTACCCTGGTCCCGCTATTGGGCATAAGAGTTATGTCCTATCTATTGTTATAAGTTGATAGTGAAAGCATGTAACGAAAAATAAACGAGAAAATGCAATGCAGTCTAAAAAAATGTCATGCAAATGTAAGTCTATGTAAATGACAACCATTGTAAAAAATTTGTTGTAAATGTAGGTTAATATACAAGAAACATTGTAAAGGTAACATATCCTTCAGGGGTATAACACAGATGGCAGAATTTCGAGTTGTGTAGTATTTACCATGTCCACATTACCAGGTGTGAAAAAGACCCTCACCCTTAATTAAATATTAGCAGGTCAAACCAGCCGGAATGTAAAAGCGCACAGTATTTACTCAAAAACTCCTCGGAATATGCAATAATTATTGTATCTAATAAATTCAGAAAGTCTCTATGTCAGATTTTTATTATCACATCCATTTCTGGAATCGTACAACTTTCTACCACACATCCTTTTATAGTCTCGTTTTTAGGTGGGAGCCTACCAGACAGCAAAGCTGACTCCTTGTAAAAGACTTCTTGGGGACATTCTTAAAGTTTCCCGGTTATTGCTTTTCACCCATTGCTTACCATTGGCTTTCTGGTTTGTAACTCACATTTGCTTGTTTTCTATTCGCTGGCTTTGTTTCAGTCTGTCCAGCATGTCTTTGTCCCTTCTGTGGAGTATAGCCAGTGTACCACCTCTCTGACTGGCTCCTTGCCTTCTTTCACTAGAGCTCACTTTCTAGGAACTCTTATTCTTTTTCGTGAGGCACTCCACAAGCAAGAGTACATGTGCTGGAGGAGCCAAGCTGGCGACCGAAATGACCGCATAGACTCTCGGCTCCCGGAGCCCTCTCGCCCCGCACATACATCCTGACACTTATCCTGAGCCGTACCGACATATTTCAGTAGGCAAAGGAAAACCTTCACTTACCGTTTGCTTCCGGGGCTTCCACGTGCGGCAGACCCGAAGAAATGTCCCCGACTGTTCTGCGGCCTTCACGGAGTTGGGACCGGGGTGTCGAGTGAAAGGAGCAGCCGGCCGCGAGTGTCACAACAGCGGCCATTGGTGGAGGTGTGGAGTCTGCCTGTGGGCACCGGAGGTTTGCTGGGCCGATGGCGGCGACGACTCACTCCATCTAGCGGAATGCCTCGTGGGGATGCGTGGCAGTGCAGGATTGAGGGGGGCATGTGAAATTTGGCCCCCTTTTCAGTTTTGTGTCCGGGCATGACAAAAGACTTCCCCCGGAATCGGCGGGCGGCTCCCGAGGAGCGGCAGCGATTTGTTTAGCCTTTTGGTGGTTTTCGCCGGATGACCTGCCTAGACTTTCTGGGTCCGCACTGTACATCCTGTTTAGCCCGGGTGTGGGGCCTGGTCCCGGGGTGAGGTGAAGAAGGATGGGGCCGGGTCAGCTAAGATGGCGGCTGTCACCCTCCTACGCAGCTTGCATCTGAATGAAAAAGCCGCTGTGCAGGAGTGCTCCGGGGTCTGGCGGCACGAGAATGAACCCACGTCCCAAGATATATTGGCTGCTCTGACGACCCTGCATGCGGCCCTGATCCATGGTGCCCGAGATCTGGGAGGAAGGATAGCCGCCATTGTTGTCCCGCCATTCCACACGAATACATCTCAATCTCAAGGAAACCCCGACGTGCCTGCCCCTATGTCAGTACAGAGTGCTCCTGTTACGCCTGTGTTCGCGGAGACGCCGGAAGACCCGGCTCAAGAGATCGCCTTGGACAGCTCTGTGGTACACATAAGTGACTCGTTGGGGTGTATACCTGATCAGCGGCCGGGGAAACAACGCCGGTCTATGTCCTGGGCTGCCCCGGTGCCGTCTCAGTGCTTGCCGTATGGTGTGCCTCTTTCTCCTTGGATGGTGCGACTGTGTTCGGACTTGAGGATATTTTCGGTGTTGATACTGAATCGGATGGATTTCCGCCATGCACATTCGGCTGGGTTCTGGTTGCTGAAATCCCATGGAGTGATAACGCGGCCCGGTCCGCCCGGATCACCTGGATCCTACACGCAGCTTTATCTGCCGATTGAGAAATGGACGTCTGTTGGTGCTATTGATAGGAAAGGTCAAGGGTGATACTGCTTATGATCCGGTGGACTTATTGATGGCTTATGGTGATTTGGGGGACATTCGGTGGGGAGTTTATTGATAGTGCTTTCAGTGCTTAAGGTTTTCCATGGCTATTCTGATTCTGCTATTAGGATGTTTACCGGGTGCGGGGTCGGGGGGTGTTGCCGAGTGGCGGGATCGAGGGCCCTTCTCCACTTTTTCTTCCCTTCTTCTATTCTTTCTCCTTCTTTACTGTATTTAGGGTCTCTCATTTAGGGCGACAGGCACGCTGCTGGGGGGGGTAGGCCGTGGCCTTCTGCAGGCGTGCAGGGTAGGGGGAAGGGGGTTGTTACTTTGTCCGTTATTTGTTTCTATGGCCCTTTTGTCTTTCTTCCTTATTGGTGTCGTCGCTTTTCATGTTTCCTGCAATGTCTTTCGTTTTGATGGGAGGGGTGCAGTTTGCTATGGAACGGGTCTGTGGTTACATTTGTCCTGATTCTTATACCTTATCCCCAATACTTAAACTGTGTATGCATTATTTGCGCATTCCCGGATTTAGACTTGTTATTGTAGGACCATGTATGACTGTACGGCACTGATCCTTAGTTTTCCTTTATTATAAAATGAACCTTCAAGAATCCTGAATATCGGCCATTATGCCTGAATACGTGTCATATCCTGGACGTTTGTTGGACCCCGGTTCTTGAGCTGCTGTGTTTTTCTACATTGATTTGCTGTACTTATGACTTGACTAGCGGCCGGCCGGGATGGTTGTAGACCCATATTTGTATTTGCTTGAAGTAAAATAAAGGTCCCCCCCCCCCCCAAAAAAAAGAGTACATGCGTTTTTAGTGATCACCCTTGTTTGCTCGTTCAGGAAGCAGTACACATGCTGTATTTCTTTGAAATGATTTCCTGCCTCCTTTCTGCTGGACTGATTCTACTTATGTCTGCCACTACCAAATGACTTGTATCTGCCACTACCAAATGACAATAATGAACAATGTTCTGTCTACGAACTCAACTCTACTATACGCCACCACATTCTTTGCGACTCCACTCTACGACACTGTACTCCATTGTACGCCACTCTACTCTATGACGCTCTACTATTCTCCACTCTATGCCTCTCCACTCTATGCCCCTCCACTCTATGATACTCTACTCCATGTACTCTATGCCCCTCCACTCTATGATACTCTACTCCATGTACTCTATGCCCCTCCACTCTATGATACTCTACTCCATGTACTCAATGCCCCTCCACTCTATAATACTCTACTCCATGTACTCTATGCCCCTCCACGGTACACCACACTATGCAGCTTCACGCCACTTGACTCTACACCACTCTACTCCACTCCAAGACACTACTGCACGGTATGCCACTCCACAACACTTTACTCCACAACAGCTTCTTCCACTCTATGACACTCTGTCAATCTACTCTACTCCATTCTACACCCCTCCATTCTGACACTCCACTCTACAATGCTCCACTAGGACACTCCACACCACTGCATGCCACTTTACTCCACCCTATGCCACTCCACCCAACATCACTACACCCTACATCACTCCACAGCACTGCACTCTACGCCAATCCACTCTATGACACACTGCTCCACGACACTCTATGATGCAACACTCCACCCCTCCCCACTCTACAATACTCCATTCCACTCTCACAGCTCCACACCACTCCACTCCACTGTACACCGCTCCACGACACACTACACCAGTCTACTCCAAGCCACTCTACTCCTGGCCACTGTACGCCATACCACTCTACTCTACGACACTCCACTCCAGGCCACTCTACTCCATTCTACGACACTCTCCTTCAAGCCTCTAACTTTTAGCCATGCTAAACAGCAACCACGCTGTTGGCAAAGCCAATAGCTGTTGCATTGGCCAGACCTACTGGCTTTGCCAATGCTTATATTTCTAATCTAACTGCAAGACTTTATTCTTCCACAAGGAATTTCCCACCTGCTCACTCACGCCCATTTCTTTTCTTTAGCCTTATGAATGTGGTCAGGTGGCATTTTATTATGCCAAAGCTTAATTGGCTGTGACGTCAGAAGCTGAAGTGCTGGCTTTAATCTCTATTCTTCAGGAATGCAGGTGTACTGCTTTTTTACTGTACTCTTCTAATAATATTTTCTGTTTTCATTGTTGTGCTACTGATCAAAAAGAAATCGAGTCTTCACAGAGGCTTTTCGAGCCAGGAAGTGTATTCATCGCTTGACGGCAAACACACAATTCAACCAGCTTGTTATCTTCAGCCTCCCCCCTTACTGTGCCTGGGACCCTTTGAATCTGGGCGGAAAGAGCCCCAGGGGAGCACGATAAATGAAAATACAAGACACTCTTGCCAAAGAGACCCCTCTTTGATCAGAATGTGGGATTCCACAAAAGAAGAGAAGCCTCCACGGCAACATAAAACGTTACATTGGCATGAAGAGGAAATGCATATTTTTAACAAACCAAATAAATGCATTTTGCGATAAATAGAAAATATTTCATCCAGCCGTGCATAGCTGCAAATGCAACCCATGTTATGTGCAACACCTTCAGGTAGTTCTTTTAATTTAGCCTATGACGTTAGGCATTGAGCTAATAGTCATAAGGTTAAACATCTAAGCTGGCTGCTGGCTAAAAATATCAGGACTGTCTATAAATATTTATATTGCAAGGAGCATATGCACATGTCGCCCCTAATGTGCATCATTATGTGAACTCTTGGTACATCTCAAAACATGTCCCATACTAGTATTGAACTGTACATCACCAGTTCTCCCATGATCCTCAACCTTGCGTGCTCCCAGGAGACACTTCACCTGGTTCACATGAGGCACATCACTCAGACCTCCCTTGAGGCACGTCATTCTGTGTCAAGATGCCCATCATGGCCAGTGACACACTACTGGTGCGCCCCTGGCGCACACCATCATGTTCCTACCAGCAATACTTCACCTCGGACCCTATGCCACGTGTCGTTTTGTGCTTTGCTAATGCACATCACACTTGTGCCCCCCCCTGCACCTGGGTATGGTGGATATTTCTGGCCTCATTTATGAGAGGCCTGCGTTACGTTTGCACCACACAGTGTGTTACATCCATGACGCAAACCTCTAAGTCAGATTTTTGACGCCACTTTGCATGGCTCAGAGTGGCTTAAAACATCTGGAGTAATGCAATAGAGCGCAATCTGCCCTGCGTAGGCGTTCCATGGGTGATCCTATGCTAATCCAATTTATTTTGATGCATCCCCAAGAACTTGTAAACCTGGATATGCACCAAAAACTTACACCTTCTCAGCGGAGGTGTTACAAGGAGAAATATCCCTATTTCACCCCTCTCCAGTGACCCTTGGCGTCCCCCAAGGTTCTTTTCTCTCCACCTCCCTCTTTATGGAACTTCTTACCCGCATTCTGAAACAAGCTGGTATCAACTACCACCTCTATGCTGACAACGCCCAACTTTACTATAAGATTAGATCCCACTCTGATGTGCTTCATCTTAACCATACCTTAAACAAAACCCAACACTGGTTCCACTCCAACCAACTCAAACTGAATCCTAAGAAAACTGAAATCATCCTCTTCGCCCCTAAAAACAACTGACTCCCCATCCAAAACTGGATCTCTGACCTTAATGCCCTCAACTGCTCGCTCTCTTTGTCCAATTCAGTGAAATCACTCGCTATTACCGTTGACAAAAATCTTATCCTTAACGACCACATAAAAAAATCGGCTAAAGTAGCACTCTTCACTCTCTGTCACCTGAAGAAAATCAAACCCTTCATCCTACCCGAAGACTTCAAATGGTACTCTCTAAAATCGACTATGGTAACGCCATCCTCACAGGAACCCCCAAAGTCCACCTAGCCCCTCTCAGATCTGTGCTCCACCTTGCAGCCGGGCTCATCACTGACTATAAACGCTTTGACCACCTCTTCCCAGCCCTGAAGGCTCTTAACTGGCTTCTCGTTGAAGGTAGATCCTCCTAGCAGACAGCATGCATCACACATAAAGCCCTACACAAGAATGCCCCGCTGTACCTCACAAACAAACTCAAAAAAGTGGGTGAATCCAGAAGGAGGAGCACTAACACCTTCCTACTCGTCCCCCCCCCCCGATTCAAAAAGAAAACCACCCAATCTCGCGCCTTCTCTGGAATCGTACCGATCGTCTGGAATGCCCTCCCTAAGGAACTGCGTTGTAACCCCTCCTACTTTGCCTTCAAAAAAAGACCTTAAACTGCACCTCCTCTGCAAATACTGGGTCCCCTAATTCGGGCTGCATACCTTCTCTGTCCCCACCCGCTTCCCCTTCTCTCTCCCTTATCACTTCACCCCTCTCCCTCCCCCTTGTACCCTCAACCCCCTTCCCTCCACCCTCCTACTCCTCTTCCCCTTCCCTCCTTCCTCTCAACACCCCACCCAGCTGACCAATCCCCCTTCTCCCCCAATCATGGCTTCCTCCCGCATATCCGTTCCTAACTCCTGCCTCACTTACAGCTCTACCCAGAATCCTGTTCCCACCGCAGCCACTTTATATACAAATGTATCTGCGTTTGCTGTATATCTATTTATTAGTCTTCAATTGGAGTGTTTGTATTTTACTTTTCGTTATACTGTACTCTAGAACTTTTTCTGTAATTCTCGTCTTTGAACATTGAATTGGAGTGTTGTTGTTTATCACTATTATAACTGTGCCCTTGAACAACTCCTGTAATCCTGTCTTTGCACATGTAAAGCGCTCTGATACCTCCGGGTCTAGCCAGCGCTATATAAAACCTTAAAAAAATATATACATATTTCTCCTCTTTATTCCTCTTTGTATGTGTGC
Organism: Lissotriton vulgaris; assembly: GCF_964263255.1. NCBI lineage: Eukaryota > Metazoa > Chordata > Amphibia > Caudata > Salamandridae > Lissotriton > Lissotriton vulgaris. Next base: position 1,037,149,328 of record NC_141699.1, on the reverse strand, counting down.
TGCATTCAGCAGCTCACACAGAAAGAGGAGTATGCCTCCCAGGATTGTTTTTGTACAGGTATGTGCCCCTTCATGCACAAAAACAATCCTCATGAAACACATTCACCCTTGCCCGATGGTGCAAGGGTGACTGCGTTGGGGCTAGGCGGCCAAAAGGGTGCAAGGGAAAGGACAGGCATGCACCGCATTGCTTGGAAGATGGTGCATTCCTACCCTTGCTGCACTGTGTGACTTCCTTATAATGAGTCCCTTAGGCTGTGAGCATTGACGTCTCTGTGCAAGAATACCTTTATGCCTGTTGAGCTTAGTGGAAATTGGTGCCTGAAGAAGTGATGGTCTGTTTACAGGGGCACCAGCTTTATGTGCTTTAATCAGGTGTTCTCAACTGCTGGGTGCTTGCTGTGTGTATGCATGCTCTCAACAAAAGTTAATTCTGATTCGACTTCAAATGTGGTATGTTCAGAAGAGGTGAAAAACAAACAAAAGGAGCCCGATTCACAGAATGAATTTAAGACTCAATCCTAAACTTACTACTATTTTGGTATTCACAGAATGCACTTACTCATTTCGGTATTCACAGAAGGCACTTACTCATTTCGGTATTCACAGAAGGCACTTACTCATTTCGGTATTCTCAGAAGTTAGTAGTCCCAACTTTAGGACTCCTAAATGCCTTCTGTGAATACCGAAAGTCTAAAAATTAGGATTTTTCTCAGTTTAGTAGTAGTAAAGTTAGGACTCCTAACTTTAGAAATCCTAAATGCCTTCTGTGAATACGGAAAGTCTTAAAATTAGGATTTTTCTCAATTTAGTAATAGTAAAGATAGGACTCCTAACTTTAGGACTCCTAAACTGAGAAAAATCCTAATTTTAAGACTTTCGGTATTCACAGAAGGCATTTAGGAGCCCTAAAGTTAGGACTACTAACTTCTGTGAATACCGAAATGAGAAAGTGCATTCTGTGAATACCAAAATAGTAGTAAGTTTAGGATTGAGTCTTAAATTCATTCTGTGAATCGGGCCCAAGGTGTTTGGGTTATAAAGTGGACTTCAGGTTACTAAATTCACAACTGGTTTCTTGGCCAGTGGGGAGTTCTACCTGGTAAGCAAACGTTGACTGACAACCGGGGTATTATTTGCTGTGCACATTTAGTTTACACTCAAGTTTTTCAAATTTTACATACACAGATTTACATTTTAAAACTGTCCTTTACATATCTTTCTGCTGTCTGGTAGGGGTATAAACTCCACTAAGTTGGTCCTGACAATTTTAGAGTACAGAAAATACAAGAAGGAAATAAATGTCACATTTTCTAATAAGCCGACCTTCGACCAATGTGCGAGGCACCACCTAAGCCAAATCATGCCTCAAGCGGATATAACTACAGGAACTATTTTCTGTTCCGGGTTCAACGCCAATCAAATGCCAGCAGGGGGCAGCCACTCAAGAAGAGGCTGTTTGGGGGCAGCCATGACAAGTGACAGGCAAAGGAAAGGATACATCTCTATTTTTAAAGGCAAAGACATCCTGCAGCTTGACATGTCGTGAAAAGCAGCAGGTATTTAGGCAACACTAGTAGGCTTATTATCTGGAGTAATATTTATAAAAATAAAAATAACTGCTGTCAGGCTTTTTCGTCCGCCCGTGGCAGTACTGAAGGGTAGCAGGGAGGTGGTATCCGCTGAGAACAATAGGACATTTCTTTGAGTAATAGTAGATAAAAGAAATCACACAAAGGAGTTTCTGTACACTTAAGTCTACGTACAGTGCTACACAATTACTACATTTAAAAACAATTTAACTGGTCAACTTTGCGAGTTTTTCGTAAATGCACTACATTTTCATAATATCTCAAAATATATCAATGTATTTGCACTACAAATGGGTATTAAATGGTAAAGATCACCCAAAACGCAGCACACATGATATGATAAAAAAACACAATTTAGTGAAAAGAATATATACTGTTAGTGATCAGTGTGTGATTGGGAGCACTGGATTACGCCTGAAAACGCAATGCAATAGAAATGCAGTTAATATACTGATGGAATACTTGAAAGAAACAAAATACTTACCTTCAGTAATACTCCTTCCAGGGGATACTCTACCTGCAGCTTCCTCACCTTCAGAAAGAAGAATTCTGGGAATGTTCTTGCTTGTTCAGTTCTGCAGGACTTTTTGGTCTGACTCCATTCCTCATGGCTGAGCGGAGGGAACACTCAACAGAAATGCTCCTGAATTCCAAAGTTTTATGGACAATACTTATGGCTTCCTTTAAAGAGCATAACTAAATATTTCAAAATGTAGCTTCTGAATAATGCAACAATTCCAAAGACCTTCCATCTTATTTGGGGAGGTACAGGTCAATTATCTTTTCAATCAATCAATCAGGCATTTGTGAAGCGCGCAACTCACCCGTGACGGTCTCAAGGCGCTGGGGGGGAGGGCTTAGGGAGGGGTGTGTAGGTCCGATTCAGTCAAAGAGCCAGGTCTTGAAGCCCCACCTGAAGGTGTGCAGAGTGGGGGAACGCCTGATGTTGAGCAGGAGCTCGTTCTAGGTTTTTGCCGCGATGTAGGAGTAGGCTCTTCCACCTGTTCTGGCTCTGCGGATGCACAGGGTTTCGGGGAAGGCGAGGTCGGCGGAGGCAGAGGTCTCTCTTGGGTACATGGAAGGAGAATCTTTTCTTGAGGTATTGGGGTTCGGTGCTGTGGAGGGAGTTGTAGGGGTGAGTGAGTAGCTTGAAGGTAACTCTCTTCTCGACAGGGAGCCAGTGGAGGTCTTGAAGGTACTGGGTGATGTGTTCATTTGGTGAGATGCTGAGGACGAGTCTGGCAGCGGTGTTCTGGATGGTTTGGAGTTTGCGGAGCAGGGATTTGTTGATTCCAGCGTAGAGGGCGTTTTCTTGTCCAGTCTACTTAGGACTGTGGTTAGTAAACACTGCATGTCTCTTGGGCTGTTATTCCCACCCTGTGTGGGATACGGTTGCGCAGGTGCTGCCTCAGTGTCCCGAGGAGGCCCGGACAGTGCTCTCCCAGGCTGTCGCTGCCGGGAGAGATGCAGCAAAGTTTTCCGTTTGTTGTGGACTGGACACCGCCCACTTTCTGGGCAGGACCATTTCAAAGTCAGTAGCGCTTCATCACTATGCCTGGATGAGACGACTGCCTTTTCGGGGATGTCCAGAACACCCTGATGGGCATGTCCTTTGATGGCAGTCACCTTTTTGGCAACAAAGCAGACAACGCTTCAGAGCGTTTCAAGGACTCACGGGCTACGGCCAAGTCCTTGGGCTTCTCCACCCGTCCCGCGCAGTCTGCTTTTCGCCCCTTTGTGGCTACAGAAGGGGCGCCCTGCTACGTCCCACCCAGAGCCACAGGCAGCAGCAAGTTACCCAACCTTCACACGGCCGGTGATGTGGAAACAACCGTCGTGGTTCCGTAGGCCAGCGGGCGGGCCAGCCCACCACCCCCACCGCAGCAGCCTCCAAACCTTCCTAGTCTGACTTTTCAGGCCCATCAAACACCAGTGGGCGGCAGGATTTGCCATCATGTCCTCCACTGGCGCAGCATCACGTCGGACAGGTGGGTTTTGCAGATAGTCCGAAGGCACTACTCCTGCCCCTTCGAGGCTATCCCTCCAGCCATGCAGCCTCAATACCACCGCATGTTGGAGGATCACCTGGCACTTCTGCAGCAGGAAGTTCGGCTCTTTTGGCCAAGGGAGCCATCAAGCGCGTTCCTTTCCCAGAAGTAGGTCGTGGTTGTTATTCCCACTGCTTTCTGGTCCCCAAGAAGGACAAAGGCCTGCGTCCTATCTTGGATCATAGGAATGTCAACCGCTTTCAATTCAGAAACATCTTTATTCGATTCATAGAATCATAAAAGAACAAACCATTTAAAAAAAGAACACAATATATCAATCCAATACAATAATCCTCTAGAACTCCTATATTAGAAACCCCCTGGTTGGGTTTGTAAACTGTTGCAAATACATTCACACAAGTATAAAATTCTTTACTAAGGTGCAAAATACAGAAGACAAATTTATAAAAGTCAAACTAGAATATATGATTTAGATAATAAAGTGCTTTAGTGCCTTGATACAAAATTCGGGATTTAAATACCTGAGCCCCTTGACCCCAATCTTAAAATTAATTAAATAAATAAATAAGAGTCTACTCTCCTTCGAGTACTTCAATATAAAGTGCAGTGTACAAGTGCAAATCATCTTCAACAAGTTATTCCAACAATGCAAAATGTGTGTTCTAAAGTGCTCTAGTACAAGTAGATAGTTAAAATTTAAATCCTTTCTTCATTCTCATAAAATTAATAGCCAACAAGAATCTACTAATGCCAAATACAACAGTTGTGTATTATCAGTTTTTAGGATGCGTAGCATATCGTTGTACTTCCTAACGCCCAGTTTCCTCCCCAACGGTTTTATCCATTTTCTTCTAACATTAAAATAGGTGGGACAGAAAATAAGGACGTGCGCTACATCTTTCTGCTCACCTAAATGACACATTTTACACATACTATCTTCTCCGCTCTTCTGTGACCTTTCCCACTTGGATGTGAATGTTCCAACTCGGAGAATACCGTACCTGAATTTCAGGTAGAGTATTTTCGCGAGCTGGGGTTCAATCTGATCCAGGAATAATTCAAAACGTGGTTTTGGCTTAAACATTAGAACTTCAGTTGTTAATGAACCAAGTCCGCATTTCAAGGTGACTTTGTGCAGAATAAAGTTCCAATAGACGTTTCTAAGTTCCCTTTTAGATTCAGTGGTCAGCGTATCAGGGTCAGTCCAAAATTTGCTTAGGCCCAAATCCAAGAGCCATTTGCGAACGTTGGCCAACCAAGGGAATCTAACATGGGTATCCAATGCAAGTAATTCTCTCAATGCCTGCCTATAGATGGAAAGTTCCTCTGTAACCCATATCCTTGTCCAGTATGATAATGCCATCCAAACCGCCCTATGCTCGATGCGTTTTAGCCCCAAATCATGCATGTAAGGATCAGTTAGGTGTTTTGTGGGAGGGCGACCATCGCTCTTAGGGCCCTGTTTTCTCCAACGATTAGGACAGAGAGTTGTTCACCTCCCCACAGCTCAGAGCCATACAAAGCGGCGGTTGGCGCTCTGGATTTGTATACCTCCAATGCAGGTGTAATAGCCTTTATTCCTATGGCATGGGTGCTGCATTTTGCGTTAGAATGGTCCTGGATTTTTTTATGTGTGGGTGTCAGGAAAGTGTAGAATCTATGGTAACCCCCAGGTAAACAAAAGTATTGACTCTCTCTAAATTGCGCCATTCAGCATTATATTACTCTTAAACTTTTATGGGGCCTAATAGCCATGTATTTTATTTTCACAGGGTTTATTTCCAGGCCTTTTAATTTGCAGTACACATCAAGTTCATTCAGTAAATTTTGCAGTCCCCAAGGTGTCTGTGAGAGCAAAATAGTGTCATCTGCAAATGTCAAGGCACATATGTGGGTACCACCCAGTTTTGGGGAATCATGGTTTGTCTTTTGTAGGAACTCTACCATATCGTTTACATAGAGGAGGAACAAGGTGGGCGCCAGGACACACCCCTGGCGCACCCCTCTCTTGACCGGTATTTCCTCTGTGAGCTCCCAACCTTTCCCCCAGCGCACCTTTGCGAAATTACCTTTATGTAGTCTGATCAGTTGAACCAATATGTTTCTTGGAACCCCTTGTTTCAATAGATTTACCAAGAGTAGATCTCTTGGAATTGAGTCGAAAGCGGCCTTTAAATCAATAAAGGCCACCTACAAATTGCCCGGTCTTAGTTTGGTATATTTCCAGGCAATAGTTTGTAGCCTAAATACCTGGTCGATGGTGTTAGTTCTTTTTCTAAAACCTGCCTGGCAAGGTGATAAAATTCAATTTTCGACTATCCATTCGTTTAGCTTGTCCAGTATCTGGTTAGAGTAGACCTTTTGGGTAATATCTATCAAACTGATAGGTCTATAGTTCGCGGGATCGTCTCTGCTACCCTTTTTATATATTGGGACGATCACCGCACCCTTCCATGATGAGGGGATAGGCTGGCCTTTACTTATTACATTACATAGCAAGTTAAGGTATGGCGCCCATACATCAGGAGCGTGTCTAAATAAATCCCCAGGGATTTTGTCTGGGCCCGGCGCTTTAGACAACTTAATAGCAGCAATAGCTTGCTCTGTATCTGCAATACTAAAGTATAGGGGTTCAAGCTCACTCGGCTTCATCAGATGTTTGATGGTGCGTAAATGGTCACTTGCTGGGGGTCCCGGACATGCATATAATTGTGCAAAATGGCTAAACCATGTTTTGGGATCTAAATTATAATCCTGGACCGGTTTGCTAATCTTGTTCCCGCTTGCAACAATCCGCCAGAATAAAGGTTGGTCCCCTGTCTTTGCGGCAGCTAACAGGTCTTCCCAGCTGGAGTCCTCCCAATTTCTACGTGCTGTTTTTAGTGCCTGGTTATAAATTCTCCTTTCCTGTCTGACTTTTCCCGGTTCTTTCAGCCTTAGTGCTTTAATTAGACTCTTTTTAGCTGTTCTGCAGTCTTCATTAAACCACGGGTTAGTCAGAGAAGTATTGTTGCTATTAGGGCATTTCCCTCTTCCTGATTTAGTTAGGTGAGGTTTCATATTTTCAATTAGTATTGAATGAATTTGAGTAATTGGTATGGAGTTCAAATCCTGGTTTAAAAGGAAGAAAGATAAGAGATCACAAAAAGTATTATAAATAAGAGTAAGGGGTTCAAGTTTTCCTAATATAGGAGGCCATTTAACTGCTCTTCGGATATTGCACATGATAGGCAGCAGGTCTTCCTGATCTAATATAGGTAGATTCTGGCAGTGTTCTCCTTTGAGAACTAGGCAAAGAGGGAAGTGATCACTTTCCCTCCTAGTCTCTACCAATGTGCAGCACTAATAATAATGTAATCTATACAAGAGGAAGATTGGCCCCTTGAAAATGTGTTTGACCGCTCAAAATCAGAGGGGCATCTTCCATTACATGAAAGTAATCCTTTTTCTATCGTAAAGTCTAAAATCTGTAGTGCAGAGACAGTGCACCCCATCGGTATTTCTGTTCTGAGTAAGGGGATGCCCAATGCCAAGTCTTCCTCATCAAAGATAGTTTCCATGCCCCTTAGCGGCTCGTAGCAACAGTTAAAATCACCACCAATTATAATAAGGCCATCAGATGGAATTGAATCAATAATTTCTTCTAGTTGTTTAATTAGCGATGACTCTTTAGAGCGATCTCTCGTCTTATATATATATATTGAATAGGGAGATCCTCATTTTATTGGGGTGATTTAAACACAGTCCCTGGATGTCATTAGAGCCTGTAGGCAGGGTTTCAATCACAACGTTTACATGGTTTTTAACCCATATTAAGAGTCCACCCGAGGGTCTTCCTCTCTTTGGCTGATCAGCCTCTATGCTGAAAGTTCTAAAACCCTCCTTATATAGTGGTTCCAACGCCCAAGTCTCTTGGAAGAGACAAAAATCATAATTGTCTATATAGTCCTGCCAATCTGGTTCCTGTAGTTTTTTTGGAAGTCCCGCTATGTTCCAAGATAATATTTTAACTGAGTTTATTTCAAAAGCACTACTCTCGGGAGTACTAGCCCCTCCATCCTTGATTTTGTTAGTTCTTTCTTTTGTAATGGGACTGGACCCTACCGAAGGTGCTATATTAATGTTTTGATTATCTAGTGCAGCTTGAATTAAGTCCCCAGATTGATGGTGCTGTTCCCCAGATCTTATCAGGGTGTGATTGTTGCACGGATTCAGTCAGTCCACTGCTTCAAGATTGTTTTGAACAATCAGAGGGTCAAAAAGAGCACCAGCATGAATTTGGGCCATTGATGGATTCGACGGGACTACGCTGCACGATCTACCAGTTTTAGTTTGTCTAATGCAGATTTTTGTGTCATATAGGGAATGGGTTCTCCAGTTCAAAGTGATTAAATTGTCAGCTATAGATTTCGAATAAAATATTAGCCTGACATCATCTAGGTCCCCATCCTCTTGTTGTAGTCGTGTTGCACTCTTAATATCAGTTCTAATCACAGAGAGACATTGTCTTTTAGTTCCTATCCAATGTATGACCTTGTTAACCAAGGAGTCCTCATCCTCTCTAGTACCCGATTTTAATCTCAGGACATTCGTAAGAAAAACATTATAAGATGTGGTACCCCCGTTTACCCTCTGGTGGGATTCTCTACATTGGTCCCATTGCCTTACTTCACCTCTCAGGCCATTCCCACCTCCCCTATCCCCCTGTTGTATCCTAGTCGGGGGTTGTCTATCTAGGTGTCTTATTGTGTGGGGTGGAGTAAAGTGTGATCTGTGTGCTCTATGATGTTCCCGCCGGCTAGTCACCGGATGCCCCTTATACGGTTGAAGGCCATCGACGTTGTATTTATTGGTACACTGGAGGCCTATATAGGCTTGTGTGGGATTTGTTTTTCCCTCAAAAGGCTTCTTAGGGATGTCATCTCTGGTATAATGGACGTTCATCCTATTATCTATAGGTTGACTAGATCCAGGAGGAACGACTGCAACTTTTTCGCTTAGACATAAATTATTAGTAAGTGCTTCGATAATTTTTTTAATTACTCTGACCTCTTCCTCGACAATATTTAATTTAGTAGTCAGATCCAACACAAGTCTACGTGTATCAGTAATATATGTATGAGCCTGGGTATCTATTGCTGGAGTATTGGGCAAACTTCTATTCGCTATGTCCTTCCTTGTTGGTTCAGGCACTAGTATTACATCTGGGTTTTCAGATAGTACGGAGTATTTGTTGGAGCACTCGATGGTTATGATCTCTTCCTGCAGATCGCTACCACTAGTTTTGTCTGAGGAGTCCATATCCTTGCTATTAGAGGTGATCTTTTCACTTATGGTTGTGCTTGGGTTATTAACAGCTATTGCGGGCAGAAAAACCTTGTCGTGAGTTTGGTGGACAGTAACTATATGGCTGTCGTATTCTTTACGGGTCGTTTTATCCCTTTTATTGTAGTATGATGAGATTTTATTTCTCCCCTTTGGGTTGGAATCCTTGTCATTAGACAGCATGTTCTCGACCTCTTCAATGAGATTATCTATAGCAGCTAGAGTACAATTTTCTGCTGCTGATTTAAGTTGTTTCTGAGTCCTTGGCATCTTTTTCCTGCCTGTTATCGCTTCTACAGCGTTCCTCTTCCCAATTATTAACTACGAGCGCTCTTAAAGTAGGTGCGCTTTGAAATTTAGAGTATGCTTTGTTAACAGGGTAATTCTCAAGCATTAACTAACAAACAATTTTTGTTTTAGAATAATGCAGATTTCTGTGCACTAGCTACAATGTAACACTATCTAACATCAGCAATGTCAAATGTCACAAGGGAAGGCTTATGCTCATTAAGTCAGCAAAGATCACAGAGGATTTACGATAAAGGTCTAAAGCAATGCAGAAAGGGGGTGAGATCCATATGTTGTATCTCTTTTTTTTTTAAATAAAAGATGTTTTTGCTTATAGGTAATACAATAAAATGGTCCTTTAACGGTAATAGTTCTTTAAAGTCACGAAGCCTTACCGGTATAACAATGATAACAAACTGCTGTTAGTCCAATTATCAGGGGGATGGCCCATCCCAGCCTTATCCGGGCTTTGACAGGGGCAGGACGGGCCCGCCCTTGGCCCGGGCAGTGCCCGGGCACGCCCATGCGCGTCCCGCGCTGCGGGAGCCCTGTAGGGATTTTGTAGCGCCTCCTTGCGCGGATGGCTGATGCTGCAAGTGAGCGCCCCCGGGGACTCTGGAAAACCGAGTCCCGGGTGTCTCACACAGCATGATGTGGCAGCGTGGCGATGTTGCAGCCCCCGTGGGCTGTTCTGGTGAGCGCGAGCTGGCATGACAGGGCAAAGGCAGCTTGTCAGGGATCATAGGAATGTCAACCGCTTTCTCCGGAAGGAGAAGTTCAAAATGTTTTCGCTTGCTCAGGTCCTGTCTGCCCTCGACCCAGAAGACTGGATGGTAGCGTTGGACTTGCAGGATGTTTATTTCCACATCCCCGTCCTGCCGGCCCACCAGCGTTACCTGTGGTTCACGGTAGGCCCAAGCATTTTCAGTTTACCGTGCTCCCCTTTGGCCTTACCAGCGCCCATCTAGTGTTCACGAAAGTGATGGCGGTGGTCGCAGCTCATTTGCGCAGATCAGGGGTTTCAGTCTTCCCCTATCTCAACGACTAGCTGTGGAAGGCGGGCTCATCCCAGGCAGTTGTCTCCCACCTCCAGACTATGGCCAACCTCCTGCATTCGCTGAGGTTCTCCATCAATGTGCTGAAGTCACACCCGATTCCCTCTCAGAAGCTCCTCTTCTTCGGAGCGGTTCTGGACATGATGCGGTTTCCGGTCTATGCTCCCGAACAGAGCGTCCAGGATATTCAGGCTATGATTCCGATCTTTCAGCCTCTGTCCCGGGTTTCAGTCAGACTGACCCTGATGCTGCTAGGCCTCATGGCCTCCTGCATCCTGCTGGTCGATCATGCCAGGTGGCATATGCGGGCTCTGCATTGGGACCTGAAGTTCCAGTGGGCGCAGCATCAGGGGAATCTATCCGATTGCGTCCAGATCTCGGAGGGCCCTGCACGACAATTGCAACAATTGCAGTGGCGGCTCACGAACCAGGATTGGGTCAAACGCAGATCCCTCTCCCTTCCTCAACCAGAACACACAGTGGTGACAGACGTGTCCCTTCTGGGATGGGGCAGCCATATGGGAGAGGCGGAGATCAGAGGCCTCTGGTCTCTGGAGGAGTCCGAGCTCCACATCAAACTTTTGGAGCTTCAGGCGATTTGTCTTGCACTAAAAGCATTCCTTCCCTCTGTCCGGGGAAGAGTTGTGCTGGTGTTCACTGACAACACCACCGCCGTGTGTTACTGCAACAAACATGGCGAGTTGGGGTCGTGGACCCTGTGTCAGGAGGCTCTCCGCTACTGGACATGGCTGGAACACCAGGGCATATCCCTGGTGGTTCAACACCTGGCAGGTTCCCTGAACACCAGGGCGGCGAACTCAGGTGCATGATGGATCACAAATGGCGCCTTCACTCGGAGGTGGTGCAAGGTCTCTTTCAGCAGTTGGGAGAGCCTTAGTTAGATCTAATTGCCACCATAGAGAACACTCAATGTCAGCAATTCTGAACGTTGGAATGTCCAAGGTGGCACCAGCTAGGCAATGTCTTTCGTCATGAGTGGAGTTGTGGTCTGCTGTACGCCTTTCTGCCTATACTTCTTCCCAGAGTGCTGAAGAAGATCAGTTGTGACCGGGCCCAAGTCATTCTTGTGGCTCCGTATTAGGCATGAAGAGTTTGGTAACCCGAGCAGCTCAACATGGCCATCGATCCTCTGATCCGACTGCCTCTACAGGAGGATCTTCTGTCGAAGCAGGATGGGACGGTCCTCCACCCTAACCTGTCCAGCCTCCACCTACTTGCCTGGAGATTGAGCGGTGGCAGTTGACGTCGTTTGACCTGCCTCCCGAAGTCTGCGATGTAATCTTGGCAGCCAGGTGTCCCTCCTCTAAGACGGTACACACCTGTCGGTGGAACAAATTTGTGGCATAGTGCACAGCAAAGGCTCTGGATCCCCTCTATGCCCCTCTTTCTGAGGTTCTATTGTTCCTCCTAACTTTGGCCCAGCAGGGCATTGCTCTGGGCACTATCAAGGGCTATCTCTCAGCCATCTCTGCCTTCCTTCGGCTTCCAGATCAGCCTTCTCTTTTCAAGTCCCCAGTTTTCTAAATGGCATAACTCACCTCTTTCCTCCTATTCCATCTCTGCCTTCCTTCGGCTTCCAGATAAGCCTTCTCTTTTCAAGTCCCCTCGTTTTCTAAATGGCATAACTCACCTCTTTCCTCCTATTCCTACTCGGGCAAAATCCACAATCCTTGTCAAAGTGAACCACAGAAAGTCACTAAATTAACCTGTGTTTAACCCCCTGGTATCTTGGCACAAAGCAGTCAGGCTTAACTTAGAGCTTCTTAAAAAAAACACAGAACACAAAAAAGAATACAACATACCATGCCGCTGCCCTGCCCCACGTCTTCTCTCCTGCTCGTCTGTGTCCGAATCAAGGTCGGAACAGGAAGCAGGCAGCCAGCCTCCCACCCCTAAGCCAATCAGGACGCTCCAATGGGGCGTTGTGATTGGTCTGAGCACTGTGACACAGCGTTCAGCCAAGGGTTGTAGGGGTGGGCATGTTCTCCATGCAGGCTGTAATGCGCATGACTGTTTAGGGCGGCTCAAGAGGGCCGACCAAACAGGAGTGTTCTACCACTCCTCCCTTGCAGCTCCGCCCCGCCCCCTCACACACTTCCGCAGCAGGAGAAAAAAATCAAATGATAATAACATTCTGTTATTATCATTTTATTTTTTCCTTTCTTTGCGGCCCCTGGCAGTGGGCCGACACTCCTCCGCCTTAGCGGAGGAGCCGCCACTGCTGCCACACAGTGCAGGGATTTACAGTAACTCTCAGAGACAGAGAAAGGATTGTGAGAAGTAAGGCTCAACATTCCTAGACACACAGTACTTCTCAAAGTTGTGCTAGTGTCTGGAATAGGATGTTAATGTTGAAGGATGTTTCAATTGTTGAATGAGTGCTGCCGCTTCTTGCCTGCAGATGTATCCCTCTCAAATGCCATACTCTAGCTGAAATAAGTACACCAAAGGGGAGAGCCTGGCATACTGATTAGTTCATGCAATTTTCTTACTGCAACAATCACACTATATTCTTTTGTGCGATTCGGTCATTTATTTAACCTTTCTTTTTAAATAACTTTTATCTAGTGTTTTTAGGCAATCAGGCCCTTCCTGGTATCTGTCCTTTCAGGGCCTTACCCCTTCTTTTTCTCAAGTACTCTAGCTGAAGGCAGCCAAAGACTCATGCGGAAGAGGAGTGACCCTCAGAAGGTACCGAAATAACGGCAACACTTGGTGTGCCTACACCGCTAGTGTGAGGAGAAGGACGGAGGAGAAGAGGACAGTGGCTGCAGCATGGAACCACTAGAGGAACATCTCTCTGGGCTGAATGCTCCTTAGTCCCTTCAGGACCAATGGAATTGGGGGGAGGGGTAATACATAGAGAAGTGTTTTGGCCATAGAGAAGAGAGAGCATTCACTTCCATGCCTCCGGAGGCAGAAGGGCATTTTTCTTTGAGGCAAACAAGTCTATTTCCGGCTCAGTGTTATCTAGTGGGACATTGAGTGTGTCAAGGTCAAAGACACAGAGGAGGAGAAGAACCTGCTCAGATGGACTGCCAGCCCATTCTACAGGTCTGATTCACAGAACTAACTCAAGACAAAATCCTAAACTTACTACTTTTGGTGTTCACAGAAGTTAGGATTTTGTCTTAGTACAGACTTAAGACAGACTTAAGACAGAATCCTAACTTAAGTCTGTCTTAACTCTGTCTTAAGTCTGTCTTAAGACAAAATCCTAACTTCTGTGAATACCAAAAGTAGTAAGTTTAGGATTTTGTCTTAAGTTAGTTCTGTGAATCGGGCCCTACGTCCCCAGAAGAAACTCTGCACACAGAGACAAGAGATTGCTCTCTGAAAACACACAAATCTCTTTAGCAAGGGTCAACAGTGTCTGCCCATGTGACCCCACTGATGGCTGAAGTATTTTAGGGCCACCCAATTGTCCTTCCTGACCTGTGTACTCTTACCCTTCAGTGAGGGAGGAAAATATAGAAGCGTCATTTAAAAAGTTTTCAACTCCTTCCTGGAGGATGACAATGCCTTTGCATTTGTTGTCGGAATCGTGGTTGTGAGAACTTCCAGATGGAACCCCCTGGCTAGAATGCCCTGGTCTGACCACCACTGGAGTGATAGAGAAATCTCAGGGTAACCAAGACTTCCTACTCATATTGCTGTGACTTGGGATTTCAACATCGTACAAGGTGATTCACTAGGGGACACAAATGCAACATGATCCAAGCGAGGATCACTATCTTTGAGGCCATGAACCCCTGAACTTTCAAATTAAGCACTTTTGTGCTGTTAAAGTTCTTCTAACAAATGAAAGGAAACACCCCTAGGCAACCTGAATGAAACCTAAATTACTGATAAAGGTATGCACCTGAAGAACATGTGACAAAGGTTTTCGTACAGGGATATCTATGATCGTGGCGGAGGCAGCAGTGTTGCGCCCGAAAGCTGTGGGCTTGACCGCCAGTAATCGTAATACGGCAGTTGCGCCGAAGGGCTGTTGGCGGTTGGACATCCAACTTCGTAATGAGGCCCAATGTATCATCCCAGAATGTCTCTGCAAGTCAGAAAAGCACAGCTATCTAGGCTACAAGTCATGGTCAGGGACCTTTCAACACGCTACTTGCAAGATGGCCGCCATTCGAAAGATAGGCGGCGGTCGCGCAAAATAGGAAACATGTTTCCAACTCTTTATTGACTTAAATCAGTGGTCAAAGTGGGCGGGAACGGCAGGGCACGGCGTGCTCCTACTTCTGTAATTCTGAAGATTCCGTTCCCCTACTTTTTTATTATGAACATGCGTCCCTGGACGTCATAAATATTCTGTTCGTGGACGGGCAGGGAGCAGAGAAGGAAAAGGTCTCTGTCTCTTACTTCCTGCACAGACAAGACAAGGAAGGTGTCCCCTTCTGCTCTGCCACTGGCAGCTGCCCCCTCTTTCTTACTCCTATTCCCTCTCGTTCTAACTCCTTCTCACTTTTCCGAAAACCATGAATCAAGAAATGGTTCTCACCGTCTCTTCCTGTCGTCCATTTATACCCCTGTGAAATGGATGCAAAAAAGAAAACCACTTTTGCTGGAAATGCCGTTTTGACATTTTTCTATTCCAAAGTGCAGCCTCGGAAATAAAATGTTAAAACTCTGAAAAATATTTAAATAAAGCAAGTTGGAGTGTTCTTAAAGTGGCCAGATAATTTTTTTCAAACCCCAACACATTAGTGCCACTTTACAGAGTTTGCCAGTAAAGCGCTACTTTTGTTTTCTTGTCTTTCAATTAACACCCCACTTCTCCTCGTGTATGTCTGCCGATCAGAGTGAAAGAAATGCTTCACAAACGGGCTCATGGGAGGGGGCCCCTCCTCCCGGGACCTCTAAGGGATGGTGTGGGAAGGCCATAGGGAGGGTACACCTCTCAGGCAGCCAGTTCAGAGACTCAGCAGGGCGCCCATCATCAGCACTTTAGCCCACACAAGTTTAACTCAGCCCCCAAGCAATTCTCACAGCTTCAGTTCGAAATGGGCTGTACAAGAGGTGCTTGAGGTGGCTGAGAGGAGGAGCTGCGGCCCAAGTGGAGTCTGCACAAAGCAGCTTCCCCGTGATCAGAAGGTGTCACTTATGTAAATTTCAGGGACCTCCCACATTCCCTTTTGCCCAGGGCCCTGAAAATCCTAGGACTGACCCTGCCTGGAGGTACTGCAATACCTGGTTGATGGGTGGATTGGAAAACGAAATGTGTACGGCGGCTTTGTGTTCACAAATGTGCCTTTTGAAACCATACTGCTTACGTTTTGTAAGCATATAAGCAGTGGACATTGACATGGGTCCTTTTTGGGCCCTGTAGTTATATCCTTAACTTTTCACGCAAAAATACTTGTTGATTTTTGAATAATGACTGTAAAAGCGTTAAGTTCACCATGTTCCTGCTTATATTTTACATGCTTTATTAAATCTTTCATTCCTTATGAGTGTTTGCTATTTCCAGGATGTTGTTACCTTTTCTTTTAGGCAGCATATTGCTCTTGCCTAGTGTGTAATTTGAATTGAGTCGCATCCAGTTATTTATAGCAGGTCAAATTGGATTGTAGCTGAAGGTAGTATGAGTTTCTCTCAGTGGGGCAGTATGGTGTTCAGTGAGGGAGCAGATGTAGCACTGGGGGCAGAGCTGCTAAATTTAAGAACTGGGGAACCAGGTTCAGCCTTCATGAACAGTCCCCCAGACAACTCTCCTGAGGGAGCACATTCCCATGCCAGACCCTACAAGGCACCAGAAAAGCCCTGGTGTGTTAGCACCATCAGGTGGACCCTAGCAGTGGCAAGTGTGGGTTCACCTTGAAGCTTGCCCACCACAATCCATACTGAAGTTCACCTCCAGTCTTGCGGGCAGGCCTACGAAGTAGCTGACCCTAGAGCAACAGTGACTCTGTCACTGAGGTCACAGGACCCCTGAGAAGAGCTGGCTCTAGGGCGGTGCGACTGGTGTGACCGCAACAGGCGCTGACTTTCAATGGGGGCGGAGTAAATTATAGTTTTAAAAACACTTGCTGCCTCCTTCCTGGCCACCAGCTATTTTCGGCAATAATAAAAATATCATGATAACTCTGATGAATAAACTTCTTCCTAGAGCGAGATCGGAGATTTGTCTAGTGGAAGTTTTGACTCATGGAAAGACAGCGCAGAGTATTAAAGTGCCTGCTGCAAAGAAAATGTACCAGGCCTATCACAAAGTGCACATATTGTAAATAGGTCAGTGTGTTACTGTTTTTGTCAGTGAGATCCTTTTGCTACTTGCAGTTTATAAGTTAAAATCCTAACAAAGAAGAGTGAGCTACTAACTTTCATCTAAGAGCTGCATGCAAACTGCAAGGTATAAACTAGAGAGTTATGGTCTTTTCCCTAAGCCTTTGCTTATCCTAATGTTGCAAAAAGTGTTATTTTTTATACAAATCAATAAATATTTTTAAAGAGAACCCCCAATCATGGTAGTAAGTTTTAAATTCTGAGTTTGTGTTTCTCCAGGCCAATCACTATTAAACTATACTGTCTACTAGTATGGTTATCATGTGACTCCTACACCTTGTAGTCCTTTGTCTTATGTAACATTTGCTATACAGTCATTTACACACGTAAAATTGATTATCTCTGTGTATATTGCTGACAACAGAAACTCCATGGCTCGGAAACAAATGGCTTGTGCTTCCACCTTTAAGCATTTTTGGGACATTCTGTAATTAAAATAAATTCACAAAGTGGAATATGTTTCTAATGTCAATACTCATATTAATCATTAAACAATCATGTGTATACATTGGTTGAATTAAATAACATAATAAGCTGTAACTGGTCAGTGAAATACCACACAATTACTAAAGATTGGGATGTTTTGCGCATCCCGGCCACACCTCTAACTCCGCCCACTGATCCAATCCTCGGGTTATTCCCGCCCTCTGATTCTCCGCCCACAGTTCTCCTACTTTTGTTTCCCCACTTCGACCACTGACTTAAATGAGGGTGAAAACATTGCTCCACAAACCATGCTGCATCACTACTTCGGGTGCTAGGAACACAAAACAAAAATACATAATTTTGGGTTCCCTCAAGCAGTACCTTAAAAGACAGTCATGCAGCACACTAGTACACTAAAGAAATCAGTAGAGCAGATTCTCTTACAACACCAAAAATGCATACATCAATATATACAATAATTCTCTTATCTCAATCCTGGAATAAACTTCTTAACCTAAAACTGAAAAACAGGAAGTGAACAAGTTTTGCTTCCTTCTTTTTAAGGGATGATAGGTGGTGTGACAGGAAGGGGAAGCCATACTGGCGGAATTGGATTTTTTATTTAGCTTGAGTAAACTTCTGCCCTCTGGAAGGAATTGGTCAGTATGTGAGGACTGGGACGAGGAAGATGGACAAGGTGGGAAGGACTGGATGCGGACTCCTTCCTGAGTATAAGCTTTACCCCCTGTAACCGGTTGTGTGCCTCGCTTTGTGTCCCAGGTGAGTGCGTGCGGATTGGAACAACTCTGGTAACAGTTATTGCACGTGAGTGTCGGGCAAACAACACAGACAAATTTGTAATGCAGCACTGCAACCAGGGCACACGTCGGGGGTACATGCGGGTCATTGCACATGAGTACCGGGCAAAGGACACTGACAAATTTGTAATGCAGCACTGCAACCAGGGCACACGTCGGGGGTACATGCGGGTCATTGCACATGAGTACCGGGCAAAGGACACTGACAAATTTGTAATGCAGCACTGCAACCAGGGCACACGTCGGGGGTACATGCGGGTCATTGCACATGAGTACCGGGCAAAGGACACTGACAAATTTGTAATGCAGCACTGCAGTCAGGGCACAAGTCAGGGGTACATGCTGGTACACAGCGTCCACCCACTATTTTGACAGGGTGGACGCTGTCCACATTGCCAAGAAGTGTGGGTCCCACAGAAAAATGCTGAACTTGTTCCGGTGTAATTTTTAGACACTGGAGCACGTTCAGCAGCCCCTGGATGTTGTCTGTTTCCATTCGCAGCAGCAACGTGTAGGCAGCGAGGGGTGCTTTTATATTTGCACCTCCAGCTGGGCAGAAGGCAGAAGATAAATTCCAAAGATAGGGGCCATCAGGCCTCCTTTTGATTGAGTATCCTGACTTGACATGGCCTGGAACCTTGCAAATGCAATGGAGGGGAAACAAAAGCACACTGCTTATGTCTTCACAGGTACGGAACCCCTTCCCTGCTGGGGTAATTCCCCCCCCCCCCGGTGCAGGGGAGCAGGGTGTGAGCGCGGTGCTCCGGCGCTCGTGGCGAGATCAGCTCGTCATGAGTCACGGTAGAGCTGTGCTCATGACGAGCTGGTCTCGTCATGACCCCGCACACTGATTAATTCGACCGCACAGGTGGAGAATTAACCACACGTGGGCGGAGCGGAGCCGTTATGACGAGACCAGCTCGCCATGAGCACAGCTCCACCATGACTCATGACGAGCTGGTCTCGTCACGAGCACCGGAGCGATTAAGAGAGGCATGCTTTTGACTTTGGACTGAATTTTAATATCTTCTTTTAATCAAATTAAAAAATGTATTTTTTCTAAACCGAACTAGTTTGTTTGTTAAATCTATTGTGTAATCTCTGCAGTGTACGCCTGGGAGTGTTATTTTTCACATATTGTTTACCCTGTCCCAGGATACTTATCTGTACCAGGGGGTCCTTGTTACCAACAAAATGCTTTTGACTTTGTTCAGTCCCTGTATATAAGTGTATACATTGTAAAAATGTCAGATGTGTTGGTCTGTCTCAGTATTTACACAAATAACAATTTAAATAGCAGTACTGTATTTCTTTTATAGCGCTACTCATCCCAATGCAGGGTGGCAGAGCGCTTTACGTAACATACACATTATACATGGACAATAAATCATGTAAGTGTGTAAATCAATGTACAACATGTGTTACATGAGACAGTGCGGATTACAAGGTGTAGGAGTCACATGCCGTTCATAGCTCACTGTGCTGTATTAGAAGGATTACAATTTATGAACTGCAAGTGAGGAAAGTATCTCTGTGTTGAAAGCAGTAACCCACTTTCCTATCTACATAAAATAAAAATCTGTCATCTCCATGTTGCACGATGTGCTTTGCAGGAGACACATTAACCTTCTATACTACTTTGATTCAAATCCGGGACAGATCTCTCCAACAATGTATTTACCTCCAGAGTTATCTCACCATTTTTAATGTTCTTCAAGATTTATTGGGCACCTCAGCAGCAGAGGCCTTAACCTCATAAGAATATTTTAAAATTCAGACTTTGCAACCAATTAAGCAGAACAGATCTACTGCAATGCTTCTCCTTGTTGCAAATGTCTTTGTGGCAGGGTTTAAAAAACAAGTGAATGTACTAGTTGTTCCCCAGATTTACGTATGGATTGCGCCACTATTTTGGCATAACCCGAGTCAAAATTTAATTTGTTAAATCTCACAATGTGCTTAAATGTACTCATGATATATATATAATAAATATATGTATGAGGTCTTAATATCTGATGTCACTTCTTGTGATGTCACTTCCAGTTTGTCACTTCATGTGCTGCCATGTGTGATGTCTCACATTATGACATCATACGCTGTGATGGCATGCGTCATTATGTCACTGGCATACTACCTAACTTGGTTAGTCCCCTTACTTCTTTTTTTAGGACCTGTGCCCTGACTGCAGCTATGCTGTGGACGCCACATAGCCTGCTATTTCAACTTCTAGCAGTCAGAAGTTAAATCCGGTGCTATCTATTAATATCATTCAGTTGAAAATGAGGTGCAAAGATACCTTAAATAGCATACTCCGCTCTACTTTAAATATATTCCTGCTCCAGTTTATATAACAGGAAAAGAATTTGGTCTACTCTAACGATCTTCCACATTTTCGTTTTCAATTTTCAACGGCTGAACAAGTGTCAAACAAGAACACTAAATTGAATATAGTTAATGTTAGCGCGCCACCTAGTGCCATTTTGAAAAGCAAAAAAATAATTCAATATTTCATTTTATTAAGACCGGAATTTTGCAGGTAATGTTTGAAACAGATATAATACAAGCAACTACAATGAACGCAAAGTTTTTCATATTAGTAAAATATATTTTTTTTACCCCATTTCGCTTTTTCGAGAATTAAAAAAAAATCTTAAATCAGGCCTCATACCATGTTTGTGCGACAGCTTCTACTTTGTGAATGCAGGCTGCTGGCCTTAGGTCAGCAGACAGAGATCCAGAGAACACTGCATCCGGCTGCTGATGTCATTCCTTTGTGATTTTATGTTTTTAAAGTATCATAGTAATAGTAAACGTTTATGTTTATTAAGACCTTCTCTACTAAACAACAAACACTGTAAAACAACATTAAAATTCCCTAAAACCCCAGTGAAATACATACAAGATCTTCCTATGTCAAAAAGCCTTTATAAACCATCCCATTCCACAAGTTACATCAAGGAATTGCAACTTATGAAGCAATCGAGGTGCATTGCTTCTTGAACTTATCCCATAATTCCTAAACAACGGTTTTACAATTGAGCGCCTCTCCTAAATAAAATCTATGCAATCAAACAATATATGTCCATGAAAATTGCTTCCCTTTAACACACATCTGCACTGTGTTGTATAAGCCTTTCGAGCAGTCTGGTACTGCCAAATGGGTTAGCTTGAAAGGGTCAGTGTGTGGGACTGATTTTTTTTATTTGTCCGTTGGCCCATGACAACACTGTAGGCCCACATGCTTGTAAATTGATGACACAGATACTAGCAACTGGTGGGTAGACCTGGCCCAGGGCACGTGCATCTGGCCCCTTTGATTAAGGTCCCCTGACGGGTGACGCCTGTGTTGGAAGGTGTGAGGTTGGTGTTCGGACTGCCCCTAGGGAGGGGCTACATCATTATGTGTCCAGCAGGACACTACATTGCTCCCAAAATCCAAAAGAAAGGACAACAAGTCCAACCTGTGGAAGCAAAACAAACAAAAAACTTGCTACCACGTGGGCCATCAGTCTCTTGAGTCAATCAGAAAGATAGCAGTGGACGTAGGGACTGATGAAACGGGCTGCAACAGGACATCTCAGCTCGCTTTCATAATTTAACCTGAGAGGATCAGGACACGAACGCTGGTTCATAGATGTCAGGGACCTTCTAGCTGGATGCTGGTTGAAGTCATGTCCATTGTGTGGAGTTTGCCCACTCTGCTGATGCTCCAGATAATTTGTGCTTAGTGTCAACATTTCAAAAACAGGGTGCGTCAGGAGCATTGTCTTAGTCCACCGTTAAATGTCCACCACAAAGCATACTTTGGTGATGTCGCTTGGCTCGCTGAACACAGTCTTGTTGTATTGCAACTTTTGGATTCTCCCCTCCAAGACCTTGCGACCTCATGGAATCCATCGGTGGGTCGGTGTCAAGTCCATCTCTCACATTTGTGTAAGCCCCTTGGATGGCCTACACAGGACTGAGTGTGGTCTGCGCTGGGGCTGAGTGCGTGCCGCATTTGGGTAGCTGCAAAACCCCAGTCTAGGCGCTCATGCACCCGCAGGGGTAGTTGGGTACTGGTCCAGACTCGCTCTTGCTACCGGGATCAGGATGCAGGCGGGACGAGCAGGTAGTTGCTTGTTGACTGATTCTTCAGATGATCTTAGGAGCGTCTTCCTTGTAGGCATGACGAAGGTGTTGGACTCCACTCTGGTTGTAGATGCTCAGTGGGTGGTAGTGCAGAGGCGGCTGGCACAGCTCGTAGTTGGAGAGGCAAGTGCGCGGGGATGGAGGGGACGGTGCAGCTGTGAGCTGCATAAAACAGAATAGAAGAATAAATAAAACTTACATCGCGCCGCCGCCGTGTCCCAAGTCTTCCTTCCTGCTCGCCTGTGTCCGACTCCAGGTTGGAACCGGGAGCAGGCAGCCATGCTGCCACCTCTAAACCAATCACAGCGCTCCAATGGAGCGATGTCATTGGTCTGAGCACTGTGACACGGTGCTCAGCCGGGGGCTGTAGGAAGGGGCATGTTCTCAGCCTGCATGGAGTACAGGGGAGGGCACAAGACTAATTTTGGTGGCCTGAGAGGGCCGACTAAACAGTCATTGCGCACTCAGGAGTGGGCAAACCACTCCTCCCCTGCCCTGCTGCTCGGTAAGCAAAGCAGCCCCACCCAATCACCCGCTGGCAAAAAAAACCATAAAATGGTAATAACTAAAAGTTATTAACATTTTATGTCTTTGCTTCTCGCACTGCAAGAAAGTAGTGGGGCGACACTCCTCCGCCATAGCAGAGGAGCCGCCCCTGTGGTAATGATGACGCACTATGGGGTTGCACATGATGGGGTTGCTGTACCACAGCTTGGGACGACTTGCCCTGATGGTGGTAGGACTTCTTTCTTGGGCAACATATTAGAGTGATGGTGGCCGGCTGCTTACATTATTTCTTCTTAGAGGCATCTGCATTCCTCAGTCTGGAGGCTCTGAGTTGCTGAGCCACCAGTTACTGTGTTTAGATGGTTATGCTGAAACCTGAGGCAAAGACTCAGTTTGAGCATGCTTGCTGTTTACTTTCGCTTCCCCTGCTAGACTTGGGGCAGAGACTCGGTTTGCGTATGCGTGCTGCTCACTAGAGGTTCTCCCGCTGTGCTGTTCGTCAGGCTGCCCTTGTTTCACCTTGGTGGCTTCTTGGTGTGGATAGATGCATTTGGTCAGTGGCTTGAGTGCTCTCAAGCACGCCTTTCAGGCCTGGCCTGTCTTGATCTTCCCTCCTGGGCTTGTTTGGTTGTCAAGCCTCTCAAGCTCCAAACTAAGCTCCCTTATTCTGAACTCATGCTCAAACTGTATCCTCTTTTCCTCTAGGGCCAATTTCCTAGATTGCAACTCAAACTCTAATTGCCGACTCAACTTGAGCTTGGTCAGCTCCATCTCATGCATCCTACTCTTCTCCCTGTCCTCCAACTCTTCTGGGGACAGGCTCTTGGCAGAAACACTGCTACCTATCGGGGAAGGTGCTCTCCTCCCCCTGGACCCAATGGCCCTTCCAGCTGCTCCTCTGCATTTTCAACCCCCTCCTCATTCTCAAGGGCATTCCTTGCTTCGACCCAGGCCCTGAGCGCCTTTTGGAACTCATCTTTCTTGGAAAGGCCGGTCATAGCAACTTTAAATCTCCTGAAGAAGTGCTTCAGCTGTTTCACATTGTAGCATTCTAGTTTCTCCTCTTCCCAATCAAAAATAACAGATGCGATGGATGCTGCTTTACTCATGGTGGCTAAACTTGGCAGTTCTTGGCAAAAATAGAAAATCCCAGGAAAATCAATCTACCAAAAGTATGTGGTTGTGTTTGGTCTGCACTCACTAGTAGTGTTCACCAATCACTGTATATGAGTCAAAAATGCAAGTGCAGAATCTTCACCGCTGACCACCAATGTTAGATTTGGGGGTTTCTAGTTGGCAGAGGTAAGTTCCTTAGACCAAATAGGGACCCTTGCATCTAGTCAGGGTAAGGGGGTACACTCCTAAAATAACCCCTGCTCACCCCCTTGGTAGCTTGGCATGAGCAGACAGGCTTATCTCAGAGGCAGTGTGTAAAGCATTTGTGAACACATACAGTAACCCAGTGACAACACTACAGATGGACACCACACAAGTTGTAGTATAAAAATACGTATTTTTATATAGACTTAACACCAGACCACAAATGACAAAAATCCATAATACTGTACTTCAAAAATGGTAGAAATAGCTTATTTCTCTTTAGATGTAAAATGCAACACTTTGAGTTCAATGTACCGTTGGATGCGTAACGCTATACAATAAAAGTGTTGCAGGAAGGTGATGTGTCGGTTCCTCATAAGCAAGAACGGTCATGCGTCAGGTCCATACTGCTGTATAGGGGATGAGTCGGTTCTTCTCTGTGTGGGGAGGTGATGCGTCGGTTGCTTACTGCGCTTCCGTGGCGATGCGACCAGCAGCTGACAACTGCCTGTTGTTTTCAAAATCAGGCCACAACTCAAATGGGTGCGGGGAAACCTCCTCAGACCCCCTTCCACCCCCCATGGAGGGCAATGGTAAGATCTAGTGTCCTTTTCAAGAACTATTGGGAGTCTGGCCCTTCCTTCCCTGTTAACCTCTGTCATTCTCGGCACACTCACGGTGTGGAAAAGGGTCCCAGGATACTTGATCCCAACATGGCCGACAGTGGTGACTTTTTCTCCCCCTTGCTAATCTTTTACTTACAAAACCTAGCAGGACTGTGCCTGACCTCAAGAGGACGTCTGGAATTTTATCAGACCCTGGCTCCCCCCCGCACTATTCTGACATTCCCCTGAGTACACTTGACCCCTACCCGGACAGCGGAGTTCGACACTTTGTCCGACGCCCGGTGGAGCTGCTCTGTTCAGCTAATTGAAGAGATCGGCCTTGGTTCATCCCCTGACCGTCACCTGCCCAGCCAGACACTGGACACAGTTTCTCCCCTTTTCCCTGCCTCGTCCTCCCCCCCTGTGTATTTCTGCCTTTCTGCCTTTTCTTTGTCTCCTTTCTTTCCATCTTTCTGACCGATGCCCGTTGGAACAGCCTAGGTAGCTATAGGGGAGACTGGCTTTCAATTTCCTCCCTGGCCGTCACCTACCCTTCCGGTCTTTGGGCAGACTTTCCCTTTATCTCTTATTCCATCTTCCCCCTCGTCCACTCCCTTCTCACTCCCCCTCTCCTCCGTCCCTCTCTACTTGTCTTGCCCGGAGTGCAAATGATCTCTACCCTGACAGCGGAGTCTGAGCATTTTGTCTGACGCCCGGTGGAGCTGCTCTGTTCAGCTAATGAGATCGGCCTTGGTTCATCCCCTGACCGTCACCTGCCAAGCCGGACCTTGGGCACAGTTTCTCCCCTTCTCATCCTCCCCCCTCTCATCATATTTCTGGCGCACTGCTTTCTCCTCGTCGCCTTTCTTTACAGCTGTCAGACCGATGCCCGTTGGAGCTTCCTAGACAGCTATAGAGGAGACTGGCTTTGGATTATCTCCCTGGCCGTCACCTACCCACTCGGTCTTTGGGCTGACCTTCCCTTTATCTCTTTTCCGTCTTCCCCCTCGTTCTTTCCCTTCTCACTCCACCTCCCCCTTTTCCCTCTCTATTTGTCTCTCCGGACATTAGACACAGTTTTTCCTTGTCTCCCTTCTATGGCTCTTTCCTCCCCTCCTTTCCTATACATTTTCTCAACCTCGTTGTATGTTTACTGTACCTGACTACGCTATTGTAACTGATATAATTTGTAACGCAATGTTCCTCTGTTATAGTGCTCTGATACCTACGGGTCTAGCCAGCACTTTATAATTCTTTTGATGTACCTTCTAATGCAACGTTCCCCTGGTTATGCGCTCAGATACCTCGAGGTCTAGATAGAGCTATATAACCTTCGCAAATCAAATAAACTAAAAACTGTTTTTTTCTGAACGCTGCGACCTGAGCAACATGGCTGATGACCGGTGGAGCTGCTTGACAGCTAATGAGGAGATTGGCCCTGGTTTTCCCACTTGACCTTCAAATACCCAGCAGGAGTTTGGACATTGTTCCTCCTCCCCTCCCTCTTGCGAATTATTGAAACATTGTTTATGTGTACTGTACCTTACTATGCTCTTGTATCTGATGTAACTTGTAACGCAACGATCCTAAATGCAAAGCGCTCTGATACCCTCTTGGGTCAAGTTCGCGCTATATAAAACTTTATAAAAAAATAAATGAAGATACGGTGCAATGAAATAAAATGGCATCTTCTTCTTGATGCGACAACAATGCGTGCACGCCCGATGGCCATGCGGTGACTCAACGATTCTTCTGAGCCGCG
The DNA here is from genome assembly GCF_964263255.1 of Lissotriton vulgaris. Lineage (NCBI taxonomy): Eukaryota > Metazoa > Chordata > Amphibia > Caudata > Salamandridae > Lissotriton > Lissotriton vulgaris. The sequence goes on along the minus strand of NC_141699.1, from coordinate 1,037,123,181 downwards.
ACAGGCCCTGCAACACGCTTCTCCGGTGACGCGACGGCATCTGCTACGACGGCGACACTCTTCTCCGGTGATGTGAGGCGCTTTGGATGATGCAATGGCGACAACGGCGGCACGCTTCTCCAGTGATGCGACGGCATCTGCTGCGACGGCAACTCTCTTCTCCGGTGATACAACGACAACGGCTACGGCAGCAATGCGCTTCTTTGTCTTGAGTCGCGCTTCCAGCTCACAGCGACACGCAGTCTCTCAGAAGGCCCAGCTCAACAGCAGGCACTTCAATTCCCAGCAAGGGAAGGCAGGGGAGCTGGTTGGTGAAGTCTGTTGTCCCTGAGACTTCAGCAGGAGGCAAGCTCTATCTCAAGCCTTTGGAGATCCTATACAAGTTGATTTGAAAGTAGCACTAAGTCCTTTCTTTTGCAGTCATGCAACCCCTGCAGGCCAATCCCCCAAACAGCACTCAGCTGAGGGATAGTCTCCTCCTCAATTTCTCTAGTTCCTCTCCTCAACAAAGGTTCTTCTTGTTTCCCAAAAGTGATCTAAAGTTCTGGGGTCTGGGTCGCAATATTTATACTAGCAAATCCTTTGTCCTCTGAAGGCAGCGGGTCCTGTACCCAGTCCAAACCAATTCTGTGCAGTCCTGGAGCACTTTGTTGACAAGACTCCTTCTTTCCTTTGACAGTGTGGGCCAGGGACATCAGACGTACCACAGGAGGCGGAGCCAGCATTGTGGAAGGCAGAAACAACCCTATTCAGGTCCCAGGTGCAACTCCTCTCACCCATCTACATGCAGATAGCTCTAGTCAGCCCTGTGCTGACTCACCCTCTCTCCTGGAATCCCCCAGCCCCTGTCACTCAAACTCCAGACAAGGAATACACAACCTAGCAAAGGCAGGCTTTGACAGTTAGGCAAGAAAATACCTACTTTCTAAAAGTGGTATTATCAAACACAGAATTTTAAAACCACCTTCACTAAAAGATGTATTTTATCATTCTGAGTTCAGGCATACTAAACTTTAATTTTTACCTGGTTCCCTGTGTCAGTTAGGATTATAAGATATAATAATCAAACCGCCAATTCTGGCCTATGGGGAACAGGTAGCCTTGCAGTAGTGAAAAACAAAAATGTCTGTCATTCACTATTAGGACATGCCACACACACCAGGGCATGTCCTACCCTTTACCTACCATGCACCCTGCCCCAGGGCCTACCATAGGGGTGACTAATATGCAGAAAAGGGAAGGTTTAGGGACTGGCAAGTGCGTGCACTTGCCCAGCCAACATGGCAGTACCAGACTGCACACAGGCTCTGCGATAGCAGACCTGAGACACACTTTTACAGGCTGCTTCTGTGGGTGGCACAACCAGTGCTGCAAGCCCACCAGCAGCTTTTTGTTTACAAGCCCTGGGCACTGTACTAGGGTCTGACAAGTAAACCATACCAGCGAATCATGGAATCACTTATCCGTACATCAATGTACCATAGGGAGAGCAAGAGTGATAAAACCAACAAAAACAGGTCAGACCAAATACAGGAGTAAGGCAAAAAGTTCAGGGATAACCCTGCAAAAAGGGCCAAGTCCAATACTGGTCCTCCAGCAGAAACTGGAGATGTCAAGTGATAACACCCTACCTCAGGGAGATTGGCAGTCAGACAGGCACATGCCCTGGCACAGAGCAGTACATTGAGTTCTCTGTGACGCACTACCTTCCTTGGTCATGAAGGATTTGAAACTGGAACCAAGGAGGGTGGTTTGGGTCCCACCGGTATACACATTTGCTAGATAGGGGACGTGGATTCACTGTCTCATCCTTCAGAACTGGTTTGGTGTGTTCTAATTCAACTGTCCTCATCAGGCTGCCCTCCAGAAACAGTCTTTGTGTAGAGTGATGCTGCTCAGCAGGCACCACTTTGGCAGACTCCAAAGTGAAGCATTCGCACAACATGGGCACAATGAAGTGAGACGTGTCTGCACCTAACTGTCATCATCTTTACTGAAGCCTTAATCAGGGATATACAAAAGGACAGGCCTAACATAGAAACATCCTCACCTTGCACAACAGAAACTTTAGTCTCATCCCTCATCAAAATTATCTGCCAAATGGTTATGCAAGAGATAATCAGCAGTCCCTCACTAACACAGGACAGATGCACTCAATATACACACAAAATGTCAGCATAAGCTTCTGAGATTCACATACCAGCTGAACATTTCTTAGATTCACATAACAGCTGAACTTTATACAAGAGAAACCTGTAGGCCACACTCTTAGTAGCACAGATATTAAGGTCTGGTCAAACTAGCAATCTCAAAACATGGTATTCTGCCATCATCGCTCTTGATATATCTGGCTGAATCCAAAAACCTGTGGTTAACTCCAGTTATAATGGCTCCAGGGGACATTCATAAATCAACGTCTAGAAACACAGTATGCAGAAAAGACTGAGTGTTAGGTGACATCTTGGATGGGACCTCTGAGTCTGCCTCCCAAATTTGAGGAAGTCCCATATCTGCTTCTGCAGGTACACTGGTGTGCCCTTCGTGAACAAGGAATAACAGACTGCCACTATATGTGGTTGAGATCCAACCAGGGCCAAACTGGCAGCATGGCTAGAAAACTTAGCCTTCCTTAATGTGGTCTTTGTCAACACAGGCAAAGCAACCCTGCTTAAGTTGTGTTTGGGTACATTTACCTACACAGGACTTCTAGTCCAGATGTGAGTATCCTTTTAAATGACCAATGCTCGCAATGTCATGGTGGCTGATCATGCTGCAGACAGCTATTCTACTCACCGGGTTTGGCCTGTTGTGGCGCATGAACCTTCTGACTTACCCTGGTGGTGACTAATCTATCTATAGCTGTTTATTTATTTTTGTGAATTTATATAGCACAGACTTGGGCCAGAGGTATCAAAGTGCTTTACAATAGAGTTGAAACAGAGCAGTAACAAGTGGATAAAACAAAGAATTTGCTACAGTCACGTGCTTCTGATCAACAAGTCAGGACAATGCTGCCATAGATCTTCTGGAGAGGTTGTTCCACCAGCAGGGATACAACACCCCATCACAAGCATTCCCATCCTCATCCACATATTCTGAAGCCTGTGTACTACGCGTCCAAGTTTCCCAAGACACACCATGAATCCTCTGCTCACTTCAGACGTTCTTACATACTGAGTATGGGTAAGCCAAGATGCCCTGATGCATATATGCATAATTTTCTTGTTTAACACGTTTCCAGTGCTCAGTTTCATTGTAGTCTCACTACTACACAAGGCCAGACGACAGAGTAGGACCACTTCTCTCTCTTCCTCAGCCAGTATCCAAACATCATATACCGGGTTGACAAAACTCAGCCAAACAATCCTTAGCTCTACGGTATTTTTTTTACTTTCCAGTTCACAATTGTAAGAAATTGAGTTACGGTTTGAGGGGGGGGTGGTAAAACCCTTCTCATGCAGCAACCACAATTCTTCTTATGGTTAAGTATTAAGCAAACCCTAAAATAACCTGTGCTCAACCCTCGGGTAGCTTGGCACAGAGCTGTTAAGCTTAAGTCAGAGGCAATGTGCAAAGTATTTGTGCAACTCTTCAAACAGTAACAGAGTGAAAACACACTACAATAAAAGCCAACAAACAAGTTAGAACAATAGAGTAATTTTTAATAAATAAAACAAGAACAAAACAACAACAATCCAATCAGTAGAACCGACGATATTCAATTTGAAAGATTTTAGAAAAAATTGCACCAAAAGGCGTAAAGCACCAACTGTGGATATCTGGTTGCGCTGGACTGGGACAAAGTCACAAGTTCAGGCCAACTACAATAGAGTGCAGGCTGATTTCAGGGACCTAGTGAGGCCCGTTGAACAGAGTACCTTGAATCCTGATTTGCAGAGAGTTGCGAGGATCCACGTCGAAGATGCGTTGCTCGGCTAAAATGATGCATTGGATCTGAGATGCGGTGAGACTGTGGTCCGAGGTCCTGATGCGTTGACATCAAAGATCCTTTTGACCAGGGCTTACGGTGCGAAGTCCGGAGTTGAGGATGCGTTGTGCAGTCGGGGCGAGGAGGTGAGGGGCTGGAATGCAGAGTCAGTCATCATCAACGATGTGGGTTGCAAGGGCCTGTGCAGAGGTTGTGTTGCACAGCAGCAGTTGTGATGCGGCGAAGGGCTGCAATGTGACGCAGGCATTTCAGCTGTTCTGGTCCACACTGCAGCGGCAATGCTTCAGTTCTGCTAGGGGCTCTACTGCGTTGCAGAGGAGTTGCGTCAGTTCCACTGATCCACAAAGGCTAGCAGAACACCTTAGGCCCCTGGCCAACCTCCAAGGGTCCAGGACTGGGGTGGCAGCACTTGGCAGGGTAGACCCAAATATGGCAGAGTCCAGGTGCAGGCACAAGGTTGTTAGAGCCTCTGTCCTTGAGTCTCAAAACAGGAGGCCAGCCAACTAGCCCTTGGAATCACTCTGGGGGTCTGGGTTCAAGAGATGCAAGTCCAGTCCTTCTTACCCAGGCAGGAGAGCAGCAGGCAGCAAGTCAGCAGGACAAAACAGCAGCAGAGCAGCAGTCCAGCAGAGTGGCAGTCATTCAGCAGCAACACAGTCCTTCTTCCTGGCACAGTATCTACAGGTCTGGTAGTGTACTAAAGTGGTGGTGTCTGAAGTCCAGTATTTATATCCATTTGTGCATTTGAAGTGGGGGGAGAAGCTTCTAGAGGTTTCCCTTACACGTCTGTTAAGTAATGATGCAGGAAAGTTGTGTAGGTTGAAGCTTGTGGATTTATTTAAAGTACAATTCCAAACTCAAGCACCCACAACCAGAGCCGTCCAGTCGTGAGGAAGCCAACGTCCAATATGACGTGCAAGGAATCCTCACGACTGAAGAACTGAATTCCAGAATCATAAAGAGAACTCTCGTGCTAGCAAGCACTAGGGAGCAAAGAAAGAAGAGTAATCTCTGAATATAACATCTTCCCCACTAAGAAGGGAAACAAAGCAAACATACAAAAACTAATATGAGAAAAAAGCAAAAATAAACATAAGCAAGTACAAGGTTAAGCAAAATTATTCTAAAACATAGTCTCTCAACCTGCAGGATAATTGTTTCAAACGAAACGCCCTTTTTGTTGCCACTTCAGAAGTTTCTTGAGTAGTCGAATCATGTGGAAGGGAAATCTCCTCGGAAACAGAGGATTGTGGCAAAGCGGAGGTGGAGGGGAGGGTATCAGGTGAAAGGGAAGAGGGAGCAGGAGCAGTGGCCATTGAGGACGTAGAGGTTTCAGAAACAGGTTTGGAGGAATGCGGTTGGGAGTAAAGAAAGTCAAACCAATCACAATGCTCGGAATCTGAAGTGGCATGTCACTTGATGACATGGGCTTGAAGTGGAGAGATCTTGACAAGAGCTCGCTTATTCCACCATCCACTGTCATCAAGAAGGGCTGAGGTTTTACTAACTTGTGTGACCAAATTTGGAGAAGAAAATTTAGACATCCCCTTGGAAACTCTTTTAGGATTTTTGATAAGAACCATATCTCCTTTTTGTAATGGCTGATCAACAGAATGTTTACCTTGATCAAAACGTGATTTCATGGACAATTGTTTAGCAGACACACGATCTTGAACAGAAAAGGAAGAATCTGATAAACCAAAATTCTTATGCAACCAACTGGGATTGAGAACAGAATGAACTCTTCTTTTTCTGAGTAAACTAAAGGGGGAGACCCCAGTGGTTGAATGTGGGGAAGTATTGTAGGCCCACACTTTGTCATGAACGAAAGGCAAAGGGTCAAGCCGAGAAGAAATGGCGGTTTGAACACCCTCCTTAATAATGCGATTGCATCTTTCAACAAGACCATTTAAGGAGGGGGAGTACAAGGCAACTTTGTGGTGAAAAATATCGTTACGTTTGAGAAAAGAGCACATTTTTTGAGAGACAAAATGGGTCCCATTGTCAGTAACGATGGACTTGGGAAAACCTTCAATGTCAAAAACAGACTGTAAGAAATTAATGGCATTGTCAGTAGAAGCAGAATTGCAAAAGGAATAATAGAGCCATTTGGAGTAATAATCAACCAGGAGTATGAGAATCTTGTGTTCAGAGGGTAAGATATCATAAGGACCAGAAAAGTCCAACGCTACTTTGTCCCACGGGCCAGCCGGTAGAGAGACAGGACATAAAGGTGTGGAAAGAGTCTTCCAATGTTTATCAGAAAGGATGCACTGGGTGCAATTGTCAATCATCTTCCTAATGTGAGAGTCCATGGAAGGCCACCAGTAAAATTGTTTGATGCGTTGACAGGTCTTAAAGATGCCGAGGTGACCCTGATGAGCAGAGCGAATGATATGATCACGAACAGACTGAGGGGGAACAAATAGATCATTGCGCATGACCATATCATTGACCAAAGAAAGTTCTTCTGAAACATTAGCAAAACCTTTAAGTTCAGTGGGTAAGGTTCTACGTTCAGGCCATTTGTTGACAATGAAATCCTTAACTTTACAGAGAACAAGATCATTAGCATAAGCTGTATTCCATTCTGCTTCAGAAATGGGTTGACATTCGGCAACTGCATCAATGGTGGCAACAACACACTCAATATCATCATTTACAATTGAATCATCAGTTAAAGACATTCTAGAAAGGCAATCGGCCCTGAAATTTTTACCTCCGGGAATGTGTTTGATGACAAAATGAAATTCGTGAAGCTTAGAAAGGAGACGAACAAGTCTAGCGGAAGCCCTATTGGAGGTACTGTCAGAGAGCATATGCATAAGTGGCTTGTGGTCTGTGTAAATTTAGAACTCGCGACCCCAAATGTAGGATTTGAACTTTTGAATAGCCCAGACGCAAGCCAGGGCTTCTCTTTCAATTGTGCTGTACCTGGTTTCAGCAGGAAGAAGGGTTCTGGAAGCAAAGGCAACCGTGTGTTCTTTGCCCTCAACCCACTGACCCAGGACAGCGCCCAAACCAGTAAGACTGGCGTCTACAGTGATAAAACACATAGAGCTGTCGCAAAAAGGATTCAAAGCAGGTGAATCTTCGATGATCTTTTTGACTTGGTCAAAAACTTTTTGCAAGTCTTGGGACCATACAAATTTTACACCTTTTCTTAAGAGTGTTCTTAAAGGTTCAACAATTTGTGCGTAACCATGAACGAACCTGGCATAGTATTCAGACAAGCCCAGGAAGGAGCGAAGAGCATCACGATCCTTGGGGGGTTTAGCATCACGAATGGCTTTAATTAAAGAGAACTTGGGTTTGATACCATTGGGAGAAAGAGAGTGACCCAAGTAATCCAACTCTTGGACACCAAATTTACACTTATCGTGTCTAACTGTCATGCCGGCTTTTTCCAGGACTTGTAACACAGTATTGAGGGTGTGATTGTGCTGAAAAGAGTCGTTGGCGTAGACCAAGATGTCGTCTTGGTACGCTTGTACGCCAGGGATGTCTTGAAACAGGTTGTCCATTAGTCTTTGGAAAATGCTGGCTGCAGAGGCCAAGCCAAAGGGAAGTCTAAGGTACTTGAAAGCACCAAAGGGGGTGATAAACGTAGTTAACTCTTGAGACCTGAGGGACAAGGGAATTTGGTGATCAGCAGACCTAAGGCCAAGGAGGGAGAAGAATTTAGCCCCACCCAGATTAGCCAATAGGTCGTGAATTTTGGGAAGAGGGTGACAATCAACAATGATATTATTATTTAGGGAGCGTAAATCGGCACACAACCTGACCTCTCCAGTTTTCTTGTGAACTAGGACAATGGGGGAAACCCATTCAGATGAATCACAGAGGGGCAATGATTCTTTCATCACAAAGGTTTTTAAGAACGCTTTTAAGTTCATCTCTAGCGCTCAAGGGAAGAGGACGAACTTTGTGGACAACAGGCTGAGCATTGGGTTTAAGTCGAATTTCATGTTTAAAACCAAGTACAGTGCCAACCTTGTTTTTAAATAAGTTTGGGAAAGAACTCAGCAAGAAGTCTATTTTGACAATGGGAAAGGAGAGATCAGAAATGTCAAAGTTCCCAGAATCATGACTAGTATAATAGTCATGAGGGATGTCGCCTAAGGTAATGGGTTGGTCAGAACCAGGTTTGAGGATCAAGCCCATTCTGGCTAGGTCAAACCAACCAACAACATCCCTGCCTTTAAGGGCAACATAAACTTTGGTGAAAGTGTATCTGCCAAGACAAGCAATGTTGGAATAAAAGAAGCCCAACATATCAATGTCTTTTTCACCAAATGCTTTGAGATGGAGATCAGATTTGGAAAGAACAACTTTAGACCAATTTGCATAAAATGTAAGGTCAGACAAAATGGTGATGGGAGAACCGGAATCAGCTTTAACCTGGATAGTAATTGTACCGATCAACAATTTACACAAAGGACTCTTAATTTTGGTAAATTCAAGAGAATCACATTCGATTGACAACATGACATCATTGAGTCTGGAGGAACAAGACTCTACATTTTCCTGAATCTCAATATTATTAACTCTAGTGAATCTTTTGCGACCCCTGCAAACAGAAGGAAAATGACCAATTTTCTTGCAGGAGGAGCACTTTTTGCCAGAGGCAGGACACGTGGGAGAATTGCCAAGATGATTCCTGGATCCGCATCTGTAGCAAATGAGAGGTTTCCTATTTGGTTGTCTTGAAGAATTGTTAACAAGGTCAATGGAAGTGAAACCAGAAGATTGTTCAACTAAATGAACAGAAGGTTGAGCAATGCTTTCTTGTAGAATCCTAGAAGAATAAGTTGCACGCTCAATCCCCTTGGCAATATCAATTGTTTCAGTTAAAGAAGGATTTTTGCAACTTAAAAGACGCTCCTGAATTTTTTTTCAATAACAAGCAAATATAAATTGATCTCTGATAGAGGCGTCTGTACTAGCACCAAAGTCACAAGTAGAAGCCAAGATTCTAAGCTGAGCGATGTAGTCTTCTACGGTTTCATCAACACTTTGTTTTTGTTTGAAAAAAATTATGGCGTTCTAATACAATACTAGGTTCATCGTCATATTGTTTATTGAGACGAGCAATGGCTTCTTGGAAAACATCCCAGTTGTCACCGGATTCACCAGCGGGAGAAGCAATATGAGGTACGTTTTCAAAAACTTGTTGAGCAGCAACTCCCAAACAACCATAGAGAATGGCAACTTTGCGAGGAGGATCATACTTGGTAGCGTCAATGGCTACTAAATAGTTCTCAAAACCTTTTAGCCAATTGCGCCAAGCAAGAGTAGGTTTCCCAGGAGTTTGTAAGAAAGGAGCTGGTGTTTGAAACTGTTGAGAAGAAGCCATTGTATTGGTAAAATGAAAGGAGAGTGTTAAACAAAGTTGTAAAATGAGAGGTTAAAATAGGTGGTAGGCAGTAAGCGTGCCTATCGCTGATGACTTAAATAAGAAATGAAAAAGTCAAATAAACATGGTAGGCAATGAAGCGTGCCTATCGCTGAGGTCACTTGAAGACTTGTGAAATAAATGAAAATTCACATGAACATGGTAGGCAGTAAAGCGTGCCTATCGCTGTGGTTGAAAAATGACTCCAAACGTGAAAAAAGAAGTCAAATAAACATGGTAGGCAATGAGCGTGCCTATCGCTGTAGTGGAACTTGAAGCGATGAAATCGCTGTGAATAGAGATGCAATGAATGATGAAAAGCGTGTAAAAACGCAGCGCAGTGCGTGAGAAACGCAGCGCGGTGGACAAAAGGCTTGAAAGGTCGCTGAAAATGGCCGCCGGCGTCGTTGTCAAGGGAACAGGAAGACGTGGATCTCTAAAGGCGGTGGGGCTTGTCCTGCGATTGAAGCGTAGCGCGCGTGTAGCAGCGCGAGCAGGAAGTCAAAACGTTGCGCGCATGACTGAGCGCGAGACAGTAACCGCCAGAGACACGTAGCGCCAGGGAAAAGGCGAAGAAATTAGGCAAATTGACGCCGGGAGCCAGGAAATGGACAGGAAAGGTGTCCGGAAGCATACGACCTGGTGTGGAAGGAATCAGACTGGAGGCAGGCTCAGCTGAAGAGACACGACGAGCAGTGGTCTGTGGTAAATTCTATATTACCGTATCGTTTTTGCCATATAATTACAAGTCATAAGGATAGCTCAAATGAGAGGCAGAGTCCGTGGTATCTGAGTCATACGGGCTTTAATATAATGCTTCGAAGCATGGGACATCGGGTTCCATCACCACTCAGGTTCAGGAAGGGACATTCAACATTTTATTAGCATCACACATTATATATAGTAAAACAGTATACATGGAAGTGAATACAGTAGGCGTAACAGGTGAAAAGGAAGAGATAAGAACACATGTGCGTAACAGGAGGCGTGTAAGAAGGCGTACACATGGGCGTGCACTGGGTATGTCAGAGAATCGTCATAAGAAACGTCACATGTGGGAGGATGCTTTAGAGAAAGTTGCAGAATCAGCAGAAACTTATGACCTGTATGCGCGCGCAGCTGGGCATGACGTGTAACCGGGGAGAGCTGGGGGCTTTGACTTTTGCACGAGTAGAGGAGACTAATGTCTGGGGTGTCAGAACGACCTGCACGTAAAACATATCTGATATCTCATGTTTGGAGGATGTAGTGTCTGTAGTAAAAGGTCTCTCGGGCAGGGGCCGTTCAACACTGAATGCTGGTACGTGCATATGAATCTTCATGTAGAGGTGCGGGGGCCATGGGCCTACCATGGTAACAGGAGCAGTAAATTACTTGCGTGGAGACAGGAAGGCAGGAAGGCAGGGCCCTTTGCTCTGCAGCCGGGAATATGTTTACCTATTTCACTAGACTGGAATGTGTTTTCGAGGAGGCTGAGCAGATAACTTGTAGGTAAAACATCGTCTTGGCAAGCGAACCAGGCCGAGCCGGGCACCGCTCGTCTGAGGCAGGAAGTAAGGCAGAGGTCAGGGATGCATACCTAAACGGCAGCTTTCAGAGAGAGAAAAGGAACTTGGAGCCTCGTTTTAAGGGCCTAGCTCGAATGGGCCAGAAAACGTGGAGGAAAACGTGAAAGTGCACCATGTAAAGACGTTGGCACCATAGGTCTAAAAGCCTAATGAATGGGATTTTCATGCATGACTGGATAGCTGACATGTTAAGGATGGACGCAAATGTATTTGCGTCTTTCTAGCATGAACATAACAAAAGTTACACGACATACAAGGAACATGGGTGCATGGATAGGGTGCGAGTGGGGGACACATTGGCTACCTGAAAATTTCTATTACCTCATTCCCTCCTTGGCCCCTACCAAACCCTTTAGGATATATCTATATTCATGAGACCATCTATCTGTTCATATAACATCATTTGTTCATCTTTTATCATTCGGGAACGGGAACGTGCACTAGGACGGGGAATACAAGCTGTGGCGCACAAGCCGCAAATCGCTGGCCCACATTGCAGACAGAGACAGCAACTGAATACTATGACCAATATTATTCCTAGGAATGATAGCAATTTCCATCCCCAAGCGGATATCACACTCCAGAGCCAACCAGACCAAGTCCAGGAGCCTGGATTTTGGTGAATCAGGTGAGCAATTTCGTGAAGCCGTGAGATGGCCTTATACACGGATGGCGCATTATTAGGAATAAACACGCAACAACTGGATCCGATGACTCTACAAGCCCCGCCCCTATCGGCCAGGATGACGTCAAGGACAAGGCGATTTTGAAGAACTACAAGTCTCATAGCAGATTGCTCTTCGGTCAGGTTACCTAAAGCAAAAGTAGTTTCGTTCACTACCACTTCAAGAGTTCTCGTTAACCTGTGTATTATTTTACTGTTCTGGACAGGACCTATGAACCAGAAGTATCCTTTCACATAATCCCATGTGGATCCGGAATCATCAATAACAGTAGGAAGATCTCTTCTGTGTCTGATATTCACAAGACGTGAATTCCTATGATAATCAGGTGGGGCTAGGAAAACAGGTGGCAAGAGGAACGCAATATAACACGTCCGATCCCAATCAAGGGGCAGATGTACATAGGCAGTGTGACCACAAATGAAATAAGAATGGCGAGAGGCTTTGAAAGTAGACTTTCCTTTGTCACTGAATTCGACCACAGTATTACAATCACTGTGTCCTAGATGTACTGAGCGCATAATTCACCTTTCACTGGCAAAACTGTTATAAACGCCAAGTTCGAATTAGTCTCGGACTGGACGTTCAGGATCATAAGATTGAGGGAAAAGTTACCTAAGTTATACACTTCATTTTCTAGATCGGTCCCTCTCCTTTGGGGAAGACCGTCTGCGTCTGGGAAGCATGCTTTATTCATGACTGTATTCAGGTTCCCCCAAATCCAATTGCCTTGGGAAACTTTGGACTTACTGTCTAGGGAGGACATTAGAGTAAACCATGCACCACATGAACCATTATGTGTGAACGGGTAAGGAAAGAGAGGCAGAGCTCCCTTGTATTTCTGATAAGGTGGGAGTCGGCCACATACCCAGCAATTGGTGGCATTGCTGGCCTGATGAGTATGGTGTAACATACGAATGAATGTATTGTTGCGCATTGCTAATCGATAGGACAATTCGTGAGGGGGCAGGTCGCTGAAAGAGTGCTCTGCAGACTTATTAGAAGAAGTATGCATATGAGAATCAAGAGGGAAGAAAACATGTAGCATTAAACTTATGCATATGATCGTAAGACTCAGAAGAAACATGAAAATTAATGTTATTACACAGCGACTGTGCAAATTTTTACAGTATTGTTCTCTTTTCTTGACACGCCTATCTCTCTGACTACTTGGGTCTATCTTATACATGTCAGAAACCTGTCCAACCGCTTCACCTAGGGGGGGACTTAAACAATTAAACGCTGTCTTACTTACTAGACCTTAGCTTTTCACGATACTCCTGTTGAGGAGTTTTTTCTATCAGGGGGAGTTTAGAGTCAGAGTCCGATAGGGGGCAGTCTTTAACCGAAGTGTCTGGACACAGTCCGTGAAATTTCTTAATGTGGCTGGAGTGCAGCCATCCCTTGCGTCCTTCCAATTTGACCGCGGTCCTCGTCGTCATCAACACCAACTTGGGCTGTTTCCACCTCGGCTCCAGCGGACTTTTCCTGTCAAAATTCCTCACGTAGACATACTCGCCGGGGACGACTTCATGCGGTTTTACTTGGGTGTTGTCTGGAAAGGCAGCCGCGACCTGTGAACGACAAGATTGTAGTGCAGACATCAAGGAGGCCAGGTAATCTGTCAGCATAGAACTTTCAACATCAGTAATCTTGCGGGGCATAGGCGTACCCCACATATTGGGAGGCCGCCCGAAAACCACCTCATAAGGAGATAGTCCGGTTCTGGAATGAGCAACCATGCGCATATAGAAGAGGGCAACTGGCAATGCTACTATCCAATCTACACCTTTTTCAGCACAAACTTTGGCTAGTCGTGTTTTCAGGGTTTGATTATGTCTCTCTACGAGACCAGCTGCTTCAGGATGTCGTACGCAGTGGAACTTCCACTGGTAACCTAACAGAAGTGAAACCTGTTTCATGAGCTCGGACGAGAATGGCTGTCCATTATCTGAGTACACGACACGGGGCAAGCCGTATCGCGGGAAGAACTCACGAACCAACTGCTTGGCAGTGGTCGCGGCAGTGTAATCTGGGACTGGATATGCTTCTGTCCATCGGGAAAGGGCACATACAACTACGAGGACATATTTAAAACCTCTACATCTGTCCATCTGGATATAATCCATCTGGAGGACTTCAAAAGGATGGTCAGGAGGATGGAATCCACCTTGTTCCACGGGAACACTCTTGCCTGGATTGAACTGACAACAGATCATGCAGGTACGCACTTTCTGTTTTGCTGCTGCTCGTAAATGTTTGTTGAACCAGAGGTTTTGAATGCTGTCTAACATAGCTTTTTCTCCTAAGTGTGCTGGACTATGTGCTGTGTTAATGATTACTTGAACCATAGAGTCGGGGAGGAACCATGTGGCTCTTCCCTTCGTCATCCATCCCTGATCTGTCTGGATCCCTCCTTGTTCAGTCCATTTCTTGATTTCGTCGGGAGTAGCATGTGTCTGTATGTCGAGTACGTCTAGAATGGGATCCTTCACTGTCATACAATGTGTCTGTGATGTCACGTCAGTCTTTGTCATGTCCGTTGGAATGTCTGTCTGAGCTGTGAGTTTAGCTGTTCGATCTGCCAGGTCGTTACCCTGAGAAATAGTGTTGGTGGCTTTAGTATGTGCTTTGCACTTCATGACAGCAATGGATGCAGGTAAGTGTATTGCTTCTAACAGAGCTTGAATGAGGGGACCATGCTGTATCTTGGCGCCATGAGAAGTTAAAAAACCTCTTTCTTGCCAGAGGATACCGAAGTCGTGAACAACTCCGAATGCATACTGTGAATCTGTGTATATGTTTACTTTCTTGTTCTTGGCTAGTATACAGGCTTGTGTCAGAGCAATGAGTTCTGCTGCTTGAGCAGACAAGGTGTCAATACGATGTGTCTCTATGACTTCAGTTTCAGTGGTCACTGCATAGGCGGCCACTAATTCTCCTGTGCTTGTTCTCATACATGAACCATCCACGTAAAGTGTCAGGTCGGGGTCGGGTAATGCAATGTCAGTCAAGTCTTGTCTGGGCTTCGTTACAGTATTGATGACTTCTACACAGTCATGTGGTGTCGGATCAATTGTGCTCGAGGGTAACAATGTGGCAGGGTTTAACGTGTTGCATCGTCTGATCTCTATGTGTGGCTGAAACAATGTCAATTCATATCCTGTCAGTCTTGCTATGGTCAAGTGTTGAGTCTGGGTACGATTCAGGAGTACTTCCACTGAGTGTGGAACTTGTACTGTCAGGGGATGTCCTAACACCATGGAATCGCTTTGTCTGATTGCTAGAGCTGTTGCTGCAACTGATTTGAGGCACGCAGGCAGAGCCTGGGCCACTGGATCCAATGTACTAGAAAAATAAGCACAAGGCTTGTAGTGTCCTGCTTGATCTTGTGTGAGTACAGATAATGCTGTGCCATCGCGTTCAGTAACAAAAAGTGTAAAAGGTTTTCTGTAACATGGTGTCGCTAAAACTGGTGCTTGACATAAGGCTTTCTTTAACTCGTCAAAAGCTTGTGTATGTTCCTGAGTCCAAGGGAGGACAGTCGAAGACGCTGCCTCCTGTGTTGACAACTGTATGAGTGGCTTTGCTAGAAATGCATACTGAGGAATCCATTGTCTACAGTACGAGGTGAGGCCAATGAAGGCCCGTACCTCCTTTTGTGTCTTGGGTTGTGGCAGATGTGCAATTAACTGGATGCGGTCTGGTGTCAGCTGTCTCCCCCATTTGGACAGCAAGTGCCCAAGATATACCACTTGCTGGGCACAGAATTGTAGCTTCGTAGGGGACACTTTATGCCCCTTTTCGGCCAAGAAATACAAGACAGTCAGTGACGCGCGCTCGCAGTCACGTTCGGTCCGTGCAGTGATCAATAAGTCATCTACATATTGGAGCAGAGCAGTGTCAGTAGGCATGTGGATACTGTCTAGTTGTCTTTTCAGTGCTTGGCTGTAAATACTAGGACTTTCTGTGAACCCTTGAGGTGCACGTGCAAATTTGAAGCTTCGGCCATTTAAAGAGAATCCGAACAAATAATGGCTTTCAGGATGAATGGGGACACTAAAGAAAGCGTTCTTGAGGTCAATTACAGTAAAGAACGCTGCTTCGGAATCAATAGCCGTCAATAAGGAGGATATGTCTGGCACTACTGGGTACTGAGGAATGATGCATTTATTCAGTTCTCGAAGATCAATCACCAATCGGTAGACTGGTGGTGCATTTGGATCAGTTCGTTTAAGAATTGGAATGATTGGAGAATTACATACATTGGAGTCAGTTTCCATAACGACTCCTTGGGCAATGAGCTCGTCAATAATTTTCAGTAAGGCTGTTACAGCCTCGGGTGGCAATTTGTATTGTCGAATTCGGGGTAGTACAACTCCTTGCTTGAGAGTGACACGATAGGGAGTAATGTGCATACAACCTACATCAGTTGGACCTTGGGCCCATAAATGTGCTGGTACATTCTGCAATCTAGGATCAAAATCTCGTAACACATAATGACCTTTAAAGTCACGTAGGAATAATCTCACTCCTTCCGGAGAACAACATATTACAGCACCTAGTGCTTTCAACGTTTTAATACCAAGCAGATTTTCAGGACATGCTTTCGTAAGTAACAAGTCAGTAGTACGGGACAATGGACCAACTTCAAGGGAAACTGGCTTTGACACTTCGTTAACAATAGGCTTTCCTGAAAAACCCAGGGAAACATTCTGTGAGCCTGAGAGGGGTGCCCCTGGAACCTCGTCATGACTAATGGTAGTTCTGCTCGCCCCTGTGTCAATCAAAAATTTTCTGTCTTTCCCTATTACCTGACTATGTACATAGGGACCATCTTGATCTACAGGAACCTCTATGAGGGGCAAGCCAACCTCCCTCTCTAGGCTGTTTCATGTGTACTGCTGATAATCGGGGTAATCTGACTGTGCATACTGATACATTTGTTGCGTGACGTGTTGTGTGGCAGCAATAGGCTGCGGTTGGGGTACAGCTACTGTCTGTTGTGCTTGCTGTGGTGGTTGCGTGTTCTGTGGAACATGCTGTGGAACGTGTTCTGGTCTAGGTGGACGCGGTCTTTCTTTCGTTTTGCCTGTAGCAATATTGTGTTTCAAAACCAAACATTCATTTATATAGTGACCTGGCTGTTTACAATAGTTGCAATTCCCTTTAACGGGAGCTGCAGATTGACCTGGCGGTGCTGTACCCTTTTTATGACCGTCAGCTGGAACAGATTGGACAACTAGTACTTTCATTTTCGTGTCTCTCATACGTCTCTGTTCATGATCATGTTCCTCTCTAATTCTGTTCTGGTGATACTGTAACATTTGTAACATCTGGGAAGGGGTATTTGCTTGCCATGTGCTCTCGACTTTCAATACTCTATTCTTAACTTGTGGTAAGGAATTCTCAACTAATTTGGTCACAAAAAGATGTGGATATGATTCGCTACTTGTTTTCAGGCCGCTATTTATAATGAAACATTTCTCGAATCTAGAATAAAAATCACTAGTGTCTTCGTCTTGTTTCTGTTTGCAGGCTGAGATTGCATCCCAGTCTTCCTTTTTAATTGTCAATAACCTCGGCAAAACCTGTACTAATAATCCTGGTAGTGCTTTAGCTTTGTCCCCAAGACCTAAACCTGGGGTACGTGTATTTTCTTCGTCTTCTAATTCAGCCCAATTAATCTTTTTATCTCCCACCTCCCATTCTTTCTCTTTTAGTTTTTCGTAAATACCAGCCGGTAATAATACCTTTAACATTTTCAGAATGTCGGAATATGTGTAATCCCCCATTAGTAACATGTATTTTATTTCACGGTGAAAACCTGCTGGATCTTTATCATGACAGGGCACTATTTTCTTCATTTCCAATACTTCCATTTTGCTTAAGGGTGTGTATACGAATACTCGCTGAAGTGTACCCCCTGGGGCCTGGACGGGGTGCACTTCTCGTAGGGATTCTGTCTGTCCATGTGGAATGGTTGTCTTACTGGGGGTGGGACAGAAACGAAATGTGGAGTCAGGAAAGTTCTGTATTTGTGTCGTTGTTCTAGAATGATGTTAATTAAATCGGTACCTAGGCCTCTCCATCTTTTTAGGAGCAATTCTTCCAATATATTATATAGGGGACCTGGATCAGAATGCTGACTCTCATATAGCGAAATGAGATGCTGGATCATGTACATACCAGCAAGTCGCTGTTCGTCTGGGGAAAGAGTCAAAAACGTTTGTGCTACTGAATCATCTTTATATATGCTGTCATTTCCAGCCCATTGGACTGCTGACCGTGCTAATTCCTGATCTCGCATTGTACTAAGTTCATAGTAACCTATTCTGTCTTTCAGTATTTTATCGGTGTCTTGAAATACATGTTCAAGAGAACATTGTTCTGGTATGGGAGAAAGGAAACGTTTCTTGTTTTCTAGGTGGATGGGTCTGTCAATAGGTCTATCAAAAGAATACTGTTTAGGAAGTCTTACTCTACCTACGTACGCCATGGTTTCTGGCGTTTCTTCTTCAGGGCTATCTATCTCTTCCTCTGAATTTTCACTCTCTTTCTCGGTTCCCCTAGCTTCTTTCTCATGTTCATGGATTTTTACGATTTCTTTACGAATCTTTCTGTACATGGCTTCTATGCTATTCTGTCTATCATGTTTACCATCAGCTATGTTATTATTCCAATATATCAACATATCCATTTCTTCTTTGCTTGTCTCTGGCCGATCTCGTTCCCGTATTAAACAATTTATCAGGAACCGTAAGATCATACCTTGCGTCTCGACCTTTTGATGTGCCATGGCCTCGCGAATGCATTCTGGTCTCTCTCCTGTTCTTATAAAATGATATATTTTGTCTAAATGGTCAGACATTTCTGGTAAAAGAACCAAATAGTTTGCAACTCGCCGTAAACGTAATGAGTATAGAACCATCCCGTCTTCGCCGGGTACTGGGTCATATCTGCATCTGTAACATACTCTTTAAGGGCTGCGAATGTCGCTGCCCTGGGTGTACGTTGTAATGCTAACTCTCTATACGTTAGTCGTTTTGTCTGTGGCGGGGTGCGAAGATGACCCCCTACGGCGCCTCCTGAAGCGGAAGCGTAACCATCACCTAGTTGTGATGTTGTTGCTAGTGTCATTAACTGAAAAGTAGGTGCAGGTAATGTCGGACGCTGGGCTGCCGGCATACCGAACGGATTATGAGGACCAACAGTGGTGGGAACAGTAGTAATAGTAGTGACAGGAATGGTTGTGACAGGGACAGTAGTGACAGGAGGGGGAATAACAACGGATGGGGAAGTCGAGTCTTGAGGGGGTGGAGGTGACGTGTCTTGGACAGACTGTACGGACGGAGTAGGCTGCTGTATGTTTTGAACAGGCAGGAGAGGCTGCTGTACATTATTAGCTGGGGGTACACGAACATTGGTATATGCAGGAGCTACGTCATCTAAATAGGAAGAAAGAAAAATGTCCGCTGCGGTTTGTTTGTGACGGAGTTTAGTCGGAACCAATGGTGGTGGCAAGTTACGGGGTACTTCCGGGGTCGCCTTAGGCAGGCCCTCGGCAAGAACTGGATACAGTCCTGTAACAAGGGCATCCCTTTGTCTGTCTTGTTGTTCTATTCTGACTCGTTCTCCTTCTTCTAGTAATTCTTTTTCCCTAGCTTTTTCAGATTCTTCTCTACTTCTTTCTGCTTTTCTGAGTTCTTTTTCTGTTCTTCTATGCGCTTCTTTACGCCATAATTCTATGGCATTTTTCTGGGATTGTCTGGCTTTCTTTTTCCATAATGCTTCTTCTACTCTCATGATGCAATCAGCATCCCATGTCCCTGAGACAGGCCATCTATACTTTTCTTCCAGACCCTTGGTATAGTCTGCCCATAAATCTAGATACAGTATGGCATCTAAGCCATGCTTATTATACATAAAATGTCCAGGAGTGTCCCTAGGCGGGACAGGAACTGCTTCTTCGAGTATCCCTTTCCTGGTTCCTATCTGACGTAACTTTGAAAACTGTGGCATGGTCGGATTGCTTTAAACGTGGACACAGTAAACACAGTAATGAATAGCAAAACAATCATTCATACCACGACATTAAAACCACATTTTAAACATATTACCTGATACATAGAGAACACATGAAAACTGAAACTCGAGTTGCAACACTGGAATACTGAATCACTGGATTACTAGATGCAGGAAAACCCGCAGGCGTGCATGGTTCCGTCGCGGCTGTAGAAGGGGTCAAAACCTGCGTAACATCGCCGGCGAGTGGGGAAGGGGGGGTACCTATTCGGGCGCCAAATTATGTGGTAAATTCTATATTACCGTATCGTTTTTGCCATATAATTACAAGTCATAAGGATAGCTCAAATGAGAGGCAGAGTCCGTGGTATCTGAGTCATACGGGCTTTAATATAATGCTTCGAAGCATGGGACATCGGGTTCCATCACCACTCAGGTTCAGGAAGGGACATTCAACATTTTATTAGCATCACACATTATATATAGTAAAACAGTATACATGGAAGTGAATACAGTAGGCGTAACAGGTGAAAAGGAAGAGATAAGAACACATGTGCGTAACAGTCAAGTCAAGTCAAGTCATAAAATTTGTATAGCGCACTACATACCCAGAGGGTTTCAAGGCGCTTAGGAAGGGGAGGAGGATTATTTGTCAAATATCCACGTTTTAAGCTGCTTTCTGAACGCTAGGTGGTTCTGGGTGAGGCGAAGGTAAGCGGGAGTGAGTTCCATGTTTTGGCAGCCAGGTATGAAAAGGATCTGCCTCCCATGGTGGTCTTGTTGATGTGAGGTACAGTGGCGAAGGCTTGGCTGGAAGAACGTAGTTGGCGGGAGGGGGTGTAGAAGGACAGTCGAGAGTTGAGGCAATCTGGTCCGATGTCGTAGAGTGATTTGTGTGCGTGGGTAAGCAGTCGGAAAGTGATCCTCTTATTGACGGGTAGCCAGTGGAGGTCTTTAAGGTGACCGGAGATGTGTTCGTTGCGTGGGATGTCTAATATGAGTCTGGCTGAGGCGTTTTGGATTCGTTGGAGTTTCTTCTGGAGTTTAGCGGTGGTACCTGCGTAGAGGGTGTTTCCGTAGTCCAGTCGGCTCGTGACCAGAGCGTGGGTGACTGTTTTCCTTGTTTCGGAGGGGATCCAGCAAAATGTTTTTCTGAGCATGCGAAGAATGTTGAAGCAGGAAGAGGATACGGCGTTGACTTGTCTGTTCATTGAGAGTGAAGAATCCAGGATGACGCCAAGGTTCCGTGCGTGGTCTGTCGGGATGGGTGCTTTTCCGAGGGCTTCCGGCCACCAGGAGTCGTCCCAAGCAGAGAGGGATGTGCCTAAGATGAGGACTTCTGTTTTATCTGAGTTGAGTTTCAGACGGCTTTGTTTCATCCATTCGGCGACTTCTTTCATTCCTTCGTGTAGGTTAGTTTTGGCGGTGCTGGGGTCCTTGGTGAGAGAAAGGATCAGTTGAGTGTCGTCCGCGTAAGAGATGATGTTGAGGTTGTGTTGGCGGGCGATGGCCGCGAGGGGGCTCATGTATACGTTGAAGAGGGTGGGGCTGAGTGATGATCCTTGAGGCACGCCGCAGATGACTTCAGAGGCCTCGGACTTGAATGGTGGTAGGCGGACTCTCCGGGTTCTTCCGGTGAGGAACGAGGTGATCCATTCAAGTCCTTTCCTTGGATTCCGATGTTATTGAGGCGTTGTAGAAGGGTGCTGTGGCAGACTGTGTCGAATGCTGCAGAGAGGTCGAGGAGGATGAGGGCGACTGTGTCTCCATTGTCCAGTAGAGTTCGAATGTCGTCTGTTGCTGCGATGAGGGCGGTCTCAGTGCTGTGTTTTGCTCGGAAGCCAGATTGTGAGGGGTCGAGTGATTTGTTGGCTTCGAGGAAGGCGGCGAGCTGGTTGTTGACGGCTTTCTCGATGACTTTGGCCGGGAATGGAAGAAGCGAGATGGGGCGGTAATTTTTGAGTTCGGTGGGGTCCGCTGTTGGTTTTTTCAGAAGGGAGGTGAGTTCAGCGTGTTTCCAGTCTTCTGGGAAGGTCGCGGATATCAAGGAGCAGTTGATGACGTCTCGGAGGTGCGGTGCTATGACGGAGTCTGCTTTGTTGAAGATGTGGTGAGGGCATGGGTCTGTGGGGGATCCAGAGTGGATGGAATTCATCAGGCGGATGGTTTCCTCAGTGGAGATTGGGTTCCAGGCGTTAAGGGTGTTTACGGGGGGAAGATGGTCAGCAGATGGTGGGGTGGGTTGGTTTCCGGGTTGGTTGTCAAAGCTGTTGTGGATGTCTGCAATCTTGTTGTGGAAAAAGGAGGCTAGAGAGTCGCAGAGGGTTTGAGAGGGGGTGATGTCGTTGGAGTTGGCCGAGGGATTGGAAAATTCCTTGACGATGTTGAAAAGTTCCTTGCTGTTGTGGGCGTTGTTGTCAAGTCGATCCTTGAATGCTGTAAGGAGTAATGCTGTAAGGAATGTACAGGAGGCGTGTAAGAAGGCCTACACATGGGCGTGCACTGGGTATGTCAGAGAATCGTCATAAGAAACGTCACATGTGGGAGGATGCTTTAGAGAAAGTTGCAGAATCAGCAGAAACTTATGACCTGTATGCGCGCGCAGCTGGGCATGACGTGTAACCGGGGAGAGCTAGGGGCTTTGACTTTTGCACGAGTAGAGGAGACTAATGTCTGGGGTGTCAGAACGACCTGCACGTAAAACATATCTGATATCTCATGTTTGGAGGATGTAGTGTCTGGAGTAAAAGGTCTCTCGGGCAGGGGCCGTTCAACACTGAATGCTAGTACGTGCATATGAATCTTCATGTAGAGGTGCGGGGGCCATGGGCCTACCATGGTAACAGGAGCAGTAAATTACTTGCATGGAGACAGGAAGGCAGGAAGGCAGGGCCCTTTGCTCTGCAGCCAGGAATATGTTTACCTATTTCACTAGACTGGAATGTGTTTTCAAGGAGGCTGAGCAGATAACTTGTAGGTAAAACATCGTCTTGGCAAGCGAACCAGGCCGAGCAGGGCACCGCTCGTCTGAGGCAGGAAGTAAGGCAGAGGTCAGGGATGCATACCTAAACGGCAGCTTTCAGAGAGAGAAAAGGAACTTGGAGCCTCGTTTTAAGGGCCTAGCTCAACTGGGCCAGAAAACGTGGAGGAAAACGTGAAAGTGCACCATGTAAAGACGTTGGCACCATAGGTCTAAAAGCCTACTGAATGGGATTTTCATGCATTACTGGATAGCTGACATGTTAAGGATGGACGCAAATGTATTTGCGTCTTTCTAGCATGAACATAACAAAAGTTACACGACATACAAGGAACATGGGTGCATGGATAGGGTGCGAGTGGGGGACACATTGGCTACCTGAAAATTTCTATTACCCCAGGTCGAGTTCAGGTAAGTTGACTGGCGTGGGTGCAGCAAAATCCCGATCGTCGCCAAATATGTTAAGTAATGATGCAGGAAACTTGCGTAGGTTGAAGCTTGTGGATTTATTTAAAGTACAATTCCAAACTCAAGCACCCACAACCAGAGCCGTCCAGTCGCGAGGAAGCCAACGTCCAATATGACGTGCAAGGAATCCTCACGACTGAAGAACTGAATTCCAGAATCATAAAGAGAACTCTCGTGCTAGCAAGCACGAGGGAGCAAAGAAAGAAGAGTAATCTCTGAATATAACAACGTCCCCAGGCATCCTGCCTTCCCGGCCCTAGTTCCAGACTAACTAGAGGGGATATGCAACTCTTTGTGTGAAGGCAGGCACAGCCTGTTCAAGTGTAGGTGGGGCAGTGCCCAGCTCTTCCCTCCCATTCAGCAACTGATGGCCCATCCAGGCACACCTAAGCTCCCTATTGTGTGTCTGTCTAGGAGAAATACACCATGCTCAACTGTCAGCTACACACACTCATGTGACCCAGGTACAGGCTACAGTCACTAAATGGCTAAGGCAGGGAAATGCCAACTTTCTAAAAGTGCCATTTTCAGAATTGTAAATTTAAAATCCCAACTTTATCATAAGTTAGGATGTTTCTTTACAATGCCAAAGACACCACACATGAACTGGTTACCTGGTCCCATTTGGAAATTACAGCTTATGAAATGTCAACTGGAAATAAGCCAATATTACCATGTTTTTAGGATGGCACACATGCACTTTAGCACTGGATAGCAGTGGTAATGTGCTCAGAGTCCAAAGGCGGACAAAACGAGATCAGCAAAAAAGGTGGATGAAGGCAAACAAAATATGGTGTAAGACCACCCTATGGCAGACAGGTCTAACAACAATCAATAAACAGAATTATACCAAGGATCTAAGATACAACAATTTGTCTTCCTTCTGTGGTAGTTTCTCAGTGGCCCTGGGTTCAAGGAAGACAAGTCATGCAGTATGAATTGCAGTAGAGGACAATAGGTCAAAAAACTTCAAAACCTAGAACTGCACCGCTAAATATAAACTAGGATTTAAAAACAACAAAAGGGCACATTTTGGTTGGCAAATGGGAAATGTTTCCATAACAAAAGTTTTTAGTATCACATAAAGAGATCATTGGAGATTGTATTATTAGTGAACTGGGTTACCAGGCATTAATCAAAAGGCCCAGTTACAGCTCCAACAGGTCGCATAGAGAATGATCAAAAAGAAGCACCTCATTCTAGGAACAGAGTGCACAGAGTGGGTTCCAGAATGGTACTAAAAGTCTAGAGGACCATCAAGTCAAGTCAAGTCAAAATTTGTATAGCACACTATTCACCCAGAGGGTCTAAAGGCGCTTGGGGGAGGGGGTTTCGCTATTTATCAAACAGCCAGGTTTTGAGTTGTTTTCTGAAGGAGAGGTGGTTCTGTGTAAGGCGGAGGTGGGTGGGGAGAGAATTCCAGGTTTTGGCCGCTAAGTAGGAGAATGATCTTCCTCCCATGGTGGCTCTTCGGATTCGTGGAATCGTGGCGAGGGCTTGATTAGACGATCGTAGTTGACGGGTGGAGGTGTAAATTGTCAGGCGCGTGTTGAGTTAACTGGGTCCTAGGTCGTAGAGGGCCTTGTGTGCGTGGGTGAGGAGACAGAACTTGATTCTCTTGTTGACGGGGAGCCAGTGAAGGTCTCTCAGGTGACCGGAGATGTGATTGTGGCGGGGTATGTCTAGGATGAGTCGGGCGGAGGTGTTCCAAATGCGTTGGAGTTTTTTCTGCAGTTTGGCTGTGGTTCCGGCGTATA
The DNA here is from genome assembly GCF_964263255.1 of Lissotriton vulgaris. Lineage (NCBI taxonomy): Eukaryota > Metazoa > Chordata > Amphibia > Caudata > Salamandridae > Lissotriton > Lissotriton vulgaris. The sequence goes on along the minus strand of NC_141699.1, from coordinate 1,037,098,356 downwards.
GGGTGTTTCCGTAGTCCAGTCGGCTTGTGACAAGTGCTTGGGTGACCGTCTTTCTTGTTTCAGTGGGGATCCATCGGAAGAACTTTCGGAGCATGCGTAAGATGTTGAAGCATGATGACGAGACGGCGTTGACTTGTCTGGTCATTGAGAGGGAGGAGTCTAGAATGAATCCCAGGTTGTGAGCGTGGTCCGTTGGTTTGGGCGCGCTGCCAAGGGCTGGTGGCCATCATGAGTCGTCCCATGCAGAGGGGGATGATACTAGGATGAGGACTTCCGTCTTGTCTGAATTCAGTTTTAGGCGGCTGTTCTTCATCCACTCGGCTACGTCTTTCATCCCTTCGTGTAGGTTGGTTTTGGCGGTGTTTGGGTCTTTTGTGAGGGAGAGGATCAGCTGTGTGTCGTCCGCGTAGGAGATGATGTTAAGGTTGTGCTGGCGTGCGATGGAAGCGAGGGGGCTCATGTAGACATTGAAGAGAGTGGGGCTCAGGGATGATCCTTGTGGTACTCCACAGATGACTTTGGTGGCCTCTGATCTGAAGGGGGGGAGGCGGACTCTCTGGGTTCTTCCGGCGAGGAACGAGATGATCCAGTCCAATGCTTTTTCTTGTATCCCGACGTTGCTGAGGCGTTGTACAAGGGTGCTATGGCAGACCGTGTCAAATGCTGCGGAGAGGTCCAGGAGGATGAGGGCCGCTGTTTCCCCGTTGTCTAGTAGTGTTCGGAGGTCGTCTGTGGCTTCGATGAGGGCGGTCTCGGTGCTGTGTTTGGCTCGGAAGCCGGATTGTGAGGGGTCGAGGGAGCCGTTAGACTCGAGGAAGGCGGCGAGCTGGTTGTTGACAGTCTTCTCTATGACTTTGGCAGGGAATGGGAGGAGCAAGATGGGGCGGTAGTTCTTAAGTTCGGTGGGGTCTGCTGTAGGTTTCTTCAGGAGGGCACTGAGTTCGGCATGTTTCCAGCTTTCTGGAAAGGTAGCCTTGTAGAGGGAGCAGTTGATGATATCCCGGAGTTGGGGTGCGATGATGGAGTCGGCCTTGTTGAAGATGTGGTGGGGGCATGGGTCGGTTGGTGATCCGGAGTGGATGGAGTTCATCAAGCGGATGGTGTCTTCGGTGCTGATCGGGGTCCAGGCGCAAAGTGTGGTGGTGGGGGGCTTCAGATCGGTGGTGAGGGGAGTGAGTTGTTCGCCGAAGCTGTTATGTATGTCAGCGATATTGCTGTGGAAGAACGAGGCTAGAGAGTCTCAGAGGTCTTGAGAGGGAGTAATGTCGTTGGTGCCGGCGCTGGGGTTGGTAAGCTCTTTGACAATGCTGAAGAGTTCCTTGCTGTTGTGGGCGTTGTTGTCGAGTCGATCCTTGAATGCTGATTTCTTGGTGGATCGGATCAGCTGGTGGTGTTTGCGGGTGGCGTCCTTGAGGGTGGTCATGTTGTCTGTGGTTGGGTTTTTATGCCAGGCTTTCTAGAAGGTGCAGCATTTTTGGGGGGAGTTTTTGAGGTTGTCATTGAACCAGGTGGCTCTTTTGCTTCCTGGCTTGTTGTGGTGGTTTTCAAGGGTGCTAATTCGTCGGCGCAGCGGGTGATCCATTGTGCGAGATTGATGGCTGCATGGTTTGGGTCCGATACTCTGGCTGGGGGGTTTTGGTTTAGCGATGTGGTGAGCTGGTCGGTGGTAATTTTGTTCCAGTTTCTGCGGGGAACTTGTTGTGGGTGGTGGTGTGTCGTGGTTTTTCTGAATTTGAAGTGGACGCAGCTGTGGTCCGTCCAGTGGAGTCCTGTGGCGTGGTTGAAGGAGATGTGTTTGCTGGAGGAGAAGATTGCGTCGAGCGTGTGTCTGGCGTAGTGGGTGGAGGTGTTTACCAGTTGTTTGAGTCCGAGATTGGCGAGGTTGTCCAGAAGGGTGGTGGTGTTGCTATCATCGTTCTTTTCCAGGTGGAAGTTGAGGTCCCCAAGGAGAATGTAGTCCTTGGAGGGGAGGGCGTGTGGGCTGATTAAGTCAGTGATGTCTTCGCAGAATTGTGTGCGGGATCCTGGGGGTCTGTAGACGAGGGTGCCTCTAAGTGTTGTCTTGGGGTCGGTGTGAATCTGGAAGTGAAGATGTTCGGCGGCTGTGAGGGTGTCGTCGGAGCTGGTCGTGATGCGGATGGAGTTCTTGTGGACGATGGCGATGCCTCCTCCTGTTTGGTTGATGCGGTCCCTTCAGATGATCTTGTATTCTTCCGGGAAGGCTATGGCTATGTCGGGCGCTGATGGGGCGTTCATCCAGGTTTCCGTGAGAAAGGCGACGTTGGAGTTGTGGTGTCGAGTAGGTTCCATAGTTCAATGGCGTGTCTGTGGACGGAGCGGGTGTTGAGCAGGATGCATTTCAGGTGGTTGCTGTTTCGACTCTGTTTGGTGTTTGTGGTTGCAGTGTGGATTCTGATGCAGCAGAACTTGCAGGATTGGCAGGTGAAGGGTTCATGAGCGCGTCCTGGGGCGGCTTGGTGGCAGTCGGGGAGTCGGCCGGTGTTGAGTGCAGTGAGGGTTGCGGCGTTGTATGTTAGGCGGGTGGAGTGGTGATTGCGGGATCCAGGGGGTCTGGCGCTGGGCGCGGACAGGCGTAGACGGGCTTACTTTTGGCGCACCTTCGGCGCGCCCGCTGCGCGTGAACGCTGCGCATATGCTGTATTGCCATAAGTGGAGAGTGGAGGGGCGGAGCGAGGGAGGAGCAGCTGGGAGGCGGGAGCGGGGTGGAGCGTGGGGAAGGGATTGCTTGAGGATGCTGTAGGGAGCGGGAGTGGGGCCGCGGGGGAGCAGCGGCAGGGAGCGGGAGGAGAGATGGGCTGGGACACAAAATGGCACCAAACAACAACAAAAGGCAATGCAGGGCGAGATCGGGGCACAGGCTGGCACAAATGCTTAATTAGTGCAGCAAATACGATATCAGCAACAGAAACCAAGGCAGCAACTCAATTAAGGCAGTAAACGCGATATCAGCAACAGAAATTAAGGCAGCAACTTAATTAAGGCAGCAAATACGATATCAGCAGCAAAAATTAAGGCAGCAACTTAACTAAGGCAGCAAATACGATATCAGCAGCACAAAGCAATGCAAGGCTCAGGCTGGCACAGATGCTTAATTAGGCAGTAAATACGATACCAAACAGAGCGAGGTCGGGCACAGGCTGGCAGGGCACGATGCTTAACCCCTTTCATGCTCATGACAAGGTCAACTCGTCATGGGTGTTACCTGCGCGGTGCTTATGACGAGTTGACCTTGTCATGAAACCATAGTATTCATAAAATTCAGTGCAGGAGGGGAAAAACCCCTAGCAGCCAAGATGTTAATTAGGCAGTAAATACGATACCAAGCAAAGCAAGGTCGGGACACGGAAACGAATGCAGCCACTATTGTGGTAATCCCCAAAACACAACTCCCCTCCTCAAACTGTGCTGAATATCGTCTAATATTCCTCATAAATACGGACGTTAAGACATTCGCCTTGATCCTAGCCCACAGGCTGAGGCCTTATCTTTCCAAATTGGTCCACTCTGACCAATGTAGATTTATACCATCGTGTGGGACCAGACATTGCCTCAGGCATCTCCATCTAGCCCTTGTGCATCGCCAGTTACTGACCCCCTATTTAGCGCTGCTTCTTATAGACTTTGAGAAGGCATTCTATTTGATTGACAAGTTATTTGGAGGATGTTTTGAGCAAGATGAGCATCAGTTAACCCTTCCGTAAACTAATTAAGGTGTTATACTCCCGCCCACAGGCATGAGTACTAGTCAGCGGTGCACTCTCAGATGTGTTTTCCATTAGGAGGGGCACGACTCAGGGTTGCCCCTCCCACACCTCCTGTTTGCCCTGGTGATGGAGCCTCTAGCATGCATTATACGTGCGGATGACCGCATTCAAGGCTGGAGATGGCCAATTTCTGACGAAGACAAAATCACATTATATGCAGATGATGTCTTGATTTTTCTAGCTGAACCGGCCCAATCCGGTCCCCACTGCCTCGAGGCAATACGCCTCTGAGGGCGAGTCTCCGGCCTGAAGCTCAACCCCAGTAAATCCGTTCTGGTCCGCCTTCACTTGTCAAGGGACTGCTTTGACTGGCAATCCACAATACTAGGCATGAGCGAATTTTGCGAATCTCGCGTTCGCGAATTTTGCGGATTTGCGAACTCGCAATCCGCAAAATCCGCGAATTCTCGCGAATTTGCGGATTTTTTTTATGTTCACACGGGTTTCTGCAAGTTCGCGAGGGTTTTGTACAATTTCGCAAATTGCGAAATTGTACAAAACGCGTGCGAACTTGCAGCAACCCGTGCGAACACAATTATATGAAGAGAAAGAAGCTCCTGGCCACAGGAACAGCACGGGGATTGCGCTTATGAAAGTCAAGGATGCAAAGGCCTCTACCCTGCATCACAGCTGATTTTCCACAGTAGATTTGGGAAGAGGCACACCTGTCCCGCCTCGAAGACGCTCATGATTGTTTTTGGGCTAATGAATGAGTCACTGATTTTGAGCATCAACTAGTTCGAGCGACCATGCAAAGGCCGCCCTCTACCCAGCATCACAGCTGATTTTCCACGGTAGATTTGGGAAGAGGCACACCTGTCCAGCCTCGAAGACGCTCATGATTGTTTTTGGGCTAATGAATGAGTCACTGAATTTGAGCAACTAGTTCGAGTGACCATGTGTGTGTTACTATGCAATCGCCCTGAAGGGCGCAGGGGTCCCTTGAGTGACCTGTGTAAGGCTGTGCCTGTAACTATTTTACAATGGCGCCAGCAAGCTGCCAGCGCCGTTGTAAAATAGTTACAAAGTTATCTTGCACAGGAAGCACTTAGATAAAATAAAGCAGCACCTGCTTCGGTTTATCTAGTGGTTCCTGTGCAAGCTAACTTTGTAACTATTTTACAACGGCGCTGGCAGCTTGCTGGCGCCATTGTAAAATAGTTGCATGAGTGGGGGTTCAACTTTTGAACCCGTTACGCTCGCGGATTTTTTTTTGCGGATTTTGCGAGAAATTCTCAAAATTCGCGGATTGCGGATTTCCCAAAAATCCGCAAAATCCGCGAGCGTAACGGATTTCCAGCTCATGCTTACACAATACCTATTAGAAGGCAGTCCTTCAAATATCTGGGAATTTGGGTGGCCTTACTCCCTGATCTCGCCTCGTCCCTTAATGTCTCGCCACTGGTGATGAAAGCCCGAGACGACCTCCACAAATGACAGAAGTTACCACTCAATCCCCAGGGAAGAATTGCCCTTTTTAAAATGATGATACTCCCCAGGTTCCTTTACATGATCCAAAACACTCCATTTCACTTCCCGTGCACCTCATTCAGAGAGCTTGACAGCCTGACCAACAAATTCCTCTGGGGTCAGTGGCGACCCCGTCTAGCCCTGTCCCAATGCCGGATTCCACCCTTTGATGGGGGCATGGGCATAACTGACCTGTACCTCTACTACCTGGCAACCCACTTAATTACGCTTCATTATTGGTTCAATGGTGTCTGGTCGGACCCAGCATTCAGAGTGGAACTAGGTAACCTGGGTCTACCCAAGATCCAGGCAATGATGAATGGGAGTTCTATCCACCAAAAATTTGCCAACTGTGATGCAGTCGGTCCTCCTTGCTTTGCGTGCTTTCCTGCGTCACACCCACTGGAAGAATAAACTGACCCAATATACCCCACTTTGGCAGGGAATTGGCTTCGGGAAGTCAGCAGATTTGAGGGATTCCGGACATGGGACCTCATTGGCATCTCCCAACTTGGAGACGTTTGGGCGAGCAACTATATACGCACTTTCCAAGACTTGCAAACCTGTTATTCCCTACATCCCTCACAATTTTACAAATATTTGAAGCTCCGTCACGCCCTCCAAATGCACATATAACAAAGGGAATCGATCCCAGAGTACAGTCCCCCTGAGGCGCAAACCATAACAGGTGACTTGGGGAAGGGAGGTATCTCTCGTATCAATTGCTTCCTCACCAACAACACTCCAAACACAATAGACCAGTTAAGGAATCAATGGGAACAATGGATAGGACCGCTTGAAGAAGACTGGAGGGACGTTGATGGTCCCTAAAACTGTCACTACTTAAGTCAGGCTCCGTATGGTTCAGATCTACTATCTGCACACTGCCTACCTAACAAGCAAGCACCTCCACAGCGCAGGTATGAGACCTAATGCATTATGTGCACGCTGCGATCAGGATCAGGCATACTTCTACCACAAGGTATGAGCCTGTCCGGTTACAGCAAGGTATTGGGGCTTCATAGAAATAGAACTCACAGAGATCCTGGACTGGGAGGTTCTGCATAGCCCCCCTGCACATACTCCTGGGAATTTCAGATGGGTTAGATGGTTCTTGGGCACATAAACAATTCCTTACTACCGCCATAATGGTGGCCAAATGTGACATCTCTGCTAACTGGAAAGCTCCAACATCACCGGGACTGGCAAAGTGGCGTAGGGGGGTGGATTGGTGTGCAGAGCAAGAAAAACTGATGTTTGAGGCCAGAGGATGTCTGGCTAAACACCGTAAGATTTGGGGTAAATGGCTGGGGCCTATACAATGAACATACAATAATTGTGCTGTATGTTAAGCTATATATACCATGTGGGGTTCTCTATGGTCATATGTAGCAGAGTCACCCTACCTTCGGAGATGTGGAAGAGAGGTGTCCTCACGTTGCTGTGATATCCGCATTTGAATATTGCTGGTATTTTTTTGTTCAAAAACCAAAAAAATTGATTATAAAAAAAAATAATCTGTGCATAAGTAGCCTGGGTACAATCATCCAGAATGCAGAAATGCAGAAATGCAGAAATGCTAGGTGTCAACTATGTGCTGTTGGTGCTCAGCAATAGCAAAAACAGCGACTGAAAGCAGTTCCTTCTGAGCCATCTTTTCTGTCCTCAAGGCCTCCCCTCAGCATAAATCCAAAAGCTGACTTAAAAACAAGCATTAGCAGACCCAGAAGGTCTGGATTTAATGTTTCAATCAATGAATCACCTGTGAGGGTCTCAATGTGCTGGGGGCGAGGTGGAGGTGGGGCTCCACTGAATGTTGGGGTCATCCGAAAAGCCAGGTCTTGAGGTCCTTTCTGAACTGGGGAAATGTGGAGGTGGAGGGGGAGGTTGTTAACGAAGGCAGGGTTAGCACATAAGAGTGGGACACACAAGAGAGGGCAGAGAGTGCTATAGTTGTAAATCAGCCGCCCGAGCATTTGAATCCAACTACTTGAGTAACGATAGAAGGATATGCACAAACAGCCAGAAGCATTAGTTGACAGATAAATACTCCACTGGGCTGAGCCACAAAGTGATGGACAAAGTCTCAAGCCAGAGGCTGAAAGAGGCTGATCGAAGAAAGACAAGCGTTGAACGGGGCTAATCCAAAGCCTACTCTATGCATATTATCAGCAATGGGTTAGCTTGACAGCTGCGCCGTCAACTCTCAGAACAAAAAACTCTTCACCGGCTTCCAGGCACACCAGCTCACCCCAGCATCCATGTGTTGCTGAAAATGCAAAAAAAAATTGAAAAAGGTTTTGAAGAAGCGAGATGTATGGATAGCAAGAGAGTTTGCTGTTTTGAAGTGTAGCTATAATTTGTATGGTAAAAGGAGCCAGGCCAGTACTCGTGTTGTGGATGCTCACTTTCTCTGATCCATGTCAGCATATACATCCCCAGCAGAGAGCCTGCATATATAGGCCAGACACATCTTTACATGCTGGAAGATTAGTCAATTACAAGTGTAATACTACACATACCAGAGAGTGAGAGAAAAGCTGACCTTGACTAACTACTCATGAAATAGGATTTAGTATCAGCTACAGCAGCATTGTAACAGGCAGGCCCTCGTCTATCTTTCTATAGCCTTCTGGACATTGTATTGTATTGTATTGTATGGCGTTTTTGTAAAGCGCGTGGTTACCAGAAGGCATCTCAGCACTGTGATAGAGTAATACTCAAGGAGGGCGAGGGGAGAAGGGATCATTTCGGAAAGAGGAAGGTTTTCAGTGTCTTCCGGAAGCAAAAATGACCAGGTTCAGCGCGTAGTTTCAGTGGGAGAGAGTTCCAGTGTGAAGCCGCGTTCATCGAGAAGCGGCGGCCACCGGTGCGTGCTTTCTTGACTCTCGGCACCGTTGCCAGGAAGCCTTTATCTGAGCGCAGGGGTCTATTGGTTTTGTAAGGGGCGACTAGGCTTCTCATAATCGGGGGTCCTTTACCTTGCAGGATTTTGTGAGTGATGCATTGGAGCGGCCCACAGATCCAATGTTGGATCAGACCTCGCAAATTTCCCAGGTCTATGTTTCTATGTATTCTAGTACATGCTGTCCTTGGAAATTCTGGATTAAAAGTACCAGAAAAACCTACGCAGGACATTCCAGTTAGTTGAAGTGTTGTTCTACTTCAAGTAAAGTTAAAGTGGAACTGTCCATCTACAAGCCCAAAACACACAAAGAGTAAGCATGGAGCTGGGATTTATTCTACTGTGAAATTAGGATCATGAATTAAAACATGTAAAATTTAAGGCAGTGACATACATTTGTTTAATCTTGGGCTGATTTATCAAAGACGTCCCAACCCCTGTACAGATTATTTAGTGCTGCTGAGCATGTGCTTTATTTCAGTTGGATGATTATAATAGTGGGAGCCAGTACGCGTTCTAGCAGGCCTTCAATGATTAGGGTGTATACTGGTTTTTCGATTCCTCCTTTTCTTAAAGCTATATCTAGCAAACAAATCCCACTTCTTTTTTATTGTTCTTAATTGCTGGTACTAAATGGTCCAAAAATGTGCTAATTTCGAAAGTCAATTTTTAACAAATATTTGGGCTTCCAAGCTCAACTATGGTTTAAGATTAGAACTTGGCTCCTCTGTCTGGGATAATCTCACCTTCAGGCGCACAGTTTTATTTTGTACAATGTCCAGGAATCCCCATTCCAAAACTTTCTAATTTATGCTTCTGAAACTTAGTTTCTTTTGAGAATACATTCTCTAATTTTCTGCTTATTACAGTTCAGAATCTCCTAGCGTTATCAGTTCCATGGAATAGAAGTCACTTAACCACGAAAATATTCCTTCAAATTATTATCTGGCAAAATACTAAATAAAATTGTTGTCGTTAATTTCAGTGAAACCTACCATATTATATGGGTGACTGTGTGGGCTTTCATGATTGTTTCCCTTACTTGTCACTGTTCCCTTTATGAAGCATTGTTTAGGTGGGAGGGGCTTAGTGGACCGCAGTACAATAAACAATGGTCGAAGTATGTGTGGACCTAAATCAAAATTTAGCATTCCTCGTTTCTTATTAATTTGATTCTTTTTTTTAACACCTTCGCTGAGGCGTCTATTCCGCCGCAGCGCTAAGGGGGCGGGGGGGCCGCGCGGCGCGCACATGCTGGTGACGGAACCGCTCCACCACCAGCTGCGGTTGAGCTGTGCTCATGACGGAGCGGTTCCGTCATGGCCCCGCCCGCTCAATGGAACGCCCAGCGCAGGCGCGGAATCTGCGCCGGTGCGGTGAGCGGGCCATGACGGAACCGCTCCGTCATCAGCACAGCGCCACTGCGGCTGATGACGGAGCGGTTCCGTCATCAGCACGGAAAGAGTTAAGAGATTTGCATATATCTAGCCAGTGGAAACCAGTTTTGGGTTGCTTGTGTTATGCTTCAGGGAGGACATGGGCCTGGTAGTTCAGGCTGTATTATTCTGCCGGAGCATGGTGAATGGCTGGCTCCAAACTGAGGTGGCATGGTGTGCAAAATATCGATGGACTGGGATGGAGCCCCAAGAAATTACATGTGGCTGAGATTAGTTCAAGCACTACATCCATCACTTTTCTGTATACTTCGATTTAATATATGAAACTAGGAATTTTAAACTTACTCAGGTGAAGTTTTTATGCAATGTATTTATTGTAAAGTGAGATATTAAATCAGTGAAATAATTTAAATATGCTTAATTTTCGTGTGGGTTAGTATGGCTTTGATTAAAAAAAAAGCATTGCACAAATAAATAAACCAGTAACAGTCTATCATATAGAAGCACTGATATGTAATAGAATTTCAGATATCAACATAAAATGTATCATAGTTGTTGTAACCTGAATAAGTCTATTGTACTGTATTGCACCAAAGGTTCCAGTCCCTGAAGTATGACAGCGACTTGACTATTTACGATATAATTCAACTCTAAAGGATAGATTTCAGCTGTTGGTGGAAATTATTATTTTTTTTTTTTTTTCAAATCTTATTTATTGAAAATTTTGGAAAAAAGAAAGCAAAGACAATACAATAAATCTTCCATTACATAGATTGACACAACCATGGTAATAAATGACACCTACACAAGATCTATACTATACTATAAGATCTATACACCTATACTAGATCACTCCTCTATAGGCTTTTGGGTCATGTCCAACATAGGAGCCCTGCAATTGCTAAGCGTTCTTAACTTCGAGCTGTCTGGGCTGCTAAGCTTAGACTGTAAAATCAGATGTGTTTTATAGCAAACCTGCTTCATGAGTAAGGCCTGTGTTATTCTATTCAGCCGCACTCTGGAGCGTGTAGTGTCTGAGTTGGTTAGGGGACCTGAACTGGGACCTGAGACTGTGTTCGACCTTCAGATCGGAAGGACGACAGTGCCTGACAAGGCCGCCTCGGTCAGAGGTCGCTGGCTCCCTCTCCCTGAACCCACACCAAAAGGTACTTTGTTGTGGAGAACATCGCAACGTGCCTGATGGGTTTTGTTGTGCTATGCAGGCACCTACAGTTGGTTGTCTGAGGCTAAAGCAGCTCCCACCTCCGCCTGAGGGGAAACATTGCTCCAGACTTGGAAGCGCACCAGCTTCCTGGGTCACAACCTTCTGTCTACAGGGGGGATAGCGATGTGCAGGGGCCACCAGACGCCTGGGGGTCTAACTCGGATAGACGAAACTAAGTAACTGTTTCTTTCTGCTTTATGTGGTTCTGAAATTCTAATCAATGGTCGCCAGCAGGGGCAATGTGTTGAGTGACTGGAGGGGCTGGGTCAAGAGGCATACTCAAACACCTGTGATTTCTTGAACAATGAAAATGTTGGGGGGGGGGGTGCGATAATGTAGTGTTTGTTGATTACCTCTGAATAGGGCATATATGGTTATGCCGTTCTGCTCCTAATAGGAAAGTTTGACAATTGCACATCACTGTAAAGTATATATTCAATGTACAGATAGATTTAATTTCAATGTATATATTGTGTTGATTTCGATGTGTGTGTGTAATACAAAGACTAGTGTTTTATGCATACGTGCAGAGTCTTACGCAAACACAGTGTGTTGCGAGGGTGGTGTTGTGCCAATATTTTATGCATTGATCCTGAGGATAAGACTGACGGCTCTGTGCCAAGCTAACCAAGGGTGAGCACAGGGTATCTGACACATGTATTGTACTCATCCTATCTAGGATGGTGGATTTCGACTGGCTTTAATGCGTCCCAGCTAGTCGGAAACCGCTGGGTCTAACAAACTTGAACACAGCTGGAATCTAAAATATGAAAGCTTCCTCGCCACCAGCACATTGCGGCTCTGAACAAAAGGCATATAAAGTGCAGGTGCTGCTGAACTGTGTCCTGCTGTTTGCACATTACACTAGGACAAATTTAGCATATTTCACTGGGGACAGATGGAGCACAGATCTGGCTATTTAATAGCTGCTGGATCCGGGATCCATCTAGCTCCCACTTCATTCCAACAGTGAGACAATAACCCTAAAAAACTACAAAGCACCCTTTCAGTAAGGGATTCAGTCTTTGCCGAATGCTACTGTCAAGATTATTTTTTTAGGTCAAGCCTAGAAACAGAGTGTGCGCTGTCACTTGGCGACAATCACTTACCATTCATTGGCATCGTTATCACTCTTAGCTACCTTCTAATTCGGCAGCACGTTCAATGCTGTCACTTTCTTGTCTTTGGGGGCAGCATGGACCAAGTATGGATTGATTTACCTTAATTATAGTTCATCCACTGGTAGTATTTCTTCTTTTTTTAACTTTTTTAAATAGTACAAAGTCGATCCCACTGGAAGGTATCGAGGCGCTTTACATTAGCTCCAGTTATGTTACAAAAGTTCACATTCTTCTTTTTTTAAAGCAGTAGAGATTAAGTGATTTGCCCAGAACCACAGGAGGTTGAGGCAACGCTAAGACTTAAACCTGGTTTCTCAGCTCAGAAGTTGGCATCACATCCTTCTTCCCCCTCTCACCCACTCCTCCATGCAGGATTTGTGTGGTATAGGCAGGTATGGAGTCTGCATGATTATACTCTGAGAGCAAGTACAAGTGATCCAATACCTTTGTGTCAAGATGTCACCATATCAAACTGCAGCAATATATAAAACTGTAAAAAAAAAAGTGAACAGCTCAACTACTAATTCGGTTTCTTCATTTTCAGAACAGGAAGGCATAAGAGTACGTAAGGTTCCCAATTTACCCGTGAGCAGCCTTTTCTGCACTTTTTTTGTTTCGATTCTGATACTTGTCCTACATTTACTATGAGAGACAAGGATTGCAAGTGCCAAATAAACATTAAAACCTGGGCTGGTTTTGCTACTCATACACATAGTCAGGGAAACTTGATATTTCTGATAGCACGTACTTTGAGCACATCCTAGGTGGTCAGATAAGTCCATGTCAGTCAGGAGTTGGTTTTCTAATCCATGGTTTGGTTTTCTTTTACAAATCACAGATTTGTGAGCTCGACTGATTCAGCTATGCTGAGACTATAACTCCCAGAGGGCACCAATCAGTAAAATGAAATTAAAAGCCTGATAATGTCTTCATATATGCCACAGAGTTAGCTGGCACCTCAGCACAGACTGAAATTACAAATGCATTTACATAATTTTTCGTACCCCCTGAAAAGGTGCGGCAGCACTCATAGGGGAACTTCGACTGTGAAATATATTTCCAATTCTAAGAAAAGTTAGACTTACTTAAGTGACAGATTTAAAACATAGATGGGGTGCCCAGATGGATGCATGTCACCAGCACATTGCATTTTCATCCCCATGGCATTCCTTTACAAGTCGTGCCGAGTTGCCTTGTCAGGATTGGTTACACTGAAGGACACATCTCCCAGAATGCAGTGGCGTAGGCTATCGGACTTGAATAAAGGTGTCTCAGCAATCAAATACTTTATATATCATTACTGGGGGGCACTCTCCCTGTCTCGCAGCATTGAGATACCAGAAATAGCAGGTTTCATGCCGAACTCTCGCCCACTTTGTTTCGTGTTTACTTGGGCAAATCATTCTGCCAATGCCAGCATTCTATTCTCAACCCTTCTTCTTTTCACTTTTGTCTATATACAACACCACCCCATTGGAATCTGGCAATGATGACTCTACCCTCTCCCTTTATTGCTGGCTCTCTTCAACGTCCTTCTTCTATGGAGGTGTTCGTTCTCACCCCATGCCTCAACTTTTAATCTCCTGCTTCTTCCTAACCACCCTGTTTTTCTTCTTTTAATTCTGAATGTCCTTTTAACCTTTCCTCACCCTCTCAACACTTCTTCCTTCCCTCACCCTCCTCTGCTTAACCATCCCATGCTCCCTCCTCCTTCCAATACCACTGGTTGCCATGTCCGGCCACATGTATATAAATCTGCACAAAATGTCATGTGGGACTCATTCAAAAATAAAGAGCATCAGTAGGTATGAGGGCTCTCTCATCTGCTTATCATCATTCAATATCAACTTGATTGAGTAATAGGCAAGACACATTTTCCAAGCTAATTTTTTTTATTCCAGATTGCTATTCGATTTTCGCCTTTGAAAAGAATGCGTCACGAATACAACATGAATTTTTCGGATTTACCAATATTACAGGGGCCGTTTTAAGGTTTGTTTATTTTCTCAACAATTAATTCCACACTGAGCTGGAGACTACAGTTATTTTGAACGAATGGTTGGGAACTGTTTATTTCTAGGGGGGAACCTAGAGCAGTTGGTCACCAAGGATGCCGTGCTTCCCAACTCAGTGGGTTTTGATTTACAATCCTGTGTGTTCTGAGAGTAAACTCCAACAGCATTGCAGTTAATACAATTAATCTAAAGAACAGAAAAAGTTGAGTTATTTAGGGGCACACAGCTGCCAAATTTTCAACATACTTGTGTGAGATTCCCATGTTAGAAATATCCCTTTGCATGACATTTCCAAGTCTTAAGTGTGACACTTTATTATGATTGGAAAACCTGACATTTCACCAGTAGTATTTCTGTGACCACACAATCGATCCCTATAATGAAGAATTCCACTGGTGAATCTCCTGAAGGGTTAGCTCTTTCTCTAACAGTTAAGAATATGGTATTAGCAGTCACTTGCAGTAAATCCTTACCAGAAGCCATCTGCCACCATCATCATTGGCCCATTGAAATCTTATGATTGGTCTTACTCCATGCAGGTCTTAGATACTACATCGCTTTGGAATTAGTAGGTAAGACTAGATAAATTAAAATAACGGTGTGTGGGGGCTGCTGGGTGTTACCCTAATGTAGTCCTGGGTCCCCTCAATGACACGTACACTCACTCTATGCTTGGTATCAGAGTGAGACCTGAGCCGTCTACTCCCCTTTATTTAAAGCCTCTGGCCACACCTGGCCAGAGGATGTGGTACAAGTGAATCCGGGTCTGTGAATAGCACGACCGCTGACCTGCTACATCCCTCCGTAACTTGGCCTTGAAAGTCAGAGTTCTTGTACTCAGCATGCAAAGTCTTTGAGTTGTTGGCTGGGCTGAGGATTAGGTCAAAGATTGTATCGATGGGGGTTGGCTACGGGTGGGCAGATCGCAGATGGGGGAATTGGCTTGCGTGTGTGATCCGGAGGGCCTTCCAGGTGATCCGCCAGGCCTCTCTCTTACTGGGCTTGTTACCCATGGTGCCATCTTCTCCGTATTCCTCTCTTTGTTGTCACATTGGGGGGGTCGTTGGGGAAAAATGTCAACCGCTTTGAACCAGGATATGTTTATTGATATTGTTTCATGTCCTTTGCTGGCTGTCACCATAGTTCCATCACTCCTGGTGACGATCCAGACTCCTGACTCAAACGGTGTCCTGAATTTCCACCCAGGCTTGCGGTCCTCTAGGAAAACATGATCGCCGGGCAGGAGCGTTGGAGCTGTGGCCCCCCTGGTCCAGCCAGCTAGGGCGTTTCGTCGCTCACAATGTGCCTCGGTCCCTTGACTGTCTTGGGGGGAGGTGTCCACCCTTGGTATGTGGGAATCATGTCTAAACGCAGTCCGTTGAACTTCAAAGTCAACATCAAAGTCAGGGTGCTTGTTGAGTTGTGCAATATGGAGTACTCCAGTATTCCCTCAGGAATTGTTGAAGGTGGTCTTCGAAGGGGGTCTCGAGAGGCTTCTTTAAGGCTCAAAGGCTGACAAAGGCAAAGATTAATCCATAAAGGTCGCTCTTTCTGCAAAGTTTAGTGAAGGAGAGCGGAGCTCACGGGTGTGTCCACCAACGCGGATCCTCACTCCGCCATCTTGGATCCGCCAGGCAGCGGTTCTGACATTCTAGACAAGCTGATGCCGGCGCTTTCGATCCCGGTAACCACCCGACTACTGCAGCGGCTGCTACTACGAGGACGGGTCGGCAGCTCCGGGATCGGTTGGTTGGGTCTTGCAGTCAGTCAGCGCCTGAGCGCCGGTGTCCTTTGGCTACGGAGGATGTCCCCTAAAAACCCTAATCCGTTGCCGCCGAGACAGACTCGGAACAGCAAACAGGCGGTGGCCACAGCAGCGGCGGCCACGACGACAGCAGCGGCAGCGCCAGCACCCCCGGTAACCTTCTTTCCCGTCTCTGCTCCTACCGCTGCTGCTATTGCTGATGCTGATGCACCCCAAGTTACGGCGCCAACCATAGTGACGGCAGCGACCGCTCCCCCACAGATTTTGGAGTTGTCAGAGAACAATGGGAGCAATGAGACGATTGTGTGCACCTTTACTCAAACGCCTGCTTCAGCTCCTGTTTCAGCTCCTGCGGGGGAGAGGAAGACTACCAGCACCAGCACCGTCGCATCGAAACAGGTACTGAGACCTTCTGTTTTTCCAGCTGGGGCGCAGAATAAGGCAGACAGAAAGGGGGTTAAAGCATCAGCAGCAGCAGCTTTGAGGGGGGCACCGGGAGAGATAGCCCTACAACCCCCACAAGCCCTAAAGAATACTTCCACTAATCCGATACAACAGACGGAAGGAATAACAATGCCCCTATGCTACCAAGGTGCAGAGTCAAATTTAAGCCCCAAAATAAGTAGGGACGCAGACTCTAGCGACTCCTTAAGTGTACAGAATTTGATCATGGAGCCCGATGTTAGTAAAATAAACAAAATCTGTCCCAAGTCACCTCCTAAGATAATACTAAAGATACCCCCCCCTAATGACTTTAATCCAAGTAATCTGGTGGATTTACCAGAAGCCCATGGGGGCGAACTTGAGGTGCCTGAGGCGACTGAGGAGACGGATGAGAACCCAATACATACTCCGCTACCCGTAGATAACGAGATTGATTCTTACGAGGATTGGGAGGCGGAATCTGAAGCTGAAGAAGACAAGACCCCAAAAAATAAAGGGAAGGGCAAGCAGAAGGTTAAGAAAAACAACAGGGGCGGTGCTATCTCTAAACGACCAAAATTAAAGACTGGTAGTAACCTACCCTTGAGAAAACACACATTGGAAAAAAGCCCGCTAAGAAGCTGGATTGTTACAAAGGGTCTGGTTAAAACAATGACACTGCGGCTATCTGGCGGGAGCCCTACGGACACTCCTTCAGTAACGATACCCCCGGGGAATAGCTCTCCAATTGATCTAGATAACTTACCCATGGTGGAACAGACCGAAGGGCAACAACCTCAAGGACAAGTACAGGAACAAGATCAAGACCAAGACCAAGAGCTGGTGAAGGAGCCTTATAATGGGTTGGAATCAAGCTTATCGGATGAGGCGAACACTAACTACTTGTACATCGACCCCACCGCCCTACATCCAATTACTCATTTATCTACTCATTTATCTACCCAACTGCACAACCATGCAGCAGGTAACTCCTCTCCTACAACCGAGATATGTGGGGGTCCTCCCTCGACCTCCCAAACTACCGACCCAACTAGAGAAAGAGCCGGAGTTGGTACATCCTCTCTAGACGAAATACTTATCACGCTGAGCAAACAATTGAGTAACCAGCGAGCAGAGGCACAGGAACACTACCTTCAGCTTAGGGAGGATAACAACAAGATGCAATCCTCCTTACAGGACCTTACCACCAAAATCGGGGGGGTTTCCCAAGAAACCATAGAACTGCAGGAACGTGTGGCTCAGGTGGAGGAAACAAACATCAAACTTGAAGGAGCAGTAGGAGAGCACGATGACCAGCTGAAGGCACTGCAGCTAAAGGTCGAAGATTTGGAGAATAGACAAAGACGATCCAATCTACGACTTTTTGGTATCCCGGAGAGATCAGAGGGCGCGGACCCCAGAGCTTACATAGTGGGGGTATTTCAGAAGGCCTTCCCAGACCTAGCGGACTGGGACTGGGACTCGCAAATCCAGAGAGCCCATCGCTTGCCCCTGTTCCAGAGGAATAAAGGAAACCAATTCCCTCGCCCTTTTCTCATATATTTTGGCAACTTCCTTCTACGACAAGCGGTTTGGCAGAGAGCTCGCCCTAACTCCCCGATTGCGGTAGGAGAGCTATCGCTTTTTGCACGCTCAGATCTTAGCAGGGATACTATGGAAAGGCGGTGGCAACTCCGGAAACTCATGGACCCAATTAAAGATCACGGAGGGCAGGTATTTCTTCAAGAGCCCGCACGCCTCAAGGTTATAAGAAACGGACATACGTATTCCTTTAACGATGTAAAAGAGGCAGAGAACTATCTCTCTAGTATTAGCTCTAATCAGAGCTAAAAAACGCAATATAACAGTATTGTCACTATTGATGAATTGGGTACATGAGGGAGGCCGAGGGGAGGTTAAACACACGGTATACACACGTGGGGGTGGAGGGGGGGGGGAAAAACAAAACCAAAAAAAAAAAAAAAAGGTGTGGGGGGGGGAAAAAATTCACGCAAATTTTTACAGTTTGTATCATGAAGTTTGCTTATGGAAGTGGGGGGGGCGGGAAGACTCATGGGTGTGTCACCATACGTGCTGCCTCACCAACGGCGGCAGTTACTGGAGGGTGGTTCTTCCCCGGCTGGGGAGAGAGCCAGGGGGAGGGGGATGGGAGGGGGGTGGGGCCCCTTCTTCGCAGGTTGGGGGCAAGGGGAAGGGAAGGGGGGGGTTATAGTAAAAACTGTTGGCAGGATGACAGGGGGAATCAATTCGATAAAGTTTGCAACCTTTTACTGATTTCTGATGGTACCATTTTGTGTTATAGAGGCTCTAGAGAACTAGCTTTTTACATGGTTATTTGAAGAGGAGCGTAGTATTTTCACTGGCATTAAAATGCATTTTATAAAATGTTTAGCTTGGAACGTGGCAGGGCTGAATAGCAAAAATAAACGATCCTTAGTAGCAGAAGAGCTGAAACTACATAACCCCCATTTTTGTTTATTAACAGAAACCCATATTATTTGGAAAGATAGGAAAATCCTAAACCAATTAGGGTATGATGTTTTGGTTTGTTCCACTTTTGTGAATTCTACGAGAGGAGTGGCTATACTTAAGGATAAACGTTTTAGGGTACAAGTACTCCAAACTGCTCACGATAAGGACGGCAGATGGGCTATAGCGCAAATCAGCTATGCAAACGTTAAATATGTCCTATGTGCTGTTTATGGCTCAAATATAGACGAACCAAAGTATTTTGACCAACTAAACGTGAAACTTCTGGATTGGGCGGGGGAGATAATTGTAATGGGAGATTTTAATTGCATTCTAGACTACAAAATTGATACAACTAAACCTCACGTACATCAAAGGATGCATAAGACTAGATCATCAATATTAGATTTATGTCAGATACATAACATCAAAGACGCTTGGAGGTATTTATATCCAACCCTACCAGGATATACGTACTATTCTGCTCCCCATAAGATGTGTAGCAGATTAGACATGGCTCTAGTGAGCGATAATTTATTACGGACAGGTTATTTGATCCTCTGTCCCCGTATCACATCTGACCATAACGCGCTAATATTGACATTTAATACACAAAGTACCAGGACACCACCTAGGCCATTTTCTTTTCCAAGATATCTAATCTCAGACACTACTTATGTGACACAACTTAAGACTCATATAAATGAATTTATTAACATCAATAGGAATTCAACCGGGTGCTGTATGGTTTGGGATGCTTGCAAGGCAAGCATTAGGGGCTTTACCTAGGCGTACGTTTTTAGGCAAAACGCAGAACAAAAGCAACATAAGATTACAGTACTAGAGAATATAACCAACCAAGAAGACTTATTAGCTAAAGCTTTACAGATCAATTCTCCATCGGCAATGGAAATTAACATAAAACTTAGCGCACTGAAAAATGACATAAAAGCCAATCTTATTCGTAAAAACAGTGCAAGGATCCAGAAATTTAAATTTGCCCAATACGAGGGTGGAGACAAGATTGGTAGAATTTTAGCCTACAAGGTGGCGGAAAAAAGAGCTGACACACTAATTCCTAACATTCGAGGACTGGGGAACAAGATATATAACCGACCACAAGACATACTAGACCAATTTGCATCATATTACGAAAACTTATATACCCCGGACAGTCCCGTAAATATAGATCAAATTAAGGAATATTTGAACGACTACACAGCAAACACAGAGAATTTATTAGATTTGGATGAACTCTCCAATGACATACAACTGATCGAACTTCAACAGGCTATCAATACATTACCAGCAGGAAAAGCGGCAGGGGAAGATTCGATCCCACTAGAACTGTATAAAATCTGTAGACTAGAACTAGAACCACTTCTTTTAGAAGTAATTCAATCAATCGGAATAAATGGAACAACCCCTAAATCCTGGAACCGGACCAAAATAATTTTTTTTTTTAAAAAGGGGAAGCCTAAAGAGGAGAGAGGGTCATATCGACCCATCTCTCTAATAAATACGGATGCCAAAATATTCGCCAAGATCATCGCATTCAGACTTGCCCCACACATGCCTAGAATTGTAAACCCGCAACAACACGGCTTTATCTCAGGGAGAGACACAACGATACACGTAAATATGGCAATAACGGCATTCGATATTGCGGAGATTGAATCCACCCCACTCGGTATGATACTATTAGATGCCGAAAAGGCTTTCGACCGGGTGGGGTGGACTTATCTCTGGTGCGTACTGTCTAAAATGGGCTTTGGGGGCAGCTTCTTAAAGGGTATAAAAGCGCTCTATGATAAACCTACCGCCTGTATTAGTTATGGGGGCCTGACCTCATCAGAATTCCCAATAAAGCGGGGGACCCGGCAGGGGTGCCCTCTCTCTCCCCTTTTATTTGCTCTTACACTGGAACCTTTCTTATCTGCCCTTAACTCCCAAATATTGATTGCTCCATTTAGCTCCAGCTCACAGGAACTGAAAATGACAGCTTACGCTGACGACATTGCAGTATACACCACAGATGTGGCCAAGGCATTGAAGGGGATATATATTGAGGCTGAGAAATTTGGGAAGGTGTCAGGCTATAAGCTTAACCAGCAGAAGACGCAAGTTATAGCCAATTATTCTCCTATCGCACCTATTCCTGAGATATGTAAAGAGGCCACTTATTTAGGGGTGAAACTAACAGCCAGAATACAAGACATCAATAAGATAAACTATAATGACTTGACTAAAAAGACTACTCTCATATTGAAAAAATGGAACAAACTCCCTCTGAATATGATTAGCAGGATAAACCTTATAAAAATGAAAATACTCCCTAAATATGTTTATTTATTCCGATCGATTCCACTGGCATTAAATAATAAATTCTTCCAACATTTAGATGGGATTTTTAGTAGCTTTATTTGGGGTTACAAAAAAGTCAGAAGGTCACTTAAAATGCTGAAAAACAATATAAATAAGGGAGGGTTGAATGCCCCAGACTTTAAACTATATTTTTGGTCTTCATTTATTACACGCATACGCTCTCTACTGCATGGGGGTAGTACACTTTTTTTTCATTATTTTATGCTAAAACAAGACTCATTATCCTTTTTGTTCAGAATCAACGACCCAAATTACTACAAAAGGGTAAGATTTAAGACCGCTAGAGATATCATTAAAATATGGGAAAACATATTAAAATTTTGTAAAACAACTTTTTTCCACCCAAAATTACCATTGTGGGGCAACCCAGGTCTCCCGGCTATATTTACAGATTCCACCATCAACAGCTGGGCTTCTTCAGGGATTAATATTTTAATGGACTTATATGGCGGGCAAGGGTTTCTAGATTTTAACATGCTTAAACAAATATATGATTTACCTGAAACTTCAAGATTTAAATATATGCAAATCCACGATTATTTGATTAATAAAAAAAAGATACAAACTTTGTCTGAATGCGATATATGGGCATGTCTTTATACAAATAGGAACAAATCCACTATCAGTGAAGCTTATCGAATATTCAGCACATTCAAAACAAATGATAACGACAAACTGGCTCTGAAATGGAGCATACAATTAAATCTAAATGTTACGCCCAAGCAGATAGAGAATTCTCTTACTAACATTAATAAACTGGTACGTTCATCTAGCCTTAGGCTCCAACAATATCGAACGACTTGTATGCTCTACTACACACCTGAAAGGATCGCTAGATGGTCTTCGAACCCTACGTTTAGTAGCCGTACCAAATGTCCCAAATGTTCGGCTGTAGCAGCTAATCTAGTTCATATCTTGTACTCATGCCCCAAACTTAAGAGCTTTTGGGATGATATACTGAGGGTTTTAAGAATAAAAAATATCCCACTGCCCACCATCACGGCCGCTTCGGTCCTGATAGATTTTAATTTATCTACATCTCCACTATCTCCTTTAACGACTATATTGTTTTCATGTGCTAAATTAACTTTAGCTAGGGCCTGGATAGATCTAGATACTCCGACGGTCTGGAAGTGGTGGACTTTGGTAACAGAGGTACATGCTATGGAACTGGCTCTAGCTAATCTCAGGGGAGCACGATCTTTAAAAAAATTCGATAGAATCTGGGGTAGCTTCATAGATTAAAATCAGGAATTTGTTTTCATACTGTTGAAATGTGAAACTCTCAGGTATTAAAAATGTAACTGCAACTTTAATTAAGATGACCACACACCATAACTAATCTGTTTTTTTTTTTTTTTTTTTTTTATATTTAATTTCGCTAGTTTCCTTTTTGTAAACAATTTATGATTGTCTTACGAATGTTTGTTGATTTTTGCTTTCTTGCTTTTTTTTTTTTCCTGTCACCCTGTCAACATCAATAAAAAAAATTAAAAAAAAAAAAAAAAAAAAAAGGAATTGTTGAAGGTGGCGCTTGGGGATAGCTTGCTCAGTGATAGCATTCCTAGGTGACTTGTTCATCATGCGCATAAACCTTTCTACCTCTCTGTTGGCTTGTGGAAATTGGGGAGTGATGCAACGGTGATGTATTCCGAGCCTCGTAAGGAAATCCCCAAATTCGGCAACATGAAAAGGCAGTCCGTTATCACTCTTGTTTTCTGTGGGTAAAGTGAAACAGACAAAGATCTTCTCTAGGATTGGCGCAACATGGACAAAAGCTGCCGAGTCGATTCCTGCGACAATCGGAAATTTCCCATAGGTATCTATCTACCAGGAGCTGGGTGGTGCGCCCATCCCGGAAACTACCGAAGTCCATGCTTAGCTGGCTCACGGTGTCAAACATGGCTCTTCAGTGATTACTGGTGTCCCGTTAGTTGGCACTCTGGGCACTTGATAATGAGGTCTTCAGCCATCTCTTCTAACCCAGTGAACCAAACCTTTTTCCACATTCTCCTTTTAATTTTTGTGGCGCCTTGGTGTCTTCATTGTGCCATATGTGTGACATGGTGACTTAATGTCTTCGGGATCACAATGCGGGATCCACGTAGGAGGAGTCTATCTGGGGTGGTACTCGATTCGCACCCGCCAAATTTTTGTCATGCTTTCCTTTCTTCGCCTGGCCAGTCATTGGCATCCCTAAGGACGTCTCACCAGGTGCTTCTCTGCACTGCTATTCATACTCACACAATGGCAGGGTCTGCCTCAGCGGCTTCCTTGATGTCTGCCAGCCATAGAGCACAGGGCGAGCTGTGTCTGAAACCATCCTGACGTAGTCCTCCACTTCGTAGGGTCGCCCGAGATGTCGGACATCACTGGGTGGCGAGATAGGAAGTTGGCAGGCAGAGTTCCTGGCTCCTGGTCGGTAGACTACTTCCATCTGCTATTGTTGCAGCCCTCCTCTCGATCCGGTGAGGGGGGAGGGAGGGGGTGGATGAGGTGCTGATCCCCAGAATAAGGGAAAAAGGGTCTGATTGTCTGTGACGACTTTGAAAAGTTGACCACTGACTTATATGTGGAAGTGCCTACAGGCCCACTTGATCACGAGCGCCTCCCTCTCGATTTGGGAATATCGCATCTCCGTCGACGCCAACGCCTTCCTCGTGAACCCCAGTGCGGACCATCAACCTGGCTCTTGCTTCTGAGCCAGTTTGGCTCCCAGTCCCACAGGCCTGGCATCAACTTGCAGCTCAGTGCGCTTGTCGGGGTCAAAGTAGAGGAGTGTGGTGCTGTCAAGGATCTTCTGGAACGCGTCTTCTTCCCAGTGGCCCCATGTCCACTTTGTGTCAGCCTTCATGAGGGACCTCAAGGGTTCAGCAGGGGTTGCCAGATCCGGGAGGAACCTCCCGCAGTAGGTGGCCATTCCTAGGAAGCTCCTTACTTCTGGAACGGTGGTGGGTGCTGGTGCTTGCTTGATCGTTTGCGACTTCCGCGGGTCGACTTGTGTCACTTCCTGGTTGAAGAAATGCAAAGAATTCGATTGATGGTTGGAGAAAGAGCATTTGTCTATGTGTTGTGTCACTCATACTCTTTTTGGCATTTGACGGTGGCCTTTAGTTGCTTGTGATGTTCAGCAGCTGTGGACAAATGAATCAGAATGTCATTACTGACGTTCAAACCGCCCTGCAACCCAGACAGTCTCTCTTATTGCATTTTGAAAGACATTGCCTGCCGATGAGATGCCGAATTTAAGGCACTTGTATTGGCGCAGTCCTAGGTGGGTGCTGAACTTAGTGATATATAGCTTTCCTCTGCTAGTAAAAGTTGGGGGTACCCGGCGTTGAGGACGAGCTTTGAGAACCATCGGGAACCATGGACGTCTTCTATTATCTCATCCATGGTGGACATATGTTGCTCCCTTTTGATTGCACAGTTGGGGAGGCCCATATCAGTACATATGCAGATTTTCCCCAATTGTTTTGGCTTTTCAGCAATTACCATTGGGGAAACCCCAGGAGTGGACCCTGACACTTTCTCTAGCACGCCTTGGTGGTCTAGCCTCTCAAGCTCCTTCTCTATCAGTGGTCGTAGGTGGAACAAGACGCGGCGATGCCGGACTGCCACCGGTGCGATGGAGGGGTAGATGTGTAGCTTCACCAGGGGGTATCGAAGGTACCTGAGCCCCTGGAACAGTTCAGGAAACTGGTCCAATAGATCATCTATTTGATGTTATCTCACTCTCTTGGCAAATAACACAAGTCCAAGATCCTCTGCTGGCTGGCTGCTGATCAGTGTTTTAGCCTCTTGGTCAATGACATCTATTGTTGTCGTGACTTCCAGATCTTCCAACCGTGCGGGTACTGACATCTGACCGCGGAGGGTTAAGGGTGTCTGGCTTCCATATGTGAAGATCTTGGTATAGGATGGCACTAGTTGAGGCTTTGGCCAGAGGTAATACTGTTGCACCCCATTACAACGACTGACGCTCTGGTGTCAATGATGGCTTTACACTCTGATCCTGCCACTTGGACAGAGCACGTGGGCTGCGGCCTCCTGCGCTGCTTCAACTCACTTGCGAACGAAATGAGGAATGTTTTCTTCTTCCTCCTCTTCTTCTGGGGATGAGTCCTCTAGGTGGCGACTTTGTCTTGCTGCTGCTTTCGCCTCACCCGGGTGCATCATGTTAGTGAGGGACAGCCGGCATACCATTTTCAACGGTGACCGATTGTCTCTGGGGCCCCTGTTTCTGAGTTTTTATCTGCAACCTGATGCAAAATGATTTTGGATACCGCAGTTAGAGCAGGTGCAGCCTTGTGCTGGGCAGCCACTGATCGGGTACTCTTCTCTGCCACAGTACCCGCATCTCTATTTGGCAGGCTGCGGCCTTCTTCCTTTGGTTTTCATTCGAATGGCGATGGCTCGTTCGGCCTTGATGTTTGCTGGCTTTTTTTGTCTGGGTGATAGACTGGTCCATTTCTTTTTTAGCTCAGGCCGCTGACAGGTCGTGTGATAATGCCAGGGTCAAAATGTTGTCAAGGCTGATGTTCGGTTGGTGTAGGATTAAGCCTTGCAATGTTTTATTTCTGCATCCTTAAATCAGCTGGGCCCGGATTTCCTTAAGCTGCTCGTCTTCTGTACAGGTGCTTGCTAGCTCACGTAGCCTTGCGTAGAAGATGTTGATAGATTCCCCCTTTGGTTGCGGGCTTGGCGTAGCTTGTAGTTTTCAAAGTCCGGGATTAGTTGAGGGTCGAAGTGGGCACGGAATGCTGTGACTGCGGCGTCATAGTCTATGGGTGGTCCCGTATTTGTTGAATGTTTAAATAGTTTGTATATCTCTTCTCCCGCGTGATGGAAGAGCAGCAACCTCTTGACAGCGCCATCTAACTCCCTCATGGCAACAAAGTAATTATACAGCTGTCCAATTCATATCTTCCACTGTGAGGATGCTGTTGATGGGTCTGCCATGCTGGCTGCAGTCAGGGCCTAGTGACACTCTCAGGCCCTCGCTCTGTGTCTCAAGGTGTTGTGTGGTCTGTGGTGTGGTCGCCCTCTGATTTGTGACGCCACAGTTGGTGTTATTCCTACTGTTTTTTATGCTTTCCACCTATTTTTCCTTTAGCTGGTGCCAGTGTTTGTTTCTTTTGCTTATTTCTTTTTTTTTGTTTGTGTTTCTTGATTGTAATTTATTTATCTTCCCCTTTTATTTTATTTGCAGGTGCCACTGCTTATTTTAGGGGTATGGAGCAGGGGATGCTTGAAGATCTGGTGTGTGGAGGCATGCGAAGCCGGCTAGATTCAGTGTGGGCTTTTCAGGGTAGGTGGAGTGTCATGTCAGCGCAAATGTATGTGTGTGGTGGGTGGGGCTTGAGCTGGCTTTGCCACTCACCTTGTTGGCCCAGATTTAAACTGGCTGCATCGCCCGACCGTCGCTCCGCTGGGTGGGGGGGGGTAGATAGTCAGCTGGCTGCACTGCGGCTTCGGCCTCGTGACGGCCTCTGCTCCTGCCTGGGTGCTACGTGCAGAGATGTGTGAGGCTGGTCGCTTCAACCTTCGCTGCGCAGGTGTTGGACGCCGCCTGTCTAGGCGTTCGTGGTGAAGGGTGCGTGGGGCTCGTCTGGCCCTCGTCGCCAGTGTGGTGAGTGTGGGGGCTGCTGGGTGTTGTCCTAATGTAGGCTCTACTCCCGGGTTCCCCCAATGACATGTACACTCAAACCATAATGGTATCGGCGTGAGACCCCAAGCGGTCCACTCCCCTTTATTTAAAGCTTCTGGCCAGGGCAGAGGATGTGATACAAGTGCCTTCGGGTCTGTGCATAGAAGGACAGCTGGCTGACCTGCTACAATAACCAATGCTGCTATATATTCACACTTTGGGAGCTGTAACACAAACATACACACTTTGTGAAATAATGAAGGTGAAGGCTCATGTGTTCCACTAACGTCCGAGAAATCTTGCACTTGATCTTCGATAGCAATCTCACATTGTTTCATTTCTGGAGTAAGTAGTTTATCCTATGCTCATTTATCCACCACACTTTGATAACCTAGCCAACTTATAGTTTTTTTCTTTACATTCAGCCGTGCTGCGCAGCAGCCAAGCAGCTTTAAAACATGGCTTGAAAAACATTAAAAAGCCAAAAAGTACAGCTATTTAGCTTTGTTATTGTTTACTTTGCCATGCTGTACATCTGCAGCTGCGTGGCTGCTGTGCAATACAGATGAAAGTAAAAAACAAAAACTCTATAAAGCGACCTGCGTTGAGCACGTCACGGCACTGTGCGCTTTTTTTTTTAAGCCATGCTGCTTTGGCTAAAAAACTTTGACAAAACTAATTCGTATAGGGAAGTTCTTTTGACTTTGCCAATGCTTGTTTAACTAACCGAAGCTTTGCCTTTCCAGGAAGACACCTGCTAAACGAAGGTGGCAATAGGGGATAGAATATACGAATAACGATGCCTCATTGAAGTTAGCGGTTGGACCAGACGTTCCAGCAATCGCGCTCCTTGCTACGTGAGCTCGGCGAAGCGAAGGCCACAGGCGATATTCGGTCTGCGCTCGGTACGCAAATAACACCGAGGTGACCGAGCCAACGAAATCACCGCTCTCCGGAAAGAGGCGGGGCTAAGTTAGGGCTCTCTGGACAACCAATAGAGTGTAAAGAGAGCCGGATATAGCTAAGTGTAGAACCACTTATTACAGCACGTGAAATTATTATGATCTGATTCCTTCCGGGACGGGAGGACATCGCTTCCGGGTAGGTGGACAGATTCATCCGGGGCGGGACATTTTTACCCACCAATCACAGGCTTTATGAGGCAGGACTGCCACCAAAGTAACACCCATTGGCCTGTCGATCACAGTAAACTAGTTTTGTCAATGTCCACTAGTGCTTGCGTTTGAAAGCAGCGTTACAGTCATACGCAGACCCACAGTCTTGCTTTTTAATATCTGCGTGTATAAGGCCAGGGGTTAGCCCACGTTTGTTGAGCCTTTGGGGAGGGGAGACATTTATGTCGTCGTCTCCGCAGCATGGACAAGGACTTGCTAAAGCAGTCGCTGAGCCTGCACGGGCCCACGTTGTACTCCATCCTCAAGTGCGAGCAGTATGAAAACCTGGACTTCAGGAACCTACTGGGAGAGGTGTCCAAGTGCCATGCCTACAGGTAATGAAAACATGAGCGCATTTCAAATTTAATGATACCCCTGCGCCTCTTTGAATTTCTATACAGTGCTTTAAATGAGAGTAATCTGTTAGCACTTAAGAAGTGTAAGTACCCCACCCTTTAAATGTAGTGTATGTAGCAAAACTTAGAAGTACAGGTACTCCGTTGCAGACAGTACCCGTCCATTTAAAGCACCGGTCTCCAGTCGAGTAATGACAAGTTTAATTGTTCTGGAGGGGGCTCTACTGAACCCGACTAGGGCCAAACATTTTTGGGGGATGAGGAATTTTATTAAGCGGGAGGGTCCACTGATGTCCATCAGATGCATTGTTTGGTGGATGAAGATGATCACACAGTTACAAGATGTAAACACGTACGCACAGAGAACGTGCAAATAAATACATAAATATCACGTGTCTTTTAAGATGATTCAACGTAATGAAATCCAAATCTTGTTGAAAAAAGGAGAATAAATGGTTCTTATGGTGGGTGGGTCCGCTTTGAGGTGAAATCGCCGCCAATGATGTAGTAGTACAGTTGTTGGTAATTAAAGAAGAAGGTTCTTGTAGAATTGAAAAGTAGATTTATTCCTGTACAGTAGACCTACGACAGCTCCCACCCGCAGCAGTACAGTAAATGAGTCCGACACATAGAGAATGTAGAATTTCCACATTCGTATGACCTAATACATTCTAATGCCTAACAGAGCATAGATGAACACAATATAAATACCTACCCACATACTACAACTCTCCTAGCGAGGGCGAACTGAGATTTATGTAAGTAGTGGAGTGCAAAACGCAGCCTAAAGACTCTAGAGCTAGGCGGATTGCTCCAACACCTAAAAGCTATGAAGGCGAAGCACGAGACGCAGGTACACAGCGCCCATCCACTATTTTCCCAGGGTGGACGTCGTCACCCCTGCCAAGAAGTTGGGACCCACGGAAATATGTTGAAATTGTCCCAGTGTCATTATCAGACTCCGGGACCTGTTCAGCAGCAGCCTGCACGTCGTCTGCTTTTCATTCTCAGCAGCAACGTGTAGGTAGTTAGGGGGCTTTGTTTTCTACACCTCGAGCAGTGCCGAAGATAAAGGCAGAAGTTAAGGGGCCACCAGGCCATCTTTTGATCAAGTATCGGATAAGAGGCAGCATGTAACCTTTCAATTAAATGCAAATGTACAAGAGAGGAAACAAAAGCACCCAGCTTATCTCTTCACAGATACTTAAGAGATGCATGCTTTTTACTTTTTTCAGTCACTGTATACAAGTGCACGCGCTGTAAGAATGTCAGATGGGATGGTCTGTCTCACTATTTACACAAACAAGAATATAAATAGCACTATTTTATTTCTTTTATAGCGCTACTCGTCCTAATGCAGTGTTTTCCAGTGAGGTCACTTCCTGTGAAGCTATGTGGGATGTCACTCGTCGTGATGTCATGTGCTGTGTTGGCATGCGTCATGATGTCACTTGCATACTGCCTAACTTGGTCAGTCTCCCCACTTTTTATAGGACTTGTCCCCTGTATGTGATCAATCAAAGGAAGCCCTTGTGCAACCATCAGGCAACAACCATAGGGTGGGCTATAGATGGCTCAAACCTGAGTGCAAGCTTTTTTGTTTTAAGAATTTGTTTCACAGAGGGGTCATGAATGCTTCTCAGTGGGCGTCACACTGAGTGACGGCTGATAATTTGTCAATGTGTTGAGTCAAAAAGGGTTGCTGTAAACAGTGGCTGGAGAAAACTGAAATTGATGGGTTATAATTAGGGCTCCCGGTTTTCCGTTTTTACGGATTTTTATGTATAAATACAGACGGAAAACAAGTTTTCCTTTATCTATATTTATATATAAAAACTGAAAAATATTAGTGGGTTAAGAGGTGTCAGCCCGGGCTGAGACAGCTTCCCGGGCACACACAGAGCTGCCAGCCGCACCCAAGTACTTCACAGGTCTATAAAAGACCATTTACTTGTTGAGTCCTTGTTGTTCTTTCACCCCTTGTAAGAGGCCCTGCCAGAGTCCGATTAGGAGCCTCTATTCACATCATTGTTGCAAGACTGAACAAACGCAGCTCGCTCCGGTGAGTGTCTTGGAGGGAGGGCGTTAAACCCCCGGGGCACCATGAACACCCTGATGGTTGCGGTGTGGAAAGCCTGAGACCACTGCGGTTGAGGATAAAGACTGTGTGACGATTGGGGGGGGGGGAATACATTGTACAAATGTGTTTAAAAATATTTTCTATTCAGTTACCATTTCCTTACACTCTCCCTGTGTCCCATTAGAGTTTTTTTCTGATCTCTCTCCTCTGGGGCTGCACGACACAGTCTGTTAAAATGCTCTAGTCTGCACTTTACTCCAGTGGCTGGCAGTACAGGTGTGATTAAACAGGAGGGCAGCAGAGGTGTGATTATTAGCTCACATCTCCTCCTCAGAGCCTTGTCTCCGCACCGCCAGCGCCCCCCCCCCCCCCTCTTCTGGAAAACTAAAAATCAATTCATTCATCCTGCCCACGGGGGAATCTCCTCCAACATCTCAGAGGAAGTATGGGTGACCTACCTCAGCAGTCATTTCCATCAAGACTCTGGAATCATGGCCCTTAGTCAAAGAACCCAAACCTCTCCAGGAGGTGTAATAACCAACACTCCCTTGGCAGCAAGTAACAATATAGCTCTGGAGAAATCAGAGGGATACTTACCAACAGAGAACCCTCTAAAGAGTAAAAATATGTCCATTAAGCGGCAAATAGGGAAGGGAAGGAAAGAAGGGGCTCCAGACCCAAATGGTATTCCACAGTACTCTACAAACAAGACGCAAACGCATGGGCCGCCGCATTGGAACCACTATACACAGAAATGAGGTTGCTGAACATACTCCCAAGCTCCTTGAGTGGATCAATTATCGCACCATTTTTAAGATAGGGGAAATATCGCTACCACAAAACTATCGGTAAGTAACTCTCATGAATAATGAGGCAACATTCTTTCCAGGAACGTTATTAGCGGAGCTCCAGGCTTGGGCCAAAGAGAAATCTGTAGGTCCACCAAATCAGACTGGGTTTGCTAAAACAGTCAGAACAACTACAAACGTTCTAACTATAGCAATGCTAATGGATAAGGGAGAACATCCAAAAATGCCACTACAATTGTGTTTTGTAGACTACAAGGCAGTTTTCGATCATGTAAATCGTAATTGACTATGTTCCAAACTGCGCAGCTGGGGAATCCCACAGCCCCTACAAAATCTGCTGATCAATCTGCATACGGACACATGGGTTCAGGTTAAACTGGGCGATGGGTCACTCCTGTCGAGGCGTATACCAACAGAAAAGGAGCTCAAACAAGGATGTTTTAGCACCCACATTGTTTAACTTATTTCTAGGAGACCTCGTTTCGCTGTTAAATAGCTGTTCCTCACACGCCCCAAGACTAGGAGGATTACATTTACGATGCCTCCTTTATGCTGACGATATAGTCCTGTGATTAGCCATATTCCTGTAGGACTGCAACACCTTTTAAACATTACGCAGGACTATTCTAAAACAATTGGCCTAACAATAAACTTGGAAAAAACTAGAACTATGACGATCAGCAAAAGAAGGAGAAAACCTGCAGCTTGGTTCTGGGGCAAGACCCGAATTGAAGGCACACTGGAATATAAATACCTTGGCGTGAAGATAGATAAAGGCGGGCGATTAACAGCACATAAAGCACCGCATCGGATATAAAGGTCTTGCCTTGGCAATCTCTCTAAACGCACTAAATAATACATTAAATGGTCCATCAATTCTGCCCTTGATGCTAGTGGCACATGCTAAGATTCTGCCAACAATTACCTATGGCAGCGAGGCGCAGAGAGGAAGAGACGCTAATACACTGAACACTACAGTCACAGCTTCTTACAGGGTTATGTTTGGTCTGCCCAAATATACTTCACATGCGCAAATTAGGCTAGAGTTTGGTATACAAAAATAGTCCTTGGCAAGAAAAGGGGAGTATATTATCACACAATCCACAGAAGGAACACTAAATGTATACCTCTGGAAGGATTTACAACAACAAACCGCCTCACCGGCTGCTAAATATCTCAAAAGCAGCCTGCACAATTTGGGTCTGAATCTGCTCTGGAATACCCCCACAGATACTGTCCATTAAAAAAATTGGTCTGGAAGACGGTCAGATATCTTTCATGGATTGAAGACAAGGCATCTCTCGAGAAGGGCACACGAATGGATGACCCTGAATACTTACAGGACGCCAGCTGCTCAAATGTATTTTGATTTGGGCTATGCTAAAGTCACAAAAATTACGTTTTTGAAGCACAGACTTGGTCTGTTACCCTGTATACAGCACTTCCCGCATTGGCTAAAGGAAAAAGCTGAGTAAAGACAACAGCGGTCCTATGCAAGGAGGGATATAGTCAATAGTTACTTCTTTAGTACCGAGTACGTGCCGCTCTTTCTTTGCCGAAGTAGAAGTCCCTGTGCGTTACATGCATGTTATGCACGCCTTAGGACACGCACCCATCGCTACTGCAGGATCTCGCCAAAACTCTGGTGTTTAGCACACCGCCTGGGCACCAACTAGGCACACGGCAGTATAAAGGTCATTATTCTCTGTCAGGCACAATAAGAAAAAAACACGGACGTTGAATGAATGCATTAGCTTTAAAGCAAAGTTTTTAAATTCTTTACTTCACTTCTCTTGCACAAAGCCTTGTTATAGGCCCTTAAGGCAACACTGAATGTCACTTATGTTTAAATTACAAATGTAAGTGTGTAGCGATAACTAAAATGTGTCCTCTCTTGGACAAACTTCCTTATTTTTCTCCCCCCTTTCCTTTAGGCTATCATGGCTAGGAATGATTAGGCTTTACTCAGTCCTGATGATGATCCCTGTAACTATGTAATGGGATCGAAACGCCGTCGACAACTTCTACACCATATACTCTGTTGTGTATCTGTTACTATATTTCAAGTAATGGTGTAAATGTGAAATCTGTTATTGCTATATGCACAGAAAACAATAGCTTTTGCCTCAACACCTTTCTTTACCTTCTATCCACTCCGCTAACCATGACCATTTGTAAACGTGCCCATCTCCAAGAAATTGTTGAAGGTATCTCCTAATATTGTGGTTCTAAATTAAATATTAGACCTCTGCCCGGCTGGGCAAGTCAATTTACAATATAGTTCCCATTGTGTCTATATTTACCTATTGACTATATCCCTCCTTGCATAGGACCGCTGTTGTCTTTACTCATATGTTCCCCGAGGTCCTGTGCTGACTCGATTGGGTGCCCTTGTTGTTTTTTATAAAGGGAAAAAGCTGGCACAATCTGCCGTTAATGTGGCTCAGCGCCAGAAGATCTGCTGCACCTGCTATGCACATGTAAAGATCTCTCACATGCACGGAAACAACTATTGAAATGTCATTTCAATCAGAGGTGTTCGTACAAGGAGACAAGCAGTGCTGGCTTGTTTTGCACCTAATGGCCCACAACTGAACTGCTGTCTAGTAAAGTTCTTGAGGGTATGTGAAAAGAAAATGCCAGCACATCAGCAATAAACTATTCTAGTCACCTGGAACAAGTGCAATGTTAGTACGGAGGATCTAAGAGGATGTTTCCCATTTATTCATTTAAATCTCAACAGTAATGCACTTTACTACAGTCTAAAGTACTTTGTTCACTTTTATTGAAGCAGTAGTGAAGGGAATAAATGGACTGGAATTAAGTACCTTCAACCCAGAAAACTGGTAATAACTTGATTAGGAGAATTTCTCTGATATGAATTTGATTTAAAAAAATGTGTACTATGAGACCTTTTCATATAAAACTGTTTTAACTTGATGTTATTTTGTATTGCAATGTTTTAATTAACTATGCAAATAAAATGACTTACTTACTAAACCAGGGATCCCAAGGGAATTATTAACTCTAGCTCTTTCTTGCTCATCACTTTGAACTTGTAAACACTCAACAGATTATCGCATGAGCACATCTACACCTGCATATTTGCTTGCGCTAAAAAGCAGTGCACAAATATTTCCTAGGGGTACGATTTTGTGGCCTACTTCTGTAAATTCTTGTGAGTTCACAAAAGCCATAAATCTGCACTAATGCAAGGACATCTACCATGGGTGCAATTTATGACTTTCTTTGAGAATTGAGCCCCAAATTAGGTCTGAAGTTAACCCAGGCCTTTTTAGTTATTATTATTTAAAAACTATCTATCCATCCTTCTATTTGGCTTCCGCTCTTTCACAAGGAGCATATCTGCACACTAAGTAGTCTTGTTCAGTGCCAGGGACTACTGTTGCAATGTGTGCTTTTTAAGATCAAAAATATTCTTGTTTTCAATGTTTGTTATAATGGTGAGGGCCTGGTCTGCTCCCACAAAGTTTTGCAAAAATCATATTAAAACAAAACATACATTGACAACACTAAAAGGCTGACCACTAATATCTGACCTATTGATTTACAATGCTTTGTTATTTTCATGTTTCCCATTATCTTGCTGAAACTTGTTGCACTGGTTTTCCATTATGAATATTTTTTGGAATTACTAGCATGCATCAACACATTTTACTAAATGATGCTTCAAAGAAATGTTAGCTACTATTTCACTTTATTTTAACAAAATGTTTTTATTTTCCTAGTTACTTTTTTTGGTGATCATTTTATTTTGAAAGCGGAGGGCCATCAATCTTGCTTTCAAGCTGCATCTAATTAGAGTATTCTAGGAGCAATGTATGTAGCATCATATTGTTAAACTTTGCAAATGTGTGTACACATCTTTACACTGGAACACCTGTGAGTAGTAGTGCAGTCTGAACGTACAAAAGTTCCTTCGAGCGCTCACCCTAATAAGAAAGGCTTTGTATTAATGAACTATAAATACAAGTTCGAGCAAGAACCGCATTAACATATGGACACAAATATTACCTTAATTGCAGACAATAGCCTTCCCTAATCCATAATGTGGTACTGTAAACTGGCAGCCAAAGTGTTTGTGCTGCAGGGGGTTGGGCCTACTTGTTCCAAGGACAAAATAAAAACTTGCTGTCCTTGACCCCAAACAATATGTCCTGGGAGTCTGGCTGTAGGAATTCCATACCCCTATAAGAACACGAATTAAAGAGCTGATTACGGAAAACGAGCACTCGGAAGGACACAGCTTTAAACCAGCTGTGCTCCACCGGACAGGTAAACTACAGCTTGACAGCCTAAAACAAATAAAGCCAGCAAATAGAAAGAAAGCAAATGTGTGTTACAAAGCCAATTGTCAGCAATGGGCGGAGTGCATTAATTGGGAAGCTTTCAAAATGCCCACAAGAAGTCGTTAGCAAGCGAGACAGCTGCACTGTCTGGTAGGCTTCAACCGAAAAAGTGCCCACACACCAACAAGAACTTGGAAGCTCAGTTATTGTTCTAAGGCAAACAAATGATAAACTCTCACAAATACAATTTTTTATTGCTGAAAAAATGCATTTCTCAGAGTGTACAGGTAATGCAGCAAACTCTTAAAGTTGTTTTGTATTTCATAGAAATTTGGGAAGCCTGCAACAACTGCAACGCTTGCTGTTTCACAGTGTGACAAGTTTTCTTTTGTTGTTGATGTGATGTCTAATGAAGTTCATGATTCATAATTTGTGCACTTCAGGCTCTAATGCGTTTATGCATCTGGTGAGGTTTTCTGCCTAAGACTAAGTTTTTCAAGATATCCGACCGGTTTTGTGCAGATATGAGCTACTGGGCCCTAATTGCCAAGGTCCTGGGCTCTTCATCGGGATCAAGTACAACCCTTTCTGAGCTTTATTCTCATGGTAGTGAGGGCCAGAGGTTACAGGTTTCTCAGGGAGGTAGTGTGGGTCAGCACAATCTCAACCAACTGGCTCACTAACTTTAATGCCCAACCCATGGTTTTCTTTACACAGTAGTACGCAATACTAAACAATTCAGTTTACAAATACAGTGTGATACCCAGATCACTACTCCACTATGGGTGCTACACCTCATCCCTCCTGTCCTTACTTTTCCCACACTGGGGACTCTGTTGAATTGTCCCCATCATACTTAGATAGAAGCATGAATACCGCTCAGATGCAGATTATGTTTAAG
Organism: Lissotriton vulgaris; assembly: GCF_964263255.1. Taxonomy (NCBI): domain Eukaryota; kingdom Metazoa; phylum Chordata; class Amphibia; order Caudata; family Salamandridae; genus Lissotriton; species Lissotriton vulgaris. Next base: position 1,037,062,094 of record NC_141699.1, on the reverse strand, counting down.
TCAAATGTACACTTAGTTCACTGTTCTCAAAGTATTTAGTCCTTACACTTACCTCAGCGCAATTGCAGTGGCTCACGTGCATCCTCAGCAACTGCCTGCAGCAGTAATCTGGAACCGACAAAGGTCCAGTCTTGAACTAGAAACTTCTTCACCTTGAACAGTAGAACCTGCATCTCTTACCACACAGCAGTGATCAGAAAGAACTAATCAGCAGCCCCTTGGTAACAAAGCCTTCATGGGATTTTTAGAGAAAGCCCTGTCTCCTTCCTCCTCACTTTAGCATGTGGATTTCTGCCCTCCAGCGATAGGAATGCAGGAATAGCACTTCCGCTGTTTGTGGAAGCTGTCCTTATCCTCAGTCTTGTGCTACATTAAACGGGGCATCCAAAATGGATCCCAAAGCCTTCAGTAGTTGAACTCTTACACACCGCCCTGCTACCACCTATGTATTACTCACATACTATACTCACTCTGAACATACACTCAGTATGTCAGCATAAGGTTCTGGGTTTTTCATAACACTGGACCTTTATGCAAGAGGGGGTTGTTAGGCCACACTCTTACTGATCGAGATAAAAAGGTCTGATCCTCAGTTTATCACAAGACATGGTAAGCTGCTACCACAGCTTTATGTGCTAAACCCGGTACAAGGACAGTAGTCCTCTGCCTGCTATGAAAGCATGCTTGGTGTACACCCGTAAGTCACTGTACAAGTCCTGCATGGTCAAGTCAGACCTAGGCTTCTGCACACAAGTTAGATTAGTGTGAAGCCAGGGCCAAAATAATAGTCTGAATATCAGCAACGTATCTAGTTGGGCGGGAGTACTCTCCTGTATATCATACAGAGGACTCAAGATCATTTTCCGTCATAATATTGAGATGGAAGTTTTTTTGTGTGGAATTTTGCTGAAAATCCATTATGCTATAACTTTGTGCCCAAATAAAAAAACAATAATTACGTTTGAGTGAACAGAAGCATGATCCTGCTAAAATGTTATGGCAGGTTCTATATAGTGCTTAGATGATTATTCAGCCGCTTCAGTGTTCTGAAGAGGCGTGAGTGACGTGAAAAGGAGAGGGCTTGTGGGTTCGGCGCAGGGAGATTAAAATGTTTTGCCTGGAATCATTCAATATGCATTCAAATGCCAGAGATGGGATTAGGACCCAAGTCTCCACATTGTACAGTTAGCTTCTTAGCCACTAGCCTGTCGCCTTCAAGATACCATATCTGCATCGCTCTGTGGCTTTTGCTGTCTTGAAGGTCATTTAATATGTACCAGTGAATAATATTTATTTAAATGTAGTTCCAACATAGCACCTACTGACCCTTGTTTGCTAGCAGATGTGCAGGGTTAGAGTGGGAGGCTTTTTTGTTTATTGCTCGACTTAGTAGATGCTACATCATACTTGTATCGATGCAGGTACTAATTCCTCTTTTTCCCATTTCAGTAAGAAAGAGAGAAGAGTTGATAGCATTGAGGTGCAGCAGTTCATTGCAAGAAAAGCGGATCTCCTTTTTTCTCTTTCGTGGAAGCCAAACACAGCATCAGTAACAGAAAAGAATGAAGAGACAGAAGGTAAATAGCATAATTTGGTAAACCAATGCCGAAACAAACGTGTTTACTTGAAAGAAATACACATTTACCTCTTTGACAAGCCAAGAATACTACTATGATTTTTTCAAACATCGATTTAATTGCCCACTATTAAACCCCTCGTCTTTCAAGAAAATGTGAATGGAAAATTCCACTTGAATCACTGATGTTTCGTGCAACATCTATTTTAAACGGTTCAGGAACATGACAAATAGACTTTTGTATGAAAACTACATGCAGTTTTTTTATTCTGATGATATTCTTCTAAAATTGATTCACATATTTGTGTCAGTGAGCGATGAATCAGTGTATGTTCTCTAATGGAAACCTATTTTAGGTACTAGTTCATCGCCTTGTAAGCTTACAATATTTTATCCTATTCATGGGTCATTTGTTACAGTTGTGTTCACTTTGTGAATGTCAAAGTGCTGTGAAGGTGCATGGCTTAATAAAGGACCACAGTTCTATGTGGTAGATGTTTTGTATTTACGCCTACTCTGTTTTAGCAAGCTTCGAGGAAGTGAAATTTGAGTCTGTCTGGTTGGATTTGAACTCATAACCTAAAGATCACTGCATATGGCTGTAGCAGGCATTCACCTCACTGAACCACTGTAAAGGTTCAAGAGGATTGCATTGCTGTTAGTGCATTTTATTTTAGCTTTCCTATACATACCTTTTCCAGGGGCTTTCTATGCAATGTTCAGTGCATCCCAGCGAAAGCAGAGAAGAGGTCAACTGTCTGAACTTGACCTTGGCCCTTGCATCAGTTTCTTTATGCAATGAGGGTCTTCTCCTGCAACTGAATAGTAGATGCTACTTTCAATGGGCCATGTGCAACTCACTGCATACGTTTTCCTGTCCAGCATCATATTTCAACATCAGCCACTAGATATAGAAATGATCTGTCTACTCTTCATAGTTATCTCTGCTACCATGCCAATTTGTCCACCTTTCCCTGAATATCGGAGTTTGTATTTTAATATAGTGACTGAAATGCACTCTAGCCTTCCAAGTTTACATCCCAATTTGTTTGCCTGTATGTTTACTTTCTCAATGTGAAGCTAACTTTAAACTAGTCGTGAAGAAATGTCAATGTTTTCCCCCAAATTTTGTCATAGAATGCTTTTTGTTTGAGAATTTTTGGAAACCTGCATGCAGCTGATAATTGTTTGTTTTTAATTGCAGCTTACTACGCTGTAATGCCTCCCTTGGAGCAGTTCATGGATGTACCCAGCAGAAAGAAACGGGAGATGTTTTTCCGAGATGTTGAACGTGGGGATGTTGTGATTGGAAGGATCAGTTCCATTCGTGAATTTGGATTTTTCATTGTATTGAGCTGCCTGGGTAGTGGAATTCTAAGAGATGTCTTGCCACTAGAAATATCTGTAAGTACCATTTTCCCATGGTCAACCTAGTAGGCCAAATGAAGAGGCCATATTTTGTAGCAGTTTAAAGTAATTTACTGACCTGAGCAGATGAAACCCATCAAATGTATCCAAGATTCAATGGTGGCTGCACTCTAAAGCTAGAGCAGATGTGTTCGGTGCTAACGACTGGGAACAGTGTGACATAATAATAGTATATATAATCGGGAAGGCTTTTCGTTGTTTTGAAATGGAATCGTAAATTGATTTTTGCTTTATTTCAGTGCCATTTCGCGTAGAGCAGCAATGTTGAAAGCAGGGCAGCCCTTTCCTTATAAGTTGCATATTCATTTCAAACTGTGTCTGTCTTACTTCATAGAGCTGATGCGAGTCAGAGTATTTGGTAGCCTGCCTGCCTTAGTATCTTGTACAGTGATTTAAATTGTTAAAAACAAAAGTGCTTATAGATCAGTACATTTACAAAAATTGTCAGAGCATAAAGTTATTTGGGAAACTTAGATCTACGAATTAGCTAATTTTCAATTCTTTTGAAATCTGTTAAGAAAATTGTTTATGTAAGCCAGTTTTAGCTTAGCATTTTCTTGCTATGCAATTTCCAACTCCTAATATCTTCAACATGTAGTTGAATATTATCCTTGAGGTTCCACTGTGAAACTCACTCAGTTCTTGTACAGTGGCAGTGAGACTGGAATGATACGTTAAAAATGTTGAGTATTAAGGCTCCAGTAACTCGCCACTGCAACACTGTCATTTCTCCATGGGTCATTTATCATGGCCAGTAGTTTCTTTTTAGTACATGAACATTATTGGTTCGAGAAGCAGTGATGTAAGAGCAAAAAACCTATCTGTATTAATGTAATTGGTTAAGCCTTAACAACAATGCTGCTTGATCTTTTTCTAAACCCATCAATGACTGTTTAAGTACGTGTAGAAAAATAAATTAGTAGGGGGAAGTAAGCTTTTTATCCTCTATGGGGGCCGTAACCTGAAGTTATGACTGATCCTGCAGGATCCTTGAATTTGTGTATAGTTATTCAAACCCTGCAACGTTTGCATCACAATGTCCCTTCAACACAACAGTACTTATTTAAAATTGACATGTATTTTCTTGTAAATATTCGTAACTTTTTTATGGTTTCCTTGTACTTCCAGTGGATTTGGACATTTGTTCTCAAATTGAGAAAGATGCTCCTTATAGTAGAGTGCTCTTCAAGTGTCCTTTTACTGCTAACCCTTCAGTTATGACTTAATTAGCTCTGCCCTAAAGTGTTTGCTTTGATGGTGCCTTTTATGGGGATTAGTTCCACTAGTTGACAAACGGAGAACAGTGGTGGTTTCCCTTTTAATTAATCAGTAGATTTGTAGAGTGCTTCTTGTTACTCGTGAGGGTATCCAGGCGCTGGCAGGGTCCTGTTGATTAGCCGAATAACCAAGTCTTCAGACACTTTCAGAACTCTGGAAGAGATGGAGGCGAGCTGGAGATGAAAGGGTAGCTCATTCAATGAGCAACCTTTGCATCTGAAGAGGGGTATGAGGGTTAGAGAAAGGGAAGTCGCGTGGTGTGGAGGTGTCTGGTGGGCTGATGAAAGTTCAGGTGGTGGTTCAAGTAGGTGGGCCCACAGTTGTGTAGGGTCTTGTTTGCATGTGTCAAGAGCTTGAACTGGCATCTTTTCTGTACAGGGAACCAGTGGAGTTCCCTCAGTTAGGAGGTGATGTGGGTTTGTCTAGGGAGAACCAGGACGGGTCTGGCTGCAGCATTCTGCATGGTATGTAGTCGTCAGAGTGGGTGTGCTGCGATACTTGTGTAGAGAGTGTTGCCGTATTCCAGTCTGCTTAGTGCTAGTAAAAATAGTTTACTCAATAAGCCAACAGTTACTGTGACTGGTTATTAACCAGTTGTAAGGTACACCTAATTATTTTTGTCGCGGTCAGGCACAAGGTTGTATCTAGTTGGTGATAACCCAACAGAATTGAGGCTATCTATCCTGTCTGAACAACTCTGAGCCTAACTTGTATACTACTGGTAGTCAATTTGCACAGTGGCTAGCAAGTTTGCAGTGAACCGTTCTGCAAATGAGAACAAGTTCATTTAACAAAACAACACTATAACTTATCAGTTTCCGCAAGACAGGAATCAATTTCTACGCTCCTAATCAGATGTGATGCATTCTTCTGTTTCGTTTTTTCAAATTGTCAGTATTTTATTGGTGCAAGAGATTGGGTTATTAGTTAAGGGGTGCGACTACCCACCTTAAGTCGGCATCATCCTTAGTCGGGATGAATCATTAAAGACACTGAATTAACCTGAACTCCAATCCATGGTAGCTATGACACAGAGCAGCCAGGCTTAATTCAGAGGTAATGTGTAAAGCATTTATGCAGTGCCAAAGCACTAATAAAGTTGAAAGACCATGCAGTAAACATTCCAAACCAGTTGAGTAAATTAGAGTAAATTGTAATTGACAACAAAAATCCATCCATGGGACCCAGAGATAGGAATTGTTAATGTTTGAAATAAAAATAAGTGTCAAAAACCAAGTGATAGCTGTAGACCGGGACCTAAGTGTGATGGAGCGAGAGTTGGATATAGCTACTAGATTCCACCTGGTTGGGGCCGTTACCATGGGACTTGGTCTCAAAAATGGAAGTCTATAATCTTCAGCTGGGCAAAGCAGCAGACTGTAGCTGAGCGGGATTCCAAGACGTCATGCAGCTGTTAGATGACGTCCAAGTGAAGCTTTTAATGTTTGGTGGGGAAGCTCAGAGTGTGAGAAATTAGAGTTTCATGCCGAGGAAAAGTCCTTTGCCAGCCGGATACTTTTGGTGCCTTCGCCTGGTCAAGATTTCTTTGTTTGCACTTACTGCCAGATGTACAAAATTAGGATTTGCGATTTCCAGACTGCGATTCTTACCGAATCGCAATTCCCAATATACTAAAGACTTTTTTTTTTTTAAGCATAGTGATTCCTAGAGGGGACACAGATTGAACTTCTTAATGAATATTGAGGTAGGTCGCATTTTGTGACCCACTATGAATCACATGGACAAGAAACACAGTTGAAAACAATACAATCAATACAAATGAATGAAATGGTTATTTTAATCATTGGTTATAATAAATCATATATAAATAAACTTTTATAAAAAAAACGTATTTTGTTATGGCGAAGTGGGTGTGTAGTGAGAAATGTGCGTGGAAGCTCATCAAAGTTATACATGCATGTGAACAAATTCAGTGGTCCAAGTTGTGTATCTTAAAAACAAAAACCGCACAGCCCATTTATACAACATCTAATCTATCAAGGGTCCATAGTAGTAGTCGGCGTTTCGATGTCTCAACAAGATGGAGGTGGGGGCGGGGGATAGTTCATCATCAGGACTCATAAGACAAAGAGGAAGCAAAAAAAAAACAGTACGAGCTCTGAAAAAGAGAAAATAAACATAGTTCAGAACCGATAGTCTTGCGTGTGAGGTGTAAGCCCTTAATATATAGTGTGAGAAAGTCGTCCGTCCCTAAAATAAGAGCTCAAGATATAGCCGTAGGCTGCTCAAAAATTGCAGCAGTGGAGAGAACAACCCGTACCTGAATCCTGGTGGGTCAGATGAACAGGTAATAATATTGTAACGGTGATGTCTATCCCACTGGAGTATGGCTGAAAGAGACCATGATAAAAAAGGAGGGATAAGGTCTTCAAGTGCTCTGAGGGAAGATGTGTGAATAAAAAAACTGCATATAATAAAAAAAATTGCAAAATACTGGGGCCCCCTGACACTGATGCGAAGTACACCTAGACAGGGAAAATACATTAATGTAAATACTTAAGGGCTACTTCAAATTGTTACTTATCTCAAACCATTATGAGTGGAAGAACAATAGTGACACTACAGAATTAGGAAAATGTAAAAAAAAAAGGTTTATTAAATATATCTATCTGTTTTTTTAAAGTCATTATAAAAAACGTGTTTAAATTGGGAAAAAATTGATATAGAGGCTAACACATATATACAACATTCTTATAACATTCATTCACAAACACACATATACTACACACACGTAATCATATTGATATATATGATCTTTCCTTCAAACACGATATATAAAAGGGTTAGTCGGAAAACCTGGCCCGTGGGCGAGACACGTTCCTTCGAAAACCTGCCTGATATGGACTTAGGACATCAAACTCCTCCATCCAGGCCTCGAGGCGGTCTAGAATCAGCCTAGCAAAGAGTTTCTGTGAGACGTCTACTAGGCTGATCGGCCTATAGTTGGCTGGGAGCAGAGGTGATCCCTTCTTGAAGATCGGGACTATCTCTGCTCCCAGCCAAGTACTAGGGACTGCCATGCCCCGTAGGATTCCATTAAAAATCAGCGTTAAATATGGGGCCCATACCCTGGGTTCGTGTTTAAAAAGGTCACCGGGGACCTTGTCCAGCCCCGGGGCCTTCCCAGCAGGGAGTCCGATAATAGCGTCCATAATCTCCCTTCAGTAAACTCAAGGGCAGCAGTGACTGGGGCACAGTTAAGCTCTGTTCCACATATGGGGAGATTCCTCATAGAGCTATCCCCCTGATATAGTGTGTGAAAGTGGTCTTCCCAGATCTCTGCAGCAATGTTGGGTGTTGCTGCCCGCTCAGGTTCAGCCGAGCCCGTAGTTTTCGTTTTATATATCGCTGGCTAGACCCGGAGGTATCCGAGCGCTTTACATAAGGTTCCACAAAATTACATCAGTTACAAGTTACATCACTTACTGAAAAAAAAATTCATGAGCGTAGAAGACAAGATAAATGGAGCTTAGAAGGGAACCGGGTAGGGTAAAGGGGTAGGAGTGAAATAGGATGGAGAGACGAAGGAGAGTCTGCCCAAAGTCCTGCTGGGTAAGTGGTGGCCGAGGTGGAAGTCCACAACCCATCTCCTCTATAGCTATCAGGTAGCTCCACAGGGTATCAGCCAAATAGCTGGGTCTCAACCGGAAAACATTTAAAGAGCATAGGGGACGAGATAAAGGAGCATAGAGGGGGAAATGGGATAGGATAAAGGGGTAGGAGGGAGAATGCGACGGAGAGACAAAGAAAAGTCTGCCTAAAGTCCGGCTGGGTAGATGACGGCCAAGGGGGAAGTCAACTGCCCCATCTCCTCTTTAGCTATCAGGTAGCTCCACCGGGCATCGACCAGAAAGCTAGGTCTCCACGGTCAGAGGTAAGTTCATAGATTCAGTATCCTGATGGGTAGGCCCGCTGGGGGATCGGTTGGAGGTCTGGTCGATGTCGTTTTTTTTCCCAGAGTAGTAGCACAACGTGGTAGGGGCCACTGTGGCAGCCATCTTGGGATCAGGCAAGGGATTCTGGCCTTGGTTTAAAACTCAGACCTACCCCAGCGCCATGAGGCCGCCACCCACTACAGCGCAGTTCTTCCTCAGATGTAACCCCCAATGTCCCGCAATTCCAGCACACAGTGAAGGGTGGTTAGAGAATATGTTATCTCCACCAGGGCCTTTGAGTCCTCATAACTGGCGTGGGTTCTGTCTCTTACATCACCTCCTCATGGTACCATGTTGCCACGCTATCTTAAGGGTGAGAGGATCTTATGGGAGAAGGTTGTTTTATTGTGTGCTCATTGTTCGTTCCGCCCGTGATCCGATATACATGCCCGGGATTTACGCTGTGGGCGTTGCGTCGATATCAAGTGCCACAGTAACGGCTCATGGTCCTATGGGGTCGATCTGTGAGGTATTAACACAGGACTGATAGGCGAGCGCAAAGTGGATGTTGGTCGCTTATAACTCTCCTGCTGGATGCACCAGCTATGTTCAAGTCATGCAGCCACCTAAAAGTATTGCTGTCTGCTGCCATATGGTTTGTGAGACAAATTATCTATTATGCAGCGAGCAGATCGCAGGCAGACTGGTCCGATGGCGTCGGCGGCTTTATTTGGTGCTTTAGACCTCTTTGCTGGTCCTGGGAGCTGCTGGACTCTGCAGCGCCGCTTCGGTCTAATCAACGTCCCACTTCGCCATTTTGACTCAGTTGGGATGGTTGGAGCTGCGTGTGATTCGCTCGATTTTTCTCCTGATACAGCGTGTCTTTTCCCCACTCAGCCGCATCTGCTGCTAGCAGTTGTATTCCGATGCCGATATTTATGAAGTAGTTGCGTGCATTTTGACCAAATAAGCTATTTTTGGTTGGATTTGTGTTCCGGCCGGAGGAGCAGCACTAGGGAGCAGCCATTCTGCAGCGCCTGCAACCCATATATTAAACAAATGTTTGCTTTGTGACGTATAGGAGCTACGTATTCATATAAACATATATATATTGTTTTAAATCACTTATTTTGTCTTTTATGTAACCTTTTCTCAAACTGATTTTCTTGAAAAATAACATCTGATAATTATCATAGTGTATTACTATACTTACATCTAGATTGTTTTTAAAGTAAACATTTGTATAACGTATAGTGTTTGATTCTAGTGACCAAAGCTTTGCTTGCCATCTGCTTACTCCTCCTGACGAACATGCAAGTTAAACATTGAAGTGGAGGCATTCGCTAAGTGGTAGAATAATTCATACAGTGGCCAACAGCACCATGCAGGTAGATGAATACTGTTCTGGGCTAACCCAGAATGCAATTGACAAGCAGTAGCTGACCTAGAGCCCAGTCTTTTGGATGCAAAATGGTTTGCAGACCGCTAAAACTGTTAAGCAAGTTTCTCCATCAAAACAAAATGATATAAAGCCCTGATGCTTTCCTGCATTCCCGTATATTGCCTTTAAATGCTTTGTTTATAACCGTGTTGTGCAATCCACATTTTACCTCTGTGCTTCAATCTTTGAAATGTGTGGGGAACCTCAATAAAAATGTTGTATTTACCTGTATTCAAAATCACTAGGGTATGTATTTACGCCATAGGAAGAACTCCGATCTCAACATTGCAAAAATAATTTTGAATTGGCTAGTTCATAATCTTTTAATTTCTACATTTTTTTTTTATTTCTTTGCTTTGTAGGCCCTTTGTCCTTTGAGAGATGTGCCTTCTCTCAGTAGCCATGGTGATCCCTTGTCATATTATCAGACTGGAGATCTTATACAAGGTACTTTTCTGTTTTCTTTGTGAATGCTTCTTGACCCCTCCCCCCACCCCAATGTGCCCTCGTCCTCGCACCTGTGATTCTGTAGAATAAACAAGATCCTCATCCTAATCTTTTGATTCTTGAATTGTCTCGAGACGTTGGAGTCTTAGGGCCAGATGTATCAAAGGGTTTTGCCCATTCTGTGTCTATGGGGAAATGTGTTGATACATATGGCCCTTAGTACCTTAATGCTTTTTCTGGGTTTATTTTACAGCTGTAATAAAAGACATTGATCGATATCACGAGAAAATTACTGTGTCCCTGCAGAGCTCTGCTCTTCCTTCCCATCTGTCTTCTATGAAGTTGGGAGTTATTCCAGCAGAAGATCTGCCTGCGTATTACAAGTAAGATAATTGTGGATCCACAGGTGTGCCTTTTAATTTCTAAATTGATCAGGTTTGTAATCCTAAATGTTCGCAAATAAAATAAAAAGAAGTCTAAGTCCGTATATTTCAGCATCCAAAAAAGTAAGGGATGGACAATGCAAGTAAAGGATTGAAAGCAGCCTTTATGAATCGGTTTTTAGTTCAATAAATGTGATGCTCTAAGATTTAGACCCTGTATGGATACCACTGTGGAGAATGTGAATCTTTTTAACTTGGGCGATACTATGGATGAAACCTTCCCTAAAGAATTCTCTTCACCTACATTTGTGCAGTGAATGGACATGAGGAAATTCACGAAAGCACCCAGAAACTATTGTTTAGGCTGTCTTTTGGACTCTTTACAGCTGGCAGCCTCAGCCGACTCCATCTGGAGCAAAATCACCCTTGCTCTTCGGAAGACCTCTCCATCCTTGTAGTACTCTAGAGCGACTCCTGCAATGCTTTATGTGCCATCTAAATATAATACACTAAATATCGGAGAGAATGTAGCCTTACGGCTAGAGCGGTCGACCTAGAAGGGAACCTAGTTAGTGTCTCGTCAATGACGCTCAACATCCTGTGATTCTGGGCAAATCACTTAATCTCCCCATGGCTAACAAAAATGAATGTGTCCCAATGTAACAAAATGGTGCTCATGTAAAACCCTCTGATACCGGATGTCTCGGGTCTGGTTTGCGCTATATAAAACAAAAAATACTTGCACAGGAGATCCAGATGATTCAATGGAGTGTAATTGATGCCGGTCTTCAAAAACCGAAAGACACCATAAGCCGGTGGAGCCCCTGCTGAAAGTTCTTGTCTCAAACAAGCCATTATCTGAGCTTCAGCAATTCTCAATATATGTAGTTGCGTTGGATCCAAAAGGCAGGATAGTGAAAAACCAGGGTTTAGAATATAAAACATGAGCCTAAGATTGGAGTTGTCAACACCTGCTGTGGTTCTGGTCCCACCTTCGGAGTCCAGTCTTGTTACGAGATCAAAATGGTTATGTGAAGTGAATCATCATTACTAACACCCGCTAATTCAATAGAATGTAAGCAACTTGGAGAAGTCATTTTATCTTACTTGAATGCTGATAACGGGTGTGGAGACCTTATGCCTGATACTATTGCATGTTTATCGGCCTGTAATTGCAGAGTATTTCAAGGATGCTGAAGTCTCTGCAGCTCACTTGACTGATTACAGTCTGACAAACGCAAGCCCTGTCCTAGACCAGATGCCAAAATATGTTTTCCCCTTTCTTCCTTCTTCTGAAAGTGAGTAATAACTTTAAGTCTCCCTCTGTCTGAATCCCAGCTCCCTTCTTAAAGGGATGACTCCACAACTGCATTTTTGAAAAAAGCAGGCTTTATTATTTTTTTTGCATGCTAAGGCATCTCAACATTTTTTGCCAATTTGAGGATTCAGAGTGTAATCAGAACCCAATCGGAAAATATATTTGTACCCATATCAGCCTAGATTTGCAGTCTAGTCAAATAGTATTAATATGGCCTAAGCAACCCATTATCGTTTGAGAATTGTGAGAAAGCGCCATCTTTCTTGCATTGGTATGCCCCCACTTTTTTCTGACTGCTGATGTGCTTTGACTGTGTGTGCCCTGGGCTCCTGCCAACCAGGTACCCAGGGCCTGTGTTCCTTCCCTAAACTCTGTTGAAACTGAAACCCAGTTGGCATCTCTGGCCACCTGTCAGCCCCTAGTAAGTGGTACCCTAGGTACCCAGGGCATGGTGACCAGAGGAGACCCCTAAGGGCTGCAGCACTTATTGTGCCACCCTTGGGGGCCCTGTACCCTGGCACCCACAAACTGCCTTTGCAGGCTGAGTGCCTAAGTACAGAACTAAACAAAGAGTCTACATGGCACACATCCCTGTGTATTTACAACAAGGGGTGGTGAAGAACAGAGTCTCTGAATTAAGCAGAAAGCTCTCACCCAGTCAAGAGATCAGGGCTAGATCCAACACCGTTTTTTAGCTCCCTGCACCATCCCAGTTTCAGAACCTGGCTGTATGCAAATTAGTCTGTTCCTGTCCCAGTGCATGATGGGAACAGGGCAAACCAAACTACAAAAGCCAATTCTTACACTGGGAAGGAAACAAGCTCCCGGGGACCGGTTTCTGGCATTACAGCCGTCTTCGGCCCGGTTTGCTTGAATCCTGATGGTGCAATGAGCAAGGGTCTCACATCTGAGAATACCCTTCCACGCTTAGGGTGGACAAAAATATTTACAACAAGGGGTGGTGAAGAACAGAGTCTCTGAATTAAGCAGAAAGCTCTCACCCAGTCAAGAGATCAGGGCTAGATCCAACACCGTTTTTTAGCTCACTGCACCATCCCAGTTTCAGAACCTGGCTGTATGCAAATTAGTCTGTTCCTGTCCCAGTGCATGATGGGAACAGGGCAAACCAAACTACAAAAGCCAATTCTTACACTGGGAAGGAAACAAGCTCCCGGGGACCGGTTTCTGGCATTACAGCCGTCTTCGGCCCGGTTTGCTTGAATCCTGATGGTGCAATGAGCAAGGGTCTCACATCTGAGAATACCCTTCCACGCTTAGGGTGGACAAAAATATTTACAACAAGGGGTGGTGAAGAACAGAGTCTCTGAATTAAGCAGAAAGCTCTCACCCAGTCAAGAGATCAGGGCTAGATCCAACACTGTTTTTTAGCTCACTGCACCATCCCAGTTTCAGAACCTGGCTGTATGCAAATTAGTCTGTTCCTGTCCCAGTGCATGATGGGAACAGGGCAAACCAAACTACAAAAGCCAATTCTTACACTGGGAAGGAAACAAGCTCCCGGGGACCGGTTTCTGGCATTACAGCCGTCTTCGGCCCGGTTTGCTTGAATCCTGATGGTGCAATGAGCAAGGGTCTCACATCTGAGAATACCCTTCCACGCTTAGGGTGGACAAAAATATTTACAACAAGGGGTGGTGAAGAACAGAGTCTCTGAATTAAGCAGAAAGCTCTCACCCAGTCAAGAGATCAGGGCTAGATCCAACACCGTTTTTTAGCTCACTGCACCTTCCCAGTTTCAGAACCTGGCTGTATGCAAATTAGTCTGTTCCTGTCCCAGTGCATGATGGGAACAGGGCAAACCAAACTACAAAAGCCAATTCTTACACTGGGAAGGAAACAAGCTCCCGGGGACCGGTTTCTGGCATTACAGCCGTCTTCGGCCCGGTTTGCTTGAATCCTGATGGTGCAATGAGCAAGGGTCTCACATCTGAGAATACCCTTCCACGCTTAGGGTGGACAAAAATATTTACAACAAGGGGTGGTGAAGAACAGAGTCTCTGAATTAAGCAGAAAGCTCTCACCCAGTCAAGAGATCAGGGCTAGATCCAACACCGTTTTTTAGCTCACTGCACCATCCCAGTTTCAGAACCTGGCTGTATGCAAATTAGTCTGTTCCTGTCCCAGTGCATGATGGGAACAGGGCAAACCAAACTACAAAAGCCAATTCTTACACTGGGAAGGAAACAAGCTCCCGGGGACCGGTTTCTGGCATTACAGCCGTCTTCGGCCCGGTTTGCTTGAATCCTGATGGTGCAATGAGCAAGGGTCTCACATCTGAGAATACCCTTCCACGCTTAGGGTGGACAAAAATATTTACAACAAGGGGTGGTGAAGAACAGAGTCTCTGAATTAAGCAGAAAGCTCTCACCCAGTCAAGAGATCAGGGCTAGATCCAACACCGTTTTTTAGCTCACTGCACCATCCCAGTTTCAGAACCTGGCTGTATGCAAATTAGTCTGTTCCTGTCCCAGTGCATGATGGGAACAGGGCAAACCAAACTACAAAAGCCAATTCTTACACTGGGAAGGAAACAAGCTCCCGGGGACCGGTTTCTGGCATTACAGCCGTCTTCGGCCCGGTTTGCTTGAATCCTGATGGTGCAATGAGCAAGGGTCTCACATCTGAGAATACCCTTCCACGCTTAGGGTGGACAAAAATATTTACAACAAGGGGTGGTGAAGAACAGAGTCTCTGAATTAAGCAGAAAGCTCTCACCCAGTCAAGAGATCAGGGCTAGATCCAACACCGTTTTTTAGCTCACTGCACCATCCCAGTTTCAGAACCTGGCTGTATGCAAATTAGACTGTTCCTGTCCCAGTGCATGATGGGAACAGGGCAAACCAAACTACAAAAGCCAATTCTTACACTGGGAAGGAAACAAGCTCCCGGGGACCGGTTTCTGGCATTACAGCCGTCTTCGGCCCGGTTTGCTTGAATCCTGATGGTGCAATGAGCAAGGGTCTCACATCTGAGAATACCCTTCCACGCTTAGGGTGGACAAAAATATTTACAACAAGGGGTGGTGAAGAACAGAGTCTCTGAATTAAGCAGAAAGCTCTCACCCAGTCAAGAGATCAGGGCTAGATCCAACACCGTTTTTTAGCTCACTGCACCATCCCAGTTTCAGAACCTGGCTGTATGCAAATTAGTCTGTTCCTGTCCCAGTGCATGATGGGAACAGGGCAAACCAAACTAATCCTCACGAAGACGACAGCACAGACGAGAGCACGGAGGAGCAGGGAGGCCGTATTTTCTTCATAAGACTCACAGATTCCCTCTTCAATTGAACAAGAGAAGCTTTGTATTACCAATGATCATCAATTTTATAAAGTATTATGATGAACCTGAGATAACAACAGGTCCACATGAATCTAAGGAATTATCCCCATTATCAACGGTGGCCCCTCCGTGCACACAGAATATTTGATCATTTGCATTGAAGCTCCAGCAATAGTAAAATAGCTGAGAAGTCATTAACACAGTGGAAAATAAATGAAATGCTCTTCCCATTAGTAACACAGATACCAAGTCAATTGTTGTAAATGTCCTGAAGAAGGTGTGAAGATCATACAAAGCACCGAAACGCCGCGTCGACTGTTTCACTCTTGACTGTACATAGATCTACTGTATTACCACTGTTGGTGTTTTTTTTTTTTTTAATGGTTTTTAATATGTTTTAGATTGTAACCCTTTTCGGGAGGTGAATACATTTTACGCTTTATTTTTTGATAAATGTTGTTTGCTTAGTGTTATTGATCCTAAGTGATATGTTAATTGTCTACTTTGCCCTGCTTTTGTTATTCATTTGCCTTTGTTATTCATTTGCCTTTGGTATTTACTTGTCATAAGGTTAAGGAGAATCACCCTTATTTCCAACTTTAAACCCTACTTAGGAGATATGGTCTAGCATATCTAGTCAGCCACGTTAAAGACAGGGACTCCAACATCTTTTCTAACGTTAAGATCCCCCTCCCTGTCATATATTACAGGGGACCCTCCTTCTTTTTTGCAAAGGTGACTAGGTGAAGCACGACCCTGGGCTCCGGCCATCTTCAAGATGGGGAGCCCTGCCCAATCGCAGCTAAGCTCCTGCCCCCCTCCCACAGGAGAGGAGCAGGCTAGGGGGTGTACCCACCCCAGGACCGGGACCTATTGGTCCCTGCCCTTGCCCTACATGTAACTCCCCTAAATTCAGTATTTAGGGGCTCCCTGAACCTTCCTTCCTTAAATCCCGATAAGAAAAGAAGAAAGAAGATCAAGAAGAAGACCCGCCATGCAGCTGCTAACAGGACGACAACAACTGACTTGGCCCCAGCCCTACCGGCCTGTCGATCCTGGAACCTGCTCCTGCCTAATCCCGGCGACAGCAACCTTGGGCCTCCCAGAAGACCAGCCTGCCTTGACCCTCCTAAAGACTGGGACTCATCAGCAGAGGCTCTGCTGCAAACACCCCTGGTGCCAACCAGGCAGCTCCGGACCAGCCCACTCTCCACCCGCGAGCCCGACCCGTGCCAGAGTGATCCAAGACCACGAGGACGTCCCCCCGGCAACTGGGACCCGAAGTCCAGTGCCCAAAGACCCTCCTCGACGACCCTGACGACTCCTGCAGCCTCAGGACAAAGGACCCCTCCGACCGCGACCAGCAGGGGGTAAGTTCTCCCGACCTCAAAAGACACCCCTGCACCCGGCGCCCCACAGCCTCCTCTGCCCAACTCCTGGGTGCCTACCTATTCTCCAAGATCCCAACTTACCCCTCGAAGTGTTGGTCGCTCCAGAAGATCCTCCGTCCCGAGCCTGAAGCCTTTGTTCCCTTTTCAAGTTCCTCTTTGAATAACATTGAGAGCCCGATGGCTCAAAAGCACCCTGCACCCAGCCGCCCGAATGCCCCTGGCGGTGCAACCTGTACCCTATCCTACTTCTCCATTTTCCCTGAGCAAGTGACCAGGAGCCAAGCTCCCACAGCCAGGTGGCTTGTTATCCAGCAGCCACCAACTGGAGGCCCCCTGCACCCAGTTGGACGACATTGGGCCTAACTACATCTGCACCCGGCCGCCCCTGCGCTGCTGAGGGTGAACCAACTGTACCTACCTGACACTGGGGGACCCCTGAGTCTATGCCCAGAACCTTAACTTCACCAGACGAGTACTCCCCTGGAAACCGGTAACTCACTTACCTGCCATTGGATAACATTGACTGGTTTGACTCAAAAATCTTCCAAGTGTGAAGTTTTGAAAACTTAAAATATTCATGTAAAATCAACTGAATTCCGAAGTACTCACCTGGGATCAGGAGAGAAGCTAGTACTGTACCTTGTAGCCCAGTACTGTACCTTGTAGCCCAGTACTGAACCGCAAAAGTAATCCTAACCGAGTTTACTAGTAACCTGTATTTTCTCCATAGGAATCCATTGTCTGCTTTTCTATGAAATTTCTTCTGTCAACTTTTGAAAACTTGAAATATTTTTTAAAAATTATACGAAATACTGAAACGTAATTACTTACCTGTTTTAAGTTGAGACCCCAGTGCTGTATCTAGGAGCCCAGTACTGGATTACAAAAGTAACAAGATCATACTTTACCTGCAACCTTAATTTTATCCCCTTGGATAACATTGCCAGATTCGCCATGAAAAATTTCTAAGTGTGAACTTTTTAAATAGCTTTTTATTCCTTAAAAATCACTGCAATAACTAAAACGTTTTTACTAAACTGTTTCTAGCTTAGACCCCAAGACTGAATCTAGGATCCAGTCCTGGGATTACAAAAGTAATCTACTAAGTAATGACCTGCATTTAAGTAGAAAACCCCAATGAGCTCAATTCTAAATTGTGTTTAGAATTGTGTTGCCTACTGCAACCCCTGTACCTATTGCTATTACACAGTTTGTTGCCTTTCTGCAAAGTACTCACCTGAGATCACTCATATTGAGAAAAGGATATTTTTACACCTGTTGGTTCTAAACATACAACAACCATATCTGTTCTGTCCTTGTGTGTGAAAACCTTTGCTGACTAAGTGTGTACAACAAATGCTTTACACTGTCCTCTGGTACTGCCTTACTGCTCGACCAAGCTACCACTTTTGAGACTAAGGTCAGCCATGACTTTAACCTCTGTTATACCTCTGGGGTTTGTGGACTCTATACACACTGTACCTTACTTTGGTCCTGTATATATAGAGCCACTTTCTCACAAGAATCAGCAGCAATGAAGAACAGTAATAACACTTGTAGATTCTAAGGAAAGTTAGCGGGCATGGTTATATCGAAGCAAGATTTGAGATTGTGGATAGCTTTTTGAAAGGCTTCTCATATGCTGATTCAGATTAATATCTTTTGTACATTATAATGAAAATATTAAACCTATGGTCTTGGCAGATATTTCCAATGCTTATCCCTACATGTTCTAGGGTTGTCTGTGATTGCCTGTTGTAAATTAAATGGGATAAATTAATCAACTGGTGGGCAGGAAATGGCGGTTTTAGCATTCACTAACCTATGACTTGAAAATGCAGCTTGTCAACGATGGTTCTACACTCTTGAAATAAATCAACAATAACTGGCTGCAGGTAGGGCTTATATCCCAAATCATAGCTGTTAATTGAGTCATATTTAAGTTGCAAGCTGTAGGGAAGGTGGTTTTGGTACTGGTGATGACGACATGAGTAATTCAGTTCCTATACAAAGCTCCCATTGACATGAATGCATACACATCTGATAGTTTTAACTGGCCTCTCTGCTAGGATGCTGGCTTCAGGGAAATCAAAGCTTTGTGTTTTGAAAAAGACGCTAGATAATTGAAAATAACATTTTAATTGTATTTATTTTCTTTTTTGAGGCAAAGCATTGCTCTCTCCAGTAGTCCTTCACAGGAGTATGAAAAGGTTTTGCACCAATCCCTAGGATTTGCCAATCCATCAACGGTTGAGTTCCTTTTGGGGAGGCTAGGAATCAGTGAATCAAACCCACCATCTTTAATGAGAGGTCTACAAAGGTAAGGCCCTGCTGGTGATTTATATTGTGATGCCTTTGTTTACTGAAGAAACTAAGGCAGCTTGCACAACTGTTTTACGTGTTCTGTTTTGCAACAGCTACTATGGCTCTAGTTACTTTCAAATATTATGTGTATCGCTCAAGATGGCACATTATATGTTGTGCTAACACTACCGTGGATTGGGGGTCTAAAGGGAAATGTTTATAGACTTATTGGTGTACGTTCCCTCATTAATACTCAAAAACCACTATATACACCTACA
Organism: Lissotriton vulgaris; assembly: GCF_964263255.1. Taxonomy (NCBI): domain Eukaryota; kingdom Metazoa; phylum Chordata; class Amphibia; order Caudata; family Salamandridae; genus Lissotriton; species Lissotriton vulgaris. Next base: position 1,037,043,054 of record NC_141699.1, on the reverse strand, counting down.
GTCTCTCACATGTGTATGCAATGTTTGAAGAAAAGCCCATGTTTCTCTCTCAACTATCAAAATGTGTTGTAACACAGGTGAAGGCATCCCTTAAGGATAAGGCCCCTCACTCACCCGAAGGTGACATGCTTCATCATATGGGTCCTCCTTACCAGTGGGGAAAACCTAGTCACCACTGGGAGCTACTACTTCAAGATTTTAAGGAAGGAGCTCAGAGATGTTTTGAGTTTTCTATGGAGTAGGATGGTAATCCCATATGTGTGTTGTTAAGGTTGAGTGAGTTATATTGCAGCACTGTGTGAAGGAAGGGTGTGATTTAACTCCATGGCTGCTAAGGCAATTCCCCTCCTGTGCTGGGAATTGCTATTTTCTATTGTTTCATGACGAGCTGGGCTCGTCATCAGTGTTTGAGGAGGCTACACCATGACGAGCCCAGCTCGTCATCAGCTTGGAAGGGGTTAAAACTGCCTAGATAGACCACCAATAAACTTTATTCCTGTGTACTACCTGACAGGGTTAAAATGTAACAGCACAGTGGTATGGATATAAACCACTGTTAGTGATAGGTCGACATGTTTCAGCCTCTTGATCTAATTTCAGTATCGGCGGGTTTCTTCAGGACCAGATATTTATACAATGCTGCTGCAGTTAGTGTAAGATATGAAAAATAAATTTTAGAAGTAAATTTTAATACACCACCAGTATTCCTGCTAAATTCTATTGCTTGTGTCAGGCCATACTCTGGATATCCACAATTGTTGGATAACCCAGCATCACCTCTACCTGTCAGGTTGCTTAGGAGGGAGGCCCCGCGCTGTCCGTCGGTACCTCTTCGTGGAGCAGAGCTAACCCCGTTGGCTCTGCTCCACGAATGGTTGGATATGATTCAATTTAGTTACTTTCATCAGGTATACTACAGCCCTGATAGGCTGTGGAAAATGGGGAGTTCCCTAAATACTGAGTGTACATGCTGTGGCGATTCGGGTGGGACCTTCTTCCATCATATCAGGACAGGCCCTGTCCTTGCCAATTATTGCCAGAAAATACACAATACTCTAGCTGACATACTACAAATATCTAATGTCTTGGACTTAAGGGCGGCAGCACTTTTGGGGATTAAGAGGGGCGGGCTGACTCCTGAAGTCAAATTATATTGGCTTCCTTGTGGCCAGGCGAGACATTGCTAGATATTGGAGATCCACCAAGCCTCCACCCTTGCCTATTTGGTTCCGTGGCATGGACTATTCCGCAAAGAAGAGAAGGAGATCTACAAATGGAGAAGATGTGCAAGCACACATCAGAGAATATGGGACACCTGGGATACCAGAAATAAAGAAGTCTAAAAAGTCTGATCTTCTTTACCTGTGTGTCTTACTGCTTGTACTGTTAGTGATAGTTTGTATTTCTGGAAAGATACCTCTCTACTGTACTTGAGCTGCTGTTTTATGTTACAAACTGTTTCGCAACAGAGGAAAAAAGAAAAGGATTTGTAAAAATAAAATAAATAAAAAGTGAGTCAGGGTGGATTAGTTGATACACAAGTGTTCAGTACCTAGTGACTGAATATGTGCCTACACTCACCTTCTGTCAGTCATATTTAGTTATAAGCCAGGCCTATTGGCGTTCCCATTGATTGTTTAAAAGTGAACCCCAGCAAATAATAAATCCAGAGACATGAAGCCTGAGCCAGTGTTTTTCTAGTTGGCGTTCTTGCATCTTGACTGTGCTTTCCCATGGCTTCAATGCACTTGTTGTTAACCTGCATTTTGTACTAGACAACTTTCCCAAAACAGTGTGTATACAGCCCAATCTCACATAATGAAGTGCTTTATTTTAAAATCTGTGTCCCTGCAGCTCGCACCGAGTTTCTGCTCCTGGACTTGTAACATATGTGCTGAAACCTTTGTTCGGGGTCAGAGAAGAAGCACAAACGCTGATCTGAAAAGGTCAATTTAAGAAATGGGGGTTACCCAAATCTCCAAGGGGGTAGCATGGCATCAAGCGGGCAGGCCAAACTTCGAGGACATGTGAAGCATTCACGCAGTACCCACAGTCAACACACCAAGCACACCACAAAAGAGGCAGGACGCCAGTTTGAGTTGGAAAAAGATATGTAGTTTAGTAGTGTTTCCAACCTGCAAGGCAAAAGAATGCAAAACAGTAGTGTCACAACAGGACGCCAATTGGCGCCAGAGCCAAGTGAATAAAGGGGGGGTATTATTTACATAGGAAGTAGTCCATGCTGAAAGAAAAAAAGGATGGAATCAAAATGTCATTAGATCTGGAGCCAATCTGGCGGGGCCAACTCAGACTCTCATCCTAAAGGGAAGGCTGTAATTGCAAAAGTTCTGCATTAGCATAGTTATACATCATGCACATTAACACCAACCCAACCCCTGTTAGGGAAAGAAAACATTAGGGCATCACTGCATAACACGGACAGGAACACCTGTAATAAATCAGCCTGTCTGGCCCATCAATCTGGTACATAAACAAGGGCCTGGAATAACACATCAGGCCAACCCATTGACCAACCTAGGCGGAACATACTTCGCCCAGCATAAATATCAGGTAGGGGCCCTTCTCATAAATCAGGAACACCTGTCAGGAATCAACTAGGCTCCCTCTACCATCAAACTAGGGGTATCAACATCAGGGTGCAATTCAATGATCCCGGTAGCTTACCACCCTGGACATTCCACAAAGCCCGCCCCTTCAAGGAATGCAATAAAGAGGTGCTCAATTAGCATTTCCCCGAACCAGCACCTGCACAACATTTCATCAGTCATGAATCAACCAACAGGCAGGGAGCATCAGGTAAGTAGGCACCTTTCCTCAAGTATTTACAAGCACCAGGCTTCGAGCAACCTTTCTTTAGGCCAGGACAACCACTTCCTCATGACAGGGTACACATTCCCCTAATCAAGAAGAACATTTCCTTGGGCATTAGATGCGGACATCGGCACTAACTCATGGGTGGACAGAAGGTGAACCTGGGCGTCTGACCACTAAGCCTAACTCAGAGCATCTAGCCTGAAGACATGCTCGTTCTGTCCCAGTTCTAGGGGAGGGGGGCCAGTTCCTTCTCTCCAGGCCCTTACAGTTCCGCTTAGTCCCACCACAGGGTTAGTCCGGGCTACCACAGTGGTATCTGGGGCCAATGAGGCCCAACTACAAATGTCCAAGCTAAGGGGAGGGGGGGGGCGAGCACCGACCCTGTGCCCCGTTGCCCTCTTCACCCCACTCCCACACAGTTTTCCCAAGGCCCCACTCACCGGGCTCCTGATGCCTCTCCGGCATCCGTAGGGCTCTGGCTTCTCTTCCTCTGAGGCTCCTCTACGAAATGGCAGAGCTCCACCGGCACTCCAGGGCCCTGCAGCGTCACCTCCTCGCTTCCCTCCGGGGCTTCGCCACACCACCCCCTGTCTCGTGTTCCTTGGGGGCTCTCTACTTCAATGCCGGCCCCTCCTCTGGGGGGGGGGGGGCGCGGTCAGGGGGAGGCCTGCGCAGCTCTGGCGCTCTTCTCGTGCCTCCCTGCTGTCCTTCCTCACTTGCTCTGGTGTTGCAGGACTCACCTCTCCTCCGCGTCACCCGGGTCCCGCTCCCAAGGGCCCGGGGCTCCACTAGTCAGCAGGGCTGGTCGTCGCGGAGGGGCAGGCACCGACAGCGTGCCTCAGTGCCCCCTCCTCACTCACAGCGGCCTCTGCGGGCACTGACCGGCGCTTCTCCTGCTTCACCCGGGCCCCTCCTACCTCATGGGGACCCGGGGCTCCAAGATTGGCTGTAGGGCTCGCCTCCCAAAGGGAGCCCTGCAGATGTCGGGCAGCTCTCTAGGGGCCTCAGTACCTCGAGGCCCCTCCTCACCGGCTCTCCAGAGGTGATCTCGATGGTTTCACCCGGGTTCCCTCTTCCTCACGGGAACCCGGGGCTTTGCGGCGGCTTCCGCGGGCTTTCCAGGCCTCTTCCTGCTGCCCGGCGGGGCAACCAATTCGTGCGCGGCCCTTTCAGGGTGCGGCCGCGAAGGCCAATGGCTGCGCGGCAAGGGCGGGCTGGCTTCTCGGGCCTGGCCCGGCCCTCCCTTCACTTTGGCGGCCCTCTCCTCACTCCGGGGGCCGCCGCCGCGATACCCACAGCGGGGGTCTCCTCACAGGTTAGCGCGAATCGGCGCCAGCACTCCCCAGGTTGCGGCAGTGATGTCGGCAGTAACAAGGGGTAGGCTCCCTTTTATTAATTAATTATTCCCACATAAGCGCGTCCACACGCGGGGGGGGGGGGGGGTCTCCCGCAGCGCTATTAACTCCACAGAAAGGGCGCGAACACGCGGGGTAGGCTCCCGCCGCGCTATTCCCAGCACTCAATGTCAGCGCTTCTTAGGGGGAGCACATCAGGCCCTCAGAATACCGAGCTCGGGCAGTTTCCAGTAATAGCGCTTCTGGCAGCAACAGTCTTTGGACTCGCAGCGCTTGGGGGCAATGCAGCAGTTCTGCCAGCAACAGTTCCTATGGGCCTAATCTTCCCCATGTGGTCCTTCAAAGGGGACACAGCTTCTCAAAGGGGGTAGACAGTCCCTCTCCCCACCTACTGGGCGCTTCTTCCTCGCAGCGCTGGCGTAATTCCCGGTCCCTACAGTGTCTGGGACCTGGGTAGGGGCCCTCCCTTGTCAGGGGCCCAGGGGACAGCAGAGGGGGAGGTTTTAGGGGTGCAGGGCCCAGCTCACAGGCCCATGTGGCGGTAGCACCTCGCAGCAGGTCCCCTCTCTTTCTTGTCCCTGCGCTGACTGACTCTCTGGTGGCACTTCTCCCTACTTATACCCTCCTCCCTCACAGTGCCAGCACCTTCCGGAATGTTGGGGAAATCTGGTTCACACTGGCTCAAGGGGAGGGGTTGAGCACCCTGGGTGCCAGGCTTCCCTCCAAAAGCTAGGGGTGGCTGGGTAATATTAACTAGACCGCCAACCAAACGCAGTCAGGTGGCACTACCCAGGGCCATGGCATCCATTTTAAAATCACAGTACATTTTAGTCGGGTACATTTTTAAAATGGGGATTGTTTTCTGCACACCATTTAATAACATTTAATTTTACAATAGGGCAACTCTTACCACACATGGTCCATACATATTTAATACCATGGGGGAGACATTCAAAATAGGGGGGCAAAAAGCGAAAAATTTGGGGGGGAAACGGCCAAGTCCAACAGTCACTAATTAGCTTTACATGCGCTCAACGCAACTTAGCAATAAGGGAGTCAAATGAGTATGTTATAAATCATTGTTCCTCAGACCCATGTCTTAAACTTATGATTATTTTGCAGGAAAAACTTCAGTGAGGAAGACTATGCAGCCACAATCAGGAAGAAACAATCTGCTTCTTGGGCTTTAAAATGGTATGTACTCTTTGAATTAATTTCTTCAAAAATCCTAGTATAGACTCATTTGTGCAAGATTACAATAAAATAGTTTCTGACCAACAAGAACTAACTGATACGTCAAAGTAGAAGCCACAGGTAATGAAAGCAATAGCCGTTCACTCTGTTCTCATTTAAAATCAATTTATATGTAATAACATTGTTTATAAATGATAGCACATTTAATAACAGTTGCTTTAATCCGAATCTCAGTGCACAATACATGAGAAACATTTACAATAGGCAGCCATTCTTCTGTGCGCATTTTTTTGGGGGGGTTCTACCATATTCACATTTTGGGTTTACATTTTCTGTCTTGGCTTGATTAATCAACGTGTTTCTGTTTTCTGTTGTGGGTTGTTAAACATGCAGAATCCTAAAAGTGGGTGAGTGGATAGACTGCCTCGGTAGGGTAGACATGAACTGCATCCGGCCATCCTTCCAGGCTCTTACTTTAGTTTCAAGATACATTGAAGGTGGATGTTTTCTATGCTCTAAAAATTATCCTTGCCTTTAACTCTATGGGATGCGTAGAAAATGAATAATCTATAATCAGAGTGCAGCCAGTGTCCGCGTGATAATTCTGAGCGATTTGAATCAGCCTATAGGTGTCTGCAATGTTGGTTTCAAGCAGTGCAGATTGGACATGGATTCTTTTAAACTTGTATTGCGTTTATACCTTGTGGTTGTGCTCCTGTTTGTGGAAAGTAGAAGACTGTTCCTGCTCCAGAACACACTTCTTGTAGTGCATGTCTTTTAAAACCTAATAAAACCAGGCCTGACCTTCTCTTTGGAGTTTAACCTGATAAATAGTGCATCAGTGGCCTATAGACTCTCTCCATCACCAGCAGCTTTGTATGAGTGAAAATTATTGAAGAATCAGTCCCTGTGGAGAGTTGCGACCGATTGGGGTTGACCCATTGTTTTGTCTAAAAATGGCGGATTGACTGACCACAGCATGATCAGGACAGCTTCTTGATTCATTACTGCAACAACAAGAAAGCCACGCTACAGTGGCCAACTGAACACCTACGATAACTTTTGCATTATTAATTTCCTTTTCGTGCTTTCTCAGTGTAAAGGTCGGTGTGGATTATTTCAAGGTGGGCCGCCACGTTGATGCTATGAATGAATACAACAAAGCCCTGGAGATCGATGTCAAGAATGTTGAAGCTTTGGTAGCGCGTGGAGCACTGTAAGTACCTCCTTTAGATGCTGATTGGTAAACACAGTCTGCTTTGCTCATTTTCTTGCCTCCTCTTGATACATAGAGCATTAACGCTCTCTCGCTTTATCAACATTTTCTCATTGATATCTCTGCATCCACATTATACCACTTTGAATCAACTTATTGCACTTTATCCTGTTCACAGCCATATGGTTTTGTGAGGAACATTGATAAGTGTTTCATTTTGAGGTACTTGATTCTGTTACCAAATGTGGTTCGCTCCTGTAGAGATGTTATAGTATTGTGCTTCTAACAAAAGAGCATATATTTAGCCCGAAATAATATGCGAGGTGAACTTCTCATGCCCCTTACCCTGACAACATGTGCTTTCCAGAGCATGCAAAAGAAATTTCCCTTCTTTTCCACCTTTGCTATTAACAGTTTACAATCTTCCTTGCCTAATCCGTGCAGCTTTTGGACTGTGGTGGGGCATCCTAATAACTGCTCCCACCCAGGAGTGCTTCCTGTTACTGAATGAATGAATGAATGAATGAATGATATTTATTGTTGGTTACTGAAAACCATTACATAAAACCAGAAATACAAAAGTCATCACATTACAAAAGTTAAAAAAGGGAATTTAAAAAATCAGGTAAAATAATGACTCCAAGAATGCAAAGAGGCCAGGAAAAAGGTTCATGGGCCGGCTGAAGGCTCTGTGATCCGACCAGTAGAAGTCATCAGCATTGCCCGTGCTTGGAAGATAAACTTCCCAAAGGCAGCCATGTGCATAACTCTGGACAGGGTATAAAGGTAGAAAATCCCATCCTTTGCAGAGCGTAACCCAGAATGTCTAAGTAATGGCCTAAGATAAAGACTGCGGGGCAACCGCAGGGCAGGGCAACAGAAGAAAAGATGTGCCAATGACTCCTGTTTATAGCTGCAGAGCCTGCATTCCTGTGCTCCTGGGCTGGCCTTGCCACACGGGTAAAGTTCTTTAAGGGGCAATGGGTGTAATCTATAAGCCAAGATCTTATGAAGGGCTGCACTTCCCACTGCCTGCGTGAGATGCTGTTTAGGGGTGTGCAGGATGTGCGGGAAACACAGGGTCTCATGCAGGTCTTTTCTTCTCCTCAGGGACTCCAGATCCAGTTCCCGTGACCGCGCACGCACTTGTATTTTAATCGCGTTTTTGATTGTGGGGTATGTGACATATTCAGGATTCCAGGAGTCCATGGCGAGGTTGAGATGGGCCTTAGCCACTTCAAGGGAAGCCGACCAAGAATTCCCGGGCTCTATGAAAATGCATTTCAGGACCGCCTTTAGTGTGTTCTCTTGTGCCGCCATAGTTAGAAAATAATATTTGCTTAAGGCGGCCAGCTCTTCCAGGTTTTGCTGGTTGAGTGAGAACTCCAAGCGAACAAGGGTGTTTCTGGTGCAGCTTGGGAGGTGGAAAAGTTTCTTGTATGCCCTGCAATTAATTTTTTCTAGTTCATGGCTCAATTTACCCGGGAATGCCTGGAGGGCGTAGTTGAGTGCCGGCATGAGCTTGGCTTTAAGCACTCTGTTAATGGCCGTGGTAGACGGACTGTATAGGGAGGCTTGCAGCTTACAGATCGCGTAGGTGATGGATTTACCTTTGGCCTTGATTGACTTTAGATGGGCACTTGGGAGCCCCGACTCCTGAAAGCAAATGCCCAAGTAAATGTAGCGCTGTGTACTTTCCAGAAAAAGATTACCTAGCCTCCATTTCAAAGATTTTTTCCTTGGGTGATGCCCGAATATAATTACCTTTGATTTAGTTCGATTAGCTACAAGCCTATTTTTGTCGTTGTATAAGGCCAGTGCCGTCAGCGCCTTTTGCAGCCCCATTCTCGTGTGGTCCAAAAGGACCAGGTCATCCGCATATTGCATGAAGTGTATTTTGTGCCCGCCGATCTTTGGAGTGGCCAGGGCAGCGCCAGTCAAGGCCCTCTCCATGTCCGCAGTGTATAAGTTGAATAGTAATGGGGCTAGCACGCACCCTTGCTTTAGGCCTCTATCTGTGTAGATCTTAGCAGAAGCATGGTCCCTTGAGAGTTTGATACGCACCCAAGTTTTTTGATACAGGGACTGTATCGCTCTTAACAGCCCCGGATTGATGTTCCAGTGGACCAGCTTGTGCCACAGAATTGCGCGGTCGACCCCATCAAACGCCGCCGAGTAGTCAATAAAGCAGGCGAAGAGGGGAAGATTTTGCCTGTCCGTGCGCGATGCGCCAGGAAAGAGGGAGCAATGATGTTATCAACTGTGGTTGACCCAGGTCTGAATCCGGTTTGGCAGAATGGAAGAATGCCAGCTTCACTTGTCCAGTCTGTGAGGTCCCTCAAGATGGCGCTAGCATAAGCTTTACCCTCCATATCCAACAAGGCAATCCTGCGGTAATTGGCGGGTTCCGATTTTGGGCCTTTTTTGTGAATAGGCTGTAAAAGCGAGCCTCTACACGAATCTGGAACCTACCCCCGGAGCCAGCATTCGGAGTACAGTTGGGTCAGGTTTTTGGACCAAAAATCAATATTTGCCTTGAATAAATGCCCAGGAAGCCCATTGGCGCCCGGTGCGGCGTTTTGTCTCATATTTTTTAAGATTTTGGAAACCAACGATTTTTCCGGTGGGGCTGTCATCTCGATGGTAGGATCAAGGTAGTCTCCAGGAATGGGTGTTACATTTTGCATGTATGCTGGACCATCATTGGTATATAATGCCTTGACATGGGCGACACAAATGGAGGCTTCAAGGGCATTTTCTCTATGATTTGGGCCTCGTCCCATGTTGCATATGTAGTTCCAAAACTCCTGTGATTTTCCCGGGCTCAGCAACTCAAAGATAATTAGCCATTGTGATTCACAATGAGCTCGGTTTGCGGCCCACACCTTTTTTTGCATGACTTTTTTTGGCTTCTTGTAATTCCTTCTTGTTTTGTTCTGTCCTACTTTTGTGGAGCCGTTTACGTTCCTTGTTTAGTGTTTTAGCACTTTTTTTTTATTTCTATATTATGACCGTACTTAGGGGGAGGACACCTGTGCGACACACTATTCTGATTCCCACGAAGAACCGCCGCCAGAGTCTCTAATGTGGCATTCCAGCTTTCTATTGCGCCATTTTTCTGTGCACTCGATGGCCAACCTATCCACTGACTTGCCCAGCTATTAAATCTGGTTATGGTGGTTTGTTCCCATTTGATCCTTCTGGGCAGCTTTATCAATTCTTCTCCATCGGCCGCTCCGATGTATTCAAGCTTGCCGCTTCCCGTTACTGCGACAGTTGAAAAAATACGCTTTTTACACCCTTGCTATGTCACTATTCCATTGTCCCTTGGGCCCCATTAAAAATAGGCCTGTTAACCTCCCCACGACTATTGCCCCACCTCCCGCCCGACGCCTGCAGTTCTGCCCCGACTGTACCCCTGCAATTTGGCAGCCATGGCAGACAGCAAGCACATTCACTAACTCTTGTTACTGTACTTTCCATGGTCTCCGCAGTCCTTTGATTCTCACATCCCTATCTGCACCAAATATTTGACCAGAATACTAGAAATCGGAAGGAGTTGCACACACAGTGCTTTCTGTTAGCCCAACCACTTAATGGTAATGAATTTTGACTATCCTGTGGCTACAAGCTTTTAATAAAAATTCATCAGCCATTTATTTGTATACACTAGTATTGGAAACCTGCAAGTAGTATACCCCTGTTAACAAATTAGGAAATTGCCTACATTGACTCCCAGGACACCGAATTACATGTTTTTGGTTTGAACAAGTCATTTTCAATTTTGAAGGGGAAACATCTAAGCATGTTAGTGACTGGATAATCAATAAGTGATTGATGGCAGTTGGTTTAAGATGCTGGGTGGCTGTTAGCCATTTAGCTAGCTTAACGAGTGAAGCTGTTTGAGCTTCTTTCACAAGGGTTTGTGACCGAAGTTCAATTTGAGTGCACAAAAAACCTTTTGCTAGGATAAAATGTCAATCGTGAGTCCTAAAATCGCGTGGCAGATTTCTGTTAGGAAATGTTTCCACAATACTAAATTGATTTGAACTCGTGCCCAGTGAGAAGAGTAGATGAATTGCATGTAGACCATAAACCTACGACCAAAATTCATTTTTCCCGATAGCTGATGGAGGAATGACCATGAGATTGAGTCAAACACTTTTTCGAAATCCACTGAAACCAGTATGATAGGCTGTATTATTTTGTGAAGATTAGCCAAGGCCACCTGTGATCGCCTAAAACAATGTCTGGTCTCTCAGTGATATAAAGCCATTTTTGTCCAGCCCTATTAAGGACTACGTTATTTTTGAGAATCTAGAGGCCTGCACCTTAGCCATAATAATTGCCTCTGTTTTGATGACAGGAATAGATTGTAAGTGGCGCAGCAATTAATGATTTACCGGGTTTGGGGAATCACCACAATAGTGCCTCTCATAAATAATAGGGCCTTTAATTTTTGTGCAAGGCTTGCTGAAACATGCCCCCAGTGACTGTACGAGTTTACTGACATACCATTTATAGAATTATGAGTGAAAGCTTTTGGGCAAGTGGTTTTCCCAGGTGGCATTGATTATATTGCTACCAATATTTCTTCTTCAGATATCTGAAGCTCCAAAGCTTCTCTGTCCATCCCCTGAAGTGTGGCTGCAGGCATATCCTGTACTTTTGAATTCTCAGTTTTGACTTTGGGTGTTCTTTGATATAGTGTTATATAACTAGTGAAGGTCTCTGGAATGTCATCATTGCTAGTGGCAAAGCCTGTTACTGGGTCATGTATTTTAGCAATTACCCTGAGCTCCTCTCGTGATTGGTCAGCCAATATGTTAACGTACCCTTCTATCTCCATTGCCCTAGACGCTACCCATGACCTCTTGGCTATGTTGTAGCCTTTCTTCAAGGGACGGTCTCGCCTCCACCGATTTATCTCTGGTCCTCCCTATCTCTGCTCATACAGTATTGATTTTCTAGCTTAAGAATCAATGTCCCGCTGTAGGTGAAAGTATTTTGTCCTGGATCATTTCTTTTAAGGCAACAAAAAATGTTAAAACCGAGTGGACAGAGAATTTATTTAAATGAGGATATTCCGTTCTTTTTTTTCGGGTTCAGTCAGAAAAGTGCCCGTCTAACAACCTCCAGGAATTTGAGCGCTATTGGATGCTCTATAGATGTGCTTCCTGTATGAGGGTCATATTCAGTGCTTGTTGTCTGTTGCACTGTAATACAGCCCATCTTTTAATTTAATTATTCAGGCCATTGACGTCCCTAGAAATAGCTTTGAAAGCCATATGTAGTCTCGTAGTCCACTTTTTGTGTGTCCTCCTGCCATGTCCATCCAAGCTATACTGATTAAATTACTGATTTACCGTTGAATCATTAGTGTGGAAATCTTTGTACAAATAAATCTAAATTTTCTGTTTAAAACTGCTCATTGTTGCTACACAGATGTTGTATGTAAAAAAAGAGCATTGTGGGTCAGATTCTAGACAGCTCTCTACCACTGTGCAGTACTAGATTTCCCCCAGCTAGATAGATGGGGACTCCTCCTAGACTGCATAATTCTTTACAGGCCTTAAAATCTACTCGCCCACTCCCTATGGTGAGTTAGATTTTATCAGTGCAAGTTATTTCAGGGCCTACTGGCCCGTTCTGGCGCGTGAGCTTGAGCTGACAAATAAGTGTTCTGTTGATACAGAAAGTGAAAGAGCAATAAAGTTGCCTATAAACTTGTTTTTTACGTTGTCACATTTGCTTTGCGTTCAAAGACTGGGGCCAAATGTCAGCACTTGCATTTTTACAAGCTGCAGCTTATTTTATCCTGGAGATCGGGGCCTACTTTTCTTTCTCTGACTGCAAAGTTAGAACATTTTGTTATGTGATCTGTCTGGCAATTGGTGTGACACAACATTTAAAATGGCTTGTAAAATAAACAGTACAACTATTTCAAAATATATCCGCAGTTGGGGAAGCACATTTTTTTTGTAATTTAGAAGTGACGGAAACCAAGATTTTATTAGGATCAGACCAAATTCAGAATACTTTACTTAGTGATGGTCAAATGCTAAATATTTGCAGAAACTTGATTCCCAAACATTATTGTTAGTACGCCATATCGTTTTAGTAGTAAAACATGTCAGAGGAAAGTTTTGGGCCATTTTAATGGATGTGCTGACTTTAAATGACAGGACGCTACCACATCATGCTTTAGTAATATATTTTATTAAAAGTGGTAGTTTTTAAACATGAACTGAGAAACATTCCCGCCTCCACCCTGATGACAAAGCAGTTAGTTCATTAAGAGGCAGGTCGGCGATTTCTGTGTACCCTACTTGATTTATACTCTACATGGAGCAAAATGTTAGTCTTAAATCAAACAAAAGTTTATTTTTTTTGTATAGCAGCATTCTGAACTCGCTTTTTTGAAGGTGTTCTCAGATGTGATGATGAAGTAAAAGGCAGCTCAGTGAAATGCAGTATTTGCCCAGGATCACATCATTTGAAACCAGTTTATGGGTCAAGAGTATTAAAGTTAGGTCGAGTGGGTTCTAAAAGTCACTAGACTTGCAGTTACATTTTATGATTTTTCTAGGCTTGCTCAATTATAATTCTGTGTTGACTTTAAAGAAGACAAACAGACATTTTTAATCTCATAGCTTACTTTACAAATGAAAACCTTGAAATCTACTCTTTTGTATATGTTGTGTGTTTTTGCATGCGATAATTGTTACACTGCACCTGGCTCAACCTTCCGACCACCACTGAGCTAATCCCGGACTTATTGACAATGATACCCAGTAGAGTTATAGGGTTTTGGGTGCTCTTTGTTCTGTTTTGAACCAAGTACCCATCATCCTGTTTGGATTACAAGCAGTGTCACTTTTGAGTGTGCTAGGTGCTCCCTAAAAGTTTTAGAGCCTGGGGAAAAGACCCCAAAACGCTTGATTGGGTACCAAAGGTCACCACATAAAATAAGGTTGCTCTGAAAAGAAATTGAAGAATGTTTTAGTTCTGAATGAATTATCTGTCACCTGTAAAAGAGTTTAAAGTTAATTTTAAATATACTTCAACTCATTTTTTTTATGGCAAACTTACAATTGTTTTAATGCACATATTTTCACCGTTCTAGATATGCAACCAAGGGAAGCTTAAACAAAGCAATAGATGATTTTGAATCTGCTTTAGAGACCTGCCCAACCCATAGGAATGCAAGAAAATACCTCTGCCAAACTCTTGTGGAAAGAGGAGGACAGTAAGTAGTTTTGTTTTCTTCAAGGCTGATATATTACAGGTCAAAACAAAGTCATAACTTTGCTGTCCCCCATACCACAGAATCCTCTAAAACGTTGCTGATATTCTTCTAAATGGTACCTACAAAGAACATTCAGCAGGGAAACTGATAAATGCAAATTTACAACATGCTCAGAAGGGAAAGAACGCACTCAGTAGGTGAAGCCAGAATGGAAATCTGGAGGGTGGGAAGTGAGGTACTAAAAGTCACAAGTAAATATGCTGGGTGACGTTAGACAACATTACTTGGGTAGCATTCTTTGGGGAAGTGATAGCAGCAGGGAAGTTTGGTAGCAGGATTGTTTTATAGAGTATTGGGTTGGATGAGGGACTCCTCAGGACACTAGTTCCCAGAAGAACGAAATTGCACACCGACATTTTGTCTCAAGTATTTAATTGTACAATTTGACCTATGTAGTAATGAATTGTATCGCAAAATCTCCAGCTGTAGAATGACCTGCCTCATGAATGTTACTGAGGGAGGTTGTTATTGGAAACCCTTTGTAATTGGCTAAGATAATTGATATGGTGGCGTGCAGGAACAGTAGACCGCCATGCCTGTAATAATATTACACAAAAGCAAACTTTTTTTTAAGGCAACCAATGTTCCTTAAAGGAGCCGGTGCTGCTATTTTAAAAAAAATTAAACAAATTGGGAAAATATCGGGGGGAGCAGCAAAAGACACACTTTCATGCCCTGTCCTAATTGCGATTTGAGTATGGGTTTATTAAATACTAAACCTCAATTTTGGCTGTCATTTTGGTAATTGCAGGGTTTGCAGTTGCAAAATGGCTCTGTACATCCAGCCATATTTCTCTGATATGTCGCTGATTCTGGGCCCCACATCGAGCCCTATAGAGACCAAGAGAAAGGAGTAGGAGAAAGTTAAAAGACCTAGAACTCCATGGAAATGTCTTAGCTAAGCACACAACCTGCTGCTGAGAAGTGGCCCTATATGATAGGAATAGATTGGAGGTGCTAGTGGCTCAAACTTGATATTTCAAGACATCTCAACAGACTTTTTAGATCTTACCTAGGCAGCACTTGCGCTGTCTCTTCGAGACATGCTATATTCAGCATATGCAAAAACAACACTTGACTGCAGTACAATGTCATACATTCACCCCAGTACAGAGATCTGGGCCTAAATCCATAGTTTTTTTGCTCACCGTGCCATTCCAGTTTGAACCCAGCCATATGCAAATGAGTCTTGACCCTGTGCCCCATGGGAACAGTCCAGCCCAAACTGCCAAGCCAGGTCCTCCCGGAACTGGAAACAAGCATACAGTAAAGAGCTTCTTTGCCACGGTCAAAAAACTCACCAAGACTGCGGCTAAGCAGATATAAGGCAGTATAGGGCTTTGTAATAAACTGGGCCACTTTTTCACGGATAAAGTAAAGCTCATCTACGACTCGATCCCTATCCCCAACTATGACACGCGGACATTAAAAGATCCTCAGCCCGTTACAGGAAAACACTCCGAGCCAGTAAAAGCAGAGTTTCAGTTTTCCGCCCCTTCAGAGGATCAGGTTTTCCAACTCATACTAACCACTAAATCTGGGGGCCCCATGGGCCCGTGTCCTCCCAAAGTTCTGCACATGTTCCCAGATCTGCTCAGTAAGCAACTTCGACTGCTCCTCACCAGGATTATTGAGACTACCTGTTTTCCTAAGGTCTGGAAAGCCGCCTCCATCCTCCCACTCCTCAAAAAACCGAACCTTGACCCTTCGATCCCAGCTAACTACAGACCGATCTCGAGAATCTCCTGCCCGGCAAAAATTGTAGAAAAACACTTGAACTCCCAACTGTCTAAATTTATCAAGGACTCCCAGGCTCTCGACATATCACAACATGGGTTCCGGGAGGAACATGGGACCGAAGCAGCTCTGATTATGGCGGCGGAGGAGGTCAGGAGGATCTTGGACGCAGGTGGGAAGGCTGCCTTGATTTTGTTAGATCTGTCGGCAGCCTTCAACATCGTCAATCACAAGATACTCCTGTCCCATCTTAAAGAAATAGGGCTGCAGGCTTTCGCACATGCACTTTTGGCTTCTTTTCTGGGAGAAAGATCCTTTACGGTGCAGCTTGGGGAATTTTCTTCAAAATCATTCAAATCCCCCTGACGGGTCCCCCAGGGCTCCTCTCTTTAAGCCCCACCCCTTTTAATGTTTACACTGCCCCTTTACCAAACATTATCAGGGAACACGGTTTCCTTCCAATTTCCTACGCTGATGACACACAAATTGTGGTGGCCATATCCAACAACACTTCTGAGATGGCCAATAAATTCCGTCTCTTCTCGAATCAGGTCAGTCTCTGGATGCAAGCGAATTGCCTGAAATTAAACGGAGATAAGTCTGAGGTCATGCTGCTGGGGGCCGACCCCAACATCTGGTCACCAAATTGGTGGCCTGACGATTTAGGCAGCAGCCCATCACCTGTGCACACCGTAAGGAACCTTGGATTCATGTTCGACTTCAAACTCACGTTTAAGGCCCAAATTAATAATTCTGCTGCGTGCCCCACCCTCCCTGAATGTTTAAAATGGCTCCCACTGGCCACGAGCTCAGGGGCGCGCAACGCATGCTGAGAGTGGTAATATCCCTGATAAGATGACGGCAGCATGCACAGGAACCTATGAACTTTTTTCCCCTACTGAAGAGAGAAGAATCTCGAAGCACGTGTATAGGGATACGGGCACTGGCCATGAAAGTTGATAAACTTATCTGAAGCAAGCAACTTTGAAAACTATATTTACCATGATGCAATAAGGTAATCCCGTTGTGCATGTCTGCGGCGTACCCCACCCTCCCCAAATTAATAAACTTGCCTCCTCGGTCTGGTTCACGCTGAAGCTGATTCGAAAACTATTGCCATATATTTCACCTGACACATGTAAAACACTGGTAACTATGCTGGCTCTTTCCAAAATGGATTATGGGAACGCCTTGTATGCAGGGCTCCAAAAACAGCTACTTCTATAACTTCAGCGTCTGCAGAACGCTGCTGCCAGGCTGATACTGAAGATCCCCAGGTTTGAGCCGGTGGCCTCTAGACTGAGAAGTCTACACTGGCTACCGGTTGAGAAAATAATTTAAGTTAGCCTGCCTGGCATACAAAGCCTTGCATGGTTCAGGCCCGCATTTTCTGAAAACCAACATGGTACAGTATGAACTGCCTAGGACGTTAAGGTCCAGCAGTGCTAACCTCCTCAGGACTCCCAGATTTAAACAACTTAGATGGGGGGGGGAGAGGTTTCCTACTGCACTTAGTGATAACCTGGAATAAACTTCCTGCAGAATTTAATAAAACAGCCAATCTTTGCTAGCTTTCAGAAGGAGCCTAAAGACCTGGTTCTTCTCTGTTTAGCTCTGGCTCAGGTGTATGCACGACGCCTCCCCGCTCAGACAGTCTCAGTCATTTCCAGTGCCAAGATGCCCCTGGGCATTTGTGTGCTCTACAAATCCGATAATCATTCCAAATCAAATATGGACATGTCTGAACTGGTGTGGTGGAGTGAGCCAAAGAATGATGATGGATTAAATCCAGATCAGTTGACTGGGGGTGAGTTCTTGATTTGCTCAAGCGCTCCGTCCTTCATCCCCCTTTGGTATTGCTTTGTTCGCCCTAAGTTGGCAGGGTATGCCCAGACGTGGGTCCCTAGCTCACTTTGCCACTGGATTCAAGATAGCCTGGCTGATGAGGGGTATGAAGCCCGAAACCAGTCCCAGGAGGCTTGTTTCCAGTCCAGGGAAGACATGGCTTGGCAGTTCGGGCTGGACTGTTCCCATAAAGCACAGGGCCAGACTGATTTGCATATGGCCATGTCTGAGCTGGTGGAGTGAGCTAAAGAATAATGATGGATTAAACCCAGATCAATTGACTGAGGGTGAGCGTTTGTTTTGCTCGAGCGCGCCGTCCATCATCACCTTTGGTATAGCTGTATCCAGCATATGGGCATTAAACTCCACCTATGTTCCGCCCATACATTATTTTTGCTCCTGGCACTGTCTTTTAGAATTGTTTGTATTTCATTGGTCTGTTTCTTTAATAGTCCCACCTTCTCCCTCTTTAGTACCGCCTTCTCTTCAGGAGTATCCTCCCATAAGGACAGGTCCTCTTACATGTGACTTTAGTCAATGCGTTTTATTTTCACTTGCTCAGCACTCTTAACGACTTTTTCAACTTAGCTGGATTTGTAGGCACAGCAACCCCTTTCCCCACTGCATCTCCTCAACACGACCGTATTTACTTTATTAGCATTCGGGGCACGCCAAGACACATTTCCCTGACACATACTTATTTACTTCATTACTATTTTGCATTTCACCAACACAATATTATTTACATAATTAGCCAAGCCTGGGGCCTGCCGCTTTACCTTCACAGCATTTGTTGTTATCCTAAAAACAAAAATGCTCGCAAAATGCTTGTGCTCCTTTCTTAAGACACTGAATAATGGAATGTAAACATTAGGTATTAGGAAAGGGTGCAGTACCACAGGCTGTTACTATGCCATCCTTTCTTCCGCCTGTTGATACATTCTCTCTAAGCAGCCACTCTCTAACCCACATAGTGCCCACAATCTTTGAAGAATCACTAAGCCGTATGGTTCACCAAATAGCTTTGCCAGTGCTTCTTAGCAGTGTGACCCCCTCCAGTCCTTTAAATGGACTGGAGGCACAGACCAGCACATTACATTAGAGAATGCAGAGATTTATGCCTGCTGCATGGTATGTGAGAACACTGAAGACCGAAATATTGTGATCAAAAATATTCTGGTCAGTATATAAAAAGCTGAAGTATTCTGGAGGTAATTATATATAGTTAAGTATAGATTTACTGTATTTAACTTCTCATCCACATACCGTGTAGGTATACATTGTCAATGCACTCGTACTTGGAGTTCGTTTATTAAACCTATACTTACCTGTTTGCGTACTCCACTCACTTTTTAGGTCTCGTCAGGCGTTAGCAGCGCGCTTGCGCTGCTCTCTCCATGACGAGGGCCTTTTGGAATCAATACGGATTCCAAAACGTGCACGCGGAGAGACAGTAAAAGTGCACGCCGGAATTGGATGCTTTACTGGCGGCGTGACACTTGGGACTTTTTTCCGCCGCCAGTAAAGCATCCAGTCCCTGCTGTTATAAACATTGGGGATTGTGAGCAAGGGCCGCCTGGGTCGCACGTGTTTCTTATGTTGCATTCTCTGTCCCAGACTCCCCGTCTTCCTATCTTTTCTCCAACTCAGTTTTAGTTGTTTTTTTTTTCTTCATTTGTGCTGCCAGTCTCAGGGTAAAGTAAAGTAGTCCTTCGTCCGAAGTAGAACAACAGAGCTGGATAACGTGTGTGTGGGTGGGTGGGGGGTTTCTTTAGTCACTCAAGCTCCTTTCCGTGAGCCTTATTGACCGCCGAGCAGAGCTGATGGACGCACTAACACCTCGTGTCACTAAGGGATCATAGGGAAGGCTGGATTCGGGGCGAACATTGTCCACAGGCTGGGGGGTGTGGAGGCGCTGGCCCGCTGTCGGCCTGGATAACCCTCCGAACTTCACTTCACCTGATCACCGACGCTTGTAATAGACTTGAGCGGGCGGCTGGCCAAGAGGTGGAAGTGTTTTGTTTCGGTTACGTAACTGACCTTCCATTTTCTCCGTCTGATGCTGCTCTGCCATTCCTGCTGTAGTCTCTTCATCCCTCTCACACCTTCCCTCCATTTTAGCTAGAGGTGAGCGCGTCAGCAATTTAAAAGGAAGGGCCGAGCCACGGGTCGGCTTTGGCTCTCTGAGCACGCTCACGAGCGGGGCAATAAAACGAGTTGACATCAGAATCATGCAACAAAGTTCATGTTAGAATATGAAATGATGTCTTCAAACATGAAGTGAAAAATATTCTTACCCTAACATCAGTGCACTAAGAGGCAAGTCACTTGTCATATGTACCCTGTATGTCACCCAGATGCGTAAAATAGATGGCACAACTTTATACGCTATTCAATCAAACACAAGAGGTTGTGCCACAGTGCACATTCTGAACTCCCAATTTTGAAAGCGCTCTTCTGATAATGAAAAACAAGCATTGAAAATGAAATAGGTCTCACCTTTGATTAAGTTAAAGCCATTTGCTTTGCTAAGGGTATTGTATAGCAAAGCAAATGGCTTTAACGTAATGAAAGGCAAGACCTATTGCATTTTTAATGCTTGTTTTTCTTCAAACTTACTTGAGACAATAAAAACCAATGTCTTGTTGTTCTAAGTGTGAAGTAAAATGTTTGCTGGCTACTAGACTCCTGGTTTCTACTCCCTATTGCTATATTATTTAATGAGCCCCAATCCTCTGGTTTAGATGTTCTTTTGTTGAATACTGTCACCCCTTTTTGCTATGGTAGTGGTTGTATCTACAGCCTGCTTTTCCTATGCAGAATTGATGAGTAAGTTTCTAAAGGATTATTTGTTACTGGCCGGTGACATGAGAGGTACATCTTATGCATTTCCTGACACTATTTTAAAGGCAGTGACTTATGAAAAGAGTTGGAGCTACCAACTGTTGGCGACTAATTAATAGGGAATATTTTTTTCTTCTTGAGTCTTTTTCTTCTGCATTACTTGTACATATATGTACAATAATGAATCACTCTAAACAAAAGAGAGAGTGAGAAGAGACCGGAAAAACCATTCTTCCCTTATTTAATGTAGCCAACAAAAAGAACAAGCTTGCTACCATTCAATTCAACTGTCATTCATGTCATTAAACTGACATCTCAGAAAAAACCATTAGGTTTTTTAAAAGAAACCTCACCCACGAACTTAGTTGGTGGCATGCTTCATCATCCGGTTCCCACCTAAGATGCTGCGTGCATCTTAGGTGTGCTACGATGCCTGGGTACAGCGGAGCTGGTTTCTTTTTTGTGATGTGGTGAATTTGAGTGAGTTTTAAAACTACCTCCAGGTTATCCACACTTGAGGGATTTATTTTAATAGTGGATTTCTTGGGTAGGGTTAAACACAGTGGTCTCTCATATCCTGGTGTTTGGTCGACACGTTTCAGCTAATAATGCATGCTGATTTCTACAGGACCAAGTTGCTAGGGACAAGAGCCTATACAGTGAAAACACACTCAATAAGGCATGCGTGCATGAAGTGTTTTTTTCGTAACTTACAATTTTCACCCAACTTTTTGTAGTATTTGTGTTGCTGCTAATTAGGGCAAAATGTATCCAGAGCGAAGCAGCGTCTATAGTCACACTTTTATCAAGGTCGTCCGTCTCGCCTGCCATTGTACCTACTGCGGTCCTGCTCTGGATCCGGAATTTACGATTCCCGAGGCAGCAGTGTTGGGGTAGGTCTTCAGGTGGAGTCCACATCGACTTTCCTGCTAAATTAGCGTTTCCACTACTCCCACTAGAAGAAACAAAATTGGTGCCCTAATTGGGTCGGCTTCTCCTTTTACAGGAAAACAATGTCAAGGTATCTAATACTTCACCACATCTAGGTCATTTGTGATTGGAGATCATTTCATATAAACAGATACCAACCACTGTGTAGATTAGGAAAATGTTTTGTCCTGAAGAATTGCCAACTGATCATCATTGACTATCCAATTTCAAGAAACATGTTGACCTTTTACTAAAAGCTATCATAGATCATTGTCTGGTGATAGCCACCACGCTTTTAAACAGACAAGTAGACTCTCCTATTAAAAATCCCTTTTACAGGACTACTTAGTCTATTTTAACACACACTTTCCTTTATACATTCAATTTCACATACCACTCTACACAAAAGAGCCCAACACCCACACTTTACATACAGCTTTTGGAATAAAGATCTCTGACAAAGAGCCCCCTTGTGGGTGCCCATCTGGCATTGCAGCGCTGGCCCGTTGAGGAGCACTCCCTATGATGAAGCATGATACCCATCCGTGTGTGTGAGGGGCTCTCCCTCCCCTAGTGCCTGTCCGACCTCTTTCCCCCCCTCTCTTGGGAGGAACTGCATACTCTTGTTATAGAATTGATCGCAAAGGAGCATGTATGCTGAAACTATAAGCGCTCCTGGTCCGCCCCTTTTCTAGTGAGATGCTTCTTCTCTGAGATGTCAGTTAAATTACTTGAATGATAGTTGTATGCAAGCTTGTTCTTTTTTTGGGTACAGAATTGACTCACTACTTGTCAATTAATCTGGACTACATTTGTTTGTAAATATTCATATGTTGTGCTGGAGGAATCCATTTACATAGTTTGAGAGCTCAAATAAATTAGCGCATTTGACCTTTACAGAGTGTGTGGTTCCTTCATGTGGTGTTACTGGGTGACTGCTAGGGAGTTTTACACACTTGCAAATTTTCCAACATGCCCCCACCCACATTGTTCTGTTGCCCCATTGCTACATATAGGAAAGTCATCCTTTTAGCCCTGTTCACCATCATTTTTTGACTGATACTGGTGGTTACCGACTCTGAAAGTGCCTTAGGCTCTGCTAACCTTGCCCAGTGCTCTGTCCTTTAATGGCATATAGTAATTGGTATAATTCTAATTGGCACAGACAACCTACTTATAAGTCCCTGGTATATGGTAGGTCATATAGGTTTATAGACCCCCGTGCACTTAATCCACTTGTGTGTGCTCTGCTGTGGTGCCTGGTGTCATTTTAAAAACAGGTTCTTCCTTGCCAGCTGGTTTTAAATTAAAGCTCTGTCCCACTTAGACTTTGGAATTAAAAGTACTTCCAACGTCAATGACTACCTTTTTATTAAATATAAATCACCCCTAGGTTCGGCCCTGGGTGCCCCAAGGATAGAGTGCCTTGTTATGAAAAGTAGGTACAATATAAAACAACATGTTTTATATTCTCTAGTAAGGAAAAACAGCAGTCATTTTCCCATATTGAGGTGCTGCTAGCCCCATAGGCTTTATTAAACTTAACATCTACCTTTTCTTGGGAGCTAGCTAGCAATATCATTTAAAGTATCACAGTATTGGTATTGATAAATCCAAAAACTTGCCATGGCCGGATTTATGATAACTATTATAGGCAAGTAGTTTTATAACCTACTGTCTTGAAGTTACCTAAGTCAGTCCTTTAGCAGCCTTTTCTGCTTGGCTAGCCTTTGACAGCCTGAGCCAAGCTGCTCACTGAGTAGATGTGAAGAGGCGTGGGGCTGAAACAAGATAGTAATTTGGTGGTAGGAGATTGGCTTCCTGGAGAAGTCAGAGCGAGGAAAGGGTTGGAGTGTAAGGTGGACTTCAAAGGCAGGAGAACCGTTGTTACAGGACCCAGGCCAGCACCTACTTCCTTGATCCCCAGCCAGATTAGGCTAATTAGATTAGAGTGGCTGGAATGGGAGTGTAGAGTTACCCCTCTCGTTTTTGGTGTCCCCCCCCCCCCCCCCCCCCCCTTCTGCACCTCCCCCACCTTGACAGCCCAGAATGGAGTATACATTTGGGAGAGCTTTAAGAGCTCCTCAGAAGACTGCCTGGTCATGTTCGAGGTCTATTGGACCCTTGGACTGCACCACAGAAGGCTTACACTCAAAAGGTCCTGCTGCACTCTCAAGGCTACACAACGAAAGGACTGTCCCTGACTCAAAGGAAAAGGAGTGGACTCCCTGATCAGCAACAGGTACAACATAGCTGTAAGATGTCACCTGCAAGCCCAAAGAGGAGCATCCCAGCTCACTAGTTGCAACTGTATTTTTCCTGGACTGTGCAGGTGCTTTGTGGGAGATTGAGCCCTAGCCCCCAAGAGGCAATTCGGAGTCTCTGAACCCTTGACTGGTGCTGCTGAACACTTCTCTCCCCAAACAAAGCAACAAGGAACAAGATATAAAAATTTGGAAACTTTCTACCAAGTTTTGCTGAAAAGCTCCAGGAGGAGACCCACGCTGGTTTGTCCAGCTGAAAGTTCCGGAGCTCCTTGCGGTCAAAGTCTAGGACAAAGACTTCCCGAGGCATCACACTGCAGCAGGCCACATTCGTCAGTTCTAACTTTGGATCAGAGATGCCTGAGGACCCACCAACGAGCCCGCTGACGAGAGAAAAGCTCCAAGAAAAATATGAAGTCAACACTCAACTTATCTTACCCCGCAGTTGGCCTAAAACTTTCTTTAATCCTGAACCAGCGCAACCAGATAGCAGCAAGTGGCACTTTAAAGCTTTTTGGCACTAGAATGCAATTTTTTAAATTAAATCTTTAGTAATGCATATCTCTGATTCCGTACATTAGATGTTAATCGTTTTGGTGTCACTTTTAATATAAAAACGTTCTGTTTTTCTAAATTGGTGTTGGATTTTTATTGTGTTGTTGTAGGACTTGGCCCTTTTTGGCTAAACTACCTAAACTTTTTGCTTCCCTCCTAGACCTTTTTTCTGACATGGTGTTGCCAACTTAGATGCTTTGGACACTTTGCGACTGCTAAACAGTGTCAAAGTGCCAGTGTTCTCTGTATTAAGTGTATTGGTAATTCTTTGTCCATGATTGGTATGTTTTGCCTTACTTAGTGAAGTCCCTAGTAAAGTGCACTATGTGTACCAGGGCTGGTAATGCAACTGCTACTAGTGGGCCTGCTGCAATATTTGTGCAACCCACACAAGTAGCCTTAACAAGCATTTGCTATGCAATAGGTCTTGCATTTACGCAAGTTTGAGCTATTGGCATTGTAAATGAAAATGCTTTTTCTTTATGTTTTGGCGTTTCAAACATAAATAAAAGGCATTGTAATTTAAAATGCCAATAGCTTAAACTTGTGAGACCTATTGCATTACAAATGCTTGTCAAGCCACGTTTGCAACATTTGCTTACTGTTTTCAATGTATTATGTGGATGTCAAAATGCATATTTTAAGAAAAAAAAAAAACCCTGACAACACGTGCAGCTGGTTTATTACTTCCAATGAAAGGAAGACTCATTCTTCTGCTTTGCACTTACAATTGCTTATTTATTAACGCTAAGCACGTTAAATGACCTGCTGCAACCCACTGGCAAGAAAGCACCATGCACTGTTATAGTTAAGGAACTTAAACAAATACAATGAGAAGCATTATGGCAGATAAGCGCATTAACCCATTTCCAAGTGTGACAGGCTGCCGCCTAATGTTTGACCTGTATGCATGGGGTGCTGGAGATGTGATGCAATGAAAGCTTCAACACAGGCCAGTGAGGGGGGGGGGGGTCGGTATGGGTTTAGAGTGTTCCGAGGGTCGCATTCTCAATATTCATGACTGTAAAAATCCAAAGTGCAGAACCAGATCAACCAACCATTTTCCACTGGTTAAACGACCTGTGCTAACACACACTGGCAACTTTACGTTGAACACTATAGACGAGGAAGGTCACAGCAGCCGCTGCACACGCAAGGAGGAGTGTTGGGTAAGACATGCTTAGGTGGTTATAAAGAATCCCAGCACAGTGAGTGGCACCCATTATACTAAGAACAGCAAGACGTGGCAGCGCTCATGATGGCGAGTCACTTACCACTCCAGTTTAACACATAGAAAGCAAGACTACATTTAACCCCCAGTTTTTGTGGTCTTTTTGCCAAATTTTGCGGCCTAAAAAAACCAAGGGATAAATATGTAACATTAAAGAAAATACATTGGCTGGCTGTGTAGGGGGTCCTTAGTAAAAAACAATTTAAAAAAAATGCATCGCTCTGGTTGACTCGTTTTTGGCTGGGTTGAGCTGCATCCATGTAGAGCTACATCGTGAATTACTAATAATATTTATTTTATTTTTATTTGTGAAGTTTTATACAGCGCTGGCTAGACCCGGAGGTATCAGAGCCCTTTACATGAGGATCAGAGCGTTACAGTGAATATGGGCGCTCTTTCACTGTTGTATAGTAACGCAGTTTGTGGTTAGAGTGTATTTCCTGTGCAACTATATACTTAAACAGAAGTGGGGAATGTACACCAGGGTAATAATAGACCACATATTTTCCCATATTGTGATAAGCTTTTGTACCATCGCTCGAAGGAGAAAAAGAACTGTCGCGTCTCAACGGTTTCCTGGTGCAGTGCTCTCTTTGGTAGAAAACAGGAGGAGGAGGGGCTAGACATCCTACTGTCAGTAGGAAATAACACTAACTTCCTTGGGATCGATATTTTTAGGAATAATTGGGATCTCATACCAGTCTCTCAAACCAACGCTCGATCCCACCAAGCCTACGAACGTAAAGGCGAAAAACTCCACAGTCCCACGAACAGGAATCGAGTATCAAATGCAAAATGTAATGCCTCAAGGAGATGCGAGACCCCATTACCTCTTCTAAGACCAAAATGCCCGATTCGCCTGAGAAAAGAGGAGGGAGTGAGAATACCACACCGACCTGCCCAAAATAAAGCGCCCCGTTCAAATACCCACCTCTTTTGAAGCGCCTCACTCACCAAGAGAAGCGAACTCCCTTGCCTTCCCGCCTCTCAAAACAAGCACTGCTGTGACTGCGTATACAGGTTCATTAACAAATTCAAAAGAGCAATCGGCGAGGCTTTGTGTGCACCGAGGGTATAATAAAAATGATTACTAGCTGCGTGTGGAGCCTGGACGGGAGATGTCGGTGTGTTGCTGGGAGGCACGGGTCACATGAACGCAGTGACTGGGCTACTCAGGGGCCGGGACGTGCTGTTCCCAGGCTTTGTGTGCACCGAGAAGATAATAAAAACAAGCTTCGATCTATTGTCTTTATGGGGCCATGAGAAACACATGGCCCCATAAAGATAAGAAAGTGCTTTGTGATAGATGTAAAGCAGGAGAGCCAGTCCGGCTCGCAGGCCAAAGGGCGTCTACAGAAAGCCCTCATTTCTAATGGCAGGCAACCGTTTAGCATTAACGGTGACGCCAGGCAATGGAAATGTGGGCGGGGCTTCAAGCCCTCTACTGAAACTCCTCATCGACAATAAATCTCGCCGAGGCGAGCAGCGCTTTGCTTCTGCCACGCCACACGAGACCTAATAAGGGTACTCAGGGCTGCCATTGCAGGGCCTGCGCGCAGTTTGTTAAACTGCCATGTTCTGTCAAGTGCACACACTTGCCATACCTTACCCTTCCCTTTCCATGCACATCAGACACCCCTATGGTAGGTCTAGGGTACCCCCTGGGCAGAGTGCAGTGCATGTAAAAGGTAGGACATGTACTAAGGTGTGTGCCATGTCCTGACAGTGAAATAATCTCCATTTTCGTTTTTCACTGTTGAAAGGCCATCTTGCCCATAGGATAGAATGGGAAGGCTGTGTAATATGTTTTACAGCCTATCTTCCCAAAGGCTTAAGATGGAAAGGTGAAGTTTAGTATGCCTGAACTCACAATGTAATAACACATCTTTTTATGAAGGTGGTTTTTGCATTGTGTTCAGAAGCCACTCTTTTTTAATTGGCTGAGTTTTTGTGCCCTAACATTTCTGTGTGTCTCTGCCTGGCTATGGATTGACTGTCTGAATTTGAAAGCGATAGGATCTAGGGAATGTCTTGACCCAGGGGAGGAGGTGAGATAGCAACAGGCTGACCTGCATCTGGAGTGTGACGGGAGGAGAAGCCCTTAGAGGTGAAGAGGCCTAGGTTGCTGCTATAAAATAAATGGCTCATCTCCTGCTGAGTGATTGAGAATCCAGACCCACACTAATCAAAGGAAGAGAGGTGTCACTGGCAGGGCGGCACCCTGAACTGGTTTGAACAGGGGTCAGTGCCCCCTGAAACACAAAAACTTCAAAGACATTGAGGGGTATAACTATGAGAGCTTAAGACCCTGAACTTTGGAGAATGGCTTGATCAAGTGTGAACAAGACTGGAGCACTTCATTGTCAAGAGGACCCTTGCCAAGGAAGAAACAACTGAAGACTAGGACTGACCCTTGCTGTGTGTTCTAGGGCTGACCTGTAGTTTGCTGTTTTAACCAAAGAAAGGCTAAAGAGGCTTTGCTGTGTGCTGTGTTCCGAAGTAACTTATCCCCAAGGGCCTGAGGTGAGCTGGCTCCCTGATTGGAAACAAAGGAACACAAATCTTTCCAGGAGAGTCTCAGCGGCGCTGTGTGAGTGTGCCTTTTGCAGTCTGAGACCCTCGTAAGAAATGCCCTGTGATTGTGGGCGCCTGGATTCCAAGTGAATCTCAGCGACGCTGTGTGCATGTGCTTTCTGCAGCTGAGACCTTCAGGAGGAACGGCCCGTGATCATGCGCACTTCGAATCTAAGCAAGGATCAGCGACGCTGTGCTTGTGCTTTCTGCAGCCTGAACCCTGTTGTCAGGATTGTCCAGTGATCGCGTGCACCGGAATCCAAGTGAGTTTTATCGCTGCTGTGTGAGGGTGCGTTGTGCACCGGGAGACCTTCCTGAGGATTTGCCTTATCGTGTGCACCGGAATCCAAGTGAGTCTCATCGCAGCTGTGTGCGGGTGCGTTGTGCACCGGGAGACTTTTGTGAGGATTTGCTGTGTTATTCTGTGCACTGGAGTAAAGTGAGTCTCAGCAACGGTGTGTGCGTGAGCTTTGTGCACCGCGAGACCGGTGTGTGCAGTGCCCTGTGATCGTGCACCTAGAGTGAAGGAAGACTCGGTGACGCTGTATGCGTGGGCTTTGTGGCAACCTGAGTGAAGCAGCACGGACCGGCAGTCCCGGAGGAGCTGAGTTGCCGGCCAGAGCCGCCGTTGCCATGTCACAAAGCTGCATTGGAGGCCCAGGCTCTGGACAAGTGTCGACTCCTGGGGCAGGGTGCGGGCTCGGAGGGAGACGCTCTCTGCCTCTCTCTCGTGTTGGCAACGCAAACCTCTGCTTTGGCTCGTATCGCGGTCCTTATTGCCAAGGGAGTGGCGGTACAGGGGCCGGAATGCGAAGCTGCACTTTAGGTTTACATCGTACTGTGTCGGGGGCAACTGTGAGAGTCTAACTGAAGGTCCGAAGGAGAGGCCGCCTAAGGCCCGGTGATCAGGGACTGAGTGTACTACGTAGTATTCCATTTCTGCAGAAAGGAGTACCTGACTGATTTATTACACATTGCATAATTTCTGTATAACAAACTACCTAATTGTCGTATGACGCATTGCCTTGTTTTTGCATAACAAACTTCCTGATTAGCGTATTGCGCATTGCATTATTCCTGCATAACGAATTACCTGATTAGTGTATACACATTGCCTTATTTTCGCAGAACGACATATTTGGTGGTTTTATTACGCATTACATTATTTTACCTTGCAAAGCGCCTGGTTGTTGCGTTACGCATGACAGTATTTTTACATTGCAAAAGTGCCTGATTCTATCATTACGAACTGTATGACATATTAGCAGTGCAGGAGAATGTTTAGAAGTGCTCATTGACATCGCCAGAACTTACAAGGGCTGGCTGGCCTAACAACCGGCCAGGAGAAGTATTACACAACCTCATATGTTGGTTTTATATCATGTGGTCTTATCGTATATCTTTTTACATGAAGTTTATACTCTATTTATAAAACGCGTGTGGAGTCTATTTGTGGTATCATCATTGGGTTATTGTGAGTGTGGTTGCGAATACATTACACATTTGCCTCAAAGATAAGCCTGGCTGCTCGTGCCAAGCTACCGAGGGGTGAGCGGGGCTATCTAAGAAGGTGACCTTCCTTTCCCTGATGTTGGAACGAGGGTCCCTACTTGGCCTAAGGTACCTACCTCAGCCAACCAGGGATCCCGGGTCTAACAGTTGTGCTTTTCTTTTCTTATTTACTTTTATGGTAATATTAAATGCTTTGCCAAGTACCAAGTTCACCTAAGTTAAGCCTGATTGCTCATTTGCCACGCTACCAAGGGTTGAGCAAGGATTCATTTATTTAGCCTTGACTGGACATATTGGTGATTGTAGTATTATTACTAGATGGCAGTGAATACCCCCACCTACTAATAATCAACTTTCCTACACTACACAATTAGTAAACTTATCAATGTCTCAACGTTTCGAATCTTTAATGAATGAGTATACAAAAGTAAATTGCACCAAACTGTAAATGTTTAGTAGCCATCTGCCCTTGTTGTGAAATGCAGGTTGGAGGAAGAAGATAAACTGTTAAATGCAGAGAGTTACTACAAGAAGGCTTTGACTATAGACGAGACCTTCCAAGAAGCGGAAGATGCTTTACAGAAGTTACGTCAACATATGCAGGTGATTCTTCACTTTCTTGTAATAGTTTTAATGTGTTATTTGTTTAACTTCTATATATGTAGTATGGTAAACAACGTTAATGCCGAATTTTTCTTCCCGCATGGAATCACAACGCGGTCATTATCACGACTGCGCTGTGATTCCGCATACCATTACTCCGCAAGTCGGAACAACGACTTGCGGAGGCGGTTGGAGGTGTTGGATTTAAAATCCAACACCTTCCCTAGTGTCCGCACAGACTGGAGTTGGAATAGTAAATTATACTATTCCAACATCCATCGCCCCCCCTCCGCAAGTGGTTGTTCTGACTTGCGGAGTAATGGTATGCAGAATCACAAAGGTCGTGATAACGAGCTCGTTGTGATTCCATGCAGAAAGAAAGACTGCAGGAAAAAGAGGTATATTCATGTATATGTCGATTGCCACATGTTAGTCTAAAAAAAATGTCCAATATTGAAGATTGGTTTATATTTTTCCATTTCTCTATATTTATACATTTGTGTTTGAATTGCATGTTCACTATATTTTTTCTTAGATGAAACTTATTCACTACTTGTAAGTTTTCTGTAAACCTATGTTTTCTTGCTTTTCATGCCTTAACAAATTTCTCAAACCATAAAAGGCTCAGTGTGTAAAACCAAATACATAGACCTAAATGCGATGTAGCTCTGAATTTTCAATTCGAATATTTCAGACACAACCACCAATATTTGCACCACCAGCCAAAAAGAGGGGCAGAACGCAAGAAGTGTATTTAATACCTTTAATCCTATACCAGTTCTTCTCCCACAGAGTCTAAGTGACTGAATAATATGTAGGCATTGCATTGTTTTTTACTCCTTCTGTTTCCTCACTGAGAGAATTAAAATGTCAAGTACAATATTCCGATCTATTATCAGTCTCCTAGCCTCTCCTCACTACGACTGAGCTGATTGTAAAAAAGATTTGATAGAAAAGTCCATCCTTCACCTCACTTACAGCTTTCTTAACATTTGTATAAATAAACGTGTGGTCCTCAGTGTTAAGAACTAAAAATTATATGATAAAAGTTCTGATGATTTTGGATCTCATTATTAGATGCTAAATGAAGGTGAATACTACTTTTAATCCCGAGCTATAGTTCTGATTTTAGCACTGGCAAGCCCATCAGGAATACAGCTTATCTTGTTGTACTGTCGTTTGTGCATAAAAAAAGAATATTGTCTTTGGAATCTTGGTTTAGCCAAATCTTTCACATCCCATACATACTACTACTTTTTGCAGTCATTCTCATGACCATCAAAGGGAATACACTTAACGCACACTCATCTTGATAAATTCGAGGGTAGGGTAGTCCATTATTTGGATGTCTGATCCCCCTTCTATTTGGTAACTAAAGCACACTCTACACAGCTAATCAGCATGTGACCCTATGTGCAGTGGTACCTTTCCTGGAAGAATCTGCCATGCCTTTCCACATTGGTTAGGTCAGCCAGTGAAGACAGACTTTGGAGGGGGGGGGGGGGTAGATTTGATTGCCATAGTTTGCTGATGTCGCAACCTTGTTGTTTAGCCAGCTGCTCCATCACTTACTTACTTACACACACGCCACCCTATAGAATTCTGTTCCTGACTTATCAAGGCATATTGCTTCACCAGAAAACCTCACCCTCTAACTTCGTAACTGCCAGATAATTTATGATCATGTAGTATATGAGCCAAAACGTATTTTACTTTTTTATAATCCCCTGTAATACACCTTGGCAATAGCAAACATTATGTTCAATCTCTGTTCCGTTCGTTGTCTATATATCGCTGATTTCATTTCCCTTTTCTCATTCTTAATGACTGAAGGAGTAGTGGTGCTGTGATGTGTGTTTAGCAGATAGCTGGTGGGATAGCGCACACTGTCTTTCTCTGTGAGCACCGGAATGTAGATCTCCCCACATAAGCCATTCATACTTACTTAAAAAAGTACTTGTTAATTGTTGTATATTTCAGTACATTTTGTCTGCTTTCCTGTAATACTGATGATATATTTTTCTTGTATATATTTTCTTTGAACTGGGCTGTTGCTGCTGTGGCCGTGCTGCTGCTCATCACGACCTGGACCATATATCTATATTTTTTTCACCATGAACCACACATTGAATGGTACTGTGGTCTGTTAAACTGGTTTGTATCTTAATTCCTCTTTTACTAACCAATGCATTTGAAACTGGGATTTATCACCCATTTCATTTAATGTATAAACTAATATCCTCTTTGTACTTTTGGCTAAAACTTATTATTCTCTTTTACCCTCCATTTTTTACTGTTATTGTGCATTTATTTACCTAATCGTGTGTGTTCACCTACTGTGCGTAAACCATTAAATTCTCTTTAATGCTGTTTGGAACACGGTTTACAATGCAATTGATTGTGCTTTATTTTACTGGATCTTTAACTACAATACGACCCATTCTGATTAATTTGTCTTTTTTTCAAATTCTTTGGCTCAACTTTCAATTATTGATTTTGGAACCGGTTGAACTGTGATTATATTTGGTTTTTGGGGTTTGGCGGCTTGGGGGCTTGGATATTATCATTTGTAATTTTGCTGTTGCTTAATAATCATATGGTTGTGATCTCTGGGTTTGAAAAAGAAATCTCTGGAGACAAAAGAGAAACTACCCGAGAAGGAGAAGCCCAAAGAAAGGAAAATAGAAACAAGTGCTGAGAAATTGCGTAAGCTCTTAAAAGAAGAAAAAAGGTAAACCCTGTTTTATAGTTTTAACTAAAACCCCAAATGGGGACTAATCAAGAACCAAGGTATGTTCAGATGCTTATTTGCTACTGAAATTATTTTGTAATTGTCACTTCATGGATAGGTACAAATATATTTGCTAAGAAGACATCCCTTCTTTAGTTTCTGCTGACATTGATGAAATCCCAAAGTATTAAGTAGCACCTATTATGTGTGTGCTTTAAACAAGTGAGTGTTCAGGCTTCTAATTGGGTTTAAGACCAGCAGATCACAATCTTCCAAAGAAAACATCTAAAATGAGAGGATGATTGTGTGTTTATCTAGTGGATCCCCATTGCACACAAAGTATCTTAGTTGACAATCATTTACTTTTCATATTCCCCAATGCTACTTCAGTGTTAGTGCCTTTACTATCTTTTCCATTTTGGGCATTCAACAAATGATGACATATGCCATTGAGATTTGAACCTGAGTGCATTGAGGCACACAATTTCAGTTTCATAGGCTCTCCCCAACTAGTGATGCTATCCTGTAGGAACTCTGCCAGTGCTCAAGAACATGGATGGGTCCCACAGGGGGATGTTTATGCCAGAGGCCAGATTCAAGATTACTTTGAAGACAAGGGGTAGAAATAACCTGCTTTCACTACCCATTTGGCCCAAACCCCAAGACTGCCAATAAGGTTCAAACTTGAGGGGGTCGATGTTTCACACATAATGTCCCTGCAGAGAAAAATATTATCCATTGGGAAAAAACTCAAAAGAAATTTTACCTGTTGTGTTTGAGCTGGACTCTTATCTTGTACATGTTTGTTTATATAAATTAAACTGATAATAGAAGATGTTAATATGAAGTGAAAAAAAATCAATGAATGACCAGACAAAACTCAACTGTTTTTTCAATAATGTTTGTGGGATAGCGTTGAAGGTTATGGGCATGTGCGGGAGAGGGCTCTGTGAAGGTACTTTGTTTCGAGGCCATCAGGAATGTTTATCAAATATCTAATCTTGATTCATTATTTTTTTGCCCCTTCCTCACATGTAAATCCAATCTTTTTAGGTTGAAGAAAAAAAGAAAAAGGTCAACCTCATCATCTTCTACATCAAGTGAATCCTCCTCTAATGAGTCATTTTCTTCCAGCTCCTCCCACTCCTCCTCCTCATCTTCCGGTCACAGAAAAAACAAAAAGCGAAGGAGAAAGCAATCAGAATCCTCCACTCATTCAAAGAAGACATCTTCTAAAGTTTCTTCTCATGACAAGGACGGTCTAAAAGAGGAGTGGTATCCACCTCCTGCTAACACCTCAGCTTCCTTTCTAGATAGAAAGCATGAGATGGAAAAAATATTACAGAAGCGTGATAGAATAGATTGTCAGAAGATAGAAGGGAAAGAGAAAGGAAGGTACCGTTCACTATCTTCATCCTCAACTGAAATCTTGGAAGCCTCTGGAGGTAGGTCTGAAGATTCAAGAGATTCTTATTGCAGTTCTAAATCTCACACTAGGAGCAGGAAATCTGAGAGTCAGACAAGAAGAGATAGATCTTTGTCCAGTAGAAGGGACTCCATAGGCTCATCTCACCAAAGGTCAGATGAGAAAAATAAAGCCTACTATTCTGTAAAGCATGAAAAGGAAGTGTCGGAAAGGAAGGAAACACACAGAAAGTCAGAATCCCGAAAGGAAATGCACTTTACCTCAGGGAGCTCTGACTACACCCACAAAGGTGCTGAAGGAATCAAAAATAACCAACAGGCAGCTTCAGTTGATCCCTGGAGAGCTGATAAGCATGGTAGGTATCGTTTGAATCCGAATGAAGAAAAAAGCAGAGGGAATCGGGACAGTCATGGGAGTTTTAGGGAAAGAGTAAGAAGTAGCGAAGTTGAAGAACGAACCGTGCCCATTGAGAAAAAGGATTCTGCTGGGACAGTGAACAAGAAATTGCCACCAGATTTATTAAATATATTTAGTCAGATTGCCGAATTTCAAAAAGAAAAAGTGAGCAAGTCTAAAGACAAATGATCTACTTGTTTGAAGAAAGCAATCTTAGCGACATCTAATGTAGTGAAATGGTTATGCTACCTTTGTGGCCTTCTGTGAGATGTAACCTTCACAAGTGTAATTTTGTCAATTTATGTCTAGGTTTTTCAAAGACACGTTCAAAAATATCACATGGGAAATCTGATGGGATTAGAACAGCTGCCTGGTTTCCTTTGTGAAATGGACCTCAGTTGCATTGCCTACTATGTAGGCTTCAAATAAAAGAATTCATCACATTGTTGAAACATTGCCACGAATCTAAGTGCATTTTGTTTAGTAGCGTTTACATG
Organism: Lissotriton vulgaris; assembly: GCF_964263255.1. Lineage (NCBI taxonomy): Eukaryota > Metazoa > Chordata > Amphibia > Caudata > Salamandridae > Lissotriton > Lissotriton vulgaris. Next base: position 1,037,008,000 of record NC_141699.1, on the reverse strand, counting down.
GTTTACAACTTTATAACAGTGAATCCCCCAGAAGGTTCATTTGCCCAGTACCACATAATGCACACAGTTCTGTATCTAGGGCGGTTCATTTGATTAAAATTGTTCTGTTTGGGTTTGTCAAAACTTCATGACTTGAAGGGATGCTGGGTGTGGAGGAAGAGAGCAGAGTTGCGAACATCAATTTGTGACCCAAATTGTAATTGTACTTCAAGGCCTTTGATAGTTTAGTGTCATCGTCCTTGCACAATAATGAAGCTCGTTTGCAAGTCTGGTTCCTATTTTATCCAAGGTTTACTGAGACAGATTGCTAAAGGGCCTATATGAGAGCTTGGCCTCTAAGTAATGAGGCACTTCTAACTTGTGCAGGACTAGTGAAACACTGCAAAGGTACCGTAGAAATGGGGGATGGCGCTGTAAGACAGTGGAAAAGGAATATAGCATGCTGTTACAAGAGCAGTTGTTGGTTGAGATGAAAGTGCATACCTCTCTCCAAATGTGTTGTGGGTTTCGTACTCCCAGCTACCATTTTTGGAGCCCTCTCATGTACAGCAGTTTTTTAGCTCTCAGCTCACAGGAACCTGTTTTTTCAATGTTACCATGGACTGGACCCTCTTACTTGAGTGGTTGTACTGCTTGCTGAGGATAGTGCGCCTTTAAAAAATGTATTCTTGTGCCTCAGTCTTCCCTGTCTTCCATCCAAGAGTAATATTGGTTCTGTAAGTCAGTTTTTAAGTAACTGCTTCTTACTGCAGTTGTTTCCTTATGCAAGGTAATTTCACCATTCATCGTTAAAGATTAATTTAATCTTGCCAGATTTGAAACTAAAAAAAAAAAGTTACAAAAACAGCCATTTTGTCCTCCACTCCCATTTCAGGCTGCCTACATTGTGTACATCTTTGCTGTCTTGTTTTTGTTTTTTTTACTTGTTGTTCTGCACTTGTTACCTGTTCTGTTACTTGCAATCCTGTAGCTTTAGTTTGACTTTTGTTAAGTCCCGCTGGAAGGCCTATAATGCATTGTTGATGTGATTTAAAAGAAAAGAGAGGGGAAAAAGTAGCGCGTTATGGCCAGATCCTAGTAAATCAGGGAGTCCCGCACATAATAAATACATGCTGCAAGATACTTGATAAATGGAATACTTAAAAAATCAGCAGAATGTTTCTTTGCCCTTCCAATCTGTTGTGATAGCTTAGCGAGAATCAAAATGTGTCTAGTTTGGATTTTCATATTTTATTTTTTTATCAACAAAAGCTTTTATTCCTGTTTCCACAATGATGTTTTCAATTCTGAAACTGATGCAGTTTAAGGTAACTTTAGTCTGGCCTCCCAAATGAATTTAATGTCTTTCAGTAGCAAATGATTGCCTTTGCACTTTAAATTAACCTCTATTTAGCCTCCACAATTGAATACTTGTTAAGCATTTGTCATACTTGTCTTTTCTTCCATACAGACCTTTTTATGAAGGACCTTTTAGGACCCACACAGTAGAAAAAAACCTTAGTATATAAGGCTGTGCCTGATTAGTAAGGTTGTATTCTACTTGCTTCTGTTGATGTGCTATAATTATTAAAATGTTTGGAAAACGTTCCTGCTGTTTGTTTCTGTGTCATTTTATGACTAGATTGGGGGCAACATAAGCTGTGATCAGGAACATCCTGGTCATAGGGAGGGCAGTATTACTTAATTTCATAAATAATAACCAAGGGGCTGGATTTTTTATTTTTGTATTTATTAAAAGTGCACCGGTTTGCTATTTTTTCGGAGTTGCATATGTGGTTGGTTCATCCAGTAGCCCATTTAGCCCTTTTAAAACTTAAATGTCAATGCATTAGCTCATTCTTGTATTGACCTATGCGTAGGCATGCATAAACACTAGCCAATGAAGAATCACTTCAGATATAAATTGTGTGTTGTAAAATGAGACTAAGCGAATCAAGTAGTTTCTGTATGCAACCTTTATTTCAGTTGAACAAAAATAAGCCATTGTGTACAAGACAATGATGTGCTTAAAACACATGGCTTGACTGGCAACTGCATACTCATATTATGTACAACTGTGGCCTCGGTGCGTGGTGACCTGAATTTTTTTTTTTTTACCATATTCTAAAGGGAATGTGGGACAAAAAACATGGTAAAGACACTCGTGTGATATCTGATCTTGTCAACCATAGCAATTATTTACAGAGATCAGAAAAGTGGCTGAAGGCTAATGCTGATCACGTTGGTGAAGTAATACATGTGGTGGACTCACAAGGGCCAAGAACAGGAGCGCTATGAGACACCCTTCCCATAACTACAGTCTAGGCATTCCATTGTACATCTGGAATGACTGCAACTGCTACAGCATGATGATGCTATACAATGGTGTACGCACACATTCTCTAGATGCATGAGTGCACACATCCACAACTGAATTTTACATGTTTTTCAATCTAACACAGTCATATTCTAGATCTTGGGCATAAATAGATAAACATCCCTATTTTCTTGTCTACAAATAATGGAAGACTGAACTGTCCGTGCTATTCCTGTTTTACATTTCCTCACTCAAGTTGTTTGCGTGGAGTGTCAGTGTCCCATTTGTGGAAAAAATATTATTTTATTCATAATATTGTGTTCGAGGCATACGAGCTGTAGATTATATACTTGCATAGATCGCTATCTGGTGTTTGGCTCGGACCTCTGCACTTTGTGTTTGTCTTCGTAGAAGTCTTTGTAGTCACGAGATAGGTGACTCCTCCTTAGGGTGATAGTGTGCATGGGCATCGACTCCATCTCCAAATTGTTTTTTTCCGCCATCTGGTTCAGATGTGATTTGCTGCGCTCCGGGTCGATGTTGTTCTTGAACCTCCCTTCGACGCGCAATCCCTCACCACTCGATGGTATTGTTTCGATCGCGTTTCCCTATCGACGTGCATCTTCAGAAAATATAAAATCCTTGACCTAGATTTTCGATGCAGGCCATTGGGCCTATCCTTGCCGACCATGCCAGTAATCCATGGAAAGAACTCCTTTTGAAAAATGCCTTGGGTGTGGTGCTAAGTTCCCACACACAGACTTATACGAGGCTTGCAATCTCTGCCTCCCCCCAGAGCACAAAGACCAGAACTGTGAGGCCTGTGCATCTTTCAGGTTGAAGAAAACCATCCGTGACCGTCGGGCTGGACGTCACGAAATGTCCAGCGAAAGCAGCTCAGTTCCGTACATCTTCGGAGCAGATCCCAATTTCCATCCAGAACAGCAAGCAGATGAATGAGAGATCTCCATCTCCGAGGCCGACGACTCCGACATCGAAGACCAGACCATCACCGCAGCTCAATGGTCCGTGAGTATCGAGACCCCTCTTCTAACAAATCCCAAACAAAAGGCTCCCTTAACACCTCTGCCCTCGGGCTCAGGTTGACACCGCCAACACATTTCAGACGCCCACTCTTGGGCCCGGTTATGAAACCGAAAGGAAAGCCTTCTGGCTCGGGCTCAAGCCAACCCCATTGAAGTGCCAACAAGTCCCCCCCCCGGCACCGAAGCCCAAAACTAAACCTGTGCCACACCTTTCTTTGTAGGCACCAAAAACAACCTCGACGCAACCAAACAAAAGGACAAGCCTTCGGAGCTGAAACAGGTTAAAACAAAACCTTCGGAGCCAAAAAAGATCTCAGAGCTATAAACTTCTACAACTAAAGAGTCCGAGACCCCTCAGAAAGCTTCAGAGACAAAGTTGAAAGAACATTCCGACCCTAATCCTTCGGCACCGAAAAAGGACATTGTACCCAAACAACAATCTGTGCCAAATTTTTCGGATCCAAAGCAGAAAACACTACACATTGACCCAGAAACTGGTCATGTTACCACCAAGCCTCCTAAAAGGAGGAGACTGGACCATTCAGAAGACTCTGTAATACCTATTAAAGGGAAGGAAATGGGCTCCAATACTTCTCTACCTTTCTCTCCTTCTCCAGCTGATCCCAATTTGTTAATTTCTCCAGCACACTCCACACAACATACATTTTTACCTCAACCACAGGATGATGAAGATGATTATACCGATGGGGATGGGAACGGAGATCCAGATAGGTATGATGACTCTTATACTACCCCACATGATACAGACCATTGGGATGATTAGAATACCAATCTCGATCCACACAATGTCCCAGACCTCTACCCCTCTAGGCCATCACCACCAGATTGCAGAACTAATTAATAGGGCTGCCCAATACCACGGGGTGCAATTACACTCTGATCCCCCAGAAGAAAACTTGTTATTAGAAACACTTTCACCCTCACAAAAGTCTACACAAACCCTGCCAATGCTAAAAGGCATGCTAAAACATGCACCAGAAGTGTTTAAAGACCCTGTCAGAGCCTGGATCCTCGACTCCAGGGTGAACAAAAAAATATATGGCAGCTCCCAATGACCCAGTGTACATCAGAGGTCAGGTCCCTTTAGATTCTCTTGTGGTGTCTAATGCATGCAAGAGGGCTAATTCACAGAGCACAGCCGACACCCCTACTCCTGATAAGGAATCAAAACTCATAGATGCATCCGGCAAACTAATTGCGTCACAGGCTGCAAATCATTGGCGGATTGCCAATGCCCAAGCTTTGTTGGCTAGATATAACAGAGCTCTCTGTGATGAGGTTGAAAAGCTTATGCAACATCTTCCTTAGCAATATAAAAACAAAGCTAATGACCTTATACAGGAGGGTAAACTAATAACCAACACATCTATAAAATGTGCCCTCGATGTGGCTGATACAGCATCCCCTGCTAATAATACCAGCGTTTTACTACGAGGCACGCTTGGCTCCGGATATCCGGATTCAAGCAAGGGGTGCAATCCTCTATTCTTTCGACCAAGAGCACCTTTGGACCCAAAGTCGATACATTTTTAGAAAAGATGAAAAAGGATACCGAGACTACCAAGTCCATGGGGGCCTTGCAATTGTCTTCTCCTAGGATCTCTTTTTGTTGCTCCTTTTACAGGGCTGGATTAAAAACTACTGCCTCAGAACACCCCTCTTCACCATATAAAAGTCCCAATCAAACTACCTCTAGAGGATATTTTCAAGGAGGATACAGGGGTAAAAACAATAAAGGAAGAGGCTGCGGTAACCACACCCGCAGCTCCCCTACCACCAAGCAGTGACTACCCTTCACTTTCCCCCGATCATTTCACTCCTGTCGGGGGATGTCTCTCACACGTCCTGCTTGTCTAAAATTCCATCACAACAGACAAGTGGGTAAGACAAATTATCCGGTATGGTTATTGCCTGGAACTCGCCTCCACTCACCCAAACATGCCTCCCAGACAACATCCAATGTCCTCAGAACATCTGACTCTTCTAAAACAAGAGGTTCTCTCTCTATTACAAAAACATGCAACAGAACCAGTCCCCTTGCCTCATCAAGGCACAGGGGTTTAGTCCCTGTATTTTCTAGTTCCAAAAAAGGACTGCTCTCTCAGGCCAATATTGGACCTCAAACCGTTAAACCTTTACATTCAGTCAGACCACTTCCACATGGTTACTCTCCAACAGGTGCTACCACTACTTCAACAAGGCGACTTTCTCTCCACTCTGGATTTAAAGGATGCCTACTTTCATATTCCCATTCACCCCTTTCTCTGGAAATATCTGCAGTTCATGGCAGACGGTCAACAGTTCAAATTCCTCCCGTTCGGTGTGACCACAGCACACAGAGTCTTCACCAAGTGCCTCGCAGTAGTGACAGTTCACTCATGAAGACAACATATTCAAGTGTTCCCTTGTCTGGACGACTGTCTCATAAAATCCAAGTCACACAGCAGCTGTGTGCAATACACACAAACAATCCAGTTGCTTCACGACTTGGAATTCACGGTGAACCTCACCAAGTCCCACCTCCAACCGTCCAGCACACAACAATATCTAGGAGCTACAATAAACACTTCAAAAGCTCTAGCATACCCCAACCCAGCCAGGTTACGCAACATACAAGCTCTAATGTCACAATTTCAGCCTCAACACAAATTACCAGCTTGAGTGTTCATGCAGTTAATCGGGATGATGGCCTCTTCCTTTCTCATCATCCTTTATGTGAGACTCCAAATGCGTCCCTTAAAGAAGTGTTTGGCATTTCAGTGAAACCAGGTTCAAGGTCAGCTAACAGATCTGGTGTTGGCGGACAGCCTCACACATCGCTTCCTGCAGTGGTCGAACACACAAAACCTTTCCAAAGGGCGGCCATTCCTAGACCCGGTTCCACAGATAGTGCCAACAGCAGACGCATCGCTCACTAGCTGGGGAGCATTTTCAGTTTACCGTGCTCCCCTTTGGCCGTACCAGCGGCCCTCGGGTGTTCACGAAAGTGATGGCGGTGGTCGCAGCTCATCTACACAGATCAGGGGTTTCAGTCTTCCCCTATCTTGACGGTTGTTAAAGGCCGGCTCGCCCCAGTCAGTTGTCTCCCACCTCCAGACAGCGGCCGACCTCCTGCATTTGCTGGGGTTCTGAATGTGCCCACCTCCAGACAGCGGCTGACCTCCTGCATTTGCTGGGGTTCTGAATGTGCCGAAGTCGCATCTGATTTCCTCACAGAAGCTCCTTTTCATCGGAGCGGTTCTGGTTTCTGCATGGTTTCGGGTTTATCCTCCCGAACAGCGAGTCTGGGACATTCAGGCTACGATTCCGATCAGGATGACCCTTCAGCTGCTGGGCTTGATGGCTTCCTGCATCCTGCTTGTGGATCATGCCAGATGGCATATGCGGGCTCTGCAGTTGGACCTGAAGTTCCAGTGGGCACAACATCAGGGCAACCTGTCTGATCACGTCCATATCTCGGAGGGCGCTAGACGGCAATTGCAGTGGTGGCTCACAAATTGCGTTTGGGTCAATGGCAGATCCCTCTCCCTTCCCCAATCGGAGCATACAGTTGTGACGGACGCGTCCCTTCTGGGATGGAGTGGCCACATGGGAGAGGCGGAGATCAGAGGCCTCTGGTCTCCGGCGGAGTCTCAGCTCCACATCAACCTGTTGAAGCTTCGGGCGATCAGACTGGCACTGAACGCATTCCTTCCCTCTGTCCGGGGAAGTGTAGTGCAGGTGTTCACAGAAAACACCACCGCCATGTGATACTGCAACAAACAGGGCGGGGTGGGGTTGTGGATCCTATGACAAGAGGCTCTGCGTCTCTGGGCTTGGCTGGAACATCAGGCATGTCCCTGGTGGTTCAACACCTGGCAGGTTCTCTGAATGCCAGGGCGGACAAACCCAGCCGTCTGTGCATGTTGGATCACGAATGGTGTCTGAACTCGGACGTGGTGCAAGGTCTCTCAGCAGTGGGGAGAGCCTTGGTTGGATCTATTCGCCACCGAAGAAAACGCACAATGTCATCAGTTCTGCGCGTTGGAATTCCCAAGGCGGCACTCGCTCGGCAAAGCTTTTTTTTGCAGGTGGAGTTGTGGTCTGTTGTACGCCTTTCCGCCTATACCACTTCTGCCCAAAATGCTGAAGAAGATCAGGCGCGACCGGAACCAAGTCATCCTTGTGGCTCCGGACTGGGCTTGAAGAGTATGGTATCCCGAACCTGTCCAGTTTCCACCTCCATGCGTGGAGATTGAGCGGCGACAGTTGACGGCTTTCGACCTTCCTCCCGAAGTCTGTAATGTCATTCTGGCAGCCAGGCGTCCCTCCACATAAACGGTATACGCCTGTAGGTGGAATAAGTTTGTGGCATGGTGAACAGCAAAGGCTGTGGATCCCCTTTCTGTCCCTCTTTCAGAGGTCCTGCTTTGTCTTCTTTCTTTGGCCCAGCAGGCCTCTGCTCTGGGCACTATCAAAGGCTTCCAGATCAGCCTTCCCTTTTCAAGTCCCCTGTTGAAAATAGATTCTTGAAAATATATTCTTGAAGGCATCATGCACATGTTTCCTCCTGTTCCTTTCATGATGCCTCAGTGGGACTTGAATCTAATACTTATCTTTCTGATGTGCGCTCCTTCTGAGCCACTTCATAATTTCCCTCTTCGTCTTCTGACACTAAATAACACTCAATAATTGATTGTCCAGTCTGTACTTTGCTTTATAAAAGTAAGAGTACATTTATTACACACACACAGACCACTCCATACTATACACCAATTTACAAATATACATAAGCTGTTGTAATTACTTTGTGACATTGCATAACATCTCCACCCCTCCCGCAAGGGGGGGGGGGGGGGGGGGTCTAGTACCACCACTCCCACTTATGCACATCATCTTGCCCCCAATGCAGTGAATTGGTCTTAACCTGGAGCGAGGGTCCTGCGCACTGGCACCACCCCAGCGGAGTCCTCCCCCCCCAATCCCCCCCCCCCCCCGGTCCTGGCCTGCAAGGCATTATGGGCTGGGCCGCATATTAGATGAGTGGCTCTCCCGCTGCTCTGGGGAGAGCTGGGCTGGCGTTTCGCCGCTTTTCCCGGCCTCGGTGGGGGGCTCGGTCCCCCCGGACCCCCAGGGATGCACCTACGGCTAGGGGAGCCCACCCCCGGCCGCTCCTCTTTTTTTCGGGGGCCCGGTCACCGACTGTCTTTCCTGGGGGCCCCGGTCCCCCCGGTCCTCCTTTGTTGGAGGGCAGCCTGGGGAGCCTGCCCCCGCCGGCTCCCCACGCGGCCAGCACTCTTCCGTGCGCCGCGGGAGCCGGCCGATCCCTTCTGGTCTCGTCTGCCCACTCCGGCGGCAGACACGGAGACCAGCGGGCTCCCGCGGCCTCGGGGGGGAGGGGGGGGGGGTGGGGGAGTGCAGCGGCACACTCCCCCCCCCCCCCTTCCTCCTGACATCAGGGGATGGGGTCCCGGGCCCCCTGACTCGTTCGGGGGGGGTGCGACGGCACTCCCCCTCACCCAGACCCCTCGGGCCCAGAGATGGGGTCCCGGGCCCCTCCTCTCCTTTTCTTGTCGGGGGGAGCGACGGCGCTTCTCGCCCTGCCTCCTCAGACGGGGCCCGGAGTTGGGCTCCCGGGCCCCTCTTCCCGCACCGCTTCATGGGGAGCGCGACGGCGCTCCCCGGCGCAGGTTTCGGCGGGGGCCAGGGTGGGCTCCTGGCACACCGCGGGGGCATCTTTACGGGGTGCGCGACGGCACCGTAGAGCAGGTGCTAAATTTTTCCATCTTACATGGAAAATATATTCAGGCCAAGGGAGATAAATTATATGCACCGTTCGTCGATTTAAGTGCAGCTTTTGACTGCGTAATTCATAGCCGGCTATGGCAGATTTGATCAGACTTAAAGGTAGATGAGGTAATTATATCATTCCTGACAACTCTACGCGGGTGCCACAGACAAGGTGAGATACGGTCTAAAACGTGAATGCTCCAAGCCTTTTCATGTAAGGAGAGGAGTCAGACAAGGCTGCGTCCTCGCACCCTTTCTATCTGAAAGAGACACGTTAGTGATAGATTCCTTACCTTAGAATATCCCCAGGCGTCAGACTGGATCTGGAAAGTTTTGCGTAGCAGTACCCTTGCGCGTCGGTAGGCGTCGTCTGCGGCTCCGCGTCCGTCGTGGGCGCCGTGATGACGTCGTCGGAGTACTTAGACGCCGCCTCCGCGTGCTGACGTCAGTTCTTCTTTTTTCCGCGCCAGCCAGCGCAGATCTGGAAAGAGCAGTTCCCTAGTCACTTTTTGACTAAACTTTTGTGATCTTTTTTGATCCATTTCGAAGTCTTTACGACTCCGACGGTGCCGTTAGGGATGCCCGGTTTCAAGCATTGCGACGAGTGCGACCGGACCATGTCGGTCACGGATCCCCACCGCCTGTGCCTGATGTGTTTGGGCGTCAACCATGACGACTAGGCCTGCTCCGACTGTCGGGCCCTTTCGAGGAAGGCCAGGCGGGAGCAGTCCCGCAGGCGACTCGAAATCCGCCAGTCGGCCCGCGCCGTGTGAGGTCCCGGTCCCACGGGAGGTCGAGGGACAGGTCGTGGGGACGGAGCCGTCACAGCTCCGGGAGTCGGCGCCACTCCTCCGGGTCCAAGTCGTCAGGTAAGAAGCATAAGAAGTCGAAGAGACATCATCGCTCTTCTGGCTCCCCCCGACGCTTGCGCGATGCGGCCGGGGGTTCGGGAGACACCGCCCACGCGGCTCGTTGGCGCCGCGTTCGACCCCATACCCCCCGGTCCCTGGGCTGAACGCGACGCCGGAGATCGAGCGTTTCCTCATGGCCATGAGGTCCCTTTCTCCTCCGACGGGTTCCGCGGCGCCTTCAGGCCCAGTGAACCTGTCTGGGGGCCCTAGTGGGTCGGGGGCTACTACCCCGACGCCGTCGGGTGCTTCGGCCTCGCCGGCGCCTTCGGGCCCAGCGCCGCAGGGCCCCACGATCCCGACACCGGCGGTGCCCTCGGGCCTGGAGCCGCAGGGTACAGTGGTCCCGGGTCGTCGGCGCCTTCGGGCCCGGCGCCGCAGGACCCTCCTCAGGTGATGGATCGTCACCGGTGGACCTTACAACCCCCCCCCCCCCCCCCGGCGTCGGTCCGTGTGGTGTCCCCTCCGGCGTCGTCCTCGGGCGGCGCCGTCCCCGATGCCTCCTCTCAATCGGTTCCGACGTCGGGACGACGCCTATCGGCGCCGCTCGGAGATTTTCATTTCTATGAACCGTCCCCATTCACTTATGACCCTGAATCTCAGGAGATGGGGGAAGAGGAGAATTGGGAGGGGTCTGAGGACCCTCTGACAAGGGAATGTCAGTCTAACATGGACTGGACAGGAGACCTTGGGGAGGCCAGTGGCCTGGACACCTCTCCAGACACTGGATTCGACTCTCCTCCTACCGTGGCTTCGGAGGAGGGCGCTACTTATAGTGTGGTGCTGATGAGGGCTGCTAAGGCCTTGGGCCTTGAGCTCCCCGTCGCGGCCGTGAGGACTAACCTCCTCACTGAGGTCCTTAAGCTGCAGTCATGCTCCTTGGAGCCTCTGCTGCCGTTTAATGAGGCCTTGACGGACGTTCTTTTGGGCACTTGGTCCAGGCCCGCTACAGGTGCGCCTGTAGATAGGAACGTGGCCAGACGCCACCGCCCGGCCCCGGGCGACCAATGTTTCCTGTCCACCCACCCCACCCCACCCCCGAGAGTCTGGTTATCCAGGCCTCTAACTCCCAGACCGCCTTCCCGACGGCTCCCCCCGATCGGGAATCCAAGAGGTACGAGGCCTATGGCAAGAAGGTGTTCTCGTCCCTTAGCTTGTGACTGCGGTCTTCCAACACCGCATGCCTCTTGGGCCGTTACACCCACTCTCTGTGGGAAACTGTGGCGGAAGTGCTGCCAGAGTGTCCGTTGGAGGTACGGGCCAAACTCGGCCAAGCCCTAGTGGAGGGCTGGGACGCAGCGAAGTATTCAATCAGGTGTGGACTGGATACTACTGACTCGCTGGGCAGAGCGATGGCTACGACGGTGGCGATACGACGCCACGCCTAGCTGAGATCCGCCAACTTCTCGGCAGACGTCCAAAATACACTCATGGACATGCCGTTCGATGGCCGTCGCCTCTTTGGCGACAAGGCAGACCACTCGCTTGAGCGCTTTAAGGACTCCAGGGCTACGGCCAAGTCCTTGTGCCTCTCGGCCCCGCGCCAGCAAATGGGTGCCTTTCGCTCCTTTCGTGGCCAAGGAAGGGGCGCCCCCACACGTGCCGCCAACCACTCACCGCAAACTGTCGTCCAGCGCGGCGGCGGTCGTGGAAACCGCCGTGGAGGCGGTCGGGGAAACGAGCGGAGCCAGTCCACACCTGCCCCCGCAGCATCCGCCTCTAAACCCTCCTAGTCCGTGCTTTTCGGCCCATGTGACGCCAGTGGGAGGCAGGATTCGCCATCACCACTCTCACTGGCGCACAGTCACTTCGGACAGGTGGGTGCTGCAGATCGTCCGAAGGGGCTACTCCCTTCCCTTCGAGACGACCCCTCAAGCCATGCCACCGCAACACCACCGCGTATCGGGGGATCACTTGCGGCTCCTGCAGGAGGAAGTTTCGGCCCTCTTGGCCAAGGGGGTCATCGAGCGCGTTCCTGGGCCAGAAGTAGGATGTGGTTGCTACTCCCACTACTTCCTGGTACCCAAGAAGGGCAAAGGGGGCCTACGCCCTATCTTGGATCTGAGGAACGTCAACGGCTTCCTCCGGAAGGAGAAGTTCAAAATGCTGACACTGGCTCAGGTCTTGGCTGCCCTAGATCCAGGAGACTGGATGGTAGCGATGGACTTGCAGGACGCGTATTTCCACATCCCCGTCCTGCCGGCCCACCGGCGTTACCTGCGGTTCACGGTAGGCCTCGAGCACTTTCAGTTTACCGTGCTCCCCTTCGGCCTTACCAGCGCCCCACGGGTGTTCACGAAGGTGATGGCGGTGGTCGCAGCTCACCTGCGCAGGTTAGGGGTTTCAGTCTTCCCCTACCTAGACGACTGGTTGTTGAAGGCGGGCTCGCCCCAGGCAGTCGTCAGCCACCTCCAGACTACGGCGGATCTCCTGCACCGGCTGGGATTTTCCATCAATGTGCCGAAGTCACACCTGTGCCCCTCTCAGAAGCTCCTTTTCATCGGAGCGGTTATCGACTCGGCGCAGTTTCGGGTTTACCCGCCCGAACAGCGGGTTCGGGATATACAGGCCCTGATTCCGATCTTCGGGCCGTTACCCGGGTTTCGGTCAGGTTGACGCTGCGGCTTCTGGTGCATCACGCATGGTGGCGGATGCGGGCTTTGCAGTGGGACCTGAAGTGTCAGTGGGCCCAGCACCGGGGCAACCTGTCCAACCATGTCCTGATCTCGGAGGGCACTGCGAGGCAGCTGCAGTGGTGGCTCACGGACCGCGATTGGGTCAACGGCAGATCCCTCTCCCTTCCCCAACCGGAGCACGTGGTTGTGACGGACGCGTCCCTCCAGGGCTGGGGAGGCCACTTGGGAGAGGCGGAGATCAGAGGACTCTGGTCTCCGGCGGAGTCCCGGCTCCATATCAATCTGTTGGAGCTGCGGGCGATTCGTCTGGCACTGAAAGCATTCCTCCCGTCTGTCCGAGGGAGTGCAGTGCAGGTGTTCACGGACAACACCACCGCCATGTGGTACTGCAACAAGCAGGGCGGGGTGGGGTCGTGGACCCTATGCCAGGAGGCTCTGCGCTTCTGGCAATGGCTGGAACATCAGGGCTTGACTCTGGTGGTTCAACACCTGGCAGGTTCTCTGAACGCCAGGGCTGACGAACTCAGCCGTCGGTGCTCGATGGATCACGAATGGCGTCTGAACTCTGACGTGGCGCAAGGCCTCTTTCTGCGATGGGGAGAGCCTTGGTCAGATCTATTCGCCACCGAAGAAAACACGCAATGTCATCAGTTCTGCGTGTTGGAATTTCCAAGGCGGCACTCGCTCGGAGACGCTTTTCGTCGCGAGTGGAGCTGCGGTCTGTTGTACGCCTTTCCGCCTATACCTCTTCTGCCCAGAGTGCTGAAGAAGATCAAGCGCGACTGGGCACAAGTCATCCTTGTGGCTCCGGACTGGGCACGAAGGTACTGGTATCCCGAGCTACTCAGTATGTCAGTCGATCCCCCGGTTAGTCTGCCTCTTCAGGAGGACCTTCTGTCGCAGCAGCAGGGGACGGTCCTCCACCCGAACCTGTCCAGTCTCCACCTCCATGCATGGAGATTGAGCGGCAACAGTTGAGGCCATTTGACTTGCCTCCTGAAGTTTGCAACATCATTCTGGCAGCCAGGCGTCCCTCCACAAAGACGGTATACGCCTGCAGGTGGAACAGATTTGTGGCATGGTGCACAGCAAAGGCTGTGGATCCCCTCAATGCCCCTCTCTCTGAGGTTCTTCTCTTCCTTCTTTCTCTTGCCTAGCAGGGCTCTGCTCTGGGCACTATCAAGGGCTATCTTTCGGGTCTTTCAGCCTTTCTGAGGCTGCCTGACCAACCATCTTTGTTCAAGTCCCCTATCGTAAATCGATTCCTGAAGGGCATCACTCATACTTTTCCTCCTATTCCCTTCGTGATGCCTCAGTGGGACTTGAACCTGGTTCTCACATTTCTGATGTGCGCTCCCTTTGAGCCACTTCACAACTGTCCTCTTCGCCTTCTTTCTTTGAAGACTGCCTTCCTGGTAGCCATCACCTCTGCCAGGAGAGTGAGTGAGCTCCAGGCTCTTTCTTGTAAGCCTCCTTTCCTTTCAGTCCATCCGGACAAGGTTATTTTGAGGACTAGGTCCTCCTTCTTGCCTAAGGTGGTCACGGCCTTCCACATTGGGCAGTCCATCACATTGCCCACCTTCTTTCCGCCTCCGCACCCCTCGATAGAGGAGGAGAGGCTCCACCGTCTGGACCCAAAACGTGCGCTCTCGTTCTATCTGGATCGCACACGCCAGTTCCGGGTGGATGATCAACTCTTTGTTGGGTACGCGGGCGCTAAGAAAGGGAAAGCGGTGCACAAACGGACCATCTCTAGATGGATTATCATGTGCATCCAGGCGTGTTACTCCTTGGCTAAGAAGGAACCCCCTGTTGGGCTGAGGGCTCATTCCACTCGAGCCACGGCCACTACGACTGCCTTGGGCCGAGGTGTGCCCTTGCAGGACATTTGCCAGGCAGCTACGTGGGCCTCGTTGCACACGTTTGCGCGGCACTACTGCCTGGACAGTCAAGTCCGGAGGGACGGCTACTTCGGCCGTTCCGTTCTCCAGGACTTTCTGGTGTAAATATTGGTTCGCAGACCCACCACCACGGGGATGGTATTGCTGGGGTATCTATTCTAAGGTAAGGAATCTATCACTAACGTGTCTCTTTCAGATGCACAAGTTACTACTTGTGTAACGATATATCTGTAAGAGACATTAGTTAGTGATAGATTCCTTACCGACCCACCCATCCTCCCCGTTCTGCGAACCGATATCTAGGGTTAAGGTGCAAAACTAGGGCCCTAGTTTCTTGGCACCAGTGTCGGTTTTTGTCATGGCTCTGCGCTTCTGGCGCGGAAAAGCTGTGGCTAAGAACTGACGTCAGCACGCGGAGGCGGCGTCTAAGTACTCCGACGACGTCATCACGGCGCCGACGACGGATGCGGAGCCGCAGACGACGCCTACCGACGCACAAGGGTACTGCTACGCAAAACTTTCCGGATCCAGTCTGACGCCTGGGGATATGCTAAGGTAAGGAATCTATCACTAACTAATGTCTCTTACAGATATATCGTTACACAAGTAGTAACTTGTGCTTTTAGTTTATACACTAATGATTTGGAAAAGGAATTGGTGGCTAGAGTAAGAGACTCACCCCAAGTCAACCACAATCAGATTGTATCGCTCCTGTATGCCGACGATGCCATCTTAATGGCGAGAACACAAATTGGTCTTCAGAAGGCACTTGATACTTACATAAATTTTATGGACAACAGGGGCCTGAAACGTAATGTTAAAAAAACTTACGTTATGACCTGCGGGAAAGGCAAGTACAGATCTTGTCCCTTGTTTGCTGGGAATGAGAATATTGCACCCACCAAAATATTCTCCTATTTAGGCATCGTCTTAGAATAATCAGGATCGTGGGGACCAGCTATAAAAATTAGGACATTAATGTTTAAAAGAGCTATGGCTGCACTAATGATATTTGCCAAAAAAAAGGGGGAAAAGGCCGCCAGAAATCCTGCTAAAAATTTATCAGGCAAAGTGTACAAGTACAGCTATTTATAGAGCAGGTGTCTGGGGAGCTTATGATGCTTTTTTAAGATTTATTTTAGCCATTCCTCAAAGTACTTCTGTTTTAACTGTCACTCTGAATTGGGCATTAGGAAGGAAAAAAAGGTAGAACGTATTGCCTCTGAAACTGGAATTGTGCTTGTTGAAACAATGAAAATACTAATAAAAGTTGTAAGAAAAAAATATTGGGGTTCTTAAGGAGGCCTTGTTCAGCATTTTCACAGTACAGGTTCCCTTTGGTGTGCTTTCGATCTACTGAGACAGGAAATGGCCGGCAGGTCCGCCTTCAGCACCATCTGTGCAAACTTCACAACCGGCACTATAGTCTATGTCAGGTTCCTACTGCCAGCACTGTCAATGCCAGAGTACATCAGGCCCCAGGTTCTGTCTGACTGAGCCAAATCTGTCTAAACCTCGACCAAGTTTGGTTATCCAGTATTGGGGTATCTTTCATAGATTCACATGCCTGAATCATTCCCCGTCGTCGAGGCGGGAGTCCCACGGTAAATAAAAAAGCAGTGCCAAAAGCACTTTGTAGTAGTAGGCCCTAGAAAAAGGCCTGAGGCCTATATTATAGTAGCCTATCTACATCATTATGCTAAAAGGACCAAAGTCCTTGCTCCAACCAATCAGCTCACAGCACCCTCTAGAATCTTCCCTGCAGAGCCAGCTCTCCTCAGATTTTCACCGCACGTCGTGTGGAAGGAAGTCTCCCTGAGTCTTCTTCAAGAGCTTCAAGATGTCTGACAAGAAGGCCTTGTTTAGACCCTGCAGAACATGCGAGACGAAGAGGGTCCATGTTGATGACCAGCACAAGGACTGCATTTATTGCCTGTATCCCAAGCATGAGGCAAAAAGCTGTAAGATCTGCCTTACCTTCCCTGCCAACACCTTAAGGGATAGGGAGGCCAGAGTCCTTTTGTGGCTTAAATCCTCTTCCACGGATGATGACGACAGAGCCTCTACCTCTAGCAAGAGGGCGAGGTCTCAAGAGGATAAAACAAGTGAGGGGAGAAAGCATGCTAAGACCTCCCTCTCTACTTCAGGCTCTTCACAGAGATCCAAACATTCTGTCTCTGGAGCCTCAGCCACCAACGATCCGGCAAAGAAAACTGTGAGTAAGACTTCTACTGTCTCTTCTCCAGTGACCACTGTCTCTACTTCAACCTCTTCTTCTATGGATATGATATCCACTACATCTGTTACTACTCCGATTGTGTCTACAAAAATTTGTATTGTGACTAAAAGAACTCTCGTGGACGACTCGTCGACGAAGACGCCATCATCATCGAAGAATTCGTCATCCAAGAAGAGCCCGTCGACTAAGTCGTCGACGCCGCCGTCGACGACTGCCTCGTCGACGAAGAAAGCATCGACGTCTATCCCGTCGACGACGAGCCCGTCTTCGGTTACCCCGTCGGCGACCGTCCCGTCGATGGTGGCTCCATCGACGTCGAGTCCGTCGACGACTGTCCCGTCGACGTCGAGCCCATCGACGACGATTCCGTCGACGGTAAGTCTATCGTCGACGATGCCCTCGTCGTCTATCTCGTCGACGATAAACCCGTCGACGACGGCATCCTTTCAGCAGGTGGATGCACCTTGGTCACCGGGGCCATCAAGATCGATGGGATCAGCTTTGTTAAGACCTGCCACTGGGAATCAGGCCTTTTGTACGCCAATAGCGACAAAAAACTTTCAACTCGTGTCTTATAAGAGACAACAGGGTTCATACATATCACCACTTATGCCTTCTCATCTTCTAGAAACTTATGCTGATGATGAGGAAGATGACTTTGAAGATGATGATGATGATGAGGGTGCTTTTGGTGTGGCACGTCACCCATCCGAGCTTGTCATCAAGTGCCAAGATGATGATGAAGACGATTCTTATGCTGAACACTACTACCAGGAGGATATCATAGTGCCTCATTCATTGGAACATCAGAGACGGCCTAGAGTCCCGGAAGTCACTCAGTTGCCGCCTAATTTGATACAGGACTTACAGGCTATGCTGGCGGATTACAAGCAGCGTTTTCCACCGCAAGTACCTCAATCTGATACTGCTTTTCCTCCTCAGCAGCATCCACCGGTTTCTCCAGTCGTGGAAACTCCGCAATCGGTCTTGCCTCCACAAACTCCGGATACGTCATTAGAAGAGGAGGTAGAAGATGGAGAGTTGCCTAACATACCTTCATCAGACCCATGGGATGAATATGTTATACCCATGCCGTCCCCTCCAACTCCACAACCTTCAGATTCACCGCCTGAAGATGTAGGTGGTTTTCACAACCTGATGCAGAGGGCATCAACCAGGTTCAAGCTCCAGGTTACAGTGGAGCAAACAGAGTGTTTTCTCCATGACTTTAAAGAGGAAACCAGGAAGATATCTAGAGCCATGAGGTAATAGAAATTTTCAGGTAACCAATGTGTCCCCCACTCGCACCCATGTTCCTTGTATGTCGTGTAACTTATTTTCTGTTCATGCTAGAAAGACGCAAATACATTTGCGTCCAACGTTAACATGTCAGCTATCCAGTCATGCATAAATATCCTGTTAAATAGGCTTCTAGGCTTATGGTGCCAACGTCTTTACATGGTACACTTTTGAATCTCGCACACGTTTTCTGGCCCAGTCGAGTTAGGCCCTTAAACGAGGCTACGAGTTCATTCTCCCTCTGAAAGCTGCCGTTTAGGTATGCATCCCTGACCTCTGCCTTACTTCCTGCCTCAGACGAGCGGTGCCCGGCTCGGCCTGGTTCGCTTGCCAAGATGATGTTTTACCTACAAGATATCTGCTCAGCCTCCTCGAAAACACATTCCAGTCCAGTGAAATAGGTAAACATATTCCCGGTTGCAGAGCAAAGGGCCCTGCCTCCCTGCCTTCCTGTCTCCATGCAAGTAATTTACTGCTCCTGTTACCATGGTAGGCCCATGGCCCCCGCACTCTACATGAAGATCCGTATGCACGCACTAGCATTCAGTGTTGAACTGCCTTTTACTCCAGACACTACATCCTCAAAACATACGATATCAGATATGCTATAGGTACAGGTCGTTTTGACACCCCAGACATTAGTCTCCTCTACTCGTGCAAAAGTCAAAGCCCCCAGCTCTCCCCGGTTACACGTCATGCTCAGCTGCGCGCGCATATAGGTCATAAGTTTCTGCTGATCCTGCAACTTTCCCTATGCATCCACCCACTTGTGACGTTTTATGTGACGATTCTCTGACATGTCCAGTGCACGCCCATGTGTACGCCTTCTTACACGCCTCCTGTTACGCACATGTGTTCTTATCTCTCTCTTTTCACCTGTTACGCCTACTGTATTCACTTCCATGTATACTGTTTTACTATATATAATGTGTGATGCTAATAAAATGTTGAATGTCCCTTCCTGAACCTGAGTGGTGATGGAACCCGATGTCCATGCTTCAAAGCATTTTATTAAAGCCCGTATGACTCAGATACCACGGACTCTGCCTCTCATTTGAGTGAGCTATCATTATGACTTGTAATTATATGGCAAAAAAAGATACGGTAAATATAAATTTACCACATAATTTGGCGCCCGAACAGGAACCCCCCCCTTCCCCACTCGCCGGCGATGTTACGCAGGTTTTGACCCCTTCTACAGCCGCGACGGAACCGTGCACACCTGCGGGTTTTCCTGCTATCTCCCTCGGGCCCACGGAGGAGACGGAGACTGCGGTCCGGCATCCAGACGAGGCGGTGAGGAATGCGGAGGATCCCGACCAGAGCCCCTAGTCGAGAGAGCAAGGTCCGAGGTATTCAGAGGCCCACCTGTTCTGAAGCGCATGCGGCGTAGTAGCAGCCAGATGTTGTAGCAGTCCAGTCCAGTCCAGTTTCCGAGGCCTTCAGTTCTTGCTTCCCGGTGAGTACCGTTGTTGGGAACGCATCTAGACGGGTTCATTAATTTGTTCCCGGTCAAGACAGGTCTGGGTACACAGGCCTGGTCCAGACGTGTTCACTTAGGTGAATACGGTCCGACGTGTCCCTTTATGGGACCGGTATTGTCTGTACTGTTTTAGCAGTGCATCTAGTAATTCAGTAATTCAGTATTCTAGTGTTGCAACTCGAGATTTCAGTGCTTATGTGTTTTCTATGTATCAGGTAATATGTTTTTATGTGATTTTAATGTTGTGGTATGAATGACTGTTTCGCTATTCATTACTGTGTTTACTGTGTCCACGTTTAAAGTAATCCGACCATGCCACTGTTTTCAAAGTTACGTCAGATAGGGACCAGGAAAGGGATACTCGAAGAAGCAGTTCCTGTCCCGCCTAGGGACACTCCTGGACATTTTATGTATAATAAGCATGGCTTAGATGCCATATTGTATCTAGATTTATGGGCGGACTACACCAAGGGTCTGGAAGAAAAGTATAGATGGCCTGTCTCAGGGACATGGGATGCTGATTGCATCATGAGAGTAGAAGAAGCGTTATGGAAAAAGAAAGCCAGACAATCCCAGAAAAATGCCATAGAATTATGGTGTAAAGAAGCACATAGAAGAACAGAAAAAGAACTCAGAAAAGCAGAGAGAAGTAGAGAAGAATCTGAAAAAGCTAGGGAAAAAGAGTTACTAGAAGGAGAACGAGTCAGAATAGAACAACAAGACAGACAGAGAAATGCACGTATTACAGGACTGTATCCAGTTCTGGCCGAGGGCCTGCCTAAGGCGACCCCGGAAGCACCCCGTAACTTGCCACCACCATTGGTCCCGACTAAACTCTGTCACAAACAGACCGCAGCGGACATTTTCCTTTCTTCCTATTTAGATGACGTAGCTCCTGCATAAACCAATGTTCGCGTACCACCAGCTAATAATGTACAGCAACCTCTCCCGCCTGTTCAAAACATACAGCAGCCTACTCCGTCCGTACAGTCTGTCCAAGACACGTCACCTCCACCCCCTCAAGACTCGACTTCCCCATCCGTTGTTATTCACCCTCCTGTCACTACTGTCCCTGTCACAACCATTCCTGTCACTACTATTACTACTGTTCCCGCCACTGTTGGTCCTCATAATCCGTTCGGTATACCGGCAGCCCAGGGTCCGGCTTTACCTGCACCTACTTTCCAATTAATGACACCAGCAACAACATCACAACTAGGTGATGGTTACGCTTCCGCTTCAGGAGGCGCCGTAGGGGGTCATCTCCGCACCCCGCCACAGACGAAACGACTAACGTATAGAGAGTTAGCATTACAACGTACACCCAGGGCAGCGACATTCGCAGCCCTTAAAGAGTATGTTACAGACTGCAGATATGACCCAGTACCCGGCGAAGACGGGATGGTTCTATACTCATTACGTTTACGGCGTGTTGCAAACTATTTGGTTCTTTTACCAGAAATGACTGACCATCTAGACAAAATATATCATTTTATAAGAACAGGAGAGAGACCAGAATGCATTTGCGAGGCCATGGCACATCAGAAGGTCGAGACACAAGGTATGATCTTACGGTTCCTGATAAATTGTTTAATACGGGAACGAGATCGGCCAGAGACAAGCAAAGAAGAAATGGATATGTTGATATATTGGAGTAATAACATAGCTGATGGTAAACATGATAGACAGAATAGCATAGAAGCCATGTACAGAAAGATTCGTAAAGAAATCGTAAAAATCCATGAACACGAGAAAGAAGCCAGGGGAACCGAGAAAGAGAGTGAAAATTCAGAGGAAGAGATAGATAGCCCGGAAGAAGAAACGCCAGAAACAATAGCGTACGTAGGTAGAGTGAAGCTTCCTAAACAGTATTCTTTTGATAGACCTTTGGACAGACCCATTCGCCTAGAAAACAAGAAACGTTTCCTTTCTCCCATACCAGAACAATGTTCTCTTGAACATGTGTTTCAAGACACCGATAAAATACTGAAAGAAAGAATAGGTTACCATGAACTTAGTACAATGCGAGATCAGGAATTAGCACGGTCAGCAGTCCAATGGGCTGGAAATGATAGCATATATGAAGATGATTCAGTAGCACAAACATTTTTGACCCTTTCCCCAGACGAACAGCGACTTGCTGGCATGTACATGATCCAGCATCTCATTTCACTATATGAGAGTCAGCATTCTGATCCAGGTCCCCTATATAATATATTGGAAGAATTACTCCTAAAAAGATGGAGAGGCCTAGGTACCGATTTGATTAATATCATTCTAGAACAACGACACAAATACAGAACTTTCTTGACTCCACATTTCGTTTCGGTCCCACCCCCAGTAAGACAACCATTTCACATGGACAGACAGAATCCCTTACGAGAAGTGCACCCCGTCCAGGCCCCAGGGGGTACGCTACAGCGAGTATTCGTATACACACCCTTAAGCAAAATGGAACTATTAGAAATGAAGAAAATAGTGCCCTGTCATGATAAAGATCCAGCAGGTTTTCACCGTGAAATAAGACATGTTACTCATGGGAGATTATACATATTCCGACATTCTGAAAATGTTAAAGGTATTGTTACCGGCTAGTATTTACGAAAAACTGAAAGAAAAAGAATGGGAGGTGGGAGATAAAAAGATTAATTGGGCTGAATTAGAGGACGAAGAAAATACACGTACCCCAGGTTTAGGTCTTGGGGTCAAAGCTAAAGCATTACCAGGATTATTAGTACAGGTTTTGCCGAGGTTATTGACAATTAAAAAGGAAGACTGGGATGCAATCTCAGCCTGCAAACAGAAACAAGACGAAGACACTAGTGATTTTTATTCTAGATTCGAGAAATGTTTCATTATAAATAGTGGCCTGAAAACGAGTAGCGAATCATATCCACATCTTTTTGTAACCAAATTGGTCGAGAATTCCTTACCACAAGTTAAAAATAGAGAGCACATGGCAAGCAAATACCCCTTCTCAAATGTTACAAATGTTACAGTACCACCAGAACAGAATTAGAGAGGAACATGATCATGAACAGAGACGTATGAGAGACACGAAAATGAAAGTACTAGTTGCCCAATCTGTTCCAGCTGACGGTCATAAAATGGGTACAGCACCGCCAGGTCAATCTGCAGCTCCCGTTAAAGGGAACTGCAACTATTGTAAGCAGCCAGGTCACTACATAAATGAGTGTTTGGTTTTGAAACACAACATTGCTACAGGCAAAACGAAAGAGAGACCGCGTCCACCTAGACCAGAAAACGTTACACAGCATATTCCACAGAACACGCAACCACCACAGCAAGCACAGCAGACAGTAGCTGTACCCCAACCTGTTGCTGCCACGCAACATGTCACACAGCAAATGTATCAGTATGCACAGTCAGACTACCCCGATTATCAGCAGTATACATGAAACAGCATAGAGAGGGAGGTTGGCTTGCCCCTCATCGAGGTTCCGGTCGATCAAGATGGTCCCTATGTACATAGTCGGGTATTAGGGAAAGACAGAAAATTTTTGATTGACACAGGGGCGAGCAGAACTACCATTAGTCATGACGAGGTTCCAGGGGCACCCCTCTCAGGCTCACAGAATGTTTCCCTGGGTTTTTCAGGAAAGCCTATTGTTAATGAAGTGTCAAAGCCAGTTTCTCTTGAAGTTGGTCCATTGTCCCGTACTACAGACTTGTTACTTACGAAAGCATGTCCTGAAAATCTGCTTGGTATTAAAACGTTGAAAGCACTAGGTGCTGTAATATGTTGTTCTCCGGAAGGAGTGAGATTGTTCCTACGTGACTTTAAAGGTCATTATGTGTTACGAGATTTTGATCCAAGATTGCAGAATGTACCAGCACATTTATGGGCACAAGGTCCAACTGATGTAGGTTGTATGCACATTACACCGTATTGTGTCACTCTCAAGCAAGGAGTTGTACTGCCCCGAATCCGACAATACAAATTGCCACCCGAGGCTGTAACAGCCTTACTGAAGATTATAGACGAGCTCATTGCCCAAGGAGTAGTTATTGAAACTGACTCCAATGTATGCAATTCCCCGATCATTCCAATTCTTAAACGAACAGACCCAAATGCACCACCAGTCTACCGATTGGTGATTGATCTTCGAGAACTGAATAAATGCATTGTTCCACAGTACCTGGTAGTGCCAGACATATCTTCTCTTTTGACGGCTATTGATTCCGAAGCAGCGTTCTTTACTGTAATCGATCTCAAGAACGCTTTCTTTAGTGTCCCCATTCATCCTGAAAGCCAGTATTTATTCGGATTCTCTTTAAATGGCCGAAGCTTCAAATTTGCACGTGCACCTCAAGGGTTCACAGAAAGTCCTAGCATCTATAGTCAAGCACTGAAAAGACAACTAGACAGTATTCACATGCCTGCTGACACTGCTCTGCTCCAATATGTAGATGACTTGTTAATTACTGCACGGACCGAACGTGACTGCGAGCGCGCGTCACTGACTGTCTTGTATTTCTTGGCTGAAAAGGGGCATAAAGTGTCCCCTTCGAAGCTAAATTCTGTGCCCAGCAAGTGGTATACCTTGGGCACTTGCTGTCCAAATGGGGGAGACAGCTGACACCAGACCGCATTCAGTTAATCGCACATCTGCCACAACCCAAGACACAAAAGGAGGTACGGGCCTTTATTGGCCTCACTTCTTACTGCAGACAATGGATATCAGTATGCATATCTAGCTAAACCACTCATACAGTTGACAACACAGGAGGCAGCGACTTCGACTGTCCTCCCTTGGACTCCGGAACATACACAAGCGTTTGACGAGTTAAAGAAAGCTTTATGTCAAGCACCAGTTTTAGCGACACCATGTTACAGAAGACCTTTTACACTTTTTGTTACTGAACGCGATTGCACAGCATTATCTGTACTCACACAAGATCAAGCAGGACACCATAAGCCTTGTGCTTATTTTTTCTAGTACATTGGATCCAGTGGCCCAGGCTCTGCCTGCGTGCCTCAAATCAGTTGCAGCGACGGCTCTAGCAATCAGACAAAGCGATTCCATAGTATTAGGACATCCCCTGACAGTACAAGTTCCACACTCCGTGGAAGTTCTTCTGAACCGTACTCAGACTCAGCACTTGACCATAGCAAGACTGACAGGATATGAATTGACATTGTTTCAGCCACACATAGAGATCAGACGATGTAACACATTAAACCCTGCCACATTGTTACCCTCGAGCACAACTGATCCGACACCACATGACTGCGTAGAAGTCATCAATACTGTAACGAAGCCCAGACAAGACTTGACAGATATCGCATTATCCGACCCCGACCTGACACTTTACGTGGATGGTTCATGTATGAGAACAAGCACAGGAGAGTTAGTGGCCGCCTATGCAGTGACCACTGAAACTGAAGTCATAGAAACACATCGTATTGACACCTTGTCTGCTCAAGCAGCAGAACTCATTGCTCTGACCCAAGCCTGTATACTAGCCAAGAACAAGAAAGTAAACATATACACCGATTCACAGTATGCATTCGGAGTCGTTCACGACTTCGGTATCCTCTGGCAAGAAAGAGGTTTTTTAACTTCTCATGGCGCCAAGATACAGTATGGTCCCCTCATTCAAGCTCTGTTAGAAGCAATACACTTACCTGTATCCATTGCTATCATGAAGTGCAAAGCACATACTAAAGCCACCGACACCATTTCTCAGGGTAACGACCTGGCAGATCGAACAGCTAAACTCACAGCTCAGACAGACATCCCAACGGACATGACAAAGACTGACGTGACATCACAGACACATTGTATGACAGTGAAGGATCCCATTCTAGACGTACTCGACATACAGACACATGCTACTCCAGACGAAATCAAGAAATGGACTGAACAAGGAGGGATCCAGACAGATCAGGGATGGATGACGAAGGGAAGAGCCACATGGTTCCTCCCCGACTCTATGGTTCAAGTAATCATTAACACAGCACATAGTCCAGCACACTTAGGAGAAAAAGCCATGTTAGATAGCATTCAAAACCTCTGGTTCAACAAACATTTACAAGCAGCAGCAAAACAGAAAGTGCGTACCTGCATGATCTGTTGTCAGTTCAATCCAGGCAAAGGTGTTCCCGTGGAACAAGGTGGATTCCATCCTCCTGACCATCCTTTTGAAGTCCTCCAGATGGATTATATCCAGATGGACAGATGTAGAGGTTTTAAATATGTCCTCGTAGTTGTATGTGCCCTTTCCCGATGGACAGAAGCATATCCAGTCCCAGATTACACTGCCTCGACCACTGCCAAGCAGTTGGTTCGTGAATTCTTCCCGCGATACGGCTTGCCCCGTGTCGTATACTCAGATAATGGACAGCCATTCTCGTCCGAGCTCATGAAACAGGTATCACTCCTGTTAGGTTACCAGTGGAAGTTCCACTGCGTACGACACCCTGAAGCAGCTGGTCTAGTAGAGAGACATAATCAGACCCTGAAAACACGCTTAGCCAAAGTTTGTGCAGAAAAAGGCGTAGATTGGATAGTAGCTTTGCCAGTTGCCCTCTTCTATATGCGCATGGTTGCTCATTCCAGAACCGGACTATCTCCTTATGAGGTGGTTTTCGGGCGGCCTCCCAATATGTGGGGTACGCCTATGCCCCGCAAGATCACTGATGTCGACTGTAATATGCTGACAGATTACCTAGCTTCCTTGATGTCTGCACTACAATCATGTCGTTCACAGGTTGCAGCTGCCTTCCCGGACAACACCCAAGTGAAATCGCATGAAGTCGTTCCGGGTGACCTGGTGTTTGTGAAAAACTTCGATCGTTCAAGTCCGCTGGAGCCGAGGTGGAAACAGCCAAAGTTGGTGTTGATGACGACGAGGACCGCCGTCAAGTTGGAAGGACGCAAGGGGTGGTTGCACTCCAGCCACATTAAGAAATTTCACGGACTGTGTCCAGAAACTCCGGTTAAAGACTGCCCCCTATCGGACTCTGACTCTAAACTCCCCCTGATAGAAAACAGGAGTATCGTTCCAAGCTAAGGTCTAGTAAGTCAGACAGTGTTTAATTGTTTAAGTCCCCCCCTGGGTGAAGCGGTTAGACAGGTTTCTGACATGTATAAGATAGACCCAAGTAGTCAGAGAGATAGGCGTATCAAGAAAAGAGAACAATACTGTAAAAATTTGCACAGTCGATGTGTAATCGCCTTAATTTTCATGTTTCTTCTGAGTCTTACGATCATATGCATAAGTTTAATGCTACATGTTTTTTTCCCTCTTGATTCACGTATACATGCTTCCTCTAATGACACTGTAGAGCACTCCTTTAGCGACCTGCCCCCTCACGAACTTTCCTATCGATTAGCAATGCGCAACAATACATTCATTCGTATGTTACACCATACTCATCAGGCCAGCAATGCCACTAATTGCTGGGTATGTGGCCGACTCCCACCTTATCAGAAATACAAGGGAGCTCTGCCTCTCTTTCCCTACCCGTTCACACATAATGGTTCATGTGGTGCATGGTTTACTTTAATGTCCTCCCTAGACAGTAAGTCCAAAGTTTCCCAAGGCAATTGGATTTGGGGGAACCTGAATACAGTCATGAATAAAGCATGTTTCCCAGATGCAGACGGTCTTCCCCAAAGGAAAGGGACCGACCTAGAAAATGAAGTGTATAAATTAGGTAATTTTTCCCTCAATCTTATGATCCTGAACGTCCAGTCCGAGACTAATTCGAACTTGCCGTTTATATCAGTTTTGCCAGTGAAAGGTGAACTATGCGTCAGAAAGAATGGCTCAGTACATCTAGGACACAGTGATTGTAATACTGTGGTCGAATTCAGTGACAAAGGCAAGTCTACTTTCAAAGCCTCTCGCCATTCTTATTTCATTTGTGGTCACACTGCTTATGTACATCTGCCCCTTGATTGGGATGGGACGTGTTATATTGCGTTCCTATTGCCACCTGTTTTTCTAGCCCCGCCTGATTATCATAGGAATTCACGGCTTGTGAATATTAGACATAGAAGGGAGATCAAGACCCCAATTGTCGATCAGACTGAGACAACGTGGGAACAATACACAGATTTCAATAAAGGATTCTTTTTCTTTGTAGGTCCTGTTCAGAACAGTAAATTGATACGCAAATTAACTAGAACATTGGAAGCGTTAGTGAACGAAACTACTTCTGCTTTAGGTAATCTGACCGAAGAGCAATCTGCTATGAGACTTGTAGTTCTTCAAAATCGCCTTGTCCTTGACGTCATCCTGGCCGATAGGGGCGGGGCTTGTAGAGTCATCGGATCCAGTTGTTGCGTGTTTATTCCTAATAACGCGCCATCCGTGTATAAGGCCATCACACGGCTTCACGAAATTGCTCACCTGATTCACCAGAATCCAGGCTCCTGGACTTGGTCCGGTTGGCTGTGGAGTGTGATATCCGCTTGGGGATGGAAATTGTTATCATTCCTAGGAATAATATTGGTCATAATATTCAGTTGTTGTCTCTGTCTGCAATGTGGGCCAGCGATTTGCGGCGTGTGCGCCACAGCCTGTATTCCAGGTCCAAGTTCCCGTTCCTGAATGATAAAAGATGAACAAATGATGTTATATGAACAGATAGATGGTCTTATGAATATAGATATATCTTAAAGGGTTTGGTAGGGGCCAAGGAGGGAATGAGGTAATAGAAATTTTCAGGTAACCAATGTGTCCCCCACTCGCACCCTATCCATGCACCTTGTATGTTGTGTAACTTCTTTTCTGTTCATGCTAGAAAGACGCAAATACATTTGCGTCCAACGTTAACATGTCAGCTATCCAGTCATGCATAAATATCCTGTTAAATAGGCTTCTAGGCCTATGGTGCCAACGTCTTTACATGGTACACTTTTGAATCTCGCACACGTTTTCCTCCACGTTTTCTGGCCCAGTTGAGTTAGGCCCTTAAACGAGGCTCCTAGTTCATTCTCCCTCTGAAAGCTGCCGTTTAGGTATGCATCCCTGACCTCTGCCTTACTTCCTGCCTCAGACGAGCGGTGCCCGGCTCGGCCTGGTTCGCTTGCCAAGATGATGTTTTACCTACAAGATATCTGCTCAGCCTCCTCGAAAACACATTCCAGTCCAGTGAAATAGGTAAACATATTCCCGGCTGCAGAGCAAAGGGCCCTACCTCCCTGCCTTCCTGTCTCCTTGCAAGTAATTTACTGCTCCTGTTACCATGGTAGGCCCATGGCCCCCACACTCTACATGAAGATCCGTATGCACGCACTAGCATTCAGTGTTGAACGGCCCCTGCCCGGGTGCCTTTTACTCCAGACACTACATCCTCAAAACATACGATATCAGATATGCTATAGGTACAGGTCGTTTTGACACCCCAGACATTAGTCTCCTCGTGCAAAAGTCAAAGCCCCCAGCTCTCCCCGGTTACACGTCATGCTCAGCTGCGCGCGCATATAGGTCATAAGTTTCTGCTGATCCTGCAACTTTCCCTATGCATCCACCCACTTGTGACGTTTTATGTGACGATTCTCTGACATGTCCAGTGCACGCCCATGTGTACGCCTTCTTACACGCCTCCTGTTACGCACATGTGTTCTTATCTCTCTCTTTTCACCTGTTACGCCTACTGTATTCACTTCCATGTATACTGTTTTACTATATATAATGTGTGATGCTAATAAAATGTTGAATGTCCCTTCCTGAACCTGAGTGGTGATGGAACCCGATGTCCATGCTTCGAAGCATTTTATTAAAGCCCGTATGACTCAGATACCACGGACTCTGCCTCTCATTTGAGTGAGCTATCCTTATGACTTGTAATTATATGGCAAAAAAAATACGGTAAATATAAATTTACCACAGCCATTCCCATGATTGAGTATATTTGGAAGGAAGGCATAAAAATAATGAAAAATCCTGCATCTGTGCCTGCTGTGTTACCCAGAATAGAAAAGAAATATCGTGCTCCGCTCTCTAGTCCGGCGTGCCTTATTGGTCATCCACGCCCAGATTCGGTAATCTCTCAAGCGGCGCAACAAAGGTCAAAGAACCCAGCTACCCCTATTTCTACTCCACCAGATAAAGAGGGGCGACGATTAGACCTTATTGGGAAGCAGCATCCATCAGGATAGCAAATTCAATGGCGATTATTGGGCGCTACGATCGCCAAATGTGGTCAGAAATGGCTAGCTTCATAGAGCTATTGCCAGAGGACAAAAGACAAGAAGCCAGGAAAGTTCTAATGGAAGGAGAGCGGGCAGCGGAAGAATCCATCGACTGCGCTCTAAATATGGCTAATACGAATTTCAGACAGTTGGCTGGGGCAGCTGTCCTGAGACGTCAAGGGTGGTTAAAAGCCACTACATTTCGTCCGGAAGTTCAATTGAAAATACTGGACATGGCATATGACGGAGAGTCCCTCTTTGGGAAACATGTCGATGAGGCTCTCCAAACGATTAAAACTGACACCGATACTGCAAAGTCACTAGGATCATTGCAATATAAAAGAGGATCGTTCAGAGGAGCTAGAGGACGAGGTTATTCGTCCAGAGGAAGTTATTACCAGCAAGGCAGGCAATATCAACAACAACTTTCAGTTCGCCTATTTGCATCACTTCTGGGGATGTGTTCTTCAGCCACCAACCTCATTCCATTGGCGCGTCTAAAGATGCGGCCACTGCAAGAGGAGCTAAACTGTTAATGGCATCAAGCGACAGGTTCATTCGAGGACACCATCACAATCACCAACAGGATGGTGCATGCACTCCAATGGTGGTCTCAGATCAACAATCTGGAACAGGGGCTTTCATTCTTACAGAATCCTCCGGATTTTATTCTGACGACTGATGCGTCCATGGAGGGCTGGGGTGGTCATCTCCAGGACCTGCAAGTGCAAGGAAAATGGTCTCAGCAGCACAAGAAATGCCACATCAACAGTCTAGAGTTGAAAGCCATTTGTCTGTCTCTTCAAGCGTTCCTCCCCAGGATAGTAGGGTCCTCGGTTCTAGTCAGAACGGACAACACCACAAGCATGTTTTATATCAACAAGCAGGGAGGAACGAGATCAGCAACGTTATCCAAACAAGCCCAAGAGTTATGGAAATGGTTAACAGTTCACAACATAACTCTCAAAGTGGAACACGTCAGAGGCCTCTACAACACCTTGGCAGACAAACTGAGCAGAACATTGTCAGATTGCCACGAGTGGGAACTGGACAACGACCAGTTGAACTATGTGTTTCAAAGATGGGGCAAACCCAGGTTGGACCTATTTGCGACCCATCAGAACAAGAAATGCCGGTACTACGCCAGCAGATATCCTCAACAGGGGTCAAGGGGGAATGCCCTTTCGATGCGATGGTCAGGGACCTATGCATACGCTTTTCCTCCGATCCCTCTGATTGCACGAGTGGTGCGCAAGATGAAAATAGAGAGTTGTCGCCTTCTCCTCATTGCTCCCAAGTGGCCTCGCCAGTATTGGTTTCAGGAACTCATGCTACTTTCACAGGAACCACTGATCAAACTGTGTGTAACTCCAAAGTTACTGTCACGCAACGAGGGTCAGGTACTTCACCCAGATCCTCAATCGCTGAAATTGCACGCATGGCTCCTAACTTCCTAGAATTCGAACATCTCCAAATTCCTCAGGACTGCCTAGACATTTTAGAGAAGGCAAGAGCCCAGAGTACATTAAAAACTTATCGTCTCAAGTGGAAGCGTTTTTGCGCATGGTGCATCTCTAGTGCTTTACACCCTATAGAGGCCCCGGCAGAAAAGATATTACCCTATTTATTACATTTAGCGCAATCTGGTCTTTCATTTTCATCGATAAAGGTCCACTTAGCGGCCTTATCCAGGTACAGAAAGATGACTAACACTCAATCACTCTGCTCTTCATCGCTAATCAAGCAATTTATGAGGGGTCTGTTCCGGGCTTATCCCCCAGTGAAGCCCTCACCACAGGAATGGGAGCTCAACACGGTTCTATCACAGCTAATGAAGCATCCGTTCGAGCCTATCCATAGAGCCGACCTAAAGTTCTTGACATGGAAGATTGCTTTATTACTGGCACTAACTTCCGCAAGAAGAGTGGGAGAAATTCAAGCTTTCACCATAAAGGAGCCCTTTTTACATTTCTCCCAGGACTATGTCACTTTGCGAACGAATCCAACGTTCATACCGAAAGTGCCTTCCCAGTTTCATCTAAATGAACCTGTCAAGCTGAAAGTTTTCTTTCCAAACCCGTCAACCCCGGCTGAAAAAACATTGCATTCTTTGGACATCAAACGATGCTTAAAATTCTATCTTCAGAGAACCAAGACTTTGAGAAGGTCAGATCAACTGTTTGTAGCTTATGGCCAGACTGCATTGGGGAAAGCGGTTACTAAAGCCACGATTTCCAGATGGATCGCATCCGCTATTCAATTCTGCCACGTCAAGGTTAATCGACCATTGACAAGATCTGTTCGATCTCACTCCACAAGAGCTGTGGCAGCGTCTGCGGCTTTGTTTGCAGGAGTGACGCTTGAGAACATTTGCCGTGCTGCGACATGGAAGAATGTCCACACGTTTACAAGACATTACTGCCTGCAATCAGCAAATCAGGATGATGCGGCAGTGGGCCAAGCTGTTTTACGTCACCTATTTCCATAAGGAGTATGTTCAGGTACTGATGTTCACTTACTTCATATAAAGTACATGTAATTCAATAGATTGTTTTAAATATGCAGACATATGCTAACCTGTTGTGTATTTTTGTATAATGCTTAAGATTTCTTTCCAGAAAGAAAGTGCATAATTTCAATGTTGAACTTGAACATGATTTATTAATAGTTCAATCTCTAGGCGTTTGTTGACGATACATTCATGGGGGTGCACTGCAATAAGTCTCCCACCATCCGCAACCGACTTTGCCTGGCTTACTGCTTGCTATTCTGATTCAGGCATGTGAATCTATGAAAGATACCCCAATACTGGATAAGAAAACAAGTTACTTACCTGTAACTTCAGTTATCCAGTATTGGTATCTTTCATAGATTCACATGCACCCACCCTCCTCCCCGGCGAGTCAGTTCTCTAAGTTGGGGATACTTGTTCCCACTTGTGCTACGAAAATCTGAGGAGAGCTGGCTCTGCAGGAAAGGTTCTAGAGGGTGCTGTGAGCTGATTGGTTGGAGCAAGGACTTTGGTCCTTTTAGCATAATGATGTAGATAGGCTACTATAATATAGGCCTCAGGCCTTTTTCTAGGGCCTACTACTACAAAGTGCTTTTGGCACTGCTTTTTTATTTACCGTGGGACTCCCGCCTCGACGACGGGGAATGATTCAGGCATGTGAATCTATGAAAGATACCAATACTGGATAACTGAAGTTACAGGTAAGTAACTTGTTTTCTTCCTACGTGCTTGGTTCCCATACATTCTGACTCGGATATGACTGCACCTTCCCTATGGGCCGCCAACCAGTGCTGTGACCCCTCCCCCCCCCCCCCCCCCCCCCCCTGCCACACACCCAGAAGAGTCTGCTTCATTCCCCATGATCAAGAGACAGAATGCATTAATATTCGATCTACAAGTGCTTTTCATTGAGGTAAAAACTAGTATCCTCATGGAAGTGTTTCAACCTGGACAATCCTCATCTGAACCTCTGCTGCCATTCTATGGGCCCTGACCTACACTCTCATGGGCACTTAGACAAAAGTCTGCTCTTGCCCACTGGTATGTAGACAGATGGCACATTGCCCCAGACATGTCCCAGGTGACACTACCTTTTGTAACACCGCACCCTCTTCCTAAGAGCCTGGTAGTATAAGCTTCCACTAAAAGGGTTACCCAAACGTATTTTTCTGCTGTCCCCTGGGACAGAGTCAAGAATTGAGGCTTTTAAGAAGAGCATGTTTTTTTCCACTTGCCTTGACATTGTCAGTCAACGCCAGCTGCATCCTGGGAAGGTACCCCCCCCCACACACACACATTATGGTACTCTTACTGAGATCTTACCAGATCCCATGTGGGTAGCACTTAACATACTGTTACTTTGTGTATGGGTGTATAGCCAATAGAGCTGTTCCTCTAACAGACACAGACTTAACAAGCAAAATGGGATGTCCCAGATAAGCACCACAATCTTGGGTGAATAGATCTGTGCCATTTGACATTGAGCAGTTGTGGTCTTTACGCAGCGTCTGACAGTGCTCAGCGACATAGATTTTGGCTTCACAGTCCCAGATCACCTATGGGTACCTTAGGGCACACTTCTTGCAGGACTCAAAGTTGTGACGCAACCACCAGTACAAGAGATACATCTCATGGGGATCTGTCATAGAAATTTGCTTGTGACTTTCCCTACAAGACTTCGATGAAATACTCACAGAGAAACCCCACTGCCTGAAAAGTATTGAAACAATGCTAATCGTCACTGATCTACAAAAACACACAAAAGTCACATACCCCCCAAAGAAGGAATACAGTGTCAGAAAACTAACAAACTTTTGAAGCAACAGATGATATTTTTTTAAATAAACTACATCAGTGATGGGATTCGGAAACTGTTGGACATGTATGATTCCTGCGCATGTGCGAATGAATGAGTATGCATTGGTTTGATAGAGTGAGTATTGTGCAGTGTGAATGTTGCGCCTGGGGTTTTTGAAAAATCTTGTACAATATTGAATATTTATCAACTACATATATTTTTTGACTCTTTGTGATTTTATACAATAAATGTGTGTGTTTTTGTATATCAGTGACGTTTAGCATTTTTAAATACTTTTCAGGCAGTGGGGTTTCCCTGTGAGTATTACATTGTCTTTTCCCCTGCCTATGTATTTGCCCAGGGGCCCGATTCTGTGTGATTTTGTTTCTCTACAAGTCTTCGAAACTGCAATTTTAGAACAGGACAGACCTATTCCCTTCCACTCTGGAAAAAATTTAGAAAAAAAGCGCACTTACTGGTAATGGAGTTTGCCTCGGGAAACCCATTCATATTTCAAAAGTTTGCAATGTAAAACTCCTTCATGGTGTATTTGTAAGAGTTCACAATGAAAACCTCCTTAGGACTGTATTGTCATTGAGTTGAACCATACGAAGTCCTTTTCTACTGTATTTGACAGCAGGTCTGAGTGAACAATTTCTTTTTTCATTTATGAGCAATGGAACTACTTCATAAGAGGAAGGACACAACTGATGACCAATCAAATGCCTGAGGAGAAAAAGATCATTGTGGATCAGAGCCAAAGTCCCCCTCTCAGGTCTGCTTTTAAATGTCCTTTAGGTGATTACAAGAGCTGTGGCGAACCGCTACAGATCTCCCTTGCAAGACCTCAAAAGGAATTGAGGGTCCCAGTCTGATACGGGTTCATAGTAGGGAATATTTAAAATAAAAAAGTGATTTTGTGAAACGTTCAATGCACTGTCAGATGTATAAGAAACTATCTATGATCGATTCCAATGTGTTCCTGGTCTGCTTTTTTTTTTTTAATCCTACCTCTGCTGTGCTTTTTATATCTCCCTACTTGATTTTAGTATTTTTTTCATCAAGAGATAACAGAGAACGGTTTTGAAATAATATCAGTCATCCATGTTTTTGATACAGAGACCTCTGGGACTTATTTGGACCTCTTACTCTAGGACTGCCGACCCCACTTAACTCAGAGGCACGGTGCACTGGCAACCACTTCCACCGCCTCCAAACATGAATGTGTTGGCCAGGGGAGAAACACAACCTATCACTCCTACTACATAGGGTTTGTGGATCTGGTTTACTATCCCCTTTACTGGAAGTACAAGGAAACTCTGCCTGGCTGGGATAGATTTCCAGAGGTTTCTTGCACTGCCTGCTGGAGCAACCATGTCTGTGAGAGATCCCTGCCTCTAAGCCACCCTTAGCAGGGGTTTGCTACTCTTGCTTATTTCTAAAGTCGTGGTGTAACATCTTAGGAACCCATTTTATTAACAGCAGTGCATATGGTGAATAGTATGCATTTTCAAAAGAATTACACACATTAATATTGTACTCCAATGTTTTTATTGCATACAGATGTATATTAATATACACACGAACATGGTTTAAACATGCTTATAGACTAATTTCGCCTTACTAGCTTGTTTTACAGGAGCAGTTTACACATTTCCTTTTTTGTTTTGTAACTGACATTTAAACAAAATTACTTTTCTTCACAGCCGAAGGATGAAAAAATTACATTTTACTTCTTGCATACACAAGAGGTCAAATAATATATATATATATATATATATATATATATATATCTATATCTTTCAGTTTGTGCATAGCAGCACTGTAAATGTATATTTTTTTATAAAATAAATACTTGCTAGGTCCTCATAACCAGGGGCTTTAAGATGTGTGGAGAAAAAGAAACATAACTTTTCATCGATAAAACAAATTCCCCCAAAGTTTGGCGGCCAACATTTTATTCCTAAAAATATTTTTCCCTGTTGGTAATTTGTCATTTGGAGAATCCAGTTCATTATTACAACTCATTCACACAACACGGATATTTCTTGAAAGGTGAGGTAGGGGACTTGTAACTGATCAGGGAAAAAAATCTCTTGCGAACTGTGGGGTGTGGGTTGTCTTTATACAGGATGGTGCTTCCTGCACAAAAACAACCCTTAAAGGCATTTTCCTCTTTCTGTGTATGCTGCAAAATGCAGCAGATGTGGCAAGAGGAAATAACGATGAGGAACAAATATTTCTTTCCCTGGTAGGCCTCACTGGGAAAGGTGTAGCATTTTGACGCAATCCCAGGTTTCCCAGTCTTTGTAAATCTGATAATGCGCCAAAATCCTTGGGTGGATGCATGGAAATGCCCATGCCACACCTCCCAAGTTGAAATGAAATGCAAAGCAGCGCAAACCGCTGCCTTGCGTTCCATCACTTTACAAAGCCATGCAAGGCCATACACATCAAGCCTTGTATGACTTTGTAAATATAACTGAAGCCGCTGCATTGCCTTGTTTGATGCAAGGACAATGCAAAGGCTTCTTAACCCCTTGCATGCTGATGACGGCCCCCACCCATCATGCACTACAGCGCTCGTGTGCTGATGACGGCTGGGTGCCGTCGTAAACCCGCCCACTCGGGATTTTTCCACACAGATGCAGAATTGCGGCAGCATGCAAGGGGATAAATCTGGCCCCAGGGCTTTTAAAAGCCCATTCCCACATGAAGGTAACTGATGTATCTTCCCTTTCATCTATTTTTGACTTTTTCTGCGAGCACTGCTAGTGCTGCCAGCAACGCTGGAAGACTTTGAGCTTTGAGAAGATGATGATGACGAACCACTTGGAGGACAGACAAAAGGCATCTCTACAACTTTAACTGATGCCTGCTGATTTGAACCTGTGCTGCTTTTAGAGGTAGAAGATCTGAAACACAAAAAAAGAGAAAGTGATAAAACAAAAGTTTAAATACACTTGGTTCAAAGTTCATAACAACTTTATTGGATTATAAACGTTAAAACCATAAATGTACAGACACAAATTAAATGACATGGTTCTACAAAAATAGAACAATGTTAATAAAAGTAGATAATATGGTGATTCATAAAGCAAAAATTAATTCACAAATAAAAAAAGCTTGCATAAAACAATTGGGCATTAATCACCAAGGCGCTTTCTTAGGCGAAGTGCATGCCAACTGTAAGTTAAAACTGTAAAACAGACTTCTATTGCGTTTAACATTTGTAAGAAGTTCAGGACTGTGTCAAGTGTCTAATCTTGGTTTCCTTAAGAAGAAAGTTAATACACTTAGGGCCAGATTCTGAGAATCTGGCCCTTTGCGAGCGCAATTTTTGCATTTGGGATTCATCATCCCAAATGCAAAATGCACTATTATAGAATTCGCAAATTTGCGAGGAATTGCATTTAAGGAATCTCTATTTGAGATTCCTTAAATGCAATTCATGAAACATTTAAAAATTGCGAATTTGCAATTTTGGGCAGCTATTTACCGCAAAGTCAAACCTTGTGGTAAATAGTGGAAACTTAGAAAAATGCACTTAAGTGCATTTTTCTAAGTTGTATGTTACACACACACATGTCCTTGGGACATGTGTGTGCATAACACCAGCATCCAATATCATTTCAGGGGTGCAACAGGGTGTCCTTTGGACACCCCTGCACCCTTGAAATCGCAAGCTCAACATGCGAATCGCTAATAGCGATTCGCACATTGATATGTCTTCCCATTCATTCCTATGGGCCTTTAGGCCCATAGGAATGAATGGGGAGTTATTCCTTATTTGCAATTAGCAATTAGGTAATCGCAAATAAGGAAGCTGTAGAAATTGCAATAAATATTGCGATTTCTACATGAATCCCGTTTTGCGAGTCTGTAATAGCGATTCCTTAATAATCGCTATTACAGACTCGCAAAACATGCCGATGATGAATCTATGTGTTAGTACTGGGAATCTAATAAAAACTACAAAAAAGCAAAAGTGCAGCATATCTTGTGTCCCATTATTTTCACATGGGCAAGGGTTGAAAGACCTTGACCAGGGTGGTAATGAAACAATGTAGCAAGCCATATTTAATCACATCTTTGTTGTGTATAAACTAGAAAATTCAGGTAAGGTTGCAATCCTGACTCAACTGTTAATGAGCAATAACGCACATAAAAAACCTTCTGTGTGCCAGCCAGATATCTTTACTCTGCAAAATGCTTTAGGCATAGGTGCTTAAGTTCTGAATTGTGTATCTGAGCTAGAGCCATGGGGTCGTCAAAAAAAATCTGTCTTTTCCACAACGTATCTCGCTTAGTCCATATCCTGTACCACACAGCGGAGATGGGAGCCTGAAGAGATCTTCTATAAATGGCACTTCCATTGTGACACTCTGCAGACAAGCATTTTGTCACTTGGTGCAAGGCCCCTCCCCCCAAAGCTAAGTAAGTGGCCACCAATATACATTTTGCATGATAAATGGCACACACTTCCTTCAAAGGTGACATCCCCAACTTGTGGGAAAATACATAGGGCCAGATTTACGATCCTGTCACAACGCAGCGCTGTACCCACAGTTGCTGCGCTGCATGACATGGAGAGAGGGGGGAAAGCTCCCTATATACAGAGGTCTGGCCCTCTCATTCCCTCTTCCTAGTGCTGGTGCATAATCAGGCTGGCGAGCGCCACACACATCTTTTTTTATTATAATGCAAGGGTGTCTGCATGTGTCTAGCATAGGTTTTCTAGTGGAAGGGTACTCTTCCAGTACAAAATGCTATGCCTTTCTTACTTTGTATAGGGTTTTGACCCCAAAATCATGGGTGGTAGCTTGGGAACGCCCATGTAATGCCCCTCGGACAGATTAACAATACTTTTAAGCAACTTTCCGGTGCAAAACTTTTTTTGCGCTGGAAAGTAAATTCAACATAAACCGTTTGAGAGGTTGGCATCACTTTTGGGATACAAACTCAGCGTAAAAGGTTTGTAAATCTGACCCGAAGAGAATTTTAACTGCCTTTGCCATTTGGTCACTCCAAAGCTTGATCTGTTTCCAAGTGTCTGCTGCATCCAAAAGTACCCTCAAATAAGAAAAAGTGCTTAGCTGTTTAACCGGAACCTTCTCAATACAGAAGGAACCAGGAACAATCAATCGATCAAGTAGATTTGTAGAGCACTATTTGTCATCCATGAGGGTATCTAAGTGCTGGCAGGGTCCAGTTGATCAGCCGAATAGTCATGTCTTCAGGGACTTTCAGAACTCTGGAAGAGACGGGGAGGTCCGTAGATGATAGAGTAACTCTTTGCTGCTAGGTAGAAGGAGCGACCACTGCATCTGCTACGTCGGATGCGGAGGGTGAGGGTTAGAGAAGGGGACGTGGAGCAGAAGTGTCTGGTGGGCTGATGGAAGTTCAGGCTGTGACTCAAGTAGGCAGGAGCACAATTGTGTAGGGCCTTGTATGCATGGGTAAGGAGCTTAAACTAGCATATTTTCTGTACAGGAAGCCAGTAGAGGTCCCTGAAGTAGGGGTGGATGTGAGTTTGTCTAGGTGAGATCCAGGACACCTCTGGCTGGGGCGTTCTATAGTCATTGTAGGAGGTGAGCAGCGATCACTGCATAGAGAGCGTTGCTGTACTCCAGTCCGCTGGAGATGGACTTGGTGATGGTGCGTCATGAGCTTTGGGTAGCCAATTGAATATCTAATAAAACATGTAGAGGATAAAGAAGCAGGAGGAGGAAATAGAGTTGACCGGAGTTACCATGTTTAGCTCGTTGTCCTAGCACGGTCAGTGGGGGTAAGAGTAGGCCAGAGTTCTGAGGGCCACCAGGATACATCCCATGGGGAGCTTTTGTTTCTGAAAATCAGTACCTTTGTCTTGTCCATGTAGAGCTTTGCGCAGTTGTACTTCATCCAGTTGGCAGCGTCTGTCATGCAGTTGTTGAAGTTGGTTTTGTTGGTGTCTTCTCAGAGGGAGAGGGTTAGTTCTGCGTCGTCGGCGTAGGATATGATGTTGAGTCTGTGGGTGTTGGTGATACTGGCCAGAGGTGTCATAGAAGTGTTGAAGAGTGTGGGGCTGAGTGAGAATCCTTGGGGTACTTCACTGAATATTTCCTAGGGTTCAGAGTTGAAGGGGCGAAGGTGGAACTTTTGAGTTCTTCCAGGGGGGAAAGAGGTGATCCATCTGAGAGCCGCTCCTTGGATGCCTATGTTGTGCAGCCTTGTGATGAGTGTGTGGTGGGAGAAGGAATCAAAAGCTGCTGAGAGGTCTAGGAGGATCAGAGCCACAAACCCTCCACGGTCAAGGAGGGCTGTAGCCATGATGAGGGCTGTCTCGGTGTTGTGGTTACTACGGAATACGGATAGGAAAAAGTCGAGTAGAAGTTTATATTCCAGATGTGAAGAAAGTTGTTGCTTGATGGCTTTTTCTAGACTTTGGCCAAGAATGGGAGCAGGGTGATAATTCTGTAGTAGTTGAGTTCGCAGGGGTCTGCAGATGGTTTCTTTGGTAGGGTGATGGCTTATTGCTGGCAATCATAACAAATGATTTAACTAAGTTGATGTTAAGTCATAAATCACATATGAATAACACAAATGTGTCTAATAAAGTTTGCAGAACCTTTGGTAAGAATGCGGTGTCACCTTTAAGGCAAGCAGAAAAAACGCAATGCCAAATCTGTGGCATATTACAGCACCTCTCTACCAATAGACCCTGTAAATTGTTAATGTACAGGGTGAAGAGGCAGGAAGCCAGACCAAAGCTCTGCATCACACCACTGCAATATGGAACACTTCGGGGCTGTCCCTGTTCACTCCATACCTCACCCATGCTGTACTCCCGGTATAGATCTCTCACAGAATGTTTAGGATGCTCTCATCTATCCCATGTTCTCTACCAAGTGCCACAATTTGCTGTGCAGAACACAGCCAAAAGCACTTGACCGGTCCATGAAGGGAAGGTATAGGGCACCCCTTTTTGCAATCTTGTAG
Organism: Lissotriton vulgaris; assembly: GCF_964263255.1. NCBI lineage: Eukaryota > Metazoa > Chordata > Amphibia > Caudata > Salamandridae > Lissotriton > Lissotriton vulgaris. The sequence continues at coordinate 1,036,966,942 of NC_141699.1, read as the reverse complement.
TAGTTGAGCAGGAGAGATAACTTTAGACATTGTTCCACTGTGCCAATGCGCCCCCCCCACCCCCTTCCACCCATTCCTCCAGTCTAACTAACAGTATTCTCCCCATAACCTTGACCATTGCATCCAATAGGGAGATCAGCCGATAGCAACTGGGATTACCTTTCTTGAAAATCAGAATGATTGTGGATTCTGACCAAGTTTAGAATTTACACGATCTGCATGCAGACCTCAACATATTTATAAGAAGTGGACCCCAGAATTCAATCTTGGCATCAAAAAGATCAGATGGAATCCCATTGGGTTCCAGTGCTTTAGCTTTGGAACATTTAACTATGGCACTGATCAGCTCTTGGAGCGTCGGCTCAATGTACTCCCCACCCTCAGATAGCACAGGAAAACTAAAAGGAGACTCAGAGAGCGAATTAGACCACATATCCCCACCAGGCTGCTCCTATACTTGTCGGCAACAGGCAATTTACTCGCAAGTGGGAATTGCCAACCTCAATTGAAGGGGACTCTGTTTACTTCACATCTGGGTGGTTGATCACTGGCCAGAATAATGTTGCACCCTTAACATTGCTGGCCTTCACTAAGGCATTCCAGGCCTCACTCTTGATGATTTTCATCCTCCTGGAGAAAGCTAATTTATATCTCCTGCTGTATAAAATTATCTCGTATCATATACAGTATTGGTAAAGCGCTGCTAATCACCCGCGAGGGCATTGAGACACTGTGCTGCGGAGTCAGTTGAAGAGCCAGGTCTCTAGTCCCTTCCTGAAGTGAATCTGCGATTTTGAGGTGCGGAGGTGGCGGGATCTTAGTTTTTTACTCCTTGCGTCCTTTAAGGTCACCCTGGCTTTAGAGAATTTGTGATCAAACCATCACATTTTAGATTCCCCCTTTCATGTGATTTTGCCTGTTAAAGCCTCATTAATATGCCTTAAAATTTGAGTAATGTCCCTCTTGATTTCCTCATCTCCTGCGTTCCTATTTAGGGAGATATTAAGATAAGGCTTATTATCCCCGATAACCCGCGACACTTTCCCTTCTAATTCAGGGGTTGGTTTTTCTGACTATGTTACTATCTTTAACTATATGGGACAGCTGAGAAAGCCCTACACCCCCACCCCCAGCAGTGGGCTGACCTCCAACTTTGAGAATTCGTGTCACCATGACAGGTGGGATGTGTCTTAAAGATGTAAATGAGGGTGAGCCAGTTAGCTGACACCAAAATGAAGTCTATGATACTCTACCCGAGTATGTATCGGCAAAGGGCGCCGTAGGAAGGCTGATTTCAGACTTCATTGCCAAAGGTAAAGTTATATTTCACCAAAATCTGACGTATCATATTACCATGTCATCATAGGTGAAATGAGTTTGGCTGTTATCTGCTGTGTCAGCGAGCCCAAAAACATCCTTGGCCAGTAGATGGCATAAGTGAGAATTAAATTCTCCTTCCCGAACGACAATCACACCCTTTTTTATCTTTCATTGCTGCTAAATCTGCATGTAACCTGTAGATAGCATTTCATTTTTCTGTGTTAAAAGCATTGTTAGAAAAATAACACAGACCAGATGACGGCACCCTGAAAATACTCTTAAGCAAACATTTGATTGAAAGGTTAACCTTCTAAATATGTATACACCCTCCCTTGGGCCAGAGTAGGGATGCAAATCGCCAATCCCCCTTACCCGTCCCCAATTTAGAAGTCAGGGTAGGTAAATGGTATGTCTTATAACCATTTGTATGTAGAGAGTCAACTGTCCAAGTTTCTTGAAGGCATAAAAGCATATAGTCTGAAATGAAGTCGCCTCATTCCACATTATCCGACATGCTTTTCAGGTCTGCAACATTCCAGTATAACATGTGTAGCTCGGGACCAGAGAATAGTTATTATTAAGTAATATTTCATGATATGTTTTTACCTTGACACTCCACTACCCTCTTGAAACCCCTAGTGCTGAATTACATTGTTAGGTATAACCTATGATCCCTAGAAGGAAAGGGGGTTGAGGGAACAAGAGGAATGGGTGGGCTGTCTACGTTTGTGTCCTGCCATAAACACGTAAGCACTGTGTTCCTCAAAAGTACTTTTTTAAAAATCAAATCACAAGAGATAGTTGAGAAACTGAAATAACCCTCAAACTCTAGCTGTGGCGCAAGAGCTGGTGGATCTACAATGGTGTCTGTTTGACACATGCACACGCGTTATTAAGGGAGGCTCCCTTGATCAATGGGGGAGCCATGGCATAGGTAGAGAAAAACAGTGAAACAGGCAGGTCGGAGCAGACTGCAAAAAAGGCACTTGTAGTCAGTAAAATGAAAAACAGTATGAACCCAGATGCTTATAACTTATAAGCACTCATATGGTCTAGTTTTCCACATTTATTAAAAAGAGGAAGGAAAGTGTACTTACTTGTATTCCTAGTTCTGCATCATAAGTATCTTAATGTCAGTCATAAACACAAGAATATTTTCACCAGCTTGTGAGAGGACTCTAATAATGTTGTGTTTTCTGGCCGCTCTGCTTGTCACGTCAAATCAGTATTCTGATCTGCATTATGATGGATCCTTTTGGGCCTATACCATGGGATTCGAAGGTGTGCTTACGGATCCAGACCTTATCTAGACATGCACTTGCTCCTCATCTACTGATTTGGGAGCCAAAATCAGTCTTCAAGGTTGGAAAGTACGTGATATTGGTCTTTGTGGTGCTTTCTCCGAAGCTAATTTATTGTCTCTTTTTATCACACTGGTGGGCGGATGTAGACAACTCTTTCATGAAGCATGACACCTAGGTTAGTTTGAAAGGATCTAAAAATGTCCTGATTTACCAGGCATACACCAGGTTCTTTTTGTGATGGTCCCACACCAATTCAAGTATCCTAGGAATCTCCATCATCAGATGCTAGGTTGGTTTTCAAGGATCTAAAAATGTCCCGATTTACCAGGCATGCACCAACTTCTTTTTGTGATGGTCCCATACAAATTCAATTATCCTAGGAATCTCCATCATTAGATGCTAGGTTGGTTTTCAAGGATCTAAAAATGTCCTGATTTACCAGGCATGCACCAACTTCTTTTTGTGATGGTTCCATACCAATTCAATTATCCTAGGAATCTCCATCATTAGATGCTAGGTCGGTTTTCAAGGATCTAAAAATGTCCTGATTTACCAGGCATACACTAGGTTCTTTTTGTGATGGTCCCATACCAATTCAATTATCCTAGGAATCTCCATCGTCACATGCTAGATACCCGAGGTAACGTTATGTTTTTGCTACTTATGATAGGGCGACTGTTACCTAGGGTAGCTCCAATCTAACTTCCCACTAATGTTTATTGAGGCAGAATACGAATGTGCTTGCGGTCAAACATTTCAGTCGCAATAACAGATTTGCACACTAGCCTGGCTAATCAGCTGCAAAGGGGAACACTCTATAAACCAAATATCTATGACCAAGCAGCGGAGACGTGTAATGTGTGTCTAGGTATTTCAAATTATGTGAAAAAGGTATGATTAGGCTGCTTTAGGAAGTGTGCGTACAAAGAAAAGGGGGAATAAAAGCAGCGCAACTGGCGCACCAAATGGTAAGAAGGATAAATGCATATAAGTACTAGAATATGCTCACAAAGTTAACCATTTACAGCACCTGCTTTGCCCTCTTTCAAGCCTGCCTACTCTTAGTGACGTTTTGAAGTAGTGTTTATCTGTGTCCTCCAATTGACTCATACGCTCTCTGCTGATAGTTCGAAACATTTTGTTTCATCGTCAAAAGTACAAGCATGATAATATTTTAAATAGGATACAAGCATTAAATAGTTAACAATTCTTAAATATCTAAAGAGATTAATGAGATTTCATCATTAGGTTAAAATCAAGTGCAAAACATACAAATAGCACATGATTTCATACAATAGCTGGCGCTTTGCTTCCAGGTGCCCCAGCTATGTACAAAACGCAAAAAGCAGCCACCATCTTCAGACAATTAGAATTAGCTAAAAAGAAAATTGGGGCCTTAATATCATATAATACCTAACATTTTACATCTAATTAACCAGGTTGGGTACAGAAATTTAGAAACAACAACCCAACTGGAGGCTGCAGGGAGAAGGGGGCCCTGCTAGGAGTCCCCAATGTCGCTTTCTATGTTGGAAAGCCCGACATGGAAAGCTTGTCGGAAACGGACATTGTAATCCTGATGGTGGGAACGCCGTTTTTAGGATTACGGTGAAGCCTTCGACTGGCCCCTTGAGCCTGTCGGTATCCAGCCGGAATAACCAGTCAGTTTCACTTTCAACCGCCTGCATTATAATACAGGGGTTGAGAAAAAAACTCATATGATGGGACTCGGAAAACCTCCAAATCACAACGTAATGAGGCCCTTAGAATCTAAACGGTGCTTACTATCCATATTTCCAAGGAGAGTTTTTAAAGCCAGAGAGATTAATTCACCCCCCTATTCTTCCCAAACACTAGCAAACCCAGACGACCAGCTCCTGAATAAGCCTTGCCAAACCAAAGGGGCAATGTGGAATGCAATAAGCCTTCTCCATACCTTAAGAACTTGGCTGACCAATACTGTGGCTCCCAAGTTTCCAGACGGGGCAAAGACTAATATTTTTAGTTTTCGCTTTATAATTTACTATATTGTGTTCTTATGCCTCATGTGACTGTATGCTTTAGCCTTGTTTCTGTTACTTTGTGTCAGTAATGTGACACGACTAAAGAAACATCTTTGGACTATTCTATGTACAAAGAGTGATTTACATTAAGCACAGTATAGTAACCTCAACCGGCAAAAGAAGCAAGCTGATTAATCACATCCTTTTGACATCTTCTTTTAATTTCTATGTCACAAGTTTAAATCCGGCACTGAATAACTTTGCCCACCATTCTTTCGAGGTTTGTATATGGAGCACTACTAAATGTAAATTAGAAACACCTGTTATATAAAGACAAGAAAACATTGGGATGAAGCAATATACAAATACCTATTGTTATAACTCTTATACAAAAATTAGTTTTTATTTCTTCCTCGCTTCATGTCAACCAAAAGTCTTTTGGTCAAGCACCCCAATCGTGGATAAACACATGGATAGTTTCTTCACAATTTAAAATGATCTATGTGGGACCTTTTCAGTTCACTGCGACAAACAAACCTGATGAATAAGTTGTAGTGTTTGTTACCTTCCAGAAGACAATGAGCTCCGAGCAGTAGAAAGCACCGAACTTCGGACAGAAACCGGGGCGGAACTGCGGCGGCTGCTGGGGGTGGATGTGATGGTCGGCAGCTCTAGATCAAACTACAGAGGAAGCTTGTGTCACAAATTTACACTTATAAACGTTTCCAACTTGTCACATTGTCTTAGTGGTATTTTAGCCAAAACATTAAATCCTGCAGTGGGCAATAACTCTTTCCTCAGTAATCTGGGAACTCTTTTGAACTCCACACAGAAACGGGACCATCGTGGTCGATGGCCCAATGATTGTCTTTTTACGAGACTAAGAGGGTTTTGAGTTTATTTCCCTCCCAAATTCATTGTGTGCACTCAGACCCATTCAGCCACCAATAACAAAAGTATAATTTTAAGAGTTCTCTCTTGGCGGTCGTCGCCGGTGTATGCTTCATGCTTCAAAAAGACTTATGCTACCTGTGATATTAAAAAAAACCTGCTGCTGATCATCAATCTAACTGTAACTGACACTTGAGTTACTATTTTGTTGGTTTTCCTAAAACATGGCCTCTCACAAGTATCAGTTAGGATTCTCCCCAGCCTCTTCATGACTGTGTGACATGATTTCCGTCTTTCAGCTTGTCCTACAACCTCCAAGCTGGCCTTCCTCCTATCTTTTTTTAGTTTTCAGTCTTTCACGACTTGCCTTCATTCCCAAGAAAACAAGTTACTTACCTGTAACTGTAGTTCTCCAGTATTGGAAGCTTTCATAGATTCACATGCCTGAATCATTCCCCGTCGTCGAGACAGGAGTTTCTGGTACATAGAAAAGCAATGCTTAGTAGTATAGCAAACTGAAAAGAGGCCTAGGCCCATTTCCCTTTTGCAACCCATAACCCTTGTTATGTAAAATAAACCAAACTTTTCCCTGAACTAATCGTAGCTCCTCACTCTCTAGAACCCTCCTGAGAGAACCTTCTGCTCCTCAGATTTCCGTGCACTTGTGCATAAAAAACACTCTTCGTGCTAAATCCAAGTTGAGCCTCAGGGGAGGAGGGTGAGTCGCATGTGAATCTATGAAAGCTTTCAATACTGGGGAACTACAGTTACAGATAAGTAACTTGTCTTCTTACTCCAGTATTGGAGCTTTCATAGATTCACATGCTTGAATCAGAATAGCGAGCAGTAGCATAAAGCTTTCATATAGTCACTTAATACAGCATCATTCTGTACATCGTTATTTTAGAATTCTGCATATCAATATTGCAATCACTGTAACTAAACATAACAATAGAATAAATGTGCATTTGTAACAAAGACAAAAGGATAGAGGGATGCAAAAAGGGCTCACCGTTATTGGATAATGTTTCTCAGCACCGCTTCTCCCACCGCAACATCAGTCTCTGCGGTAGTGCCTGGTAAAGGTGTGCATAGAACTCCAGGTCGCTGCCCTGCAGATATCCTGGATTGGCACTCCTGCAAATAACGCAGTGGAGGTGGACACTGCTCTCGTTGAATGAGCACGAACTCGTGTGTTCAGAGGTTTCCCGGCAGCTTGGTGACAATATACTATAGCACTTGAAATCCATCTGGCAATCCCACGTTTCGATAAAGGGAAGCCCTTCCTGGGTGCGCTGAAAGCGAAAAAAATCTGTGAAGACTTGCGAAAGTGTTTAGTCTCTTGCAAATAGAATTTGAGACATCGCTGGACGTCCAGCGAATGTTGAACTCTTTCCACTGCTGTTTTTGGTTGTGGAAAGAAACGTTTTAAAACGAATGGCTCATTCAAATGAAAGTCAGTTGGTACTTTTGGGATACATTTCGGATTAGTTCTGAGAATCATCCTGTCCTCCTTAAATTGCAGAAAAGGGTCTTGAATTGTGAGAGCCTGCAATTCCCCCACTCTTCTGGCCGAAGTTAGAGCGATGAGAAGCGCCACCTTCCACGATAGGAATTGGAGATCTGCCCTGTGTATAGGTTCGATGGGCTGCTTCATTAATTGTGAAAGGACTATGTTCAAACGCCAAAGAGGTGGAGGAGGTTTCATTGGAGGAAAAACTCTGAATAATCCCTTCATGAATTGTTTAACAATTCTTGCCAACCATAAGGATGGTCCCGAAGCAGTCCTTCTGTAGCGTGATATTGCAGCTAAATGTACTTTTATAGATGCGTGAGCCAACCCCGACTTAGCCAAAAGCAAGATTTATGGAATATTCTCAAGAGGTGCCGAATTCAAAGGATGAACGTTACTTCTTTAACACCAGAGACAAAATCTCTTCCACTTCATTCTGTAGGTCTTGTTCGTACTATCTGCCCTGGCCTTGGAGAGGATATCTTTACATTCTTCTGAGATGTTCAGATGCTGAAATTCACAGTGCTCAGGAGATAGCCCGCTAAGCACAAGGATCTCGGGTCCGGATGGGACATCGTCAGAAGCGGTGGTATTGGTTGGAGGCGAATCGGATGGACCTCCGAAAGCAGCAGAAGTTCCGTGAACCAGTGTTGTCTGGGCCACCCTGGGGCTATTAGGATTAGTCGGCATGGTTCTTTCTTGATCTTCACAAGCACTTGCGGCAGCAGGGGAATTGGAGGAAAGGCGTAGGTAAAGACGCCTGACCATGCCATCGAAAACGCATTTCCCCAAGATCCCCGTTGGGGAAGCCAGCTTGCGAAGAACCAGCATTTCCTGTTCTCCGCTGTTGCGAAGAGGTCTACTGTCGGTTCTCCCCATCTTTGAAAAATGTTGTTCAGGACTCCTTGATCCAACTCCCACTCGTGGCAGGATGATTTGAGCCTGCTGAGAGTATCCGCCTTGATGTTTTGATCCCCTGGGAGATGTTCTGTTATGGATACCCTGTGTCGTAGCGCCCATTCCCATATGTCCTGGGCTTCCTGAGAGAGGGAGAGTGATCTTGTTCCTCCCTGCTTGTTTAAGTAGTGCATTGCAGTTGTGTTGTCCGTTCTTATCAACACAGATGATCCTCTTATCCTCGGCAGGAAGGCTAGCAATGCGAAGCGGACCGCTCTGAGTTCTAGTAAGTTTATGAGTAGTTGTTGCTCGTGCAACTTCCAGCGACCGCTGACCTGAAGGTCTTGAAGAACGATCCTCATCCTTCTAGGGACGCATCTGTTGTCACTATCAATGGGGCTGGAATTGCGAGGAATTAAAGACCCTGCAAGACATTTTGTTTTCAAGTCCACCATGTTGCTGCTTGAAACCATGACCGGCGTGACTTGGACAACATCCTCGAAGGATCCCTCCGCTTGACGCCATTGCAGATCTAGTTGCTCTTGCAACGGACGCATTCTTAACCTGCAGTGAGGTACAAGGGGAATGCAAGATGACATTGTTCCCAGTAATGACTTGTACTTGCGTACTGAAAGACACTTTCTTTTTGTAAAGTCTTGGAAGAGAGAAATAATTTTCAGCTGCCTTTCTTTGGAGGGGAACGCCTTGTTTCTCTCTGTGTCCAGTATTGCCCCCAAAAAGTGATGTTTTTCGTTGGTTGAAGGGATGACTTTTCTTTGTGTAGAGTCAGACCTAGCCATGGTGCCTTGACTAGCCAGTCATCGAGGTAGGGAAATACTTGGTGTTTCTGTCGTCTTAGAATCGCAGCCACTGGAGCCAGGCATCTCGTAAAAATTATTGGGGCTGATTTCAGGCCGAAGAGCAGTACCTTGAATTCGTAATGTTCTCCGGCTACCATGAACCGAAGGTACTGCCTGTGTGAAGGATGGATGGGGATATGAAAGTACGCAGCCTGTAGGTCTAATGTAGTTATAGGGTCTCCTGGGTTCAACAGTAGAAGGATGTCTTGCGGAGAAACCATCCTGAACGATTGCTTTTTGAGATAGGTGTTTAAGAATCTGAGATCCAGAATCGGCCGCCATTGAAGGATGTTTTTTTTGACGAGAAAAAAGCGGGAGTAAAACCCCCTTCCCCTCTGGGAGTTCGGTACCGGTTCTATTGCTCCCTTTCGGAGCATTCCACAAATCTCCTCTCGCATTTGATGTAAATGCTTGACCTTCTGATGTATCGGCGGGGTACGAGGAGGTTTTTGTAGAAATTCTAGAGTGTGGCCGAATTGAATAATCTTGAGGACCCATTGGTCCGTAGTTATTTTGAAAATAATGAGCAATCTTTCCACCCAGGGGAACTTGTGATCTCAGAGGAATCGGTGTAGCCGGAATTAGAAGGTTGTCATTGTCGTCGGGTGTGTTCTTCTCCCTGACGACCTCCATTACCTCTCAGAGTCGATTTTGTATAGCCTCCTGACTGGCGCTGTGTATACTGCTGATGGTAGGGCTGGGGTGAGGTGGAGTAAGAGGAATATCGACTCTGTTGGTATCCTCCCCTGTAAAATGATTGACCTCTACCTTTAGAACCTGGAAAAGGAACCTTCCTGTATTGTAGAGTTCCCAATGACTTAGCCGTATCGGTATCTTTTTTGATACTCTTTAGTGCATCATCTGTATGTTTGCCAAATAGATCTTCACCGTTGAAAGGAAGGTCCAAGATTTTATTCTGGACTTCCGGTCTAAATGCTGTTGCCCTCAACCATCCTTGCCTGTGCAGTACAACAGCTCCTAGCAGAAATCTGAATGCCGTGGTTGCTATGTCCATAGCGCAATCTATGACTTTGGTCGAAGTCCTCTCCCCTTCTTGCAGAATTTTTCTGGCTTCTTGTCTCTCCGTCTCTGGTATATGGTCTATGTAAGGGGAAAGGTTGCACCACATTTGCCTATCGTACCTCCCTAGAATGGCCAGGGCATTCGGAGCTCTCACTAACAGGGCCGACATAGAGGAAAATCTCTTCCCCGCTTTGTCCAGCCTTCTACCCTCCCTGTCCGGAAGTGCCGTAATAGGAGCTGACGGATTTCTTGATTTTTGCTGAGCTGCTTGGGTAATAACCGAGTCCGGCTTAGGATGACCTAAAAGACAAGCTGGAGCATCTGAAGGCGCCTTATATTTTTTGTCCAACCGGGCGAGCACCGGAGTCACTGTAGCTGGTGCTTCCATGACCTTCAGGCCTTCCTCCCAAAGATGACTTACAATCTGCAAGGATCGAAGTGTCCTAAGATAGGGTTCCTTGAAGTCATACAAGAAACATTCCACCTTATCCTCTGCCATGGTAAGTGCGAATCTTTTAGTGGCTCTCTCCATTAAATTAAGAAACCCACCTATGTCATCCGGGGGAGAATCAACAGGCTTCGGAGAAGGAGAAGAAGGTGACGGAATGAGATAATCGTCCCACTCTCTGCTAGGGTCCGTGATCTCTCCTTCTTCCTCCTCATCTGTGGACCTTGGGTCTTGACCAGATCTCGGTGATGAAGATCTTGGGAGGGTTCCGGTAAGATGTCCCGCCTACGCACTGGTGTACTTGGTACAGGGCGTGGTTGAGGCGTAGACTTGGGAATTTCCCTTGAGGCTTGAGGTACACGATATCCTTTTCCAGGCCAAAAACCTATTTTCTGGGGGTTTTTTCGTCGACGAGCCCGTCAACGAGATCGCCGTTGATGATATCGTCGACTCTACCGCCGACGTTGCCGTTGTCGTTGTTGCAGTCGACGATCCCGTCAACGACTGCGGCTACAACCACGTCGTTGACGGTGGTACTGTCGACGGCGATAAAGCTCTTGAAACAGCTTTTACCTCAGGTTTCTTCGACGACTACATTATTTTCCTCATCGACGCTCCCGTCGACGATGCAGGTTTCTCCACTTTCTACTCAGAAGGTATGGAGGATGGTTTCTTGACAGAAATCTGGACCTTGGGGGTAGATTTTGAGGGCTCTGAACTAGTTTTCTTGGTCTGTTTAACCCCCGAAGCATGACCTTTCTCCTTCTCTTTACCTGAAGGAGATTTTGAAGGACTGCACCCTGAAGACCCTGGGGTAGTCTTTTGAAGGGCCTTCTCAGGTCTTTACCCTGAGGTATGAGCCTGAGGAGATCTGCTCCTTTTCTGAGATCTCCTGGAAGAAGAAGACTCCTCCTCACTGTCACTGGATAAGATCTCCTTCCTAGCTTTCTCCTTTTGAAGCCAGAGTAGAAGACTTCCATCACGGTCCCTCAAAGTTTTATTGGAAAAGGTAAGACTTACCTTGCAATCCTTTGCCTGATGGTCTGGATAAAGGCAGTAGATGCAGTCCTAATGAGGGTTGTCTGTATAGAGCCTTTTCTTAGAGCAGGTGGCACAAGCTCTAAATAATCATTTTTTCTCCTTGTCAGCCATGGTAGAAGAAGAAGAAATAGTCTGAAGTATTCCCAAAAATTAAATCTGGAGAATATCAATTGAATATACTGAGGAGTTTGAGCAGAGCTCAAAGGAGACTCCCTAGCACAACGTGCAGTAGAAAATCTGAGGAGCAGAAGGTTCTCTCAGGAGGGTTCTAGAGGGTGAGGAGCTCTGATTGGTTCAGGGAAAAGTTTGGTCTCTTTTACATAACAAGGGTATGGGCTGCAAAATGGAAATGGACCTAGGCCTCTTTTCAGTTTGCTATACTACTAAGCATTGCTTTCTATGTACCGGAGACTCCCGTCTCGATGACAGGGAATGATTCAGGCAAGTGAATCTATGAAAGCTCTAATACTGGAGTAAATGTCAGGCTGCTAGCTAGCAGACACCCCTGGATGAATTTGTATACACTCATGCTGAAGTCTTCCAAAACTCTAGGGGGCATATTTACAACAAAACGGCACAGCACAGTGCTGCAATCAATTTCACTGTGCTGCGTCATTTCAAAAACAATATAATGTGAAGTATTTACAAGAATACGGCACACCCCTGTGTTTTCCCTTGCGCCGAAGCTTAAAAAGCAGCCTAGCGCCAGCGCAGGCATCCTTGCACCATGGTTGCCACAGTGCCTGCGTTGCAAGGATGATTGTGTTTGTACAGGAAGGGACACCTTCCAGCACAAATACAATTATTAATGGTATTTTGCTCCTTCTATGTGTGCTGCAGATAGAAAGAGCAAATAAACAAGGAGAAATAAAAGTGTTTCTCCTTGTTGCACCATTCTAACACTCCCTTTTCAAAGTCATTAGTTTTTGGCGCTGTCTCAGATTTACAGATCCTTGTAAATCTGGGGGTGTCAAAAGGCAATGGGTGTTTTGCATAGGAATGCCCACAGCAACAGCCATTTCACCACCTTTTGCAGCAGAAAACTGCGTCAAGGAGGGCCTTATTTACAAGTTGGGTTTAAGCCACACAAAGTGGCCTAGCGCCACCATGTAAATATGGAGAAGGGCATTGGGCCACCGGTGTGTCAGAAAAAGTGACTCTCGGTGGTGCAATGCTCTGGTTTGTGCAACCACAACACCCTACAACTCATCCAACTTCTTCCAGTTCCTACCCGACATCCACAAGCCATCACTCTCTCTGAAAGGTACCTTAACATTCTACTTGAAGCAAAGACTTAACTCCAATACTGCCATGTCTGTAAGATTTCAGTTTCTACACACGTGTGAAATCCATTTTAAATCCCATTCCACAGGTAAAGGTCTGTCTATGGAATGTTTGGTGTGTTGCGTTCACTAATCATGAAGAAGAGAACACAATGGTTGTGATCAAAGTCCACTGGATGAAGTAGTGGCTTACTAGGGTACTTTTCTTTGTAGGCTGTCTCTGTAGTTTTTGCTGGCATAGTGTCTGTCTACTTCGATTCAGTTAAATCAGAATTGAGAAGAGTCCGAGGATGCGCCCACTTTATCTTCTGACCAGTAAAATGGTTGCCCATTGCCAGTGTATGCATTAGATGTTTGTAGAGTATGTTTTTGTGATGGCGCTCTAGAATGCAAATCAGAAAATGAATAGAATGTGCTGTCTGATGGGTAACGTGGGGACGGGTCCAACCAATACGATGCTCTTTTAATGGCTTTTGTGGTTGTGATGCAAGCAGGGTGGAGCGGTGCAACAGTTGTGCATTCCGCTTGTAGCTGGTCTGTGGAAAGCAACAGGCTATTATATGTATAGCCTTTGCTATTGTTTTGTGTGCATGGGAAAAGTTGTATTGGTACATCTAGAGTCTGTTTCATCGCTAGCACCCTTTGTTGTGCATTCGATCTGTGGTAAATGTGTGGTTACACAATGTCCACTTTTTGCACAATTGTACTGCGCTGGTTGCGGAGGAGAATGGTGTAGTGTAGCTACTGAACTATGTTTTTCTGTAAAAAAAAAACTGGAAAATAGCCGTAATTACCACAAGACTCGGAATTACGATTCAGGTGCAATCTCCTGTTTGCAACAGAAACGGGATTTCCATTCTATTCGGAATAAAGGCCCATTTGCCTCATTTTGCCTTTCAGCTAAGCCTTGTCAGCATATGGGATAAATAGATACCTATAGGCCAGTGTCTCTGCCGAACCTCTGAACTTGATGGAAAGCAGAATTTAAGCTTCCCCAGGTGGCAGCACCCACTTATATTACTAAATGGCATATGTATTTTTATCTGCAACTCACATACCTGAAATTAATTTGGTGAAACACCATTCCTACACTATATTTATTTAATCGCAGGATAAAATTAAAGTTACTTGACCTACCTTGTAATATGGATTGCGTGTCAAAACCAGAGGGGTCCATCAGGGTCGTAAACAGCCCAAATGACAAGGGCATTGTTCTATGAGAGCTCGGGGCAGATCACTGGATTCATTTCTAGGGGGTGGTTACATCACCTGCTCCAAATTACCAAACACATTTTCTTCGATTATTAACAAGTAGGACAAATTTTAATCTTATCCGGATATGAAGACGTGACCCATAATGGAGGGAATAAGAAATGTAGTGTGGAAACATTAGCAGCTCAGTCCAAATCCCCTGGAATGTAGGACATACAAAAAGGAGAGTATGACAGTTTCTGAGAAGCTCTAGGGGTGGTTCCTTGCTAGTTTGAAAACTGCACCAACATGGATATAGATTTTCGCTATATAAATGTCACTCTGTAGGCAGGAACACTACAGTTCATTTGGAGAATTCTTTGTCTCCCCTGCATAAGAACAGAAGAACTATTCTTAGTAGACCTTCTGACCTTCTCGGACTGAATTGTAATACCAGATGTTTCCGAATCTCATGAGTCCCCTCGCATCCATCGCGCGCCAACACAACCTCAACATCATTTCCTACGCAGACGACACCCAGCTGATCCTCTCCCTCACCAAAGACCCAAACACCGCCAAAACCAACCTACATGAAAGGATGAAAGAAGTAGCCGATTGGATGAAGAACAGCCGTTTAAAACTGAACTCGGACAAAACGGAAGTCCTCATCTTAGGATCATCCCCCTCTGCCTGGGACGACTCATGGTGGCCACCGGCCCTGGGAATCGCACCCAGACCAATGGACCACGCACGTAACCTGGGCTTCATCCTGGACTCCTCCCTCTCGATTACCAGGCAAGTCAACGCCGTCTCATCATCATGCTTCAACATTCTACGTATGCTCAAAAAAATCTTCCGTTGGATCCCCACCGAAACAAGAAAGACGGTCACCCATGCACTGGTCACAAGCCGACTGGACAACGGAAACACCCTTTACGCCGGAACCACAGCCAAACTACAGAAAAAACTCAAACGCATCCAAAATGCCTCAGCCAGACTCATCCTAGACATGCCCCGCTAAGCTCACATTTCCGGTCACCTGAAAGACCTTCACTGGCTCCCCGTCAACAAGAGAATAACGTTCTGTCTCCTCAACCACGCACACAAAGCCCTCTACGACCTAGGACCCGAATACCTCAACACGCGCCTGTCCTTTTACACCCCCACCCGCCAACTACGATCGTCCAATCAAGCCCTCGCCGCAATTCCACGCATCCAAAGATCCACCATGGGGGAAGATCCTTCTCCTACTTAGCGGCCAAGACCTGGAATTCTCTCCCCACCCACCTCCGCCTTACACAGAACCACCACTCCTTCAGAAAACAACTAAAAACTTGGATATTCGATAAGTAATGTACCCCCCCTCCCTCAAGCGCCTTGAGATCCTCTGGGTGAGTAGTGCGCTATACAAATTTTAAACTTGAACTTGCTTTAATTTTACATTATTTTTTCTTTTAATTGTATCTTTTAAATTGCTGGTCATTGCATTGCCCAGCTGCAGCCAAAAAGCAAGTCTTGAGCATGGTCCAGGCAAGTGGTGAGATTAGGATCATTTGGGTATATCCTTGGGATATTTAGGGATATCTTTGAAGAGTTTTGTGTGGGGGTTAGCTATTGTACATTAAGTGCCACTGATCCCTGCCTACCCCGCAACATGCTTTGTGAGATTTTTCAGTGGTCGTGTGAAGTGGAGTAGGTAAGCCGACACAATATGTTGGCTGAGAGACCCAAGACTGTTTGTTGAGTCTGCAAAATAGAAATACAGCACTTTGGAAAAAAACAAGGAATTAAAAGACCTGTCTTAAGGTCTTTTGTGAAAGAAGGAACCACTTAAGGCACCAGGGAGAGATTGGTGTCCCTGTGGATGCCCAATTTCTTTATCATATTGAAAGGGCAGAAGACCAAGGAAGGGGTGATGGTAGAAATTATGGAAAACCATGGTCCATCTTCTTTGCCTTATTTAAGTTTAGCTTGAGGTGACTAAGAGACCTAGAGGATGACTTTGAGTTGGCATCCACTCAAACAATGGTGAATGTGATGGGGTTTTGGAGGCTTTGATGATCACGTGGGTGTCATCAGTAGATCTGTAGTAGATGTGTCCTGAAGGCTGGATTAGGAATTACATGTGCTGAGTTTCATATTGACCACAGTAGATGTCATGATGAAAGTCACCAGGAATCTGTGAAGATGATACATCCCTGCCGTTTTGCTTTGTCCGTTATTGTTTTATTTTCATGAGCCCGAATCACAAACGATATCTTGAGCTGCCGATGGGAATCTCTTTATGGCGCATCCTTGGTGTGCTCTATGACTGGAGATACTTTCTCTTAGTTTACACATCCTGTAGTCTCTAGATGGTAAACCGCTCTTAAACCACTTACCAAGGTCCTGGCTTATGGTGGCATTTATTCGATTTTTCGGGTGCACTACTCGCATCCAGTGTTCACTCCCTCTGACCTCCCCCATGTAAATTAAGTCTGGATACTTATGGCAAACGAGGCTTTTTCACAATTCCCTTCAGGGCACCTATCATTAGCTTTACACTAAGATGACAAAGTGTACTTTTTCACAGTGAAACTGTGATTACAAGATGAAGAAAGGCTCCTCTACATATCCTCCTCCTATGGATCCTTTTCCTCTAAGTCTTATCTGAACAAAATACATAAATAAGGTAGTTACCCATGGAGAATACAATTGCCCAGTATCACTTAGGCACCAGCCCTACCCATGTTGCCCTTCTGGGAGAAGAGACATAGCTGTTACCCTTTCTAAAAGTGCCTATAAAGAGGTAAACTCTCCCCAAACCGGGTTGGTTGGAAACACAAACTTTCAGAATGCACTGGCAGTGACTGGGAGTAGGGTGCTGTCCAAATGCCAAGGGCTGTAAATACAAGCTGGAGCTTCTCTTCAGCATAGCAAAGATCTACACCAAATCTGCTTTCAAATACCCTGAATGTGGAGCAGTATGATTAGGCATTTCCTGAAGGACAGCTCTAATCCCTGAAACCTTGCTGAAGCTCTGCTAACCAGGCCTGTTGCTGACCGTGCTGCGTATAAGCACCCAGCCATTCCAGAGTCCTTTGACATGGGCAGAGAATACTAAGAAGAACTCTCTACCCTCCAGCTTGAGGATGAGTGCTCCAGAAACTATTATCTACAAGTAAAACTGAACTTCGTGGTGAATACACTTGGCAGGCACAATCGCTCACTATATCAGCTTTTATTTATCTTTGAGCCCCCCTCCCACTTGTCCTTTTATAGAACCCACAAGCTCCACTTGGTGTGGTTTATTGTGAGCAAGGGTCCATCTCCAGCCTAAAAGGGCCTGGTTACCAGAACAAATATCTCTGAGGCACATCTAAACATCCTTTGACACTGGATTGCAGTATAGATGTACAGCACCAAGTGGCTTACCTGCTAGCCAATTTCTGCAATCTCAAAGGTGGACTCCCCTGCCTTGGACTCTTCAAACTGTGAGGTGATACAGAGTCAGGAGGCCTTTGCCTAATGGACAAAGCCCCCTCTTAAAAAGCATTGGTTGGCTCGCCTCGCCTTTTTGTTCTTGAGAGATTTGGAAACCCCCAGACTGGGTCCTGATAGAACCGGGGCTCTTGGACTTCTATACAAAACCCTAGCCCCGGGTGACCGTACCTCTAATCCTCTACTACAGAAGATGGTTCAGGACTGGAACTTAACACACAAAAACCTTATTGTACACACTAATTTACACAAGAAGGCCTAAATATGGGACAACAAAGCATTTAGAATAGGTGGAGTGCCAATTCACTGGGGACTTGGCTCACCAAAGAATCCTTAAAGTGGCCAACTGCTTCACAGTGGGACCTACAAATCATTTCCCTCTTGCAAGGAGGAATTTCACCTCGATGCAAGTCAATGTTGGCGCTACCAGCAGAACTGCAGCCGCTGCCACTCGCCCTCCCTAGGTCCGCTGCTGTGACAATTTACACCTCAGGAGCTGCTATATTGGAGTGGTCTCAAGACTATAAAACGAGATCCCGCGGATTGCTTCTGAAGGATAAGTGGTGCGGAGGCTAGCCAAAAACTACCCAGATGAGGACTGGACGGAACTCCGGAACACCCACTATAGCGGTCTATGAGAGGCGTGCCTAAAGCTGGGTTTCTTCAAACTGCTCCAGAATTGGCATTGGCCCCCGTAGAGACTGTGTTGAGCCAACCTGGTCTCCAACGCGGCCTGCATATTCCAGAATATATTGTACACCTGATCTATGTCTGGGACTACCTCCAAAGCAACTGCCGGAACTAATCTTTCTTCTTGGCTTTACAAGAGATTATCCGCCACACTAAGCAGTAGATAGACACGGCACTCTCGGTAGCCACCATGGCCACTCTGAGAAGATGGAAACAACACTTTCCTCCGATGCACACGGACTGGATGCGTAACATGGTGGTTGCCGCCTTCCACGATCAGACCATTTACTGCTTTCAGGGCTAACTAGACTTTGAGGACATATGGTACCCCTTTCACCGGCACCAACCTGCTGCTTCTCCCCATAGCTCCCTCTTCCCTCAGTGGAAGCACTGCCCGGAGCCGATGTGACAACATGCTAGGGCCTCCTGAAGCTGTACTCCACCTCTCTGGTCAGATTGGTTCATGTTTATGGTGTTGCACTTTTTTATATGTTCCTCATGTACCGAAAGGTTGCCTCTGTATCAATTAGTCTTCCTTTGTCTTTTCTGTGGACACGTAGATCCCCCTTGGCTATTTCTTGCTTTTATAATGTAGTATGTGTTCTCTTTACTGCAGTCTGATTTAATTAATTTTCAAGTTTAAGTCACTTTCTTCTTCTACATTGTACTTGAATTGAAAAATATAATAAAGGATTATTGACAAAAACCTTCAGTCAAAGAAAAAAGACATAGAGCGCAAAAAATACAGTTCAAAAGAATGAAAGACCTGGTATACACTTCAATGGGCTAATCAAAAACAAGGCCTGAACTAATTGCTTTGTCAGGTTTCTGTCTCAAAAGAGCATGGTCCCCATTTCAATGAACAGTTGCTGACATGACCATCCCAAAACATATCTGAACTATAATAATTTTAAATACAATCAGGAATAACCTCAAGTAAACTAATCGGACGGGAAAGAAATGAAAAATCTATTGATCTAGGAGTCAATGGTGGTCTATGGTGAAGAAAAAACTGCTACAGCTGCAATTTGTAAGAGGCAGACCTGGTTCCGCTGGCAGAAAGTCAGCAGATTCCTCACCCCTTAATGGATTGGGAACTGTGTGCTAAGTGGGGTGGTAGCCCTACCAGTTCATAGCAGCCTCTCGCTTTGCCGATTACCAGATAACACTCACATTTGTCTCTTTTCATGCATACACATAACATTATATTTGATTTCATTATTTTTTAGGTAAACAATGGAGTAACACACAACTTGAATTAACTACGTTTTGATATTTTAAAATACACACGTAATGACTTATCATAAAGTTTTGCTTTTGTCCTATTCTTTGCAGTGACCAAATCCATTCGACACGGTTCAATTTGACATGTTTTGTCAACTTCTTTCAAATTTGTCTTATTGGGCATTGAATAAACAGATAGTAAATAAGTGTTACCAAGGCATTTCAAGTTTTTAATAGTAAAGAAAAGTATTATACCTGTTGAAAGTACAACTCAAGGGCTGTCAATAAATCAGGACATTCTTCCGATGCTTCAACCAACATCTTGTTTATGGATCTGTTAAATTCTCTCAAGTCACGGAGTTCTATGTCTTTTTCTTCTTTTGTGGCACCTTTGCTTTTCTTAGCTGATCGAATTTCTTTAACCAGTTTAGCACACTGTTTTAGGATGGAATGTAATTAGTAATCAAAAGGAACTAAGGAAGTACAAATAAATATTTACACAACTATAGTCATCGGTCTAAAAAAGCATTTCTCCTGCATTGTCAACTGTCCAATCGTAGTTTTATGAGAAGGAGTTTTTTTGTCTGAGGTTTTAAATCTGTTGTCTCCATCTTTGACTCAACTTTGCTAACAAGGACAATGAAAGCATGGCTGCCTCCTTTGTGAAGGAGGTAATGGGCAGGTTCATGCATCTATAAAGCATTCCAATTCTAGAGAACTCCTTCATCATAAAGTGCCTACACATACCTCGAGGGATACAACGTGTTGGGGATTTTAACATAAACAATATATAGCCAAATGGCCTACTGCACCATTCATATTCATTATATGTGACTTTATCTCATCAATACCAATTATAACATTTCTCAGAGCTTAATGGGATTTGTCCTACAAACCGTCCGCAAGAGTAACCATTTACCGAAACAGTTTTGTGAACAAATTTTCTCACCTGAGGATCTGCTCTGTGATCTCTATCCAGCCAATAATGTTTCTGTAATGTGGCCAATGGCTTACCAAAAGGAAAAATGCAACTGCTAATGCGAGGGCAAGAGGTGAAACAAAATACCAAACTTTTTTGAAGACGATTGGAAACATAAGGCTGGCCACATTACCAGGCCCAGACGGCTTCTCAGTCGTTCTTACAAGATCTTTGCACTGCAGCTAGTCACCCTGTTAACCAGATTATTTGATGGCTTTATTTATGAAGCGAGGGGTTACTCCATAAATTTCAAAAGCAGCAATTTCATTAATTGTGAAACTGTGCAAGGACCCCTCTCTGTAAGGCTGATATTGTTCTATTTCACTGCACAACATCAATGTGAAAAAGTTCAAAATAGCCTGGGTTAGCAAGCTAGATGAGGAGACGCCATCTCTGTGAAGGCATTGAACCGCAATGATTTAGTGAGAGAGAGAGGGAGAGACACTGTTCTTCTCTCACTCAATGCTGAGAAAGCTTTGACTGGGAGGACTGGGGCTTGATCGAAGCATCATTGGCCAGAATTGGGGTAAACTGGCAGTGCTTAAAATGGGTTGTGATTCAGAGAGGAACATGTCTTGTCTCTCCCCCTGCTATCTGTGCTCACCCTGGAGCCTCTCTTACAGAAAATTCTAGATAACCTTTACTCAAGGGTATCCACTTTATGGGCGTGGCTACGGAGCCGAAGGGAATGGCGGCGTGAGCTTGGAGCTCCGCGCCTGATCCCCGTAATCATCCTGCTAAAAGGAGCGGAGACACCCCCGAAAGCCTCCGCACGCAGTCCGGAGGCAATCCGAACAGTAACTGCAGCCTCGGACGGACAGAGAAGCGGAGTGTCAGCCTGCCAGCGAAGTACAGGACCATCGCGGGCCAGAGCACGGCGGAGCACAAAATGGCGGCTGGTGCTGTGATCGAAGACGGAGCAGCGTAACTGCGAAGGAGGTGCCTCATCATCGGCTGAGCGGCCGGGGGAAGCGCCCTGCCCGCAACGTGAGAGACTGGGCGAGGTTGCGGTAAGCCCAGAGCCGGCTGTGGGGATTACCGGGCTTCGGCCTGATTCGGGCTGGGACTTCGGCGCTGAGAAGGCGACAGAGGGTGCTGCGAGGTGCCGAGAGGCGGAGGCGACGGCTATCCTGCCTGGTCCCTGGCTGGCTGGGGCTTAATTGAGGTGGCGGCCGCCCCCCAAGCGCCTGTAAGACGGTCGAGAGGTCCCTGAGGGTCGATAGGGCTCCCAGATCGTATAGAGAGCAGAGCGGAGTTAAGATACGACGGCCCGAGCCGAGAGAGGCGCCTGGTGACTTTTTCTGCACGGCAGGGGAGCAAGGGGCCGGCATGCTGTAGCAGGAGACAACGCGTTTGAAGCGGAGATCGCTGCACGCATTGGGGGTGAAGGGGGCTCTGCCCTTGAACACCGGCCCTGGGGGCTATCGGAGGCTCTGAGGCAGCCCAGCGAACACTGGTGATTTGTGGAGGACCGAGTGGGGAGGCTGAGTGAACTGGCCTCGCGGGATCATCGCCCGGGCCATACAAGCACACGCGAAGCCTGGATCCTGTAACCCGGATACCTCCGGGGAAACTCTCCAGCGGCGGGGGGACCTCACGGACTTGGCCCCCGGCGGCGGCTGCTGATCCCTGGCCCGCGCTGGAGACAAGTGGCAGCTCAGCGGGCGCGGTCGGCGCTATCCAGGGCTTGGCTGCTCTCCTGTGGGCGCGGAGTGGCTCCGACGATGGGAGCTTGACTGGTCGGCCTGAATTGGGATCGGCTGCGGCGCAGCCTCTGCCCTGTTGTGCGGCCCTGGGGGGGGGGGGGGGGGCGGCGGCAGAAGCACGGTGGGCCGCCCTATTGCGGAGACGCCATCGGAGTGCAGCCCCCTGAAGCGCCAGGAATAAGACTTGGGCCCAAGGATCCTTTGACTGCATTGGACGGGTATGAGTGCGGACCCGTGTATTAAGAAAAAGAACTCTGCAATCCGGTGTGGAGGCACACTGAGGGGAGTGCTTGAACTGAGCGTATAGAGGCTGGCGCTACTACAGAGACGGTGACAAAGGGCAGGAGAGGACACGGAAGCCACAAAGCCCTATCTGAGCTTGCGGGAGAGGATGACCCCCCCTGGTGACGTGCCGGCTGCGGCGCAGGCGAGCTGCGGTGGAAGAGATGCAAGTTGTGGCGGACGGGCAGAAACTAACACAGTTTACGGACACCCGAGCGCCTACAGTCATCACGCCATGGGGAACACCAAAGGCAAAACCGAGGGGACCGCGACCACTGACTCCTTGGAGGGGGGAACTGCGGGACCATCGGACCTACAGCAACTTCAGGACCGCATCCTTGAGGCTATTGCTGTAAACAGAGATGCCTTGCAGCAGGACATTGCGCAGGTGGTGACGGGGTTGGGGCTCCTGCGAGCTGACCACGACAAAGTCAAGGATAGAGTTAAAGAAACGGAAGACACTTTAGAGATCCTAGCCCCGGCCCACAAAACCATGGAAGCACAGCTATCGGATGCTTTGGAGAGGATACAAACGCTGGAGAGGAGGGCCGAGGATGCAGAGAATAGAAGCCGCCGCAGTAACGTCCGGATAGTGGGGCCGCCAGAAAAAAACAGAAGGGGAAGATATGATAGGGTACCTGGACGATTGGTTTAAGACTAAGGTGGCACCGGAAGCACTATCGCCATTCTTTACCCTGGAGCGAGCTCACCGAGTTCCGGCTAGGCCCCCCAAGCCAGGCTTGCCTCCGAGACCAGTAGTGGCCAAATTGCTACACTACAGGGACAGGGACCTCCTGCTCCAGCGGGCCCGAGAAGTAGGGCCGTTCCAAGTGGCAAACAGTAAGGTGACTTTGTTTCCGGACTATACATTTGAGACGCAGAAGCTGTGGGCCTCTTTTCTGTCCATAAAACAGGAACTGCGGACTGAGGGAATTCGATACTCCCTGCTCTTCCCAGCCAAATTGAGGGTTGTTCTGGATGATACAACACACTTCTTTCCTACATCGGCGGATGCCTGGGACTGGTGGGAAACGTATAAAGCAGGCACGGATGGCGCCAAAATCCGGGAGGAGCGAGAGAAGACACAGACGCGGAAATCACAGAGGCTGCAATGGCGACGACAAGGCTCGAAAAAACCATCGGTGTCTCAAACAGAGGCGGAGAGACAGGCTGCATTGATGGCAGTTGAATCGATGTCGAATGCAGACGCCTCCCACTCGCAGCGGAGTTCGCACTCGGAGACAAAGGACACAGGGTCGGAGTCGGAGGCCTCAGAGACATGCAGCACCAAGGGCCCGCTGGTGACTCCACAAACCTCGGAAGAGATCCTGAACATTTGATGTGCAGCGACCATTAGAAGGACACTCCTACTGAGGACCGAAGGCGTGAAATGTGAGGTATTGCTGTGGGGGGGCTTGGATTGGGTGTTCAGATCGCTGCTACTGCGTGGGAGCGGGGAGGGCAATTGTTTCCACTTTCGGTCCTAGCCACAACCCGATTGCCCTTAAGGCGCTCACGGTTACGACCGTGAATTAGTCTGGCAGTTGAGGGGACTGATCTGGTTTGGATGGGTACTGATAGTTTGACATTGCGGCCTATTTTGGGGGGGTGGGGGGTGGTAGAGGGTATTGTTGGGGTTGTTCTGGTTTTTGGGCAAAGGTCAACGCAGAAACGGGTGATGAATGCTATGCCAGACGTTTGGAAGATTCTTTGGGGGGACTCCACCATTCACGATAACACAGGACAGCGACAAGAACTGAACTACAAGCTATGGGACAATGACTAGCGCAAATGAAGTGAGATGTATAACCTGGAATGTGCGGGGGCTGCACTCAATGGCACGAAGACACAAAGTACGCGCTTACCTGGTCCGTCGGGGGGTACACATTGCTATGCTGCAGGAGACACATATCACAAAGCAGGAAGGGATAGCGCTACAAAAGAGATGGAGGGGCCAGATATTTAACACCGCTTACTCAGCGTTTGCTAGGGGGGCATTGATATGGATCAGGGCGGGGGTCCCGTTCCAGGCGACCAGGCACATAATAGACCCTGAGGGACGATATGTGGCAGTGGAGGGCAGGTTGAGGGGCAGGGACATTATACTGTGTAGCATTTACGCACCAAACACTGATCAGGTGTCCTTTTTCACTAGTCTATCGGGGTCACTGGCACACTTCCTAAAAGGCTCGATCCTAATTGGGCGGGACTTCAACTCTTTAGCGGACACGACACTGGATAGATCCCACCCGCTTCTGGCAGATTCCCCTGTTCACCGCCTCACGAAGGGAAGACTAGATTGGCAGGACCGGTGGGGTTTGGTGGACACGTGGCGCGTACAACACCCTGCGGAGCGAGATTACTCGTTCTTTTCGAGCCTCCACGACCTACATGTCCGCATCGACACGATGTTGTGCTCCAGGGAGGTCGGGCAGACGGTGGTAAGAACCGAATACCTGACCAGGGGACCATAATCCGTTGCTGCTGGGACTGGGCTGGGTCTTGGAGGTATCGCGGGCTCCGACCTGGAGACTGCGACCCGAGACATTGGAAGATTCGCCTTTCCGAGCGGACCTACAGGAGGGAATCACCCAATACTTCGGGGAAAACGAGGGGTCCACGACTTCCAGGGCGACGGAGTGGAACGCTTTTAAGGTGGTGGTTAGGGGCCAGTGTATAGGGAAACACGCGGGCGCGCGAAGGGCACTGTTGGAGGATCTACGGAAGGCGGACTCTAGACTGAGGGACGCTGAGCGGGCTAGGCCGGGGCGCCCTGACTTACAGGAAGAGGTCAATTCGGCTAAGGAGGCAGTGGCGATAGAGGTGGAACGCCTCCGCAGCTTCGATTATAAGGCATTTATGCTTCGGGCCCATGTGGAGGGGGACAAGGCTGGAGCTTTACTTGCGTGGCTAGCTAATCCAGCCAGGAGTAGCTCTCCGATACTGGCGATTGAAGGGGCAGAAGGTCAAATGCAATACTCCCAGATGGGGATACTGGACTGTTTTCAGAGTTATTACACAACCCTTTATAGCAGTGCACTAGTGGGGCGGGAGGACGATATACACGCCTTTCTTGGAGATCTTCAGTTACCACACTTGGAGGAGGAACAGGCGACCGCACTAGGAAGGGATATAGAACTAGGTGAGATTAGAGGGGCAATTAAACAGATGGCTCGCAATAAAACGCCGGGCCTGGATGGTCTACCCATTGAATTTTACAGTACATATGTAGACCTATTGGCGCCTAGGTTACAGACGGTATACAATGAGGCTAAGAAGACCGGTCAACTGCCCCAATCCATGCGTGAGGCCTTAGTGATTCCACTACTAAAATCAGGGAGGGAGAGCGAGCACCCGGCCTCTTATAGGCCACTGTCCAGGTTGACCACGGACTACAAGATCTTAAGTTCCATTCTGGCAGAGAGGCTGCTACAGCACATGCCCGAATTGGTCCACGAGGACCAGTCGGGGTTTATACCTGCTCGGAGCACGACAATAAATATAAGGAGACTCTCACGCTTGGTTGACAGTCCACACATGGAAGCCCAGACGCCCCTGGTCTTGTCGGTAGATATAGAGAAGGCGTTTGATAGCCTGGAGTGGATTTATTTATATAGGGTCATGGGGCATTTTGGGCTGGGGGAAGGATACATCGGATGGACGCAAGTACTGTATGCGGCAGCGGTAGCTAGAGTGCGGATAGGGCCTCTCGTTACGCATCAGTATCCGGTGGAAAGGGGTACCCGGCAGGGCTGTTCTCTGTCCCCCCTTTTGTTCGCCCTGGCGATTGAACCCCTTGCGGCCGAAGCCCGCACGGGAAAGCATTTTCGGGGAATAGATAGCAGAGGAGGGCAACAGTACATCTCCTTATACGCGGACGACCTGTTATTCCTGGAAAACGGGACGGAAGCGCTGAAAGGGGCGGAACGCTTACTGGATCGATTCGGAGACCTATCAGGACTAAAGGTCAACTGGTCGAAAACCTGCTTGTTCCCCCTGAGGCGGAACACAGCACGGCCCGACCACCGGCCGGAGCTTCGGTGGGAGCCTGTTTGCTTGAAATATTTAGGGGTATATATCTACCACATGGCGAAGGACGTCCTAGAGGGCAACATAGGCAGATGCATACGAGCGCTGAAGGGCTGTATGGCCTTTTGGGCCACGCTACCGCTGACAGTCACGGGGCCCATTTCCTTATTGAAGATGATTGCCCTGCTGCGCCTCCTTTATTTCTTTCGTACCCTCCCTGTTTGGATTCCTCGCTCCCTGTTTTCTCAGCTGAAATCCCAGGTGACCTCCTTCATATGGGGGACTGGCAGACGTAGGATTGCACTGGCGACACTCACCCGCCCGAAAGATGAGGGTGGCCTAGCGGCACCCGATTTTGAACTCTACTACTTGGCTGCACAACTGCAGATCTTTACACAGGAGGTGGCGAGAGTATACCGCGGTCCGGAATGCGAAAGGACTAAGGGCACTCCGCGCCACGTTTTAGCTTTCATAGCTTTGCAGCAGAGAATAGCACGGGGAGATCTGTCACCCGAGAAACGAACGTTCAAACTTTGCTGGGATCGATCTCGGCGCCATGCGGGAGAGCAGCACCCGTATGCCCCGGAGATTCCCTTAGGTATGCTAACAGCACTCCCCCACGGTGGGGACTGGTCCCAACTGCAGTGCTGGGAAGAAGCAGGGGTACAAGTGGTGGGCGACCTTTACGAGGATGGGGCACTGATCCCGTATCAGGAGTTACAAGAACAATATGAGCTGCCTAGGGGTGGATACTTGGTGCACGCCGCAGTGATTAGAGCCATTCAAGCGCATTGGAGGGAAGGTCTTGTAGAGCCAAAGACAACTATGGCCTGCCAATATACTATGATGGCAGCCGGAACCTATAAAGCAGTGACTTGTCTGTACTCGAGAATGTTGCAGGAAAATTTGCCACCGCTGTCGTCGCTGAAAGCCAAATGGGAGGTAGACCTGGACAGAGAGATCCCAGAAACGACTTGGGCCGGTTTAGTGAGACGGGCCAGAAACAGCACGAGAAACGCGCGCTTTCAGCAGATCCATTTTTATGTGCTGCACAGGGCGTATTTAACACCGGGGAAAATAAAGAAATACTTTGGAACGGATAATTCAAACTGCCCGAGATGTGCTTCCGAGGGAGCGGAGCTGGCACACATGTTATGGTCCTGCCCTAGTCTCCGAAAATACTGGCAAGAGGTGGGCGACACTTTAAAGGAGGTGACGGAGAGGATATTTCAGTATGATATAGCAGTCTGTCTGTTGCACTGGTTTCCCCACACGCCTAAAAACAAAACTACGAGCAAATTTATAGACATGGGCTTGTTGGTAGCCAAAAGGGAAATCACACGACACTGGAAGGCGAGAGTAGGTCCCACACATAGGAGATGGGCCAATGAGTTCTTGAAATGGGCCACTTGTGATAGTACACACAGATACCAGATGGCGCGCCGCAAACCGACTGATAAGGCATTGGACACTGCGGCGGCTTGGGAGACACTGGTCCAAGCCCTGAGAGACAGCGCACTGCAAGAGGAAAAGGCAGAATTAGAGGACATTGGGGAAGGCCCTAGCACAGAACCGGGGACGTCGCAGAACTAGGTAGAAACTGGATGGTGACTCCTGATTGGACCCATAGCGGAGAAAGAGGTGAATACTCCTGAGTGGGTGGTGGACGTCTGGGAAGGGAGGGGGTTGGGGGGGGGGGGGGGGAGTTGGGGTCATGCTGTAGGGGTTTGGGGAGTTTATAGGGTGGAACTACAGAAAAGCAGACAAGCATATAATTAAGAGGGAGGGTTACACTGACTACATATTACCAGGAAATGGAAAGTTTTCATGCTTATCGCCGCCCGACCTCCGGGTTGTGGGCCTCAAGGCTGTGTAAGAATGGGAATGCAAACGGACGAAAGCGAGAATCCAGAGATGTGACCCTGTGTAACAAATGTGATGCGGTAAATCTGCAATAAAAATTATGTTTAAAAAGAAAAAGGGTATCCACTTCATAATGGACAAGTTCAAATTCGTGTAATTTAGTTATGATGTTCTAATAAATCTAGCACACCCACTGTGTTAATGAGTTTTCAGAGTGTCACTGGCTTCTGGGTTAATCTGCCTGAGTTCTAAAAGCTTGATTCTGGCCGGAGGCACTAGACTTATGAAGCAATAACAGGTTTTCACTCCCTTTCGTTGGATACATATGGACTCTGGCATTTGGCCTTATGTTGAACCCAAAACTATGCATCTGAGCTGCAGACATTTCTCTGCCTTATTGCGAGCAGAGGGAGCTGGGTTCGATCATGGTGTCACCACATTCTCTCCTCGGTGGGTCAAATTGTAGCCCCTGACAGTGATGCATCTACCCAAGATCCTTTATAATTTTCTGGCCTTTCCACTGCCTCTAAAACAGGATTGCATCTTTCATCTACAGGTGCTATTCAACACTTGCATTTGGTCCTACAAGCTGCAGGGAAAAGGCAGGTAGCAATGTACTAAACATCCTAAACGGGAAGACCGGAGGTGTCTCACTTTATACACTATTACCAAACATCTCACCTTAGGTAAATTATGGAAAGACTGAGAGTGAACGGATAAACTCTGGTGCTTTACAGAGCAGAATTTGGTCAAACAACCAGTAGGTAAAGTCGCCTGGGTCTTGTAAACCCAACAAGGCCAAAATCTGTATACGTCTCCATCCACAAATGTCACGTTGATAATTTGGACCAACTCACAAGTGAGGCAACTTGACCACACATCCTGGCAATGAGGACTTCTCCCTTTGAAGGGACAGAACCCTCCTCGATCCTTGAAGGGAAGGGGGTTGCTTTAGGCTGAGAGTTCTACTTTACCTGGGTTTCAGCAGGTCCTTTCAATACATCAAAAGGGTGCATGGCTTCCCGGAGACACAACTCTCCTTATATATACAATTGAGGCACTAAGGGCCAGATGTACGACCCGTTTTTGCATATGCAAATGGGTTTGTGACCTGTGTGCACATGCAAAAACCTACAGGGCCATACACAAACGAGTTGCAATTTATTTGCGACTGAATAAATAGGATTTGTGACTCACAATTAGGAAGGGGCGTTCCAAGGGCGTCCCTTCCTAATTGCGACTAGCTACCCTATGTAAGAATGTTTCGCAATTGCAGTGGCAAAATACTCGCAATTTACCACCCATTTCAAGAAGGTGGTAATGCACTCGCAAATGGGAAGGGGGAAATATTTTTGAAGGGCAGGTAGCGGTCCCTGGGACCACTACCTGCCCTTAGAAAAAGAAACTAAAACGTTTTTTTTTTTTTTTTAATGCAGCCCGTTTTCCTTTAAGGAAAACGGACTGCATTTCAAAGAAAAAAACTGCTTTATTTAAAAAAGAGGGGTGCGGCAAGGCGGTGTCCTTGCTCCTTTCCTCTTTACAATTTATATTAACGACCTGTAAAGCGTACTATTAGGGGAGTGCAGGGATATGCCGCTTGTCGGAAGAAGATCTATCCCTGCTCTCCTATATGCCGACAACATGGTCCTGATGGCCAGGACACCGCTGGCCATGCAAACGATGGTTAATAGTTTTTCAGTTTTTATGTCCAAATTAAACCTGAAGTTAAACTGTACTAAAATGTTTAGTATGACCTATGGCCGCAGGCAATGTAAAAAGGAGAAGATAATTTATGTTGGTCAAAAACCTCTCAAACATACCTCTATTTTTCCATATCTGGGTGTATTATTCGACAAAACTGGTCGATGGAATAATATGATTCACTCCAGGCACTTATTGTTTTGTAAATCTATAATGGCGCTGAAATGTTTTAGTAAAAGGTTGGGTAAAAAACCACCTAGGGAACTCCTCACTGTATATAGGGCAACTTGCGTGTCAATTGCTACCTACGGCGCAGGACTGTGGGGACATGTGAACGTAAAATTAACGGTGGAGAATACCTTTTTGAGATACCTCCTTGCAGTCCCCGGAAGTGCATTAACTTATATTTGCCACGTCGAGTTGGGGGTACCTTTCCTAGAAGACATAATTAAGGTTGCTCCTATTCTACTGTGGCACCGGGTGTGGACGACGGAGGAATGTGTTTTCAACCGCTCTATTCTTAGGGATGCAATGAGCCTAGAGAATGGGGGCAAAGTGAAATGGTGAAATTATGTAATGTCCTTTATGGCAAATATAGGTCACCCGGAATATTATGAGGACCCCATAACTATGAACCCTGTCTCTAAGAAAACTCTTAAAGATATATGTATGAGGCTTTTGGGCGCCCAAAGAACTAGAGCAGAAATCTTGAAGAAAACGGTGGCCGCCCACCAATTAATTATGACCTCAGAACAGATGCAACCCTTTATTAGACTACCTATGAGCAAATTTGAAAGATTTTTACTTACGAGCTTTAGATTTAATATGCTTTTTAGGCTATTTAGTTTTCCTGTCATGAATATCTGGGGTAAACAACTCATTAAGTGCCCCTGTGATGATTTATCCGAACAATCAGACATCCACATTCTTTTCTTTTGCAGATTTTACACTAATCCCAGAAAAAGATGGATTGTCCCTTTACTAAAGATTACGGATTTTAATCAGTGTCGCCCAGCTTTTTTAGAATTACAACATCTTGATAATATTTTTACTGTATCATCCTTGTCCGTATATTTGAAAATTGTTTTTAAAATTCGTAAATCTATTATATGAACGTGTTTCATTATGGATAAGTAAATTGTATTAACTGTACTGTAAAATTATTGTGTTTTTTACTTGTACTTTCATCGTTGTTTTCTGTGCTAAATAACCGAATAAAGTTTAAATCTGAATCTAAAATCAGTCCCAGACATGGAGATCTGCTGAGCCCAGCAGGCCACCATACCTGGGAGGGCCAGCCATTCTCAATGGGGTCGCAAATTGCGAGTGCCTCATGAATATTGATGAGACATGCAATTCGCGAGTCGCAAATTGCGACTTGCAATTGAGCGCAATTTGCGACTCACAAAATGAGTCATCTGGCCCTTAGAGTTGCATCAGGTGGTAAAGGAGTGAGCAACTAGAGACATCATGCCCATAGAATGATTTCATCAAGAGCTCTGGAAATACTGGAAAGAACAGCTAGGGATCGCCTTTGATGACAAACATTCAGGGAATGTTTTTGTCAGAGCAAATATCTATACTAGACATGCCTAGCAAAGTAGCATTGATGCATTTATCAATGGCATTACACCCTGGTACGACTACACTCTTTAGACCTGTTTTGCTTAACCTTTTTACTCCTGTAGACATCCACTTAATCATTACTGGAATCTGAGCCGCACACTGAATCATTATTGGAATCCAGAGACTCCCACTAAGTCATTATTGGAATCCAGGGAGCTTAGCCTAAACAATTTCGATGGTTTGAACCGCAAAACAGTACAAAAAAAATACAGCAATATGCATTCATCAAACAAATACACAAATAATGACATTTTTATTTTATTCACAAACAAATATAATTTTTTTTATATAATCAGGATTGTTGGAGCTTTTCTAAATGTATTTACGGTCTCCTATCGTTCATACTATATTCTGTTTGAGGTACTTGCTCTGCTCCCATAAATTAATCAGAGCATATCAAGTGAATTCTTAGTCTCCAATTTCAAATTCCTTCACATTTACAGATTGTTTTACAATTTTTAATTGTACATTTTGCTCCTTTATCTAATATGTCATTAATCTGTTAATGCTATTTAATTTTCTAAGCACTAGCGGACCCCCCGAGTAGGCGTCGTGGATGCCCACTCGTCTCTAGACCACAACTTAGGAACCACTACTCTAGACTGTATAAGACACCGGGGAAGGTTGAAGGAAATGTGGAGGACAGGTTCACTCCTGCATATCTTTTACAACTGTCTGCAACTGGAGAGGTTCTGGACAGACATCTTAGAGGGGAGTAAGTATGCTTCAGGAAGCGAGATGAAGAGATGCCCTGAGATGGTCATTCTGGTATGGTCGTCATAAATATCATACCCTCTACACTTTGACCAGGAGAAAACTGTCCCACACTTACTGCTCACTGCTATACAAGGGGATTTTATCACTATGGTTTAAGGGCAAAGAGAGAATTGAAATGTGGTTACAGAGGATTTGGAGGTCACCGGGCCATGGGAAACTGACCTCCAATGCCTAACCCAGAATGTATATTGAATACGATGTGAAACCTAGTACTTGTTGGACACTGAGGCACTGAGTAAATTGCTTAGAAGGGAATAGGACAGACCTTTTTAGGTAGTGCAAGGGGGAAGAGGAGGGAGCTATTAGTACCTATATTACGTAGATTTTCATTTTGTTGGTATGTCTGCCTTACTGTTGTATGGGTGATTACATTTTTTTGATTGAAATGTACAAAATGTTTTGTTCAATTCATTTTGCAATCAACAAAAAAGGTGCAAATGGACTTGCTGTTTCTATGTTCAATGCAAGTTTAACTGGTTGACTTATTTCTTGCCAATGTAGAACAAGATATGAAGATGGACTTTTTCAAATTCCCCACGTCAAGCATTGGCCATACAATATTTAGTCTTAACTTGGAACTCTAGGGGTTTTATTGAAGAAATATACATAACCCTACCTTGGTCTGCCAACTAACACAGCTATGCTGTCGTTAGCAATAGAAATAATGCGCTTAAGATACCCAAACAATATTCAATTCTGGATGTCTTCCACATACCCGATGTTACAAGCAAGGGTTTCTTAGTAATTGGGTAAAATTACAAAAACACACATCAAAGAATGGGTCAAACCCATGCACCTCAATAAGCCTCTCAGAAACCCTTTTCAAAGCATAAAACCATATCTCCAAGTATCAAATTCTGCTTCACTATGTTAGTGTGGGCACGGGGAACCCCCCCAAATGTTACATTTACAAATAATATCTCAACTGTAGGCCCACAGGTCGATTAATAAGAGACTTCATAAGGCAAAGTGTTGCTGTGATAAAGCACCCAAAACATATCAAAAATACAGTCAATTAAATAATGGCCAACTCAATGATTGACTTCAATATTATGAATACAATTTTATAGATTTATTACAAAAATTAAAACGGTGTGACACAGAAATCATAAATGAAAGTTCATAACATCAGTGCCATGAAGAATCACATCCTCAATAAATTAGACCACAATTTTATAAAACTTTATATTGCCTTATCTTAGCACTATCCCACGACATGAATATTGATTCTGCCCACTCTATGCTAAAGTCACCCATAAATGGCAGGGCGGACTAGTTACATGAATAACAGATTGCTATTGTGAGTGAATGAAATACAGACAGCGAGCGAAAGGGTCTTAAGAAAGGCAAAGTATTTATTTGAGACCAGAAAGAACAATGTTAATGGAAATAAACAAACATATCTCTGCTTGACTGTGTGCTACAGAAATATTTAACACTGTACATGTATGGGGAGGCATACATTTTGAACAAAATGGCTAGGGGGCTAAATTGAGGCCTACTTAACATAAGCCAGAAAAACAAACTTTAGCGCATCATAGCAAATTTATTTCAAATGCCTTCGCACCATGTCAACGTGTACATGTACAATCGAGGATAAATACACACTCTGCACTTAGTTAATAATACATAAAAATATAAAATGCACAAACCACAGACTCATTGTCTCCAATATTGACAAGGACAATGTCCTAATGATCAGCTACCCAGCTTCCACACTCTTAACTCTACCTTTCAAGTAGCCACTTTCGTAATTATTGGTTAGTATAAATTCAGTCACATAATTTCCTCTCACAGAGACACCCCTATCCACCATGCTCTGGCACTCATCAAAAGCAAATTACTCTCAATAATCAACAAAGCCACAAAGCTAAACTTGCATCATCTGTAGCATCAATCTTTTGGTACTGGAATTCCCTAAGCACTCACAATGCTCACCTAAAATGGGGGTGATCCCCAGAGACCAAACAGCACATGCAGCAACAAAATGTACCCTGGATAAGAACTTATTTCAAGTAATTAATTATAGACAATAATGAATATAAAAGAAAATTACTTTGATATAAAACATGTGTGTGTGTGTGCGCGTCTGTCATCACAGACCACCTTCTGTAGACTTTATTTCACCATACTTACCTGTTTCAATACTCTTTCCAGTTTTTGTTTCTGCTCTTCTATTTCTTTATTTAACTGTGTGGAGTGAGCCACCTTCTCATCAACCACGTTTTGAATTGAAGCCTCGTCTTTCAACATACAGTCAAGTGTATTTGTCATGGCCTAAAAGAAAATATTAAGGCGTTAATGTTAGAATAGTGAAATATAAAATGTGTTTGCGAAGCGTGTGATCCAATACTGGCTATTTCCATGATGACAACCAGATTTATAATAATCAATATGCAATTCTGCAGGGCATATTGATTAATCTCGAGAGAACTCTCTTCTCATTTTAAGAATGTCAAATTAAAAAAATAAAAGGTATTAGTTTTTAATAAGGTTATTATTAATGGTTAGGTAAACGTATTTGGTTTTAAGTCACGTTTCTTCCATTTTATTCAACCCACTGAAGTTCTTTTCTTTTCTCTAACTCTATATTTAAAGCCTAAAAAGAGGCAAATACAAAGGAACACAAAACCCTGCTAATTTGCATTCCTGCACTGACAGCAAGGTGAACTATAGTCATTTGTGAGGTGACAGCGGATGTTTCGTTTATGCATGTAGATTCTCTGAATTAACATTAATGATCAACGCAGCATACTATTAGAGAAACCAACATTAACTTTTTCTAGCAGCACCTACACCACGCACCCAAGCAGTGGTAGCATAATCATTAATATACTGCAATGTTCTGCTCATGTGTAAGACTTCCTAAGTGCTTAGTTCATAGAAAAGAAAATCTCTGAAAAAAGTATGTATGTCCCAAGCCACAATTCATATTTGTGTTTTGAGAAGAACGATGTCATGAATTAGATTAAAAGTTAATAATTTGGTTTGAAATGTGGGTAGTATAACCCAAAAGATTTGAAAAGGCAATTACTGAGACAACAAACAGTAGTAAGGGAAATCAGTTACAAACATTTGAAGCAGATAGGTTTGGTGTCAATGTTAGGACGTCAGTGAGTTTTCCTGTTAAGGGCAGATATGTATTGGCTAAAAAGACGGAAGAAACATTTTAGATATTTTCATTCAGTACGATCTGAAATTTGTTGCCACATGACAATGCACTGCCGGACTCTAAAGCTTTCGATGAAGCCTGGATTATACCGCTACCAGAGCCAAAACAAGGGACAAAGCAAATGCCATTTAAATAATACAATAAACAAGCACAAATCTGCACCATCTCACACAATCGCAGAGTCCACAGTACCACTTTGCACATCACCATCCATGATGCGTTGACAAACAAATGATGCAGGCAGCATTTATAAAGCCAGTCCCAAAAAAATACGTGCTAAGTAACTAGTAACTTTAGTTTGCTTTTGGACGTGGAGTATAACATTTAAGAAGTCATAAAGCTATTATATTGATACACTATGCAGTTATTTCAGATTTTCTGGTTTTGACGATCTAAGCAGATACGTTGTTGTTAATGCACACTTTTTACTGTCAGCTCTCTTAAATATGGATTTGAATTACAGTCAAGGCTCACCTCTAAAGTGATACAATCCTAGCATATTTAATCACAGTGATTTAACGACAAGCACAGTTGAACATAACCAAACATTTAACAAAGGTCGAAAGGTATTAACAAATGTAAGAATGCATTAAAAAAAATCTAATTCAACCCATTCTCGAATGCTCAGAAAGGTTGGCATCTGCTCATCCTTGCAGCAATCACCGTTTTCACTCAACACTCATTCAAGTACAAGGTATTTATATCCCATCATTTATATTCTGGTCATACCAATAAACAAGAAGCTATTGGCTGTTGTATTTGAAAAAGGGTTGTACAGAAACATTTAAAGACTGAGTAATAATAGGAAAGCGAGCCAACTTAATCTCCGCAGGGAAATCCCACTTTTATTACCTGGATGTCTTCTTGAAGCTCCTTAATTTGTCTCCGCTTGTATCTGAACTTCTCTTCAGCAGCTCTTTTCTGTTCCTCTAATTTAGTTTTCTCTTCATACTCCTCACCTGCAATGCAAGGCTATCACTGTTACATTTGAACATTTCCTGGCTAAGAACAAAATATATTTAGAAATGTACATTGATGTATACTCATTCACCTGGATCAAACTATTTTTTCAGATAAGAACAGTGTACATAACTGACCTATGAGAAACATGACATGGATTATAAAGCTATTCCAACGTGACAAAATGAAAAAGCATTTGACTTGGTAAAATGGTGCTGGCTATAAATGGATGTGGGAAACATGGGATTGGAAAGATATTTATTTAAATGGGTTGAGATGCTGTATAAAAAATCCCATGAGCTTGCTAGTTGGTAATTGATTCATCGATGATTGATTCATCGAGGGACCATCAACAGTGCAGTTGTCATCACCGGTGTGGTTAGGATCGAAGTGGTCATCGTCAACATCGAAGTCATCAGACAAGAGAGCCACGGATCTTCTCTTAAAAATGATGATGCAGCACTGCCTGTCGATTAGGCGGTCGTCTGATAGTTACATTTTGGATCTTCCATAGAGTTGCCATATTTCCCAAAGAAAAGTACAACCTATTCATGTTTTAAGATTCCATAATGGCTCTGGCAGGATTCCGAAATTTAATTTTATATAAAATCATCCTTATTCACTTTAAACATGGCTTTGTTTTAGTGTACTTTATTAGTCAGGGATAATTTAGGCCTCTGTACAACATATTTTAAAGTGATTTCTTCTTAGGTTTACAGTTTAAAGCATGTACTGATAAGAGGCAAAAATACCAGCTTAAGATGATTTTTATATTGGCCGGAACAAAGATATTGGACATGTCAGTAAAAAAACTGGACAGAAGGCAACCCTAGTCTTCCTAGACGAAGATTTGGGCAGGACTACTGAAACGGTATCATAGGAGCTGGATTTTTGTACCTCTTTGAATGCATGTTGTTCCTAGCATTTTCCCAATGTCTTCTATGATAAAGGCTTGATTTTGTCCTTTGCCAAAGTGTATGTCGGTACTTCTAAAGTAAATTGCAGCTGAGAAAGCTGCGCATGCTTTCTTTTTTGTAACAACTGTCTAGAAGTGCCTAGGGTAGCACTTTTCAGAGAATCAGACACAAGCCAGGGACCATCCTCTTTGGAAGGTGGATTTTACTGCTTCTCCAGAAGATAGAGAGCCAACCTCCTTTCCCAGTCCTTAAGTGTTGTGGAGGGAAAGGCCTTACAGATATCACATCATTAAGCCTTGTGTGAAGAATAAAGACACTGAATTCACTGACAGTGAGGATAATCAACAGAACTTGAAGAGAGATCTTTTTCCTATTTCTGCCTCAGTGACAGCAGGGAACAAATCCTAAAACACAACTCAATTTCTGGAAGCTGACATTGGAACGATGTTCAAGGAAGACCAAGTGGAAGTCTAGACGTAGCAAATGTATGGTCAAAGATAGGTAAGAGCAGAGACCTTCTTGGGGCTACGTCACACATGATGTGCAGTAGATATCTGAACTATGGTGGCCTCCAGGGGGTAGTAGAGAGCTCAGACCCTCATCCTCCTTGTCTTAAATGTGGGTTGTCTCAAATTAGATGGACGTGCTAACAAACATTATTGATGTGCCTACGGCCATTGTATCACAGTTTATTGATATTTAAAATTTACTGGAGATTCGCATCCGGACAACGGACAATGACTCATGTATGGGCATCTAAGAAAGATCCAATACTGGAGGAGTAATACTCTTCTTCAAACCAACAAGAACAAATACATTCCAGAGCAGTAGAATTGTTAAAAAATGCATACACAATAAGTCTTGCCTACTTGTTTCAGTGACTTTCTTAAATGACTTCTTGTATGTATCATTGCAGCTGTTTATTACTTGCAAAGTATTTTCTAAAGCTCGAATTTCTTTTTCTGCTTTGCGGATCTTAGCATCTAGCTCATCTCCTTCACACTGAAGTTCTTCTTTTTCCTGGGCAGCCTATACAAGAACAAAAATATAGTTTTGTTAAGAAATGCTGTGCAATCAGCATGTTTTATATTTATCAGCAAGTATAAAAATAGTCATGAGATGTTATGGAAGACAATTCAATGTGTCAACTGAAGCTCAAAGTGTTTTGCCATGCAGTTATCTTGAGCCACACAAAAACAGATCAATCAAATAAGTTAAAAGGGAGTTACCATTTGAATGCCAAGCTTCCTCCAGTACGCTGCTGGATGAAGCTTGGCCAACCCCCTAATAAGGAACCTCCAGCTGGAGTCTCCATGCAACCATGATCACAGCGAGACTCTTAACTTCCAAATCTTCGAAATCTTTAATGTGATTATTATAAAAAGAAACACAATTAGTTTTAAGAGTATATTGGTATGGTTTTAACTAACTAAAACAATAAAGAATGTTTGAATTTGAGTCTCTTAATAATAACAAATTATTACTCATTTTAACAACCTTACATATGTGAAAAAAAGTTGAAGCCTGCAAGGATTCAAATTTATGTCTGGCAGGTTATACGCAGGTGATGCAGTTGTGCATAAGACACTCAGCCATTTTACCTTCTTTGAAACGTTTGACATTGGACTTACACAGATTCTCCGCAGCATATATTAACCCATGGCGCTATGCGACACCGAATGCCAGCCTGTGACCTACATGTTACACACAATGTTCTGGAGAAGGCACATTCACCTGAGATGTTTTATGATGATTCAAGCATGTGACCAGAAATCCCACACTGATCTTATCAGCAGGTGCATCAAACACTTTATTTGTCATGCCAGCATTAAGCTCTGAGACTTGCTGTTTTCTGGTTTCAGTTTCTCCAGGGACAGAGTTGGCATATGTACTGGTAGATCATAGGCAGACTTCCCAGAATACAGTGGGTCTGCAAGGCCCGGGGGTCAGTTAAGGAGGTACTGCACATCAACCTTTGCAATCCAATTTGCTGTTCGCTTCTTTTACATAAATATTAAGCAGTGGGCAGGGAAACTGGAAAGAAAAACTATGGATCTTTCAACAAACACTATTATAGCCACGAGGTCTCACCTTTAAAATAAAGGTGTGACCTAGGGGCTTTATAAACGCTAGCTTGCTTTGGTCTTCTGCACAGCTACAAGCTTTCCATAGCAGCCGTTTGTCCAGGTACATATGTGCGGAAGTTTGAATTACCATTTGTAATGTTTTTTGTCAGAATATACCAAACAATTATTCTAAGATGGCTGCAGTCCGTGGCAATGCATGCGCACGAAATGGCAGCCATCTTGCAATGATATTTGTAATAGTTTAACGAAAAGTATTCCAAGATGGCTGGCTGTTTGCACCCATTACAAAAATATTCCATTAACAAACAGTGAGATAATGGCCCAGATGACAAAGAGTTTCACCGGAATACAGGTCACAAGATACTAGGTACAAGTACACTTCCTAGTTGAGTTGATACAGATACAAAAACAGAAGGACTAAATTTTTAGGGTGTTCCAAAAAAAACAATGAAGGCAATCATCATCGGCCCCTCCTCACAATGGTGACTGCAGGTTAAACATGGCTAAACATGGCGGGCTTCCCTTGGAGAACTTTTAAAATAAGTGACTTTTGGAAATTTACGGCCAGATTCATCAAAGTAAAATCGGCTCGCAAAGGGCCAGATTCTGAGAATCCGGCGCTTTGCGAGCGCTATTTTTGCATTTGGGATTCACCATCCCAAATGCAAAAATCGCAATTACAGAACTCGCTAAATTGCGAAGAATCGCATTTAAGGAATCTCAATTAGAGATTCCTTAAATGCTATTCATGAACCTTTTTAGGTTTTGCCTGGCGAAAGCTGCGCTCTGCGCAGCTTTTTCGCGCAGGCGAAAACCTACTGAGTACTGTAGTGTGGTTTGGAACGGCCCCCGTCATTTATTGGCTGGCTCCATAAATGGAGCCTAGCCATTGGACGAGGGGCCTGTCCGTCAATGCCGGACCAGATTCGGGGGCGTTCCCGAGATTTCTTGGCTTTTGCAGACGTCACGCGACGTCAGCCAAAAGCCGGGAACGCCCCCGAATCTGGTCCGGCATTGCCGGCACCAGTGACTATCCTGCTCCTGATTGGTGAAGCTGTGTGGACGTCACTGCTGGTCCGCGAGGGAGCCCACTCCTCGGGAAACTTCGCCGCCCGCCTGCCTGAGCTAGAGACGGGCCGCCGCGCTGCCCGCGGCGACCCGGAAGTGACTAGCCGGCCGGCCGGCCAATCCTAACGCGGCCGGCCGGAAGTGCCCGCCCCCGCAGCCCGGGGGAAGAAGGAAGACGGCAAGAAGTATGGCGGCGCCCGCGGGGCTCCCGTGGCCTGGAGGGAGCCCCGGGAGATGCGGAGGACGTTGCCGGTCTCCCATGCCAAAGAGGGAGACCGGAGAAGTGCCAGAGAGATTGCCGCCGTCGACGTTGCCGGTCTCCCATGCCGAAAAGGGAGACCGGAGAAGTGCCGCCGTCGCAAGGTGCAGGTGAGTCGATCTGCTTGCACAGGAGGAGCCCCGGGGAAAGAGAACGTCCCTCCGCGGCCCCGGAGAGTCCCGAGGAGCGGGAGCTCTCGTCCAGCAGCCGCCGGACCCGGTGAGTGCCTGCAAGGGGAGAGGGGCGTCGGGACACATTGTCGGTGTCCGCCCCTCCCCCCGTAGTAGAAGTCACCATGTCCCCTGCGCCTCTGTCCCGTGCATCCCCGTGCGCCTCCTCCTTCCCTCGTGTCGGGTCTCCTTCTCCGTGGGTCTCAGCCGTCTGGCAAGAAGCTGGGACTCAGGTAAAGATATCCTGGTGGCTTCTGTAGTGCTTCGCAGCGATCTGTGCCTAGCTGCCTCCTGACCAGCTAGAAAGCGGACAGAGAAGTCCATCCATCCGTTCATCCCTTCGATGAAAGTGAATGTGTGCCAGCATTTTTAACGTCATAAAGCCGCCAGACTTTCGAGGAAATTGCTGTAATCTGCATCTACGGCCTGGTTTTAGCTTTACGTTAATTAATAGGAGCCAAACTACAACTCCCAGCGTGCATTTTGCTTGCAGGTTAAAAACCAGGTCTCCACGTGCGGTGGCCTAGAGCGAGCTGATCCCCGTAACAAGCTCCTCTATCTCCCTAAGAAGATGTTTGTTTTGTATGTACCGCTGGCCCCCGC
This sequence comes from Lissotriton vulgaris, assembly GCF_964263255.1. NCBI lineage: Eukaryota > Metazoa > Chordata > Amphibia > Caudata > Salamandridae > Lissotriton > Lissotriton vulgaris. The sequence goes on along the minus strand of NC_141699.1, from coordinate 1,036,925,575 downwards.
CTCCCCTACATGCTCTGGACCCAGGGGGAGGATGTGTGGGGTGGGGTGGTTGCTTTATCTGTGGACAGCAGATGTGTGCCGGCCACCACGCCTGTTGTGTCACTCGCTGTACTCCGGGTATTCAAAGTTTTTTTTTTTTTTTTTACTCCGTCCTGACAGTTTATATATCAGCTCGTCTTCTTTGGCAACAGGGGAGTAGCTGTGGTGCAGCGGCACTGGGCACATACGCCTCACGGGCTCACTGAGCCCTCGCTATGCTGCATTTTACTAACGCAACAGCAGTCAAAGTAGCTCTCTTCTTGCTTGCACCAGGAGAAATGGCGTCCTGGCTACGCTCCTGTTTGGCAACAGCACGCGCAGGCTCTGAAGGAACCTAGCAGTGAAGTGGTTTTCAGCTTTGTGCAAGTCTCTCGGGGTCGGTTCTTTAAACGTCAGGCTCTCAGTGCCTGCACAGCACTCAGTTCATTAAACCTCCCGGCCCAGCACTTCTGACCGAGGGCGCATTTCTACACACACTTGTCAGATGGAAGTGGCTTGGCTACTCTTGGACCATACTACCTGCACTACTCTTCATTTATTGCAAGCACTGCCTCACACAGAAGTCTTTTCTTTGTGAAATTAGATTTTCATACTGGAAAAAGACTAACAAGTCACCCAGACATCTTAAGTTTCACAGTGCCATGTGAAAGTATCACAGCCTTTCCAGATTTTCTTGAACTTTGGGACTTGTAGTTCCGGCGATAAAATAACTTAAACGGTTCTACAATTCCCAGAATATTAAAACACAAAAGTGCAAATGCTGCTTTACTTTTATTTAATTAACCATCACTCAAATTATTTTGCCCACCTTACAGAAGTATATTTAATACGCTAATATTCATTTTAAAATGTGTAGCAAAATACTATTTTATGACAAAAATGTAATTTATTCTTATTAAAATGTTTTTAAAAGATAAAAAAAACGGCTCTACAAATCCTAGCATGCAAAGCAAAATAACCTGACCTGGATGAGCTACTCCCACATCTCATGGGTAACCCCCCCATCCACTCTGAATCAAACCACTCTTTGCATTATGGAAATAGCAAATCTTTACCACGAATGGGGTGTGTGTGCAGTCACAGCAGCCAAGCAACCGTTAGCTAGGGAGTCAGAACTGGGAAACCGTGTGCTTAGATATTGGACCATAAGTCAGCAATGCACAGAGGAAAAATTTATTTTGTTTAGTGATGACAGTTGTTTTTATTCATTCTCTTTACTAGATCCTTATTTCTCAGTGTCATGTGCCAGTCCTGTTGCCTGCTTGTGCCTCCGTGTGCCCCTGTTGCCTGCCTGTGCCTCAGTTTTCGTGCCCCTGTTGCCTGCTTGTGCCTCACTTTTCGTGCCCCTCTTGCCTGCTTGTGCATCCGTTTTCGTGCCCCTGTTGCCTGCTTGTGCCTCTGTTGCCTGCTTGTGCCTCTGTGTGCCCCTGTTGCCTGCTTGTGCCTCTGTGTGCCCCTGTTGCCTGCTTGTGCCTCCGTGTGCCCCTGTTGCCTGCTTGTGCCTCCGTGTGCCCCTGTTGCCTGCTTGTGCCTCCGTGTGCCCCTGTTGCCTGCTTGTGCCTCCGTTTTCGTGCCCCTGTTGCCTCCTTGTGCCTCCGTGTGCCCCTGTTGCCTGCTTGTGCCTCCGTTTTCGTGCCCCTGTTGCCTGCTTGTGCCTCCGTTTTCGTGCCCCTGTTGCCTGCTTGTGCCTCAGTGTGCCCCTGTTGCCTGCTTGTGCCTCCGTGTGCCTCTGTTGCCTGCTTGTGCCTCCGTTTTCGTGCCCCTGTTGCCTGCTTGTGTCTCCGTTTTCGTGCCCCTGTTGCCTGCTTGTGCCTCCCTGTGCCCCTGTTGCCTGCTTGTGCCTCCGTGTGCCCCTGTTGCCTGCTTGTGCCTCCGTGTGCCCATGTTGCCTGCTTGTGCTGTGTGGGTGTGTGTGGAGGGCTCTGTGTAGCTGTGTGTGTGGGAAGCTTTGTGTGGCTGTGTGTGTGGGAAGCTTTGTGTGGCTGTGTGTGTGGGGGGCTGTGTGGGTGTGTGTGGGGGGGCTCTGTGTGGGTGTGTGTGTGGGGGGGCTCTGTGTGTGTTTGTGTGTGTCATTTGCGAGAGATAAAGCTAGTGGCATTGTAAATGGCAATGCCATTTATTTATGTTAAAAAAACATAAATAAAAATAATGTCAAGAGCAATGCCAATAGCTCTAACTTTAACAAAGGCAAAACCATTGCATTGTAAATGCTTGTTAAAATTGCGATTTCGCAATATGGGGCCGCTATTTACTGCGAAGTGTAACTTCGTGGTAAATAGCGAAAACTTAGAAAAATGCACTTTAATGCATTTTTCTAAGTTGTATGTTACACACACACATGTCCTTTGGACATGTGTGTGCGCAACACCTGTGTACATTTGTATTTCAGGGGTGCTACAGGGTGTCCTTTGGACACACTGGCACCCTTGAAATCGCTTCCTTATTTGCGATAAGCTAATTGCTAATCGCAAATAAGGCATGACTCCCCATTCATTTTTATGGGTCTTGGGGCCCATATGAATGAATGGGAAAGCCATTCCTTATTTGCGATTAGCAATTAGCTAATCACAAATAAGGAAGCAGTAGGAATCGCAAAATTAATTGCGATTTCTACATGCATCCCGGTTTGCGAGTCTTGAATAGCGATTCCTTAATAATCGCTATTAAGGACTCGCAAAAGAGGACGATGATGAATCTGGGGCTTAGTCCGAGAGGGATTTTTAAGAGGAGTACCCGTATCTAGAATCTTGCAACAGGTATTGTGGTGACACATATTACAAAGGGAGGACGTACCTTAACACAATGCAGTAATCAATTTCCAATTCCTCCACTTGTTTGTGCGTCAATCCTGATTACAATGGACCCACAAAATCCAGGTGTCATCATTACAACCACTTTTTGCATCAGCACAGAATGCGCAAAATAAGTGGCACATAACTGGTACTCCATTACAGTTCTCATATCCATAAATGGGGACTTGCGTGCAATTCAAGAATGATTCAACACCTTACTATGTGTGCAAAATGTAATTTTGAACAGTTTACTCTGCAATTTCCCGCAGGTTGTCCGTGCAGCAATCGCAGGGTAAAACTGACAAAGTTGATGCAATTCACACCACATTTGTAATCCTGTTTTGGGTGCAAATGCAAGTCTGTACCCAAAAACGGGACGCGCAACCCGATGTAATCATGGCTTAAGTGTTCAAGCTTGTTAATACCTTGATGATGTAATAGGCTTGAGTCTTCTCCTCTTCTCCTTCTGGTGGCATCATCGAAATCGTCACAACTTCATATCGCTTCCGCATTTTATCAATTTTTGCAAGTCTATCATGAAGTTCTAAACTGTTAAAAAAAACAATGGTAATGACTCATTTGAAATAATGGTGTTCAATTAAAAGAGAATGAACTTCATTTTCAGAATTAGATGTCTCTACAAATCATGGTTTAAGGTAGGCTCAATGAAAATAGTAATTTGTAATCAGCACAGCAGGGGAAAAGCAACTATGAACATTCCACATAACCAAACTATACGCTTACTTCATTGGTGCCCCACATTGCCTTGCCATTTTCAAATCTTGATGTGTGTGTTCTATTATTTCCTCATGTAGTACCATTATTTTGCATAGTGTA